>NC_086181.1:26820645-28020645 GCF_023053635.1 Elgaria multicarinata webbii | reverse complement strand
CCATCTGTGTATTTCTTTCTTTGAGTAAATAAAGCACTGCCTTTTATTGTTTCATGCTGTTCTTCCGGCGGTGCACACTGGGTGCTTAACACAGGTAATGGAATGTGTTTGACGTTGCAGTTGTGTGTGTATGGGGAAAGTTTGGCAAACGATATAAGCCCACAACATTATGCATAGGGTGACCATATGAAAAGGAGGACAGGGCTCCTGTATCTTTAACAGTTGTATTGAAAAGAGATTTTCAGCAGGTGTCATTTCACCTGGCGAAATTTCCTCTTCATTGCAACAGTTAAAGCTGCAGGTGCCCTGCCCTCTTTTAAATCTGGTCACTCTAGTATAGCTCCTGCAGCTTTAACTGTTGTGATGAAGAGGGAATTTCACCATATACAAATGACACCTGCTGAAATTCCCTTTTCTATGCGACTGTTAAAGATACAGGAGCCCTGTCCTCCTTTCCATATGGTCACCCTAATTATGCAACCCTCGCACGAGAAGAATCTCATGTTTCAACATCTTTTGTGCTTTTAAACATTGATTGGCAGTTCCACCAGGTGTTTTCCATTTCCTCAAAGGTACATAATCAACATTTATGTATTGCACGATAAGAAATTTCCTGGTGAAATTTCCTCTTCATCCCAACAGTTAAAGCTGCAGGTGCTCTGCCCTCTTTTAAATCTGGTCACTTTAGTATAACTCCTGCAGCTTTAACTGTTGTGATGAAGAGGGAATTTCACCAGGTTCTCCATATATACAAATGACATCTGCTGAAATTTTCTTTTCTATGCAACTGGTAAAGATACAGGAGCCCTGTCCTCCTTTCCATATGGTCACCCTAATGGCATAGAATTACAACTTAAATGTTCTAGGGTGGGTTTCTCCAACCTGGTGACCTCTAGATTTGTTGAATTGCAACTTCCCCTGCATTCCCATCCAACATGGACAGTGGTGTGGAATACTACACTGAGTGCACTTAGGGTGCTTCCAGATGAGGCTTTTATCGTGCAATGGCCACCTGGACACACCTGGAGGTCACCTGTTTGGGGAAGGCTGTTCTAGGAAAAGGAGAAGAGAAAAATAATCAACAGGAGCTGGGAGAAGAATCCAAGGAATTATCCACTCGAGAGAAGGGTGAATAATGTTAACACACATGCAGGATTGAATACAGGTGTCAGTTGTATACCTGGGAGACGGGTGGGGTGGGGTGGATAACTTTCTAGATGCTTTTAATTAAAATCCTTTGATTAGAAGCGACCAATCTCTTTACTACATTCTTTAGCAACAAAATCCATTTCACCATTGTGGGAATGGGCAGGGGATTTCTCTTATTAGTCAACATTTGCCAGTAAAAAAATCACAGTCATACATCATGAGCTGGAGGGGAACATGATTCATGCCTCTCAAACCTAGTCTGACTTCTGTACATTGCAGGAAGAAACTTTCTGTATGAGAAACCAACAAAGGCAGAACTTAGTGGAAGTCAAGGGTAACAGTATGTGTCCAAAATCTGTTTGAAAAGCCAGGATTTGGCCTCTCTGGCCCTGTGAAGTAACATGGATAGAAATGTGAAGGCCTGGAGGGGGAAAAATCCTCTTTGTCCTGCCACCTCCTCCACCTTTTTTCCTGGGCTTGGTGTGCACCCCACACCCGAGCCTTCACATCTTTTTGTGATGTGCAGAGTGCGTCCTCCTCACTAAGGAATGACCTCAGCATCCCTCACAAAAATCTGAAATGAAATGTCTCCTCTTCCAAGTCAGGTGATGTGAGGTATAACTTGAAAAACTTACTGTGGTTCAATTCTGTTGTTTTAAACTCTTTCCCCACCGTATGTTTTCTAATGTGTTTGTATTTTATGGTTTTAAGATTTGTTTTGTGAACTGCCTAGAGAGCTTCAGATGTTGGGAGTATACATTTCTATGAATAAAACTTGTGTTCAAAATAGTGATGCTTGCGACTCAAACGGAGATTTAACAAATGTGGACACGGTTGCAGAAATATGGAAGAGATCTAAAGGCCATCTAGTTTCATTCCCTGAGGTAAATCATCCATCCACAGCTTTCTGCCCTCTCTCAGGCAACTCTTCAGCACAGAGGAGGTTAGACAGGAAAAATTCCAGGCCCCCTTTCACATCCACGTCCATTTGTATGTTTCCACCAGGACTTAGCCCGTGAGGTCCGCCGTGTGAAGGATTTCCTGGAGGTTGACCTGCCTGAAGATGCTGTTCAGAAGATTGTCCATCACACGACATTCCAGGTCATGAAGGACAACCCAATGGCAAATTACGATACTGTCCCCAGCGTCATTTTTGACAAGTCAAAGAGCACATTTATGAGGAAAGGTGAGTAAGTGATGTTGGCCTTCTGTGAACTCTAAAGATATGGTTGCTAGTTACTGAAGTTCCTCCCTCCTCACTAAAGGGTGAAGAAAAAATTGGGAAATGAAGTGCGATGTAGCCAAGCGGTAGCCATCTTGTATAGCCCACTGCATCAACTAGTGGCCTGAACTACATTTTGCCAATCTAAGCTCAATCATATCATAGAATAGCAGAGTTGGAAGGGGCCTACAAGGCCATCTAGTCCAACCCCCTGCTCAATGCAGGAATCCACCCTAAAGCATCCCTGACAGATGGTTGTCTAGCTGCCTCTTGAATGCCTCTAGTGTGGGAGAGCCCACAACCTCCCTAGGTAACTGATTCCACCGTCGCACTGCTCTAACAGTCAGGAAGTTTTTCCTGATGTCCAGCCGGAATCTGGCTTCCTTTAACTTGAGCCCGTTATTCTGTGTCCTGCACTCTGGGAGGATCGAGAAGAGATCCTGGCCCTCCTCTGTGTGACAACCTTTTAAGTATTTGAAGAGTGCTATCATGTCTCCCCTCAATCTTCTCTTCTCCAGGCTAAACATGCCCAGTTCTTTCAGTCTCTCTTCATAGGGCTTTGTTTCCAGACCCCTGATCATCCTGGTTGCCCTCTTCTGAACATGCTCCAGCTTGTCTGCATCCTTCTTGAATTGTGGAGCCCAGAACTGGACACAATACTCTAGATGAGGCCTAACCAGGGCCGAATAGAGAGGAACCAGTACCTCAAGTGATTTGGAAGCTATACTTCTATTAATGCAGCCCAAAATAGCATTTGCCTTTCTTGCAGCCATATCGCACTGTTGGCTCATATTCAGCTTGCGATCTACAACAATTCCAAGATCTTTCTCATTTGTAGATTTCTCATTTCTCATCATTGTACTCATCCTCATCCTCAACACCATTTTCATCTATTTATATGCCCAATGCCAGGTCAAGGTTTTGGAGGGCCCTTGGGCCTCCTCCCTCAGAGAGTCTACTTATTCACTGCCATGGAGCTTTTCTACATGAGGCTGTTAATCTGCAGTATTTCAGTTTCATCGCAGAATTAAGATCCAAGCACATGAATAACTTTCCCGTTTCTGCTTTCCTGCTACATAACCTCTAGATGGCACCGTGGTATAGTGGTATACACAAGTAAAAAAAAGTGTTTTCTTTTGCTTTTACAATTAAATAACACATTTTCTCTGCTTTAAAAAACACTTGCCAGAAGTGCTGTTTAGGCATAGTGGTTAGCAGGAGGGTCACGATATCGTTTAAAAAACCTGTAAATTACCATTAGTAGAGAATGACAAGTGCATGATAAATGCTGTGTGTAAAAAAGCCCACTGTCAACAGCTTCTACTGGTCCTCGTTGTCTTTCTTATAATTGCTAGTACCCTATTTCTTCAATTCTAAGACCCACTTTTTCCCCCATATAAACATCTCTAAAAATGGGGTGCGTCTTAGAATCGTGGGTGTGTCTTAGGGTTTTTTTTCCTGTTGGTGGTACTGAAATTAGTGTGCATCTTACAATCGGTGGCGTCTTACAATCGAAGAAATACGGTACTTGCTTGCTTGATAGGCAGAGAGCCATGAGCAAGTAGGCCTTGGCATCCACTGGTCCGCCTTCTCAGCACCACCATTGTCTGGGCTGGAGCCAGAGACAGCTGAACAAATGGGTGGCAATGGTGAAAAGGAGGAGCAACTCTGGGGGGCTTTGGTCAGTGGGTCCCTGCTGGGCCCTCAGCAGATGCCTAACCATGAGGCTGATCCTGTGTGTACCACATACCATATCAAAAAATATCTCTGAATGGTTTAGACTGAAACAAAGATTTAAATACATCATGTTAAATACAAAAACTCATCAGTTAACAAAGGCCATCTTGTTTCATTCCTTGAGTTAAATCATAAAGTTACCATCACTTCATAGGAAGAGTTTCAGACTGCAAACCCACGCATGTACCTGAGAGTGTCCCACTGCACTCAGTGGGGCTAACTTCCAAATAGACACTCATAGGGTTATGCTGTCAGAGAGTAACAGAACACATGTGCTCAGGCATGGGCCAGGCACCATGTGCAAAACCTGAACACACTTGGATGATGAAGCCATCCCGGACTGTTCTGTATGTAGTGGAGCCCTTCCAGGGAATTTCTTTTCTGGGAAATGGGACAACTGTGGATAAATTTCTGTAATTCCTGCCTATGTCCATTTTGTAGTGTGTTCTCTCCTTAGTCAGCTCCATCCAGTTTCCTCATTAATCTGTGAATGTTTTTGTTTGTTTAAAGGGAATGAAAATGTGTTTTTATATACAAGTTTTGGAACTTGTTTTCTCTCAAAATATGCATTTTCAAAAGCATTTTCACTTGCTTGTTGAGCTGAGATCTGTATCGGAAGATTTAGAAATGCAAAAGCCAATGGATAGCTCTTTCTGCCTTTCCTCAGGTGAAGTTGGCGACTGGAAGAATTATTTCACGGTAGCTCAAAGGGAAGAGTTTGATGCCGATTATCAGCGCAAGATGGAAGGAACAACCTTACATTTCCGGGATGAATTGTAGACTAAGAAACAGGCCCCTATTGCCACTTGTACCATCAAAGAGCAAAACCTTTCCCTTTGCATTGCATTTTTTTGTTATTTTCACTGTCTGTGCTATTAAAATGGTGTGGATACAGTGTGTGTGAGTGTGTGTGTGTGTGTGTGTGTGTGTGTGTGAGAGAGAGAGAGGTATCTACACTAGTCAAGTTAGAACGTGTCTTACCGTTTTTAAGTGTGTGTTTGGTAGTATTTCGCCACATGACGTTCAGTTTGTGACGTTTTATTGTTGTCTGTTCTCCGGTTTTTATTTTGAACTTCTCTGAAATAAGTCGTTCTATTTGGTATGATGTGGCCGATTTCATCATATTAAATGGGTTTCTTTCCTGTAGTTCTTAATTAGCCAATTGTATTCCTGGGGGGCATGTTTATGTAATTTCCACGCCCAAAGTTGGAACTGTTTTTTTTCTTTCAAGCCTCTTTTTTGCAGCCACTCTTAGTTTCACTTTTGGGAGGGGAAATAGTTTGTAAGTGGAGGATTCTCGGAGAGAAGAGGAAGTGGGAGGGGAAATTGGCAGACGGGGGTGTGGGGGAAAGAACAAACAGATTTCTTTTCTTAGTGTGGCTAAAAGGAATGCATTCCCATGGAAAGAGAAAAGTAAACGTTTTAAAAACTGCTATGTTTTAAATCGTTCAAAAACAAAACGTTCAATGACTGTAAAAACGTTTCATATACTAGTATAGATCCCCTCAGAGTGAATTCTTCTGAGATGAATGAATGGAAGTTCGGAGTAAGGTACATGGATTTTCTATCCAAATCTAGAGCAGCCTAACCTGGTGCCCGTCAAATGTTTTGACCTTCAACTCCCATCAGGCCCAGCTAGTGTGGCCAGTGGCCAGGAACGTTGGGAGTTTTAGTCCAAAATGAATGGAGGACACTGATCTAGAGAGTTAGGCTAGAAAGGCTAGTAAGATCTCTGCCCATGGAGGATTGTGCAGGCATGCCGGCGGTGTGCTCCTCCCTGCACGGAGGTCTTCTCCACTGGCAGAGGGTCACTCGTGTCCCATCCTAATCCTTTCCAGCAAGCAGATCCAGGGGCAACGTTCTCTCTCCTAGTTAAAACCGCTTCTAATATTTGTACCTCACTGCTTCTCCAAGGAGCTGTGAGTGGAATCGACGGGTTGTACCCATTATATCCCCACAGTCATTCTGTGTTTGGCCTGAGACTACTTGTAAAGCATGAGTAGAAGAGTACTAAACGTTAATGTTCAATCAATAAAAGATTAAACATAAGACATTCAACAAAAAGTATCATGAGAAACGTATTGGAACGAAGTCCCTTGATAATAGTCATAAAGCTTATCGGTCCCGAAGGAAGAATCAATTCCGTGTCCATATTTATGCTCACTTATGCAGGCCAATAGTTCATTACAAGGTCAGAGAACGTGAAAAGCAAAGTAAAGCAAAGAATGTGGTTGATTTCTAATTTCTGCAAGGCGTAGAATGTGTGCAGATCACAGTTCTGCATCTTTGGGTTCTTTTGGAGGTGTGTTGGTGTTTACTGCATTTTTGTCCCGCTTTTCAGGCAAACATCATCTCCCAAAGCAGCTCACATCAACAAGAAAAGAGAGCCAGGCCCTGCCATCAGTTTTACAAACTAAAAAGATGAGGTACACAAGCAGCAGCGGCACAAGATGTCCCATTGCCTCTTGTCACCGTGCCACGTGCCTCACTCTGAGGACTCTCACAGAGTTGCCATGGAGATTGCTAGTGCCGCCACAGCACAGGGGGTCTCCAAGGCCCCAAAGGAGAGAAACACATTCTCAGGATGCAAAATAGATTTATTGACGAGAAACCAGGCGTGTTTCAGCCTGCCCTTTATTTCAAGGCCTATTTTATTTATTTATTTATTACTTTTATATCCCACCTTTTTTCCTCCTTAAGGAACCCAAGGTGGCGTACATAATCCTTCTCATTTTATCCTCACAACAACAACCCTGTGAGGTAGGTTGGGCTGAGAGCCTGTGACTGGCCCAAAGTCACCCAGTGCGCTTCAATGGCCGAGTGGGGACTAGAAGCCAGATCTCCCAACTCTAGCCACTACACCACACTGTTTTTTACCCAGTTCTTCAGTGAACTAGGTAAAATACTGATCATAAATGAACTGAAACAAATGTCTCATACATCCCTATCTATAGTACAGAGCGCACACACACCCCATGACCACTCAGAGAAGGGGCAATAACAGGGGCAGCATCAACACCTGGCCCAGCAGTGACATGTCAATTTTTTTTAATTTTTGTGAACTGCCCAGAGAGCTTCGGCTATTGGACGGTATAAAAATGTAATAAATAAATAAATAAATAAATGTCACATCCTTCTTATTTTTTAGAAATTCTTTATAGTTGGGGCAGCTGGCCAGGCATGTACATGGCTCCAGATGCTTACTGTATTATTTTTACCACAAAAACCTATGATCTGTTTCTACAACAAAATGGTGCTCATTCCCAAGTCCATGTGCTCAGCAAACTCCATTTAATTCCTGGAGTCAGGTTGCGGCTGTGTATAAGTGAGTTTAAACTGCAACACTGCGCTTGCCCAGAGTATTCCTTTTTTTGAAATCAGGGTTGGAAAACAGGTGTTTGTTTTCCTCTAACATTTCAGGAACTTGGAAGAAGTTGTAAAGCAAGGAATGGTGGTGAGGGAGAAGAGAAGTGTGGCTTGTGTGCTTCACAACAGAAGTAATACGCCTGGCTGCCTCAAGGGGTCCCCATAAGCATGCCTATGTATACCAGTTGCTAGGAAATATGGGCAGGAAGGTGCTGTGGCACTCATGTCCCACTAGTGAGTTTCCTGCAGGCAGCTGTTTGGCCACTATGAGAACAGAATGCTGGACTAGATGGACCCTTGCTCTGATCCAGCAGGGCTCTTCTTATATTCTGGGCATGCACTCTTCTCCCAGAGGTCCCTTCTGATGCCAAGTACCTCTGTAAAGGGCTGGATGATGACCCCTTGCCTCTGGGTTCATGGCTGATTCCTCCAGGGTATGCCTACGGCTCTGTCAGATCCATGGGACTCTGGGCGAGTGGTCCGCAGGGTCTGGTGGCTGAAATATTGGGCTGGGTTCAACACTCCTAAACTAATCACTTTCCCACTTGCCTTCAGAGTGGGAAGCTCTTCACTTCATCAGTTCCAACTTCCACTTAAAGTGAAAGAAGTATTGACAATGGTTCCTAAGAAGACAAGGGCTTCTAATCCTACACATAGATTATACCTGTGGGGTTAAACACACCTTAGATAACTGCTGCTGCTGCTGTTGTTGTTGTTGTTGTTGTTGTTATTATTATTATTATTATTTCCCACCTTTTTTCCTCTTAAGGAACCCAAGGTGGCATACATAATTCTCCTCTCCATGTTATCCTCACAACAACAACCCTGTGAGATAGGTTGGGCTGAGAGTCTGTGACTGGCCCAAAGTCACCCAGTGGGTTTCCATGGCAGAGTGGGGACTAGAACCTGGATCTCCCGACTCCCAGTCCAACACTTTAGCCACTACACCACACTGGATCTCTTTAGAATTTTGACTGGTTCTGATGGAAACCTGGAGCGGATTCCCCGTCCCACTGACATCGGAGTCACTAGCCTCCACTGTTCTTTCCCCTGCCCAATTCTGGTTAACCTGCTTGGCTGTCCCTTTGGCATCTGCTCCATTCCTCTCCTAACTGGGAATGTAAAGGAGCACTTAATACCACATTCATCTGGTCAGGGTGTGTGGAGTAGACAGGCCCGTCCACTCTGAGACAGACCAACCAGATTGTGCAAGGTTCTGCAATTTGCACAAATTTCTAAGCAATTTGGGCAAAATTGGCCATCATTTATGCAAATTGTGAATCTATGGATGGGGGAGTGCAAAAAAAAAAAAAAAAAAAAAAAGTTCTCAGAATTTGGGGAAAAGCCTGCAGCTCACCAACACAAATTGAGCCGTACATTCTGTGGAACTCTGTTGAGTCAAAATTAGGGTGACCAACTGTCAGGGTTTCCCCGGATTTGTCCTGGTTTTTGTTCTTTCCATGGTGTCAGGGGGGATTTTCTATAATTTTCAATAATGTCCTGGAATGACACACCTTCCTCTTTAAGGCTGCCATTAGCATGGCAGGAGGGAATGACATGCTTTCTTGAGGCACATCATTCCCCCACCCCGCGCTCCAATTGAGGTCTTAAAGGGGAAAGTGGGTCATTCATGGACATTATAGAAAAGGCCCCAATTGGAGTGGATGGTGGTGGTGCAGAATGAAATCCTTTCCCCTCCTCCACTCCAATCGGGTTCTTTAAGGTGGCGGGGGAATAACGTATTTTCTGCAGGACTCAGAAAGCTGCTTCCCCACACACACGCTAGGTGTCCTCTTTTTTGGTTTCCCAAATATGGTCACCCTAGTCGAAACATACATAAATTAGATTTCCAGCGACAGGTCTCCTATGTTATCTAGTTGCCCCACCGCCCCTAGAATGTGAAAAATCTCAGCCAAAAATGTGCCCACCTTGCTTTTTCCAAACACACTCACACCCAATCCAGTCCCTACCTCGACCATAAAGAAATGTCAACAAGCAGATATGCTGCAAGGCACTTTGAAGATTTGGCGGCCAATCTTTCCTTGGGATCCATGGATGGCCTTTTTCTGTGCTCAGCTGCCACGTGGGGGTAGGATTGGGCTGAACAGTGTACAGGCTAGGGAGCATTGGCCTGTGCATTGGCCTGGGGAGCATTGGCCTGTGATCTCCCTGGAAATCCCCGTCCCCCTGCATGGAAGCTAAGCTTAGAAAACAACTCCATTTGTTGCCAATAGAAATTTTCCCCTAAGCTTAATTGTCATACAGGAGGTGGGGTTTTTTTGCACATGTGGGGAGTGGGGTTAATCCTCCTCACTCAAGCCACAATCTCCAGCATGGCAATTAAGATGAGGAAAAACAAAACATCTGCCCTTAGTAAGGGCTTTGGGGACCGCCCTGAGTCCAGCTGAGCAGGCTGTGCTGGGGGAAATGAGAGGGGAAGGCTCTACCACCAGCCCTGCTGAAAGTCGATTTCATTTTTTCCTCTTTTCTCCCCATCCTTTTTTCCTTGTGTGTCGTGTTGCGTCTTTTTTTTTTTTAATTGTAAACTTGCAGGCAGGGACTGTCTTGCTTGGCTGAGGAGCAGGATAAAACATTTCAAGTGCATAAACAAACGCTGCCCTCACAGCTGAGTCACACAAGAATCTGAGAGTGGCAGAGTAATTATCGGAGGAAGACTTGCCCCTTGCCTCACCCCAGTAGCAAAAAATTTTCTCAGTACGTTGACCTTCTCCCATCCCCCAGGATGTGATGGAGTCAGTGGCGCCATCCAGGCAAGACTTTGGGGCACGAGTCCAGGGCCTCGATTGGTACAATAAGCAGGAGGACTCCCCAAGGCCCCAGGCCTGGCTTTGCACTTCGAGAAGCAAGTGAAGTAATACGCGTAGCCATCTGTAGAGTGGAGCACCCATAAGACCATCAAATCCAGCATCTGTAATGATTTAACTCAGGCTTCCTCTACCTGGTACCTTCTGGATGTCTTGGCCTACAATTCCCAGCATTTCTGACCCTTGGCCATGCTGGCTGGGGCAAATGGGAGTTGAAGTCCCAAACATCTGGAGGGCATTGTTTCAGGGCAGGCTGACCTAACCGTGCCACTGCATGGATTTGTTCGACATCAGGGTGACCATATGGAAAGGAAGACAAGGCTCCTGTATCTTTTGACAGTTGCATAGAAAAGGGATTTTCAGCAGGTGTCATTTCTTTGCATGCAGCACCTGGTGAAATTCCCTCCTCATCACAACAGGTAAAGGTGCAAGAGCCCTCTTGAACCTGCTCATCTTTTGCCCAGTTCCAGTTCGTGTAGGTGATTTCTGCTTGTTCTGTGCGGATGGGAAACTTCCACAAATTGAGCAGTGTTCAGACAGGGGATTCGCACACATTTCTCCAAATTTGCCCACGTTCCCTAATTTGCACCGTTTTCCTCTGTAGGCTGAAGCCTATGATGAATTAGGAAATCGGCACAAATCCAACGGGGAATCGGGAACGAGATGAACACAAGCAGCTGTTCGACAATTTGTGGATATTTTTGTGCTCGCGTTCGGAGCTTCGAATAGGGTGTGTTTGTGTGTTTTACAGGCAAAAACGAAATTCTTATACATCCCTGACTCTGTCTCTCCCCAGCACTAGGGGAGGTGATTCTCGCAAGGGACTTCCCGCGCTTCCCCTCTCACCACATGTAGGTTCTCCAGCCTGATCTCACACACACACACACCCCGCTTCCTGTGGTTCACCTTTTGTGCTTGAATGCTCCATTTCCTCCAGGCAACTCTCTTGGAAGCCTCCCTTTCGGGCAACAGAGCCAGGACATTGGGGGCTCAGAGGGGTTCTCAGGAAAAGCAGTGCTGCAGTTGCTCCCATCCTGACTACAACGCTCTCCATCCCGGATGCAACCCTCTGCCTGGACCCCCAGGGTCAGCTCAGCATCCTATGGAACCAGGGGGGTCGGCTTTGCTTCTGCTGAAACATCCTTTGTTGGGAGAGTCCCGGAACAAGTACTACACAGAGGCCTTTCTCAGTAAAGGCTGGTGGCTCTGGTGTCAGCAGGGTGGTGAATCTGCTCCGGGTTTCAGTCAGAACTCTAAAGGAGCTCTCCAAGGTGCGGATTTATCACCCCACTGACATCGGCGGCGCCAGCCTGCACTGTTCTTTCCCCTCGCCCTCTTCTGGATACCTTGCTCATGGCTGTCCCTTTGGCGTCTGTTCCGTTCCTAACCAGGAATGTAAACGTGAACTTAACACCGTATTCATCTGGCCAGGGGCAGTGGAGCAGACAGGCCCGCCCACTCTGAGACAGAACAACCAGATTGTGCAGGGTGGTTTGCCTATCAGGTCTGCACAATATCCCACAGTTCTTCACAGCTGGGAACACTGCTGGACTTCCCCTTTTGACTGCTTTTCGGTTGTTGATAGATGCTGTCTGCAAGGGTGCTTTTCCCCCCTTGCAAATTGTCCACTGAAGTCAAGTCGTGTAACTGGAAGATCACTCTGTTCTGGGGAGGATATAAAAGTTTCCGCCCTCACCTCCTCTGTTTGGCTTTCCCTTCTACCAGAGGAAGAAATAATCTTTGCTATCTACTTCTCTCCCTGCTGCCCAGAAGAACACTTCAAGGTAAGTCCAACATTCTGTTCTTTAAATACCAAACAGGATTCTTATTATCATCTCTCTTTTCTCGCTCATGGCGGTTTTTCTAGACCGACATGACGGGCTTTGCCAGATCATGTTGTCTTTTACTGATTCAGGAATTTCCTGACTATTGAGCATGTTTTAAGTATGACTGCTTTCTGGAAGCTGGTATGAATGTATTTTGGTAGTCCCAGGTCCTGAAGGCTTTCTGTATAGTTTTTTGATGTAATGCCAGTGACTGATGTGACTTAGAATAATTGCAATCATTTCCTGTTGCCATAGTTCTTTAACTTAGATGGCCCCTGGTGTAGATTTCTCTCTGCCTTCCTCTTTCTTTTCTACAGCATTGTTGTTTTGTGTGTGTGTGTGTGTGTGTGTGTGTGTGTGAGAGAGAGAGAGAGAGAGAGAGAGAGAGAGAGAGAGAGAGAGAGAACAAACCAGCATGAGTAACCACAAACCTAGGCACCTCTGATTTGGTCTGACCAACAAAATCACAGTAATGCTGGAATCAGTCATAACTCAAATATTTGCATGGTCCTTTACTAACCAACTGTTGCTGCAATAAAATACATATTTTTTTAAAAAAAATCTAGGCAGGTCTGTCAATTTGCTTTAACCCTCCATGCTCAGCCCAGACTATCCCATTTTAGTACGGAGGGAGAAAGAGATATACCACTTGACAATGAAGTAGCTCTGCTCTTATTTATGCCTGCAAGCCGTAATCTTTCCCTCAAATCACTTTCCACAATGCATATATAAAGCAATCATTAAATCGGGACAAAGATTGCATCAAAGCAAGGACTTGAACTCTGAAACCTCTGGTTGAAGGCCAGGATGATCCATTGCACAACATGTGTGCTGTCACAGTCGCACTCAGAAGCCACCAGAAACATTTCCTTCCATGTGGCAACGGACGGACTTTCCACAGGAGATCCTGCTCACCACATGAATCACCACAGGGGAGAGCCGCCACAGAAAATCCTACATGATCATAGTAATCGATATGGCAAACAGCTGTTGCACATCATAGAAACCACATGGTGTGTGTGTGTGTGTGTGTGTGTGTGTGTGTGTGCAGCGACCTGGAAGCATTTCTGAAATCTTCTGTGCACCACTTGAGACAACACGATCAGAGCTTACTAATGTCTTCAAAACCATACATTAGGTCTGTGGGGGTGGATGTGGGGTTCATTCGCGGGGGGGGGGGAGGGCAGTGGAAGCCCAGGTCTTTACTCAGCAAAACACACAGAAAGGCCCCCAAAGGCAGCTGTCTTGACTTATCACAGCTCAAAGTGATGATGTAATGCACTTGTTTACCATCTAAAGCAGGGGTTCTTAACTGGTGGGGTATGCCTCCCCAGGGGAGGTTTGGACCGACTCCAGGGGAGGTGTGAGTAGGATGACCATATGACCAGATTTGCCTGGATTTGCCCGGGTTTTTGATGGCAAATCCGGGAGGGGGAGGGGAAATCTGGATTTGTTTTTCAAAGAGCAGCTCTAATGGGAATTAACAAAAATGCTTATAACTCCGTCATTTTTTAAGATAAAGACATGAAATTTGGCACAATGGTAGCTCTTAGGAAGGGCTTTAGTCATACCAAATCTGAAAAAGATCCGCTCATCCATTCATTTTTTAGGAATTTTTTAAAAAATTAGGTTTTAAAATTATTATTTTTAAAATGTCATTTTTAAAGATAAAGAGCTGAAAGTTGGCACCATGATAGCTTTTAGGTAGAGCTTTAGCCATACCAAATTTGAAACAGATCTGGGGCCAGTAGCAAACCCTGTTAACAACAACAGCAGCTTGCAATGAGTGAAGATACAGTCAGAAAAGATATTTGAGGGAAGGAGAGAATGTAACACAGAGAGTATAGCAAAAGCTTCAAAGTACAGCAAAACCTACAAAAGTAGGAGTGAGTGAAGTTAATTTCAGATACATTGAATCTCTCACTTGTTCTTTATTTCAGTGATTTTAACATTAAGATGTTATGTAGAACAGATTTGTCTTAAATGTGTGTTGTAAAATCAGACATGTGACCAAGGCTATATTCGGGTGGGCACGCCCCCTTGGTACTGGACACGCCCCCTTGGGGGCGACCATGTTGTCCTCCTTTTTGGTTTCCAAAATATGGTCACCCTAGGTGTGAGTAGCCTCTCAACTATAAATTGTTTATTTTACAAGTACACAGCAGTGCAGCTTGGCCCAACTTTATTTCTTTCTACTAATCTTGGGAGCTACGACGTAGCTCATTTGTACACCACGTGCGTTATTGTAGTTATCATTACCTGCTACACGTGCGTTAGCGTTTGTGAAGAACAATCAATCTTTCAAGGCAAGTGACTGCTTTGTTCTAAGTCACTTTCCCCCCCGGTTTATTGCAAAAAATAGAGCCGGGCCGAAAGTTTCGAAAAAAGTTCCATTTTTTGGCATTTTGTGGGGGGTGGGAGGAAAACAAAAATTCTGGAGAAAAAAGCTGGGGAAAGGAGAGGGTTTTTTTTTTGAGAATTTCTCCTTGGGGAAAGGGACAGGCTTTCCACCTTTTGAAGTTTAAGCAGTTGTTCCTTTCTTCTTTTAATTTTTAAAATATTTTTAAAAGCACCCCTTGAAAATGCAGCAGCCCAAGAGTTCTATCTGAATGCTGTTTGGAGAGGGTGAGGTCACATTGTCTCCAATTGCTGGCCTAGGAGCACAAGAGAAAAGGCCTATAACTCCCAGCATAGGCCTTTTCTCCCTAAACTTGATTTGATTTCTTCCATCAAAATCTTGATGAATTTTGGTGCTCTCAAGTGGCTGCATATCCTGTTCTGGCAAAGACAGCTATTTCATCATTAATTCCATTTCCAACCACCTATCTGTGTGAATCTGGATTTTTATTTATTTATTTATTACATTTATATACTGCCCAACAGCTGAAGCTCTCTGGGCGCTTCACAAAAGTTAAAACAGTAAACATTAAAAAGTATACAAAATTTAAAAACCATCAGACACATAAAAAACAACAGTATAAAAACATCAGTATCCATTTAAAAACAACAGTTCTGGGGTCCGTTAGAAAACAAACTTAGCGTTGTTAAATGCTGTTAACTCTTAAATGCTTTTCAACTCTTGTCAGCATAAAAACCAAAGCTAGAAATAGGTTGGATGCCAGAGATGATATGCACCTAGCATTGTCTAACATTGTCCCTCGAATAACTACTCTTGCTGAGCACAAACCACATTGAAGTTATTTTGAAGTTATCCTTCTTTTATGTGTGTAGCTATTAGAAATACTTTCTTTAAATACAGGATTTATTTCCACAAAACTGTTCATTGCTTGTGTTTGTTTTCATTTTATTGAATATGCATTTTTTTTAGTTGAGAGACAGAACTAAAAAATGCAAACTCGTCCTGCCTAAGCCTAAATTTTGGGCCATTAACACATGGGAGGCGTGGGTCATAAGATTTTTCACAAGGGAGGCGTGACACCAAAAAGGTTAAGAACCACTGATCTAAAGTGTCTCCCTCCCCTTGGTAAAATCATGAAGCCCAGAGTCTAAAATGATGTAAACTCACCACTGTGAATTCCCTGTTGGTTATTCTGTTCAATGATGGCTTCCTGCTCTGAACTGAACTAGCAAAGGGCCCTCCATCCAAAACCGCCATAGGCTTTGCTGACTGATCAGTTTATAAGTGTGTTGGGGGGGAGGAATAACCATGCCTCAAGGCCTAGTGTTCCTCAGCCTCCACTCCTCCAGTCTCCCACAGCTGCCCAGATTCTGAAAATGAAGGCTTCGAGGCTACTAATGATGAGCGAGTTGGTACGTGTGCCTGTAATGAGGAACCTGGATCAAGACGGGGGAGCATGGTGCACTTTGGACGTGTTGACACCAGTTAATCCAGTTTGAGCCAGTTTCCTGATTGAACGGAAACATAATACATTGCTGGGCTGTGCCTCACGTGAACCTTGTTGTTAAATCCTCCCCCTGCCAACCCCCACTTTCCTCTTCTGTTCCCCACACTTTAAGGTAGAGTAAAAGTCAGACTATAGGCTAGATCTACACTATTGCTTTATAGCAATATGGAAGTGCACTGATAACTGTTGGGGCACATTGCATATCCCATATACCGCTTTCATAGTGATATTCTAGATCTACACTTTGTGTCAAATCATTATGATCCCATCATGGTAACGTGTGGTAATATATGGTTTCTCTTGCACATTTATACCTTGAAGGACACACAATGAGATTTGTTGCGATATTTTTTGGTTAATGTGGAATGAAAAGCAAGAAATAACACTATGGAAGTTGTATATGGAATGTGTAATGTTTCCCAAGAGTTATCAGTGCACTTCAATATTGCTATAAAGTAGGGTGACCCTATGGAAAGGAGGACAGGGCTCCTGTATCCTTAACAGTTGTATTGAAAGGGGAACTTCAGCAGGTGTCATTTGTATGCATGCAGCACCTGGTGAAATTCCCTCTTCATCACAACAGTTAAAGCTGCAGGAGTCCTGCTCTCTTTTGTATCTGATCACTCTAGTATAGCTCCTGCAGCTTTAATTGTTGTGATGAAGAGGGAATTTCACCAGGTGCTGCTGAAATTCCCCTTTCAATACAACTGCTAAAGATACAGGAGTCCTTTCCTCCTTTTCATATGGTCACCCTGTATAAAGCAGCAGGGTAGATCTAGCCCTGCTTTTTATTCAACATTATCCAAAATACCGCAACAAATGTCTTTGACCCTGTTCAGACGACACACAAAGCCACAATGTTTAAACATTTTGAGCTAAAGATTATGGCTTAGTGGGTCATGTGAACTACGACGTAGCATGTTGTGGGAACCATTGCTAACCATGGTGGCGACATAATCATGGTTCAAACATTCTCACTAACCACTTGCTGCAAAAGGGCCAGCGGCCTAACCAATGGTTTAGCGTGTTGTCTGAATAGGTCCATTGTGTGTCCTGTGAGGTATAAATGCTAGGGTGACCGTATGAAAAGGAGGACAGGGCTCCTGTATCTCTAACAGTTGCATAGAAAAGGAAATTTCAGCAGGTGTCATTTGTATATATGGAGAACCTGGTGAAATTTCCTCTTTATCACCACAGTTAAAATGCAGGAGCTATACTAGAGTGACCATATTTAGAAGAGGTTAGGGCACCTGCAGCTTTATCTGTTGTGATGAAAAGGAAATTTCACCAGGTTCTTCATATAATACAAATGACACCTGCTGAAATTCCCTTTTCAATACAACTGTTAAAGATACAGGAGCCCTGTCCTCCTTTTCATATGGTCACCCTAATAAATGCGCAAGAGGGTGATAGCATTACCACGATGGGATCGTAAATGATTCAACACAAGATATCGATCTGGCCTTGGTAGCCCAGTTCACAGTCCATGTTTTAGAGCTTTATCACACCAGTGTTGTACTGTGCAATTTCTGCAAATTGCATGCAAAGGACTCATAATCTGCTTTTATTGTGAAGTACTCCCATGCATCCTGCTTTAATTGTGCTATAAAGCCCAAAGACCCACCCTATTTTGCTACTAGTTTTGGAGTGAATCATTTGTTGTTTTCTGAGCGGCCACTGGGGGCGCCGGAGCATGATTTGATATGTTTAAAGAAAAATTAAACAAATACTTACATCTGCGTAAGTTTTAAAGATAAAGACATCAAAATTGGTACAGTAATAGATATTAAGGAGAGCTTTAAGCATATTAAATTTGAATCGGATTGGGTCATCTGTTAATTTTTTACATTTCCCCCCTTAAACCCATTTCCTGGTATGCAAAGGATCTTAGGAGCGCTGCCGCCCAGGGTGTAATTTAGCTAGCAGCAACAACAACGCGGACAACTTAGCTCTGTATTGGATAATTCGAGGGAAACAGGTATGTGGGATGAAGCTATTAGAGTAGTGGTGGGCAGAAGGTAGATGTCCAGATGTTTTGGACTTCAACTCCCAGAAGCCCTTGCCAGCATGGCCAAAGGTCAGGATTACTGGGAGTTGAGGTCCAAAGTGCCTGGAGATCTGGTTTCTGCCCACCCCTGTGAAAGAGAGTTAAAGCACTTGGAGTGGAAAGTGGCTTAGCATGTCAGGTGGACTACAACTTAGCATGTCGTGGGAACCAACAGAGGTCACACGATATCATTACAGACACACGTGCACACATAGATTTGCAACCTCCTCAGCCCATTAGGAAATCCATACAGAGAAAACAGGGGAAGGGCTGGCAGAATGCCCAGTGCTAGCGTGAGAGCGAGCCCACTCAGAAGCGCACTGATTTCTCGGAAACATCCACACTGTTCCAAGATCCAGTGCCATGCAGAAACCTCAGGAAGAGGGGGCGGGGAGAGGAAGGCAGAGGCAGAGGAAAGAAAAGTTCATTTAGAATCATAGAATAGCAGAGTTGGAAGGGGCCTACAAGGCCATCGAGTCCAACCCGTCCAAGGAGATCCAAGATGGTCCAAGGCCATCGAGGTCACAGTCCAAGGAGGGAGGGAGTTGACAGGTGAGAGTCCCATTTTACTCATGTTCAGGAAGATAGTGCTGGAGGGAAAGGGCCCTGGCTGCCTAGGTCAGCTTTCCAAGTGCCGATCCTTACGTAGCTAAAATGGCACAATTCATGCACAAGAAGGAGATACGAGCAGATTTGAGGGAATCTCAAGTTTAGCAGAAACAGATTACATTTTTTAGGGTGGTAATCCCCAAATCGAGAGGTAGAAGAACCCCCAAACAGCCTGCTCAGTGGTGACAGATAACTGGCGAGGAGGGGCAAAGGATAGGAATGTCCCGAAACAGGGTACGCCTGGCCGGCCAGAACCCTGAACAGGAGTGCACCACGCTGCAACACTTTGCTGCAGGTCCCACTTGTCTTGTACTCACCCTTTTCCTGTCCTGGCAGGTGATGGGTAATGAGTCCCGGCTTGCAGATTTGGACCCCAAGTCAATTACGCGTGAAAAGCTGGTGGAGACTGAAGGAATCCCTTTGCTGGAGAGTACTGTGAAGAACTGGGATTCCCTCTGGGGCTTTAAAGCTCGGCCTGATGACCTTCTCATTTCCACTTACCCCAAAGCAGGTAAATAGTGAAGGAAGAGGAGAAATTAGGGGCCAGGGACTGGCATAGCAGTGGGGAGATAGCCATGGGGAACAAGAGCAGGGCCTGCCCTACCATGAAGCAGTAGGAAGCTGGCACAGTAGGCAGTGGAGTTTGGGAAGAGTGGTGCTCTCCCCCCTCCAAAGGGTCTGCTGCTGCTTCGTCCTGCTGGCCGCCTGCAGCCAGCAGCAGCCATTTGCTCGTCCACTCACCAACCTGCCTTGGTTTCTAGCCCCACTGGCCAGCCGGCTTACTTTCCCTCTCACAGGCCCGTGCGCTGTCTGTAAGGTCTTTCTGGTTTCAGGAGCTGTGCTGCACCTGCACGAGGCTGGGCAATCATGAAAAGGCCCAGAAGTTCCAGGATACTTTGCTGGATGTGCAGTAGTAGGCCAGGGTGTGGGAGAAGAATAGGAGGCTATGGGGAGGGGGTGGAGGCTGCAGGAAGAGGAGGTGGTCACAATGGGGGAGGCGGCAGCATGGCGGGTCCCACTTCAGGCGGTGTCATGGGCTAGGCCTAGACAGGAGATATGGGGTTTGGGAACCTGAAGGCCACTGGTTGAATTATGGGATCTCCACATTACTTCTTCAATTCGGTCTCGTCAGGGACAACCTGGATCCAAGAAATTGTGGACATGATCCAACACGGAGGAGACAGACAGAAATGTGCCCGGGGGCCCATCTACCAACGGCATCCCTTCATAGACCTGTCTCCTCCGAACGTACCCACGGGTGAGTAGCAGGAACTGCCTTGAGGAGATGGTGGGTGAAGGAGAGCGAAAGCTTTCCTCAGCACAAAGCTGAATGTCATCCCCCTCTGGTGTCACAGGCGTGGAAGAGGCGGAGGCGATGCCCTCTCCGCGCACGCTCAAAACTCACCTCCCGGTCCAGCTGCTGCCGCCTTCCTTCTGGGAACACAACTGCAAGGTAAGGGCAACTGGGAGTGAAGCTGGTGGGGAGGACACATCTGAGCCAGGGCTTCATCTCAAGCCAGGAGAAGGTGTAACGCAACAAAAGGAAAGAGCGACCATGTGCAAAGTGTGTGTGTGTGCGTGCTTGAGTGCGTACACACTTTCCTTGAAGGAATTGAAAACTCCTGGGGGTGGGGAAGGAGGGGCCAGGAATTTTGCACAGTGGAGCAGGGTATGGAAACAAAAGTCTTGATCTTAGGGCTTCCATGTTTTCTGTCCTTTCTCCAGATCATATATGTTGCCAGGAATCCCAAGGACAACGCAGTTTCCTACTTCCACTTCTGCCGCATGAACCAGGGGATGCCAGAGCCGGGGAACTGGGACCAGTTTCTGGAGGATTTCCTTGTTGGGAAGAGTGAGTGGAAGCCACAGAAAGTGGAGAAATAAGAAATAGGATTGGGGTTTCCCCAAAGACAGTTTCCTTGGCCTCTGCCAGACTTCCTGCCCCTCCGGATTCATGTAAACATTTTTTTTTTTAAGTGGGAGGCTGGCATGCTACAAGAGGATAATGAGAGTGATACCACTCAAACCACAAGGATATCAAAATAGCTTTCACAAATGAACACCTCAGAAATTTTTACAAATTTTTACAAATATACAAAATACAGGCACAACAACATTCCACAAAGCCTGCAATATCAACATACAATCTACACGGGTGAACCACTCACATGAAGCGTCACTCTCATTACACTGTTGATGCTACAAGAGGATGCACAATCCCCCAACACCATCTTTAGTTGCAATTATGCCTCTAGGCCCCATGAGGGCCCCGGAAGTAGGGCGACCATATGAAAAGGAGGAATGTGCTTCTGTGTCTTTAACAGTTGTATTGAAAGGAGGATTTCAGCAAGTGTCATTTGTATATATGGAGAACCTGGTGAAATTCTCGCTTCATCACAACAGTTAAAGCTGCAGGAGTCCTGCCCTCTTTTGTATCTGGTCACTCTAGTATAGCTCCTGCAGCTTTAACTGTTGTGATAAAGAGGGAATTTCACCCGGTGCTGCACGCGGACAAATGGCACCTGCTGAAATTCCCTTTTCTATACAACTGTTAAAGTTACAGGAGCCCTGTCCTCCTTTCCATATAGTTAGCCTACCCAGAGGCATTCTTAGAAAATCAAAATGGCAGATAGTTGTAGCCAACGCTTTGTTTTGAAGCTCTCCCAGCTGCCAAGGAAAGAAAAAGAAAAAGTGTGTGTTCAAAAGGGGGATTTTGTGCTTTGGAGTTCAGACACAACCTCTGTTTTGTATGTAGGTCTTGGGCAAGTCCCTCCCTGCCCCCCACCACCTTCCTTGCTTTCTAAGAAATGGTGGCCATTTTGTGAAAGGGACAGCCCTACCCCAATGACAGCCATTTTGGGACTATCCCCATGACACTCTCTCAAAATTACAAATGTGCTCACTGACCCAAAAAAAGTTGGAGGGGTGGGGGGCTGGAATAGAAGACAAGGACCATGATATCAGGGCACCTCTTTGACATCATGGGATGGATGTCAAAGGAAGGCCTGGATCTCTGACCTTAGTCTCCCACTTTATTTTGAAGGAGGAAATGGAGACTAAAATTTTCCACCAGAGGAGGGAGCCTGCAAAGCTCTTGACTGTTTTCCTCCCAAGCTTGAAAAACTATAGGCCAGATATCCCTAGATTTGCCTTCCAGATGTGTTGGACTCCAACTCCCATCATTCCCAACCAGCATGGCCAAGGGCTGGAAGATGCTGCTAGCAGCCTTCCTCAACCTGGGGCGCTCCAGATGTGTTGGACTACAACTCCCAGAATGCCCCAGCCAGCTGGCTGGGGCATTCTGGGAGATGCAGTCCAACACATCTGGAGCGCCCCAGGTTGAGGAAAGCTGTGCTAAAAGCTGTATTTAGGGCAGAGAAAGGAAAAGGGGAGGCTGAGGCCAACCAGTAGCACACTGTTCATTCTCCTGCGTCGTGTCTATTACTCTGCTTTGCCTCCTGATTGCCTCCAAAACCCAAAGGATCACTGCTGCAAAGCAGAGTCGAAAAAGTTACACAGCAGGGGAAAATCCTGGGTTAAATCCAAGCGCTGGTGGGGTGGGGGTGGGACAAATATTGAGGGGCCGACATAAAGAACAGAGCAATATAACCCTGCCACAATGTACAATCCAGGGTTAAGAAAGGGGTTGAAAAAGTGGCCCTACCGGTTGTAGCAGCTTTACATATGGATTCCCCATACTTTCGTTCCCTGACTTACCTCACAAGGCGGCATTATGAGGCCTGTCAAGCCCGCCCCCCTGCTCTGCGTCCCCAGCCTACCCTACACCGGGATCCACCCTGGTACACCCACTTTCTACGCCCCAAACTGAAGCCAACACTGACAGACAGGAAACAACAGTGGTGACATTGGACCAATGAGAAAAGTCATGGTAAATTGACACTTTGAAAAACCGCAGTTTTGGAGGGGGGTGGGGAGGAGCCTGATGTGGTTGTGAGTTGGCAGCTGCGCCATATAAACAACGCAGTGCCACTGCGCAGGCCACGATGGGGTCTTAGGAGCCATACAGACAAGCCCCTGCTCTTGTGTCTCTTCATAGTCACCTGGGGATCTTGGTTTGACCACGTCCGTGGTTGGTGGGAGGCTAAGAAGCGTCACCCGATCCTCTACCTGTTTTTTGAAGATATGAAAGAGGTAAGACATTCACACGCACACACATGCCAAGCACCATGCAAATTTGGGATGGTGAGGGACATTTACACTTGCTTGAGGACCAGGCATCAAGGGAGACCCATTCTGCAACGGGATTACAATGAGGGGAAAAAATGAGATTAAATTGGCCCATGGGCCAAATTCAGCCATTTGGGGCTGCCTACAAGGCCATTCTCCTTCCCCAAGCCACAGCCCTTTGCCCCAACCATGGATCATTTCCCAGCTTTTGCACTGTTTTTGCCCATTCTAAAAGGTTGAAATGCCTCTTCTAAGGCTTAATTACTAGTACTGGTGTAAAGCTCATGTCGTCATGGGCGCTAATAATCCTGCCCCTTTCCTGCTTTTGTGCCCCTCAGACCTCTCAGCACAGAGGGGCTCATGAATAATGTAAATCAGGCTCACGCGTAGTGAATTCCCCCCTCCCTCATGCGCCCCGATTGGTCAGCTCCCTCCCTGCTGGTGGCAACAACCCAACCGCATGGCTGCACCCGGAGTCTGCCTTGACGCCACACTGATTGGCCAAGCAAGGCTGTCTGTCATCCCCACTGGCGGAGGGGCTGCCCTACCTGTTTGGCACGGAGGAAATTAGTTGCCATTAAAGCTTGAGCTTTGGATTTTTTTTTTCAAAGTTTCAAAATTTTCTGCACATTCACACTACTCAAGCTTCAAACAAACATCAACAAAAAGGGAGAAAAATCAGCCTCGTAGATCAGTCTGTTAAGCCTTATACTACTGTATTCGTATAGACAATTCTGGCCCTGTTCCATTTTGCCTTCAGTTGGGGGGCTGCATTGGTAGCAGTGGGACCTTTTGGAGGCTGCACCCTCCGGGAGCCATATATGTACACGCCAATTCACACGCATAGCCTCCCCACACCACAGACATGCACATCTCTATTCACAAACACACACACACATTCTCTCTCTCTCTCTCTCTCTCTCCCCCACATCCACACACCCACTCGCACCCACAAATATATACACACATACCCATTTATACATACAGGCACAGGCCACAGACACACATATCTCCACTCATTCTCTCTCAGTCATAACCCACAAACAGCCCCCAGACACACACACATACTCCATATAGATACACACACACACACACACACACACACACACACACACACACACACACGTTCATACACCACAGACACACATATCCCCGTCTCTCTTGCCCCCCAAACACTCCCTGACACACCACACCCACATCCACCCCTCTCTCTCCCCCCCCCCCCCACAAATACACACACACACACCCCAGAGGCGCAAACGTATTCATATACACATACTCAGGATCGCTGAGGGGCAGGGGAGAGGGGCTTTACCCTCCCCTCTCCACTCCAGTGAACAGGAACATCGTTTCCCTTTTGCCATTAGCTACAGGGAAACAGAGAACATTCTCATGATTACCAGGTATGAGAAACAAAGGCCTTTGCTAGACCAGAGGTTATCCCGGGCTGATACGAGGGATCGCCCCTGTGCGTCCAGATGATGCACAGGGGATCCCAGGCTCAGGCAGGGATCAACCCTGCCTGGCCCTGGGATACAGCCCTACACTTTGGGCCCGGTTTTTCATGTGGTCTTGGGCTGAGCCCGAGACCGTGAGTTTGTGGCCCATTTCCGCAGCTTTTCCCGGTTCCGCACAATCACTCGCGGAGGAGCTGCACCCATCGGGGGCAGGGTGGGGGGAGTGGGGGATTCTGTTTTTTAAAAAATAAAATAAAATAAACTTACCTTTTCGCTCGTGTGCAGCCGGCCCTTTAAAGGAAAAAACCAAAACGCCGGGCGCGACGGGTCTATTCTTGACCTCGTCACATCTGACGTATAGACTAGCGCGACAGCCCGTGATAGTTGCATCGCGGGCTCTCCCCTCCCTCTGCCGCGCATCTACCGGTAGGTCTAGCAAAGGCCAAAGAAAAGCCATGACTTGCTTAATGTTTATTTACTCTACTTCTTAGCTCTCTTTCAAGACCATTAAGGAAATGCGGGGCCGGGGCGGGGCGGTAAAGAGGTTGTAATTCAGCAGTGCTTCTTAGATAGCCCTTTCCTCTAAAAAGAAACTCTGCTGCTAAAGTGCTCCAAGCGTAGGAGTTTAGCGATGGAAGTGATCCTGGAGGTCATCTAGTCCTGCTCAAGGCAGGGATTTTGCCAAGCACAGCATCCCTGCGAGATGCCCATCCAGCCTCTCCTTCAATCCTTCCAGCAAAAGAGAGCCTCCTTCCTCCCAGGGGCGTCTGCTCCCCCATCCAATGGCTCATGCCGTTAGGATGTTTCTCCTGATGTTTAGCCCAATTCTGCTTCCCTGCTGTTCCACCCATTCATTCCAGTTTTGCTCTCTGGAGCAACGGAAAACAAGCATGCCCCACCTTCTGAATTCAGGGTGACCATCAGCCAGAGTGGTGTAGTGGCTAAGGTGTTGGACAGGGAGTCAGGAGATCTGGGTTCTAGTCTCCACTCGGCCATGGTAACCCACTGGGTGATTTTGGGCCAGTCACAGACTCTCAGCCCAACCTACCTCACAGGGTTGTTGTTGTGAGGATAACACAGAGAGGAGATGTACACTGGCTTGGGTTCCTTGGAGGAAAAAAGGTGGGATATAAATGTAATAAATAATAATAATTAAAAAACCAAACACAAAGGTCACAAGTGTATCCTGAAAACTCCCAATATCCCTCTCTCTAGGATCCAGCCCGGGAAATCCGGAAAGTAGCCCAATTCCTGGGCCTACAGCTCTCGGATGTGGTTCTGAACCGGACTGTGGAGCATACGAAGTTTGAGACCATGAAAGCTAACGCGATGGTGAATTACAGCACGCTTCCTGCTTTCTTAATGGACCAAGCTGTGTCACCCTTCATGAGAAAAGGTGGGTGACAGAGAAGAAGCTCAGTTCCAGTCAACATCTGATGGGAGAGGAGTCTGGTGGCCAGGGACAGGGGAGGAATTGATTAAGCTCACATTTTAATGTGAATTCACCTAATTTGGCGCCTTGAGAACTGAAACTCAGTTATCCTTCAAAGTTCGCGCTTCTCTGAATTTTGCAACGGAGTTCTACAAGCAGAAGATGCACACGAAATCCTGTATATTAGGGAAAATAACTTTTAAAGGTGCATTATATTTGGAAAGGTGCTTGCAAAAGAGAAGAAGAGTCTATTAGGCTAAAATGGATACAAAAATTATTGATTGAATATTGATTTAGTTAGAAGTATTTTCATTCTGCTTCTCAGCTGAAAAGGTTCCTGGAGTGGCTTACATGGAAGCAGTAAAATAAGATAGATAGTTGCTGCCTGCAGGCTTAGAATCTAAAAAGGCATGATGCACAAGGAAAAAAGGATGGGGAGGGGAGAGGAAAAACCCGAAGTAGTCTTTTAGCAGAGCTGGTGGAATGGCCCAGTTTCTCCCCTCGTCATCTACAGGACATGTACATATTAGGAGAAATATGCAGAAAAATGCTTATGAATTTTCATGCAAACTTTTTTAAATTGAAAAAAAAAAAAGAATCTCAAAAGTTCCCTTCAAACTGAATTTAAGGATGGAGAAATTCTCAAATTTTGAGATGAAACAAATTTAAGATTGGGAACACGAGAATCCAAAATGGACAGATGTGTCCATCCCTGCCTGTGGGATGAATGGACAGTGGTGAAAAAGCGAGCAAGGCATTGTTAATAGTCAAGTTGAGGTAGGGCGACCTGCCTGCTTTTGTATCTGGTCATGCTAGGCAGGTCTCCTGCAGCTTTAATTGTAGTGATGAAGAGGGAATTTCACCAGGTGCTGCATGGTGAAATGACACCTCCTGAAATGTCCCTTTTGGTGCAACTGTTAAAGATACAGGAGCCCTGTCCTCCTTTCCGTAGGGTCACCCTAAGTTGAGGGTACCAGCATCAAGTTGAGCTGTGTTGTAGAAAGCCCGCCGTGAGCTAGAACACTTTAAAGCCATTTTGGACTGAGAAAATGGTTAAGGGTGCAACCCTACACATGTTTAGACAGGAAAAAAAGACCTATGACTCCCAGCATGCCTCAGCTGGTATGGCTGACTGGGGAATGCTGGGAGTTGTAGGACTTCTTTTTCTGTCTAAACTGGCCTAGGATTTCACCCTAAATGGGTACGAATAAATGTGGATTACAGCAGCATTCCCCATCATGTTGGACTGCAACTCCCATCATGCTGGCTAGGAATGATGGGAGTTGCAGTCCAACACCTCTGGAGAACATAAGGTTAGATAAGGCGGTATTACAGGGTAAAGGCTAATCATGCAAGCGATGTGTGTGTTTGTTTCACCTACTCCATTACGTGACAGTGAACATTCTTGGCTTCTTTCGGGAAAGGGAGAGCAGAAAGTCAGTTTTGCTTTCAGCTTTGGGAAGGTGCCAGGAGTATCTGGAGGGCAGTAACGGAACATCTAGGACTGCCAGTTATTTTAGTAGCCCAGACTCCTGTGCTTTTAACAGCAAATCTCTCGGCAGATATGGGATAATAATAATAATAGTAATAATAATAATAATAATAATAATTTCTTACCCACCTCTCCCTCTGGATCGAGGCAAGGAACAACATCAAATATAAAAATACTATAAAATATATAAAACTGATTTAAAACATATAAAAGTACTACCTTACTAAAATAACAGCCAGACATTTTAAAATTCGACTGGGCAGGCCTGCTGGAAGAGATCCTGTTCCGCTCTGTGTGGGAGTGCTTCCAGATGGGAGGTTCCCAGTGTGACTGGCCAAAAGGCAACGCACAGCTGTTCCAGTGGGAAGTTGAAGACGATGACGTCTGGCTCCCTGTAAAATTCCGTAAACGTGGCAATTGCACATTGAAAGCCTCCGTGTTCATTTCTGCAGAGCCATATCCTGTTAAATGCACACGTTCAGGACATGCTGCTCATTTTTGGTGGGATTGGTCACTCATATCAAACATCTGAAATTCTCAAGCTAGCCCCTCCGTGAGCTCCTTCCCCCTCCTCTGTAAGCCTGCTTCCCCCTCTTCCCAAAGCTAGCTTCCCCCTTCTCTGTAAGTCTGTTCTCTCTCCTCCATAAGCTCCTTTCCCCTCTTCCCTAAACCTCATTCCCCCTCGATTGAAAGGCCCTTCCCTAGGGTGACCATATTTTGGAAACCAAAAAGGAAGACAACATGGCTGTCCCCAAGGGGGCATTCCCAACAACGTGCCCAGCCCCCAAGGGGGCGTGCCAACCCAAACATGGCCTTGGTCACATGTCTGATTTCACAGCACACAATTAAGACAAACCTGTTCTACATAACTTCTTAATGTTAAAATCACTGGAATGAAGGACAAGTGAGACATTCAATATATCTGAAATTAACTTAACTCATTCCTACTTTTGTAGCTTTTGCTATACTCTGAAGCTTTTGCTGTACTCTGTGTGATACAGTCTCCCCTTCCTTCAAATATCTTTTCTGGTTGAAAATCCTTCACTGGATGACCATAGTCTAACCTTTCCTAACATTTACCTTTCTCATATCCATACACACACATCCAGCATACTGCTACTACTGAACAAATGAAGCAGTTGACAAGAACAGAAAAATCTAGTACAACAAACAAGCAACCAAGTATTCAGAAAGAGTATAAAATATTTTATTTATTTATTTATTACATTTCTATACCGCCCAATAGCCGGAGCTCTCTGGGCAGTTCATATTTCCCTGCAAATGTTAGCCATGGAACAAAATGGACTAAAGGCTAGCACCTCTTAGCTTGTTTCAGCTTCAACCAGACATAACAGTCAAAACCAACCAAGAAAAACACAGCTACCTCATTGACATAGCAATACCTAGTGACAAAAATGTTGCAGAAAAGGAAGAGGAAAAGAGAGAAAAATATACACCACTGGCTATGGAAGTTAAAGAACTATGGCAACAGGAAAAAGTTAAAATTATTCTGTTATTCACATCAGTCACCAGCATCACATCATTATTTTTTTTACAGAAAACCTTCAGAAATTAGGCATACCAAAATACATGCATGCCAACATCCAGAAAGCAGTCATACTTAAAACATGTTCAATAGTCAGGAAATTTCTGAATCAGTAAAAGACAGCATGACTTGGCAAAGCCCATCATCATGTTCATCTAGAAAAACCACCATGAGCAAGAAAAGAGAGATTGATGATGATGATGATGATGATGATGATAATGGCAATTTATTGTTTTATACTGTATGCTTTTATCTGTACGCCACTCTGAGATCTTAATGATATAGGGCGGGATATAAATGTTTTAAATAAATAATAAATAAATAACCCTGTTAATTTAAAAAAGATTTTTAAGAAGGATGAACAATTATCAGCAATTTTTACAAAATATATGTCATGCCAATTATATCAAACAAATTGGAGAGGAAGGTCTATGGGTCAAAATGCATTATTTAATAAGAATATCAACTCCAAATCATCACCCCCAAGTCGCACACAGAAAACTACAGCTATCCTACAACACACAATGCAAACATGTTCATAGTTAAACAACCAGGCATCCCATTCAGACATCATCACATCAATACACTCACACACTGCCAGCACACACACACACACACACACACACACACACACACTCAGGATCACCCACTCCAAAACACACACACACATGTATCCATTCATAGTCAAACAACCAGGCATCCCATTCAGACATAAATACACTCATACACTGCCAGTACGCATGCACACACTCAGGACTGCGCACTCCAGAACACACGCACAAACACATCCATTCACTCAAACAACCAGGCACCCCATGCACCCCATTCACCCATACACTCTCTCTCTCACACACACCTCAGTCTTACCTCCTACTTACTTCTTCTCTTACTTCTTCTCCTACTTGCTTCTTCTCTTGCTTCTTCCTTTGTCCTCCAACCTCCCTCCCAAGGCCGATGTGGCCTTCTCCTTGGCTGGTGCTATCGTGTTAACCAAGGAGAAGGCCAGATCGGTGCCCGGGGGGGGGGAGGCCGCTGTCCTAGAAGTCCGAGAACGCATCTTCCAGCCTCCCCTCCCCGGTCGATCCAGGCCTTCTCCTTGGCCAGCGGGATCACATCAGCCAAGCAGAAGGCCAGATCGGCACTGGGAAGGGCTGGAGGACACGTTCCAGAAGTCCTTCTAGGCCCTCCCAGCACCAATCCTGACCTTTGCTTTCCTGGTAAATTTGGGCCCTGTCCTGGTTGCCCCAGAGAGCCTCGTTTTTCCAGAGATCTCTGGGATTTCCCCAGTCATCTGGTCACCCTACCCTTCCCCCTCCTCTGTAAGCCTGCTTACCCCTCCATAACCCCTTTCCTCCCTCCTCTATAAGCCTGCTTTGCTTTCCCCTCTATCCTAGGCCTGCTTCTCTGTCTTGTTTCATTTCTAACTACCAATTCCTGCTGAATGATGTTGCATATCAGTCTCAGATGCTTGTATTTTCCCACGGTTTTTGAGGTTTTGCAAGGCCATCCAACTGCAAGCGTATGGGAAGGCACTTCTTCCTTCTGGCTTCTGTCCCGATAATTGCTTTCTGTGCAACATCAGTGAATTGCCTTTTAATTAATCCATTCCATTTCCTCATGGCTGAAGGAAGGAAGCTTAACTGGTTCTCTCTAATTTGTTGCTTCTTTGTCATCTTTATTGCAAAGTAACACTGTTTTCTAGGAAAAGAAAACGAATGAGAGGAAATCCGAAATTATTTAATGGCTAAATATTAACCAGTAATTAATTAACAGGAAAGAGTTAATTAAGGAATAAGTAAGAGGGCCAATCACTAATGCAGCATCACTGCTGTATGGATGTTAAAATCTAATTAAAGTTGCGGGCAACCTTTGTTGGATGGGATCTTGACTATTTGTTTGGATGTTGCCTGACAATATATAGCATTATATCAGGGCTGGCACTCCTAATAGGCAAAGTGAATCCTCTACCTCAGGCGGTACAATGGGAGGGGTGGCAAATTGCACCCCGCCCCCTGAAGGGAAAGTCAGCCACAGTGGTAGCAATGAGGGGAGTGTTGAGCTCCATCCTCCTGCCTCAGGTGGCGGGATACCTTGTGTTGCCACTGTGCTACATTCAGTTTCATGTGTAATGAATGTGCTTATTAAGTGTGCTCTCTGCTGATGGCAGAAAACCAATGCCTCCGCAGTACTGAGAGAGCTAATGGAGAAGCAATGGGCAGCTGCAGTCTACAGGAAGGAGTTGATTGTCTGCTTAAAGTCTCTGTTTGAGGAGGACAAGACTAAGGCCCAAGAGGTTGGAATGAAGCCTGATATATACTGGGCCTGTTCAGACAACTTGCTAAGCCAAGGTTAGGCTGCTAACTCCTTTGCAGCAAAGAGTTAGTGAGTGTGTTTAAACTGTAGTTATGTAGCCACCATGGTTAGGAATGGTTCAGTCTTCCAGAATTTAAGAAAGCCATAAAGACTGATCTCTTCCAGCAGGCCTACCCAGTTAAATTTTAAGATGCCTTTTAATAATGTGCTGCTTTTAATCATGTATTAGTTTTAAATGTTTTAATCAATTATATGTATTTTATGGTGTTTGCATTTGTGTTGTACCCCGTCTCGTTCCAGAGGGAGAGGCAGGTAACAAATAAATAAATATTATTATTATTATTATTATTATTATTATTATTATTATTCACATGACACGCTAAGCCACTGTAATTAAGCGTTTTGAGCTAACCATTATGGCTTAGTGTGTTGTGTGAACCATGACTTAGCATGTTGTGTGAACCGTTCCTAACCATGGTGGATATGTAATCATGGTTTGAACAAACTCACTAACTGTTTGCTGCAAATGGGTAAGCGGCTGAAACATGGCTTAGCGTGTCATTTGAACAGGGTCACTGAGTGATTGCCCTGGAACATTTCCCAGAATCCTTTGCAGTGGAACTTGCTTCCCACTGAGGGAAGTGGCAGACAAACAGATGTGGAAGTTAGGAAGTTTGAATCCCTCTGGGTTGGAATAGCCAAAAAGGAGGACAGAAAGAAACCTGGATTGCTGAGTGACTTTTCCTGGATTGTTTTCCCTGCCTGCAGGCACTGTGGGAGACTGGAAGGAGCACTTCACGGTGGCTCAAAGTGAACGGCTGGATGACATCTATATCCAGAAACTGCAGGGCAGTGACTTGACTTTCCGCACCCAGTTAGAAACATAACTCTGCGCTTCTCACCAAGAAGACATCCACCAAAACACACAAGGGTGGTTTTTTCCCCTTTTTCCTTTAATGAAAAAAGCCCTGAAGCCACAAGCAAAGGGAGGGGGGGAAACTTGACATATGCCTTTTTGTATTCCTCTGGTAAACAGGCTCACAAGGTCTCTTGCTCTAATTTAATCCACTGAAGGACACCAAACAAAGCTCCTGCATTTGTCATCTTGGCATATGGAGGGGCAAAGGTCAGAGTGTTTCGTCACAGACTGCCAGGACTCCTGGGTTCTCCACTGGCAAACATGGCTTCGGCAGGGATGGACAAGCTGCAGCAGGTCCATGCAGCCCTCTGCCTAATTTCAAAAGCCCTTTGCATTTGATCAGATCAGACCTCTTGCAAGAGTGAACTATCCCTTCTGTGGCAACTTACTCCGTGGGAGGGAAGGGGGGAGGGAGAGAAAGAGAGAGAGAGAGAAAAGGGTGGCAGAAAGTGAGAGAAAAGGGGTGACCCGCCCTCTTTTGCCTCTGGCTCTGCCCATGGCTGGTTTCGGCCCTGCTCACCAGTGACATGTGGTCCCCGACAGTTTTACCCGTGAGGGAATGTGGTCCTTTACGGGGGGGGGGGGAGGGAAAGGTTGCCCATCCCTGATTTAGGGGGCTGAAGTAAGTGGGGGATGGAAATCAGGGGTTCTTTGGCAACTGATGTCATGCAATACCTCTACACAAACACACAATTATTTCCACACAGGGTTAAACCTGAAACAGGCAATCAAAATGATCAAAGGGCTGGAGCAACTCCCCTATGAGGAAAGGTTATGACGCTTGGGCCTTCTTAGCTTAGAAAAAAGGCAAGTAAAGTGGGGACATGATAGAAGTTGCATAATTATGGCTGTGGATAGCAAGATATTTTCTCCCCTTCTCTTAATAGTAGAAACCAGGGGTCATCCCATGAAGCTGAACGATGGGAGATTAAGGAGAGAGAACGGGAAGGACTCATTTGCACACAGTGCCTAGTTACACTTTGCTTCGACAAGATGGAGTGGTGGCCACCAAGATGAAGTGGTGGCCAGCAAGATGGAGTGGTGGCCACCAACTTGGACAGTTTTAAAAGGGGATTAGACAAATTTATGGAGGGTGAGGGTTTCAGTGGCTACTAGTCATGAATGCTGTACATTACTGCCTTCAGTCTTGGAAGCAGTATGCCTCTCAATAACAGTTGCTAGGAAATACAGCGAGTGCTATTGCTTTTCTGTCCTGTTTTTAGGCATCCCATTGGGGCATCTGGTTGGCCACTGTGGGAACAGAATTCTGGCCTAGATAGGCCCTCGGTCTGAACCAGGACAACTCCTGTGTTCGTATACCATAAAAACCCCAGGTCTGCCATCAGTAGAAGCTGGTGGTTCCGATTTCAGTAGGGTGGAAATCCATTCTGGGTTTCACTCTGAAACAGGCAGAACTCTAGCTATTCAAGGTGCTGAAACCCATCCCCAAAATAGGGGCATGGATTTTATATATGGAGGAGAGGCCTCGTTTCCAGAGCTTCCTTTAAATTCCTTATCCAGTGGAATAGGCGTGTTTGCCGAGCGGTCCAGTGCATGGGTAGGCCAATGTCCAGACTAGGGCAGGGATAAAGAGGGAAAGGCACCATAAAATGGAACCAGTTACCTAGGGAGGTGGTGGCCTCTATCACACTAGAGGCATTCAAGAGGCAGCTGGACAGCCATCTGTCAGGGATGCTTTAAGGTGGATTCCTGCATTGAGCAGGGGGTTGGACTCAGTGGCCTTATAGGCCCCTACCAACTCTACTATTCTATGATTCTATGAACTGGTGTCACGACACAGGACTCCCACACCAGGCCTTGACGCACACAAACCCTCCTCAAGCCAAGCGCCACCACTTGAACAACCTGAGGGTAGGGTAAAACGCAACCTTTCCCTCATATGAGAGGGTAAAGGCTAGAATCTGAAAAGGTTTTACTGTGTATGTAATAAGCTGAAGATTATATATAAGGTGTTTACGATAGTATCTGTAGAGCCGGTGATAAAGCCAAGAAGACACGTGGTTTGGGGTAACAAAATAAAATAATTTTTGTTTGTTTGTTTAACAGATCTTAGTTACTTCAAATTCAATTAACCTGCTTAATCTACTAATTTTAATAAAAAACAGTAATCTTGTCGCTTAAAATCTTATCTCCTTTCACTCTCTCCACACCACTGACAATCCTAACTAACATTCCCAACCAACCAACTCCCACTGTAGACTCCCCCCATTTATACTCCTCCCCCTTTCACAGCATCATCAGCCACACCCACTCAGTCCAACATTCTGCACTCACTAGACATACAAATCCAGACATACCTAAGGGAACAGAACTGGGGGGGGGGGGAATGCCACAACTGGCAATGAAGGGGAGGCAAACTCCTCTAAAAAAAAAGAGGAATTTATTGTGCTTAACGCATTTCAGAGATGTCTCCTTCTTCAGGAGCTATAAACCAAACAAATAAATTGAAAGTAAGAATAGCATCTTATAAACAACACTAGGGCTGTGCACGGACCCCCCTGATCCGCAACTTCTGGATCAGGTCCGCTCCACGCCGATTCTTTCACCAGTAAGAGGAAAGTGGACGTGCCCAGGGGGAGGGGAAATTGTGCCAATTTCACTGGTCCTGTCTAGGTACCACTCTTTCAGAAGCTACCGCACACTTCAACTTATGAGAGGCATGTAGCTTCACTGGCTAACCTTTGGAGGGTTCTGATGACCCTCCAAGGGCAGGACTGCACTGGGCACGTCCACATGCCCCAGGGGACCTCATCCTTGCCTTGATTCTTTGCCCACCGGCTGCAAGACAACATACAAATTCCACAATGCAGACATTTCTGTGGGGGCTGGGCAACTTTCTGAGAATGGATATGTAAAATGACTAATCAACAGCTTCAGAGGAACTGATCATGCATTTTATTTATTTATTTTTATTACATTTATAACTCACTTTTCCTCCAAGAAACCCAAGGCGGCTTACATACTGTAGCCCTCCTTTCTCTCTTTACCCTCACAACAACCCTGTGAGGTAGATTAGGCTGAAAGACAGTGACTAGCCTAAAGTCACCTAGTGAGCTTCACTGCAGAGAGGGAACTAGAACCTGGGTCTCTCGAGTCCTAGTCCAATGCTCTAACCACTACACCATAGTAGCTCTCCTCCAGGTGCTCTCTTCAGTGCCTGGTTAACATGGAATTCACTACCACAAGATGTAGTGATGGCCACCAATTTGGATGGTGTTAAAGGAGGTTTGGATAAATTCCTGGAGGAGAAGGCAATCAATGGCTACGGGTCCTGATGGTTATGTGCTACATCCAGTAGCAGAGGCAGCAAGCCTATGTGCACCAGTTCCTGGGGAACATGGTCAGGAAGGTGCTGTTACCCCCATGTCTTGTTTGTGGATTCCTGGTCGACAACTGGTTGGCCACTGTGTGAACAGAGAGCTGGACTAGATGGACCCGTGGTCTGATGCAGCATGGCTCTTCTCATGTTCGTATGAGTAGAATCATAGAAGAATGTGTAGAAATGTAAATGTTGGGGGTTATCACAGCCTGGCCAAAGATTTTGCTCAGAGGCCTTTCCAGAAAAAGGTGAGTGGGAAGCTTCAATTCATTACAAATTCAGTTAGGGGAAAGTCCTAGCTGAATATCCAGCCCTGGTATTGTGAAACATCAGCCCAAGAGCACACAGTCAAACAAGCGAACCCCGTATCTGGGGTCTGCAGAACTTTCAGTAAGCGAACAAGAGAGTAAGTCAGAGGAAAGGGAGAAAGTGAAGCCGGTAAGTGGGCAAGGCCTTTTATTCCTATCCCAACAAATGGTTCAGGAGAAGGGATGGGGTCGGAGCACTAGCTACTTAGTGGATGGCAGGGAAAAGCATTCATAGGATTCCCTTTTGCTGCACTGCCAGGAGATGAATCTCAATTCGAGGCAGGAAGGTTCAGGCGCCACATCCGTCAAGCGCATGACCCTGGTGGAGCTGGGGTGGGGGGGGTTCCCTTTGCCCAGCGAAACCACAGAGAACTGGGCTCAAATCAGAGGCTTCCAAGCTCAGCCTGATGATCGCAACATCTGCACTTACCCTAAATCGGGTAAATAAAGGGGAGAAATCTGAGGTGCTAGAGTAACAGTGTGGAGATAATAAGAGAAGGGCTGAGAGATGGAGGAGCACCGGCTGTTATGCCCTCTGCCTGCCTCTTTCCCCACCCTGCCAGGGACCACTTCCAGGGTCCAGGAAATTATGGATATGATCCAGCATGGAGGAGATCCGCAGAGATGTGCTCGGGGGTGGGGGTGGGGGTTACCAATGCATCCCTTTCATAGACCTGTTCCCTCCAATCCTCGTCCCTTCAGGTGAGTAACAGGTTTTATTTCAGGGAGGGAAGGATCTGGTGAAGGGTTTCTTGGTATGAATGCTGAATGCTTCCCTCGGACGTTTCAGGCTCGGAAGAGGCTGAGGCAATGCCCCCTCCGCGCTCGTTCAAATCTTACCTGCCTGAACAGCTCTTGCCGCCTTCATTCCATGAAGAACATTCCAAGGTCAGGACAACCAAGGTGAGGTTGATGGGGAAATGGGCTTTCATCAGAATGAAGATGCTATCTGAGCACCTCTTTCTATTTCCTAGCCCAAACCTGGAAGATAAAAAAAAAGAAATCCAGAATGAAATGAATGGGTGCCCCTGAGAACATGCCGACTGGTTGTCCTTTGACTCACGGCTCAGGCTTGCTCCCTGTTCTCAGGGCTAGCTTTCTGCTCTGCAATACATGGAGTATTTATTTATTTTTAGGGATTTTTATTGACAACCTTTTACTTGTGAGGTACTGGCTGCCTGGAAGTAGAGTTGTTTCCTGCAATGCCTTTGATCAATACCTCTCAAGATTGCTCCCCACAATAGTAGACGAAGCCTCTAGAGATAAATACCAGAAGGATTGACTTCACTCAGATTCATAAACTCAATGAAACTGTTATAGCTTTAAAATATTTATTAAAATGATAAAATGATAGCTATCAATGATAAAATAACATGTAATATTAAAATAAAAAAAGGAAGGTGCAATTATAATGAATTTGAGATTATATGGAAACTGTTTTTGGAATTTGTTTTGTTAAGAGGGAAAGGATGTACACCTGTACAAGAAATATTACAATTTTGGGAAAAGGGATGAAGGTGTAGTTGGTCATGGTGATGGGTGCACTGTTGTTTTATTTAATGTAATGTAACCAATAAAATAATAATGTTAACAATAAAAAAAATGATTTGAGAAAATTAAACAGACACACAAACCTCCATTCAGCAAAGCAAATTAAAAGAATATCCTCACAAGTCTGACAGATTTCTGGAGAACAAGATCTTTGCAAAGACAAACACAGACGAACACACCCACACACCCATCCATGTTGTACTCTTCCCTCTTCGTAAGAAAAAACATGGTCTTAGGCCTAGCAACTAGGCTCAAGCCAGTGCTGAAAAGTCAGTTTAGATCAGTGGTTCCCAAACTTTTTCAGGTAACCGCCCCCTTGGTTCAGCAAACTCATGCCCAGTGCCCTCTGCACACAGCCCCTTTAAATGGGAAGCACCCGCCGCAGGCTTGCTGAGGGAGGGAGGGAAAAGAGAGCAAACGCCTCTGTTTTGCAGCCGGCGTGGCGGGGCACACCAAGCAGGATATGTCTCTTCATTAGCGTTTTGGTGCTTTTGAAACATCTCAATTCACCGTTAAAAGGACTCTTTTTAAACGGTATTAATACATGTGTGGATTCTCCCCCTATATGGCTTGGGACCAAACTATCTTCTCCCATAAAAATGTCCCTGGGTCGTAAGACCTACTGGAGAGGCGCTTCTCGGAAAAGATCACCTCAAGCGCCCCCCTGCCAGCCACCCCTTTGCCTCTTAGTGCCCCCCTATGCAATCCCACCGCCCCCAAGGGGGCAGTACCGCCCACTTTGGGAACCACTGGTTTAGATCTTGATGGTTTGAGAGAATGAAGAAGAGTATCTGTATACTCACAAATTCTGCATCACTCATACAGACTCTGCAAAGGAGCTCTTCTCTGCAGAAGGTCTTCCATTTTTCCCAGGCAAAAACAAGGAGTCACTGAGGACTACATGCTAGGCTCAAAGCAACATCCTGGATGTCACGGCTGAGGGAAAGGAAAGACATCTTTCTCCTCTGTGTTCAGACTTAAATACCTTTCTCAAAGACAATGGACATGTCTACATGAGCCATTAATCCCAGGGGCAGCTCGAGGTTGTGTATCCAAATGATGCACAGCTCATCTTGAGGTCAACCAGGAACAACCTCTCAGTTTTCCCTGAATAATAATCCTGTTCCCACAATATACCCCCATAATATTTTTTGAAATACAGAGATTTTCTCTGCTGATATGTGATTTGAGGTATTGGATTAACATAATATCTTGGGTAGACATTCTGATTTTTGCACGAATTTTTTTAATGGGCTATTTACAAAATGGCAGACAATTTTCTTTAGGTGACTAGTTTTTGTCAACCACAGAAGTAAGTATCTTGTGTTTGGTATCAAGTTATAGGTTTTCAGGGTCAAGGAATTCAAAGAATATGTTATTTTAATGTTATTTTAATTGTTGGAGTACTCCTTCTGCCATTTTCCAAGATGGAGCTGATATGTCTCATTTTCTCGACAAATCAACATACAAATGTGATTTTGGCTTTAAACTATAGGGTTATTTTGTTTGAGCAGGTCAACAACGACATCATTTTAAAAAATTGTGCCCAAACTTTTATCCCTACAATAGGCCATGTAATAACTTATAGCTTATACAGTCATTTTTTTCATGATGTATGCGAAAACATTATGGTTTATTGAATCATTCGTTTAAAAAAAGGAATGAAATTTGAATATATTTTATTTTGTATACTCATGAGGTGCTACTATTGTATCTAAAGACTTGCTAAAAAGAAAAAAAATTATACAGAAATATTAAAGCAGTTTAACATAATCAGTTTTGCAATTCCCCCCAAACATTTACCAAAATGTGTGTATTTGAACATTGCATTTCAACACAGGCATCTCATTGTACCACAAACCTTACAATTGCATACACATAAAAGATCACTTGCAGGAAGATCAAGAACTGTTTTGGTTGTAGGACATCATTATCATTTTCCCAACCGTAGGGTGACCATATGACCGGATTTGCCCAGATTTGTCCGTATTTTTGGTGACAAATCCGGGAGGGGGAGGGGAAATCCGGATTTTTCCAATCTTCCCCAGCCAAAGAGCAGCTCTAATGGGAATTAACAAAAATGCTTATAACACTGTCATTTTTAAAGATAAAGATATAAAACTTGGCACAATGGTAGCTCTTAGGTAGGGCTTTAGTCATACCAAATTTGAAACAGTTCTGTTCATCCATTGATATTTTAGGATTTTTTTAAAAAATTGAGGTATTAAAATTATTATTTTTAAAACTGTCATTTTTAAAGATAAAGAGCTGAAAGTTGGCACCCTGATAGCTTTTAGGTAGTTCATCATACCATGATTGCTCTTAACAAGGACTTTAGCTATGCCAAGTTTGAAATGGATCTGTTCATCCACTGAGTTTTAGGATTTTTTTTTTAAAGTTTGAGATTTTAAAATTATTATTTTTTAAAAATGACATTTTTAAAGATAAAGGACTGAAAGTTGGCACCATGATAGCTATTAAGGAGAAATTTAGCCATGCCAAGTTTGAATCAGATATGTTCATCCATTTTTTAAAGGATTTTTTTTAAAAGTTCAAAGTTTTAAAATTATTGTTTTTTAAAACTGCTGGAGCCATATCCTTCAAACTCAGGTTGCCAAACCTCCTCTTTGGGGTGTTGCACATTGAGCAGTTTCAGCCCTTGGCATTAAGGGGATCTCCAGTCTTTAGGTAAGAAATCCTGGGCAAGCAGGGTACCTTTCCTGTTGCAGATTTGGTGTGCAGTCAGGTACCTGGAGCTCAGCAGAGGAAAGGCATCCACAAATCAAAATGTGGGAAAGGAGAGGTCAGTCAAAGCAGCCCACAGGGCAAAACAGAATGGGCCAGAGGCCTTTTCCTCAAATTTCCACATCATGGGCAATGAAGGGTCATCTTTAGAGAGGTAAGTTGCCAGTCAAGAGAGAGGCTCTCCTCTTTGCAGATGTCCTGTTGCTGTGAATGTTGGAACCTGGCATAGCATTGCTTTGCTTCGCTACCACTTCCCTTCCACTTCACTTTGTACTCTTGTGAGCTAGGCTCTGACTGCATTGCCGGGATGCAATGCAGAACATTTGAAGTACATACCAGAGAAAAATAGATAGTTTTGTGGCTTTGGCTGGCTGGCTGATCTCTTAGAGACAGAGTTATACTGAAGACACAACTCAGAGATGGTTGTAGCTGAGCCCTGAGAGGCTGCTGTACCACACAGAGCCTTTTAAAGAGAGTCTCAGAGTCCAGTTTTGGTGCAGGCAGAGGTGGCTGGCAGTGGAGTTTTTTTTTTAAAAAAAAGAGTCACTGAATGCAACCAAGCTATAAGCTGTTGCCCTACCTCCAGCCACAGGGTACAAGTGCACAGCCTGGCTTGACTGTTGGGAGACTTTGGCAGAGAGAGAGGGGTGGGTGGGGGATTATTTGAGGCTGGAAATGTTGGCAGGCTGGCATAAGGCAGAGAGAGGCTGAAGGCAACTAAGGGCTCATCTACACCAAGCAGGATATTCCACTATGAAAGGGGTATATAAAAGGCAGGAGCCACACCAAGCAGCATATAGCAGTATGAAAGCAGTATACAGTATGTCTCAGTGGGCCCCAACAGTTGTCAGTTCACTTCAGTACCACTATAAAGCAGTAGTGTGGCTCCTGCCTTTTATATACTGCTTTCATACCACTTTCATACTGGAATATCCTGCTTGGTGTAGATGAGCCCCCAGATGCACCTGTAGCTTGGCCCTGAGGCTGGCTTGCCACGCAGAGTGTTTTAAGAGTGCATCAAAGTTGTGCAGGAGGAAAGGAGGTGGAGGCGGCTGGTGGCAGAGGTTTTTAAAGTATTGGGCAAATGGTGGGATATAATAATAATAATAATAATAATAATAATAATAATAATAATAATAATAATAATGTAAGAGTCACCAGACATGACCAAGGAATAACCTGCAATAAGCAATATCCCAAGCCACAAGTGTGCAGCCCAGTTGGACCACTGGGAGACTTTGGGGGGGGGGGAGAGAGGGAGAGAGAGGGAGAGATTGTTTGAGGCTGGAGGCTTTGGTTTGTCTGCAATGACTTAGAGTGAGAGACAACAGAGGCTGCACAGACAACCCAGAGACAACTATTGTAACTTAGCCCCATGGTGCTGGCATGCAACGCAGGGCATTAGGAAGAGGGTCTCAGAGTTGCATGTTTGTGTAGGAAGTTGACAGGAGTTCAAAATCTGGATGTGTGAAGTGGTACCAACACACAAGCCTTGAGAAGCTAATGTATAGAAGTGAGAAGGGTTAATGGGCAAAGTAGTGTTCACTGACACAACACCCACCCTAATGTTAGAGTAGAGAAACTTGTGACAATTATACACAAGCTTTTTTAAAATATTGAAATTTTAAAAAGCCAGCCATTCAGCCGGCCAGTAGCAAACCCTGTTAACAACAACAACAGCAGCTTGCAATGAGTGAAGATACAGTCAGAAAAGATATTTGAGGGAAGGGGAGAACGTAACACAGAGAGTATAGCAAAAGCTTCCAAGTACAGCAAAACCTACAAAAGTAGGAGTGAGTGAAGTTAATTTCAGATGCATTGAATCTCTCAATTGTTCTTTATTTCAGTGATTTTAACATTAAGATGTTATGTAGAACAGATTTGTCTTAAATGTGTGCTGTAAAATCAGACATGTGAGCAAGGCTATGTTCGGGTGGGCACGCCCCCTTGGTGCTGGATACGCCCCCTTGGGGGGCGACCATGTTGTCCTCCTTTTTGGTTTCCAAAATATGGTCACCCTACCCAACCGTAATCACATGGGTCTACTTTTGGATGAACACTCTCTAAGAGGCACACACATCTTACCAGTTAAAATGCTCTTGTGATATGCCCTCTTATGGAGCATGATGTGGGCAGGAGCTCACTGATTGGTACAGATGTTTCACTGAAACTGTCAAAAGTGTCACATTTTGAGTGAGATTTCCAGACACAGTCAAGATACTTCTCCACTTCCTTAAAATGACAGTCATCAGGTGTTTCCCCAAATTCAGTAAGATATTTTGTTGGTTTGGCAACTTTTGTCCCAATTTTGCTCATTTCACCATCTCCTGTTAGAATATGAGCCTTTATAACCACTCTTGACATTTGTGGACCTAACGTTTTGAAGAGTTCATGAACTGGAATGAAGCAACGGTTTCCCCCTGTTCCAAAACGTACCCATAACTGAGACATACCTTTGGAAACCCAATTGGACATAAATCGAAGAAGCAAGACAATAATACCAGTATACTTTGAAAGCACAACTCTGTGTGCTGTTGTGAACTGTCCAGTCTACACGTGGAACAATTCTAAGGTTAGCCTCTTCCAATCTATTCATTAGTTGTTCAAGAACACGACTCCCTTCTCTTGTGAATAGAACAGCAGGTTCCAGCTTATCACCAACAACTGAACCACTAGATATCAGTGGAAGTACAGCTTTTCCTGCTTCCTCTTGCAATTTTGTTCACGCTAGCTTCTGCATGAACAGAAGGTAGATGATCAGAATTTTTTAAGCTGAACAGGCATCGGTGTATTTTTTTTTTATTACAGCCGGGTCTACTATACCACTGTTAGGCCATTGCTAGACGGGGCTGTAGCGCATGTTACATACCGGCGGCGTCCTTACAGGTCCACATGACATTCACCAGGATCCGTGTTCATCCTGTGGTGAAACCTCTGTTGTGCTGTGTTTTGTGAAATGGCTTTAAGCCCGCTTTTTCCTGTTGGCGCGCGCTAATTTGGATACGAGCAGCGGAGGTCTGGGACGAAATGAGGTCAGCGCGGTTTCTGGCGAGGTCAGCACTGGTCAGGAAGAAGGCGCGCTAAGGGGAGTGGCCAGCGGTTTCGGCCAAACCTCATCCTCCATTTGCGCCCTGTGTGCAGCTGTGGCAGCAGTGCGGCGGCTTTTTTTTTTAAACTAAATGGGTCTGCTTTGCACACGAACGGACGATAGTAAAACTGTCTGGTGAGTTGTTGGGGGTGTTGTTGTTGTGGATGTGTGGGGTATGTGGAGCTTGTTACCTCTGCGTGGGTAACTTTTCGGGAAGGCGGGCATCCAACTGTAATGGAAAGTTGGTGGCCTGTCGCGGTGGGCAGCCACAGGTACCGTCCTAATGCCGGTGGTTTAGGCTGCGCGGATGATGTAAAGGTGAGTGGGGAATGACGGACACAGTAGAGGCAGGCAGGGCTGTGTGCCTATTGGTGTGGGTATGCGGCAGCTGGGTGTAAGGGGGCAACAGGTGAGGTTGGGTGGCCATCTTCCAGCGGCCATGCGGTGGCAGGCGGAAGGTCAGGGAAGCATCAGCCGAGGGGGTGGGCACGTGCCCTGGGGCCCCTTTGCACTGTGTCAATACACTCCCCTATCCTTCTGATTGTATTTGTTGGGGGTGGGGAAGTGACAGTGGCAGACTGCTGATGCCAAACTGACGAGCCTCCCTTCTTTCTGCTTGGCCCGTGTATAGGTATCAGGAATGGCTCCGAAGGGGAGGAAGGTCACTTGGTGGCACCAGGAGATTCTAGATCTGTTGGACATTTGGGGAGAACAGAGGATACAGGAGCAGCTGAGGGCTAGCCACCGCAACTTTAATGTGTTCCAACAAGTGGCACGGGAGATGGGCAAGAGAGGCCATAAACAAACCACAGAAGAGTGTCACACTAAAACCAAGGGCATGCGGACAGAGTACCAGAGTGTGAGGAACCATAATGAGAGGTCAGGCAGCAATGCCACCACGTGCCCGTACTATGATCAGTTACATAATATTCTTCGTGGAGATACCACAGTTCACCCCAAACGCGTGGCAGGCAGTCTGAAAATTACTCGGACACAGTCCAAACGTCTACCTACCCAACCCACTCAGCCACCACCCTCTCTTCCTGTGGGCTCCCAGGACATGTTTGAGGAGGCAAGAGAAACCAGCCCGCTCTCCAGGGATGTGGAGGAAGACACATCAGCTGGTGAGTGTTGCCTTCTGCCTCCCCCACCCCACCCCTACAGGTCCCATCCAACTATGGCAATGGGACTGCAATGGCACCCCACAGGTATGCTGGCAGGGGGCAGGAGGTGGGGGGGAGAAGCATAGCATACCATGCTAGAGGGCATCCTGCATTTTACTCGCAAACTGCGTGGATCTATGGGGGGGAGGAAGTGCTGCATTTGTGACCCATGCACCTCTGGTTACTGGCATTTGCCCTTTCCCCTACCTCCAATGTTTTGTCCTACATGCCACCAGATGATGAAGAATCAAGCACTACAGGTGTAGGCTCTGCCAGTGAAGCAGGCGAGGGCACCAGCAGACAGGCTGCACTGAACAGTGAGTGTGTATACCTCCACAACTGACTGTGTGCTGCGTTCAGCCTCCCCACACCATGCTCATCTTACCTTTGTGGAGGGAGGGCTGGCAAATGGGTTTGCACCAGTCATAGGTAGTGTGTCACTGTGCTTTGTCACGTAGCCCTGACTTTGCCTTGGCAGGACCCCCCCCCCCCCCCAGGATCCACTGAAGCTGACTCCAGGGACAGCACAGAGGCGGCAGGTGGTCCTGGTGAGTAGTCTGGACTCCTGTGGCGTGTATGTGTGCTCTTGCAACCATTCACACATGTTGGGGAGGCACCACTACTCACACAAAGGTGTGGGTGCACATGTAGATTGGCAACCATGTGACACTGTGCCCTGACAGCTGTCCTGTGCTGGATGCCCTGAATGGGGAAAGGTGTAGTTAGTGTTGTGGGTGGGTGTGACTGTACTTTACCTTCACACAATCATTCCAACAGGAGGGGGGGGAAATGTTTGGGAAGGAGTCTACATTTCCCAGGGACGCAGACGCACCAAGGTCGATGCAGTGGGAGTGAGCATTCCTTGGCCATGGGAACTGCTCTCAGAGATAACAGCACTGAGATCTTTGGCAGTGGAATGCAATGTTGACAGTTAGGCACCCACTAGCCACACTGCCAGCTGTTCAGTTGCTAAGGGCAGTTGTAGCCCAACATGCCCACCCTTTCACTGCCATGCAGGAATTGGCACTGCAGCTGCTGTGCTCTCTTCTGGATGTGCAGGATTGCGCTGGCCCAATGTGGTGGTGTGTCTTTAGGGCACTGACCAGTCCACCTGCTGCTCACCTCCCCTGTTCACTCCCCTGATGCAGCATGTGGCTGAATTCCCCAACCTCTCCACACAGATCAAGGGGTGGCAAACCCCAAGGCCACGCTGTCACCTGCGTCTCGCCTGGCAGAGATTCGCAACCGCTGCTCACAGAAGACAGGAGGAGATGCTGCAGTTGAAATCATGCGCCAGGCAGCAGAAGACAACTCCCTCAGCCTGCAACTCCTCCAGCAGGACTCCCAGACCTTCAACCAACACATGGCTAGGGCTGAGCAGCAAGCCAAAGTAGATTCTGAGCAGGGGGCAGCAATGGTGCGCTCTGTGGATAAGCTAGCCAGCTCTCTGGAGGGGCTGGTCACTGCCATCTTCCCAGTGTTCACTGGTCAGAGGGCTGGCCCGCCTATGCACAGGGATGTGTGTGCGAGAGCACTGCCTCTTACTGGGCCAGAAGCTGGCGGAGTAGGAGGCAGGCAGCCTCCCAGTGGAGGAGCCGCTCCCTGGGCCATTCTGGGAGCAGCCCCCGCAACCCCCACCCCAGAGGGAGGACACATCACCCCAGGAGAAACCTCTCTGTGCCCCACCCCGGGGGGGAAGGGCAGGGGAAAGGGCAAGGCAGCCACACCTGCTCTGGGGGCACAGGGCAGGGGCAAGGGAGCCACACCTGCTCTGGAACCACCACGGATTGCGTTCTTTTGCACTTGCACAAATCGTGCCGCGGACGAACCTACCACCCCCAAAATCAGGCCGGTGTGGCTGCGCATCCCGTGCTCGACCCGACAGCACCACAACAGGAGCAAACTCCTGCAACCACCCCCCTCCAATACCGGTATAACCCACACAACGTGTGGACCATGAGGCGTCACACCTATACAGGAAAACCCGCTTTCACCCCTCCTCAAGCACGGAACACCCGGTAGGTCTAGCAAGGCCCTTAGATTCTCTTCTTATCCTTTTGCATTCCATTACTGACAGCTGTAAATAGCTGTCAAAAACAAAATGAAGTTCTTGAAGACAACGTACAGATGTTGATCCCTTCACTACATTGTTAACAACTTCTCCAAGGTTTTTCATCGCTGACATCTTAACTATTCATAGAATCATAGAATAGCAGAGTTGGAAGGGGCCTACAAGGCCATCGAGTCCAACCCCCTGCTCAATGCAGGAATCCACCCTAAAGCATCCCTGACAGATGCTTGTCCAGCTGCCTCTTGAAGGCCTCTAGTGTGGGAGAGTCCACAACCTCCCTACGTAACTGATTGTGACATGCTTGTGACATCGAGTCAACAACAACAGTGGTTTTCAATGGTGAATATGCATTGAATTCAAAATCTCCAGAGAAGAGATGTTTCTCAAGCTGTGCTATGAGAATGTGTTTTGCTGGTTTTGTAGGTGCATCAACATCAAACAGTGTGTTTGTTGGCAGTACATCATGCTCCATAATTTTCTCTATTGATTCTCCCCTTTCTTTTGCAATTTCCATGTCTCTGCACGCTTGCGCGATTATTTTAAGAACATGAGAAGTGCCATGCTGGATCAGACCATCTAGTCCCGCACTCTGTTCACACAGTGGCCAACCAGCCATTGGACAGGGATGAACCAGCAGGACATGGTGCAACAGCACCCTCCCACCCATGTTCCCCACTGATTGGTGCATACAGGCTTCTGCCTCGAATACTGGAGATACTTTCTTAGTTATCACTTTGGGTGTGGTAGGCTCTGTGATGCTTTTTGTAGGAAAAAGATGGTAGCTTTACTTTAGAGATTGTATCTGACAGCTCTTTATTTTTTTTATTTAAATCTCTCCTGCCTGAGGTGCTGATACAGGTCTTAAGACATCAAGAAATCAATCCTTTATAATATAATCCACATATTGTTTTATTACAAAGTTGTGAAACCACACTGACTCAGTTACTTCATATGGATATCCTTGCTGCCAAATGAAATCTAGAAATAGTGCAACGTTTTCAACAAAATGCTCACTTTTTTTGCCTAGAAGATCGTGATGGGGTACAGTATCACATTGATCCACTAAATCAGAATGAGTAAGCTCTCAAAACAAATTTGATATCATCAAAAATTCACGGTACACTAACTGTCACTCAACAACATAATAACTTCTTTGAGTTTGCCCGACAATGCCTTTTGAACTATTCTGGGATCTTTGAATGGTTTGCTCCAACTTCATATCAGGTGCTACAGCACTGAACGTCCCCACTTTATGCTTCACAACAAAATGTCCGTCAATGAATTTTTGATAAAGGAACGGGTTCTCATGCTCCAGTTTCTTTACTCCCTCCAGGTACCAGCTGCCATACTGTAAGTAATTGATGCAGTCAAATTCATGGAAAATGAGAAGTAAAGACTCAACAGTGTCAACATGCAGATTCAAGTTACCATCACGATCAGCAACTATCAAGTTTTTCAATAGTGTAACTATCTTGAGGAAGTTTTCTGGTTAGGGTTAATATCATGGCTACTATCCGCCCCTGCAGGGTGTGTGGACCTATTAAAACGATCCGCCCTCGAAGGCTGATGGACCCTCTTGGATTCCAGATAGCCTTAGAGGGTTCTATGGATGGTATCGTCAACAATCCTGTTGAAGCCCTGGTCAATAGATGGAATCAAGACCTAACTAGGGCTATCAACATGATCGCTCCCAAACGTCCTCTCCAACCTGCTTCTAACCAGGCACCTTGGTATACAGAAGATCTCAGGGAGTTGAAGTTGGAAGGACAATGACTAGAGCGCCGATGGCGGAAAACTCGACTTATATCCAACAAGACACGACATAGGCCTTAGCTAGAACTAAGGTTTGTCCCAGGATCGTCCCGAGGTCGTCCCTGCCTGCTCCTGGGATATCCTGTGTGTCGTTTACATGAACAGGGATGACCCTGGGATGATCCCGGGATAAACCCTAGGTCTAGCTAAGGCCATAGAGAACATCTTCGTTCCTATGGGGTGGCAATACATGCAGCGAAGAAAGCTTTCTTCTCTGCACGCATTGCGTCTGTGAATTTGTATCCAGCACAACTGTTCAAGGTGGTGAGAGGTCTAACTCAGACACCTTCCCCCCTGAACCTAATTTTAGAGTCTTTGGTAGTTTGCTGTGATGCCTTTAACAATCATTTCACAGATAAAATCTCTCGGATAAGAGCCAACTTAGATGCTGTCATTATAGCAGAAGCTGACAATGGAGTGTCCAGCAACTCTGCAAGTAGGATTACACTAGATCAGTTTCAGTTGGTGAGTACTGAGGATGTGGACAAGCTGCTTGCATGAGTGAGGACGACTTTCCCTCTTGATCCCTGTCCTTCATGGCTGGTCGTCCAGGGTGGAGATACAGTTAGACAACAACTACAGCATATTATTAATGCATCTCTCAGAGAAGGGAGTTTTCCATCATGCTTAAAAGAGGCGGTAGTATGGCCACTTCTAAAAAAGCCCTCCCTGGACATTAATAATTATAGACCAGTATCAAATCTTCCATTTTTGGGCAAAGTGATTGAGAGGGCAGTTGCCTTCCAACTCCAAGCAGTCTTGGATGATGCAAATTTTCTAGAACCATTTCAATCTGGCTTCAGAAAAGGATATGGAGTTGAGATCACTATGGTCACCTTAGCGGATGATCTACGCCTGAGTATTGACAGGGGGAGTGTGTCCCTGCTGGTACTTTTGGACCTCTCAGTGGCTTTTGATACCATTGACCATGGTATCCTTCTGGATCGCCTGAGGGGACTAGGAGTTGGGGGCACTGTGCTTCAGTGGTTCCAGCCCTACCTCTAGGGCAGGTTCCAGATGGTGATGCTTAGGGATAGCTGCTCCTCAAAGAAGTGTGGTGTACCACATGGTGCCATCCTTTCCCCAATGCTATTTAATATTTACATGAAACCACTGGGAGAGATCATCCAGAGGCATGGGGCGGGGTGGGGTGCTATCAGTATGCTGATGACACCCAAATATATTGCTCTATGCCTTCGACAACAGCGTCAGCTAAGGATAGTGTGTCTCCTCTGAATGAATGCTTAGAGGTGGTAATGGGCTGGATGAGGAAAAACAAACTGAAGCTGAATCCAGACAAGAAAGAGGTGCTTGCTGTCAAAGGCCATAATCTGGGTTTGGAGGTGTGTCAACAGGTTCTGGATGGGGTTACACTCCCCCTGAAAGACTGTGTCCACAGCTTGGGGGTGCTTCTGGATCCGTCATGCCAAATGACAGCCCAGATAGATGCGAGTGCCTACTACCAGCTTTGGCTGATATGCCAGCTGCACCCCTTCCTAGAGTCGGAAGACCTAAAGTCGGTAGTGCACATGCTGGTAACTTCAAGGCTGACTTCTGCATTGCGCTCTACATACGGCTACCTTTGCACCTAGTCCAGAAACTTCAACTAGTTCAAAATATGACAGCCAGGCAGGTCACCGGTACACATAGGGGTGACCACATTACACCACTTTTAAAATCTCTTCACTGGCTGCCAATTAGTTTCTGGATGAAGTATAAAGTAGGGGTGTGCACGGACCCCCCGCTCCGCTTCACTTCCAGATCCGTGATTTGCGAATCGGGCTGCTTCGCTCTGCCCATGTCCGCTCCGCTCCGCTCCGGAGCTCCGGATCTGGAGCTCCGGAGGCCACCCCACACCATAAGATGTCCATTCCAAATTACAATACTTGATCAAGTCTTTTTTCAAATCAACCCCGCCACCTCTACAAGGCTTGTGCTGCGCAGTACACATCCAAGCAGGATATACTCCTGCTGCTCCTGGCTCTCCTCCCCCCATCCTTACCTTACTTCACACAACAACAACTGAACAGGGAGAACAGGCTTTTATGCTGCTTCCCTTCCTATCTGGGAGACAATTTGGGGAGCCCTAATTTTACTTCAATTAGGGCTCCCCAAATTGAAGTAAAAGGAGGGTTTGAGCACGTACTGTATTCTGCAGGGCAAACTGGAGCACAGGTGTTCAACTAAAATTCCCACAGCTTCCGGATCTTTCATCAAAGTAGGAGTCCCTGCTTGCCAGGATCCTGGAGTGAAGAGCCAACCAAGGTGAATGAAGAGGGGGAAGCCCTCTCCCCCTCTGACTGCAGCTTCCACCAAACGACGGAATCCTCCCTCTGGGTCCTGGGTCATGTGGGCTCCTGGCTGGCTCGCCAGAGCCGTTGCATAAATTATGCCAGTACAAGTGTAACAGAGTCCAATTTTGGTACACTTGAGAAAGATCACAGGCAAAGTGTTGAACTAACAGATTTTATTCTCAAGAATAAGGTGACTTCCTGGCGCTATTGCTGCTAAATCAGGGTCACACCACGCCGGAGTGAAACAATAGCATATATACATCCAGGTGTTACCTATCATTAACCCACATCCCATTGGTCCACATCACCCGTCATGTCACCCAGGCATGTGCTGTCACATATATACAGTGGTCAGAAGGAGAATTGCAGCCAAAAAATACCTGGCTGCCGCTATTACCACATGCGTTGTTTATCTGCTCCCAGGTATCCTTTGCGCTGCATACTCACATTCCCGCATGTAGCCTTTCCCTAATAAGGTGGTGTATCCAGGAAAATGGCTATAGGGATTCAATTGGATTTAACTGGTCAGTGTTACCTGAAACTGACCTGAGCTGTCAAGAAAGGTAATTGAGGTTGGGAATGTGCCTACCTGACATTTACCTAAAGCTGAATGGAGCTGCAATGCCAGATCCTGATGGCCAGAAACAATGCAACAGACAGTTCCTGAGACTTGCAGAGAAAGGGAAATGGACATATTTCGGGGCTTGAGTGAGGCGAGTTTATACAACAGCTTGAGCCTAGTTGCTAGGCCTAAGACCATGGTCTTTCTTAAAAAGAGGGAAGAGTCCAACACTGGTGTTGTCATGGGTGTGGGTGTGTTTGTCTGTGTTTGTCTTTGCAAAGATCTTGTTCTCCAGAAATCTGCCAGACTTGTGAGGATATTCTTTTAATATGCTTTGCTGAATGGAGGTTTGTGTGTCTGTTTAATTTTCTCAAATCATTTTAATAAATGTTTTAAAGCTATAACAGTTTCATTGAGTTTGTGGGTCTGAGTGAAGTCAATCCTTCTGGTACTTATCTCTAGAGGCTTCGTCTACTATTGTGGGGAGCAATCTTGAGGGGTATTGATCAAAGGCATTGCAGGAAACAACTCTACTTCCAGGCAACCTGTGTTCAGTACCTCACAAGTAAAAGGTTATCAATAAAAATCCCTATGCATAAATAAATAAAAAATCCATGTATTCCGGAGCAGAAAGCTAGCCCTGAGAACAGGGAGCAAGCCTGAGCCGTGAGTCAAAGGACAACCAGTCGGCATGTTCTCAGGGGCACCCACTCATTTCATTCTGGATTTCTTTTTTTTATCTTCCAGGTTTGGGCTAGGAAATAGAAAGAGGTGCTCAGATAGCATCTTCATTCTGATGAAAGCCCATTTCCCCATCAATCTCACCTCAGTTGTCCTGACCTTGGAATGTTCTTCACAGAACGAAGGCAGCAAGAGCTGTCCAGGCAGGTGAGATTTGAACGAGCGTGGAGGGGGCATTGCCTCAGCCTCTTCTGAGCCTGAAATGTCTGAGGGAAGCATTCAGCGTTCATACCAAGAAACCCTTCACCAGATCCTTCCCCTCCCTGAAATAATACTCGTTACTCACCTGAAGGGACGAAGATTGCAGGGAACAGGTGATCCATGAAGGGGATCCATTGGTAAATGCCCCCCCCAGCACATCTCTGCGGATCTCCTCCTTGCCGGATCATATCCATAATTTTCTGGACCCTGGAAGTGGTCCCTGGCAGGGTGGGGAAAGAGGCAGACAGAGGGCATAACAGCCGGTGCTCCTCCATCTCTCAGCCCTTTTCTTATTATCTCCACACTGTTACTCCTGAGCCAAGGAACTGAACTGACACTTCCTTCACACAGATCCCCTCCTGGTTTATCCAAGCTTTCTTCATTTCAGCAGACTAATTTAGGTGGGGAACGTCATGCTGTGGATGCTGTGGTTAATCAACGTAGAGTCTGAAACCCTTGACGATCTCTTGCAGAACACCCAGAGATATACCAGCAGATCCCAATTTACATTCTGGCCATCCCTTGCCCTACAGGGACGGGCAACTTGTGGCCCTCCAGTAGCTTTGGCCTACAACTCCCATAATCCCTCACCACTGGCTATGTTGAATAGGGCTTATGTTGAATAGGGCTTATTACATATGTTGATGTAAGCTTATGACAACAGTGCCACAGTCAAAGTCTCTCTCTCTCTCTCTTTTTCCCTAGGACACAGCCTGAGAAATCTGAAAAATACCCCAGTTCCTGGGGCTAGAACTCCTGGAACCAGTTCTCCAACGGACTGTGCAGCACACAAAGTTTGAGAACATGAAAGTCAACCCGATGACTAATTACATCACGCTGCGTTCTTCTGTCTGAGAGCATGTCACGTCACCTTTCATGAGAAAAGGTGGGGACCAGAAACTGACCTCCAGCTCATATCTGATAGGAGTGGGGACTTGTGGGAAGGTGGGGAACAGTGGTAAAAATGAGCAGGTACGGTCACATTCAAAGGACCACTGTAAAGTTCAGCAGCAACATTGTGGAAATATCACTGTAAGCTATAAGGTATAGAAATTTCAGAAGGGATAGTTAAGGGTCAAATCGGTAATGGTGCATCTCCACTGTGAGAAAGCTTTTAATTAAAGTTGCAGGGGATTTTCGCTGGATGGAACTTACTAATTAGGAAGCATTACAGGAGGCTCTTGGCCATGCGGATGGACATTGCCCACAATAAAGCTCTAAACTGTCACGTGGAATAGAGTCTGCTTCCAGGTGAATGCAGGAAAGCCATGTCTCAGCAGTGATGAAGAACCTTAATGGAGAAGCCATCTGGGTTTCTCATGCAATGGGCAGCTACAGGAAAGTGTTGAGTATGTGTTCTACTAGATGCTTCCAGATGGAAGCCTTCTAGTGCAAATAAACAATTCCTCTTTTTCTGTAAGCTACAGCAAGAAGAATCACATTTGAGTTACCACACTACTGGGGATATAGTGCATTTTCTATGGCCTAATCTACACCAAGCAGGAGATTGCACGATGAAAGTGGTATGAAAGCGGTATATAAAAGGCAGGAGCTACACTCCTGCTTTACAGCGGTTCCGAAGCTAGCAGACAGTGTTCTTTCCAGGATTGCAGGAAAAGGTGGGTGAGGTGCTGCTAGCTTTGGGGGGCACACAGGGAGTGGCCCAAGACCACTGGTTGTGCACCCCTGAGCTATACCCTTTCCAGTGGGCACCTTTTTCAATCACCTGTTTATTTTTTTATTGTTCATTTAAGTAGCTAAAACTCTTCCAGCTATATTAAAAAAAAAGTTTTTCAAAAAGTGCAAACTACCACTTAAAGAGTATTATAGTGCTACAGCCTTATAATGAAAAAAATGTATAATTAAATGATGGGCCAAAAACCTTTCCACTAACCACTGTTTTAGCACAGTGGTTCATGGTGATGATTGGAAAGGTTCTTTTAAATGCTTTTTTTTTTTTAAAAAAGAAAAGAATATTATTACAAGGATTCAGTGCTATAGCCTTATAATGCTATAGTACTTTTTTAAAAAGTGGCATTATAATGTAATAGGGGTATAGTGCTACACCCTAATAATGTTATCATGCTATTTTAAAACAAACAAGCAAAAACACATTTACCCATGAAAATTAGCCATTAACTGGCTTTCTAAAATGGTGATGAATTTTAAGGATTTCCTCACCTCCGCCATCATTTGACATGTGTGTATTACGTATGCATGTAATCATATAAGGCAGGCATCCCGGTCTCCTCTCCTTCCGGCCCACCCATAAACACCTCCTTTCCCCCATCTCTGCCCTCCATTTTCAGTGCAGAGGGGTAGCTGGCTCAGTTCTCTGGACTACAGATCGATGATAATAACAGTGTCTGGATCCCTGTAAAAGTGATGGGGACAGTAATCCAATGGTGTTGAGATAGCATCAGGGGGTGGGGCATGGGATTGTTTGGTTTCCTGGCTCTGAGGTCAGAATCAGGGCTCCAACTTGGGAGCCAGGACACCATGCTCCCACCTGTTCCCCCTTGCCCTCATAGGCGGCACAGAGAGATCAGAGCTGGCTACCTCTCTGCACTCAAGTGCGGAGCTAGGGAAAAGGGGGTATTTCCGGGGCAGCATGGAAGGGAGGAACCCCGGGAAGCCTGCTTTATGCCATTTCTTATGGCCGCCCCAGACTCCTTCACTTTTGCTCCAAGCTAGGGTGACCTATGAAAAGGAGGACAGGGCTCCTGTATCTTTAACAGTTGCATAGAAAAGGGAATTTCAGCAGGTGTCATTTGTATGCGTGCAGCACCTGGTGAAATTCCCTCTTCATCACAACAGTTAAAGCTGCAGGAGCTATAGTAGAGTGACCCAATGCCAAGTTCAGAGGCTGCCAAGTATCCACATAGGATTGTGCCCTAAACAAACCTCTGTCTCCTTTGGAAGCAGCCGTAGATATATCATAATCTCCATTTAAGAGGACAATGGTGAGGCCCAACAGGCCAGAACAATGCCTGATATAAAATGAGTGTTGCTCCTAGAACATTTCCCAAAGGGACTGGGGATTGTGTGGCAGACAATGAGGGAACTGGCAAACTGAAGTTAAAGTTAGGGCATTTGAATCCCCTGTGGATTAGAGCAGCCGGAAAGGAGCACAGGAAACTGGATTGTTGAGGGTGTTTCCCACCACCCCTCTGGGTCGTTTTCCTTTCCTGCAGGTACAGTAGGAGACTGGAAGGAGCACTTCATGGTGGCTCAAAGTGAATGGCTGGATGGCATCTGCACCCAGTTATTGAAAGGCAGCGACCTGACCTTCTGCATGCAGCTATAAACAAACTTTTGTGCGGCAGCCCACTGGGCAGAAGGATGGCAGAAGGATATATCCAGATTTATACGGAAAGCTAAAAAACCAAGAATTAAATATAAAATATTACAAGATGCAAAAGAATGAGGGGGTCTAGGTCTGCCAAATTTAAAACTATATTTTGCTGCGTGTTGTTTGGTATGGATGAAAGATTGGATGCTGTTGAAAAATAGAAGATTATTGCATCTAGAGGGACATGATCCTATGTGGATACTTGGCAGCCTCTGAACTTGGAGGCTGCCAAGTATCCAACACAGGGCAGAGGGCAGTGGAGGCTACCTTTGCCTCTGTGCTCCAGCCGCCCTGCATTTCTGTTAGACGGGCGATTTCCACTAGATGAGCTTGGAATAGAATGACCATATGAAAAGGAGGACTGGGCTCATGTATCTTTAACAGTTTTATAGGAAAGGGAATTTCAGCAGGTGTCATTTGTATGCAATTGAGATTTGGGTGGCATGGTTATACATGGTATGATAAAGTCAAAGTTAATGTAGAGTTTAACAACCATTATGTACAGTGCACCACTTTGAAAATATGGAACAAATATAAACCTAGGCTGTGTCAAAAAAAATGCCATTATGGATATTAGCTCAGGAAGAAAAATACAGAGGAATTTCAAAGGACGTTTCATTTGCAAATGCATTGCAGTAAAGTGATAGTAAATGAATGGGTTTGCTCTCCCTGTTATTGCCACTTTGATGATGACAATGGGGGCGGGGGCAGTCTTCAATTATCTCTAATGTTTGATCCCACCCTTCCTCCAAGGAATCTGGGCGGCATAAATAGAATACACCCATTTTATCCTCACAAAGACTGTTCTTATTCGGCTGAAGCTGGAGACAGACAAGAATTTTTATGAGACCAACTAGACCCAAGGTTAAACGCCTCTTTGCATTTAATATGCTGCTCTTCTTTTTTCCAATGCAAATAGAATCAACTGGGTTGGGAATGATAGTTATCAGTTATTCAACCCTTTCTTTCCCTGCTTCAGCCTTAAGGGATTTGCTTTGGGAGGCAGTCTTCCAAAGGTGTCAAGAAAGGGTGCTTCTAGATGGAGGGCTCCTAGCATTACCATTCGGAAGACATTGTGCAGGCAATTTCTCCCCCACCCCTCTTTAATGGATTTTCTGAGGTAAGGAAAAGGACAGAAGCAACACTGGGAAACACGACCGCTTTAGAGTGGAAAACGGAGGCATCTGAGCACATAAATCGCCCTGTAAAATTCTGTGAATGAATATGGTGGCCACTTACACATTGTCAAAAAAGAAGATAAAAGAGGACACTATATAACATTATAGAAATAACAACTATAATTTAGGTAGAAGAAGTAGACTTTTCAATCATAGTGGAGAAGACTGACTAAGGATGCAATCCTATGCATGCTTATACAGAAACGTGTCCTACAGCGCCCAGCATTCCCCAGCCAGCCATGCTGGGAGTTGTAGGACACTTTTCTGTATAAAAGTTCATAGATTTGCATTGTCTGCTCAGTCCACTGTCCTGCAGCTAACTGCTGATGGGCCGCTTCAAGGCTCCTGAGCACTCTCCTTTCTTATGGTTCTTTGACTGGCAACCAGATTTGGATTGGACACGTCTTCCAAGAGAGAACACCTTCAAATAGAGGACCAGGGCCAGGCAAAGCTGGTAGTAGGCCCAAGCCAGATGGGAAATGTAAGCCCCATTTCAAACTGCTCATTAAGTATTTTTTAATCAGTTCTAAATACATATGAACCAGAACAATTTATAAAAAAGTAATGGCAAGCACTTTTATTCAAGATGTATATAAAAGACATCACTTCTTCACATTCAGAAATGCTTTACGTGCTTTTCTTTCGGCAAATTCGTCATCAACAGACAAATCAAGCAACTTTGCCCAGGGGGACTCGGAGTAGGCCCCCTCAAAATCATGGGCCCATGCCAACTGGCCCCACTGCCCAGCCCTGTAGAGGACTGCCTTCTGCAAACAGAAGACTGTCCTCTTAAGGTGGTGACATTATGAATGAGGCAAGCTGGGAGTTGTAGGGCTTTTTTCCTGTCTAAACATGCATAAGATTGCACCCTTAGGGGTTGCAAGAGGAAGGCATTCTAAATAGGGTGACCATATTTTGGAAACCAAAAAGGAGGACAAGATGGCTGCCCTGAGGGGATGTGCCCACCAACATGCCCAGCCCCTGAGGAGGCGTGCCCACCCAAACTTGGCCTTGGTCAAATGTCTGATTTCACAGCACACAATTAAGACAAACCTGTTCTACATAACATCTTAACATTAAAATCACTGAAATAAAGAACAAGTGAGACATTCAAGGTATCTGAACAGATGCCCATTATCGCAATGTTAGACAAGGATCTTTCCCTCCTTTTATCCAAATATCTCCTGAATTTACACTGCCTCAGTGTGCAGAGAACAGAAATCCCAATCAGGGACCCAAAGAAAACGGCCCAAAGAAATGACAGAAACAAGTCCCATTGATTTCAATAAATACTCCCAGTTAAATGAATATAGGACTGCAGCCTATTCACATCTGTTCACCTGACTCTAGAAAATGCAAGCCTCTCCTGTCAAGGATAACTATGCACTCACAGAACGTGGCCTCATGGATCATGCAGCCAGCAGGTGCTCTCCAGAAAGATGCTTTCAGAGAGTACGAGATCCAGACACACTCAAACAAGTCAAGCCAAGCTACATTATGTTGGGACAATTCTGGGACAAGACAATACTTTGCAACCAACCAGACATAACAGTCATAAACAAAAAAGAAAACACACACGTACCTCATTGACATAGCAATACCTAATGACAAAAATGTTGCAGAAAAAGAAGAGGAAGGAGAGAGGAAAATATACACCACTGGCTATGGAAGTTAAAGAACTATGGCAACAGGGAAAAGTTACAATTATTCCATTAGTCACATCAGTCACCAGCATCACATCATTTTTAAATTATTATTTTTTACAGAAAACCTTCAGAAATTAGGTCTATCAAAACACATCGACACATCCAGAAAGCAGCCAAATTTAAAACAAGTTCAATAGTCAGGAAATTTCTGAATCAGTAAAAGACAGCATGACTTGGCAAAACCCATCATGTTTACCTAGAAAAAACACCACAAACAAGAAAAGAGAACAGCAACAACAATAGCAACCCTGTTATTATGTTTTAAGAAGGATGAGCAATAATCAGCAATTGTCACAAAATATATGTCATGCCAATTATATCAAAGCAAACTGTAGAGGAAGGTCTATGGGTCAAAATGTATTTTTTTTTAAAAAAATGAATTACTATCTTCTAGCACCAGCTAGAGACTGTTGCACTATGGAGCAAGTAGGCACACATCTCAAGCAAATATACATATGGTATACATATGTATACATAAGCAAATATACATATGGTATTTTCTAATAGAATGTGTAATACTTTTGATTAAATGTGTTCATTTGCAACCAATTTTAATCTCTCAGTACATGCAACAAATGGAGCTCCAAAATTAAAAGTCGGTCAAAATAATTTGAATAAGTTGTATGATTAAGTTGTTTCTATCCTGATATTTAATTAATTTTATACACTTGCAAACCAAACATATTACAAGTATCTGATTTGGAAAAATGGGAAATTTATATGCAGACAAACATGTAAATTTGATCATGCCTGAATTTGGGCACCTAAAAATAGAGAACAAAAAAATTCTGCACTTTTGATATGTTGTTATTTATCATTATGCTGTATCCAATCGTGACTTTGCATTAACAGAAAGTTAATGTGCAACATGGGGTATCTGATTTGAGCTTATCTCTTCTACTTATTGCAATCCTCCACACAAATCCTATATTATTCCAGAGACTCCTCTAATCTAAGAAGTAGCTTTTGGTAGGTTGCAGGTAATATAGGGTTAGGAGGAATTGGCAAAAATTAGGTGCCCCACATTACATGAAAGGAAGCCATCTTTAGATACAATTTGTTGTCATTATTTCCCCCCCTTTATTTTTGGCAAAGGGTGTTGTTGTTTTGCACTTGTATATTATATTATGGAGTTGTAGAAATAAGATATTTACAAAAAACCACTCTAGTTTTACACGCAAGTTGCTTTTTAAAACCAGTCTTGGTTCCCCTACCCCCAATTGCCTTGTATAGACCTTTTCCCAAAGCTGACTTTAGAATCATGCATAAAATGGACCTTTGGTGTTGAAAACTACTCTATGTGCCCAACCACATACAGTATTTTTATATATTTATATTACAATATGTACAAAGGTCTATACATTATACAGAACAATACAGAAGTGTACACTTAAAAAATTATCCACATTGCAATGCTGCATGATTTACCAAGTTCTCAATAAAAACAAAAATGAAGGAAAAGGAGACTTAGCTAAAAGGAATTAGCAATTGCCTAAATGTCAAAACAATTTTTCCCTAACATGCATACTTTGAATTCACTGACACCCTCTGTATTTTTGTAAGTTTTGAAAAACAACAACAACCCCACAACACACACACACGCAAATGCTCCTCTTTCCTCTGCTGCACGGTGATCTAGGCTCCTGCTGTGTCGTCGCAATAGCAGCAACCCAGCAGGAGCCTAGATGGGCTGTGCCAGAGGCTGGGAAGGCCCATTCTGGAACTTCCAGGAACGGGCCTTCCCAGCCCCTCCCATGGTGCATCCGGGCCTCTGCTGGGAGGCCCAGATAGGGGGGTGGGGCAGGGCTGGGAAGGCCTTTTTCCGAAAGTGCCAGAATGGGCCTTCCCAGCCTCTGCGGCACGGGGATTTTTCTGGATTTGGGATTAGGGTTAGGATTTCCCCCCGGACACCCGTTTTGGCCCCCAATTTCCGGACATGCCCGGGCAAAAACGGTTACTTGGTTACCCTAATTCTGAACCATCCCTTCACCCACAACTTTTCCTCAAGAACTGTTTCTTGAAAGACCTTCCCCTCAGCAATTGGCTTCAGGGATCACATAAGTGTTTTTAAAGTAGTGGAATGGGTTCGAGGCAGACAATACTTTTTAAAATCTTTATTTCAAAATAAGATAACGTTACATTGATGGTTGTTTCTTCATTGTAAGAAATGAAGGGGTTAATTGAACTCTAAGCTGCCCTTTGTGCTTTCTGTAGACCCTGCGAGAGGAAGTGGCTGACTCACACATTCCAGAGAGATGTGGAATGGCAGGGAAGGGGGATGGGACTAAGTAAAGGTATCCTGTTTAGCCCACTCCTCTCACACAGGTTGTGTAAATGTATTCCACTCCCCTTTTTCTTTGTGCATCCCACCCCCTTCATTCCACTTCCCTTTTCCCATTGTCAGCTGACCCTATGTGAATAAAAGTGGTGTGCAAGCTCCGATCAGGGTCCGACCCTGTTCGAGTCGCACCTCAGTATACTGATACGTGGTGTCCTCTGCAGTGTTTTTCTACGCTCGTCTTTCGTACCTAAGGTCAGGGACAAGAACCTGCCATATTTCTAACAATTTCTGGTGCCGTGGACTCGGATCCGTCCCTGAGTGGGCTGCGGTAGTCCAAAGCTGCGAAGGCACGGTGGAAGAGAAGTCGCGACCGGCTGAGTTCAGCTGTCTCTCCAACGTGGGACCGCACTTTGGAGCTCCGTAGAACCCGCTGGTCGGAGACGGGCTAGGCTCGAGCCACTGCAGACGCGCCTAAAGGGTCGGCCGAGGGAACGGAAGGAGTGCACCGAGACCCGGTGAGTGTGATCTGTGAAACGCCAGACACATAGAGGGAGGGCAGGGTCTGCTTGTGTGGAGTTGATTGAAGGACACTAAGGAGACCTTCCGACAGGGTCTGACGGTCCGAGCGAGTGTGGAGCTCTTAGCCGTGGTTCTCTGATTGCAAGCTGAAAGGCGGATCAGGGCCGGCGAGGAGCAAAGCGATTGGCAAGAGTGTTTGGGAGCAGACCCTAGGACCCCGTCACGATGGGTGGTGCACAGTCCCGTTCAGGAGGGGCAACGCCCCTAGGATGTTGTTTAAAGAATTTTAAGGCATTTTGTGGTGATTATGGTGTTAAGATGAAGAGGGATAGGTTGCAGCACTTATGTGAAAAAGAATGGCCTGTTCTCTGTCCCTCTTGGCCAAAAGGGGGTTCTTTCTCCCCGGCACTTGTTAGCGCTGTTCATGTTATAGTGACAGACGTAGGGAGACTAGATCAATTTCCCTATATTGATTCCTTGGCAGACTGTGGTCACCTCTAAGCCACCACCCAAATGGGTGTTTGCCTGCAACCCTGTCATGGTGATCCGTAGAATAAAACCTCAAGAAGAATCATTGAAACATTCTGTAAAAAAAAAAGAGTGTTTCAGCAAGGGGAAGATGATGATCTTGTGCTTCCTCCATATACCATGCCCATGGCCCCCATGGCATCCGCGTCAGGAGAGTGAATCTCTCGCTAGTACCCACTGCCCCACATGGCATGACTCCCAAATGCTCCTTAATTCTTGCCTGCCGGAGATTAAGTCCATGATATTGGCAAGAGCAAGAGTGCAGTTTCTGTCCGGGAAGCCTGGGGCCACTGAAAATGAAATTACAGCTGCCCTTCCTACACAAGATCCTGGTTTGGATGTGAATAGTGATGCAAGAAGAGAAAGGCACCAGAGATATTTTTCTCTGCTACTAGAAGGAATGCGAAAGTCAGCCAGGAAAGCCCCGAATCTCAGTAAGGCCCTTGATATCAGGCAGGAGAAGAATGAGACTCCAGCTGCCTTTTTGGAAAGGCTGAAGACAGGGTTCGAAGAAGAATATGGACCTTGATATGAGCCTACCAGAGAATTTGCATTTAATGACTATGCAATTTACTGGGCAGGCTGCCCCAGATATTCGGAGAAAGCTCCAAAAGACTCCGGGAGCTCTGAGATTGCCCCTGCTGGCCTTACTAGAGATAGCAAGGGGGGTGTTTGAGAGAAGAGATGAAGAAGAAGAAAGGGCGAAAGAAAAGAGAACTGTGAAGATGATAGCAGCATTTTAGAAGGAAGGAGAGGGGCAGAAGAAGGGACCAGGTGAATTGTGAAGCCAGACCTTGAGATGTTTGTAGATGGATCCAGCTTTGTTAAAGATGGACAGAGATATACCGGATGTGCTGTAATCATGATTAAACCCGTTCAAAAGTACCTGGAGAAATTGCCCAGTAAATATTCAGCTCAAGCAGCTGAGTTAGTGGCATTAATGAGAGCCCTTGAACTTGGAAAGGGGCAAGAAGTGAACATTTATACAGACAGTTTGTATGCATTTGGGGTTTGCCACACCCATGCTAGACTTTGATCCACTCGGGGGTTTGTGTCTTCAAATGGGCAGCCTGTACAACACCAGAGTTTGCTAGAACAACTGCTTTTGGCTGTCAAGCTTCCAGAAAAAGTCTCCATAGTGCATGTGCGGGCACACGAGAAGAGCACTGATCCATACCTTCGAAAAGGAAACCAGCTAGCAGATGAGGCAGCGCAAGAGGCTGCTAGAAAAAGAGCTGACCATGACGGACCTCCCAGAAAGATGGAAGGGGCTCCCAGATAGAAGAATGTATATCCCAGAGGCCTTAGTACACCCCCTTGCTGTAATGATTCATGCCCAGTTGGGGCACCCAGGAATGACAGCCCTGACTGAATATGTTAAAGGGCAAATGTTTTGCCCAGGGATCACCATGGCAGCGAAGCGGGTCACCCAGAGTTGTCAAGTATGTCAGAAGGCTGGACCTTCTGCAAAGGAAGTGCCACCAGGTGGTCGGCCGCTTGCATATTACCCTTTCCAACGAGTGCAAATTGATTTTGCTGAGCTCCCGCCCTCCAAGGGATATAAATATCTTTTAGTTATTGTTTGCCAGCTTACAGAGTAGGCAGAAGCGTTTCCTTATAAAAACTGTACAGCCCGCATTGTAGTTGTTAAACTGTTACAAGAGATTGTCCCCAGGTATAGAGTATCTGAATGTTTAGAGAGTGACTTAAGGTCTCATTTTACTTCAAAAATAACAAATTGAGTGGAAGCTGCATGCACCCTGGAGGCCTCAGGCCTCAAGGCAGGTTGAGAGAATGAATAGGACCCTGAAGAGCACGTTGCAAAAATTACAAATAGAACTTCAGATGTCTTGGGTAGAGGCGTTACCAATAGCCCTGACAAAAGCTTGAATCATGCCCAGAAAGGGGGTGTGGGTGTCTCCCTTTGAGATGCTTTTTGGATTTCCACCCCCCATTCCCCGGCCACATTCATTTGGAGTTACATGGGAGATAGGAGACAGCCAATTACGAGAACATTTAACTGGCCTTCAGTTATGTCTCTTACAGCTTCGAGAATATGCAGTGACGACCCAGACACTTCCCTTGGACACCCCCTTGCATCAATACAAGCCAGGAGACCGAGTGTGGCTGAACAAGTGGAATAAAGTGACTTTAGGGGAGTCTTGGGAAGGGCCATATGTGGTTGGACTGGTGACGCATGCCTGTGTAAAATTGCTGGGATCGGCTAAATGGACACATTGTTGTAGATTAAAAACCATACATCCCTGAGGACACCAATGTAGGTCCCCCTGCTGCAGTACCGGAAGCCGACAGGGGTCCCACACAAGAAGCCAGCAAAGAAAAGACATATACTTCAAAGCACCTTGGGAGGGTTAAGCTTAAAATCTGTGCTTATGGACAATAATACACAAAAGAGTATTTGCATTCATACTTCTTATATTATTGGTGCTTCTCACAGCTATATTTGGGGAGTTCGCAATTGTAGAATCATGAGAGTGTGGGCAAAAATTGTGTTGTTCCTTACCATTCTTTCCCAGGTATATGCTCTTGAATATGAAGAAAAACATCTATAGGAGAAAAATGCATATTTTCAGGATATTAAGCAATTGTCAAAAACCCTAAATGTATCTGATTGTTGGATGTGTCTACATGTTCCACCGGGAGGGGGGGGGGAGTAAAACATTGGTAGTGCATGCTATCCCCTTTAATTATTCATCATAGGTCACAGCCAAAAGAAGGCTTCGTAATCGAAGGGAAGTTAACTCTCCCTTAAGATTTAATTGAGGGACGGAGGTTGCTAGAAGAATAATTCCAGGAGTGGGAGTTGCCTTTAATTATAGAGACTTACACCTATTATCCAATTGGACGGAGAGTTTGTTCAATGATACAATTTCTAGTGTTAAAATGTTGGCCAAAGAACAAAGTGAAATTAAGAATGTGGCCTTACAAAATCGCCAAGCCCTCGATTTTATTTTAGCCGCGAAAAGAAGTGTGTGTGTTTTGATCAAGTCCCATTGTTGTATGTATATTTCTGATTATGCACCAAGTATTGGCCGCACTATCCATCATATGGAAACGCTGATTCAAGAAGGTCCTTAGAAGAACGAAGGAAGTGATTCTATCTTTTCTTAGTTATGGTCATGGTTGCCTGATATTAGATGGCTTCGCAGTCTAGTTCCCATAGTGCTTATGGTGTCATTACTGTTTCTTTTATTGCCATGCTGTATTCCCTGCCTTACTGTTTTGATTCGTAATGTGTCTGAGTCAGTCACTCAAAAGCAAATAAGAGTTACCTACATGGCCCTAAGCCAGCAAGATCGAGACTCGAGAAGAAAATACACCGTGATACCTCGTGAAAGTAAAACAGATAAGTGAGACTTCAAATCATTTTAAAGAAGAAGTGAGTCTCAAAGGGGGGATTGTAAGAAATGAAGGGGTTAATTGAACTCTAAGCTGCCCTTTGTGCTTTCTGTAGACCCTGCTAGAGGAAGTGGCTGACTCACACATTCCAGAGAGATGTGGAATGGCAGGGAAGGGGGATGGGACTAAGTAAAGGTATCCTGTTTAGCCCACTCCTCTCACACAGGTTGTGTAAATGTATTCCACTCCCCTTTTTCTTTGTGCATCCTACCCCCTTCATTCCACTCCCCTTTTTCCATTGTCAGCTGACCCTATGTGAATAAAAGTGGTGTGCAAGCTCCGATCAGGGTCCGACCCTGTTCGAGTCGCACCTCAGTATACTGATACGTGGTGTCCTCTGCAGTGTTTTTCTACGCTCGTCTTTCGTACCTAAGGTCAGGGACAAGAACCTGCCATATTTCTAACATTCATGACAAAAATATATTCTTGTAAGAACATTTCGGGCAGAGCCTTACATTATCTGTATTGTATAAATACATTTCCAATGCTAATCAAGACTTGCTTCCACATTTCACCTTCTATTTGCATGTGTAGGTCTCCTTCCCACATGTGTTTCAGTGCCAGAGAGGAGCCTCCTACTATCTAGGAATAAACCATAAATCGCTGAGGTCAAACCCTCATGGGGCCTAAACATAAGTGCTCAAAAGCCATGAGGGGACAAAGATCTACTTCCTGACCAAACCTGTAGTTTAGAAAAGTACTTACTTGCTAGAGTTGGAACCAGGTAGGTCTAATGCCATTGAACTTTTCTTTTAGCTTACTATCATTAATTACTCACCCCTTATCTATCATGTCTCTCAAGTGATAGATATTCTTCCTGTTCCTCCCCGCAATCTGTGCATATTTATCTCCATGTCCAATAAAGGGATGGTCCAGGAAGGGTAGCATCGGAGATTCTGATGGGGAAAGATACGTTGACCATTTTCCCCCAGATAGCAAAGTTGAGGCATGCAAATGGATTGGAGATTCATTTATTGGTCACCCGGGAGGGATTTAAAAAGGGGAGAGCAGGTATTGTCGGTTATTGGGGGACCACTTCCATGCGGACCCATGGACTCCAATCTCATATTTAATTATTCTAATAAGGTGCCTGAGCTGGAAAGCCTCAAAATGTGTCTGCAAATTAGGCATTGGCAGTGGTCTAAATCAATCAGAGATAAACTACAGATGTTGGGTTTCTCTGATAACTTATTTATATTTATTTATTGATTACATTTTTATACCGCCCAATAGCCGAAGCTCTCTGGGTGGTTCACAAAAATTTAAACCATAATAAAACAACCAACATGTTAAAAGCACAATTACAAAATACAGTATAAAAAGCACAACCAGGATAAAACTACGCAGCAAAATTGATATAAGATTAAAATACAGAGTTAGAACAATAAAATTTAAATTTAAGTTAAAATTAAGTGTTAAAATACTGAGAGAATAAAAGGGTCTTCAGCTGGCGACGAAAGGAGTACAGTGTAGGCGCGAGGCGGACCTCTCTGGGGAGCTCATTCCACAACTGGGGTGCCACAGCGGAGAAAGCCCTCCTCCTAGTAGCCACCTGCCTCACTTCCTTTGGCAAGGGCTCACGGAGAAGGGCCCCTGTAGATGATCTTAAGGTCCAGGCAGGTACATATGGGAGGAGGCGTTCCTTCAAATAACCTGGCCCCAAACCGTTTAGGGCTTTAAATGTCAATAGCAGCACTTTGAATCAGGCCCGGACCTGGACTGGCAGCCAATGAAGTTGTAAAAGGACTGGCATAATGTGAACTCGCCGGCCAGTCCCTGTTAGTAAACGGGCTGCCCTGTTTTGTACCAGCTGAAGCTTCCAGACCGTTTTCAAAGGCAGCCCCACATATAACGCATTGCAGTAATCCAAACGAGAGGTTATCAGAGCATGGATAACTGTAGCTAGGCTATCTCTGTCCAGATAAGGGCGTAGTTGGTATATCAACCTAAGCTGATAAAAGGTGCTCTTTGCCACTGAGTTCACCTGTGCCTCAAGTGACAGTTCTGGATCCAAGAGCACCCCCAAACTACGGACCCAATCCCTTAGGGAGAGTGCAACCCCGTCCAGGACAGGGCAAACACCACCTCGCCGGACAGATGAACCACCCGCTAACAGTACCTCCGTCTTGTCTGGATTGAGTCTGTTTGTTAGCCCTCATCTAGTCCATTACCGTGCCCAGGCACTGGTTCAGAACAGCCACTGCCTCACCTGGGTTTGGTGAAAAGGAAAGGTAGAGCTGGGTATCATCCGCATATTGATGACACCTCAGTCCACATCTCCGGATAACTTCCCCCAGCGGCTTCATGTATATGTTAAACAGCATAGGGGATAAAATAGAGCCCTGTGGAACCCCATGGCTTAGGAGCCACGGCACTGAGCAATAATCCTCCACCACCACCTTCTGGAATCGGCCATCCAAGTAGGAGTGGAACCACTGCAATGCAGTACCTCCCACTCCCAGCTCAGACAACCTATCTAGAAGGATACCATGGTCAATGGTATCAAAGTCTGCTGAGAGGTCCAGGAGAACCAACAGGGTCACACTCCCTCTGTCTCTCTCCTGGCAGAGGTCATCCCACAGGGCGACCAAGGCAGTTTCTGTTCCAAAACCAGACCTGAAACCCGATTGAAATGGATCTAGATAATCCGTTTCATTCAAGAGTGCCTGGAGTTGTCCTGCAACCACCCGCTCAAGCACCTTGCCCAGGAAAGGGATATTAGTCAGGGCCTTAAGGGGAAAGCGTGGCATTATAGAAAAGGCCCCAATTGGAGTGGGGGTCAGGAATGACATACCTTCTCTTCCAATTGGGGCCTTTAATGGCAGCTGCCATTAGCATGGCGGGGGGAAGTTCCAGAAAGCACAATTTCCCACCACCCCCGCACTGCTCCAATCAAGACCTTAAAGGCCTTTAAGTAGGGTGACCATATGGAAATGAGGTTAGGGGTCTTGTATCTTTAACAGTTGTATCGAAAAGGGAATTTCATCTGGTGTCATTTGTATGCATGCCGCACCTGGTGAAATTCTCTCTTCATCACAACCATTAAAGCTTCAGGAGCCCTGCCTTCTTTCTTTTCTAGTCACTCTAGGCAGGGCTCCTGCAGCTTTAACAGTTGTGATGAAGAGGGAATTTCACCAGGTGCCACATGCATACAAATGACACCTGATGAAATTCCCTTTTTGATACAACTGTTAAAGATACAGGAGCCCTGTCCTCATTTCCATATGGTCACCCTACTTTAAGGAGGCCCTGGAAAGTCACCCCCCACACACACACAGAGCATTTGCGTAAGCCCTTGTCGTGATTATAATTTCCACAGCATTTTCATTACGTACATTACTAATAAGATGTACTTGTTTGTGGGTGGATTCTAAAATTTATGAGGGATTATAAGTAGCATTTTGAAAGAAAAAAAATTGAAAGACGTCTATACAATGAAAGACTTAATCATGTTATTTAAAATGCACTACTTATTTATTTATTACATTTTTATACCGCCCAATAGCCGAAGCTCTCTGGGCGGTTCACAAAAACCAAAACCACAGTAAAACACCCAACAGTTTAAAACACAATTACGAAATACAGTATAAAAAGCGCAACCAGGATAAAACCACACAGCAAAGTTGATATAAGATTAAAATACAGAGTTAAAACAGTAAAATTTAAATTTAAGTTAAAATTAAGTGTTAAAATACTGAGTGAATAAAAAGGTCTTCAGCTGGCGACGAAAGCAGTACAGTGTAGGCGCCAGGCGGAACTCTCTGGGGAGCTCATTCCACAACCGGGGTGCCACAGCGGAGAAAGCCCTCCTCCTAGTAGCCACCTGCCTCACTTCCTTTGGCAGGGGCTCACGGAGAAGGGCCCCTGTAGATGATCTTAAGGTCCGGGTAGGTACATATGGGAGGAGGCGTTCCTTCAGATAACCTGGCCCCAAACCGTTTAACAGAAGATCATCATATATGAATGACAATCACATTCAGTAACGTTGCAAGAAAATATGCTCTATTGAATAAATGAGTATAACATAACAAACATGACTGGGAAAACCAGAGCATTAAACATATTTACAGAAATGACAGTTTTTGAAACAAAGAGGTATTGAATGATTATTCAGAAATTGGAAAACTGCATTCTCCTTCGCTGCTGCCAGTAGTAATCACACAAAGCATTTCTAATAAGAGTCCCAGACACAGCCTGAGCATTGTTCTCTCCTGGATATGGTAATCCTAAGGTTGCTAGAGAGATTCAATTTTCTTCTTCGTAAGTGTCCTGCAAAACGTGCCTCCTCGACTCGCAAATATTATGTAAGATGATGCATGCAGAGATGACGGTGATGATATTGTCTTCTGCCACATTGAGTCTCTGTTAGGCAATGCCATCTGCTTTTTAATCGGCCAAATGCCCTCTCCAACACATTTCTCACACAGCTTAGATGGTAGTGAAAGTATGACTGCTTTAGAACTCAAATTTCCACCTAATGGTTTCATTAACCATGGGCGGATGGGATATGTCCCATCTGCCACAATCACCAGTGAAACTGTGTTTCTCCCCGAAGTCCATTTAGGAGTATCATGCAGAAGTGCCCCAGCCTCCATGACCTCGTAATTGCTAAATACATAGGCATCGTGGTTGCAACCACTCCAGCCTATTTCTACATTAATAAACCTGTCAGTGTGGTTGGTGGTGCCCTGGAGAAACATTGAATAGAAGTTTTTATGATTAATAGAATCATCCCCCTGCCTTATTGGGGAAAATATAGGGATATGCGTTCCATCCAGAGCTGCAAAACAATGCTTGAATCCTAATTTCTCGAAGCCATCCAAAATCTGGGGGAGAAAAAAGGACAATATATATATATATATATATATATATATATATATATTTAAAAAAGGTTAATAATAAATTTAAATTACTTGAGTAGACATTGGATGAAATAATAGAAGGAATTTATTATGCAGTTCTGTTTAAAATAACAAGAAAAAAGGCAAATAATAGTTGGAAATATTATTAAAACATTTATATTTATATATAAGTATTAAAACATGCACATGTGCACATAATTATTTATTATTTATTAAAAAATAAATACTAACCTTTGGAAGATTACCCACACAAATGGTCTTTCTCAAAAGCTTGTGTTCCAGTGCTAGAAAGAATTCAACGAATACCGTTGCCACGGTTGACTGACCCACTCCAAAAAGATCTGCAGCATTTTTGTAATAGCCTGGATTTGCTAATTTCCAAATAGAAATCGCAACCCTCTTTCCCACTGGTTTAGGTTCCCGCATTGCAGTGCGTTTGCGAAGTAGAGTTGGGGTTAACAGGGCAACAATTTCAAATAGTGTAGCTCTAGTCATTCGGAAGGTAGCAATCCATTGCAAGCTGCTCCAGACTTTGAGGACAAAATTCTCCCACCAATCCTTGCTGGTAGGAATGGCCCAGTAGCGGCGGAAGACAACAGGCATATGGATACATCTTGGGCCATGTCTGTTAAATTCAGATTAAAGCATGCCAAAAGGCAAGCTAACCTTCTACAATATGATCTGTATGAGCTTATGCGAGACCTTCGGATCATGCCTTGCTCCTCATCGAGATCTTGCAGCACATTGATAGCTGTCTCCAAGGAATGTAAGGCAACGGAAATCAAATAAAAAAACATTGTCAGATTACCGTGATTACATTCGCCAGCCATCATATCAAACCAACTTCCACAATCCTTAACACAACCTCGCTCTAGAAATCCCACCAGAAAAATTTCAAATAAGGAGCATACACATAGACCACAGCAAAATGGAGAGGCGCACAAGTGACAACAACAGGAAGTAGGTGGATCAGTAAAGCTGATGAGGCCCAGCATTGGGCAAAAGGCGGGATACAAATAATAATAATAATAATAATAATAATAATAATAATAATAATAATAATAATAATAATGCGAATACAGAATAAAGGACAATGCGGGAACCAACAGTGTGCCATGGTATAACGTTAACAAGGACAGGTATTTCACGCGAGTGTGCTCAGTTACATTAAGTAACGGCACAATGAAAAACGGAACAAACGGAGAAAATAACAATATAAAAACTAGTGTAGATTCACCCTGGGTGTCCTCTTTTTTGGTTTCCCATATATGGTCACCCTAAGCAAGATGCTACAGTCAATTATGGGGTTTAGGAGCTGCACATCTCTCTCTGTTTTATCCATTAGCATAAATACAACAGCAGTTGTGTTTTATTGGGTATTTTTACCTGAACATCCATAGGGGTGGCTTTAACTCACCTGTCCCCCTGTTCCATCCCTGGTTGGATTCCAATGCCAGAGATTAGTATATCTGAGATGAAACCAACTAGGTGCAGAGGGCAAGATGGCTGGCAGGGACAAAGGTAGTGTGTTCATCATCTCAGCCGGCTTTGCTGCTTGGTAGCTTAAATTACAACCCTACATCCTGCTTCAGAATTGTGTTAGGGTGGGGACCTGCCATAAAATTTTGCAATGGATCACCAGCCCCTAACAGGAGTGCTCCTATTTAGGGCTCCAGTCAAACTTGAACAGGAACAGGTTGGGGCTTGTTGGATACTCCTTTCTTTCCCTCCTTCTGAAAACCCTGCTCTTCCTGAAGTGTTTCTAGCAGCTTCAAAATGGCAGCTAAAGCATCACAACGGGCTGTTACATAACCTGCCCAGGACCATACAGCGACTGCCTTCATACTATGGATGGACAAATCTACTGAATTCAGTTTCTCACTTTTGGATTTTTCCAATCCTAAATCAGTTGCATCCTGTTTACACATCAGTTTGTGATATTTTAAAAAAGGCCAGTAGGAATGTCATGGAAATACAGTGCATGTGTTTGTGTGTGTGGAGTCCAGCGGACATCCATCCACTCAGTCCTCTGGATACTAGTCTGCAGACCCGTGAGCTTGTCTGACTTGGCACATACCAAGTCGGGCAAGCTTGGGGCAATCCCACTGCCCTGTGGGCTGCCATTTTGTAGGAAATCACGGGTACACATTTTACCTAAATTGTGATTTTGCACAAAATGGCAGCCATAAATAATACCATTTGAGCAACATGGCAGGTGTAAATGGTCTAATTAGTCTTGTAGTTTTGCCTGACTTCTTTTGATTATTTAATTAATCAAACCCATGAAATAAATTTCTCTGGGTGTTTTTTTTATTGTTTGTTTATTTATTTATTTGACTTGTAGCCTGCCTTTCCACATAAAATGGCACTCGAGGTTTTACAATTTAAAACCTAATCATGACATGAATAAAATCCCAATTAAAATAAACAATAAGATAAAACTAATAAACATGGCGACACAGTGTAAAATACAACTATCAGGTAGAAGAGGTAAAGCCACAGCACAGGGACTAAAACAGAACACTAAAAATACATATATTTTGTTACATATATGTAAAAATACATATATATCCCTCTTGTTGCCACCCTGCAAGCCTTGGATAGAGGGGGCACTTGAAGAAGGGTGTCTGTGGATAAGATCAAGGTAAGGTCAGATACATTGGAAAGAGCTGCTCCATCAGGTACCACAGCCCAAAGCTGTATAGATCTGTATAAGTCAAAAACAGCACTTAGAACTGAGCCCCAAAATAAACTGTGAGTCAGGGCAGGTGAGAGAGAAATGGCGTAATGAGATTATAATTCCTGGCTGATGTTTCTGGACTGCCTTCAAAGGTAGCCTTTTGAAGATGGCAGGTTACCAGGACATGAATCATTCCAGGTAGGTTATCTACCTCCAGAAAGGGTTGTAACTGGGATACCAATTGAAGCTGATAAAAGGTGCTTTTCTATGCCACAGAGGCCTCTTGAGACTCTAGTGACAGTGATCACCCCCAAGCTACACCCCTGATCTTACAAAAGGAGTGCAACAGAATGAATAAGGATAAATGCCAAGTTCTACATCTAGGAAATAGAAACCAAATGCACAGTTACAAGATGGGGGATACTTGGCTCAGCAATACTACAAACGAGAAGGATCTTGGAGTTGTTGTAGATAACGAGCTGAATATGAGCCAACAGTGTGATATGGCTGTAAAAAAGGCAAATGCTATTTTGGGCTGCATTAATAGAAGCATAGCTTCCAAATCATGTAAGGTACTGGTTCCTCTCTATTTGGCCCTGGTTAGGCCTCATCTAGAGTATTGCGTCCAGTTCTGGGCTCCACAATTCAAGAAGGACTCAGACAAGCTGGAGCGTGTTCAGAGGAGGGCAACCAGGATGATCAGGGGTCTGGAAACAAAGCCCTATGAAGAGAGACTGAGGGCCTTGCTAGACCTACCAGGTGTTCCGTGGTTGAGGAGGGGTGAAACCGGATTTTCCCGTTCAGGTGTGACGCCTCATGGTCCACACCTTGTGTGGATTATCCCGGTATTGGAGAGGGCTGGCTGCGGGCGTTTGCTCCGGTTGTGCTGCTGGCGGCTCGAGCACGGGTTGCGCAGCCACACCGGCCTGATTTCTGTGGGTCTGTGCAAGTGCGAAAGAGCGCAATCCGCGTAGATCGCCATCGCCGCTGCCGCCAGCTGAAGTGGCGCTGCTGCTGCCGCCCCCCCCCTCAGGCTGGGCACAGGGGAGCCAGTTGGCATTGGGGGATGACCCACAGGACGACGCCAACGGTGCCGCGACGATGGGAACGAGTGGCGTTGTTGAGCGGCAACATTGATGCTGCCACTTCCTGATGGGGGTCATGACAGGTGTACTGTGACCCGAGGTCAGTCGTCTGCATGGGCACTCTGCGCCTACATATCCCATCACGCCACTGAGTGTCGCTGGCAATGACCGGCTCTGTGCCCTCCCCCCCACCCCACGGAGCCAATCCACATCTGGGCGTAGGCATGGCAGCAGCTGCACATATCCCCCCCATCCCCCAGACCCCCTCCCCCCCACAGCTCACCAGCCACTTTTCCGGTTCCCCGTTCGCGCGCAAACCGAAACTCTAGGATAAAAAAAAAAAGCTGCCGCACTGCTGCCACAGCTGCGCACGGGGCGCAAATGGCGGAGGCGGCTTGGCCGAAGGCACTGACCGCTCCCCTTAGCACGCCTTTTCTTGACCAGTGCTGACCACGCCAGAAACCGCGCTGACCTCATGTCCTCCCACACCTCCGCCTCCCGAATCCAAATTAGCGGCGCCGGCAGGAAAAGCCGCACTTAAAGTCAATTCATAAAACACGGGAAAATAGAGGTTTCACCACAGGATGACCACGGATCCTGGTGAACGTCATCTGGATCTGTCGAGATGACTATGGTATGTAACGCGTGCTACAGCCCCGTCTAGCAACGCCCTGAAAGAACTGGGCATGTTTAGCCTGGAGAAGAGAAGATTGAAGGGAGACATGATAGCACTCTTCAGATACTTAAAAGGTTGTCACACAGAGGAGGGCCAGGATCTCTTCTCGATCATCCCAGAGTGCAGGACACAGAATAACGGGCGGAAGTTACAGGAAGTCAGATTCCGGCTGGACATCAGGAAAAATTTCCTTACTGTGAGAGCAGCACAACAATGGAACCAGTTACCAAGAGAGGTTGTGGGATCTCCCACACTAGAGGCCTTCAAGAGGCAGCTGGACAACCATCTGTCAGGGATGCTTTAGGGTGGATTCCTGCATTGAGCAGGAGGTTGGACTTGATGGCCTTATAGGCCCCTTCCAACTCTACTATTCCCCTTCCAACTCTACTATTCTATGATTCTAAGTCCCTCAAGAACAGGTTGAATCCCACTCATCCAGTCTGAGGAAGCACTCACTAGAAGTGAGTGCTTGGATTGAACTTCAGTTGGTTACCACTCATTCAGTCTAGTACCATGGCCAGGTACCGATTCATCGCCCCCAGAGCCTCACCTGGCTCTGAAGAGATGGCGAAGTAAAGCAGCATGTCATCTGCATATTGATGACAACACACTCCAAACCCCCAAATGACATTACTCAGCAGTTTCCTGAGGATGCTAAAAAGCATGGGGGACAGGATGGAAATTTGCAGGACCCCCAAAGCAAAGATGCTACACAGTTATGCAGAAATCCCCCAGCACCACCTTCTGAAAATGTCCATCTAGCTAAGAGCAGAACCATTGCAAAGTGGTTCCACCCATAACAGATGCTCCAGAAGGATACCTTGGTCAATGGTATTGAAAGCCACCAAGAGATCCAGAGGAATCAACAGGATTGCACTCTTGCCGACACTCACAACAGAGATAATCCCACAGGATGACCAAGGCTTTTTTCCATGCCATAACCAACCCTGAACAACTGTATGCATTTTTTTCAAGCAATTTCTCCTAATTTAATGCCTTTTGTACATTATTATCACTAATATACATATTTTTCTGCACACCTTCCCCTAATATATGCATGCATTTCTGTATCCATCGCAAAATTCAGAGAATGCCAAAGAATAATTGTGTTTCATTTTGCATATTCAGTAAATGTGAAGTAGGTTGATTTGGTAAATATGAATTAGCTAGGTTCGCATTAAAATACAAACCAAATGAATTTCTCCCCCATTCCCCAATTCAGACATGATAAAATATGATTTATTGTTATGTGGATGAGCCTCAGACTCCCTACTCCTCTCCCAGCATGACCGCAAGGAGAAGAAAAGGACATTTTCACTTCTGTTTCCAACTAACCACAGTTTAGTGCTAACTATGGTTAAGACTGTAGCTAGTCTTAACCATAGTTTATTGAATCAAGGCAGCTTCATAAATCAAGATTTGAAGTTGACTGGTTTTAGTAAACTATATTTATGATTAGCCACAGTTTGTCCAGGTTCAGACATACTGCTAAACTGTAGTTAGTTAAAAATGGAAGTTAATGCTTCGGGTTGCCTCAGAGAAGGAGAGGTAAGGGGTAAGAAGTGCTAACTGGTTTATTATTCAGTGTTGCCACCCTTATTTCTGTTGGTGTCTGCCTGTTAACCTCTTTCTTAGTCTTCATTTCTTCTTCTATACCTACATGAAGCCTGGACTCCCTAATTACATTTCTGAAATATTTGCTTGATACCTGCAAAAAAAGAAAAACCCTTGGATACATAAAAAATGCACTGCCAAATGGCATTCTATACTATTCATAATTCTATTCATAATTACGTTCGGCTTCCCTTTTGTGCCCCTTTCCATTTGTTGTATCAGTCTTGAGAAAGGAGAATTTTATGTCAAAGCTGGAGCAAATATGAAATACTTCTCAGTAACTGAGGTACTTATATGCTATCCGTGGCTTCTTAATTAGGTCCTTTTTGGACTAGGGCTTCCCATACAATATATTCTTGGCATGGGATGCTGCTGGAAAAATGTGATCTCTCCCTCCCGGATTTTCTGTTAATATTTGTCATGCATTCTGAAATCTGTCTGCTTTCGTCGCCAGCTGAAGACCTTTTTATTCACTCAGTATTTTAACACTTAATTTTAACTTAAATTTAAATTCTACTGTTTTAACTCTGTATTTTAATCTTATAATCAACTTTGCTGTGTGGTTTTATTCTGGTTGCGCTTTTTATACTGTATTTCGTAATTGTGTTTTTAACCTGTTGGATGTTTTTTGTGGTTTTAATTTTTGTGAACCGCCCAGAGAGCTTCGGCTATTGGGCGGTATAAAAGTGTAATAAATAAATAAATAAATAAATAAGGGGTAGCTGACAACATTCACGTAACAATAAATAGTAAACAGCTCATTGTTCTGTTTAAATGCATTTACTAATTCCATGGTAGATGGAATGCCAGCTTCCCCTGCCCCCATTTTTTAAAAGCAACAATAGTGGTTCATAGGCTTTCCTGTTCGCATTCCAGTGTAACTAGGGTCACACAGTCCCATCCTGCACTGATTTAAACCAATGAAGGACATCAAACAAAGGTTCTGATTTGTCACTGTGATATATGGTGGGGCAAAGGTCAAGATGTTGCAGAGTAGATTGCAACTGTCCCAGAGTCCTCTGCAATCCAATATGACTTCGGGGCTTTAAGCAAGTGAGGACTGATGGCTGTGGAAAATAGAGTTTTCTGGTAGAAGATCATATACGTTATCACTCCACAAACATACACTTATCTCCACATGGAATTAAGCCATGTTGAAATCCACACATCGATGCCGGGAAGTAGCTGGCAGAGTCCCCAGCCATAGCGTCTGAGAAATCTCAGCCAAGAGAGCACACCCCTGCTCTCTCATAAGCAGAGGCATCCTAACCAGTTGGGTAATGGTGAATTAACTTCAAGGAGAGAGAGAGGAGAGAGAGAGAGGAAAGAAAGGTAGTTGACTTGCAACAGGATCGGGGAGCAGACCAGGTAGGTGGGCATGACCTTTTATTCTGACTCCAGCAGGTGGCAGCAGAGGGTCTGGGGCAGGGGCAGCAGCACCTTAGTGGGAGGAGAGTGCACTATTCTCATAGAAATATACCCACCCTGCCAGGTGATGGATATCGGATTCAACCTGGAAGGTTTGGAGCCCACATCTGTCAAGCGTTCCAAGTTGATGGAAGTTGAGGGAGTCCCTTTTCCCAGTGATATCGCAGAGAACTGGGGGCTCATAAGGGCCTTTCAAGCCCGGCCTGACGACCTTCTCATTTGCACTTATCCCAAAGCAGGTAATGGGGTGGGGGGGAAGGGGAGAAATGAGTGGGGAGGGGGCTGGCATTGCAGTGGGGAAACAGCAGTGGGGGAAAGACATCCAGATGTTGGATGACTGAGGGCTACTGGCTGAATTATGGGATCTCCATATCCATTCTCCAACCTGTCCTGCCAGGGACTACCTGGATGCAAGAAATTGTGGACATGATCCAGCATGGAGGAGACCCACAGGAATGTGCTCGTGCCCCCATCTATAAAAGGATGCCCTTCATAGAGATATGCCTTCCAAGACGCATCAACTCAGGTGAGTGGTGTAGTGGAGACGAAATGGAGAGCAGCACAGTCCTGGAAGGAATGGGACATCATCTTCTGGAGCAAGAGGGTAGTTGATAGACCCTCCTTGCTCTGTCAAATGGAGTGGAGGCTTTCAAGTTTTACTATTGTTCTTTGTGACCAATTAGCATAGAGGAAAACAAAGAGTGAGGAAAATAATCAAGCAAGAAACTTCATTCTAGCCATTTAAATGGTAACACATCTTTTCAAAGTTCGGTGCATTTCTAATGAAATGGCATTCAGCTGGCTGAAGGTCTTTTGTTAAAGCTCAATGTGCTTTACAAGTTGAACCTAGGCAGTCAGAAGTAAGCGCCACAGGGTTCAATGGAGCGTACTCCTATAGCTGTGCATAAGATTGCAGTCATGCCCTGTAAAATTAATCATAAAATGTTATGAGTGGGTTGTAGGTATCTTTTGGATATCTGTGTTTATAATGGAGTTTTCAACCAGTGTGTTAGCTCCTTTGAGTATAACTAATACAAAGAGAGAGACAGAGAGAGAGAGAGAGAGAGAGACAGAGAGTGAGAGAGACAGAGAGTGAGAGAGTCTATAGATCTATAGACCCTATCTCTCCTCTCTCATCTCACACTATTGCCCCGCTCGTGCTCTTCGCTCCTCTAATGCCATGTCTCTCACCTGCCCAAGGGTCTCTACTTCCCTTGCTCAGCTTCGTCCATTTTCTTCGGCTGCCCCTTACGCCTGGAACGCTCTTCCAGAACATTTGAGAACTACAAGTTCAATCGCAGCTTTTAAAGCTCAGCTAAAAACTTTTCTTTTTCCTAAAGCTTTTAAAACTTGATTTTGCTCTGACTTTTATACTGCCTGTTTGGTGCATTCTCTTCCCCTCCTTATTGTTTTATTATGATTTTATTAGAATGTAAGCCTATGCGGCAGGGTCTTGTTATTGTTTTACTCTGTACAGCACCATGTACATTGATGGTGCTATATAAATGAATAATAATAATAATATTGGGATTGTGGAGTGGTGACCCTAGGATAAATAGCATCCCAGGCGTGGAATGCTTTTGGTGCTCCCTCTCCCATGGTCAGCTTTACAAGGCACCTCAGGTTTATGGGACCTGGTGTAGGTGTGATGCGGGGCGGGGGGGGGGTTCTGCGGCTAGGGTGACCATATGGAAAGGAGGGCAGGGTTCCTGTATCTTTAACAGTTGTATAGAAAAGGGAATTTCAGCAGGTATCATTTGTATCATGCATGTAGCACCTGGTGAAATTCCCTCTTCATTGCAACTGTTAAAGCTCCAGGAGCCCTACCCTCTTTTGTATCTGGTCACGAGGGCAAGGCTCCTGCAGCTTTAACTGTTGTGATGAAGAGGGAATTTCACCAAGTACTGCATGCATACAAATGACACCTGCTGGAATTCCCTTTTCTAGGTAACTGTTAAAGATACAGGAGCCCTGTACTCCTTTCTATATGATCACTCTAAATAGGAGGGGGCACCGTCCTTGCTTAATGAAACAAAATATCTTGGGCTAGCTGTGCTTATCTCTATTGCTGACCAGACATAAGGAAAGATTTTACCTTACTGTGACTGGTTTAGACTCCCTTACCATTGGGTTACAGGCGTAGCTTATAACCAAGCCTCTCCCTTACAGCCTCCCAAGGATACATTTTATAGCCTGCTTAAACCTCAGGTTAGCATCTATTCTATTTCATACACAACTATGTAAAATGTTTACTTCATCACAGCCAGGGAAACATCCAGTTATGTCATAATTACATGTTGAAATTCAGAGGTTCTCTACATTGTGGGGGGAGGGGGAACTCACACCCTTACCAGATCTCGTATTTTTCACGTTTTTAATGGGTTCCTCCAGACAGCGATGACTAACAACTGTGTGATTTTGAACTGAAAAGGGAATGCCCATAGGCTGCAATGAAGCAGCAGCATCAAATGGTGGAATAATTCCATCATAAGTATATACCGGATTATCTCTATGTTACAAAAACACAGGATTACTGGGGGGACAGCATAGGAGACGTCCTGGCTGTTGATGTCATGAAATCAACCTGTATACTTCTGGGAGTGGTCAGTCTCCAGCGGGCTATAAAATGCTTGTTTAGAGGAGCCCTCAGTGGCCATAGCTAGACGGGGCTTTATCTCGGGGTGATCCTTGGGATCGTCCCTGTGCGTCCATATGATGCACAGGGGATCCCGGGATCAGGGAGGGATGCTCCTTCCCTTGCCCCGGGATCTAGCCCTCCCCTTTGGCCCTGGTTTTTCCACGGTTCCTGGTAGAGCCTGAGACCGCGGAATGTGTGGCCGGGCGTTGTGGGTCGACCAGGCTCCGTGTGATTCCTCGCAAGGAGCTGAGCGCAGCACTCCTCAGGAGCACTGCGCCAATCAGGGGTAGGGTGGAGGGAGTGGGGAAAGTAATTTAAATTAAAAAAAACACTTACCTTATGCACATGAGCGTCCGTGCGCTGCTGGCCCTTTAATAATAATAAATGGCGGGCGCAACGCCTCTCCTTCTGAGGTCATCACGCGTCGCGTGTAAACAGAGGGGGGATCTCGCATTAAACACAATGTAAGATCTTCCCTCCTCCGTCGTGGGCTAACAGGTAGGTCTAGCTAAGGCCAGAGTCATCTCATGCTCCAATACACTATTCTTTCTTTTTATTAAAACTTTAAACAAAATGCCAAGAATACTGGTGAGGAATGTAGAAGGGTCAGGGCAGGGGCCCATGGTATGCACAGGAACTGAGCAGGTGGGCCCTTGCTTCGTAGGGGCTTGACACTTCCAGTTACAGTTGCCAGGGGCGAGCATAGCTTCTCAAAATGGAAGCTCATCAAAACAGACTTGCCATTTTTATGGGGGATGAGAGGTTCACATCTAGGGTGACCATATTTGGGAAACCAAAAAAGAGGACACCTAGTGTGTGTGGGGGGGAAGCAGCTTTCTGAGTCCTGCAGAAAGTACGTTATTCCCCCGCCACCTTAAAGAACCCGATTGGAGTGGAGGAGGGGAAAGGATTTCATTCTGCACCACCACCATCCACTCCAATTGGGGCCTTTTCTATAATGTCCATGAATGACCCACTTTCCCCTTTAAGACCTCAATTGGAGCTCGGGGTGGGGGAATGACGTGCCTCAAGAAAGCATGTCATTCCCTCCTGCCATGCTAATGTCAGCCTTAAAGGGGAAGGTGTGTCATTCCAGGACATTATTGAAAATTATAGAAAATCCCCCCTGACACCATGGAAAGAACAAAAACCAGGACAAATCCGGGGAAATCCTGACAGTTGGTCACCCTATTCACATCCCTTGCTATCCTATCCATCGAGAAGGACTGCTCAAAACCATGGAGTCTCATCCACTATGCTGCAATTTCCACAAGCCAAAGCTCAAAAACCACATTCTAAGCAACAACAGAGCACTACCCAACCCAGCAGAACTGCCACAGGTATTACTTATAATTTTGTTTTGTTTTGTAGAAGTTCTTATCTTTTGGTAAGCATCCCTTATTTTGGAATATCTATTATTTTTAAAATTAATACAGAAAAGTTACACATAAAAAAGGTATTCCCCTGACCTCTTACAGCTTTTAAAAAATTATTATTTATATAGCCCTTACGGTATTTACAGTATTTGAGGCTCAGTCATGTTGCCTCAAAGTAAAATTGCATTCCACTGATTTTTACCTGACATCCAAGTGGGAATTGGAAAAAGAAACATACTTTCAAGCTAATTGAAGGAAGAACAGTTTTGTAGTTAGTACTCAAAGAACCTGTAGAACCTTGGGGGGGAAATGGTTACAGATACGTAGGGTGACCATATGAAAAGGAGGACAGGGCTCCTGTATCTTTAACAGTTATACAGAAAAGGGAATTTCAGCAGGTGTCATTTGTATATATGGAGAACCTGGTGAAATTCCTTCTTCATCACAACAGTTAAAGCTGCAGGAGCTATACTAGAGTGACCAGATTTAAAAGAGGGCAGGGCACCTGCAGCTTTAACTGTTGTGATGAAGAGGGAATTTCATCAGGTTCCCTGTATATACAAATGACACCTCCTGAAATTCCCTTTTCAATACAACTGTTAAAGATACAGGAGCCCTGTCCTCCTTTTCATATGGTCACCCTACAGATACTTGCTTTTTGCCACCCTACCTCACTGCAGACAGTACATTCAAGGAACAACAACACCCAGGCACTGAACTCAGCTTGGTGCCTCCCTCAACTCAATTTAGCAACCCCCTCCAGCTCAACTTGGCGCCCCACTCCTCTGAGTTTGGAGTCCCCCTCAGCTCAGTGCATTGCTGCCCTCAGCCCAGCTTGGCATCCCCCGAGCCACCCTCGCTCACTGCAGACAGTACATCAAACAAACAAACAAACCCCACAGTCACTGAACTCAGCTTGGTGCCTGCTTCAGCTTACCTTGGCCCTGTCATGCCTCACCTCGAGGAAGATTCCCCCAAGGAGGAAGAGGGAGAGCCAGTCATTATGCTGCAGCCGGAAGCACAGGGCGGGGTGGAAGCTCCAACTGACAGCGTATCTGAGATGCCTCAATTGCAGAAGGCAGAGCGGGACATAATTCAGGCAGTGCAACGGAGAAGAAGCAAACGTCATGAACAGCGAAGGAGGAAAACCTATCAGAGTAGGAAAGAGCACTTAAGTACCCCCCCCAACACACAGCCTTAATGACTCAGCTGTGCTAATTAACAGCCAGCTATAAATCAGACCAGGCCCAGGCACATATCGCTGAAGGCAAACTGTCGTCTTGGCTTCCTGACTTTGCAGCATCAAGAAGACTCAGGGCTCATCTACACCAAGCAGGATATTCCACTAGGAAAGCGGTATATAAAAGGCAGGAGCCACACTACTGCTTTATAGCAGTATTGAAGTGTACTGACAACTCTTGGGGCCCATGACACATACCACATACCGCTTTCATAGTGTTATATCCTGCTTGGTGTAGATGTGTCATGGGCCCCAACAGTTGGCAGTGCACTTCTGCTATAACAGTGGTTCTCAACCTTCCTAATGCTGCGACCCTTTAATACAGTTCCTCATGTTGTGGTGACCCCCAACCATAAAATTATTTTCGTTGCTACTTCATAACTGTAATTTTGCTACTGTTATGAATTGTAATGTAAATATCTGATATGCAGGATGTATTTTCATTGTTACAAATTGAACATAATTAAAGCATAGTGATCAATCACAAAAACAATATGTAATTATATATTGTGAAATATTTATTTCTAATTACAAATAAATGACCATTGGAAATATGTGTTTTCCGATGGTCTTAGGTGACCCCTGTGAAAGGGTCGTTTGACCCCCAAAGGGGTCGCGACCCACAGGTTGAGAACCGCTGTGCTATAAAGTAGTAGTGTGGCTCCTGCCTTTTATATACTGCTTTCATAGTGGAATATCCTGCCTGGTGTAGATGAGCCCTCAGATTCCTGGACCCTCGGCAACATTTCTGCTGCAGCTCTTCTGAACAATCCCTGACTGGTTTTGATGCTTGGCTAGGGTGGCCACATGAGATGAGAAGGAGGACAGGGGTACAGAAGACAGAAGACAATACATCTTTAACAGTTGTATTGAAAAGGGAATTTCAGCAGGTGTCATTGGTATGCATGCAGCCCCTGGTGAAATCCTCTCTTCCTCAGATAAAAAAGAGGGCAGGGATCCTGCAACTTTAACTGTTGCTATGAAGAGGCAATTCCACCAGGTGCTGCATACATACCAATAACACCTGCTGGAATTCCCTTTTCTGTGCAACTGTTAAAGATACAGGAGCCCTGTCCTCCTTTTCATATGGTCACCCTATAGCTTGACTTCACGACCCTTAGGCAACAGACTATGGACTTACATGACCAGGCCTCTGATTTTTGCTACAATACTGGAAATTCACTGAGAGGACCTTGACTGCCTGCTCTGCAAACCCTGCTTTGGGCACTGGAAACAGGACAGCTCCTCCCTTTTTTCCTTTCCTATTTATTGTGAATATCAGCAAAACAGAACAGAAAGTACATCGTGTAAAGAAAAAAACCCACATTACATATATAGGAATATCATAATTTTTCATCAAGTGTACTGTTCATTTTAAAAAGGGAGGCAGCGGAGAGAGTTATGCATAAACTTCAAGAAAAGCAGACCAGATATCCACATATTTATCCATTTGCAAGTTGTGCCTATATAAGACCTTTTCAAAAGTTGATAGTGTTATTAGTTTCTCAGCCCATTGCATTATGGGAGGTGAGCATTTGTCCTTCCAACGTGATAGTATAAGCTTGGCACACCCTTCATTCAACATGGTGCTCCCCTCAGGTTGGCATCCTCTTAGCCACCCTAGCACACTGAAGCTAGTACCTGGGGGGAGGGGAACCCCACAGCCACTGACCTCAGCTTGGCGCTCCCTTCAGCTCACCTAGTTGCCCCTCTCAACTCAACTTGATGCTCCCCTCAGCTCAGCTTGGCACCCCCTCATCTCAGTGCCCCGGGTCACCACCCAACTCCCCCACCCCTAAGGTTGGTCCTGATTGTGGCTCTGGATTCTCCTTGGATACATGGATATGGTGGCTGTCATAATGAGGTCTCACACTTCAAAATATACCACTACAGCAGGGGTGGGCAGAAGGCGCATGTTTTGGACCAACTCACAGAAGCTCCTATTAACAAGGCCAACGGTCAGGAATGCTGAGAGTTGAAGTCCGAAACATCTGGAGATCTACTTTCTACCCACCCCTGCACTACACAACTTGTAAGAAGCGAGATGGTGAGTGAGGGAAGGGTGAAGGGTTTCTCAGCACAAAGCTGCATGTCACTCCCTCCTTTCTGGTGTTGCAGGCTTGGAAGAGGTGGAGGTGATGCCATCTCCACGCACGCTCAAAACTCACCTCCCGGTCCAGCTGCTGCCGCCTTCCTTCTGGGAACACAATTGCAAGGTCAGTAGAGTGAGATTGTCGCAAGGGTGAGTCTTCACCTGGAACATGGTTCTGCCTAAGAGATCTGCTTGTGCCTGGGAGGGGACTGTAGCTGAGTGACAGCACACCTGCTTTGTATGCATGAAGTCCCCGGTTCAGTCCTTGGCATCTCCAGGGACAACTCCTGCCTGAATCCCTGGACAGCCACTGCCAATCAGTGTTAACAGTCCTGGGCCAGGTGGAAAAAGGGTTAGACTCATTATATGGAAGCCTCCTAAGTTCCTATGTGGGTGAGTATCTGGTTACTCTAGTATGTCCTATAGCTTTAACTGTTGTGATGAAGAGGGAATTTCACCAGGTCCCACACGCTACCCCACAGAAAGTGGGAGGGGCAGGTATATAACTCTGACCCTCAGCCTACTAAACTTTCCTGGCTTCAAACTCTACTAGGGTGACCAGATGCACCAGGAAACCCTGGAGACCTCTGGAAAAATGGAGGTCTCTGGGGCAACTGGGGCTGGGCCCCAATTCACTGGGGAAAAGGCTGGGAGATGTGTTCCTGGAAGTGCAGAACGCGTCTTCCAGCTGCTCCCCCCAGCACCGACCTAGGCTTCTCCTGTGCACTGGCGGAGAAGGCCTGCATTGGCACCAGGGGGAGGAGCTGGAAGAAGCATTCAGGACTTCTGGGAACCCGTCTCCCAGCCTCCACCCCCAGCGCCGAACTAGGTGGCTCAGTTTTCACTGCCTGCTCCAGGTGGCTGGGCCTGGCCCAGCCGCCAGGGACAGGGAGCGATAACGGAGCCCCGCCTATTGCCTCTTGTCGCCCTGATGCCTGTAGGTGTCAGGGTGATGAGAGGCAAGGGGTAGGGCTCCGTTTGCTCCCTGCCCTGAAACAGGGAGCGAAAACAGAGCCCCACCCATTGTCTCTTGTTGCCCTGATGCTTGTCAGTGCCAGGGTGACGAGAGGCAAGGGGCGGGGCTCAGTTTGCTCCCTGCCCGGGACAGGGAGTCAAACCGGGCTGGGGGCCGCCAGCATAGATCCAGAGGAGGAGGAGGAGGAGATGATGATGAAGATGATGATGAAGAAGAAGAAGCAAGTATCAGGTAAGATTAATGTGTGTGTGTGCTGGCAGTGTGTGTACTTATGTCTGAATGGGGTGCATGGCGTGTTTGACTAAAAATGAATGCATGTGCATGTTTGCAGTGTGTGGTGGGGGAGGGCTGTAGTTTTCTGTGTGAGAGTTGGAGCAGATGATTTTGAGGTGATATTCCTATTAAATAATGCATTTTGACCTATAGACCTTCCTCTTCAATTTGTTTCCTATAATTGGCATGATGCATATTTTGTAACAATGACTGATAATTGTTCATCCTTCTTTAACATCTTTTTCTAAAAAATTGCAGGGTAGCCATTATCATCATCATCGTCATCTCTCTTTTCTTGCTTGTGGTGGTGCTTTTTCTAGATGAACATGATGGGCTTTGCCAAGTCATGCTGTCTTTTACTGATTCAGAAATTTCCTTACTATTGAACATGTTTCAAGTATGAGTGCTTTCTGGATGTTGGTGTTTATGTACGTTTTCTCTCCAAAAAAAAATAAATGAAGTGATGCTGGTGACTGATGTGACTAATGGAATAATTGTATTTCCCCCTTGTTACCATAGTTCTTTAACTTCCATAGCCAGTGGTGTATATTTTTCTCTCTTTTCCTCTTCCTTTTCTACAACATTTTTGTCATGTGGTATTGCTATGTCAATGAAGTGGGTGTGTTTTTCTTGGTTGTTTTTGACTGTTATGTCTGGTTGAAGCTGAAACGAGCTAATAGGGGCTATTCTTTAGTCCATTTTGTTCCATGGCTAATGTTTGCAGGGTAATAGTAGTTAATACTCTTTCTGAATGCTTGTTTGCTTGTTTGTTGTACTAGATTTTTCTGTATTACCACATTTGTTCAGTGGTAGCAGTATGCTGAATGTGTGATAGTGGATATGAGAAAGGTGATGGGGAATGAGGGTTAAATGTTAGGAAAGGTTAGACTATGGTCATCCAGTGAAGGATTTGCAGTCAAGAAAGATATTTGAGGGATGGGGAGACTTTATCACACAGAGTATAACAAAAGCTTCAAAGTACAGCAAAAGCTACAAAAGTAGAAATGAGTGAAGTTAATTTCAGATATGTTGAATGTCTCACATGTTCTTTATTCCAGTGATTTTAGCATTAAGATGTTATGTTGAACAGGTTTGTTTTAATTGTTTTCTGTGAAATCAGACATGTGACCATAGCCATGTTTGGGTGGACACGCCCCCTTGAGGGCTGGACATGTTGGTGGGCATGCCTCTTTGGGGGCTGGGCATGTTCGTAGGCACACCCCTTTGGGGGCTGGACATGTTGGTGGGCACGCCCCCTTGGGGCGGCCATGTTGTCCTCCTTTTTGGTTTCCTAAATATGGTCACCCTAAACTCTATGGTCTTCAAAACTATGTTCTGGTTAGGGAAGTCTGCCCCTAGTGACTGAAGGTGGTACTGTAGGCTTCAACCAAAGGGGCACATTTAAATTTATTAACATTAATTCGTGCATTTTAAAATTTATGTTATTTATTTATTTTATTACATTTATATACTGCCCCACAGCCGAAGCTCTCTGGGTGGTTTACAAAAATGAAATAACCTGGAGGTGCACATCCTTATGGTCCCCAAGGTATGCACACCATGTTTCAGGTGTTTAGGTTTCCGGCTCTATGGCACTGATGGGCAGACACATTCCCTCTATTATTATTATTATTATTATTGATGTAAACTAATGTGAGGGATTGCTTCTGACCATTAGCAGAGGGATTTCCCACCACTACTGACAGCCTTCCACAATTCAGTGTCCTCCAGATGTGGTGAACTGCAATTCCCTTCATTCCCGTCAAGCCTGGCCAATGTCCATGCAGTCTGGGCTGATGGTAGTTGTAGTCAAAACATCTGGAGGACACAAGATGGGGGGCTGTTATTCATTAATGGCAACATCTGGCCTATCCTTGCCCCCCATCTGGGTAGGCTGACCCACTCTGTTTGGGGCTCCCTGACAGCTTTTTGCCCCAGTACCTTTCTCTTCAAATAATTAAAAAGAAAAGGAAAGAAGAAAGGATTCCTGCAGTTTGGCAAGGGAACGCTGAAAGACTGGAAGCTAAGACTCCTGGCTTCTCTCTTCCTTCCACAGATCATATACGTGGCCAGGAATGCCAAGGACAACATGGTCTCCTATTTCCACTTCCACAAAATGAACCAGTGGATGCCTGAACCAGGAAACTGGGACCACTTTTTGGAGAATTTCCTTACCGGGAAGAGTGAGTGGGTGCTTCTCATTGCAGCAGTTGCTTGGGAGCAGCAGCTAGAGGGTGCTATTGTGTTGAAGTCTTTCTTGTGGGTTTCCCACTGGCATCTTAGTTGATTACCATTGGAACAGAATGCTGGGCTAGATAGGCCTTTGGGCCGATCCATCACATAGGTGTGCACAAGGGGGGTGCTCGGTGTGCCCAGGCACACCCTAATGTTTCAAGCAATACACCCTGAATTTGGGGGGGGGGATTGAGTAAGGATCTAGAATGGGATCCAGATGCAGTGGGAAGAGTCCTCCAGCTGCCGTCTGGCTGCTTGACTGCCCCCGCCCCTAATGACACCCACTGCTCCCAGCAGCAAAAGTGAAAAGGAATCCTTCTGCTGGGTTCTTCACTACCGGGAGCCACACTTTGAAGAGGCCAGGAAGAGGGCCCCCGGAGGTTAACATTGCCTCGTAAGCTCCTTTGACCAGTGTCACCACAAAACCCCACCAATGCCCCACCTGTAACAGCCCTCCCTGGTCAGGCAAGCCAAACGCGGAGCAGGGCATCAGTGTCTACAGTGCTTAATAAATAAATGAATAAAAATAATGTTCTTTATGTTTGAGTATTCAATAAATGTTCACCTTTAAAAAAAAAAAATCCCTGGGTGCACATCCTAATGAAATGTGCTGCGCATGCCTATGATCCAGAACGACGCTTCTAATGTTCTCATGTTCACTTCTTGTGTCTCTTTGCAGTTCCGTGGGGCTCTTGGTTTGACCATGTTCGTGGCTGGTGGGATGCTAAGGAACGTTATCCCATTCTCTACCTTTTTTATGAAGACATTAAAGAGGTGAGGAGATCACACACACACACACACACACACACACACACACACACACACACACACACACCCTCTCCAAGGACGTACTTCCAGCTATGAGCACAATTGCTGCTCAAAATTCTCTGAACAATGACTCCAGTGCTATTAGATATCTGATAGCAGTGTCCCCCAGGGCTCATCTACACCAAGCAGGAAATTCCACTATGAAAGCGGTATATAAAAGGCATGAGCCACAGTACTGCTTTACAGAGGTATTGAAGTGCACTGACACCTGTTGGGGCCCATGATACATACCATATACTGCTTTCATGCCACTTTCATAGTGTTATATCCTGCTTGGTGTAGAGGTGTCATGGGCCCCAACAGTTGTCAGTGCACTTCAGTACCACTATAAAGCAGTAGTGTAGATCCTGCAGTGCACTTCGATAGCGCTATAAGGCAGTAGTGTGGCTCCTGCCTTTTATATACCGCTTTCCTAGTGGAATATCCTGCTTGGTGCAGATAAGCCCCCAGTCAGCAAAAAACAAACACAATGAGCATCCTTATGCAGGAGCAGTTATATAGAATCATAGAATAGCAGAGTTGGAAGAGGCCTACAAGGCCATCGAGTCCAACCCCCTGCTCAATGCAGGAATCCACCCTAAAGCATCCCTGACAGATGGTTGTCCAGCTGCCTCTTGAAGGCCTCTAGTGTGGGAGAGCCCACAACCTCCCTAGGTAACTGATTCCATTGTCGTACTGCTCTAACAGTCAGGAAGTTTTTCCTGATGTCCAGCTGGAATCTGGCTTCCTTTAACTTGAGCCCGTTATTCCGTGTCCTGCACTCTGGGAGGATTGAGAAGAGATCCTGGCTCTCCTCTGTGTGACAACCTTTTAAGTATTTGAAGAGTGCTATCATGTCTCCCCTCAATCTTCTCTTCTCCAGGCTAAACATGCCCAGTTCTTTCAGTCTCTCTTCATAGGGCTTAGTTTCCAGACCCCTGATCATCCTGGTTGCCCTCCTCTGAACACGCTCCAGCTTGTCTGCGTCCTTCTTGAATTGTGGAGCCCAGAACTGGATGCAATACTCTAGATGAGGCCTAACCAGGGCCCAATAGAGAGGAACCAGTACCTCACGTGATTTGGAAGCTATACTTCTATTAATGCAGCCCAAAATAGCATTTGCCTTTCTTGCAGCCATATCGCACTGTTGGCTCATATTCAGCTTGCAATCTACAACAATTCCAAGATCCTTCTCGTTTGTAGTATTGCTGAGCCAAGTATCCCCCATCTTGTAACTATAGGATGCAATCTTTTCCAGGGGTCTGTCTTCACGGTGCTGGGTAGGTGCTGCTCTGCTGCCAAACCTTGTGCTCTCGTTGGTGCGTGGCAGTGGCAACTTATCCTAATGATGGGAGGCAGTGTGGGCGTTCCACCGACCATTAGGATCATCACCCCCTCCCCCGGCTTCCGGCGACCAATAGGAGGTCACCTTCTGCCTGGGAATGCCCCCGGAGTGACTCCAAGCGAGGGCAGACCGGCGGAAGAACTGGGCTGGGCAACTCTTCAGCCACACCTCTTCGCCTCTTTGCCCCAGGGTGACTTCAAATCTGTGGCTTCGTCATCTAATTGATGCAGTGCGTATTCAGAGCCACCCTGGGGCAAAGATGATGTCAAGACAGCCCCCAGGAAATTTCCCAGGGCTTTATTTTTCCACCAAATTTTTTCCATTCCATAACTTTGCGAGTGACATTGAATGGATGACAATGGCAAATACAATATCAGGCCAGCTTGACAGTTTCAAAGTTGTAATTAATGGGTTTTTTTTCCAGTTAATTATCCCTAGCAACTTTATGAGAGAATACATACATGTCATTGAAATACATATATGTCTCAGAGTGAAGTGGAATTAATATGTAGCCATAGCAAAACTAAAGGTGCCCCAACAACCTCAGTGGAAGAGAGTTGAAGTCTTTTGAAATACATGAGTAGGGCCAGATCTACACGTCTTTGCGAAGGCACTTCCGTGCGCCTTTTTAAAAGACGTACCAAAAAGAAGCGCCTCTTTCTTTACTGTGCGTACTGTGAGCTAAGCAGCGCCGCCTGGGGAAGAATCTCTACCCCATTCAAAGACGCTGCTCTGCCCGCTTCCCCCTCGTGTGTTCTTCCATTCGAATAATCCCCCCCTCCCACCCGGCAGCTCTTCTGGTGCGTCCCAGTGGCGGCAGCGGCGGCTCCTCCTGCAAAACACTTTTCTCCCTCGGTGTGTTTGTATTTGCGTTTGTGTGCGCGCGGCGGACGAGTTCAGCTCCTGCCTCTCGCTCTCCCCTGCGGTGTCATCTCCCCGGGACTCTCTTCGGTGTGTGCTCGCACACGCGCACGCAAACGCAAACACAAACACACCGAGGGAGAGAAGTGTTTTGCAGGAGGAACCGCCGCCGCCGGGACGCACTAGAAGAGCCGCCAGGTGGGAGGGGGGATTATTTGAATGGAAGAACATGCGAGGGGGAAGCGGCCAGAGCAGCATCGTTGAATGGGGTAGAGATTCTTCCGCAGGCGGCGCTGCCTAGCTCACAGTACACACAATAAAGAAAGAGGCACTTCTTTTAGGTACGTCTTTAAAAAAGGCGCATGGAAGCGCCTTCGCAACGACGTGTAGATCTGGCCTAGTTGTCAGCATATCTTGCATAGTTCTGGGGGTTGCTAAAATTAATTTTCAACCTAAGAATTGTAAGATGTTGTGATAGTAATTTAAATATTGTATTGGTTTCATATGCTCTTTTAACCAGTTTTATGTATTGTATTTAATTTTTTTTCCAACCTCGATCCAGAAGGAGAGGCGGGTAAGATATATATATATATAGTCTGTCAACACTTTTCAAGTACCTTTGTTCTCCCCCCCCCCACTTTAAACTTAAACAATTTGAGGGAATCACATGCTATTTAAATTTTTACAAGTAGTCTAGTAAAAAATTCTACATAATACAACATTTACACTTCTTTATTTATTGATTGATTACATTTTTATACTGCCCAATAGCCGAAGCTCTCTGGGTGGTTCACAAAAATTAAAACCATGAAAAGCACAACAAAACAACCAACAGTCTAAAAACTCAAATACAAAATACAATATAAAATGCACACATTAAGAGATCACTCCTATGCCCTCCCTACACCCTATCTGGGGGAACATTGGATATTTTGGTTTTTTGGCTTGAATGTGGAACCAGAAAACCACGCTCCCTGCCCCCTCGCAACCAGTGTAGAAAGTACCACGTTGGATGTTGCTATGAGCTTCTAGGAGGTGAAAGGCGGGTCTTCCTGGGGGCAGAGATGGGAGGAGAGGAGACTGGACAAATGGCTAAGGTGACCATATGGAAAGGAGGACAGGGCTTCTGTATCTTTAACAGTTGTATTGAAAGGGAAATTTCAGCAGCTGTTATTGGTATGCATGCAGCACCTGGTGAAATTCCCTCACTCTAGTATAGGTAGAGGACCAGATACAAAAGAGGGCAGGGCCCCTGCAGCTTTAACTGTTGTGATGAAGAGGGAATTTCACCAGGTGCTGCATCCATACAAAGGACACCTGCTGAAATTCCTTTTTCTATCCAACTGTTAAAGATATAGGAGCCCCATCCTCCTTTTCATAGGGTCACCTTACCTTATGGTAACCTCCCAGCCAGAATCCTTCTATCAGCATCTCTCTTTATAGGATCCGGCCCGGGAAATACAGAAAGTAGCCCAGTTCCTAGGATTCAAACTTCCAGAACAGGTTCTGAACCGGATTGTACATCACACAAAGTTTGAGAACATGAAAGCGAACCCGATGGCTAATTACACTACCGTGCCTTCCTGCTTCCTGGACCAAACCGTGTCACCCTTCATGAGAAAAGGTAGAGAGAGGGGAGAATTTTGTTGGGTGGGCATTTTGATATGAACTTACAAAATCCACACTTCCTGAATTAGTGTGTGAACTGGAATGCAGTTATCTTTTGGGATTTGTGCTTCTCAGAATGTTGAGGTGCAAATTTAGGGTGAAGCATACCTAAAATGCATATATTTGGAGGGTGGGACTTATATAAGAAAATTCTACAAGGAAAAATGTCTTGCCCAAAATACATGTTTTAGGCAAAAGTGCATACAAAAATTTCAATAGAAAGGTGGACAAAAATACATACTTATATTTGTACAGACTTTTTTTTTCTTTAAAGAAGGTGCAAGATGATGGGGATGGAAAAAATTAACAACTGGAAAAATGAGAAACTGAAATTGACACACTTCTCCATCCTTAGTAGGGACCTGAAGCTGAGTTCCAGCCACAGGCAGTAAGCCTGTGTGCACCAGTTGCTGGGGAACATGAGCGGGAGGGTGCTGTTGCACTCTGTCCTGCTTTGTTGGTCCCTAGTCAACAGCTGGTTGGCCACTGTGTGAACAGAGTGCTGGACTAGATGGACCCTTGGTCTGATCCAGCAGGGCTCTTCTTATGTAGGGTGACCATATGGAAAGGAGGACCAGGCTCCGATATCTTTAACAGTTGTATAGAAAAAGGAATTTTTGCAGGTGTCATTAGCATGCATGCAGCACCTGGTGAAATTCCTTCTTCATCACAACAGTTAAAGCTGCAGTAGCCCTGTTCTCTTTTGTATGTGGTCACTCTACAAAAAAGGGCAGGGCTCCTGCAGCTTTAACTGTTGTGATGAAGAGGGAATTTCACTAGGTGCTGCATGCATGCTAATGACACCTGCTGAAAATCCTTTTTCTATACAACTGTTAAAGAGCCCTGTCCTCCTTTTCATATGGTCACCTTATTCTTATGTTCTTATGTACACATCGGATAAGGCTGGAGGGTATTTGCAAGACCGATGGGAGTCAGTCAAGGAACACATTCACATATTCAGAGTGCAGGTATCAAGTTCAGCAGTGGTATGGAATGACCACCCTAAGCAATAAAGCGTAAACCAGGACTGGCAACTTCTCCCCTGCCTGGACCTGCCATGGTCCACACTTCCCCTGCTGCCACCTCTCTGCCGAAAAAGCGGGGCAGGAAATAAAAGAATTGCAATTTGCTGCTGTGGAGGTTTAGAATGGACAAATTTTGTTTTCAAGCTACATTTGTCCATAACTTTTAAAACTTGGGGAGGAGGGGTAGTAGAAGAAAAATAGACGCAGGAGGGTATGACAGGGTTGGGGTGGTGTCAACAATTCAAAAGCCATTTTGAATGGAGAAAGTTGTCGAGAGAGATTAGATAGGGTGTCCATATGAAAAGGAGGACAGGGCTCCTGTATCTTTAACAGTTGCATAGAAAAGGGAATTTCAGCAGGTGTCCTTTGTATATATGGAGAACCTGGTGAAATTTCCTCATCACAACAGTTAAAGCTGCAGGAGCTATACTAGAGTGACCAGATTTAAAAGAGGGCAGGGCACCTGCAGCTTTGACTACTGTGATGAAGAGGGAATTTCACCAGTATATATTTGTATATATTCCCCATATATACAAACGACATCTGCTGAAATTCTCCTTTCAATGCAACTGTTAAAGATACAGGAGCCCTGTCCTCCTTTTCATATGGTCACCCTAGATTAGAGGCAGCACTTCATTCCTAGAAGGAGGACCCAGCTCCCAGGCCTGTAACAGTGCCTTGCCATGTATGTGGCAGTTCCTCAGAGCTGAAGGAGAAGCTCTCTGTACACGCTCAGAGATGTATTTATTTCCCATCTATTACTCCATGTGTGTTTTCTTCTAGAGAAGGGGCATGGCCACAAATGGGAGCAAAGCATGTTAAAAGGGTATGTGGTTGATGCACAGTCTAGGTACTGCCTGATAAAGGCCAACCGTTCAAACGACATGCTAATAGAGTAGGGCTCCTGCATCTTTAACAGTTGCATAGAAAAGGGAATATCAGCAGGTGTCATTGGTATGCACGCAGTACCTGGTGAATTTCCCTCTTCATCGCAACAGTTGAAGCTGCAGGGGCCCTGCCCTCTTTTGTATCTGGTCACCCTAAATGCTAAGCCACGGCGGTTTAGCATTTTGAGCTCAACATTATGGCTTAGCGTGTCGTGTGAACCATGATGTAGTGTGTTGTGTGAACCATTGCTAACCATGGTGGCTATATATTACCATGCTGCAAAAGGGTCAGTGGCCGTGGCTTAGCGTGTTGTCTGAACAGGCCCTCTGTCAGCAAAGTGGCTTTATTCCCATGTCCATTGGCATATCTGGGAGGCAGGGAAGGATGATGTATACAGCTGTATATGAGTTTAGTCACTGGAGGCTGGTGGCTCTGATGTCAGTGGGGCGGTGAAGCCGCTCCAGGTTTCAGTCAGAAACAGAACTCTAACGGAGCTGTCCCGAAGCACCTTGGATAGCTCTGTTACAGTGGTGACTGGTTCTGACAGTGTCACGATAGGTGATGGCCCTCTGGGTGGTAGACCAGGGTAGAACTAGGAAGAGTGAACTGCCTGTACGTGAAACAATAATGGCAGAGAGCTTGGCTCCCTGTTTTGGGTGCCCTGTGACTTCCACCACTGTTTATCATCCACGCAGCACTTTTTAAGTGCTGCAGTGTCTTTGCTGAGCTTTTTCTGGATTGTTTCCCTCCACCTGCAGGCATCGTGGGGGATTGGAAGGAGCACTTCACAGCGGCTCAAAGTGAACGGCTGGATGACATCTGTGCGCGGGAACTGAGGGCCAGCAGCCTGAGCTTTCGGACAGAACTATAAGCAACCCTCTGGCTTGCACTGAGACTTTCACCGAAACGTGCTTCAATGTTATCTGTCTAAGAAGCCATGAGCGAGGGCCGGGGGTGGTGGGAACCGAATGGCACACGTGAGCCTCTTGTGTATTTAATGTATCGTTCCATAGGTCTTTTCATTTGCAAATGAATTTCAGTGAAAGGAAATGAATGGATTTGCTCACCAAGGTCCCCATTTTGAGCGTGAGGAAAACAGAAAGCCAGTTTTAAAAGTGTTTTTATCATTCACACCAACTGCACCTTTCTTCCAAAGAGATCTAAGATGGAATACAAAGGATCTGCTCCTTTGACCTTTATCACAGAGAATAAATCTCAGATTAGAACATGGATGAGGGAAAAACCCAGTTGTTTTTAAGATCTATGAATGTGTTTAAGGGTAGTGCTCCGGATGAGGTGAGATACCGTCCCAGTTCTTTTCACTGGATATAACTGAGGGTCAAACAGCATGTGATTTTATTCATGTAGTTTTGGCCTTCAGCCCAGAGTTGTTTTTCATGAGTTACAGATGTGGGCTCCCTGATTTGTAATCGGACCCTAGCAGAGGGTTAGGGGAAAATTTAAGCCTTTGCCCCCCTTTCCTCATCCAGATTGGGCTCCCACATCTGAAATTTACATTGCCCCCAAAAGCTCCCATTTGTTTGGCCTAATCTGAAATAAAACGAATTACTTTCTCCCCTTCCCAAACCAACTTACCCTCTTTTCTTGTCTTTTTTTTAATTCGTCCACGTCTAACATTGATTAAAGCAGCCTTCCTCAACCTGGGGCGCTCCAGATGTGTTGGACTACAACTCCCAGAATGCCCCAGCCAGCTGGCTGGGGCATTCTGGGAGATGCAGTCCAACACATCTGGAACGCCCCAGGTTGAGGAAGGCTGAGTTAAAGGCATGTAGTATGTGTGACCTGTCTCTTTAAGAGACCTTGTCATTTTATGTCACAGGGCAAGACAAGACCTCTCCCCTTGTAGGCAGTCCAGGTTGTGTTGCCCTTGACCTTGTTAGGAGTGTGGACAAAGTGACTCCAAAAGCTCCCTTGGCTACCAAGTCCAGAGGATGAAAGTCAGAGCCAGACTCCTCAGGTATAGGCAGAACATGAATGCCCACACTGGGCAAAGAGTTGGAAGTTGCCCACAATGTCAGACCTTGCAGCAGTTTTCCACAATCTGGTACACTCCAGATGTCTTGGACTACAGTTCTGCAATATAGCCTTGAAGCATGCAAAGCTGAGTGGGAGAGTCTGGTGCAGATCTGCAAGGGAAAGTTGCCTAGAAGGTAAGACAAGCACACTATAATGGGAGGGGGACAAAGTAAAAGGTTCCCCGTACCCCCTGCAGGGACACCTGCCAATTTTATGTAAAATCACTGTAATGCTAAGACTTGTAAATTTCTAGAAAAATGGAATTTTGATACTCGGGATGACAGGTCTTTGCAGTTCCCTGTAGAAGGAACTCTCAGCCTATAAAAGATTGTGCACCTTTGGGGACCCTTGTACCAGCAGGGATTCAAGGTTCCCCAAGGGGAGTGGGATGCATTCTTCAATGGGTATGAAGACGCGTCTAAAAGAATTTCTGATTCTGAAACAGATTCTGAACAAGAAGCAACCCTGACTCTCCACCTCCAAGCTATTGCAGGGAACCCAGGCTCAGATTGGCCCCTTGCAGCTACCCTGGAAGATTGCTGGGACATGGATGATTTAATTTCTATCCTTTATGTCCAGGGACCTCTTCTTCCCCTTATTCCTGATGGTCCCCATGCGCAGCTCCTTATAGAAGACCAACCCCTTTCCTTCTTAGTGGGTACGGGGGCTTCCTTCTCCACAGTTCTCCCTTGTGAAGCTTTGCTAACCCCCAGCACCCTTTCAAAGTCAGTTGTGGGGTTCAACGGCCCTTTCCAATCTTTCCCTCTTTTTAAACCAGCAAAAGTGGCTTTCGGTCCAGTTGTTGTTGAACACTCTTTTCTTTCATGTGAAACCACCCCAGTAAATTTGCTTGGGAAAGACATGTAGGGCACATTGGAATGCACGATTGCCTGCTCCCCTGATGGCATTTGGTTACAATTTCCTGAAAATCCTTTTCAAATGCTTTTGCAGAGCCATGAAGAACTTTTGCAGAGCGTTCCTACCACCTTGTGGGAAGAAAAAAAAAATGATGTACGGAAAATGCTCAGTACTGCCCCTGTGGTTATCTGTGCTCGAATCCACTCCACCAAAGGTGCCTCAATACCCTCTCAGTCTAGAAGCACAACTAGGCATCAGGCCCGTGATTGAGGGACTGTTAAAACAAGGAGTTATTAATTAAAGAATATCCAGACAGCCCTGCTAAGACCCCCATATTGCCTGTAAAGAAACCACCTAAACCTGTAAAACCACAAGGATATCGGTTTGTCCAAGACCTTAGATCTTTTAACTCCTTGGTTCAACCCATTTTCCCAGTAGATCCTAACCCCGCCACCATTCTCTCTTGCATTCTTTCAGATGCTAGTTATTTCACAGTAGTAGATTTTAGTTCAGCCTTCTTTTCTATTCTGCTAGCAAAAGAATCCCAGCCTCTCCTTGCCTTCACCTATAAAGGGAGGAAATTTACCTGGGTGGTCATCCCACAAGGTTTCAACCTGTCTCCGTCAATCTTTTCTCAAGCTTTAGCAGCCAACCTTGCAGGGTTGGTGTTCCAAAAGGGCTCAAGCTTATTGGAATATGTTGATGACCTTCTCTTGTGTTCTTCAGATTCCCAAACCTGTGTGTCAGACTCCCGTTTCCTGTTAAACTCTCTGGCCGAGAGAGGGCATAAAGTAGCAAGGCACAAACTTCAACATGTGCAGTCAAACATACTGTAATTGGGTCATTACATCTCCACAGAGGGGAGGGAATAGACTCCCCAAAGGGTAGCTACTGTTAGTACTGTGCCCCAGCCAGTGACTCAGAAACAACTGGGAACTTTCCTGGGACTGGTGGGGTATTGCAGATATTGGATCCCCAGATTTGCAACTTTAGCAAAGCCCTTGAAACATCTTTTAAAATCCAACTCTCCAGAGCCTTTGCTCTGGGAATCTGAACATCAATTAGCCTTTGTAGAGCTTAAATCAGCCCTCTTGCAAGCATCAGCCCTGGCTCTGCCTAATTATTCCAAAACCATTTCCCTTTTCTGTCATGAGCAAAATGGCACAGCTATAGGAGTGCTTACACAGTCCCGTGGAGATAAGCAGCGCCCTGTAGCTTATCCCAGTCTGACTTTAGACTCTGTAGCTTCAGCCTTCCCTCCTTGTCGCTGTGCTGTGGCTGCAGGTGCCACTTTAGTACAAACAGCTGAGCCGCTTGTTCTACACCACACCCTAGTGGTCCAAGTTCCCCATTCTTTTGCAGCTTTAGTTTTCAAAGTAAAAACAGCAGCTGTCAGCTGCACAGATATGAACTATGGCTTCTAGCCCAAGATCATATCACAGATCAATGCTGTAATACCCTGAACCCAGCCACTCTTTTACCCCTCCCTGATGAAGGTCATCCCCATGATTGTGAAACACAAGTTTTACAGTCAACTCTCCTTAGACCTGATCTGCGTGACACTCCTCTCTCTGAAGCTGATCTAGAATTGTTTGTAGAAGGTTCAGCATTGCATTTGTCAAATGGTTCACCAGTGGTGGCAGTAGAAAAAAAAAATCGGGGTGGGGGGACCAACAGCAGGGCAAAGTATATTTCTAGGTGGGCAGGCTGTGCCCCATATGTTAAGGTCTCTGAAGAAAAATAACAGTACATCTCACACTATAACTGCCAACCTAACAATATATTCTGAAAAAAATCAAATATTGATTAATTTAGGGTTTTTTTTAATATAAAGGGTGACCAGATTACCCGGAAAACCCTGGAGACGTCCAGAAAAATGGGGACCTCTGGGGCAACAGGGAATGCGCTCCAATTTACTGGGGGAAAGGCCTGGCGGATCCATTCCTGGACTTCTGGGAACACATCTTCCAGGCCTCCCCCCAAGCACTGATCTAGCCTTCTCCTGGGCTGGCGTGATCATGCCGGCCCAGGAGAAGACCTGGATTTGCCCTGGGAGGGCTGAAAGACGTGTTCCAGGACATCTGGGAATGCGTCTTCTAGCACCCCCCAGCGCTGATCTAGCCTTCTCCTTGGATGGTGCGATCACACTGGCCAAGGGGAAGGCCTGGAAGAAGCAAGAAGAAGAAGAAGAAGCGAGGAGGAGGAGGAGGAGGAGCAGAAGCAAGTAGGAGGTAAGACTGAGGTGTGTGTGTGAGAGAGAGAGAGTGTATGGGTGAATGGGGTGCATGGGGGTATTAGAGTCAATGGATGTGTGCGTGCGTGTGTTTTGGAGTGGGTGATCCTGTGTGTGTGTGTGTGTGTGTGCGCGCATGTGTGCGTGCGTGCCGCCAGTGTGAGTGTATTGATGTCTGAATGGGATGTCTGGTTGTTTGAGTGATGGATGTGTGTGCCTATGTTTGGAGTGAGGCCCAGTATTGGGCAAAAGGCGGGATACAAGTCATCATCATCATCATCCTGAGTTTGTGTGTGTGTGTGTGCGTGCAGGCACATGTGCTGGCAGTGTGTGAGTGTGAGTGTATTGATGTCTGAATGGGATGCCTGGTTGTTTGACTATGAATGGATGCATGTGCATGTTTGCAGTGTGTGTGTGTGTGAGGGCTGTAGTTTTCTGTGTGTGGATTGGGAGGATGATTTGGAGGTGATATTCCAATTAAATAATACGTTTTGACCCTTAGACCTTCCTCTCCAATTTGTTTGATATAATTGGCATGACATACATTTGGTAACAATGACTGATAATTGTTCATCCTTCTTAAAAATCTTTTTAAAAATTAACAGGGTTGACATCATCATCATCATCATCATCATCATCATCATTAATCTCTCTTTTCTTGCTCGTGGTGCTTTTTCTAGATGAACATGATGGGCTTTGCCAAGTCATGCTGTTTTTTACTGATTCAGAAATGTCCTGACTATTGAACATGTTTTAAGTATGACTGCTTTCTGGATGTTGGCATTGGCGTGCATGTATTTTGGTAGACCTAATTTCTGAAGGTTTTCTGTAAAAAATAATAAAAAAATGATGTGATGCTGGTGACTGATGTGACTAACAGAATAATTGTGTTTTTTCCCTGTTGCCATAGTTCTTTAACTTCCATAACCAGTGGTGTATCTTTTTCTCTCTTTTCCTCTTCCTTTTCTGCAACATTTTTGTCATTAGGTATTGCTGTGTCAATGAGGTAGGTGTGTTTTTCTTGATTGTTTTTGATTGTTATGTCTGGTTGAAGTTGAAACAAACTAAGAGGTGCTAGCCTTTAGTCTATTTTGTTCTATGGCTAATATTTGCAGGGTAATAGTTTTTTATACTCTTTCTGAATGCTTGTTTGCTTGTTTGTTGTACTAGATTTTTCTGTACTTGTCAACTGCTTCATTTGTTCAGTGGTAACAGTATGCTGAATGTGTGACTATGGATGTGAGAAAGGTGATGGGGAAAGAGTGTTAAATGTTAGGAAAGGTTAGACTATGGTCATCCAGTGAAAGATTTGCAGTCAGAAAAGATATTTGAGGGAAGGGGAGACTGTATCACAAGAAAGTATAGCAAAAGCTTCAAAGTACAGCCAAAGCTACAAAAGTAGGAATGAGTGAAGTTAATTTCAGATACATTGAATGTTTCACTTGTTATTCCAGTGATTTTAACATTAAGATGTTATGTAGAACAGGTTTGTCTTAATTGTGTGTTGTGAAATCATACATGTGACTGAGGCCATGCCTGGGTTGTCACACCCCCTTAGGGGCTGGACATGTTAGTGGGCACGCCCCTTTGGGGGCTGGACATGTTGGTGAGCATGCCCCCTTGGGGGCTGGACATGTTGGTGGGCACACCTGCTTGGGGACGGCCATGTTGTCCTCCTTTTTGATTTCTAAACTATGGTCACCCCACCTCCAACAAGTACTGGATGTAAACAAACATTTTCATCTCTGTAGCAAATTAAGACATACGTCTCCCCCACTGCCTCTGCCTTCTTGGCCATCCCACAATGCTAGCAATTATATCAGGAGCCCAGAAACTGGGGTGGCTCTTTGTTTGAGCGGGTGCTTGCTCCCCTCCGCCCTGCCCCGCCCCCTGGAGCTGCTACTGGCCTCATGGACAAAATCCCTTAGGAGGCCAGTATATATATATATATTGTGTGTGGGCTTGTTACAAGGTTGAGTCAGCAGCAAAGCCATTCAATTCACATATTCAGCGGAACAGAACCATCTCCTCAAGGTCTGTGTCCCAGCCATAAACAGAGCAATGAACTTCCTGGCTCTAAACTGAACCACCAAAGGGCAGTGAATGAAAGCATTATGATCACTGACAGGGCAAAGTTCCAACCATATCACCCAAGAGCAGAGGGAGGCGACCAGGTTCCTTCCACGTGCTTTGCACTACAATTCCCATAATCCCCGACTCTTCGTCATGCTGGCTGGGGTTTACGGGAGTTGCCGATTAACGTATCTGGGGGCTGCCAGGTATGCCTACCCTTCCTCAAGAGAAAGACTCTTCCATGCTTGAAGGAGTCGAAGGGGTCTACCTCAGCCTGGTACTCTCTAGGGTTTTGGACTACAACGCATCACCTTCAACCATGCTGTCTGGGGATGATAGAACTGTAGTCAGACAAACCAAGCATGCCCCAGGTTGGAGAAGCCTGAGTTAGTTCAACTGGAAATCTGGGTTCCCTGTAAGCTTAGGGTGACTACATGAACAGGAGGACAGGGCTCCTGTATCTTTAACAGTTGCACAGGAAAGGGAATTCCAGCAGGTGTCATTTGTATGCATACAGCACCTGGTGAAATTCCCTCTTCATCACAACAGTTAAAGCTGCAGGAGCCCTGCCCTCTCTTGACCAGATACAAAAGAGGGCAGGGCTCCTGCAGCTTTAACCATTGTGATGAGGAGGGAATTTCACAGAATGCTGCATGCATACAAATTACACCTGGTGGAATTCCCTTTTCTGTGCAACTGTTAAATATACAGGAGCCCTGTCTTCCTTTCCATACAGTCTCCCTCTACAAGCCCTTTTCACTCAATGAAATCTCTTTCTCTCTCTCCCTTCTCTCTCTCACGCAGAGACAACACCCTACCCCATCCACAAGCAGTTTCATCCACACAGGTTTAATCTGCTAGGAAAAGCCAACTCAGGCGAAGGTTCTGGCAAGATGCCCAGGCATAGCGTGTGAGAAACCTTAGCTAGGAGGGTACACAAACTTTCTCTCCTCTGTCATAAAGAGGCACCACCCACCCAAGTTCTGGACTTACGGAGCTTTTTGGGAAGAGCGAGCAAGCAACTGAACGAGAGAGAGGGAGGGAGGAGAGAGAACGAATGCAACGACCCATAAGGGGAGCGAAAATGGTAGGTGGACACAACATTTTACTCACGCACCCACCAGCGGTGCCACAGGAAGGGTTGGGTCAGGGGCACTGGCTGCTTTGGGGCTGGGAGGGAGGGACAACCCATTCATAGGACTCCCTTTTGTTACACTGCCAGGAGATGGGTCTCGAATCTGGACTGGAAGATTCAGAGGCTGCGTCTCCCCAACCCTCAGCAATGGTGGAGCTGGAGGGCGTCTGTATGCCCCATGAAATCAAGGAGAACTGGGCTGCAATCAGAGGCTTCCAAGCTCGGCCTGATGACCTCCTTATCTGCACTTATCCCAAAGCAGGTAAATGTAGGGCAGAGGGCAGACATGTGCAGCATTGTCCTAGCAATGGAGATAGCAACGGAGCCGGCTGTACTGAGAGGCAGTGGCTGAGTTCTGGATTCGCAGGACCTTTTCCCATTCCTTTCTGGCAGGGACGACTTGGATCCAGGAAATTGTGGACCTGGTTCAGCACGGAGGAGACCTGCAGAAATGTGCTCGGGCTCCCATCTTCGAACGGAGTCCTTACATAGAGCTGTTCCCCCCGAAACCCCTTTCCTCAGGTGAGTAGGGCACACTACGGCTTCAGGTGAACAGAGGGATGGGGGAAGCGTTTCCCTAGATGAGGCTAAATGTCGCCCCCTGGTGTTTCAGGGTTGGAACTGGCAGAGGCGATGCCCTCTCCGCGCACGCTCAAAACTCATCTCCCGGTCCAGCTCCTGCCGCCTTCCTTCTGGGAACACAACTGCAAGGTCAGGAGGTTTGGGGTGAGGTTGACGGGAGGGCAGAGCTTTATCTGAGCTAAGGGGTAGTTCCAGGCCCCTTGGATCAAGGGATGCTTTAACTGAAAAGACAGGCGGCCCCTGAGCACCTGCAGGCAGGATATTTCATTTGATCCAGCGTTGGTCTTTCAGCCTTTTTGCAGTGCCAGGGTTCTGTTCCAGGATATGCGGTATAAAAGGAGGGAGTGGTGTGTCTCTGAGCATGAGCAAAGTGCCCTTCCTTCACTACTGAATCATTACAACTCCTGTGTTACTCTTATGATGAGGCTGGTTGGGTCAGAGTTTGTGCCTTTGAACAGCCTTCCCCAACTTGCCCCTCCAGATGTGTCAGTCTACACCCCCCATCATCCTGTGCTGCCTGGCAATGATGGGACTTGCAGTCCATCACATCCCAAGGGGCCTGGATTGCTCAGGGCTGCCTTTGAGCCCTGGCAACACCGTCTTGGGAAACACTAGCCTGGGAATAAGTCTCATTCTTTTTTTTCTTTCTTTTTTTATCAATCAATCAAATTTTATTTGCATCAAGCCATTGGCCATTGCAATGTAGAACAATTAACTGAACATAAGGCATAAAACAGACAATAAATGTCCTGAGTTCAAGAAAAAACAAAGACCTTAATATATAAAAGTGAGTATCTCCAAGCAAATAAAACATTAAATACAATTAAGGCTAAAATTATATAATTTAAAACTCAGGGTGCAATTGCAGCCCTCATTTTAATAGCAATTGCTAAAAATTTTGCAGTTTTTGCTGTAACCATCCTGTTGGAATCCTCAAGAAGAAAGTTCACATAATAATCAGTTGAACACCCTGGATAAGGGGATAATAAGGGGGTTATTAACTCTTCATGAGTATTTCTGTACGAAGAGCAAAATAGCAGCACGTGGGCAATGGTTTCGATGTTACCATCTCCACAGATGCATACTCGATTATGGAATGGAGTTCTCCTAAAGCGGCCTTTGAGAACCGCAGAAGGAAGCACATTGAGACGTGCTCTTGAAAAGGCTGTTCTACGTTTAGGGTATGTGAGCTGCTGTAAATATACTGGTGTCTTATCTGCAGGACTAAATGAAGACAGTTTAAGATGAGGACTCGATTTCCCCATTTTGGACAAGCTGTCTTGTCTTTCGATGTCCAATAAGCGTTGTTTCAGAATTTCTTTAGCTTTGGGGAAGCCTAAACCTAATAGGTATTGAGATGAAAAGCCAACTAAATTTAGCCTCTTATTAGCAGCTTTCATCCAGCTGCTTTTATGGGAGTCTCTCAATATCAGGGGGAGCAGACCCGTGGCAGTTAGATGCAGCCGCAGCCAATAAGTAAGTGTCCTCATCCAGACCTGTGTGTGGATATAGAGAACACCAGCCTCAAGCCGTGAGGCAGCATTAGAAACACAGTGAGGTACTGCAAAAATTTGTCTGAGAAATTTGGTCTGCACAATCTCCAATGATTTTAAATTGGTATCAGCTCAAGTTGGAATCCCAAAGAGCAACTGGGCTATAGGCTTGGCTTTGAAGACTTTGAGAGATGCAGGGATGAAATTATGCCCCTTCATTCCATAGAAATGCAAGAGAATTCTAATGCTTCTTATAGCTTTTTCAATTATGTAATCTTGCTGGGCTGTCCATATTCCAGAATATTGAAATACTATTCCCAGATATTTGAATACTTTAACTTGCTCAATAAGGTGCCTATTTAGGTGCCATTTATGCGATTTGTAGCATCTGGAAAAAATGCTACAAATCATTTTGTCGTAGTTGATTATGAGATGGTTTTTTTTCTGACAATACAGGGAAAATGCCCTTAATAGCCTCCTTAGTCCTACTTCAGTCTGTGATAGGATTACTGCATTGTCTGCATATAGAGATCTTCTTTGTAGCTATTTTTGGTGCGTGAAAATTGGGACATGATAAGAATTCAACAATATCATTTATGTAAAAATTGAACAAAACAGGGGCCAAAATACATCCTTGCTTGACCCCTTTGGATGTTGAAACTGTTAATTAAGTGTGAAGGAATACATCTAATGATAGTTAACATTTATTTTTCTCCCTGTTCAACTAAATTGGCTGCGGATAATATTTGGGGGAGCTTTGATAAGTATGTAGAGCACCTAGAATCTCTGCATCCTGCTGCAACACTTGTAAGTCTCATTGTATCGCTTCTGAGTAGACATCAAACAAGGAGAATCTGGTAAAGAAGGAGAATCTGGCAAACCAGAATCTGGCAGTCTTTCCCAAGCCTTCTGCCCTTGAGATGTGCTTGACTACATCTCCCATCATTCACAGCTAGGGACCGCTGGCCTGAGTTCTCTCTTGGTCGGTTATGTTCTCTTTCCACAGATCATTTACGTGGCCAGGAACATCAAGGACAATGCCGTCTCCTTCTTCCATTTCCACCGCATGAACAAACTTTTACCAGACCCTGGAAAGTGGGAAGAGTTTCTGGAGAATTTCGTTGCTGGCAAGAGTGAGCGCATTGGCATAATGGGGGATGCAAAGGGTGGAAAACGGAAGAAAGGACTGCTTGTCACCCTTGTTTCTTCTAGGACAGACAGTGATCTAGGAATACATTTTAATTTATTTTTGATCAGATTTACCCAGTTCTACCTCACAAACCAAACATACATGTAACCCCTGTTGAAATCTATACATTTCTGAGTTTGCAATGTAATTCAAAGGCCCGGGGGGGGGGGGGGGGAGGGGAAGGGAAGCATTCTCCAGCATGCGTACATTTGAAAAATATGCATGTAAAAGGCATAGTTTTGAAAAATGTGCACATGCTCGCTTTAATCAACAGGAGAAAACGCATACATTTCAAAGATGCGTACTATTCATGTGTATATCTGGAAAACTACGCATGAATAAACCCATGAATTTTCATGCAAAAAAAGAGAAGAACCCCACAAAGTTTGCTGTCTCATGGACACGCGTCGGAAGAAGCTTCAAGGTGGAATTTGGAGAACATTTGCTTTTATACGCATCCCTAGGATTATCCTGGGTTTCCTGAGATGGGAGGGGGAATGGAGCCCTCCTAGTTAATGCAGGAGATGGTGGGGGGTTAGCAAAATTCTGCAAAAAAGGGGACTATTATGTGAACCTGCAATGTGTCTTCCAGTTTTCTTTCCATCATGAAAAAGTTATATCTGATACTTTGAGGAAATAGTTGAGGCAGTTCTGCATGGCAAACTTCACTTTATTTTATTTTAGCTACTAAGGGTGCAATCCTATATGATCCACCCTGAATACTTGTCAGCCTTTCAACCTGGAGGCTTACAAGTATCCTATGCAGAATTAAAGTACACTTAGGGCACAATCCTATGCGATGCGCCTAGTGTACTCATACGGAGGCCTCATGTCTCCTAATCTGCATTTAATCTAGATGGGGGATTTTGCCCATGTAATGGAAGTTTGGGGGACGGGGAGGGAAAAATTCCTCCCCTCCCTGGGAACGCCCCCTCTTCCTGTCTCAGTGCTCTGTTTCCAAGTGTGGAGATGCAGCTGGCATGCAGAGAACCATGCCGACTACGAGGGGCAGGCAGCGAGGAGCATGATTTCTGGGGTCCAAGGTCAGAGACCTGTTTCTGACCTCAGAGCCCATAAACTAAACCATCCAACGCCCCCCCCCCAAAAAAAAAACACGGTTTGAAAGGCATAGGATTGCTTCTTTAGTTTGTTTGAGCATTTGTCCCCTCCATAGTAAAACAATAATCCTCAAAGCAAGTTACAACAACTCTATCTCTTGGTTCTCTTTGCAGTCCCCTATGGCTTGTGGTTAGACCATGTCCGTGGTTGGTGGGAGGCTAAGGACCGTCACCCGATTCTGTACCTCTTTTATGAAGACATGAAGGAGGCAAGTAGCTCTCTCACATGCACATACAGGCCCAAGCATCATTAAGGGGGCAGCAGCGGAGGTTGATGGCTCCGATGTCAGTGGGGCTGTGGATCTGCTCTGGGCTTCAGTTGGAACCAGTCAGAAGTCTAAAGGGGCTATCCAAGGGGCTGAACCCAATCCCCCCCCCCAAAAGCAGCCTTCCCTCCTTCCCCCCTCTCTCTCACACAGGTTATATTTTCCACTAAGGGAAACCCTAGAAATGCTTCAACCAGTTACTCTGATGGTGATGCTGTGAGCTTCTGAAAGCAGTGCCTCAACAGGGCAAAAAACCAAACTCCTTAAATTTCCTTATGATAGCCTCTGTGTCCCACACAACCAGAAAAAAAAATCTGCCCTGTGGCAAAATGTATTTCATCTCACCTGACTGGATGGGTGGGCTTGCTTATTGTGTTTGATAAATGCCTGCTTTGCACTCTGCTTATGTTTTGAAGCTAGTCTACACAACATCATCTTCTCATAGCTATTTAACTGGAAAGTTCTCATACTCATTCTGGCAGCAGAGCACAAGTATTTTCAACCATAGTGAAGAAACAGGATGGGGAAAGGGGGGATCTTTTCCTCAGTGAGATCTAGAAACTTTAGATTTCAATCTATCGGGATTTTCCTTTGCCAGACAGAGCTGTGTGTGCACAGCGCTACTCCGCGTCAAAACTTGTCTCCCTTCCTAGGACCCAGCCCGTGAAATCCGGAAAGTAGCCCAATTCCTGGGCATAGAACTCATGGAATCGGTTCTGAAGCATATTGTACATCACACGACATTTGAGAGCATGAAAGCAAACCCGATGGCTAATTACACCACCGTGCCTTCCTTTATCATGGACCATTCTGTATCAGCCTTCATGAGAAAAGGTGAGGACCAGGGGCTGAGTTCCAGCCACATCTAATAGCAGCGAGGACATTATTATTATTATTATTATTATTATTATTATTATTATTACTACTACTACTACTAATACTATTATAATATAGATAAAGCTTTATTGTTTCAACCAGTGGTTACAACAAGCATAGTGAAAATAATGGTAAAACAAATCATACATTCTGCAAGGTATTGCAAGGCAATACCTGCCCTGAGGTCCCCAATCTAATAGGCACAATACAAAAGGGGAAAGGAAAGGGGAGGGAAGAGGAAAACAAGCATTGGAGCACCAGCTCTTTCTCTGGCCGAAGGATGGGGCCAGGATGGTCTCAGTTCGATTAAGGATTCTTTCTGGCAGGGGAGGGCAAAATAAACTCTCTACAGCTGCTCCTTCTCTGGCTGATGTCTCGGGCCAGGGTGATCTCCCCCTTGCAATGATGTGCTTCCTGGAAGGTAGGGGGTGCAGCCTCCCAGTGGCCCTGAGCACCCCCTTTTCGGTTGATGGATGAGGTCAGTGTGTGCAGCCCTTCAGCTCTAATGTCCTAAGGCACCTATCCATTGGAGCTGAGTGGGTCATGTGGTACTGAGTGAGGCATGTGGGCTACACTTACGTTTAGAGGACTTGCACCACGTTCAGCCATGTTATCATGGGTATTAAGCGGGGGGCAGGAGATGTCTAGTTCAAGCCTCTGGCAAAAGTGATTTATCCCACCCTGGCAGCCTGCTGGGCAGGAAAGAAAAGGTGAGGGAAAAGTGTGTGTGTGTGTGTGTGTAAGAGAGGGAGAGACAGAGAAGGTTGTCAGAGAGGGAGAGAGAGAGAATTTGTCAGAAAGAATGAAAGAGAGAAGGGGTCTCAGAGGGAGAGAAAGAAGGGGATGTCAGAAAGAGAAAAGGCTGTCAGAAATAGAGAAAGAGAGAGAGAGAGAGAGAGAGAGAGAGAGAGAGAGAGCACAGCTGGTTGGCCTCTGTGTGAACAGAATGCTGGACTAGAAGGATCCTTGGCCTGTTCCAGCATGGCTCTTCTTATGTTCAAATGGTGGACACCTTCAAATAGAGGACTGTCCTCTGCCAGCTCTCCAAATAAAGGACCGTACTCTGTAAAGTAGGACTGCTGCCCACAGTGAGGGTGTTGGAGACAGAGACAGAGAGACAAAGAAGGGGTGGCAGAAAGAGAGAAAATGGGGGTGGCTTAGACACTGACCACTGCCAGCATCCAGCCCTGACTGACTACCCACCCAACCCCTGAGGAAATGTGGTCCTTGGCCTTGAAAAGATCCCTTTCTCCTGCTATAAGTATTCGATATGTCAATAGTCATTTTGGACTGAGAAAGTTGCCAACATAGGGCTGGGCAGCAATGCTAGGAATGGGGCCTTTGAGGGAGCCCTTTCACCTGTTCTACATGCCACTCCCCCTTGTCACTTATCCTGATTACTGGCGTCACTTTCTCTGGGGTGAACAAAAGGCTCTCTGTTGTGTGAAATCTCCTGGGTTAGAATTACAGGAAAGGAGAACGGGAAACTGTTTTTTTGAGGTTGTTTTCTCTCATGGGTTGTTTTTCTCTCCTGCAGGGACCGTAGGAAACTGGAAGGAGCACTTCACGGTGGCGCAAAGTGAACGGCTGGACAACATCTATGTTCAGGAACTGGGGAACAGCAGCCTGAACTTCCGCACTCAGCTATAAGCACCCCACCGTGCCCCTTACAAAGCCGTTTTCACCCAGACGTGCCTGTTGATTCCACCTGCGCAAAGGGAAACAAGCATCCGAGCGCATATTGTGGAGGATGGGCCTTACAAAAAATAAAATTATAAGTCTTTTCCTTTGCTAACAAACTTCAGTGGAATTAATGGCATAGTTTGCAATTACACACACACACACACACAACCCGACCTTTTGCTGGTGGGAGAAAGAACCAGTGAATTTGTATCACATGTGTACCTTGCTCTTCTTCCGAGCATTTCAACATAACATATATGGTGTAAATACAAGTTATGCTCACATTGAAGTTCATATGGATGTTGGAAGGGGGTGGAGCTCAGACAACGTCATGTGAGTGACCTCCGATGAATCCATGAGTGCCCAGTAATGAACATGCAATAAAACGCTTTTGGGATGGACCTTTGAGTCAGGCAAGCCGCAGAAGTTCGGTGAGCCCCCAAACGGCAGAATTTCCTGGCGGTGGACATCCGTAACTCAACAATTGGTTTGATGAAGTAAAAAGATGATCACTTTCAATTGATCAGAAAGTGGTTTAAGGCCTAAACGCAGCCTTCCTCAGCCAGTGGCCATTGCTAGCTAGGGATTATGGGAGTTTCAGTTCAGCACATCTGGAGGGTGCAATATTGAGGAATGCTGCTCAAACTACAGCTACAGCCCATAGGTCATTGTCTATTAGATCGAAATTGGAAGTGGAGGGAATTAAAGCACCAGAAGATCATGAGGGGAGAGTGTGTTGAACCCAACCCTACTAGTTTCAACCCTACAGCTGTTCCAGAAAGACCAGATCTACACCTTGAATCAAATCATTACATATGTGGAATAAAAAGCAGGATATAACACTATGAAAGCGGTATATGGAAAGTGGATTGAGCCCCAACAGTTATCAGTGTGCTTCCAAAACCGCTATAAAGCAGTAGCGCAGATCTAGCCAAAGTCCTTTCTTCTCTACCTGGATTAAAAGTGAGTCTGGTTGGAAGGACAGGGTGCAGAATGTATTTATTCATTTATTTATTTACTAAAAATATTTTTAGGCCACCTTTTTAGTTTGGGAGCCCTACCAAGATAGATTGCAACAATAAAATTCATTTAATAACCATTTTAAAAACTGATACGCTAGTAAAACCGCCAACATTCAGTTTGGGAGGTGGAAAATGTAATAACTTTTAAACACCTCCTAAAAACATATCTTTTTAAACAAGCCTTCCCTGGACTGTAATTTATTCTGGTTTTATGTGATTTTAAAGTTTTAATCTTGATTTTGTGGTTTTAGGTGTAAACTGCCCAGAGAGCTTAGGCTGTTGAGTAGTATAAATATGTAATAAATAAAAAAATAAAATAAATGTTCATAAAAACCACAAATGTGACTACATTTGGCCTAAAAACCCACAATACAGTTGCAGCTACAAGCCAGGTCGGTCCAGTAAAACATAAGCAGAGGAAGGCCAGAGTAAACAGGCTTTTCCTAACAGCCTTGCAACAATGAGGCCTGATGGATACCTGAGAATGAAAGGGTCAGGGGATGCTTCATCATGACCTGACCGTATGATCTTTTGGCTCTTTAAATGGCAACTACTTCTTGTTATAATTGTGATCGGGGCAGACTAAATTTTGAAAGCATGGTTCAGGACTGCTGTGGGCATTTGTACCGGAGAGAGGCCTAGCATCCCACATTGCTCTCACGAATTCTACTTGCATGCTCCCTACTTCTTTGAGCAGCGAGTCATTTCCAATGCAGCCGTATTCGGCTTTGATTTCCTTCTGATGCAGACAGAACACTGGAAAACATCTGGCATCCTTGCCATATCTAGGCCCAGGGATGACATCGAAATTCCCTCAGTTCACATTTGAAACGAAACTAATTAATTTTGCCCTTCTTTCCCAACACGCGAGCCAAAACTCAGTTATCCGTTGAAGCTTGCCAAAGCGGGGTTGTAGAGTTTGTCCTTAGAGTTTTGAAGAAGTTAGTAAGCACAATAACAAGGGTCACTCAGTGTGCAGAGCTCATGAATGGCTTTGGATGCATCAGAGAGGCTTAGGTGCAAAGAGGACACATGAGGAGAAATGTAACCAAGGTTGACCTTATGGAAAGGAGGACAGGGCTCCTGTATCTTTAACAGTTGCATAGAAAAGGGATGTTCAGCAGGTGTCATTTATATGCATGCAACACCTGATGAAATTCCCTCTTCATCACAACAGTTAAAGCTGCAGGAGCCCTGCCCTCTTGACTAGTTACAAAAGAGAACACGGCTCCTGCAGCTTTACCCGTTGTGCTGAAGAGGGAATTTCACTAGGTCCTGCATGTGTACAAATGACACCTGCTGAAATTCTCTTTTCTATACAGATACAGGAGCCCTGTCCTCCTTTTCACAGGGTCACCCTAAGTTTGTTGTCATTGGTTCTAAATAAAAATTGATGGAAAAGAGCTTTACTTTGCTGAGTTTTCTAATTCTGCACAATCCACAGAATTTGGCAACAGGGCAAAACTTTACAAAAGCCCACCATGCTGTTTATCCTAGAGCTGGCCTTGGCTTCTAAGGTACTTCAATGTGAAAGGCCTAGCAATCCCTGCTAGCAACCAGAAGATCTTGTGCAGCTATTTCCCATGCTACAAAAGAAAAAAAGTGGTGGGAAATAGGGGTGCGCATGGACCCCCCCGAACCGCTTCTCCTTCCGGATTGGGTCTGCTTCGCTGAGAAGATCCGGATCTGGATCACAGCTCTGCTTCCCCCCACCCCCCATGGGCTTGCATTGAAATCCAAAAAAACCAACAACTTTTTTTCTGTTAATGTAAGAAACCTCAAACTCGGCACCATGATAGCTTATCCATGTATACACATGCATGCCAAGTCTCATCCCCTGATTTTTGGGGAGTTTTTGAAAATCGGGCACCCCATTTTCAGACATGGGATTTACTCTGACATTTTGACAGATAAAAACTTAGAAGCAGACACCCTCACAGATGCCATCTAGATCCACATTCATGGCAAGTTTCAAGGAAATCCCATCATCCCCTGATTTTTGGCGGGGCTTTAACCTCTAACGCATCACCTGTAATCCCAATTCACAACCCTTTTGATATCCCTGTCAATTTTCATGTTAGAAATGTCAGATTAGGCACCATGACACCTGATGCATGTATACACATGCATGCCAAGCCTCAAGCAAGTCCAAGCCTCCCCTGATTTTTGGGGAATTTTTGAAAATCGGACACCCCAGTATCTCAGGGATTTAAAGCTGCAGACAGCTCAATGGGGCCATTTCAAAGGAAATCCCAACATGCCATGAATTGGGGAGTAGATAAACCTAAATATGAATCTTCTTCCACACTTGAAAAATTTATTTGGAACTTCAAAAAGTCTAAGTGAGTGCAGGAAGGACTTATCCCCTGAGTCCAAGCAAGACACACACAAACCATCCCTGCGAGGTGGGCACAGAGGAGGAGGACTGGCAGCAAGCATGCCGGAGGCTGGTGGGCATGAACCACAAAGCTCAATATGTAGTACAGTTCCCAGGGGGAGGAGGGAGGGAAGGCAGCCAGGCAGCAGACATTTCTGGGGGCACAAGGTGAGGCAAGGATTGTTTCTTTCTTTCTAAGCCAGCAGTAACGCATTGCAAACCAACTCTGCAAGGCGGGCACAGAGGAGGAGGACTGGCAGCAAGCATGCCGGAGGCTGGTGGGAACGAACCACAAAGCCCATCTCCCAGGCACCAGGCGGGCAGAGAGGCAGGCAGAGATATGCCATAGATCTATGGGGGAGGAGTCAGTCCCAGCAGATGCCCCACCACAGCAGCACCCCGGGGAAGGCGGCAAGGCAGACAGGCAGGCAGAGAGGCGGGCATGGGTGGGCACAGAGGAGCTGGTACCTTGCACAAGTAAGCCATAGATCTCTGGGGGAGTCAGTCCCAGCAGATCCAGCTACCTCACAAGGACGGCTCCCAGGCAGGCGGGCATTGACAGGCAGGCATGGGCCAGTGGGCACAAAGGATCTGGTACTTTGCACAGCTTATTGAAGCAGTTACTTTGAGTGTGGAAGATGATGCAGGCATCTACCACACTGTGGCTTGGAGCATTAACGTTGCTGGATGATCCACCTGTAAGTGTATAGCATTGCAGTAATGTGCAAAGTGGAAGTGTCGGATGACCTGAAAAATCAATCCTCAGCCAGCACCCTCCAAAGGGCAACCAGTGGACTGCAGGAGTTTTCCTCCTGTTCCCGATGGCTGGGGCAGGTCTCTGCCAAACAGACAGAGCCTGTGCCCAATACCCCTGGCCTGTGCTCCTGCTGGGAGGGATACAGGTGAAGCAGCCCACTGCCAAAGCACAGGTGAAGTCAATGGGTTGCATGAATTTAAGTGTCATGTTGCTTCTCAGAATCATCTATCTCAATAACATGCACTTCATCCTCTGGTAAGAGAGCACTCCAAAGGGCAACCCGTGGACTGCTACAGGTGAAGTCAATGAATTGAAGAGACAAGTTGCTTCTCAAAGAGGGGTTACAGAGGAAGAGGGGTTGGATGAGACTGCAGAGAGAGCCTCTGCCAGCTGCTGCTCCTCATCACCCACATCCTGGAGGACCACCGCCTCCAAAGTAGTGGCTGTGGTGAAGTCAATGACTGCCATGAGTTGCAGTGTGAGGTAGCTTCTCAAAGCCAACACTTCTGGAAACTCATTGTGGTGAGTGAGCCGAGGACTAGCCCGTTTGATTTTCACAGCGGGAGAGGCAGCCTGGCTACTGGTGGTGATGCCAGGCATTGCCTTGCCCCCTGCTTGCACCTCACCCAAACACAGATGGGCGTGTGAGCAAAGCAAACACAGTCTCTCTCTCTCTTTCTCTCACACACACACACAGTGACAAACTCTGCCTACAGCTTTTGCAGAGGCTCATGGTGAGGCTGATGCCCACCAGGAATGAAATATGCTCCTTTAGGGGAAGATTCAGCCTGCCAGTGCCTGCTACGACTACTATGGTAGTAAGGAAGAGACAGCCTGACTGAATTGTATAAGTAGTACTATAACAGCCTGCTTGCCTGTATGTAAGACGAAGAAGGCATCACCTTACTGAAAGAAGAATCGTATGATTCAGAGTTGATTTTGTGAACTGAAACGCAGCCACTAAATAATGAAATGCAAAGGATAAAAAAGCCTGCCTGCCTGAACTGTAGTCTACCTGCCAACCGAAGGAGGGGTGAAATTAAAGGGAGGGGAGCCTGCCTGTCACTCCCACGAGGGCTTGAAGGTGGGGTATCCCAGCAGGGGCAGATTGCCCTTGAGAAAGACCAGCTGCTCCACCAAGTCCGGCTCCAAGCGAGAGCGGTGAGGGGTCACTATGTCGCCTGCCATAGAGAACACCCTCTTGCTTGGAACACTGATGGGTGAGCAGTTGAGGTCTGGCCAAATCTGGCGGCGGGATGACCAGTAAGCCAGGGGGTCCATGGAGCAGTCCTTCATGGACTCTGTCAGGTAATGCTGCACAGTGGTTGCAGCGTCATCCTGGCCGGTGGCTGGGACAGGTCTCTGCCCAACCATGGCGTGCAGAGCCTGTGCCCAATATCCCTGGCCTGTGCTCCTGCTAGGAGGGATGCAGGTGAGGCTGCTGCTGGTGCTGCTGACGCTGCGGGGAGTGGTGGCCTGCTCCTCTACCTCACTCTGCCCCACCCTCTTGGCCCGTGCTGCCCGCACTTCGCCCACGAGCATTTCCACCCAGTGCTGCCTGGTATTTGGCCCACAAAGCCCATCTTTGACACGAGGGTCACACATGGCTGCCAACATGTAGACCCTGTCTGTTTGGATGGGCTCCAGCTTCCGCGTCAGGCCATCCCTCAGCCTCATCACCGCTTCGCATACCTCGGGCTCGAAGCGCCTGCCGGTGACGGAATCCGTGTACTCCAGAAACTCGCCCATCTGTTTCTGGAGATGCCTGCATACAGGGATCACCTGGCTGAGGAGGGCAGAGCTAGTGCTCAGGGTCTCGGTGGCCTCAAGGAACAGCTTGAGGACCGCCACCAGCTGGGACATGGCGTCCCACTGCTGCTTGCCCAGGGCTGGGTGGACGCCCATGTCCCTGACCCTAAACAAGTCGTGGATGGCACGCTGTTGCTCCACCATCCGCTCCAGCATCAGGTAGGTGGAGTTCCAGCGTGTCACCACGTCTTGCACTAGCCTGTGCTGCGGGAGATTCAACTCCTCCTGCTTATCCCGAAGCAATCGACTGCCCTTGACGCTGTGGTGGAAATGCCCTGCCACCTTTCTGCAGCTCTCCTGGAGGTTACGGATCCCGGCCAGGGGACCGAGGTTGGCCTTGCGGCCCGTTCCAAGGTCATCCCTCACCACCAGGTTCAAGATGTGCACAATGCAGCGGATGCCCTCAAATCCGCCGTCGCGCACCGCCTTCACCATGTTGGCTCCCCCGTCCGTGACCATGTAACCACAGGTGAGCTTGTGCCCAGCTAGCCACCCATCCACCATGCGGTTCATGGCTTCCGTAATCTCCGCCACCATGTGGGACTGGTCCATCACTTTCGTATGGAGGAGGGCCCAGCAGTAGCCCTCCTTGCCAGTCCCTCTAGTGCTGGATGCTTCCTGCCCCACGGCTGCCCACCAGTGAGCCGTCAGGAACAGGTAAGCATGCACTCCGCCCTCGCTGGACCAAATGTCAGAGGTGAAGTGCACCATCCATGCCTCTGCCTGGCACAGACGACCCAGCACTAACTCCCTGCAGGAACGGTACAGGGAAGGCACCACCTGCCTGCTAAGGGTGGTGTGACACAGCAGCTTATAGTATGGCACCACAAGCGCCATCAGCCTCTTGAAGCCTGCGTTGTCTTCAGGAGGCTGGTTCCATAATGCCCTGTAGCTGAACCCCTGCTTAGGGTGACTTTGCAGTGGTGACAGACAGCAAAGCAGGGATCTGCTCCCACCTCATAGTGGTCCCACACTATGCTTGTTTTTCACTTCCGTGGTGACACCAATTGCCCGCCTGAGCTCTCTGGTGTCGCCACAGAAACAGGGGTTACAGCGGAAGAGGAGTGGGATGAGACTGGGGAGAGAGCCTCGGCCTGCTGCTCCTCCTCCTCAGCATCCACATCCTGGAGGACCGCCTCCTCTTCCTCCTGCCTCTCCACTGTGCTGAGGACCTCGTCTATGAGGTCTGGAGACAGCTCCATCAGTGGGCTCGTGGCCTCAAACAATAATGAAGGAGTTGGGGATACTCTTCCTCCTCCTCTAATGGCACTGCTGCCACCTGCCTCTTGCAAAGGGGCACTTTTCCCACCCTCAAAAAGAGAACGCCGGGTGCAAGTTGGAGAAGAGAGTGCCTCTGCCTGCTGCTTCTCCTGCTTCTGTTGAGGAGCAGCCAGCCAAGGACTTGCCCGTTTGATTTTCACAGCAGGAGAGGCTGCCTGCTTACTGGTGCCAGCCTGAGCCTTCCCCTGACCACTACTGCTTTCAGCATGCCCAGCCACAGACGTGCGCCTGCTCCTTCTTCTCATTATGATTATAATAATAATATAATACTACTAATACTACTACTACTAATATATATTCAATGAACAAAAAACCTACGGTTTATAAAACAACATTAAGGACGTACACTTTTCCACCAAGCACCAAAAAGCGGGGAAATTGGGAGTTAAGGCTCACCAGCCTTAACGCCACATCCTCCCTAAGGAGGCAGAAAGTACCAGTGAAATTCTCATTCTGCCAAAGAAGATAAACCATGAGGACAGGATGGAGAATAGGATATGCAGAGGTGACTGTGGCGTTGTGGAAAACTGATGACGAACAACTTAGAGCCACCTACTTCTTTTTTTGTTTAGAGCAGCCCTTCCCCAACCTGGTGCCCTCCAAAGGTGTTGGACTACGACGATCCATCATTGCAAGTCAGTATGTCCCATGGTCAGGAATGCTGGGACAGCAGGATGGGGAACGTAGGGGGGCGGCTCCAGTTGGGTTTCTAAAACTTGCTGAGGAGAAACAATTTGAAGTGGCTGTGGATCAGGAGTTGGTATTGACATAAAAGCAGGAGCTAGGGAAGATTTTGGCTTACAAATCTCTATTGCATTAAGGTGCGTTGGCAAATTAATGCTCAAACCGCTAGTAGCTAAAACGCACTGAAGTGGGTTTTCCTCAGGAGCGGGTGCTAATGCAAAAGCAGAAACCACAGGGGGTGCTGGCTTACAAATTTCGACTGCCTTGTACTGGGGTGGTGGATTAATGCTTAGCCCGCCAGTAGGCAAAGTGGCTGAGTTTATTTGATGGATTTTTTCAAGAGCTACTAGGCACTGAAACCAAGAAAGCAAGATTTCAACCGAGGCGTGAGGTTCTTGATGCAAAACACTTCCTATTTTTTCCCAATCAGATAAGCGAAACGACCCGCGTTCCGAATACCAGGAACACTTTTTCCCTATCTCCCCAACCAGCTTCTGAAAGGAGGACTCTGTTCCTTGCCCTCCTGTCTTATTGACAATGCGGGTTAACTCCGTTGCATGTTTCTGCTGGAGGTTGGATAGCTTGCAGCCCATACTCACCACTTGAAGGGGTCTTCTTAGAAGACAGGGGTCTCGAGGAGATGAGGGTGCACCGCTGGGGCCTATGCCAGGCCACAATAAGTATGTTAGGCGACTGCTAGTGGTCCCTGTTCGGGCACCACTCTGTAGTAAACTCACGCACACGATGGGTGATGATGGAATATCACGTTTATTGAGAATACATCCAGGGTTTATATACTATTCTTCTCTCCCCTCTTCCTCTGCTCTTCCTATGTGAGGCAACCCAATTATCACCTTGCTCTTGTGTGAGGCAGAAGGTAAACAGGACGTTTGCTAACTAGCTCTCTTGCCATGTTTGTTCTCGGATTAAAGCTGGAAGTTGAACAGGACGCAGATGCACTGATTGCAAGACAATAGCCAATTACTGAGATAAAGGGGTTTTGTCATTTCCATCTGTTATCTTCAGACAGTGTGTTGTCTGAAGGACTCCAGGTATTGTGGCATCCTCACATTTTAGGGAGATGAAGGGATTTGTCATTTCCACCTTTTATCTCCCAACAGTGTGCTGTCTGCAAAGACTCCAGGCTTTTGTGACATCCCTACAGAGCCGATCTTAGGTGGATGAGATTGGATTTTCGCTAGCAAGTTGGGAAGATCTACTAAATACAGATTAAATAAAGTAGGTGCCAGGATGCAACCTTGTCTGACACCTTGTTTGGCAGCAGTATCATTAGTAAGATGACCATACTTGCTGTATCGCACTTGGATTAAAGTATTATGGTATAATGATTGGATCAAGAATAAGAGTCTACTTTCAATAGAGAGATGTTTTAGTTTCCTCTACAGGTGGGGCCGAGAGATTGAATCAAATGCAGATTTTAAGTCCATGAAGGCAGCAAAAAGTTTGCCGCCCTTTGGGGCAGTATATTTATATGCCATGTGGGCCAGGACTTGACAGTGGTCAAGAGATGAGCATCCAGATTTAAACCCAATCTGTTTTCTTCCCAAGATATTCTTTTCACTAATCCAGGCTTTTAACTTATCATTTAGGAAACTTGCATAAATTTCCCCCACAATGGATAGTAGGCTGATGGGACGATAGTTATGTGGGTCATCTTTAGGGCCCTTTTTGTGTATTGGAACAACAAATGCTTTCAGCCAAGTCACTGGAACTACTCCGGTTTTGTTTATTAGGGAGAAGAGAGATGATAAAAGAGCTGACCACCATCCAATGTTACATTCCAGCATTTCAGAGGGGATGCAGTCAGGTCCTGGTGCCTTGCCTGGCTTTAGCCGTATAATTAGATCCTCTACCGTGGTATAGTCCACGTTTGGCCATTCAGGAGTGTCTGGAGGCAGAGTGGGAGCAAGGTTTGGTGTATCACAATTCCCACAGACCGCTCGGAAGTGAGACTCCCAGATCTCAGGGGGAACATGACAGTCGCCACTTCCATTACAGTTACTTAGGGCGCCTGACACTATTTGCCAAAAAGAGTTGGTGTTATTGGAAATAGAGGCCGCTATCAGCATTTTCCAGATTTCTTTATCTGCCTCATTTTTCTTCTGTTGAAGAAGTTTTTTATAATCCTTTTTTAGTTCATAATATAATCTAGGTAATCGGGGATCGTTGTTCTCTCGATATGAATGGCAAACCCCCTGAATTTCTCTTCTTAGTTGGGCACATTCTCTGTCAAACCACTTTTTAGACTGGTCTCTTGTACCATTTAGTTTGGTGGCATTTCTATAAAGTATAGGGTACAGCGTTTGAGACAGCTCCTCATAAGCAAGCATACCACTTTCAGGGGACGTAGCTTCAATAATACGATTAAAGATGTTTAGAGTAGATGGAGCAGAGGTAATGGTCTTAAACTGGTATTCAGAGTCTTTTGACCATCTTATTCTTTTAATAGTTGGCACAGGGTTCATATTAGAAAGGAAGGGATATTGCACTGTTGTCTTTATATTCCCTGGCAAAGTGAGATAGAGCTCCAAGGGCAAATGATCGCTATCGAGCCGCTCAGCTATTTTAAGATTACAACCCAATAATTCCAGTTCCTTATGGATTAAAAAATAGTCAATTACACTGGATCCTTTGGACGAAACGTAGGTAAACTCTCCTTGTTCATCAACAATACCATGGCCATTTAAAATTAATAGGTCATTCCTTGCAGCAAATTGTAGTAAGCATAGTCCAGCAGGGTTAATATAGGAGTCCTTTGAAATTTGAGAGTTAACTCTTAGGTTTGTTTTGAGTGCAATCAAACTATTACCACAGGTAGATGGATCTACCAGGTAGCTGCCTATCCTAGCATTTAAGTCACCTGCGATAATTGGATATGCATTCGGATATTTTGTTGTCCAGCTGGAATAGAGACAATCAAATTTAAGCCATGTTGCCAAAATTTCTTCTTTGCACGCTAGTGGGATAATATAAATGTTTATCAATAATATAGATATCTTACAGGCCTTCAGTTCCAGAATCAGGGCCTGTATAAATGAATCTCTGCAGGGGAGAGTAGTGATCTTAAAATCAAGAGCAGTAGAAATCAATACGCAAAGTCTCTGGCTGGCTCTGCCTTTTGTGCTAATGGGGTATGCAGAGAGGCAGATGGAAGTATATCCATTTAAATAAATATCATCCCAGCACCAAGTTTCCTGGAGCAGAATGATACCGGCATCAGCTAGATAGTCAAGGAAGTCCTCTTTCCTGCATTTAGTACCCCATCCAGCAATGTTCTAAGAGATGATTTTTAGGGGGGTCATGGTTTCCTTTTTCTTGAGTCAATCGAGTTCAGTTATGATGTCCAAGTGATCTTTTATGTTTTCCTGAATACAACCGTTAGAAGATTTAGGCTGTAGGCTCATTTGGGCCCTACATGGGCGCTGATCGTTGTTAGACTTTGGGGTTACGCTTATCAATGACTCTGGATGTTGTGTATAAAGTTGATTATATTTAAAGGATGCTTGAAGTTTGCCTCTATGTACAGTATCAGCGCCTTTGTTAGAATCTGCCGTTTGGTCCAGTTTGGTCGAACTAGTTAGCAGATCTTTTGTAGATGGTTGGCCAGATTTTGAAACCAGAATTTTAGGGCTCAATACTGGACCGCCTTTTACTGGTTGGTGGTGCCATTCTCCATCTAAAGGTTGCTCTGTCAACTGTAATTCAATAACTTCATTTGGGGCTGTGATTACATGACAAAGGGGTTCAAAGAGCATTGGGGGTTTTAAAGCTGGGATTTTATTGTTTAATTGTGATTTAAGCAGGAGTATTTCTTTCAATGAAGAAAGTCTTAATAAAATTTTAAGTTGTTCCTGGGTTGGCATAGCGTTATAACTGTTAATTAGATTGATTTAATCTATCGATAGGTCCTCATAAAAATTAGGGGTACTACCATATTTATTGTTCACATTATACTCAGATATTTTAGAGGTTTCTTTGTTCTTACTGTGTTTGAATGGTGATTGATTGCTTATGCCTTGATCCTCAGTTGATGTCAAATCAATCAAGTCCATTACTGAGGGCTCCTTACTAAGAGGTCTGTTTGAAGATGATGGTCCTATAGGGTATGCTGGAGACATGTTCTTAAAGTATCTATGTATCTGCATGCCATATCTGTTAAATGCCTCCTTAGCTTGAAAGATTTTGGAAGCTATATCGGAGGAGGCAAATGTAACAATAGCACGAGCGTTGTTGTAATTGTAGAAAACATATTCTACTTTTTGGATAGAGGCAGCATGCAATTGCAGGTGGGTGACAAGGAACAGGACTTGTATAACGTGTTCTTTCTGCTCCGATGATGTCAAGGCTCCTTTTATCTTTGGAAAGTTTGAAATGACTATACTTTGACTTTGTAATTGGAGCTGCCAACTGTTTAATGTACAAAGCGTTGGCATTCGGGCAGAGTTCGGAACTGCCAAGATTGAAGAAAGAGGCTTACTTGGTAGGTTCTGTGGTGACCATGGGTCGAGAGGGGCATCTTCAATTATATCACATGTAGCCTGCCCTTGGAGAATGGGGTTCTGTGACAACTGAGATCCATTAATAGGGGCTCTATTAATCTCTACTTCAGTTCTCATCGTTGTTTCTTTCAGCTTCTTGTCTTTATCCATTGTTTCCAGTATCTTAAACAGTCTGGAAAGGTTTAGTTTAGATGCTGCCCTCCTCTTGCCTACATATGTTTTTTGATTTTGGGTTTTTTTTTGCTACTTGAGGTTTAGCTTTGGCAATTTTACCTTTAAGATTCTGTTTAAATTTTACAGAATTATCTATGTATTTGGAGTTGGAATAATTTCTAGCTTTCCCTTTCCCTTTATCCTTGTCTTTATATTCACATTTGTTCTTATTAGTATCTTTATTATTAGCTGTTACGGGGGACCCATTGATGTTTACATCATTAACATCAGAATTAGAGTGATATGGAGAAATCCCACAATTAGGGTCTATGGAATTAAGCTGTCCCCCATCAGCAAGTTTGACAATGGCAAAGCTGGTTAGAGTTGTTAAGAGATCTTTGCATTCCGCAAGGAATTTCTTAATAGAAGATATATTTCCAGCCTGATCTAGCAATAGGCTTTTGATTCTTTCGTGATGATTATTGAGTAAGTTTATTAAGTATATTTGGTTATTACTCTTTGTTCCATGGGGGTTTGGGTAGAGGGAGAAACTGGGTATCAAGGGGTCGCTTTCTTTGCACTGTATATTGGACTGTTGTTCACTATTATTCATAGGACAGTCAGGCAGGCTTAGAATATGCATGATGCTCGATGGTGCTTCTTCAAACAGTGCTAGTAAGAGGCTAAGTCATCTTGCTCATTCCTCTCCGAGGTCCTCATTATACACTGGGGGCAAAGTGACCAATCCAATATACTCTCATTGTGCTGTGTAAATTCCTGTTTCGGACTTGAGTGTATCTCTAAATTGGGGCAAAGGAAGTCTGTGATTTTTAGTTGTTTTTGTTTTACAGCCTTGATGTGGATTTCCACATCATCGATCACTGGGACAATCCCCTGTAGTTTATAGCCACCTCTGGTAAGAACCATGTTATCCACTGTGAGAGTTAATTCTGTAAAAATGTCTGCCAAAAATCTCTGAGGCTGTATAGATACTGTCAGCCCATAAGTTAAAGCAGCAGGATTTGATAGTACAAAAGATATATGGGATAAAGACTTCAGGTCCTTTAGGTGCTTGGTTTCCCTTACTCCATTGAGAAATTCCCCTTTGGTTGCACTTTCCGTGACTTTAGTAACTTTAGTAATTAGTAATTAAAACCTATCTCGAAGCAGCATCAATTACACCAACAGCATCCGGTTGATATCTCCAAATTAAGCAGTCACATACAGCAGACAGCTGAGAGGCTTCTTTGTAGAGTTAGTTGCCACAGAATATCTAAACGTTTGTTAAAATTACAGTTGTTTGTCTTGTTATTTACCCTGGTTGTTAGATATTTATTCTTACTATATTGCTATATTCCTATATTCTTGTATTCTTATGTTCTTAGGTCTTTCTTAAAAAGAGACATTAAGTTAAATTCACTCTGCTTCATGTGTTTGCTCCCTCTCCCTCACCTCCTCCAATTTGTTGTAGAAATTTGTTAAAATTTGTTAAAAATTTATAGTAAAACACACACATAAGTGCAAAGCAGATTCCCAGTTTGATGAACCAATGAAATTGAGTAAATGAGATAAAAATAAGTTAAAATGTCCATATAAAATTAAAGTTAAAAACTCTTATCTTTGGGAGGTTATGTTTGGAGCTTCATCTCTGCCAACAAAATCCTCTCTCCTTCTTGTTCAGTCCTGTGTGTTATTTGAGCATTGGTATCAGAGGCAGTACGCCTGGGCACCCCAGTCTCTAGGCTTCAAAGACCAGTCTGAGGCTGGGGTTCTTCCTCCAAAGTAACTGTTCCGCTTGACCAGCTTCGCGCTCACGGCTCTCATCATAGGCTCGCGCCTCCAGCACCCAGGAGTCTTTAGTACCTGCAAGGGGGCAGGGCAGACAAACACTCAGCTCCACCAGATCACTCAGGCCTTGCCAGCAGCAGCCTCTCCCCTAGTCCCCCCTCCAATGTTAGGATTGGAGGATGCTTCATGAGGTAATCACTTCTCATCAGGATTGGGAGTTGAATCTGCCTGTCATCGCTTTAAAAAAAAACAAGCTTACCCCATCCTGCTTTTTTTACCCTATTTTTTAGAAAATTATAGCAAGCAAACTGCACCACACAGTGCTGACAATAGGCTCAAAATGACCTTCACCCACGACTCTCTAAGCACACCAAGTTTCAAATAGATAGCTTTAAAAACAAAAAAGTTATCCACTAATCTTTTCTGCAATGCAATCCTATGGGCGAAAAAATCCAAAATGGTGGGCGGATCGCTCCGCAAAAAGAGGAGCACTCCGCCTATGGTCGCTTCTCTTCACCATGCTCCTCCAGCCCCCCGACTCACTTCCCCTCCGCCTCAGGAGAAGGCGGATCAGCCCAATTCGCTGTTGCTTCTCCGATCCTAAGAGAAGCGGATCACACCCCTAGTGGGAAACACAGGAGGATTACAAGGAGGAGACGTCATCTTCTGGAAACCGCATAAAATTCCATGAATGAGGCAAGCGTGAATGCCCCATAAAAGTCATCACCTCATTTACCTCAGATGAAAATGTGTTTTGCAAGTATTCTGTCTTTTCCTCCTTAACTGAATTTCCCATGAAGAAGGCAGGCAGATGAGGCAAAACCTTGGTTTCAACAATTTCATTTTGGGGGGCAGGAGTGTGTGAGACACTTTTTAGTTGCGGTTATTATTCATCAACTGGAATTAGAAATCCTTGTAGATTTCACATCTCTCAGAAATTAGCCACCTAATACCTTCTGCTATTCCTGTCAAAAGGGGCTTCCAGATGAAGCCTTGGTCATTCAGCCACATTCGCAGAATTTTAACTTGTGACCCTTCCTACCTCTATTTCCGCCTTTTTTTCCTTACCAGAAAAAAACAAAATCCACTGAGGTGGAAAAGACAGAATGACTTTGATTAGTAGCATTAGGTGCCGTCTGTCTGGAATTATTATTATTATTATTATTATTATTATTATTATTATTATTATTATTTATATAGCACCATCAGTGTACATGTGTACAGTTACTGGAAGCAACCTAAGGCCATACATTAAGATTGCAGTCTTAAACACACTGACGAGGAAAAGAATACGTCCAGTGGGAGATCGTGGGACATATTTCTTTTTTTAAAAAAATATTTTTATTTTCTACAATACTTAAACATACACCATTACAATTAAAGAAACAACATACTACATAAATGTTGAATAACATCAATATCATATCTATATAACATAATCAAACTTAACATATAAGTGCACCCCCCACCTCGGGATCTCATTCCTGATTCCAAAATCTCATACTTTCTTCTGCCGGTGGTTTCCCACTTCCCTTAGAAAACACAAATATTAGGAACTGTTTCCAAATTCCTTCAAAATCATTTGTTTTAGCTATACCTCTTCTCCATTTAATATTACAAGTCAATTTATCATTAATAGCTATATCCCATACTTCTTTATAGCATTCTTCAATACAATAATCCCCTTGAATCTTCCAATTCCTAGCTACAATCATACTTGCTGCAGTCAGCAAATTCATTATCAATTCCTTAATTTCTTTTTTACATTTTAAATCTTCAAATAGTGACAGTAATGCAATTTTTGGTGTTCGTTCTATCTTCATTCCCACAATTTCTTCAATCTCCAAAAACACCATCTTCCACAATTTTTGTACATATTTGCATTCCCACCACATATGTAAATACGTTCCTTTCCCCCCACATCCTCTCCAACAATTTGCTAAGTGCTGATTATTTATCTTATTTAATCTAACCGGGGTTAGGTACCACCTCCATATAATTTTAAAATAATTCTCTTTTATTCTTACTGACATATTTCTCAACGCTCTTTGTTTCCATAGTCCCTCCCAGCTCTGTTGTCCTATTTGTACATTCAAATCTGTCTCCCAAACCATTTTTCCTGAACTATCCATCAACCCTTTCTCCAACAATATTCTATATATTTCACTCATTAACCCTTTTGACGCTGTTCTTTTACCCTTATCATTTCCTTTTTTAACTATTAATTCCTCAAACTTTGTCAATTCTCTACAATCTCCATTTTCTCTTACCCACTTTTTGGTCCACTGTTCTAATTGCCAATAATTTAACCAAGTTGTTTTTTTTATCTTTTAAAGCCTCTTCCAAATCCTCTCTTGTATTCATTTCTCTTAACCATTCTCTTAACCATTCCCTTAATTTCATTTTATTTTTTTCTATTAAAACTTTACTTAATCTACTCTTTAATTCCTTCGGGAAATTCTTTAGCATTATTACCCATGATAAAGGGGAGCTGCTCGAAAGCAACTTCCCTTTATATTTACTCCAAATCTCCCAGTGAAACCTCAAGAGCGGATTACCTATACTTTCAGCCCATTTTTTTCTTCCTTCCCTAAAGAATACATTTCCCAACTTCATCTCAATATTACTTGTGGTTTTATATTTCTTAATAAACCTGCTCCTGGGTTTCCCGTGGCCACTGTGTGAACAGAATGCTTGACTAAATGCTAGACTTTGTTCTGATCCAGCAGGGCTATTCTTAAGCTTGTGCTGTAAACCTGAAGCAAAGATGGGATTTGATCTCACTGGGGAATTGTTTTGGGCATCTGCGTTAAAGGGTTAACAGAAGTGGAGGAGGGTCTCCCCGTGGCTGTCATGCAATGTCGGTACACACACACACACACACACACACAAAGACACACACATTTAACCTCGCACATAAGCAACCCATAAAGAATCACATACAGTGAAACTCAGGGGAAAGTCCTGGCCGAATGCCCAGCTGTAGCATGCGGTGAAATGCCAGCCAAGAGAGAAACACGCCTCCTGCTCTTTCACAAGCACACCCATAAGCCATGAACTAAGCTCAGGAAACGAGAGAGAGAGAGAGAGAGAGAGAGAGAGAGAGAGAGAGAGAGAGAGAGAGAGAGAGAGAGACTGACCAGCAGAGGAAAGAACAGACATTAGACAGTCTGAGAGAGGAGTGAAAAACTGGTAAGTGGGTATGTTGTTGTTTTTTAATCTAGTGCCAGCAGGCAGCACCAGAGGGAATAGAGCAGGCACACTAATGGCAATTTAGGGGCATTTACCCTAAATATAGGATAATTAATAGGATTTCCCCCTGCTCCTCCCACCCTAGATAATGGATTTCAAGTCAGTAATGGAAAGTTTGGATCCCAAATTTCTCAAGCGCTTAAAGACAGCAGAGGTTGAGGGAGTCACTTTGATCAAGGACACAGTGGAGCAGTGGGATGCGATATGGAATTTTAAAGCCCGGCCGGATGATCTTCTCATTTGCACTTACCCCAAAGCAGGTAAATGGGGTTGGGGAGAAATGGGGGAGAAGGCAAAGGTGTGGGAGAGTACCATGGAGGAGGGCCTATGGATCTGGGGAGAATGCACACCACTGGTTGAATTGTACGCTTTCCATGTCTTTTCTCCCAATTCACCTTCTCACCAGGGACCACCTGGATTCAGGAAATTGTGGACATGCTCCAGCAGGGAGGAGACCTACAGAAATGTGCTCGGGCTCCCATCTACGAACGGATGCCCTTCATAGAATTGTGCCCGCCAAAACCCATACGTACAGGTGAGGAGGTAGCACTGCTTCAAGGAGATTATGGATGATTCACTACGCAGGCTCCTACTTGACTTCACTATGATTGCTCCCTCTCTGGCTTTTCAGGTTTCGAAGAGGCGGAGGCGATGCCCTCTCCGCGCACCCTCAAATCTCACCTCCCAGTTCATCTCCTGCCCCCTTCCTTCTGGGAGCAGAACTGCAAGGTGAGGACAAGTGGAGTCAGCTTGATGGGAGGACAGGGCTTAATCCAAGTCAAGCTTCTGATCTGGGGACTCTTCCCATTTCCTGGCTGAAGTTTGGAACATGTGAAAACATTAGAAAAGGAAAGAATTCCCTGAACATGTGCCAACGATGAGCTTAATTTGATCCAAGGGACGGTCTTGCTAGCTGTTTGTGGTGGGTTCTGCTTTGTGTTCTGTGTGGTGGGTTTGCTTCAAAATATATGAAATCATTTGAATGGATGAGTCAATTTTTTTAGCAGTTTGATAACAATTAGAGAAGGCCAATGAGAGAGGTTGAAGATCGCTAGGGTTTTCCAATTGTTGTCTCACTATTTGTGCCTGGTTCCTGTTTGCATTTCCTGTTGATACTCACTCTGCATGAACAGGAACATTGTGCAAATTGAGCAATGATCGAACATGAAAATTGTGCGAAGTTCCCCAAATTTACACCATTGGTGCAATTTCTCTCCATAGATTAAAACATGGGTTTTAGTCTGCAGGGGAAATTTACGTAAATTAGGAAATTTAGCAAAAATTGAATTGGGAAAGTTGTGCAAATTGAACTCAAGCACATGTCTGGCAATTTGCAAATATTTTCAGTGGACACGTGCTTCCGCTCTCAGTCAGGGCTTCAAACAGGGCATGTTTGCATGTTTTGCAAGCGCAAATGAAATTGTCATACGTTTCTTATAACAATGCAGGGATTAGTTGAAGACAGCACTGGTCTGTTGTACATCAATCCTGCCACACTAATCTTGCCCTTTTTTTTGTTTTTATCCAGGTTACTAGTTTAGTAGATTGTGGGAATAACAATAACAATAACAACAATAATAATACATTTATTTCTTACCCGCCTCTCCATTTTGATCGAGGCGGGAAATAGCAGTAAGTATAAAATTAATAAAATACTGATTATAACATAGTATACATTGTTAAAACATCCTAAAAACATCCTAAAAGCCTACTAAAATTCCACTGGATAGGCCTGCCAGAAGAATCTTTATAGCTTTCTTAAATGCTAAAAGACTGTTAAGTTGATGAATCTCCTCCGGAATGCTGTGGACATGGCTTAGTAAACTGGTTAAATGCTAGCTAGATGATAGTACTGTCAAGTGGATTGACAACTGATGGGAAAATACTCAAAAAGCGTTTGTCAATTATTCCTCATCATATTGGAGGGAGATTTTGGGTGGCGTTCTGTCTTAACTAAGCCTGGCACTCTTCAACTGTGTTGTCAGTGACAGTTGAAGGGAGTGGAGGGAATCCTTATCAAATTTGTGGATGATGCAAAACTGCGAGGTATAGTTCAGGAGATAGGATAAAATCCAAACAAAACAACATTGATAGAACAAAAAGCTGGGGCCAGTTCTACACCAAGAAGGATATATCACGTTAAAAGCAATTTGAAAACAGTATAAAGAATGTGTCATCGGCCAAATCTATTGTCAATACTGTTATAAACCATTATAATGCAGTAGTGTAGATCTTGCCCAGGTTGAAACTAACAAAATGAAATTCAGCACTGACAAATGCAACATAATACATCCAAGCAATGAAATAAAATGCATTGGTGAGGGATTCCTGGCTTGACGGTAGTATCTGTGGGAAGGATTTTGGGATTATAGTTGATTACAAACTCAGGTAGTTGAAAGTGAGTCTGCAGTGTGAATCAGCTAGGGTGACCATATGAAAAGGAGGCCAGGGCTCCTGTACCTTTAACAGTTATATGGAAAAGGGAATTTCAGCAGGTGTCACTTATATGCATGTAGCACCTGGTGAAATTCCCTTTTCATCACAACAGTTAAAGCTGCCGGAGCCCTGCCCTCTTGACCACTCTAGAATCAGCAGCAAAGAAGGTGAATGAAAAGTTGGACTGCCTTAATAGAACCACTGTTTTCAAGTCATGAGAAGTGAAGTAATAGTTTTAGCTTATTCTGCATTAACCGGTCCTCATCTGGAGTACCGTCACCAGTTTTGAGCACCACATTTGTCCCTTGCTGCCCCCACTGTGTTTCCTGCAAACTGCCGCCATGCCACCCCACAAAACTGTAAAAAGAATGTTGTTTAGTAAAAACAAAAATGGCGCCCAGAGTGGCCATTTTGAAGTCTTTTTCACCCTTTTAGTGCTTCATAGCTGCTACAGAGCAGCAAAAGGGTCAAAATTAGCTTGAAAACAAGCTTTTCAAATATATTTCTTGCACTCCATAGCTGCTCCACATTCCTTTTTTTTTTTTAGTGCTGCAGGGGTGAGGTGTGACCCACAGAAGGGCTCCTGTGGGGTAGAACTAACCCTCAGGCCTCCCAAATTTGCCCACATTTACTGTAGACAGATTAAGCAATAGAAAGAAAATGGGGGAGGAGGAGAATTTTGAATGGTAGGAGGGTGGAGCATGAAAAGCTTGGAGCTAGAACACCTGGGTTCTCTTGTCTTGATGCTGTATTTCCACAGATCATTTATGTGGCCAGGAATGCCAAGGACAATGCGGTCTCCTACTTCCACTTCCACTGCATGGGAAAGCTGATGCCGGAGCCAGGAAACTGGGATGAGTTCCTGGAGAATTTCATTGCTGGGAAGGGTGAGTGGAGGGTAGACATGAAAAGTAAGAGGAAAGACACACTAGAACAATGCCCCTTCTCAGCTCCGGAGACTGGGTCAGGATCCTTGGGCGTAGTCCTCAGTCTTGAGGAGTAATGGAGCCTACTGCAATTAGAGATATACACGAATTTTGTATCAGTTTGCAAATCATCCAAAGTTGCCCCAAATGCAACCTGGAACATGAACAAGTGCACATTTTCCCCCCAAAAACTATCCGCGTGTTCCCAAAGATTGCAAACTTTTCCAGTTCGAAATGCGCACTTTTCCCATTGAATGAATGGAGAAACAGGCTGCAAGTGAAAACAGGAGTGAGTCAAACAGAGCTTCTAAGTGTACTTTAGGGAACATGAGTGAACTCAAACGTTCCTGGTCCTCACATCTCTCACCACAACACCAAGGGGGAAGGAGTTAGCAGTACCCTGTGAGAAAGGAGACAATTCTATGAGCTTGAAAATCCTACACTGTTTTCCTTCCAAACCTGGAAAGTTACGTGTGTGTGTGTGTTTGTGTGTAGGCATGAAAAGGAAATCAAGTGACGAAATCCCAACAGGGCCTGTATTTTGTTTGTTCTGCCTCAGCCAATGGTTCGGAGAAAAGGCTTCTCCTTCACTGGCAGCCTGTACCGTCAGTGTCCACTTGAAGAGCTAAACATTAAACCGTGGTTGCTCTTACATATGAAGGGAGCCTTCCTTAACCTGGTACGTTTCAAATGTTTTGGATGACAACTACCAGCATTCATGAGCATTGGCCTTGCTCATGGCTGGGACTGATGGGACTTGAAGTCCAAAGCTTCTGCAGTGCACCGACTTGGGGAAGGCTGTATTAAGGGAGGGAGCTGTGAGGTGAACCAGGAATCCACCATTCACTCAAGACTTCTCGTGTCTCTCTTTGCAGTCGCCTGGGGCTCTTGGTTTGACCATGTTCAGCATTGGTGGGAAGCTAAGGACCGTCACCCGATTCTGTACCTCTTTTATGAAGACATGAAGGAGGCAAGTAGTTCTCTCTCACGCACATACAGGCCCAAGCATCATTAAGGGGGCAGCAGCAGCAGAGGTTGGTGGCTCCCATGTCAGTGGGGCTGTGGATCTGCTCGGGGTTTCAGTTGGAACCAGTCGGAAGTCTTAAGGGGCTATCCAAGGGGATAAACCCAACCCCCAAAATCGGTTCAGCAACTTGGATAGCTTCTTTAAACTTCGGACTTGTTCTGACTGAAACCCAGAGTGGATTCACAGCCCTCCCCTTGACATCAGAGCCAGCAGCCCCCACAGGGGAGAGGACAGGACAAACTTGCACCATGGAACCCCCCTTCCACACATATACCACAATCCAATCCCATATACGCTGACATCATGGTAATGTGTTGGCGGTGGCGGATGTGCTAGACTCACGTATATTTTGGCCCTGCAAATGCTGCAAGCGGCACTGGCTCCCACTGTCCTTGGGATCAGTATCCCTAATTATTATTATTGTGCTTCTTCCTTCCTACCAGTTGTCCCTCCCATACAAGGTACTCTGTGACTTGTGGTTCTGGAGAAAGCATGTTGCGTGCAGTAGCACAAATCCAAAAGGGTGACCATAGCCTTTGCTAGACCACAGTTTAGCCCAGCGTGAACCCTGGGCTAGCCCCTGTGCACCCAGATGATGCACAGGGGATCCGGGCTCAGGCAGGTATAGCCCTCCCTTGGCCTGGGATAACGGGCACCACTTTTGGCCTGGTATTTCCCGCTGTCTCGGGCCGAGTCTGAGACCCCAAGCGTGTAGCCCGTTCCGCCACTTTTCCCGGCTACCACAATTACTCACGAATAGCCGGGAGAAGCTGCGGACAGGAGAGATTGGGGGGAGAGATCGGAGCCAGGGTGGGGAGATCAGGGAGGGAGAGATCAGGGCCGGGGGGCATCGGTAAAGTTTTTTTAAAAAAACTTACTTTCTGTCGCTGCAGCTGAGCTGCAGCCCCTTGAAACACCAAAACAATATGGTGGGCGCGACGGCTCTCTACTAGAGTCGCCTCGCCTGACGTCAAGACGAGGGTGGGATCTCGGGTTAGTTACAATGCGAGATCACCCCTTCTCCCACATGGATTTGCAGGTAGGTCTAGCAAAGGCCCATGTGTCCTGCTTTACAGAGCACAGTCATCTATTTGAAGTGCTGTCTGTGATATCCTGCCCACCTGTGATGTCTTGGCTTCACCTGAGACACCCACAAGCTACCTGACAGGACTATCCATGCCACTAGCACTCAGGACCACTTCAGTGCCCCCTGTGCTAATGACGTGTTTGAGGGTTTAGGCCTACTGCTGCTGTTCCTGTCTTGCCTCTTCTTCAGGCCCCACAGCTCCACAGCCCAGCAACCTAGCCCTCAGTTTCCCATTCCACTGCCCCCATTAACTGTTCTCTCCTCAGTCACTCCTCCACAGACCACACCAGTTGTTTGAAAGTAATTGTAATTGTGTGTGTACATAAGCTTATTGATTCCTCAGCTGAAATGCGTATGGCTACAAGGTTCTAAGCATATTGGTTTCTGTCAGTTCTTTCTTATAAGGTTCCACTATACGATACTACTGTCTATATACTCAACTATCTTTATTTTCATAAAATTGTCCACTTCTCTCATATATCTCTGTTCTCCTCACAGAATTATATACTGTACACATTCCTTAATCACTCCTTCACTCTCTCTACCTCACTTCTACCCTTCACTTCTCAGAACACACAGAGCCTTTCTCTCACCTCAAACTATATATAGAGCTACATTTCTCCAGCTCCTCCCACTCTCACACAGCCAATCCAAGCACTCCCCCTCCACTATCCAATCAGCACTCAAGCATTCAAACACCCCCCCCCTTTACGAATCCATCCTGTGACTACAAATTGTAAGTACACTGAGTTACTTTTTGGAACTGTATGCCTAATATAACCAATAACTTGACAAACGTTTACGTAATAGGCAGCTGAACACACTGACCTCTGACAACCCTTTCTTTGGTGGTGTCTTACATTTGTTGGGCTGTCCAGTCCAAGTCCTGTTTAAAGATGAAGAACCATAAGAATGGGGAGAAGAAGGATATTTGAACAGTTAGCGTTTGGACTGCAGACCGAAGAGGCAGGCAGGCACACAAATTGCTTGGTCATGGTTTGTGCCAGATCCATGTTTTTTGATCACCCTCCAGACAAGCCAGAGCGTGTTCAGAGGAGGGCAACCAGGATGATCAGGGGTCTGGAAACAAAGCCCTATGAAGAGAGACTGAAAGAACTGGGCATGTTTAGCCTGGAGAAGAGAAGATTGAGGGGAGACATGACAGCACTCTTCAAATACCTGAAAGGTTGTCACACAGAGGAGGGCCAGGATCACTTCTCGATCATCTCAGAGTGCAGGACACAGAATAATGGGCTCAAGTTACAAGAAGTTAGATTCTGGCTGGACATCAGGAAAAACTTCCTGACTGTTAGAGCAGTACAACAATGGAACCAATTACCTAGGCTCTCCCACACTAGAGCCATTCAAGAGGCAGCTGGACAACCAACTGTCAAGTATGCTTTAGGGTGGATTCCTGAACTGAGCGGGGAGTTGGACTCAACGGCCTTATAGGCCCCTTCCAACTCTACTATTCTATGATTCTATGAAAACATGTGCCCTCAGTGAGTTTATGTTTTCTCTGCCATGGTAACCAGCTCTTCTTGCTCTTTCTCACCATTGTTACCACTTCCTTGCCTAACAGGCAGAGAACCAGTGAGCCAGTAGGCGCTGGCATGAGGGAAGGTTACAACAGCTGGGGCTATTTAGTTTGGGGGAAAGGAGGCTAAGGAGAGAGATGTGTGGCATGGGTTGTCATGGTAACGGAAGGAGGGGAAAGTAGGGAATGGCAATTGGGAGAGGAATAGGGAAAAGAAAGAAGGAAAAAGAGGGGGAGGAAAAATGGAAAGGAGGGAAGGATTGGAGGGATTTGGGAAAGATAAGAAAAAGAAGGTGATGTTGGACAGAATGTCTGTAAGGAGCAGGGAATTGGGCAGCCTGCCACGTTGAACAGTGTTTCAGGAGCAGCATCAAGACATTTACCTGGGCCCTGCAGGAATGGTTGGACAGCTATTTAGGAGTTGAGACAACTTAGGGACTCACAGAGTGTTAATCGCTATGTTGTTAATAATAAATTCATACGTTTTGTGTAGTGAATAACTGGCAAGGAGTCCAACTGCATGAAGAGGAGGCATCCCAAACAGGCGGCCCCGTCTTGGTTTTTATTAAGAATTAAGTGGTTACATTTCTTGTATACAAGCTATGATTGGTTGTTAAGTACAGCATGTTAAATGCATGATTACCTCGTGCACAGGGGGTGCACAGGAGGTGTTGGTTAGTGTGTGTTCAGCATGAATATACCATATAAGGGTTAAGGAAATACGTGATCACAGCGTAGTGTCTTCAATACTGTATTGTATTCTGTAGCTCTTGAGTCAGTGCGTCAGCACATTCCAAGGCATGGCCAGCAAGTACCAAGATGTTTCTTAGCAAGGCTTTATCTTAAAAGTGTTATCCTGTGTTCCAGCACATCTCAGCATGGTATGCCAATACTGAAAGTGTGCCAAAGAGAGGGATAACAATTTCCCCTACATCTCCCCATTTATTCTTTTAATTGTAAAGTCTTGTAAGCATAATAAATTTGGCATTTGCTTGGTTTTGAAGCCTTGGGACGGCAAGAGGGAACACACCATGACAGTAATCCTGGGATACATTGTATGAAACAGCAGAAGGTGATTAATAAAAATACAATCAATACAGCATATTGAAATATAGTTTTGAACCATCCTGTTGGAAACCAGGACTACAAAAACTTCTACCACTCAGGTGCAATATCTTGTTTAACTGCATGTGCATATTTTTTAAGTAAGTCCAGTTGGTGTTGAATTTGGTTACTATTGTCTGTGAGATTGAAACAGCACATATTTTCCACAGCTTCGCAGCCAAGATGTCTTTGTAACAACAAAAAGTCTATTGCAGCTCAATTGTCCAGTATAGCATGGCGTAAATCTTGTTGTTCTTGAATCAAAAGTCCAATAGCAACGGAAGTACTGTTAATTGTCTTTGCTAGTAAACATGCCAGATGCCCAAGTTGTTTGGCATTTCCCACAGCTAATCCAGGAACCCCGACAAGGCTCATAGCCAAGGAGATATATTCTGCTGGACTCAAAACAGTAACATTTCCATCACAAACTGCATTCATAGTCTCAGTCTCTCTTTTCTGTCGAGTGCTTTTAGTAGGCCGGGGTGGTAGAAACACTGTCAAGCGACTAAGACAACATTGTGCTAATGTTATATTAGCTGGTACATAATTATAAGTACGAGACCCACATGTGAAAAACTATCTAATTGGCAATATAATGTGTCCATAGTTACTTGTTACATTTTCTATCTTTGAACAATTCCATAAAGAAGGCCCTGGGGACAAACAACCTTTTAGTGGATGGTGAATAGAGCAATTTACTATTCTAGCACATGTGTTATTCTTGTGGTTTACAACATATGGGGTGTATAACTGTATAGCATCTTGGGATAACTGGTATGTAGCAATTCCCCATTGGGCCATGATATGATAATGAATCTTACTAAAGTTCAGAAATTTACTCAACCCAGTAACATTACCAAGAGAACTAGGAGCTTTGCATATGGGAATGAGACATATACTAAGTAATCCATGCATATCTGGAGCATCAGTAAGACAGAAATCAGTGGTGTTTACTATTTTTGCTAACTTTATCCATACATTGTACTGCATTCTATCATGTAGTGGAGTGCTTATAACTGGACAAGTTATACAGCTAAATAACAGAATTATTGTCAGCAAAGAATTAGCATTTAAGCAAGCAAATGTAGCAACTAGAAAATTCTCTGGAGTTGGATCAAAGTGCTGTTGCTCCAATAATTTTTGAGCTTGGAAAGATAACGCCTTTATCTCTCCCCATGTTGGTTTATGTTTTTGGACGGGCACCCTGCCACGTGCTTTCAGGGGGTCCTCTTGAAGTTGTAGGGAGAATTCTGGAATCGGGTTGGTCAGTCCTTGATGCCACGACATGCTCTTTCCAGGGTTTCACACACCGTGCTGGAACCCACACTGGTCCTGTTGGAGTAAGTACAGCAGCATAACCCCGACCCCAAGTGATCAAGGGGACAGGGCCGTGCCAGACAGGATTAGGTAGCTGCCGGTACGTGACCAGCGGCTGCGGCAGAGGGGTATGCATTTGGAAATGTTGTTGTAATCGGGTAGTATTAGTTGGTAAGAGAACATTCAAATGGTTAATAGTGAACAACACTTTTGCTAGCCATTCCTGGCGGGAGCCCAAACCAATGGGGATCCCTGCTTTTTGTTTTTGTTTGTATAAATGCTCTTTCAAGGTACGGTTGGTGCGTTCAACAATAGCTTGACCAGTGGAATTATATGGAATGCCAAAAGTATGTGTAACCTGCCAGGTTTCACAGAACTGTGCAAAAGAAGTACTGCAATAAGCAGGTCTATTATCTGTTTTTAAGGCAGAAGGTATTCTCATTACTGAAAAACTTCTAATGCAATGATTAATAACATGTTTTGTTTTTTCTCCTTTTTGACATGTGACCCAAATATATCTTGAGTAAGTGTCAACTGACACATGAAGGTATTTCTATGGAGTGAAAGGACTAAAATGAGTAACATCCATTTGCCATAGCTCATTGGCAACTGTGCCACGAGGATTGACACTTATATCAGGGGCTGAATGTACCCTTGTGCACTGTGGGCATGATTGGATAATGGCGCGTGCCTGATCTAATGGCAGCTGAAACTGTTTTGCTAAAGCTTTAGCATTTTGATGATGAAACGCATGGCTTTCCCATGGAGTTAGTTTTTGCACAGCTAGAGCTCGAAGGGATTGATCAGCCACTTGATTACCAGTGGAGATCTCCCCGGGGAAGGGTTGATGACTACGGATGTGAGCAATAAAATATTCATTGGTGTGGTGAGCCAACAGAGTCTGCAAGGTTATAAAGAGACCTAAAAGGTTCTTATCTATGACTGGGGTTACATAACTTCTTGGAAGACCACGTACTACATTGTTAACATATAAACTGTCTGTTATTAGGTTTAGTGCTTGAGGAAATGTGCGGAAGGCCAAAATAACTGCAGCTAGTTCAGCTCTTTGAGGTGATTTCTGGGGCAGTGTGAACATGGTTCTCCACTGATCTTCCTGTTTCCAGGCCACTACTCCTCTCTTTGGGCTTCTATCAGTGTAAACAGTAAGGGCTTCCTTAATAGGGAAGTCATTTTGTAAAGGCTTGATTTTAACAGACAATTGACTTAAACATTGCAGTCGAGGGTCAGCAGGAATATGATATGTAACTTGTCCTACAAAGCCTGCTAGGGCAGCTTGCAATTCTTCAGAAAATGACACTGATCGTTCCTGCATCTGAAGAGGCATGGGAACTATCAGAGTTTCTGGATCTTGGGCTAAAAGTGCTCTTGTACGCTCTCGAGCTTTAATAATCAGATTGGCATACATAATTGGTTTTGTAGAGATGGTACAGCTAGGGCTATGACTGAGATACAGCCATTCAAGTATGTGTGTGTGACGATTGCAGGTCTTAGTGTTGCAAGATCTACTCCTGAACTGAGTGTCACAGGTTTCAATGCGTGTCTGTGTAATAACTGCATATGGTTGACTTAACCCTGTAAGTATAAGAACTTGACAAGGTTGATCTAACACTTGGCGATCTACCCAAATTTCTTTTAAACGTTCATTGACTAAAGACAAAACTTGCAATTGATTTGTGGTTAAAGAAATTTTATCAGCTGGGTGTTTGCCTTGTTTTAGGGTGGCAAACAAAGGTGAAAGTTCATCAGTTGTGAGCTTGCAGTAAGGTCTGAGCCAATTAATAGCTCTTCATTGTCAATTTGTCTCTGCAAGGCTTCCTTTAACCTGTCTATAAATTGATGGTAAGGCTCACTAGGTCCTTGGCGTGTGATAGTAAAGGATTTTGAGGGTTTTCCAGACACTGGCACCCTTTGAAATGCTTTTATGATGCAGCGGTTAATGGCCTGAAAGGTAGGCATAGGCAGTTGCGCCTGAGCCTCTATCACTGCAAACTGTCCACTGCCATACAACTGCTCTGCTGTTATCACTCCATTAGAGCTAAGGGCTATATAGAGCGACTCTTTTCTGTATTCACTGTCCCAAACTACATATTGGGCTGGACTTAGGATCACGCGAAATAAATCTTTCCAATCCTGAGGAAGCATAGTGTATCCATTGCCAATACTCTCCACCATGCCTTGGGCATAAGTAGAGCGTATGCCTGTCTCTTGAATAGCTTTATTCAATTCTCTAAGTACTGAATAAGGCAATGATGTCCAATTGACAACTACTTGTCCTTGGTCATTTTGATGTGAGGTTATAGGATAAGCTGAAGGAAAGTTGTTAAGACCTTCAAACAGCTCATCCGAGGTTAATGTTCCTTTCCTCTTTTCCTCTTCAAAAGCCTCACGGACTTTGCTAAGTTTTGGCAACACTTCACTATTTGCTTCTTCTCCTTTCAGCTGTGGAGCTGATGCAGGAGGCACTAACTGGGGATATGGGAGTGATGTTTGAGAAATGGGAGCGAAAAAAGATAATGAGCTGGAGGATGCCTCGGTTCCTACCTTCTCCAGCGCATCTTTGCATCGCTGCCACAGCAACAAGTGCTGTATGGGAGCTCGTGGTTCAGTGTATAGGTGTGTACCTATTTTCATCCAATCTGTGAGCTGAAGTGTCCCTGCCTCGGGATACCAAGGGCATTGCAACCCTATTTCATTTACTAGGTCACTTACATGACTGAGGGATACAGTTGTACAACCTTGCTCTTTTAAAATTTTATGTAGCTCTTGTGCATGAAGCTTCTGCGGAGCTGACAATTCCCCCCCCCCCATACTCACGATAAGGGAGCGTAGTAACGCTGAGTGGTACCAAGGCTATTCCAGCCGATGAGCAGGGGGTTTCCTGGATCCGATCACGTCGGGGTCACCAGATGTAGTGAATAACTGGCAAGGAGTCCAACTGCATGAAGAGGAGGCATCCCAAACAGGCGGCCCCGTCTTGGTTTTTATTAAGAATTAAGTGGTTACATTTCTTGTATACAAGCTATGATTGGTTGTTAAGTACAGCATGTTAAATGCATGATTACCTCGTGCACAGGGGGTGCACAGGAGGTGTTGGTTAGTGTGTGTTCAGCATGAATATACCATATAAGGGTTAAGGAAATACGTGATCACAGCATAGTGTCTTCAATACTGTATTGTATTCTGTGGCTCTTGAGTCAGTGCGTCAGCACATTCCAAGGCATGGTCAACAAGTACCAAGATGTTTCTTAGCAAGGCTTTATCTTAAAAGTGTTATCCTGTGTTCCAGCACATCTCGGCATGGTATGCCAATACTGAAAGTGTGCCAAAGAGAGGGATAACAATTTCCCCTACAGTTTTGTAAAACGAAGGTCTTTCCATATTTGCCTAAGTTCCAGTGCCTCATTCAGATTCCTTACTTATGGTTACACATGATAGAGGTGAACAAAATTATACCTGGTGTGGAGAATATAGATAGGGAGATATTTTTCTCCCTCTCCCATAATACTAGAACTCGAAGGGGTCATCCCATGAAGCTGATTGGTGGGGGATTCAGGACAGATAACAGGAAGGACTTCTTCATACAGTGCATAGTTAAACTATGGAACTCACCAGCACAAGATGTGGTGATGGCCACCAATTTGGATGGCTTTAAAAGGGGGTGGATACATTCCAGGAGGAGAAGGCTATCGATGGCTACTAGTCCTGATGGCTATGTGATACCTCCAGTAGGAGAGGCAGTAAACCTATGTATACCATTTGCTGGGGAACATGGGTAGGAGGGTGCTGATGCACCATGTTCTGCTTGTAGGACCCTGTTAGATAGCTGGTTGGCCACAGTGTGAACAGAGTGCTGGACTAGATGGACCCTTGGCCTGATCCAGCAGGGCTCTTCTTATGTCCTTCTGCTCCTCCTCCTTCTGACCACCACCATTGTCTGGGCCAGAGCAAGAATCTGGTGAACAAGCGGTGGCCATAGTGATGTTGAGGAGCAACTGGTCAGTGGGCCCATGATGAGTTGTGGGCCCCCAGCCAGCCCCCAACCATGCCTACCCTTGAGACGAGCCTGATCACAGTCTTTCCCACTAGGATGAAATGTATTGTATTTCTACTTGAATTCTACTAATAAGTTCTAAATTTGCACCTACCCATATATGCTAGCACATTAAAATAGTATACCAATCTGCATCCCCTTTTGCCCTCTTTTTTGATGGATGACGCTTTTCTTTTTTCTTTTTGGCAAAGCTTACGTGGCCACTTTACAAAGCAATCGCTGTCTTTCTTTGCCTCGTACTCTGAGAATGTGGAGTTTTGCATGTTAAACTCACTTACAACAGGACACCATCATTACTACATTTAAAATCAACATTTCAGAACTGTGCCGAGTCAGCTGACCCCGACTATAAAATATTGCAGAAAACTAAAAGGGTGCTGAGGTGGCTAGTGTTAGCCCTAGTAGTCCTGTGATGGCCATGACAGACCAGGTGCTGAAGCTGGGCCTAGTTGCCACTGCTTCCTTCATCTGTCGCTCTCTAAGTGGTCATTTGGGCCCACCTTGGGCTCTGGCCCTACCTCCCCCTCTGTCTGGAAACACCCAACAGAGCTCTGCTGCTAGAACTGCTCCAAGTAATGACCCAACACAGGAGCTTCTGACTGCAGCGATCCAAAAGGGCAAGAAAGACAGCTGTTAAGCCACTGCATCTACTTTCAGTTTCATTGCAGAATTGAGATCTGAGCACTACAAGGAAAGTGTATCTTTCCTGCTTTTTGACACATAACCACTAGATGGCACTGTGGTATAGTGGAAATACACAAGTGGGAACTGTTTTCTTTCACTATCAGAAGTAATGCCCCATTTCCCCTGCTCTAAAAAAACTTGTTTACAGTGCCTACAAACAGAAGCAAAAATGGAGTGTCACATCATTGCCTAGAGAACCTGTAAACAAATTTGAGTAGGGAATGATGAGCACACAATTAGTACCTTGTGTAGAAAATCAATCTCTCTCTCTCTCTCTCTCTGTGTGTGTCCCTTCCTAGGACCCAGCCCGGGAAATCCAAAAGGTAGCCCAATTCCTGGGCATAGAGCTCCCGGAACCACTTCTTAACCGGATAGTGCAGCACACACAGTTCGAGAGCATGAAAGCAAATCCAATGGTTAATTACACCACCATGTCTCCTGCCTTCTTAGACCATGACGTTTCTCCATTCATGAGAAAAGGTAGGGTTCAGAGGGAGCAGGAAGTCAGAAGTGTTGATTCCAGCTTTGAGAGGTCCTCCAGCAACTCTTACTTGGGTATCAGAAGCTGGGGGGATGTCTAAGACTGCCAGCTTCATATTGATTGCCACTCCTGTGCCTTTAACAGACACTTGATCTACAGATATTAGCAGCTGATAAGGTTCATCACTATCCCATGAAAAGCATCACCTTCTTATTTCTGATGGCCAGTGGGGTGTTGGGGTTAGAGTGTTAGACTGTGGGCCTTGCTAGACCTACCTGATAATCCGGTGGGGAGTCGGGGCGAGGCCACGCTGCAGCTAGCGTGGGCCGTCGCCCCTAGCTACACGTCAGACATGACAGGGAAAGGAAAGCCCCGTCGCGTCAGCCATTTTTAAAAAAAATGTTAAAGGGGCCATGTGCGCAGGAGTGCACCAATGAAAAGGTAGTTTTTTTAAAAAAGGGTTCTCTGCTCCCCCCTGCCCCTGATTTCCCCCCCACAATGTCTGATGCCCCCCGCTCACCCCCCTGCTCGCCCGCTCGCTCGCCCGCTCGCTCACCCCGCTCGCCCACTCACCATGTCCAATGCCCTCACTCTCCATGTCCACCCCCCCGCTCGCCATGTCCACCTTCCCCGCTCGCCATGTCTGATGCCCCCTCCATCCCCCCCAGCCCGATGGGCACAGCGCTCCTATGGAGCACTGTGACCAGTGCGCGGCTTCTCCCGGCTACTCGTGAGTAAGCGAGCAGCCGGGAAAAGCCACGGAACTAGCTAGAGCCTGGGGCTGCGGAAAAACCGGGCCACAAGCGGATCCAGTTATCCCGGGTCAAGGGAGGGTTTAGCCCAGCCTGACCCCGGGATCCCCTGTGCGTCGTCTGCACGCACAGCAGGGAGCCCGGGCCTTACACCGGGCTAAAACCTTGTCTAGCAACAGCCTAGGACTCGGGAGATCCAGGTTCTAGTCCCAACGTGTAAGGTGACTATATGAACAGGAGGACAGGGTTCCTCTATCTTTAACAGTTGTATTAAAACAGAGGCTTCCAGCAAGTGTCATTTGTATGCATGCAGCATCTGGTGAAATTTTGTCTTCATCACCACAGTTAAAACTGCAGGAGCCATACTAGAGTGAACAGATACAAAAGAGGGCAAGGCTCCTGCAGCTTTAACTGTTGCGATGAAGAAGGAATTTCACCAGGTCCTGCGTGACATCTGCTGAAATTCCCTTTTCTATGCAATGGTTAAAGATACTGGAGCCTTGTCCTCCTTTTCATATGGTCACTCTAGGCCCACGTGGTCATAGCCTTAGTTAGATTGCTGTTATGTCATTAGATTGCTATTGATATGTAGTTCCTAATTTCCTGGGAGCTTTCTAGACCAGAGAATGGCTGTGGCAGAACCTTCACAATTAGTAAGCAATGGTTATGTTCCTTAGCAACTCAGAGGGAGGGTGGAGCTGCCCAACTAGTGAGGTGGGTGGAGAGTTCACAAATGAGCTGAGCGAAGGATTCCAAAGAGGACTTTTATTAAGCTTGAGCAGCTTTCCAAGAGCCAGCCAGGCCCAAGTTCCTGGTTCTGAGGGGGGGGTTCCTTTCTCAGAACCAGGCATTGTGGGAGGAGTGTCCCAGGAGATCACCTGCAGTATTGCAATGTCTGGGGAAAACCCTCCCACAATGCCATATCACCAACATAGTTTCAGCACCTCGGATAGCTCCTTTAGAGTTCTGGCTGAAACCAGAACAGATTCACAGCTCCAACCAGAGCTACCAGCCTCCACTGCTGGAAGGAAAAGGGAAGCCCTTCATTGAAGATGGTGCTTGCTAAGAGCATTTCTTAAAACAGGGGTGCAGAACTTGAGGCCCCAGGGCCAAACTGAGTCCCAGTCCAATATTCTGGGGTTCCGCAGAAGGCCACTCCTCCTTCCTCCGCTCCTCTTCTTTCCCTCCAACCATGATTGTTTGGGCATCTCCTGTTTTTTGTGGAGTCGCCCCCCTCCCAGTCTAAAATGTTGAAATGCTTCTCCTGAGTCTTCATTACTAGCAGTAAGAGCATTAAGCAAAATATGTCGGCATGGTTGATATTTTGGGCCCCACCCCTTTTACCTTTGGCCCCGCCCACCAAGGGAATGCGGCCCCTGAGAGTTTCTCTGAAATGGAATTCAGCTCTCGGGGAGAAAAAGGTTCAACACCCCTGATTTAAAACATCATTGTGGGGTCTCTCTCTTGTCATTTGCAAATCCGGCCCTGACATTCCTTCCTGGGTTGTTTCCCCCCCCTGCAGGGACCGTAGGAAACTGGAAGGAGCACTTCACGGTGGCGCAAAGTGAACGGCTGGACGACATCTATGCTCGGGAACTGGGGAACAGCAGCCTGAACTTCCGCACTCAGCTATAAGCACACCACCGTGCCTCTTACAAAACCGTTTTCACCCAGACGCACCTGTTGATTTCACCTGCACCACGGGAAACAAGTCGTGGGTTCACAAGCATCCGAGCGCATATTGTGGGCCCTTTGTGACCTTGGATTTTGCTACTGCCCAGAGAGCTTTGAACCGCCCAGAGAGCTTTGTGAACCGCCCAGAGAGCTTCAGCTATTGGGTGGTATAAAAATGTAATAAATAAATAAATACTCTGTCTATGACTGGTTTGCTTCTTACCTGTTGGGTCGGTCATTCAATGTGTCAGTTAATGGCCGCTTGTCTTCTTCCTTTGCCCTTTTAGTTGAGGTTCCTCAGGGCTCAGCCTGTCATGGTTTTCTTTATATATGTTGTTCTCGGGTAATCATATTCAGTCTCATGGCCTCCAATATCAGTTGTATGCCAATGGTACACGATTATATCTTTCATCTCCAGAGCTTTCTCCTGATGTTCAGGATCGCACCTTGGCATGTTTTTCGAATATCTCAGCTTGGATGCTGCAGCATTGTTTTAAACTTAATATGGCAAAGACAGAATTGCCTGTTTTTCCTCCCAAACCTTCTCCCCATCTTTCATTCTCTATTACTGTTAACAATGTTACACTTTATCTGGTTGAGGAAGCTTGTAGTTTCAGTTTTATATTCAATTCCTCACTTTCTTTTTCTCCTCATATTGAGGCAGTAGCTAAGCCCTGTCGGTTGTTCTTATATAATATCGCCAGGATCTGATCATTTTTATGTGTCTCTTCTGCCAAGACTCTTGTTCATGCTTTGGTCATTTCTTGTCAGGGCTATTGCAATCTTCTCCTGGCTGGTCTTCCTTCTTTTCACGTTAGTTCATTAGTTTCTGTTCATCATTCTGCTGCTAAGATCATCTTCTTGGCTTGTTGCTTTGATCATGTTACTCCTTTCCTGAAATCCATTCATTGGCTTCCAATTCACTACAGAATCCAAATAAGCTTCTCCTGTTGACTTTCAGAGTTTGTCACAGTCTAGCTCAGTGGTTCCCAAAGTGGGTGGTACTGCCCCCTTGGGGTGTGTGTGTGTGGGATTGCATAGGGGGGCATTAAGAAGCAAAGGGGCGGCAGGGGGGCGCTCGAGGTGATCTCTCCAGAAGGTCCTAAAACCCAGGGACCGAGCAGGAAGGAGCGGCAAATTCAGCTGCTCTCCCCACACCGCTCCTGCTCAGGAAGGACTTTCTCACTCACGCAGCTGCTCTCTCCTCCTATCTCAAGCCCACAGCGGCCCCACCAGAAGTAGGGGGTGGGGGAAGCGCCCACAGGAGGCAGCAGAGCAGGAAACAGCAGCTAATTCAGCTGCTCTGCCCACTCTTCTCCTGCCTAGGAGGGCCCAGGGCTTCTTTCCTGCTGGAGCCGCCGCCGCCTGCTCTTTCACTCACTCCCTCCCTCAGCCAGACCTGCTCCTTCCTACAAGCTGCCCTGGCAGACCTCTCGCGATAGTTGCTGCACAAGGCAGGGGCAGCAGCCCTGCGGCAGAGAGGAAGGAGCACGTGGAGGATGGCGGGCGGCAGGGCAGCTGCCAAGAACAGCGGCAGGCCGGCTGGGTGGGGAGCAGGACTGCTTGTGCTGCTGCAAGGTATCACCAGGCTCCCTTCCCCCATCAGGAGTTGCAGGTTGGGGCCATCTCCTCGCTGAGCTGCTGCCCTCCTTTCGTTATCAGCCCGGCAGCTATTGTGAGGCTTGGGGGGAGGGGGGGTTGGAGAGAGAGGGGGGGCTTGGAGGGAGGGGGGTTGGAGAGAGAGAGAGAGGTGCTGTGTGTCTGTGTGTGTGCTCCCACCCCCCAAAAAATCTGGACTACAACAGGATTGGGAGAGAAAAGAAAAGGGGGAGGGAGAGAGAATTGCAATTCCCCAGGTCCTTCCTGGCTAAAGAAGATTCAGCAGCACCTTTTTCCAGAATGCTTGCTGAAACCGTTCCTATCTGCCCTTGCTTATTTCATGGTGTCCAACCCCCTTTTTTCAAGCGTTCTTTTGGTAAACATGGTATGTGTGTATCTTGTGTCACCATAAAAACAGAGCTGCAGCGCAATCCTAAGTATGTCTACTCAGAAGTAAGCCCACTGAGATCAATAGAACTTACTCTGAGGTAAATGTGCATAGGATTCAGCCTGAAGACGAAGAGAGGGTGAAGAAAAGACAGGAGAAAATGAATTGTAGAAATAGAATAGCAAGGTAACTGTGGTATATTTAACCATATTTAAAGACAATAAGTACAGTAAAATTAGTGCCCCTCTACTTCAGTCCCAGCCAGGTTTTCCATAGGAAAACTCTGTACCAGGTGGCAGATAATTATTTTGAAATTTTAATTAAAATACATTATCTTTTCCTATAACAAAATGGTGCTTACTCCTAAGTAAGTGTGTTCCACTGAAGAAGTAAATCCTATTTGATTCCTGTATTCATGCTAGTGTGACATGATAAGTTAAAGACACTTTGTGCATGTTTAGATAGGAAAAAAGTCCTTCAACTCCTAGAATCCCCTCTAAATGGGAAGCACCCGCCCCAAGCTGGCCGAGGGAGGGAGGGAAAAGAGAGTGAACACTTCTGTTTGCAGCCAGCGTGGCGGGGCACACCAATTGGATTTTGAATAAAGTATTCAATTAATTGTTACTGTTTTGAATTTTATTGTTATTATCTTCCTTAGTGGGTCGTTGAAAACCGCTATTCTGAATAACGATTTTTATAGTGTAGGGTAGGGGGGCGCTGGGCATGAGTTTGTGGAACCAAGGGGGCGGTTACCTGAAAAAGTTTGGGAACCACTGGTCTAGCTCCTTCCTAGCTTTCTTCTCTTGTCACATATTATTGCCCCGTTCATGCTCTTTGCTCTGGAATTCTCTTCCAGAGCATTTGCAGACCACAAGTTCAATTAAGGTCTTTAACTCTCAGCTTAAAACTTTTCTTTTTCCCCAAAGCTTTTAGAACTTTAGTTTGATCATACTGTTTTATAATGTTGTTAATTTTATTGTCCCCTGTGCCTGTTTGGCCCATTTCCTTCCCTTTCTTGTTGTTTTATTGTGATTTTACCCAGAATGTAAGCCTATGTGGCAGGGCGTTGCTGTTTTATTGTTTTACTATGTTCAGCACCATGTGCATTGATTGCACTATAATAATAATAATAATGGAGGATGGGCCTCACAAAAAATAAATTTGTTTTTATAAATCTTTTCCTTTGAAAATGAATTTCAGTGGAATGAATGGATCAGTTCGCAAATTACACACACACCGCAAACTTTGGATTTTGATGGTGGGAGAAAGAACCAGTGAATTTGTATCATATGTGTACCTTGCCCTTCTTCAGGGATTTCCAGAAGGAAAGGAGGGAAAGGAACCTCTCGTGCAAGGATTGAGTCATTACTGACTCTTGGAGGGACGCCAGCTTTCGCTGACGTTTTCTTGGCAGGCCTTATAGCAGGGTGGTTTGCTGTTGCCATTATTACCTTTCCCCCAGCTAACTGGGTACTCATTTTACCAACCTCGGGAGGATGGAAGGCTGAGTTGACCCGAGCCGGCTGCCTGAAACCAGCTTCCGCTGGGATTGAACTCAGGCCGTGGGGAGAGTTTCAGCTGCAGAAACTGCTGCTTTTCTGCTCTGCGCCACACGAGGCTCATTTCAGGGATTTCAACATTCCATATATAGGATATATTTATTTTATGCTCACATTGAAGTTCATAGGGCTACAGGAGGAATACGGTTGGGGGAGTGGAGCTCAGCCTCCTGGACTCCGTTCCATCTCCTACCAGCTGACCTGACTCAGTCTGCAGTGAGTCAGGCCATCTGGTGGAGTTTCCATGGGTTTTGGGTAAGGGGGGGGGGAATAGACATTGCTCACGTTTCAGGTTGTTCATTTTGTTTCACGTTGTTCAATTTGCACAAATTTTAGCAACAGTTTGTGCAAATGACTATTTGGAATTTAGGGGAAATGCACAGATCTCCTTGGAAATGTAAGCTGCAGAAGTCCAGTGAGAGCCCAAAGGACCAAATTTCCTGAGTACAGACAGTTTGTGGAAATAAAAAGATCATCACTTTTAATAGAGCAGAAATTGAGTTAAGGTCCAAACCAGCCTTCCCCAACTGTTGCTAGCTGGGGGTTAGGGGGGTTGCCATATATCACATCTGGAGGGTGCCACGTTGAGGAATGCTGCCCAAGCTACACCTACAGGCCATAGATCCTTGTCTGCTAATGTGGACTCACCCTAATTAGATCTAAATTAGAAGTGGAGGGAATTAAAGCACCAGAAGATCATGAGGGGAGAGTGTGTAGAAACCCACCCCACTAGTTTCAACCCTACAGGCTGTTCCACAAAGGCCAGATCTACACCTTGAATCAAAACATTACAAATGTGGAATAAAAACCCCAGGATAGAACACTATGAAAGTGGTATATGGAATGCAGATTGAACCCCAACAGTTATTACTGGACTTCAATACCACTATAAAGCAGTAATATAGGTGTAGCCAAAGTCCTTTCTTCTCTACCTGCATTAGAAATGGGTCTGGCTGGAAGAACGGGGTGCAGAATTTACTATAAATAATTTTAGGCCACCTTTGTGGGTAATTTGTGCCTGACAGGGGCCTGGCTTCCCACATTGTGCTCACATATTTCTCTTGCTTGCTCCCTACTTCTTTGTGCAGCGAGTCATTTCTCGTGCTGCCCTACTTGGCTTTGATTTCCCTCTGATGCAAACAGAACACTGGAAAACGTCTGGCATCTTTGCCATATCCAGGCCATAGGGATGACATAGCAATCCCTTCAAGACCCATTTAATATGAACTAACTAATTTTGCCCTTCCAAACCAACATCTGAGCTGAAACTCAGTTATCCCTCAAAATTCACCAAGACAGCGACATGAGGCACGGATTGTAGAGGAGACAATAAGGTGATCCACCTGTGAATGGTTGTTACACAGCATGGCTGTCAAAAGGAGGCACAAACTCATGGGAAAGTATCTAATAGCTTTCACTTAGCATTCAATCAATCACAACGAGTCTTAAATAATGGAGCATTCAAACGTACATTGTGGGTTGGATCCAGACTTAGCCATACTTAGAGTAGACCAAATGAAATCCATGACTAATTCAGGCACAACTTATTTAAGTTCCCTTGATTTTAATGGAACTATTTTAACTATGACTCAATCTATGATCCAACCCAATATCAATTGGGAGGACCTCCATGGAACTACACTCATTGGATTTTGGAGATACTTGCTGCAGTCTCACCTGGGCAGAATGTAATTCTCAGTTTGAAGTAGAAACAAGGATGACCTTACAGATAGGAGGAAAGGGCTTCTGTATCTTTAACTATTCTGTAGAAAAGGGAATTTCAGCAGGTGTAATTTAAATGCATGAAGCACCTGGTGAAATTCCCTCTCCATCACAACAGTTAAGGCTGGTGAGCCCTACCCTCTTTTGTATCTGGTCAAGAGGACAGGGCTCCTGTAGTTTTAACTGTTGTGTTGAAGAGGGAATTTCACCAGATCCTGCATGCGTAGGAATGACACTGGCTGAAATTCCCTTTTCTATGCAGACACAGGAGACCTGTCGTCCTTTTCATATGGTCACCCAAATTTTTATGTCATTGGTTCTAAATAAAAATCGATGGAATTGCTTTACAGTGCTGAATTTTGTAATTCCGCACAATCCCCACAATTTGGCAACAGGGCAAAACTTTACAAAAATCCACCATGCTGTTTATCCTAGAGCCGGCCTCAGCTTCTAGGGCATTTTAATGTGAAATGCCTACCAATCCCGGCTAGCAAACAGAAGACATTGTGCAGCTATTTTCCACATTACCAAAACAATATATATATAAAAAAATTGTGGGGGACAATTTTAGGAGGGTTGTAAGGAGAAGATGACATCTTCTGGATGTTGAGTTATGGCTTTAGAAGCTGTTTAGTTATTGCACAGACTGGGTTTCTGGCACATAACCTTTTATGTTAAGTCTCTGTCTGGGCCCTACAGAGACTAGCAGAGATTACAGCGGTTCTCAGCCAAGTCAGCAAAGACGTGAATTAAGACAGAGATTTATGTAGGTTAAAACAAATCTTTTTACTGGCAAATAAATATATAATTTAGTTATGGCAGTACAGATACAAATACTTACAAACGGTCAGTCAATACAGCTCACATGAGGGACATGGAAGTTATACATGACTTGAAAATACATTTACTTTTATAGACAACCTGTACAATGATGCAACTCCTTGCAACCCTTAATTGAAGACAATCAGTTAGACAATTATTCCATTATGACACTCAATGTCCAGGTGTAGAGTTGACCTTTAAGTTTCTGCTGAGTCTTCTGTTCCTCCAGATCCTCAGCAATTAACAAATCAATGGAAAACATAACCAGGATCCATTCCAGGATCCAACACCCCTTCTTATGTTTACACATTGATTAACAATAACACATTGTACAGTTATTTACACTTTTTCCTCCCTGAAACCTAACGTTTCACAAACTTTGGTATGTTTGGTGGGACCTAGTGGTTTTGTGAAAATGTCTGCAAGGTTTTCTTTAGACTCACAATAAACTAACTTCAAAACTCCACTCTATATGTGATTTTCACGTATAGAGTGATTTTCACGTGATTTTCACAAATCAATGGAAAACATAACCAGGATCCATTCCAGGATCCAACACTGGAAACCCCATACAATTCCGTGAATGAAGCAAGGGTGAATTCCCCATAAAAGTCATGATGTCATTTACCTCAGATGGAAATGTGTTTTGCAAGAATTCCTGTCAAAAGGGGCTTCTGGATGAAGCCTTGGTCATTCAGCTGCATTCACAGAATTTTAGAGGGCGTAAAATATTGCTTTTAACTTGTGACCCTCCCATGTTTTCTTACCGCTATTTCTGCCTTTTTTCCTTACCTGAAAAAAAAAATCCATTGAGGAGGAAAAGACAGAATGCTTTTCAATTAGTAGCGTTAGGAGCCATTTGTCTGGATGCAACCCAAGGCCATACATTAAGGTTGCAGTCCTAAACCCACTTGCCAGGAAGAGAATATGTCCGGTAGGAGATCATTGGACATATTTCTGAATAATTATTTTTAGGATGTCTATAAATGTCCTGCTTCTGGGTTTCCCGTGGGCAGCTGGTTGACCACTGTGTGAACAGAATGCTTGACTAGATGCTAGACTTTGATCTGATCCAGCAGGGCTGTTCTTAGGATTGTGCTGTAAACCTGAATGAGTGATGGGATCTGGGGGGATCTACACAGCGTAGTGAAGGCGCTTGCGTGCGCCTCCAGTGCGCCCCGAAACTCACTGTGTAGATCCTGGCCAGAAGAGGCGGAGGAGGAGGAGGAGGAGGCCCCGCATCGCCCCTCGCAGGGACGGGGCAAAAAGTTCCCAGGGCTCCTGTCAGATGCGAGGAGGAACGGCTCCGAGTGAGTGACACCGTTGGTGCCTAGAGTGTCCTTGCCGCCGCCGCCCACCTCCCCGCCGCGAAAGAGCCACCCGGGTCAGAGAGCTCGGCGGAAGGAGGCAGGTGGCTCTTTCGCCGGCAGCAGGAGGCCGGCGGGGAGGTGGGCGGTGGTGGCGGCAAGGACGCTCTAGGCACCAACGGTGTCACTCACTCGGAGCCGTTCCTCCTCGCATCTGACAGGAGCCCTGGGAACTTTTCGCCTCATCCCCGCAAGGGGTGATGCGGGGCCGCCTCCTCCTCCTCCGCTTCCGGCCAGGATCTACACAGTGAGTTTCGGGGCGCACTGGAGGCGCATGCAAGCACCTTCATGACACTGTGTAGATCCCCCCAGATCCCACTTGAGAGTACTACTTGTTCATGAATGTTTGTGTCCCAGCAGTAAACAGCCTGGCAGGGTTCCTTGCTGTAAACAACAAAAGGCCATTGAACGAAGGCCCTGCTCTTAGTACCTTTGCCTATGGTTGGGCCAAAGTCAAATTCTGTCTGGCAGGACACCTGGGTTCTCTGCAAGGATATCTGCTTTAAAGGGTTAGCAGAAGTGGAGGAGGGTCTCCCTGTGGCTGTCATGCAATTAGCTTCATCCCACGTACCTGTTTCCCTCAAATTATCCCTGCACTGCTAAGCTGTCGGCGTTGTTGCTGATGTTGCTACTGGGTGGCAAGATCCTTGGCATACCAGGAAGTGGGTTTAAGGGGGGAAATGTAAAAAAATCATAAAAAAACAACGGATGGCCCAATCCGATTCAAATTTGGTATGATTAAAGCTCTCCTTAAAATCTATTACTGTGCCAATTTTGATGTCTTTATCTTTAAAGCTTACCCAGATGTAAGCAGTTGTTTAATTTTTCTTCAAATCCTGCTCCTGCACCCCAGTGGCCACTCAGATGATACACTTGAAAACTAGTATCAAAATATGGCGAGTCTTTTTCTTTTATAGCACAATTAAAGCAGGATGCATGGGAGTACACAATAAAAGCAGATTATAAGCTGGAAAACTTCAGAGTCCTTTGCACGCAATTTGCAGTGATTGCACAGTATAACGCTGGTGTGATAAAGCTCAATGTCAGTACACACACTCATACAAAGACACACACATTTAACCTCACACATAATCAACCTATAAGGAACCACATACAGTGAAGCTCAGGGGAAAGTCCTGGCCGAATGCCCAGCTGTAGCGTGCAATGAAATGCCAGCCAAGAGAGAAACACACCTCCTGCTCTTTCACAAGCACACCCATAATCCATGAACAAAGTTCAGGAAACAAGAGAGAGAGAGAGAGAAAGAGAGTGACCAGCAGACCAGCAGAGGAAAGAACAGACATTAGACAGTCTGAGAGAGGAGTGAAAAACTGGTAAGTGGGTATGTCTTTTTTTTTAATCTAGTGCCAGCAGGCAGCACCAGAGGGAATAGAGCAGGAGTACTAATGGCATGAGGCGGAGCAAATATAGGATAATTAATAGGATTTTTCCTGCTCCTCCCACTCTAGACAATGGATCTCAAGTCAGGAATGGAAAGTTTGGACCCCAAATTTCTCAAGCGCTTAAAGATGGTAGAGCTTGAGGGAGTCCCTTTGATCAAGGACACAGTGGAGCAGTGGGATGCGATATGGAATTTTAAAGCCCGGCCGGATGATCTTCTCATTTGCACTTACCCCAAAGCAGGTAAATGGGGTTGGGGAGAAATGGGGAGAAGACAAAGGTGTGGGAGAGTACCATGGAGGAGGGCCTATGGATCTGGGGAGAATACACACCACTGGTTGAATCGTACGCTCTCCATATCTTTTCTCCCAATTCACCTTCTCACCAGGGACCACCTGGATTCAGGAAATTGTGGACATGATCCAGCAGGGAGGAGACCTACAGAAATGTGCTCGGGCTCCCATTTATGAACGGATGCCCTTCATAGAGATGTGCCCGCCGAAACCCATCCGCACAGGTGAGGAGGACGCTTTGGACAAATGTGTAGGGGGCTCCTACTCGGCTTGACTATGATTGCTTCCTCTCTGGCTTTTCAGGTTTCGAAGAGGCGGAGGCGATGCCCTCTCCGCGCACACTCAAATCTCACCTCCCGGTTCATCTCGTGCCCCCTTCCTTCTGGGAGCAGAACTGCAAGGTGAGGACAACTGGAGTCAGGTTGATGGGGGGATAGGGCTTAATCCAAGTCAGGCTTCTGATCTGGGGGCTCTTTCCATTTCCTGGCTGAAATTTGGAACATGTGAAAACATTAGAAAAGTAAAGAATTCCCTGAACCTGGGCCAACTGTGAGCTTAATTTGATCCAAGGGACGGTCTTGCTACTTGTTTGTGGTTCTCCTTTGGAATGTATGAAATTATTTGAAACACTCAATTTTTAAACAGTTTGATAACAATTAGGGAAGACAAATGCGAGAGGTTGAAGATTGCTAGGATTTTCCAATTGTCATCTCACTGTTTGTGCCGAATTCCTGTTTGCATTTGCTGTTGATACTCAGGGCTCCTCTACACCAAGCAAGATATTCCACTATGAAAGCGGTATGAAAGCGGTATATAAAAGCCAAGAGCCACACTACTGCTTTATAGTGGTGCTGAAGTGCACTGACAACTGTTGGGGACCATGACACATCTACACCAAGCAGGATATAACACTATGAAAGTGGTATATGGTATGTGTCTTATGGGCCCCAACAGTTGTCAGTGCACTTCAATACCGCTATAAAGCAGTCGTGTGGCTCCTGCCTTTTATATACCGCTTCCATACCACTTTCATGGTGGAATATCCTGCTTGGTGTAGATGAGCCCTCACTCTGCATGAATGGGAACATTGTGCAAATTGAGCAGTGTAATGTTTTACTGCTGTATGCCAGTTATCTGTTATATAATCGCTGTTTAGACTATGGCCTCATCTACACCAAGCAGGGTGTTGCACTATGAAAGCAGTATGAAAGCAGTCTATAAAAGGCAGGAGCCACACCAAGCAGGATACAGTGGTATGAAAGTGGTATATAGTATGTGTCATGGGCCCCAAAAGTTGTCAGTGCACTTCAATACCGCTATAAAGCAGTAGTGTGGCTCTGCATGAATGGGAATATTATGCAAATTGAGCAGCGATCAAACATGAAATTTGCGCAAAGTTACCCAAATTTGCACAATTGGTGCAAATTCACTCCAAAGGTTAAAGCATGGCTTTCATTCTGCAGGGGAAATTTACGTGAATGAGGAAATTTTGCAAAATTGCATTGGGGAAGTTGTGCAAATTGAACGCAAGCACATATCCGGCAATTTGCAAAGATTTTCAGTGGACACATGCTTCCGCTTTCAATCAGGGCTTCAAACAGGGCATGTTTATATGTTTTGCAAGCAGAAATGAAATTGTCATATGTTTCTTTCTCTTTTTTTAAATTTTTATTAATTTATTCTGTAATACACAAACCACAGCCATACTTATTCTATAACCTTCCCCGTTCCCTCCCAACGCTTGGTCAATTACATCAAATCCCAGGACTTAACATACGTAATAGAATTGTCTCATTAGTTGTGATGAGTCCGACAAAATATTTCAAGGAGATTGTTGGTTGTCTGTTTTTTTATGAGTCCCATACATTTCTATAGGCTTCTGCCATAGTTATTCTGTTTGGTTCCTTTTTCATGTAGTCTATGTATTTTTGCCAGTTCGTCCTGAAGGTGTCTCTTTTCTTTATCCCTGTATGTGTTCTTAATTTCTGTGTCAATTTTTCGTTTATTGCTATGTCCCAGATTTTCTTTTTCCACACCGTTATTGTCAGCATCTGAGCTGTCTTCCAGTTCCTTGCTATTACTTGCCTCACAGCTGATCACATAAACCCTATTGGTATTTTTTCTTTTAGCTCTCTATTTTCTTTAACATACATATTCAACAAGGCTGGTTCTGGTGTTTCACAAACCTCTTGCTGAGTAATTTTTCTTATTTCCTGAAAAATCTTGACCCAGAACTTTTTAACCTTCCTACGTTCCCGCCACATATGGATTTGTGTCCCATTAGTTTAGCATCCACTCCAGCACAAAAGTGATATGTTATTATTGACTTTTGCCAATTTTGTTGGTGTCAGACACCATTTCTGTACTAATTTTAGCACACCTTCTCTTATTTTTGTAGATATTGTTTGAAAGGGGAATCTGTCAAAAAAAAAATTCTCCCATTCTCCACTCTCTATCAGGGCTTCAAACAGGGCCTGTTTGCATGTTTTGCAAGCAGAAATGAAATTGTCATATGTTTCTTATGACAATGCAGGGATTAGTAGAAGACAGCACTGGTCTGTCGTACATCAATCCTGCCACACTAATTTTACCTCTTTTTGGTTTTAGTCAGGTTACTAGTTTACTAGATTGTGGGAGTGCTGTGGATATGGCTTAGTAAACTGGTTAAATGCTAGCTAGATGATAGTACTGTCAAGTGGATTGACAACTGATGGGGAAAATACTCAAAAAGTGATTCCTCATCAATGATTCCTCATCATATTGGAGGGAAGTTTTGGGTGGTGTTCTGTCTTAACTAGGCCTGGCACTCTCCAACTTTGTTGTCAGTGACATAGGGCCTTCCTAGATGGGGTTTAGCCCTGTGTGAGCCCTGGGCTCACCCTTGTGCATCCAGATGACACACAGAGTATCCCGGGCTCAGGCAGGGCTCAAACTGCCCTGGGCCCGGGGTAACCGGCACCACTTCAGGCCTGGTTTTTCCGGGGGGTCAGCCTGAGACCACAGGCATGTAGCCAGGTGCACCGCTTTTCCTGGCTACTGGATTTACTCCCGAGTAGCTGGGAAAAGCGGCGGCCATCAGAGCTACGGTGGGGACATGGGGGGGCAGGAAACAGAGGCCGGGGAGATCAGGGGGAAATCGCGGCCCAGGGGACATCGGGGGGGACAGCAGGCAGGGGATTGGACATCGGGGGACAGCGGGTGGGGGATCGGACATCGTGAGCGGGGGGCGGATGGGGGAAGGAGATCATGGGTGGGGGGGTGATGAGGGAAGGAGATCATGGATGGGGGCAGGAAGGAGAATGGGGCTGGGAGGCGGACAGGGGAAGGAGAACGGGGCCAGGGGGCGGGCAGGGGAAGGAGAACGGGGCTGGGGGGCTGGCGGGGGAAGCAGAACGGGGCTGGGGAGGTGCGTGGGGGAAGGAGAATGGGGCCGGGGGCAGTGGGCGGGGGATCGGAGATCGTGGATGGGGGTGGGCAGGGGAAGGAGAATTTGTTTAAAAACACCCTACTTACCTTTCCTGCGTCCTGCCACTTTAACAATTAAAAAATGGTGGCCGCAACGGCTCTCCTCCAGAGCTCGTCGCAGCTCCCGTCTGAATAAGGGCAAGATCTCGCATTATTCATAACGCGAGATCTCCCCTCCTCTTCCCCGGATTTTCCACCAGGTCTAGCAAGGCCCTTAGTTGAAGGGAATGGAAGGAATCCTTATCAAATTTGTGGATGACGTAAAACTGTGAGGTATAGCTAAGAAGATAAAGATAAACTGCAAACAAAACAATGTTGATAGAACGAAAAACTGGGCCCAAATCTACACCAAGAAGGATCTAACACTTTAAAAGTGATTTGAAAACAGTATAAAGAATGTGTCATGGGCCCCAACAGTTGACAATATGGTTATAAACTGTTATAAAACAGTAGTGTGCATCCTGCCTGAGTTGAAACTAACAAAATGAAATTCAACAGTAGCAAATGCAACATAATGCATCCAGGCAATGAAATAAAAAGCTTTGGGGAGGGATTCCTGGCAGAACATCTGAGATCCACAAGTTCAATCGCAGCTTTTAAAGCTCAGCTAAAAACTTTTCTTTTTCCTAAAGCTTTTAAAACTTGATGTTGTTTGGACTTTACACTGTTAGTTTTACCCTACCCTGTGCCTGTTTACCCTACCCAGTGCCTGTTTACATTCTCTTCCCTCCTTATTGCTTTACTGTGATTTTATTAGATTGTAAGCCTATGCGGCAGGGTCTTGCGATTTACTGTTTTACTCTGTACAGCACCATGTACATTGATGGTGCTATATAAAATAATAATAATAATAATAATAATAATAATAATAATAATAATAATAATAATAATAATAACATTATAGTTGACTACAAACTCAGGTAGTTGTAAGTGAGTCACCAGTGTGAATTGGCAGCAAAGAAGGTGAATGAAAGGTCTACAGGTGAATGCCTTAACAGAACCACTGTTTTCAAGTCATGAGAAGTAATAGTTTTAGGGCTCATCTACATCAAGCAGGATATTCCACTCTGAAAGGGGTATGAGAGGGGTATATAAAAGGCAGGATCTACTGCTTTGTAGCAGTATTAAAGTGCACTGACAACTGTTGGGGCCCATGACACATACCATATACCGCTTTCATAGTGTTATACCCTGCTTGGTGTAGATGTGTCAATGGGCCCCAACAGTTGTCAGTGCACTTCAATACTGCTATAAAGTAGTAGTGTGGCTCCTGCCTTTTAGATACTGCTTTCGTACTACTTTCATAGTGGAATATCCTGCTCGGTGTAGATGAGCCCTTAGTTTATTCTGCATTAGCCAGTCCTCATCTGGAGTGCTGTCACCAGTTTTGGGCACCACATACGGCCCCCACTGCCCTCCCCACTGTGGCCCATGTCACCCCACAAAATTGTAAAATACAGAGCACCAAAAGGATGAAAATTAACTTGAAAACAAGATTTTCAAATACATTTTTTACACTCCATAGCTGTGCCACATGCCTTTTTTTTTTTTAGTGCCACAGGGGTGAGGTGTGACCCACAGAAGGGTTCCTGGGTGTGTGTGAAAATAACCCTCAGACCTCCCAAATTTGACTGCCTGTACTGTAGACAGATTAAGCAATAGAAAGAAATTGGGGGAGAAGGAGAATTCTGAATGGTAGGAGGGTAGAGCACGAACAACTTGGAGCTAGGACACCTGGGTTCTCTTATCTTGAAGCTGTATTTCCACAGATCATTTACGTGGCCAGGAATGCCAAGGACAATGTGGTCTCTTACTTCCACTTCCATCGCATGAGCATGTTGATGCCCGAGCCAGGAAATTGGGATGAGTTTTTGGAGAATTTCACTGCTGGGAAGGGTGAGTGGAGGGTAGACATGAAAAGTAGGAGGAAAGACACACCCCAACAAGGCCCCTCCTCAGCTCAGGGGACTGGGCCAGGATCCTTGGGCGTAGTCCTCAGGTCTTTGAGGTGGGATGGGGCCTACAGTGATTAGAGAGGTACAAGAATTTCATATCAGTTTGCAAATCATCTAACGGTGCCCAAAACAGGAGCACATTTTTTCAAAAAAATATTCACATGATCCCAAACTTGCAACCTCGTTTTAGAAAATGTGCATTTCAAACACTTTTCCTCTTTGAAATGTGCACTTTTCCTATTGAATGAATAGAGAAACAGGCTGCAAGTGAAAAGAGGGCTGAGCTAGGGTGACCATATGAAAAGGAGGACAGGGCTCCTGTATCTTTAGCAGTTGTATAGAAAAAGGAATTTCAGCAGGTGTCCTTTGTATGCAGGAGTAAAAATTAGCCAAAGGCAAGGGTGGAACCAAGTAATCTTCAACAATAATATTAGCAAAAGTTTTATTAAAGAGTCTCAGTCTAGCCGCTTCCATAGACAACTTCACGAATGCTATAAAGCCCTGAGGAAGAACGCAACTGCGTTCGAAATGCGTAGGCTCCTTGGGACTTTAATAAAACTTTTGCTAATATTATTGTTGAAGATTACTTGGTTCTACCCTTGCCTTTGGCTATTTTTTACTCCACCACAGGTTTTCCTTGCTTTTTGCACTTGCCATTTGTATGCATAAAGTACCTGGCAAACTTCCCCCTCCATCACAATAGTTAAAGTTGCAGTCACTATACTAGAGTGACCAGAAAAGAGGGCAGGGCTCCTGCAGCTTTAACTGTTGTGATGAAGAGGGAATTTCACCAGGTTCTCCATATATACAAATGACACCTGCTGAAATTCCCTTTTCTATGCAACTGTTAAAGATACAGGAGCCCTGTCCTCCTTTTCATATGGTCACCCAAGCCAAGCCCATCAGAGCTTTTAAGCGCACTTCAGAAACCATGAGCAAACTCAAACATCTCTCACTGCAACACCAAGGGGGAAGGAGTTAGACACACCCTGTGAGGAAGGAGACAATTCTGTGAGCTTGAAAATCCTACACTGTTTTCCTTCCAAACCTGAAAAGGGGTGTGTGTGTGTGTAGCATGAAAAGAAAATCAAGTGACGAAATCCCAACAGGGCCTGTATTTTGTGTGTTCTTCCCGCCCAATGGTTCAGAGAAAAGGCTCCTCCTTCATTGGCAGCCTGTACCGTCAGTAGCCGCTCGAAGAGCTAAACATTAAACCGTGGTTGCTCTTACATACGAAGGGAGCCTTCCTTAACTTGGTACCTTTCAAATGTTATGGATGACAACTCCCAGCAATCATGAGCATTGGCCATGCTGGCTGGGACTGATGGGACTTGAAGTCCAAAGCTTCTGGACTGCACCCAGTTGGGAAAAGTCATATTAAAGGGGGAGGGAGAAAGGGGGAGGTGAATCAGGAATCCACTGTTTACTCAAGAATTTATTTATTTTTATATATTAGTAAACTTCTCGTGTCTCTCTTTGCAGTCGCCTGGGGCTCTTGGTTTGACCATGTTCAGCATTGGTGGGAAGCTAAGGACCGTCACCCGATTCTGTACCTCTTTTATGAAGACATGAAGGAGGCAAGTAGCTCTCTCACATGCACATACAGGCCCAAGCATCATTAAGGGGGCAGCAGCAGCGGAGGTTGGTGGCTCCCATGTCAGTGGGGCTGTGGATCTGCTCGGGGTTTCAGTTGGAACCAGTCGGAAGTCTTAAGGGGCTATTCAAGGAGATAAACCCAACCCCCAAAATCGGTTCAGCAACTTGGAAAGCTTCTTTAAACTTCTGACTTGTTCTGACTGAAACCCAGAGCGGATTCACACACACACCCCTTGACATCAGAGCCAGCAGCCCCTTCAGGGGAGGGGACAGAACGAACACAGCATGGAAACCCCCCTTCTACCCACATGCCACAATCCTATCTCAAATATGCAGTCTCATGTTTTGTATTTATAGTCCGGACATCATGGTAATGTCTTGGCGGTGGTGTACAAGACTCACATATATTTTGGCCCTGCAAATGCTGCGAGTGGCACTGGCTCCCACTGTCCTTGGGATCAGTATCCCTAATTATTATTATTGTGCTTCTTCCTTCCTACCAGTTGTCCCTCCCAGAGTGCCTTGTGTGGGAGGGACAACTAGTAGGAAGGTTAGAAGAACAATAAGCACTTGTAGTTCTTGAGAAAGAAGGTTTCTCATTTTTAGGCAAAGCTGAAGTAGCCGCTCTACATATCAATCACTCTCTTTCTTTGCCTCACAAATCGCATACTCTGAGCACGTGGAGTTTTGCTTTTTAAATTCACTTTCATCATAACACCGCCATTACTAGAGAAACAAAATCGATCGGAGTATGTTTTTGCTGCCCTGATGCGAAACACATTTATTTGTGAATAAGCACCATTTCATCATAGAACAGGATAATATTTTCAAATGGCCGTTCGCAACCATGCCAAGTCAGCTGCCCTTTGACTATAAAATATTGCAGAAAACTAAAAGGCTGCTGAGGAGGCTAGTATTAGGCCTAGCGGGCCTGCGATGGCCATGACAGCCCAAGTGTTGAAGCTGGGCCTATTGGCCACTGCCTCTGTCATATGCCGGTCTCTAGGTGGTCACTTGGGCCCACCTTGGGCTCTGGCCCTCACTACCCCGCTATCTGGAAACACCCAACCACAGAGCTCTGCTGCTAGAACTGCTCCAACTAATGCCCCCAACACAGGAGCTTCTGACTGCAGTGACCCCAAAGGGCAAGAAACAAATGCAGTGAACTTCTTTAGGGCAGGGTCTAGATTGCAAAGAGCGAGAATCCTCCAGATCCACAGCCTTATCAGTCTGGGCTTTTCTACGCAAGGCTGTTAATCCACTGCATCTGCTTTCGGTTTTGTTGCAGAATTACAATCTGAGCACTACAAGAAAAGTGTTTCTTTCCTCCTTTTTCAGACATAACCAGTAGATGGCACTGCAGTGTAGTGGAAATACGCAAGTGGAAACTGTTTTCTTTCACCTTCAGAAGTAATGCCCCATTTTCCCTGCTCTAAAATAACTTGTTTATAGTGATATTTACAAACAGCATTATCTAGAGAACCTATAAACAAACATGGTAGGGAATGATGAGCACACAATCAGTACCCTATGTAGAAAATATCTCTCTCTCTCTCTCTCTCTCTCTCTCTCTCTCTCTCTCTCTCTCTCTCTCTCTCTCTCTCTCTCTCTCTCTCCCTCCCTCCCTCCCTAGGACCCAGCCCGGGAAATCCAAAAGGTGGCCCAATTCCTGGGCATAGAGCTCACGGAACCACTTCTAAACCGGATCGTGCAGCACACGCAGTTTGATAGTATGAAAACAAACCCAATGGTTAATTATACCACCCTGCCTCCTGCCTTCGTAAACCAAGACATTTCTCCATTCATGAGAAAAGGTAGGGTTCAGAGAAAGCAGAAGGTCAGAAGTCTTTGAGAGGTCCTCCAGCAACTCATACTTGGGTATCAGAAGCTGGGGGGATGTCTAAGACTGCCAGCTTCACATTGATTGCCACTCCCGTGCCTTTAACAGACACTTGCTCTATAGATATTAGCAGCTGATAAGGTTCATTATTATCCCAAGAAAAGCATCACCTTCTTATTTCTCATGGCCAGTGGGGTGTTGTGGTTAGGCTGTTAGACTGTGGGCGTTGCTAGACCTACCTGATAATCCGGTGGAGAGTCGGGGCGAGGCCGCGCTGCAGCTAGCGTGGGCCGTCGCCCCTAGCTAGACATCAGACGTGACAGGGAAAGGAAAGCCCTGTTGCGTCAGCTATTTTAAAAAAAAGAAATTAAAGGGGCCATGTGCGCAGGAGTGCACCAATGAAAAGGTAGGTATTTTTTTTTAAAAAAAGGCTTCCCTGTTCCCCCCGCCCCTGATTTCCCCAATGTCTGATGCCCCCCGCTCACCCCTACGCTCGCCCCCTCGCTCGCCCACCTGCCCGCTCACTCACCCACTCGCCCACTCACCATGTCCACCCCCCTGCTCGCCATGTCCGATGCCCTCACTCACCATGTCCAACCCTCCGCTCACCATGTCTGATGCCCCCTTCGCCCGCCCCCAGCCCGATGGGCACAGTGCTCTTATGGAGTGCTGTGACCAGTGTGCCGCTTCTCCCGGCTACTCGCGAGTAAGCAAGCAGCCGGGAAAAGCCACGGAACTAGCTAGAGGCCGGGGCTGCAGGAAAACTGGGTGGGACAGAAGTGGCAATAGGGAGGGCTGAGGATGGGGACAGGGGGTTGCAACGTGGCAAGGATGGGGTGGCGGCAGCCACCGCGATATGATGATTATAGCAATTGTGGTGCACTGGTGCACATTTGCTCTCATGCCTCAGGGGGCAGAACAGCTTGTGCCAGTGCTGCAAGTGGTCCATTCGTGGCTGAGGAAGATTAAAATGGTCCTGTCCTCCGACAAAAGAGCTTATCAGTTTTAAAGCTGTGTTCTGGGTGTCCCCTCTGAGAAAACCAATATGGAGCCCCATTGAACTTTGCTTGTCCATCGGGAACATTCCTATAGCTGTATCTTGTGGGGAAGAGAGACGCACACTCAGGGCCAGAGTACACATAATGCCAAGCATGTGATTTGGCAATGCATGTCTCTTAAAATAAATAAATAGCAAACACCAGAAACTGGGAACATCCACCAAAGTTTTCACCAAAGTATCAGACCACATTCCAAGAGGCTGGTAGTTATTTATTTATTGGGATGCGGTCTGACTCATTCTTAACCTGATCAGGATTGGGATCGCGGCATGCAGGAACAAAAGCGTTTGAACTTTCCTCACTTGCTGCCAGAGCAGCACTTGGGTATTATTTCTGATCCTTTCTGATCCAGTGGAGGCTGGTGGCTCCAATTTCAGCAGGGCTATGACTCTGTTCTGGGTTTCAGTCAGGACTAGCCAAAACTCTATCCAAGGTGCTGAAGCAAATCATCAAAATGGGTTCAGCACCTTGGATAGCTCCCTTAGAGTTCTGGGTGGTTCTGGCTGAAATCCAGAACAGATTCACAGCTCCAACCAGAGCCACCAGCCTCCACTGCTGGAAGGAAAAGTGAAACCCTTCTCTGAAGATGGTGCTTGCTGAGAGCAGTTCTTAAAACAGGGGTGCAGAACTTGAGGCCCGAGGGCCAAACTGAGTCCCTGTCCAATATTCTGGGGTTCCTCAGAAGGCCACTCCCCCTTCCCCAGCTCCTTCTCCTTCCCCCCAACCATGATTATTTGTAGGGCTGTGCATGGACCCCCCGATCTGCTCTGGATCCCAATCCACAACTTTTGGATTGGGTCCACTCCGCTTCAGGTCGATCTGCCTCCGTTCCACTCCACGGCGGATCCGGATTGGGATCCGGAGCTCTGCTTTCCCCCCATAGACTTGAATTGAAAATGTAAAATGCCTATAACTTCTTTATTTTTCGAGTTAGAAATATGAAAATAAGCGCCATGATAGCTTCTAAATAGCACCTTAGGCATGGTCACTTTGAAGGAAATTGGATCATCCCCTGATTTTTTGGGAATTTTTAAAAGATTTCCTCCCTGTTTACAGAAATGCAGTTATCTCTGTTAGTTTGTAAGCTACGCACATGTAAATGGGCACCAGGATAGCTTCTTAAAAGATCCTTAGTCTTATCCACTTTGAAGGAAATCATATCATGCCCTGATTTTTGGGGAATTTTAAAAATATTTTCCCCCATTTACAGAAATGCAGTTATCTCTGTTAGTTTGTAAGCTATGCACATGTAACTGGGCACCAGGATAGCTTCTTAAAAGATCCTTAGTCATGGCCACTTTGAAGGAAAACTGATCATGCCCTGATTTGGGGGGATTTTTTAAAGTTAAACCTAAATCAGAATCTTCCTCTCAGGTTAACCACTTCAAAAATGAACACAGGGAACTTCAAGATAGACTTGTGAGAAACAACTCAGATCTTGCATTGCCATGCCTGGGTCGCAATACTTTCTAATATGCAAATGGTGCAAGACTCGAAGCGAAGATGACCGAGCACGCTGTAGAGCGCATAATCGTGCCTATTGCGTGGCAGTGTGGGCAGCAATGAAGGCTTATTTTGCTGCCTCCATTGCGTCCTTGAGTAGCCGTCCAGCGGAGTTCTTCCGGGTGGTTTGGGGGCTGCTAACATCCTCCCCAGCAAATGGGGCCCTGGCCCCGTCAAGGACCCGCTATGACCTTTTTGCATCACACTTTAAGGACAAGATCGCTTCTCTCCGCAGCGAGCTTGACGTTGTTTTTAGTGCAGCTCCAGTTGAGTTGTCCGATGCCACCATCTGCCCAATTTTGTGGGATCAGTTCCAGTTATTGCAGCCTTATGATGTGGACAAGGTGCTTGCAGCAGTGCGACCGACCACTTGCCCTCTCGATCCCTGTCCCTCCTGGCTTATAAAAGCAAGCCGAGGGGGTTTGACTGGGTGGGTCCAAGGGGTGATAAATGCTTCTCTCCGGGAAGGGGTGGTCCCTGCTGTCCTTAAGGAGGCAGTAGCACGACCACTCCTGAAGAAGCCCACCCTGGACCCGACGGTATTAGGCAACTACCGCCCAGTTGCTAACACTCCTTTTTTAGGGAAGGTACTTGAGAGGGTTGTGGCGGAGCAACTGCAGGCACTCTTGGAGGATACTGATTATCTAGATCCATTCCAGTCTGGGTTCCTATCTGGTTACGGGACTGAATCAGCCTTGGTCGCTCTGATGGATGACCTTTATCGAGAGAGGGACAGGGGGAATGCAACCCTGTTAATCCTGCTCGATCTCTCGGCGGCTTTTGATACCATCGACCATGGTATCCTCCTGGATCAACTCCGTGGTATGGGCATCGGAGGCACTGTTTTACAGTGGTTCCGGTCCTACCTACGGGGTCGTTTTCAGAGAGTAGCATTGGGTGACCAGTCCTCGGCCTCTTGGCAATTGAGCTATGGAGTGCCGCAGGGCACCATCTGTCCCCAATGTTATTTAACATCTATATGAAGCCGTTGGGAGCGGTCATTAGGGGATTTGGAGCTAAATGCCACCAATACGCTGATGACATGCAGCTCTATCTCCCTGTGACAACTGAATCAGGTGAGGCTGTGCAGGTCCTGGATCAGTGCCTAGACTCAGTAATGGGCTGGATAAGGGCCAATAAACTGAGACTGAATCCTGGCAAGACGGAAGCCTTGTGGGTGAGTGGTTCCCGAGTCCAGGAGACAGGTTCATTGCCTGTTCTGGATGGGGTTGCACTGCCTCTGAAAGAGCAGGTTCGTAGTTTGGGGGTACTCTTAGACCCATTTCTGTCGTTGAAGGCTCAAGGAGCCGCCACGGCTCGGAGTGCCTTTTACCATCTTCGGTTGGTTCACCAACTACGGCCTCTCCTGGACAGGGATAGCTTGGCCACGGTGGTACAGGCATTGGTAACCTCAAGACTGGATTACTGCAACGCGCTCTATGGGGCTGCCCTTGAAGCTGCTCCGGAAGCTGGAGCTCGTGCAGAATGCTGCAACTCGGCTGTTGTCTGGAGCTGCCCCTTTTCAGCATGTAACTCCTCTGCTGAGGGAACTGCACTGGCTGCCTATTCGCTACCGGGCCAGGTTGAAGGTTCTTGTACTTGTGTACAAAGCCCTAAACAACTTGGGACCAGGATACCTGAGAGAGCGCCTTCCCCCTTACCAACCTGCCCGGTCACTGAGGTCATCCGAGGGCCTGCTCCTGGTGGTTCCACCTAGATCCATCCTCCGATTGGAATCCACCAGGGGAAGAGCCTTCAGCGTGGTGGCACCCCTCCTGTGGAATTCCCTGCCTCTGGAGGTCAGGCAGGCGCCAACCTTGTACTCCTTTCGGCGCCTCCTGAAAACATCTTTATTCCAAGAAGCCTTTCTTTAACATGCAGCCTTGGATTTCTGTTTTTGCTTTTTTAAAATTTTGTTTTAACTGTTTTATTCTGTTTTTATTTTCATTTTACCTTGTACACCGCTCCAAAAAATTTCAATGGGGAGCGGTATATAAATATTCTAAATAAATAAATAAATAAATAAATACTTAATTTCTTTCATGCCATCCATTCATTTCAAAGTGCTATCAAAGTGCTATAACGTGTTGGTTTTTCAAGATGCACACACAAACCTCAAACAGAGATGCCGTTGAATAGACAATCCTTTCAGGCTCCGTCACAGTTCACACACTCCAGGGTACACCCAGCCAATAATTGTAATAACAATAATAATAGTAATAATGACGATGATGATGAGCCTACATTGTCGCAGAGGATTCATTGATCATGGCAGCAGCACATACAAAATGCAGCTGCCTTTTCATGATGAGGGAGGACTAATGCCCTGAGTCAAAGCAAGATATGCACAAACCAGCCCTCTGAGGCGGGCACAGAGGAGGAGAGGCAGCAGCAGACAGCTCTGCAGGCATAAGTCAGTGAGCCAAGGATTGTTTCCAGGCCATTTAAAGGCAGAAACACAAACCGGCCCTGTGAGGCAGGAACAGCACAGAGAGATGCCTTTGCATCCCATAAATAATAAGAGTCTAGCAGGACAACAGTAAAGCTTTGTGTTCCTTGCTTCAGAGTTGATTGACTTGTTGTTTATTCGTTCAGTCGCTTCCGACTCTTCGTGACTTCATGGACCAGCCCACGCCAGAGCTTTCTGTCGGCTGTCGCCACCCCCAGCTTCCCCAAGGTCAAGTCTGTCACCTCCAGAATATCATCCATCCATCTTGCCCTTGGTCGGCCCCTCTTCCTTTTGCCTTCCACTTTCCCTAGCATCAGCCTCTTCTCCAGGGTATCCTGTCTTCTCATTAGGTGGCCAAAGTACTTCAGTTTTGCCTTTAACACCATTCCCTCAAGTGAGCAGTCTGGCTTTATTTCCTGGAGTATGGACTGGTTTGACCTTCTTGCAGTCCAAGGCACTCTCAGGATTTTCCTCCAACACCACAGTTCAAAAGCATCTATCTTCCTTCGCTCAGCCTTCCTTATGGTCCAGCTCTCGCAGCCATAGGTTACTACGGGGAATACCATTGCTTTAACTATGCGGATCTTTGTTGTCAGTGTGGTGTCTCTGCTCTTAACTATTTTATCAAGATTTGTCATTGCTCTCCTCCCAAGAAGTAAACGTCTTCTGATTTCCTGGCTGCAGTCAGCGTCTGCAGTAATCTTTGCGCCTACACAGCCATTATTAAATAATAATAAAATCATCATCATCATCATCATCATCATCATCATCATCACAACAAGAAGAATTAGAACAAAAAGGCTGGCTGACTTTATTACCAGTATGGGAAAGTGGACGTGTCAAGTGCCATGGAGGAAACAGTGGACTGTGCCACTACCTCTCAGTCATTTAGCGGGTCCTGCCTAGGTGCCTGCCTTTGACAAGCCACGTCACACATCAACTCGTGCAACTCATTGGTTTCCACTGGTTCCCCTTTAGAGGGTTCTGATTTCACTCAAGGGCAGTGGGCACTGGGCATGTCCACATGCTGTACAGGACATCATGCACTTGCACCACTGTTATCCAGTTGTCCACCAAGGTTATTGTGGGTACCTCGCAGTGCTGTGTTGTCTATCTTCTATTTTACTTTGTATATTATTTAAGGTTGTGTATGAATTCGCTTGGGCTACTGCTTCGCCAATGCACTCCTCAGTAAGCGAAGTCCTACAAAAGACAAAGAAAGAAAAGTGTCTCTTCTTTGGCTTATTCCCCCCCCCCCTCCAACATTGGGATTGGAGGATGCTTCACATGGGGTGATCACTCAGCACGATTGGGAGATGAAGTTGTCTATCAACGCTGAAAAAGGCTTATTTTCCCCTCCCTTTTACCCATTAAAAAAAATTCACTGCAACCCAAATTGAACTCCCCCCGCCCCTGAAAATCAACACAAATGACCCCAAATCATCAATTTCTAAGCACAGTCATTTTCAGGGATCTAGCTTTAAAAACAAAGAAGTAATAGGCATTTCTTCACTCAATATAATCCTATGGGAAAAAACGTCCAAAATGGCAATCATAGCTCCGCAACAACGCGAAGCACTCCGCAACTCAGTGAACCGCTTTGCGTTGATCCGCTGCCTCCCCGACCCCATTCGGAACCACCTTTGGCAGAGGTGGATCGGGTCGCTCCGCTCCTGCTTCTACGACCTGAAATGGAATGGAGCACAGCCCTAATTGTTTGGTTGTCTCCCCTTTTTGTGGCGTCGCCCCCCTCTCAGTCTAAAATGTTGAAATGCTTCTCCTGAGTTTTCATCATTACTAGTAGTAAAAGCTTTAAGCAAAATATGACGGTATGGTTGGTACTTTGGGCCCCTCCCACCCATGGGTTGTGGTCCCTGAGTTTCTCTGAAATGGAATTCAGGAGTCAGGGAGAAAGAGGTTCAACACCCCTGATTTAAAATGTCACTGTGGGGTCTCTCTCTTGTCATTTGCAAATCCGGTCCTGACATTCCCTCCTGGGTTGTTCTCCCCGCCTGCAGGGACCGTAGGAAACTGGAAGGAGCACTTCACGGTGGCGCAAAGTGAACGGCTGGACAACATCTATGCTCGGGAACTGGGGAACAGCAGCCTGAACTTCCGCACTCAGCTATAAGCACCCCACTGTGCCTCTTACAAGCCGTTTTCGCCCAGACGCACCTGTTGAGTTCACCTGCGCAAAGGGAAACAAGCTGCTGGTTCACAAGCATCCAAGCGCATATTGTGGTCCCTTAATGACCTTGGATTTTGCTCCTCTGTTGATGACTGGTTTGCTTCTTACCTGTCGGGTCGGATATTCAACGTGTTGGCTAATGGCCGCTCATCTTCTTCTTTTGCCCTTTTAGTTGAGGTTCCACAGGGTTCAGGGCTTGGCCTATGGTGGTTTTCTTCATATATGCTATCCTTGGGTAATCTTATTCAGTCTCATGGCCTCCAATATCATTTGTATGCCAATGGTACACGATTATAGCTTTCTCCTGATGTTCAGGATCACATCTCGGCGTGTTTTGGGGATATCTTAGCTTGGATGCTTCAGCATTCCTTGAAACATAGGCTTAATCTACACCAAACAGTACATTGCACTATGAAAGTGGTATGAAAGCGGTATATAAAAGGCAGGAGCCACACCAAGCGGAATATAGCGGTATGAAAGCAATACATGGTATGTGTCAATCGGCCCCAACAGTTGTCAATGTACTTCAATACTGCTATAAAGCAGGAGTGTGGCTCCTGCCTTTTACTATTTATTTATTACATTTATATCCAACCTTTTTGCCTCCAAAGAACCCAAGACGGTGTACGTAATCCTCCTCCTCTCCATGTTATCCTCACAACAACAACCCTGTGAAGTAGGTTGGGCTTTTATATACTGCTTTCATACCACTTTCACAGTGGAATATCCTGCTTGGGGTAGATGAGGCCTTTAATATGGCTAGGGTGACCATAGGTCTGGTTTTAACCAGACTTGTCTGGACACGGGGGTGGGGCAAACCGTGTCCGGGGGGAAATCCACAATTTCCCCGTTTTGTCTGGGAAAATCCACTTTAAAAAAAACTGTTTAAGGCCCTCCAGGCTTCCATCCGGGCCTCTCCTTTGCCGCAGTGACATTGACCAGGCTCGGATAGAAGAAGCTTGGAGGGGCTTAAACAGTGCATTTCTGAAATGTGGAAATACGATGGTTTAAGCCCCGCCCACACTTCCATCCGGGGCTCTCCTTGGTCGCCACAGTGACATCGACCAAGGAGAGCCCCGGATAGAAGCGTGGGCGGGGCTTAAACCATGCATTTACGCGTTTTGGAAACAAGCGGTTTAGGCCCTCCCAGGCTTCCTACTGGCCCTTTCTTTGGTCGTCGTAACTGCAGCAACCAAGCAGAGGCCGGGACGGAAGCCTGTGAGGGCCTTAAAGCATGTGTTTCCAAAATGCAGAAACGCGCGCTTTAAGGCCCTCCAAGCCTTCCGCCAGCTCCACCACCACCACCGGCCCTGCTGCCAGCTGCAGCAGGCAGCAGCTGCCTCCGCCACCAGCTGCAGCAGCCACCACCACCAGCAGGCACTACCACCACCAGCAGGCACCAGCCGCCCCTGCCGCCAGCTGCACCAGCAGCCACCAGCAGCCACCAGCTGTCAATGAGGCAGGTTTTTTGGGGTGTGTGTTTTTTAATGTTTTTGACTGTTAATGTTTGGTTGAAGTTGAAACAAGCTAAGAGGTGTTAGCCTTTAGTCCATTTTGTTCCATCGGTAATGGTTGCAGGGTAATAGTAGTTTATATTTCTGAATGCTTGTTTGCTGTACTAGATTTTTCTTCTAGTTGCATGATCCAGGAGGCCAGGTTCTGTGAGTGCATAGTTGTCCTTGACAGACGGGGCATGCACTTCCTAAAGTAAAGTGAACAGATGTGAAGCGGCTGCAATCCTATGTATCTGGGAGTAAGCTTTATTGAAATCAATGGGACTTGTTTCTGTTGTTTCTTTGGGCAGTTTTCTTTGGGTCCCTGATTGGAAATTCAGGAGATATTTTGATAAAAGGAGGGGAAGATCCTTGTCTAACATTGTGATAATGAGCATCTGTTCTTTCTGCTCTTTGTTTGAAAGAACGTATTCTCCCTTATGAGCCTGCTCATGCTTTGAGATATTCTGGATAAGCCCTTCTTTCAGTCCTGCCATCTTCACAGGCGCGCTTGGTGGGGACATGGGAGAGGGCCTTCTCGGTGGCTGCTCCAGTACTTTGGAACTCTCTTCCCGGGGAAGCAAGGCTGCCTCCCTCCTTGATGGGCTTTCGGAAGCAGGCTAAAACTTTTTTGTTCCAGCAGGCCTTTGGAGAATAATCTGGCCCTCCATCTATGTTAATGTCTTATAATTTTGTTGTGTATTTTAAATGTTTATGGTTCCCCCCTCCCCAATGTATGTTTAAAACTTTGTAAGGCTGCCTTGAGGCCCAGCATTGGGCAAAAGGCGGGATACAAATAAATATAATAATAATAATAATAATAATAATAATAATAATTTGTATTGCTACTGGCTATGGTCTTGTTTACATGGCTAATGAATCAGAGATATAATGACACATTTTTAGATTAGTTTCTCAATGATAAACCAGAAGTTGAAATAAGCTAAGAGGTGCTAGTGAGAAAATGCAACAAGCCTTGTCCATTTTGTTCCATGGCTAAGTTTGCAGAGTAATAGTATTTTATTCTCTTTCTGAATGCTAGGCTGTCAGTATGTTGCACTAGATTTTTCTGTACTTGTCAACTGCTTCATTTTTTCAGTGGTAGCAGTATGCTGAATCTGTGAGTATGGATATGCGAAAGGTGATGGGGAAAGAGTGTTAAATGTTAGGAAAGGTGAGACTATGGTCATCCAGCTAAGGATTTGCAGTCAGAAAAGATATTTGAGGGAAAGGGAGACTGTATCACACAGAGTATAGCAAAAGCTTCAGAGTACTGCAAAAGCTACAAAAGTAGGCATGAGTGAAGTTAATTTCAGATACGTTGAATATCTCACTTGTTCTTTATTCCAGTGATTTCAACACTAAGATGTAATGTAGAACAGATTTGTCTTAATTGTGTGCTGTGAAGTCAGACTTGGGACCAAGGCCATGTTTAGGTGGGCACACCCCCTTGGGGGCTCAGCATGTTGGTGGGCACGCCCCCTTGAGGCTGCCATTTTGTCCTCCTTTTTGGTTTCCAAGATATGGTCACCCTAAATATGGCAAAGACAGAATTGCTGGTTTTTCCTCCCAAACCTTCTCCCCATCTTTCATTCTCTATTACTGTTAATAATGTTATAAGTCTTTTCCTTTGAAAATGAATTTCATTGGAATGACTGGGCTAGTTTGCAATTACCCCCCTCAACCTTCTGATTTTGATAGTGGGAGAAAGAACCAGTGAATTTGTATCACATGTGTACCTTGCTTTTCTTCAAGGATTTCAACATTCCATATATAGGATATATTTATTTTATGCTCATATTGACGTTCATAGGGATATAGGAGGAGGAATACGGTTGGGGGAGTGGAGCTCAGTCTCCTGGACTCCGTTCCATCTCCTACCAGCTGACCCGACTTGGTCTGCAGTGAGTCAAACCATCTGGTGGAGTTTCCATGGGTTTTGGGTAACGGGGGGTATAGACATTGCGCACATTTCAGGGGCAATTTGTGTAATTTGCACAAATTTCAGCCGCTCTTTGTGGAAATGTCTACTTCCCCAAATTGAGCAAACATGTAAAAAGACCCTGGAATTTAGGGGAAATGCACGGTTCTCTTTGCAAATGTAAGCTGCAGAAGTCCAGTGAGCCCCCAAACAGCCAAATTTTCCTAGGACGGACATCCGTAACTCAACTGAAGTATTATACATAGGCCTGGAAATTCCACGTTGACAGCACACTGTCCAGGGGGTAAACAAGCTTCTGTGGTAATCTTCCTCCCAGTTAATTGGCCATTGTTAATTGTCTAAGAGAATGAGTCATGCTTTGATTTCCATCTTAATCCGGGAACAAACATGTTAAGAGAGCAAGTTAGCAAGCGTCCTGTTTACCTTGTTTACCTTCCGCCTCATACAAGAGCAAGGTGATAATTGGGTTGCCTCACGTAGGAACAGCAGAAGAAGAGGGGAGGGAAGAATGGTATATAAACCCTGGATGTATTCTCAATAAACGTGATATTCCATCATCACCCATCATGTGCGTGAGTTTACTACACTCAACAATTAGTTTGCAGAAGTAAAAAGCCGATCACTTTTTAATAGAGCACAAATTGGATTAAGACTGAAACACAGCCTTCCCCAAACAGTGGCTGTTGCTAGCTGGGGATTATGGAAGCTGCAGTGCCACGCATAAGGCGGGCACCACATTGAGGAGGAATGCTGCCCAAACTACACCTTCAGGCCATAGATCCTTGTCTGCTAACATGTGCTTAGGCTAATTAGAACTAAATCGGAAGTGGAGGGAATTAAAGCACCAGAAGTTCACAAGAGGAGAGTGTGTAGAAACACACCCCACTAGTTTCAAACCTATAAGCTGTTTGTTAGGAATGTGCTCTTGGAGGTCTCCTCGGATGAGGACGAGGAGGAGAGCATTTCTGCAGGAGAGGGAGTGTCGGCTCCCACAGTGGAGCCAGAGATGGGCTCGCAGAGGGAGGAAGATCCCGGAGAAGAAGAGATGCCGGAGGCACAGGTTGACCAGGACCTAGCCTTACCTGAAGTTCCTGGGGAGGTGGAGGTGGAGCCGCCCAGTCCTCGGGAACGCCGACGGCATAAGCGAGCGGCACAATTGCAGTCAGTCAGAAGGAGTGTGCACGTGCACAATCTGCAGGAGAGGAATGCGTTGCTTAAATAGCAGCCTAATGTGATAAGGCACAGCTGGGGGAGAGGGCGGAGGTCTGCTGCCTGAAGTAGAAAAGGAGGAAGCGGGACGCCTTGCACTTCCTGGCAGACACCTGGATTAATTCCTAGCAGCCAGGCTGTTCCCTGCTTGGACCCTGCTGCACCTTGCTTCCATCGTGTGGATTCCGCCCTCGAGCTTGGCCTGGCTGACAACGCTTCTTCGTCTTGCTCCTGCCCCTTTGGACTGCACTGACAACGCTTCTTCGTCTTGCTCCTGCCTCCTTGTGACCGGACCAGCGGACCACGTTCCTGGCTTCTGTTCCTGTGGGTTATTTTGAATTCGGGCTCTGACAAACCCCACGCAGGTCCTGTTTCAGAGGCTGCTGCTCTAACACTGAAACCTGACCCTGCTGCTCTTAATTAGGGGTGTGCACGGACCCCCCACTCCGCTTCACTTTAAGATCCGCCATTTTCGGATCGGCCCACTCCGCTCCGAGCTCCGTATCCGGATCGGAGCTCCGGTCCCCCCCATAGGGGGGGTTACCGGGCCCTGCCGCCATCGCCGCCCATGCGGCGACGGCGGCAGAGCCCGGTAAGGAGGAGGGGGGCCTTACCTGCCTCCGTCCGTGGTCCATCGCCATCTTCAATTGAGCCCGTGGTTCCAGCAGGAAGTCTGGGCCGTGCGGCCCAGACTTCCTGCTGGAACCACGGGCTCAATTGGAGATGCTGACGGACCGCAGACGGAGGCAGGTAAGGGAGAGGAGGGCGGGGGGGGGTTTACCAGGCCCTGCCGCCATCGCCGCCCATGCGGCGACGGCGGCAGAGCCCGGTAAGGGACCAAGGGGGAGGGGGGCCTTACCTGCCTCCGTCCGCAGTCCGTCGCCGTCTTCAATTGAGCCCGTGGTTCCACCAGGAAGTCTGGGCCGCAAGTGCGGCCCAGACTTCCTGCTGGAACCAAGGGCTCAATTGGAGACGCTGACGGACCGTGGACGGAGACAGGTAAGGGAGAGGAGGGCGGGGGCGTTACCGGGCCCTGCTGCTGTCGCCGCATGGGTGACAGCGACAGCGGCAGGGCCCGGTAAACCCCACTTACCTTTCTGGCGGAGCTCCGGATCGAGGCGAAGGATCCGCCTTCACCTCGATCCTCTTCGCCACGCTCCGCCGGCCCCCCAATCCTCTTCGCCTCCGCCTTAAGGGCAGGCGAAGCCCCCCGCTCCGCTACTGCTTCTCCGGTCCGATTAGAAGCGGAGCACATCCCTACTCTTAATCTCCTGTTGTGCTGGCTAAGAGATTTATTAGCCAGGTAATTGACTAATTAATAGGGGTGTGCACGGACCCCCCGCTCCGCTTCACTTGCAGATCCGCCATTTTTCGGAGCGGGTCGCTCCGCCCCGCCCCCGCTCCGCCCACTTCCGCTCCGCTCCGCCCGGAGCTCCGGATCGGATCCGGAGCTCCGTTTTTGCCCCCCCATAGGCTTGCATTGAAAGCTAAAAAAGTAAACAACTTTTTTTCCGTTGAAGTTAGAAACCTCACGTTTGGCACCATGACACCTCATGGGCGTATACACACACACGCCAAGTTTCAAGGCAATCCCATCATCCCCTGATTTTTGGCGAATTTTTGAAAATCGGGCACCCCATTCACACCCCTTGGGATAGCTCCGTCAATTTGCATGTTACAAACCTCAAACTCGGCACCAGGGCAGCTTATCCATGTGTCCACATGCACGCCAAGTTGCAAGCAAATCCCATCATCCCCTGATTTTTGGCGCGGCTCTACCCTCTAACGCACCTCCCATAACCCTAATTCACACCCCTTTAGATAGCTCCGTCAATTTGCACGTTAGAAACCTCAAACTCAGCACCATGATAGCTTATCCACGTGTCCACATGCACGCCAAGTTGCAAGGCAATCCCATCATCCCCTGATTTTTGGGGAATTTATGAAAATCGGGCACCCCATTCACACCCCTTGGGATAGCTCCGTCAATTTGCATGTTAGAAACCTCAAACTCGGCACCAGGAGAGCTTATCCATGTGTCCACATGCACGCCAAGTTGCAAGCAAATCCCATCATCCCCTGATTTTTGGCATGGCTTAACTCACCCCAAATTGTCCCATTCTACAACTACGTCAATTTGCACGTTAGAAACCTCAAACTCAGCACCATGATAGCTTATCCACGTGTCCACATGCACGCCAAGTTTCAAGGCAATCCCATCATCCCCTGATTTTTGGGGAATTTATGAAAATCGGGCACCCCATTCACACCCCTTGGGATAGCTCCGTCAATTTGCATGTTAGAAACCTCAAACTCGGCACCAGGAGAGCTTATCCATGTGTCCACATGCACGCCAAGTTGCAAGCAAATCCCATCATCCCCTGATTTTTGGCGCGGCTTAAACTTTTTAACTCACCCCAAATCAAGTCCCATTCTACAACTACGTCAATTTGCACGTTAGAAACCTATCCTTTGGTCCCATGACAGCTTACCCATGTGTCCCCATGGACACCAAGTTTCAAGGCAATCCCATCATCCCCTGATGTTAGGGGAACTTTTGAAATTTGAACACTCCAGTATGTCAGGGATTTAAAGTTGCAATTGCAGACAGCTCAATGGGGCCAGTTCCAAGGCAATCCCAACATGCCACGAGATAACCCTAAATCTTCTGGCACATTTGAAAAAGGGATTATTGAATTTGATAAAGTCTAAGTGAGCGCAGGAAGGACTTCTCCCCTTAGTCAAAGCAAGACACATACACCATCGCTGCAAGGCGGGAAGGGGAGAATTATTATTATTATTATTATTTATTTATATAGCACCATCAATGGAAAGCAGGCAGGCAGCATGCATTGTAGTGCCGCAAGGATGGCTTGAGCACTAACGCATAGCAAACCAACCCATAAGTGGGCGCAAAGTGAGGCAAAGATGGCTGGTTGTTTCTTTCTAAGCCAGCAGTTACGCCTTGAGGGGCACAGAGGAGGACGATTGGGAGCAAACCAGGCACCAGGCGGGCAGAGAGGCAGGCAGAGTAGGCGAGGAGTCAGTCCTGGCAGATGCCCCACCACAGCAGCACCCCGGGGGAGGCGGGCAGGCAGGCAGGCAGGCTGCGGGCATTTCTGGGGGCACAAGGAAGTGATGGCTGGTTTCTAAGCCAGCATTGCAGTTAGTCACGCATTGCAAACGCAAACCATCCCAGCGAGTCGGTCACCGAGGAGGACAGGCTAGCAGAGGGGCAGGCAGAGTGACATGTCATAGATCTAGTATTGGGGAGGAGTCAGTCCCGGCAGATGCCCCAACACAGTAGCACCCTGGGTGGGCATTGGAAAACGCCATCTTGTGGGTCAATACTTCCCCCACCCCATGTCCTGCAGGGTTGCCTGCCTAACCCTTGTGGGGATGGGAGATGGAGAGCTTAGAGTGGCAGTGCCAGCAGCAGCCTTCGGCTTTCCCCTGGAACCAGTCGCCTTGCCCGCCTCTTTCCCCAGCAAGATCGCCTGGTGCTGCCTATGAAGATGCATCTTCATGCTGCTGGTTCCATAATGCCCTGTCGATGAACCCCTGCTTAGGCTGAGTTTGCAGTGGCGACAGACAGCAAAGCGGGGATCCGCTCCCAACTCAAAGTGGTCCCACACGATGCTTGTCTTTCGTTTCTGTGGTGACACCACCAATTGCCCGCCTGAGCTCTCTGGTGTTGCCACAGAAACAGGGGTGTGGGATGAGACTGGGGAGAGAGCCTCGGCCTGCTGCTGCTCCTCCTCAGCCCCCACATCCTGGAGGCCCACCGCCTCCTCCTCCTCCCCCCCCTCCACTGTGCTGAGGACCTCGTCTAGGTCCATCAGCGGGCTCGTGGGCTGAAAGGAGAATGAAGGAGTTGGGGATACTCCTCCTCCTCTAATGGCACTGCTGCCACGTGCCTCTTGCAAACGGGCACTTTTCCCATTCCCACCCTCAAAAAGAGAACGCCGGGCACAAGTTGCAGAAGAGAGTGGCTCTGCCTGCTGCTTGTCCTGCTTCTGTTTTGGAGCAGTCAGCCAAGGAGTTGCCCGTTTGAGTTTCACAGGAGGAGAGGAAGCCCTGCTGGCAGACTGAGCCTTGCTGCTTTCAGCACGCCTGCTTTCTCTTTTCATGATGACTAACAAAATATTAATACTACTAATACTATGTATAAGGTACTACTAAGAATATGTATAAGAAGAATATAATATGTTTAAATGTAGGGAAATGGGACAAGAACAATAAAATATACTACTACTAATATGTATGAGAATATACTACTAAGAATATCTACAAGAATATAATAATATGTTTTAGAATATTACTAATAAATGTAGGGAAATGGGACAAGAAATGGGACAACCACTACTATAAGAAGAACAAAATATGAATACTACTACTAATATGTATGAGAATGTATACTAATAGACTACTAAGACTATGTCAAAGAATATAATAATAATATGTTTAAGAATAGGGAAATGGTGTGCGTATGCTTTCCCCAAAATGCTCAATCTGTGGCTGCCTGTTGAACTTGACAAAAGCAGCCCACTCCGTCGAAGTTACACAGAGAAGAAAAAGAGAATCCAATTTTTTTGGTATATTTGGTATATAGAAGATAGAAGGAAACACAATCAGGATTTAAGAGAGGGGAGGGGGAAAAAGAACCAACCACTACTATAAGAAGAACAAAATATGAATACTAATATAATATGTATGAGAATATATACTAATGGACTATGTGAAAGAATATAATAAAATATGTTTAAGAATATAAATGTAGGGAAATGGGACAAAAAGTGTGTGTATGCTTTCAAAAGAAAGCTTTCACAAAAGCAGAACAGTCAGGCTTTAATACAGGGAAGGGGGGGGGCAACCAACCCAACCACACACTCCAAAATTCAAAAATAAAGTTTATATTAAATCAAAGTAAGGGGAAAACACAGGGCAAACTAAGCTACAAGTCAGAAAGAAGCAAACAAACACACACACGCGCCAAACTAAACCTATATTAAATTAATCTATCTCCAAAGCAGGAGCACTAGCTAAGTAAGTGTTCCCTCCACGAACGCCAACCCACAAAGAGACACAAAACAGAAAGTTCTCAGGGTGGGTCTGCCTTAGTCCCCCCTCCAACGCTGGGATTGGAGGAGGATGCTTTCTGAGGAGATGAATTCTCATCAGGATTGGGAGTTGAATGTGCCTGTCATCGCTTCCAAAAAAATAATAATAAAAAAAAAAAACCCAAACCCCGATTTTTAAAAAAATATTGCACGTGAACCACAGCACGCAGAAAGTTGAGAGTGGTCTCAAAATGACCCCCATCCACGACTCTCTGTGCACAAGAATTTTCAGAACGATAGCTTAAACCCCCCCCCAGTTATCCCCGATTCTTTCCCTCAATGCAATCCTATGGGCGAAAAGCCGAAACGGAGCCCCGCGGTTGACCCTATTTTTAAAAAACTTCTAGCCCGCGACCCGTACGATGCAGAAAGTTGAGAGTGGTCTCAAAATGACCCCCATCCACGACTCTCTGTGCACAAGAATTTTCAGAACGATAGCTTAAACCCCCCCCCAGTTATCCCCGATTCTTTCCCTCAATGCAATCCTATGGGCGAAAAGCCGAAACGCAGTTTGAGCCCCGCGGTTGCCCCGATTTTTAAAAAAATATTGCACGTGAACCACAGCACGCAGAGAGGTGAGAGTGGTCTCAAAATGACCCCCATCCACGACTCTCTGTGCACAAGAATTTCCAGAACGATAGCTTCAAAAACAACGTAGTTATGCGCGATTATTTGCCGCAATGCAATCCTATGGCGAAATGTTTTCAAGATGGCGACCGGAGCGCTCCGACTGAACTCGGAGCTCCGAAAAATGGTCGCTTCTCTTCGCCTTGCTTCTAGGGGGTCCGCGGTCCGCTCCTACTCCGCCTCTGGGTAAGGCGGAGCAGGCCAATCCGCTACTGCTTCTACGCTCCTAATCGGAGCGGAGCACATCCCTACTAATTAAACACTTCACAGCAGATACCGTATGGCTGCATTCCTAACACTGTTCCACAAAGTCCAAATCTACACCTTGAATCAAAAGTTCCTCCCTTTGAGTTCCTCCCTTCAAAATTCTGCCACCACAGTGACGCGCCCAAGAACCAGTAGGAATAATTAGTTCGACCGGAAGTGTTTTAATCTCCAGAGTTGTATTCAAGCAGCTTACTCTGCTTATTGCATGAGTAATGACGGTCAACTCCCACACTCGTATTTTGTGCTTAGGAGAGAATATAAGAAATTGTTACATCGCAAAAAGACTGAAGCAACCCGTGAAGCATGGCAAATGTTGATGGCTGCTTCTGTAACGCGTAGCTGTAAAACCTTTTGGCAGCTTGTATCGGGCGCCCTAAGTAACAGGTGTGATAGTCCAGAATGTTACATTCCAGCCAGTATTTGGGAAAATCACTTTCGTATTGTTTTTAGTGACAGCAGTGATACATTACCCCACCCCTATCTATCTTCCGCTGCCCTGGAATGGCCTCCGGTTGATTCTGCCACTGTGGAAGACTTAATCCGTAAGCTTAAGCCTGGTAAGGCTCCCGGCCCTGATGGTATTCCATCAGAGCTGATTCAAAGTAACATCAGCTGGTGGGCCCCCTTGTTGGCCTCTTTATTCTCTTTAATTAACCAATCAGGTATTATTCCTGCCGTTTGGCTGAAAGCTTTTATAATTCCAATATATAAAAAAGGCCGCAAAGATGATCCATCTAATTACCGCCCTATTATTTTGTTATCGATAGTGGGGAAGATCTATGCCAGTTATTTAGGCCTCAAACTAAAGGCATGGACCATTGAGCATGACATACTGGGTGTTGAGCAGATTGGTTTTAAACCCGGCTGTTCAACCCTTGACCACTGTTTGGTCTTGACGCACCTGGCCTACAGATATTCTGCCCCTAAAAGCGGCAAACTTTTTGCAGCCTTTATTGATTTAAAATCGGCTTTTGATTCTATATCACGCTCGCGTCTTTGGAACATATTGGAACAGGTTTCTGTGGATAAGAGACTCTTGTTTTTGATTCAATCTCTCTACTATAACACCACTGCTCAGGTTTGGTGCAGCCCATCAGGTCACTACACAAAAGAGATTGCTGCATCATGTGGGGTTAGACAAGGCTGTGTGCTCACACCTCTATTATTTAATTTGTATTTGTCAGACCTCCCCCATGCATTAGAGTCCTTACCATCCCACCCACCTAAGATACAGAACACTAAAGGGCTTTGCTAGACCTGCCGGCTTATGCCAGCAGGGAGGCGGGGCTGAGGCGCGCTAACATTAGCGCGCCTCCCCCAGGCTTCCACATGCACGACGCGCAGGGACATCGAGTCCCTGCGGCATCCGCCGTTTTTGTTGTTGTTGTTAAAGGGCCGGGTGCGGCCCGAAGAAGGCGGACAAGGTAGGTGGGTTTTTTTACCGGGGGGGGGGGGAAGGATGGCAGGGTGGGTGGCAAGGGGGGAGGGCGGGTGCAATCGCACCCGCCCTCCCCCCTTGCCACCCACCCTGCCATCCTTCGCCCTCCCCTCTCTTCCCCCCCCCCCCGGGCCAATGGGCACAGCGCTCGTATGAGTGCTGTGCCAGGCAGGTCCGCGGCTTTTCGCGGCTACTCGTAAGTGAGTAGCCGCAAAAAGCCGCAGAAGTCCCTAGACGTTCCCCAGCTCCGGCCTGAGGCCGGAGCTGGGGAAAAGGCGCGCCATAAGCGAATTCGCTTATGGAGCGTTGGAGGAGGCCTCAGCGCGGCCTGCCTCCGGATTCCCCTGTGCGTCATCTGGACGCACAGCAGGGAAACCGGGTCGGAAGGCGCGCTAAGGCCTCGTCTAGCAAGGCCCAAAGTTTCTCTGCTTCTGTACGCAGACGATGCAGTTCTGATCTCTCAGACCAGGGTAGGCCTCAAGAGATTGCTGTGCGGCTTTGCCAACTACTGTTCAGAAAACTTGCTATCTATTAATCATACTAAATCTAAGGTATTGGTGTTTTCCAAATGCAAGGTTAGATTTTCCTGGGCCATGGAGAACTCCGTGATTGAGCAAGTGGGCTCCTATAAATACTTGGGTATATGGTTCCATGAAACCATCTCTTGGAGGGAACAGGGAAAACACTCTAAGACTAAAGCTGAACAACACCTAGGTGCAATTACTCGCTTCTTTTTTACAAGGCGCGGGAAATTCATTCCAACAGCTGTCCAGGTTTTCAAGGCTAAAATCATCCCTCAGATTTTATATGGGGCACCAATTTGGTTTCCATGCTCTAAATCCTCCTTTGAGGGCATTCAGTCATCTTTTCTTAGGATGTTATTTGGTGTTCCCAAGTGTGTCTCTGGAGCTGCTCTTAAACTAGAAGTTGGTCTGAATTCTGTTAATTGCCTGGCCTGGATCCATGCTATCCATTTTTGGCTTCGCTGTAAGTTGGCACCTCCATCTAATTCTCTAGTATCTAAGATCCTGTTAGACCACTTTGAATCTCCTTGGTCAAAGGCCATGACTAGTAAAATCAAGTCAGTAGGCCTATCCCCCCAAATGCTACTATCAAGGGATTTAGCTAGTGCCAAATCAGTAGTGAAACAGAGGTTGCTTGATATAGATATGCAAGTCCTTCAGAGTGCTGCACGGGGCCCATGTTCCCCCCGTCCCTAGGACTACCAGCCTCTTTTTGTAAAGATGGGATGCCTTATCTACGCTGGTTGACTATTCCTAAATACAGGAGAGAATTTTCATTAGCCAGACTTAATGTCCTTCCCTCCAAACTTCTGGAGGGCAAATTTAATAAAATTCCAGTGCTCAACAGATGCTGCCCCTGCAACAATAGTGAAGTGGAAACTGTATCTCATGTTTTACTGTTTTGTAGATTTTATCTAGGGGCGATCTTCTGAACCCTATTTTACAATCTTACCTTGGTCACCCAACCGAATTCTTAATGTCTCTTTTACTTTGTAATATAGACAAATCAATCACTGAGCAAGTGGCCAAGTTTTTGAACTTGGCCATTTCTTTTAGATCTTCTATGATCGCCTGACTTTTTAATAGTTAATGGTATGTTCAGTTTGCTTGTATGTAAAATTTTTATTTGCTGGAATGGTCTATTGACTGCAATAAACTGTTGTTGTTGTTGTATATATGGAGAACCTGGTGAAATTTCCTCTTCATCACAACAGTTAAAGCTGCAGATTGCCCTGAACTCTTTTAAAATGGTCACTCTAGTACAGCTCCTGCAGTTTTAAATGTTGTGTTGAAGAGGGAATTTCACCAAGTTCTCCATATATACAAATGACACCTGCTGAAATTCCCTTTTCTATGCAATTGTTAAAGATACAAGAGCCCTGTCCTCCTTTTCATATGGTCACCCTACATAAAAGTCATCACCTCATTTACCTCAGATGAAAATGTGTTTTGCAAGTATTCTGTCTTTTCTGTCCCCACAATATACCCCTGTAAAAATTTTGATGTCTGGAGATTTTTCTCTGCTGATAAGTGATCTTGAGGTGTTGGTTTAACATAATAATTTGGGTAGATATTCTAATTCTTGCACGAAATTTTTTTAAGGGCTATTTTAAAAATGGCGGGCAATTTTCTTTAGGTTACTAGTTTTCATCAATCACAGAAGTAACTTTCCCGTATTTGGTATCAAATTATAGGTTTTCAGGGTCAAGGAGTTCAAAGAATATGTTATTTTAATTGTCGGAGTACTCCTTCTGCCATTTTCCATGATGGTACTGAAATGTTTTTTCATTTTCTCAACAAATGAGCATACAAATGTGATTTTGGCTTTAAACTATAATTTTTTGGGGTTCAGCAGGTCAACAATGGCATTAATTTTGATGGAAAGACAGTCCTTGCACCATTTTTAAAAATGGCACCCAAACTTTTATCCCTACAATAGGCCATGTAATGTGAACGTATAGCTTACATGGTCATTTTTTTCATGATGTATGCTAAAACATTATGGTTTATTGCATCATTCATTAAAAAAAGGAATGAAAATTGAATTTATTTTATTTTGTATACTCATCAGGTGCTACTATTGTATCTAAAGACTTGCTAAAACAGAAAAAAACCACATTTATGTAGAAATATTAAAGCAGTTTGACATAAGCGTTTTTGCATTCCCCCAAAAATCATTTACAGAAACACATTTTATGTGTTTTATGCTTGATGTTATTCCCTGCCTCGATCCGAAATAAATTGTCATTGTTGTTGTTGTTGTGTGTTTGACCACTGTGTTTCGACATGGGCATCTCATTGTACCACAAACCTTACAATTACATACACATAAAAGATCACTTGGCAGGAAATTCAAGAACTTTTTTGGTTGGAAGCTCATTGAAATTTTCCCAACCATAATCACATGGGTCTACTTCTGGAAGACCACTCTCTAAGGGGCACACCGATCTTCTTACCAGATATAATGCTCTTGTGATGAGCCCTCTTATGGAGCATGAGGTGGGCAGGAGCTCACTGATTGGTACAGATCTTTTATATTCACTGAAACACAGACTGTCAAAAGTGTCACATTTTGAGTAAGGTTTCCAGATGCGGACAAGGTACTTCTCCACTTCTTTAAAATTATTATTATTATTATTTATTTATATAGCACCATCAATGTACATGGTGCTGTACAGAGTAAAACAGTAAATAGCAAGACCCTGCCGCATAGGCTTACATTCTAATAAAATCATAATAAAACAATAAGGAGGGCAAGAGAATGCAAACAGGCACAGGGTAGGGTAAACAGTAGGGGTGTGCACGGACCCCCCGCTCCACTTCACTTGCAGATCCGCCATTTTCCGGATCGGGCCGCTCCACCCCGCCCCCGCTCCACCCACTTCCGCTCCGCTCCGCTCGGAGCTCCGGATCCGGATCCGGATCCGGAGCTCCGTTTCCCCCCCCCATAGGCTTGCATTGAAAGCTAAAAAATTATACAACTTTTTTTCTGTTCAAGTTAGAAACCTCATGTTTGGCACCATGACACCTCATGGGGATATACACACGCACGCCAAGTTTCAAAGCAATCCCATCATCCCCTGATTTTTGGCGAATTTTTGAAAATCGGGCACTCCACACACAACATCCCTGCGAAGTGGGCAGGGGAGGAGGGAGGGAAGGCAGGCAGGCATGCAGCTGGCATTTCTGGGGGCATAAGGAAGTGAGCCAAGGATAAGCCAGTAATGCATATAAAATGGAATAAATCAATAAATAAACAAAGGAGGGGTGGAATTAAAAGCAGCAGTGCTGCTCTATAAACATCAAGAAGAATTTTTTTAAAAAGGCTGTATCTGTCTTTTACCAGCAATAGGGGGACGTGCCCGGGGGAGGGGGAAGTAGCTGCCAGTTCAAGACAGCCACCAACAGCTCTGAGAAGAAGTAAAACGCTCACTTCAACTCATAACAGGCATTGCTCCACCACTGAAAAGTGAGCATTCACTTCAACTCATGATAGGCATTGCTCCACCGTTTTACTCTCTTTGGAAGGCTCTAATGGCCTTCCAGTGCAGGAGAGAGTGGGGGCACGTCCACGATGAGATGCCCTAGGGGAGCTCATCCCCTTGCACCACATCTATTCAGTTGTTCACCAAGGTTAGGGTGGGGAGCAGTGCTGTGTTTCTATCTCTTATTCTTGGCTTAGTATATGATTTCAGGTTGTGTTTGTGCATTTGGTGGGGCTACTGTGTTAAAAAACACGGGGAAAAGCCCGTTCAGATGAAGAAAGAGAAGTTTCCCAGAATCCCAAGTTACCTGTTTTGCCTATGCCCTCCTCCAACTTTGGGATCATCATGACCGGGAGCTGACTCTGCCCCTCAGCCCTTTGAAAAAGGTATTTTTCCCGCCGATTTTTTAAAAACTTCTAGCGCGCGACCCGTACGACGCAGAAAGTTGAGAGTAGTCTCAAAATTACCCCCATCCACGACTCTCTGTGCACAAGAATTTTCAGAACGATAGCTTAACCCCCCCCCCAGTTATCCCCGATTCTTTCCCTCAATGCAATCCTATGGGCGAAAAGCCGAAAACGTCGTTTGAGCCGCGCGGTTGACCCGATTTTCACAAAAATATAGCACGTGACCCAGACAACGCAGAGAGGTGAGAGTGGTCTCAAAATGACCCCCATCCACGACTCTCTGAGCACAAGAATTTCTAGAACGATAGCTTCAAAAACAACCTAATTATGCGCGATTATTTGCCGCAATGCAATCCTATGGCGAAATGTTTTCAAGATGGCGACCGGAGCACTCCGCCTGAACTAGGAGCTCCGAAAAATGGGCGCTTCTCTTCGCCTTGCTTCTAGGGGGTCCGCGGTCCGCTCCTACTCCGCCTCTGGGTAAGGCGGAGCAGGCCAATCTGCTACTGCTTCTACGCTCCTAATCGGAGCGGATCACACCCCTAGTAAACAGGCACTGGGTAGGGTAAAACTAACAGTATAAAGTCAGAACAAAATCAACAGTATAAAGTCAGAACAAAATCAAGTTTTAAAAGCTTTAGGAAAAAGAAAAGTTTTTAGCTGAGCTTTAAAAGCTGCAGTTGAACTTGTAGTTCTCAAATGTTCTGGAAGAGCGTTCCAGGCATAAGGGGCAGCAGAAGAAAATGGACGAAGCCGAACAAGTGAAGTAGAGACCCTTGGGCAGGCGAGAAACATGGCATCAGAGGAGCGAAGAGCACAAGCGGGGCAATAGTGTGACATGAGAGAGGAGAGATAGGAAGGAGCTAGACAGTGAAAAGTCATCAGGTGTTTTCCCAAATTCAGTAACTTATTTTGTTGGTTCAGCACTTAGAGTGCCAACTTTTGTCCTGATTTTGCTCATTTCATCCTCCTGTTAGAATATGACCCTTTTGACTACTCTTGACATGTGTGGACCTAACTTTTTGAAGAGTTCGTGAACTGGAAGGAAGCAATCATTTTCCCCTGTTCCAAAACATACTCATAACTGAGGTCACAGCTAGACCTAAGGTTTATCCTGGGATCATCCAGGGTTCGCTCCTGCCTGAGCACTGGATCCCCTGAGTGTCACCTAGATGAACAGGTTTGACCCCTGGATGATCCAAGGATAAACCTTAGGTCTAGCGATGACCCTAGACACACCTTTGAAAACCCAATTGGACATAAATCGAAGAAGCAAGATGATGGCCTTAGCTAGACCTAAGGTTTATCCTGGGATCGTCCCTGCCTGCTCCCGGGATATCCTGTGTGTCATTTATGTTATTATTATTGTTATTATTATTTGTTTATATAGCACCATCAGTGTACATGGTGCTGTACAGAGTAAAACAATAAAATAGCAAAACCCTGCCGCATAGGCTTACATTTTAATAGAATCATAATAAAACAATAAGAAAGGGAAGAAAATGCACCAAACAGGCAAAGGGCAGAGTAAAACTAACAGTATAAAAGTAAGATCAAAATCAAGTTTTAAAAGCTTTAGAAAAAAGAAAAGTTTTTAGCTGAGCTTTAAAAACTGCGATTGAACTTGTAGTTCGCAAATGTTCTGGAAGAGAGTTCCAGGCATAAGGGGCAGTGGAAGAAAATGGATGAAGCCGAGCAAGGGAAGTAGAGACCCTTGGGCAGGTGAGAAACATGGCATCAGAGGAGCGAAGAGCACGAGCGGGGCAATAGTGTGAGATGAGAGAGGAAAGATAGGAAGGAGCTAGACTGTGAAAAGCTTTGTAGGTCAACAGGAGAAGTTTATATTGGATTCTGAGGTGAATTGGAAGCCAATGAAGAGATTTCAGAAGTGGAGTAACATGGTCAGAGTGGCGAGCCAAGAAGATGATCTTAGCAGCAGAGTGGTGAACAGAAACCAACGAACTGATGTGAGAAGAAGGAAGGCCAGTGAGAAGAAGGTTGCAATAGTCCAACCAAGAAATAACAAATGCATGAACAAGAGTCTTGGCAGAAGAGACAGACAAAAATGATTGAATCCTGGCAATATTATACAGGAAAAAATGACAGGATTTAGCTACTGCCTCAATATGAGGAATAAAGAAGAGCGAGGAGTCAAATATAAAGCCAAGACCACGAGCTTCCTTGACTGGAGTAAGTGTAACATCATTGACAGTAAGAGAGAATGAGAGTTGAGGAGAAGGTTTAGGAGGAAAAACAAGCAATTCAGGCTTTGCCATATTAAGTTTCAAACGACAATGAAGCAACCAAGCTGAGATATCTGAAAGACATGCCGAGATACAATCATGAACATCAGGAGAAAGTTCTGGAGATGAAAGATATAATTGTGTATCATCGACATACAGATGATATTGGAGACCATGAGATTGAATAAGATTACCCAAGGACAACATGTATAAAGAAAACAACAACGGTCCAAGCACTGAGCCTTGCGGAACCCCTACTGAAAGGGGAAAGGAACAGGGATGACCCCGGGACAATCCCGGGATAAACCTTAGGTCTAGCTAAGGCCGATGACATAAGTATCATTCAAAAGTACAACTCTTTCTGTACTGTTGCGAACTGCCCAGTCTACATATGGAACAATCCTTAGGTCAGCCTCTTCCAATCAATTCATTAGTTGTTCAAGGACATGAGTCCCTTCTCTTGTGAATAGAACAGAAGGGAAGGATCTGCACTACTGCTTTAAAATGGTTTATAACAGTAGTGTCCGGGAAAGCCGCCAAATGGCTTGACAAAGGCAAATTAGACCAGCTGGTAACTAAGCAACAGATGAGTTTATTGCAGTTTACAAACAGTGCAAAGCAGGCAATGGAAATGGGGCTTGGAAAGTCAAGGCAAAAAGGGACGGAGTGGAGCAAGATTCAGGCTTACAGCAAAGTCTCGGTTCAGTCCAGAGTCTATTGGTCATGGCAAAGCAGAGGCATGGTGGTTCAGTCCAAGGTCAAACACAGCCGACGGTCAGCAAGGTCCAAATCCACAGTCCAGGAGTCACGGGAGTAGTCACAGGCAAAACGTAGTCAAAAGCAGTCCAAGGTCAAAACAGGATTCCAGAGTAGGCAGACGTGGTCACGGGGTCCGGGAGTCAAGGCTGGATTCAGGAACTAGGTATCTGGTGCAAGGCACGGGGTCAAGAGATCTAAGAGCCAAAGCTTCCGCCAGAAAGCTCAGATAATCTCTGACAACTTTGCATGGCTCACAGCTGCGCTTTTATCCTTAGTCAGAGTGCTGAGTCATGGCCTCTCAGCTGATCCCTAATTGCCTGGTGTTTCTGGTGGAGGCGGCGAGACCGGCGTCTGGTTGCCTTCTCCGCCCGCAACTGGCTGAAACCGGGCTTCTCCGTCTCTTCCTCTTACAAAGAGCCTCGCTGTTTCTTTTGCCGTGGGCATCCCTACACAGGGTACAAAATGGGCCATCTTTGAAAATAGATCCACCACCACGAAGATGGTGGTATGGCCTGCAGACAAAGGAAGGTCCGTTATGAAGTCCATTGAGATCACCTGCCAGGGTCCTGAAGGAGTCGCCAAGGGGTGTAGTAGCCCCGTCGGCCTCCCCCGCAAGTCCTTTGCTTGGTGACAGACTGGGCAGCTTTGGACATAACGGGCCACATCCGCTCAGACCCGAGGCCACCAAAATTCCCGAGTCAGCAGATGCAGAGTCTTGCACAACCCAAAGTGCCCGGCAGGCTTTGAATCGTGGCACAGGCGGAGCACCGTATCTCGACAAGGCCCTCCCGGTACATAAAGACGGCCACAATGATAGAGAAGGCCGTCCCACATGGAAAATGGAGTAGGCGACTTGTCCCTGGCGTGTGCTGCCACCAAAGAGTCCCGCACCTGGAGGTCCCGAATCTGCTCGATCAACGGGGATCCTACTGGGGCAGCTGCAAAATGTTCCGGCCGCAAAATCGTTGACCGCTTCTCTTCCCCAGGCTGTGTCGCATATTCAGGCTTCCGAGATAAAGCATCCGCCTGTCGATTCTGGGAACGTGGGATGTACTTCAGTTTAAAATTGAACCGAACGAAGAACAGGGACCATCGCTTCTGGCGCTGCGTCAATTTTCGTGCAGTCTGTAAGTACTCCAGATTACGATGGTCTGTTCTTACCTCCACCGGGTGCGCCGCTTCCTCCAGCAAATGCTGCCATGCCTCAAAAGCCGCCTTAATGGCCAGCAGCTCCTTCTCCCAGATGGTGTAGTTGCGTTCTGGGGGCGTGAGCTGTCTGGAGTAAAAGGCACAAGGCGACAACCGAGATGCCTCCTTGTTTGGCTGCAGCAGCACTGCTCCGATAGCGACATCCGAGGCGTCCGTCTCGACTATGAAAGGGGTCCGAGGGTCGGGATGCTATAAAATCGGAGACGATGTAAACTTAGTTTTTAGTTTCTCAAATGCCTGCTGGGTGCTCATAGTCCACTGGAATGGGGCCTTTCCACGGAGCAACTGTGTGATAGGCTCAGCGAGGGTTGCAAAGTCGGGAATGAACCTCCGATAAAAATTTGCAAATCCTAAGAAGCGCTGAACCTCCTTTCTGTTCCTTGGGGGCTGCCATGACAACACCGCCTCCACCTTTGCTTGGTCCATCTCCACCCCCTTGGCTGAGATCCGGTACCCCAAAAATTCCACCTCCGTCAGATCGAATTTGCATTTTTCCAATTTCGCATAGAGGTGGTGCTCTTGGAGTCTACGAAGCACTGCCCTCACATGGACGTCGTGGATGGTCTGGTTCGGGGAATAGATCAAAAAATCATCCAGGTAAATAATCACGAACCGATCCAAGTAGTCCCGGAACACATCGTTCACGAAGTGTTGAAAAACTCCTGGGGCATTGCACAAGCCGAACGGCATGACCGTATACTCGTACTGGCCGTATCTGGTCATAAAGGCATTCTTCCATTCATCCCCGTGTCGGATGCGCACCAAGTTGTATGCTCCCCTTAGATCCAGCTTCGAAAAAACCCGAGCATGGCGAAGACGTTCCAACAGCTCCGGGATCAGGGGTAGCGGGTAGCGGTTACGGATGGTAATCTTGTTTAAGGCTCTGTAATCATTGCAGAGCCGGAGTTCACTGGTGTTCTTTTTCTTTACAAAGAGGACCGGAGCCCCTGCAGGTGTCGTGGATGGACGGATGAAGCCCTTCCTCAGGTTAGACTCCAAAAAGTCCCATAGGGCGGCCAGTTCCGGTTCCGACAAAGAATATAGGTGCCCCACCGGTATAGGGGCCTCTGGGACTAAGTCTATGGCGCAGTCATATGTCCTGTGTGGAGACAGTCGCTCAGCCTCCTTTTTGTTAAAGACTCCTGCAAATTCCTGATATTTTGCGGGTAGGCTGCCAGCAGGTTCTTGGGAGGGTGTCTCTGGGGCGGCAGGGATCCGTTCAGGCCAACAGTGCTCCTGGCAGTAGGGCGAGGCAAACAGCACTTCCCTCCGAGCCCACGATATACAGGGGTCATGCTGAATAAGCCACGGCATTCCAAGGACCAGCGGGAAGTGCGGAACAGCAGTCACAAAAAACTGGACCTGTTCCACATGACCCTGGATCTCCATAGTCAGCACCTCTGTCTGTTGGGTCACGGGGCCTGACTTTAGAAGCCGTCCGTCAATGGTCTCCACCGGCCGAGGTTCTTCCAGTCGCTGCAGCGGGACCTGGTGCTGGGTGGCAAACCCCAGGTCCATAAAGCTGTTGGACGCCCCAGAGTCAATCATGGCACCCACTGCCATTACTTGACCCTCTCGTTCCCTAAGATGGACCAAGCAAAGGTGGAGGCGGCGAGACCGGCGTCTGGTTGCCTTCTCCGCCCGCAACTGGCTGAAACCGGGCTTCTCCGTCTCTTCCTCAGATCCCTGCGGCTCCTCCAGAGTCTTTGCTGGCATCAGGCCCTCAGAGCTGGCAGAGGTCCCAGCTGGCCTTGGCTCCTCTCCCTGAGGCTCTGCCACAGTCTCTGCCAGTCTATTCTCCTCATCACCTGAGCCAGGCCTCTCTGCACTAGGTCCAGCCTCTGCCAGCTCCCCTTCATCTCCCGACTCCATCTCCATGCAGGGCATGACAAGTAGTGACAACTGTTGAGGCCCAGGACACACTCCCTATGCAGTCTTCAAAATGTTTTCAAAGTGTTATATCCTACTTAGGGCCTTACTAGACGAGGCCTTAGCGCGCCTTCTGACCCAGTTTCCCTGCTATGTGTCCAGATGACACACAGGGGAATCCGGAGGAAGGCCGCGCTGAGGCCTGGTCTAACGCGCCATAAGCAAATGCGCTTATGGCATGCTTTCCCCCCAGCTCTGGCCTCAGGCCGGGGCTGGGGGAAGTGTGGAGACTTCTGCGGCTTTTCGCGGCTCCTCGCTTACTCGCGAGGAGCCGCAAAATGCTGCGGACCTGGCACAGCACTCATAGGAGCGCTGTGCCCATCGGTGGGGGGGAAGGATGGCAGGGGCAAGGATGGGAGGGTGGGTGGCACGGGGGGAGGGTGGGTGCGATCGCGCCGCTCACCGCCCGAGCAAGCAGGCGAGCGGCGCTTGCCTGGGCAATGCTGCCCCATCCCAGGCATTGCCCGGGCAAGCGCCGCTCGGCTGCTTGCTTGGGCGGCGGCGGTGTGATCGCACCCGCCCTCTCCCCGTGCCACCCACCCTCCCATCCTTCCCCCCCCCCGTTTTAAAAAAATAAGTAAAAAAGCCACTTACCGTCTCCGGAGTCTTCGGGCCAAATGCGGCCCCTTTAAACAAACAAACAAACAAAATGGTGGACGACGCAGGGCTTGTGTCCTCCCTGCGATTCCGCTGTCTGGAAGCCTGGGGGAGGCGCGCTAATGGTAGCGCGCCTTGGCCCTGCCTCCCTGCCGGCGTAAGCCAGCAGGTCTAGCAAGGCCCTTAGTGTAGATCTGGCCCTAGTTCCAGCTTATCATCAACAACTGAACCACTAGATATCAGTGGAAGTTTAGTGTTTCCTGCTTCCTCTTGCAATTTTGTTCATGCTAGCTTCTGCAGCTTTGTCTTGTTTGAGGTAGATGACCAGAATTTTTTCAGCTGAAAGTATATTGCTTTCAATTACACCCAGATCTACTGTACCCTCAGGGATAGATTCTCTTCTCTTCTTATCCTCTCATATTCCTTTACTGACAGCTGCAAATAGCTGTAGAAAATAGCTGCAAATAGCTGTCGAAGTTCTTGAAGACAACATACAGATGTTGATCCCTTCACTATGGGCATGTCTACACCAGCCATTTATCCCGGGATCATCCTGGGATCATTTCTGTGCATCCAAATGCCACACAGGGGATCCCGGGATCAAGCAGGGATGATCCCTCCATTTTCCTGGGATAACTTTTAGATGTAGAAAGGGCCTACGTTGTTAATGACTTCTCCAAAGTTCTTCATTGCTGACATCTTAACCATTCATACTTGGTACATAAAGTCAACTACAACAGTGGTTTTCAACAGCAAATATGCATTCAAAATCTTCAGGGGAGAGATGCTTTTCAAGCATCTATGTGAAGGTGTTTTGCTGGTTTTGTAGGTGGATCAACATCAGACAGCATGGCAGTACATCATGCTGTATAATTTGTGGGAACTGGATTATTCCTCCTTAACTGAAGAAGGCAGGGCAGATGAGGTGAAACCTTGGTTTCAACAACTTCATTTTTCAGGAGCATGGGAGATGCTTTTTAGTTGCGGTTATTGCTCATCAACTGGAATTAGAAATCCTTGTAGATTTCAAATCACTCAGAAGTTAGCCACCAGATCCTGACCTACCTTCTGCTATTCCTGTCAAAAGGGGATTCCAGATGAAGCTTTGGTCATTCACATATTCACATATTCACATAAAATATTGCCTTTAATTTGTGACCCATCCATGTTTTCCTACTGCTGTTTTCTTTTTTCCTAACCAGAAGAAACCAAATCCACTGAGGAAGACAAGTCAGAATGCCTTTTGGTTAGTAGCTCTAGGTGCCACCTGTCTGAAAGCAACCTAAGGCCATACATTAAGGTTGCAGTCCTAAACACACCAGGAAGAGAATATGTCCAGTGGAAGATCGTGGGACATATTTCTGAATAAACATTTTTAGGATGTCTATAAGTGTCCTGCTTCTGGGTTTCCCATGGGCAGCTGGTTGGCCACTGTGGCCACAGCTAGACCTAAGGTTTATCCTGGGATCATCCAGGGTTTGCCCCTGCCTGAGCACTGGATCCCCTGTGTGTCACCTAGATGAACAGGTTTGACCCCTGGACAATCCAGGGATAAACCTTAGGTCTAGCTATGGCCTGTGTGAACAGAATGCTTGACTAGATGCTAGACTTTGATCTGATCCAGCAGGGCTGTTCTTAAGATTGTGCTGTAAACCTGAAGCAGAGATGGGATTTGATCCCACTTGGCCATTGTTTTTAATTCGAGGGTAATACTGGTTCATGAATGTCTGTGTTCCAGCAGTTGTTATTATTATTATTTATTTATTTATTTATTTATATAGCACCATCAATGTACATGGTGCTGTACAGAGTAAAACAGTAAAACAGTAAATAGCAAGACCCTGCCGCATAGGCTTACATTCTAATTAAATCATGGTAAGACAATAAGGAGGGGAAGAGAATGCAGACAGGCACCGGGTAGGGTAAACAGGCACAGGGTAGGGTAAAACTAACAGTATAGAGTCCAAACAACATCAATTTATAAAAGCTTTAGGAAAGAGAAAGGTTTTTAGCTGAGCTTTAAAAGCTGCGATTGAGCTTGTAGATCTCAAATGTTCTGGAAGAGCGTTCCAGGCGTAAGGGGCAGCAGAAGAAAATGGACGAAGCCGAGCAAGGGAAGTAGAGACCCTTGGGCAGGCGAGAAACATGGCATCAGAGGAGCAAAGAGCACGAGCGGGGCAATAGTGTGAGATGAGAGAGGAGAGATAGGGAGGAGCTAGACCGTGAAAAGCTTTGAAGGTCAACAGGAGAAGTTTATATTGGATTCTGAAGTGAATTGGAAGCCAATGAAGAGATTTCAGGAGTGGAGTAACATGGTCAGAGCAGCGAGCCTCCTATCTAGCGAGTCGCTCTTTCAGCGTGTTGGCTAATGGCAGCTCGTCTTCCTCTTTTCCCCTTTCAATAGGGGTTCCGCAAGTTAACAGGCTGGCAGGGTACCTTGCTGTAAACAACTTTGGTTGTCTACAAGGATATCTGCTTTAAAGTGCCAACAGAAGTGGAAGAGGGTCTCCCCGTGGCTGTCATGCAGTGTCACTCTCACACAGAGACACACTCATTTAACCTCACACATTATTATTATGTAAGAAATCACATACAGTGAAACACAGGGGCAAGTCCAGGCTAAATGTCCTGTTGTTGTGTGCAATAAAATGTCAGCCAAGATTGAAGTGCAGATCTTATTCTTTCACGGGCACACCCAAACCCTATGAACTAATCTCAGGAAATAAGAGACAGACAGACAGACTGACTGGCAGACCAGCAGAGGAAAGAACAAACATTAGACAGTCTGAGAGAGGAGTGAAATACTGGTAAGGTGGCACCAAAGGGAATAGGGCGGAAGTATTTATGGCAGTTTAGGGGCATTAGGCGGAGTAAATATACTCTCCTATTAATGTTTCCCCCTGCTCCTCCCACCCTAGATGATGGATCTCAAGTCAGTAATGGAAATTTTGTTCCTCAAATTTGTCAAGCGCTTTAAGATGGTAGAGCTTGAGGGAGTCCCTTTGATCAAGGACACAGTGGAGCAATGGGATGCGATATGGAATTTTAAAGCCCGTCCGGATGATCTTCTCATTTGCACTTACCCCAAAGCAGGTAAATGGGGTTGGGGAGAAATGGGGCAGAAGGCAAAGGGGTGGGACTAGAGATGTACAATTTCCAGAAATTTTGAAGCCATGGGGGGGAAATGGTTTTTTTCAGGGGAAACGGACGTTTTCAGAAAAATTGGGGGGGAAATGCAATATTAGGACTTTTTACAGATTGAAATGCACTAGTCTTTTCCAGCAGGCCTACCTAAGAATTTTAAGTTGCTGTGATTGTTATTTTAATATTGTATTGGTTTTATATGCTCTTTTAAGTAATTCTATGTATTTTATTGTGCTTGGTGTTGTTCCCTGCCTTGATCTAGCGCAGCGGTTCTCAACCTGTAGGTCGGGACCCCTTTGGGGGTCGAATGACCCTTTCACAGGGGTCGCCTAAGACCATCGGAAAACACATATTTCCGATGGTCTTAGGAAACTGTATTGACTGAACTATGTCATGTATCATCTTTTGTATTATTAAAGCTATTGTTATGTATTATTTTCATTAGCAAACCATCCCATGACAATGGATCGTGTAGAGAAGAACGAAAATAATGTTATGGTTGGGGGTCACCACAACATGAGGAACTGTATTAAAGGGTCGCGGCATTAGGAAGGTTGAGAACCACTGATCTAGAGGGAGAGGCGGGTAATAAATAAGTTATTATTATTATTATTATTATTATTATTATTATTATTATTATTATTATTATTTTAGGAACATAAAATGTAATTATGTACAAATTGGTTTGGCATAAAATTATTACATTTGGTATATTAAAAGTACAGTGTAAACCTATTACACTGCCAGATGATAGTTTGTTGCTCAAGGTAGCTGAAACACTGTTATCTTTGACTTACTACTACAAGGGAGTGATGCATTTAATCCTTTATCTTTGGGAATTCCCTAGTCAGCCCCCATTTTTGAAGCTAGTTCCTAGAATGTGGAATAGCGGTGTAATAGGCCATTGAAGGAGACTTCCAGTCAAAATGTGTCTGGCCAAGACATTCAAAGTATACAGATAACTTTTATATTGTATTTTTAATCTCTTGTATATTGCACATTGTGAGTGCTCTTTATATTCTTTATATTTTTTAAAAAATATATCTTTTGTATTTTACTTTAATATGAAAACTTCACTACAAATCCATTATTACCTTCACTTTCTTGGTTTTCTAGCATTATTATTATTATTATTATTATTATTATTATTATTTACATTTATATTATTATTATTATTTATTTATTTATATAGCACCATCAATGTACATGGTGCTGTACAGAGTAAAACAGTAAATAGCAAGGCCCTGCCGCATAGGCTTACAATCTAATAAAATCATAGTAAAACAATAAGGAGGGGAAGAGAATGCCAACAGGCACAGGGTAGGGTAAGCAGGCACAGGGTAGGGTAAAACTAACAGTATAAAGTCCGCACAACATCAAGTTTTAAAAGCTTTAGGAAAAAGAAAAGTTTTTAGTTGAGCTTTAAAAGCTGCAGTTGAACTTGTAGTTCTCAAATGTTCTGGAAGAGCATTCCAGGCATAAGGGGCAGCAGAAGAAAACTGAAGCCGAGCAAGGGAAGTAGAGGCCCTTGGGCAGGCGAGAAACATGGCATCAGAGGAGCGAAGAGCACGAGCGGGGCAATAGTGTGAGATGAGAGAGGAGAGATAGGAAGGAGCTAGACTGTGAAAAGCTTTGAAGGTTAACAGGAGAAGTTTATATTGGATTCTGAAGTGAATTGGAAGCCAATGAAGAGATTTCAGAAGCGGAGTAACATGGTCAGAGCGGCGAGCCAAGAAGATGATCTTTGCGGCAGAGTCGTGAACAGAAACCAACGGACTGATGTGAGAAGAAGGAAGGCCAGAGAGAAGAAGGTTGCAGTAGTCCAACCGTGAAATAACCAGCGCATGAACAAGCGTCTTGCCAGAAGAGACAGACAAAAATGATCGAATCCTGGCAATATTATACAGGAAAAAACGACAAGATTTAGCTACTGCCTCAATATGAGGAATAAAGGAGAGCGAGGAGTCAAATATAAAGCCAAGGCTACGAGCTTCCTTGACCGGAGTAAGCGTAACATCATTGACAGTAAGAGAGAATGAGAGATGAGGAGAAGGTTTAGAAGTCCCCATAGTTGAAGCTCTCTAGGCGGTTTACAAAAGTTAAAAACAGTGAACATTAAAAAGAAATATACAAAATTTAAAACCATAAAAAGCATAAAATACAAATAAAAACAGACAATCAAATTAGAATAGAAGAAAGTAAATCACAATAGATTAGTGCATATATTATGGACAAGATTTATTCTGTTTGCCATTTTAAAAATACAGAATGTAGAAAATGTACTTCCATATTTATTTATTTTTGCCAGGGAAGGGAACAGAGAGGCTAGTCTCTAACAGGGGGAAAGGGGGGAGGAATTGTCTGTGGAGTCACAAACATGGGGAAGGAATAGAAGGTAGCCTAAGAATAGGTCTGAACACCCAACAAAGCACCACACAGAAACAAATGCCCCTTCTTCTGTTTTTAAGCCTTTTGAATAAGTTGTCAATACACTGCAACTTTAAGAAAAATCATTGTGGTTTTTTTGAATTCTATGTGACGTGTCCCATTCTGCCATTTTGGACCATGCAAATTCCTACATTCCCTTGCCTATCTCCCCCTCCATCAATATGCAGCAGCTAAGAATGTAGCATTACTCTATTGCATCCTCCTACTGTAGTCATTCTCACCATATGAAACCATGATCAGAGTGGCTTCCTTGTCAAACCCTTTGCCATGATAGTTGGCCTCTGCAATCATGATTTCAATCTCTCCCACTGTTGGATCTTCAGAATCTGTGAGAAACAAGTTCACACCTCCCACCATGCAGTCTTGCTCTGTAGCTGTCTGCCTAGATCACAAATCTGTATCCAGCACAATAAACGTGCATTTGTCTGTATCTTCCCGCCAACTGCACTGCGTTTCATATTCCTGTTCAAGGCTTAATGGCTCAGATGCACTCGGACGCTGCAGCTCTTCAGACTTCATCCATTCATGGCACCTGGGCACGTGAAGAGAGGTGTATGGTACCAGGGTTACTTTATTTCCTTGCAATACAGTATTCTGATTAATTCTCATAATCCCAAGCCTCACCGAGTTGTTATGAAGGGGAAGGAGGATCATGTAGACAATGTTAGGCATCAGGCTTACTATTCTTGAAAGAAGGTGTACAAAGGCCACTAAAGCCCATCTTCCCCAATAGGCGATGCCCTCCTTCCTTCTGTTGTGCAATCCAGCACTAGCTGCTACCTGAGAAGCCCTAAGGACAACTCCCAAACGCAACACAACCCTTATCTTGCACCGCACCTAGCATATAGTGTTTGGTTAAGGTTAGCACCTGCTTTGAATGCGACTGAATTGTACTCTCGCCATGTCTTTTCTCCCAATTCACCTTCTCACCAGGGACCACGTGGGTGCAAGAAATTGTGGACATGGTCCAGCAGGGAGGGGACCTACAGAAATGTGCTCGGGCTCCCATCTATGAACGGATGCCCTTCTTAGAGATGTGCCCGCCGAAACCCATCCGCACAGGTGAGGAGGAAGCACTGCTTCAAGGAGACCATGGATGATTCCCTACGCAGGCTCCTACTCGACTTGACTATGATTGCTTCCTCTCTGGCATTTCAGGTTTTGAAGAGGCGGAGGCGATGCCCTCTCCGCGCACGCTCAAATCTCACCTCCCGGTCCATCTCCTGCCCCGTTCCTTCTGGGAGCAGAACTGCAAGGTGAGGACAAGTGGAGTCAGGTTGATGGGAGGACAGGGCTTAATCCAAGTCAAGCTTCTGATCTGGGGGCTCTTTGTATTTCCTGGCTGAAATTTGGAACATGTGAAAACATTAGAAAAGGAAAGAATTCCCCCTGAACCTGTGCCAACTGTGAGCTTAATTTGATCCAAAAGTTGGTCTTGCTACCTGTTTGTGGTGTCGTGGTTCTGCTTCATAAGGTATGAAATTATTTGAACGGATGATAAAGCATTCCATTTTTAAGCAGTTTGATAACGATTAGGGAGAGGCAAACGAGAGATGTTGGAGATCACTCAGATTTTCCGAATGTTGTCTCGCTGCTTGTGCCTGATTCCTGTTTGCATTTGCTATTGTTATGCACTCTGCACAAATGGGGAAATTGTGCAAATTGAGCAGCGACTGAACATGGAATTTGCACAAAGTTCCCCAAATTTGCACAATTGGTGCAACTTCCCTCCAGAGATTAAGCCTCAAGTGGCTAGGTAGAATAACTGCTGTAGAGATGGCTTTGTTGCCTAAATTATTATTTCTTTATCAGGTCTTACCTATTAATATCTTGGCTAAGTGCTTTTCCAAAAGGCAAGCCATGTTGGACTGGTTTGGAAGTGGGGCTAAGCATTCTTGTATTAACAAGCAAACGTTATACAGGAAACACTCCAAAAGAAGTTTGGCCAGGGCCGGGCAAAGCTGGTAATAGGCCTGGGCCAGATGGGAAATGTAGTCCTCATTTCAAACTGCTCATTAAGTATTTTTTTTAATCAGTTCTAAATACATATGAACTAGAAGGATTTATAAAAAAGGTAATGGCAAGCACTTTTATTCAAGATGTGTATAAGACATCACTGCTTCACATTCAGAAATGCTTTTACGTGCTTTTCTTTGGGCAAATTCATCAACAGCAACAGAAAAATCAAGCAACTTTGCCTTGTCATTGTTAATGTTCAAAACTGCTAATCCATTCAAACATTCTTGCACCATTGCGGACCGAAAGTATGATTTGATTCATTTTAGGACACTGACGCTCCTCTCATTAGAGGCCACTGTTGCTGGCAATGACAGAAAAATTGCTACTTTGTAACAAATCTTTACCAAAGGGTCCCCCTTTGCCTCTACCAAGGGGAGTCGAAGTAAGCCCCCTCAAAATTGTAGGCCCATGCCAACTGCCCCCACTGCCCCCACCCCCTGCCCAGCCCTGGGTTTGGCAATGCCTTATTTTCAGATGTATTTCGAGGCTTTCCAGCTTAGGCAACTTATCAGAATAATTAACGTGAGACTGAAATTTCATGGGTGCACGTGGAAGTGGTCCCCCAACAACCTACAATATCTGCTTTCCCTCTTTAAATCCCTCCTGGGTGACCATTAAATGAATCTCCAATCCATTTATGCACCTTACTTTTGCTATCTGGAAAAAATGGTCACCATATCTTTCCCAATCAGCATGTGCAATGCTACCCTTCCTGGACCATCCCTTTATTAGACTTGAGGTATGGCTAGACGAGGGGGGTGTAGGGGGATGATCTCACGATTTTATGATCGTGAGATTGTCCCCCTCATCTACATGTGACGTGCAATGTCCCAGGAGGAAGAGGACGTTGCACCCGCCATTTTGGATTTTTTTAAAAAAGGTAAATGAGTGCACGAGCGCTCAAATGAAACGGTAAGGTGTTGTTTTAAAAACAAACACCATGCGCTCCCCCCACTCCACCCCCAATGGGCACAGAGCTCCTGAGGAGTTCCATGCCCCGTGTCTGGTTCCCGGCTCCTTGCGTTTACTTGCGAGGAACTGGAACAAAACCGTGATGGCAGGCCACACGTCCCGTGGTCTTGTGATCATCCTGAGAACGTGGGAGAAAACGGGATGGAAGGGTAGGGTGATATCCCAGGGAAAGGGAGGAATCATTTCTCCCAGGATGCCCTGCGCGTCATGTGGACACACAGGGACGATCCCAGGGCGATTGCCGGGATATCGCCCCATCTAGCCATGCCCATGGAGATAAATATGCCCAGTTTGCAAGGTGGGACAGGAAGAATATCTATCACTGGAGAGACTTTATAGATAAGAGGAAAGTAATTAATGATAGTAAGCTAAAAGAAATGTTAAACGGCATTAGACCTATGTGGTTCCAATTGTGGCAAGTAAGCACTTTTCTAAACTACAGATTTCATCAGGGAGTAAATCATCACATCCTCACTGCCTTTGAACACTTACATTTACGTCCCAAGGGGAAAACTAAGGGTTTGACTTTAGCAACTTATGATTTATTGCTACATAAACTGGGAGGCTCTTCCCTGGCACTAAAACTCATGTGTGAAACAGGCCTACACATGCCTATAGAAGAGAACATGTGAAAGCAAATATGGACAAAGCCTCCACTTAGAACTATATTCAGGAGGCAGCCATAAAGGTATTACGGAGGTGGCATAAACCCCCAATCCAACATTCACACATAATGAGCTCTATCTCCCTGTTGTGCTGGAAAGGGTGTGATGAGAAGGGTGTGATAATCAGGCACAATTAGGTGTCCTGACCTCTTTTAAACCTGGTCGCTCTAGTATAGCTCCTGCAGCTTTAACTGTTGTGACGAAGAGGGAATTTCACCAGGTTCTCCATATATACAAATGACACCTGCTGAAATTCCCTTTTCTATGCAACTGTTAAAGATACAGGAGCCCTGTCCTCCTTTCCATATGGTCACCCTACAGCTGGGAGAAGCTTGAGACCAATTTGCTTGTTAGGGAGAGAACAGCAGTCGAGCCCCAGTAAAAATATTATCCAAGCCCAATAACAGAGTATGTTGATAAAGATTCATCAGAATTTCTTTGTACAACCACAGGGAATTAATAATCAGTTGGGGTCGAGTTATCTGGATGTAGAGGGCGGGGGAACACACACTAAACTAACAAAAACAAACGAACAATAGCATTATTATTATTATTATTATTATTAATAATAATAATAATAACAACTCAAATGAAAGCAATAATAAACAACACAACAGCAATAAATCACTACTTAATTCAGACAACTAATGCTAACAAATGTTTGTAGCAGTTTGGGGCAGTAAAAACAATGAAAAACTAGTTAAAACTGTTAAAAAAACAAAACCAGTCTATAGAACTCAGAAAACAATGCTATCCCGCAATGCTAATTTGGAATGGCTCTTGATATTATTGCCGGAGGCCTTAGCTAGACCAGGCTATATCCTGGGGCGAACCCCGGTATCGTCCCTGTGCATCCACATGATGCACAGGGGATCCCGGGATCAGGGAGTGATGATCCCTCCCTTGCCCTGGGATATAGGGTGGCCCGTTTCCGCAGCTTGACCCCGCTCCGCGCAATTACTCGCACGGAGCCTGTAGCTGTGCCCATCAGGGTTAGGGTGGAAGGAGTGGGGAAACCAAATTAACTTTTTTTAAAAAGCTTAGAGCATTCGTGCGCTGCCAGTCCTTTAGAATCATAGAGGGAATCTACACGTCGTACTGAAGGCGCCTGCGTGCGCCTCCAGTCCGCCCACGAAACGATGGTGTAGACGGAGAAAGAAGAGGCGGAGGAAGAGGCGGAGGAGGAGGTGGCTGGGGAACCGGCCGCGTCCTTGCCGCCGCCACCCACCTCCTCGCGGAGAGCTCGGCGGAAGAAGGCGCCGCCGAGCTCTCTGACCCGGGTGGCTCTTTCCCCGGCAGCAGGAGGTGGGCGGCGGCGGCGGCTAGTTGAACAGTGTGTGTGTGTGTGTGTGTGTGTGAGAGAGAGAGAGAGAGAGAGAGAGAGAGAGAGAGAGAGAAGGAGGGAGCGGCAGCAGCAGCGACCGGGAGAACTAGTAATTTATGCTGTCGCCAATCACAACTTCAAAATACTGACATTTCCCGCCTTTTAAAGGAAATGCCCCTCTTTTTTGACCCTACACACACCTAACACGAGCAAGGCAATCCTATATACATGTCTACTCAGAAGCCCAATTGGGTTCAACAGGATTTACTTGCGTGTAAGCGCGCTCAGTATTAGAATCCCGAGCTGATCAACAGCAGCTGGGAATCTCCCCGTTGAGAACTGAGGAGAATAGAAAAGGCGTCTTTTCTCGCCTCTCAAAGGCAGGGTCTATACGTGGAGCTTCGGGGCGCTTGCCTGCGTCTGGAGTGCGCCTTCGAATCGACATGTAGATTCCCTCATAGAATCATAGAATAGCAGAGTTGGAAGGGGCCTACAAGGCCATCGAGTCCAACCCCCTGCTCAATGCAGGAATCCACCCTAAAGCATCCCTGACAGATGCTTGTCCAGCTGCCTCTTGAAGGCCTCTAGTGTGGGAGAGCCCACAATCTCCCTAGGTAACTGATTCCATTGTCGCACTGCTCTAACAGTCAGGAAGTTTTTCCTGATGTCCAGATGTCCGGCTCCCCGAGGTGCGAAGGAGCCGGCCGCACGTTCACTGCCACCCCCGGCCCAGCGGAAGCCCCGCAGTGGCAGCGGAGAGACACCCCCTGCCCCGCAGTCACCCCGGGCTCCTGTCCCGCACGCGTCACATGAGAACGGCGCAGCCGCAAGTCCCAGAGCGCATCCCACCCGCACCCCGGCCCAGCAACTCACCTCCCGGGCTTTGCCTCTGTCTTCCCAGATGGCGCTGCTGTGGTTCCTCTGCTGCGCAGAACCAGCAGCCGCAGCTGTGGCAGAGAAGCCGGCGGCACCTGCCCACCCTCCTCGCGCAACCCTCCACGAGCCCAGAGGCACCCGCCTGCCCCGGCCCCATGTGCGAGGCATGCGCCAGGCCCGACTTGGCCAGAGCCACGGAGCCGTGCCCACTGGGCCCAACCCGGCCAGTTGTGCTCGTGGCATGGCAGGCAAGGCCCGCTTAGGGCTCAGAGCTCCGTTGGTGCACATGTGAGCCCGGTTACCTCCAGGGAGCATGAATAGGCCCAGGGCTGAGGCCCCCTAATCAGGCCATGTGCGTTCCCCGTCCTACATCGTGAGTGCAGAGCCGCTTAGGCGCGCTCAACAGGCCTCGAGTCGCCTGGGCATCGAGAGTGGGGTGGAGGGATAACGGCGCACTTTGCAGGCGATTCTAAGACGCAATCGATTCTAAGACGCACCCCGTTTTTAGAGATGTTTATATGGGGGGGAAAGTGCATCTTAGAATCAAAGAAATATGGTAATAAATGCATACATATAACACAACATGTCTTAATTTTTCACCACTTTTTTTCAATTGCATATTATCGGGTTTCCAACTGCACATTTTCCTCCCAGCTGCACATTTTGTGTCCAATTGCACACTAAAAAAAAATCTGGCTGGTCTAACAGGAAGAGCAGGTATCTTTCCACCATCCCCAGCATGCTCCCTCAGCCTTTTGGAACTTAAGAGGCTGCCTGGGCCAATGTGGGCCATGCTTCAAGGAGAGGCAGTCACTGTTGCTGGAATAGTTTATTTTTATTTTTTTATTACATTTATGTACCGCCTGACACATTCTTTTTTTCTTTTTCTTTTAATAATTTTTAACTTTATTTCAAAATAAGATAAAGTTACATCAACAACATTACAACAACTGTGGTGGATGGAAATATATACTTACAAGAATATTTCAGGCTGAGCGATTACATTGGCCATAGCTAGACCTAAGGTTTATCCCTGGATCGTCCAGGGGTCAAACCTGTTCACCTGCCTGAGCACTGGGGATCCAGTGCTCAGGCAGGGGCGAACACTGGATGATCCCAGGATAAACCTTAGGTCTAGCTGTGGCCATTGTCTGTATTGTATGAATACATTACCAATTCCAATTTCAATCAAGATTCAATAGTTAGGGTTGCCTGGAGTGGAGTTAACAGGGGCATGGATCTACCAGCAGTTCTAGTAACATAACTGACAAACGGGAGCCATATTGTATCAAAAGGATCATGTCTCAGTTGACCCCACAAGACCCTAATTAGTTTTTCAGAAAGAGCTATGTCCTACACTTTCCCTTGCCATCCATTTAGCGTGGGGGCCTTTGGGTCTTTCGAACGCTCAGCAGTTTCCAAATGTGCTGCCGTTTCGTTACGAGTTCTTTATGGACAGCTGCTACGGAGCACCAAAAAGGTCAAAAATAGCTTGAAAACAAGCTTTTCAAACACATTTTTTGCACTCCATAGCTGCTGCACGTGCCTTTTTTTTAGTGCCACAGGAGCGAGGTATGGCCCACTGAAAAGCTCTCGTGGGGTAGAACTAACCCTCAGACCTCCCAAATTTGCCCACATTTACTGTAGACAGATTAAGCAATAGAAAGAAAATGGGGGAGGAGGAGAATTCTGAATGGTAGGAGGGTGGAGCATGAACAGCTTGGAGTTAGGACACCTGGGTTCTCTTGTCTTGATGCTGTATTTCCACAGATCATTTATGTGGCCAGGAATGCCAAGGACAATGCGGTCTCTTACTTCCACTACCACCGCATGAACAAGCTGCTGCCAGAGCCAGGAAACTGGGATGAGTTTCTGGAGAATTTCATTGCTGGGAAGGGTGAGTGGAGGGTAGACATGAAAAGTAGGAGGAAAGACACACCCCAACAAGGCCCCTTCTCAGGTCAGGAGACTGGGCCAGGGTCCTTGGGTGTAGTCCCCTGGTTCAGTCCTTGAAAAAGATAAACTCACATCCTCCCCGATTGGCATACAGACCTTTGGCAAACAGACGATGCAGCGCTCCTATCACTGTCAGACTGTCACTGTCTGAGATGTCTTCTAAGTGCTTTAGCTTCTTATTGTAAAGATGAACTGCTGACAATAAATTACACCAAAACTAAGGTCCTGATCATTAACAAAAAGAGAACCAAGCATCGATGGCAGATCAATGGACATCAAATTGTGCAGGTTACCTCCTATAAATACCTAGGAGTAACCTTTCAATCATCAAGCTCGTGGAAGTCCCAAACAATGTACGACATTGCAAATGCTCAAAGGAGCACCAGAGCACTCCTCTTTTTTTTCTATGCTAAAGGTGGCCAATACATTCCTGCAGCCATGCAAGTAATCTCACAGATGTTGTGCGGATGTCAGATATGTGTTATTGAAGACAATGCCCCTTTTGAGGTTGCACAAACAACATTTCTAACAGCAACATTAGGAATCCCCTCCTGTGTGCCTAATACAATCTCATGGCTAGAGGCAGGACAAATCACTATGGAGGCACGACCGCTGATATATAAGATGAATTTCTGGTTAAAGTTGATGTTTTGTCCTATGGGTCTTGCCCCACTGACTTTGACTGACCCATTTCAATCCAAATGGAAAATGACACCATTGACAAAATTGCAGAATTTGGGCTTCTCGACTGATGCCATACAGGTTTTGGGATACACTAAAGCTAAAGCCACTATCACACAGCAAATAAGGGCTCATCTACACCAAGCAGGATATTCCACTATGAAAGCGGTATATAAAAGGTAGGAGCCACACGACTGCTTTATAGCGGTATTGAAGTGCTCTGACAACTGTTGGGGCCCATTGAGACATACTATATACCGGTTTCATACTGCTATATGCTGCTTGGTGTGGCTCCTGCCTTTTATATACCCCTTTCATAGTGGAATATGACAGGGAAGGCCAAAACCACCTGAGCCTGTCTGCACGCTAGGGCTGTGCACGGACCCGCCCCCCAGAACCGCTCCAGATCCCAATCCACAACATGCGGATCGGATCCACTCCGCCCGCATTGATCCACCTATGCTACACTCCAATCCTATGGTGCTCTGGATCCGGATCGGAGCTCCGTGTTCCCCCCCCCCATAGACTTGCATTGAAAATCAAACGCCTATAACTTTTTTACTTTTAACGTTAGAAACCTCAAAATCGGTACCATGAGAGCTTACACATGTATCCACATTCATGCCCAGATTGAAGCAAATCCGAGCATCTGAAGCCAGGTAAGGCCCCCCTCACCACTTTCCTGCCTCTGTCGCGGTACGGCAGCTGCTTCAACTGAGGCCCAGGCCTCAAACAGGAAGACGAGGCCGCAGCTGTGGCCTGGTCTTCCGGTTTGAGGCCTGGGCCTCAGTTGAAGCAGGTAAGCCCCCCTCCGCTCCTCCCCCTTACCTGGCTCTGCCACTGTCACCTCACGCCACACTTACCTTTTTTCTGAGCTCTGGAGCGAGGTGAAGGATCCACTTGGTCCCGATCCGCTTCGTCTCAATCCACAGCTCCCCTGACCCGAACCGTCTCCACCTTTGTTGAAGGCAAATCATGCTGCTCCGCTATCAGTTCTAAGAACCGAAGCGAAGTGGAGCACAGCCCTACTGTACGCCATCCCAACTATCAGGACTCTGCAGGAGCATTTATAATGCCAAATTATATGTCAAACCTATCAATTCCCAAATATAGGGAAGCTTTTATGTTAACCAGATTAAATGTTCTGCCTTCTGCACTCCTAGAAAGCAGATATAATAAGATCCCTGTTCAAGAGCGAATATGCCCTTGTGACATGGGAAGTGTGGAAACTGAAGCCCATGTATTACTCCATTGTCCTTTTTACTGTGACCTCTGCAAAGATCTTATTACTCCAATTCTTTTTTTAAAAATCAAGGGAGATCGGAAGCATTTTATTTAAAATACCTATTATCAGATCGGAACCCGCTGATTACACACCGTGTACCACGATTCTGTGCATCTGCTATCACCTGCAGAAAAATTATGATAAACCAAGGATAGTAAGCCTTTATAGAGGTACCATTACTCTTACGTTTATGACATCTTGTGTTTCAGCTACATGAACCTTGTGAACCTGTCTTTAACTGGATTGCTTTCATAATAGTTGTAATTGCAGTTATTTTAACCTTTCGGTTAGTGACTCTTGTCTCCCTGTTCTGAATTTGGCTTGCTTTTATAATTATTGTATTTCTAGCTATTTTTAATCTGCTGGTCTATGAGCGTAATAAATTTGATTTGATTCGGTCCTCAGGTCTTTGAGGAGGAATGGAGCCTACTGTAATTAGAGATATACAAGAATTTTGTAAAAGTTCACAAATCATCTAAAGTTGCCCCAAACGCAACCCAGGACACATTTTTTTTCAAAAAAACATCCGCACGTTCCCAAACTTGCAATCGTGTTTTAAAAATGTGCATTTCAAACACTTTTCCTCTTTGAAATGCGCACTTTCCCCCATTGAATGACTGGAGAAACAGGCTGCAAGTGAAAACAGGGCCGAAGCAAACAGAGCTTCTAAGTGCAGTTTAGGGAATGTGAGAGAACTCAAACGTCCCTGGTTCTCACATCTCTCACTGCAACACCAAGGGGGAAAGAGTTAGCAGTACCCTGTGAGGAAGGAGACAATTCTGTGAGCTTGAAAATCCTACACTGCTTTCCTTCCAAACTTGGAAAGGTAGGGGCGTGGGTGTGTGTAAGTGTGTGTGAAGGCTTGAAAAGAAAATCAAATGACGAAATCCCAACAGGGCCTGTATTTTGTGTGTTCTGCCTCAGCCAATGGTTTGGAGAAAAGGCTCCTCCTACACTGGAAACCTGTACCGTCAGTATCTGCTTGAAGAGCTAAACATTAAACCGCTGTTGCTCTTACATATGAAGGGAGCCTTCCTTATTTATTTATTTATTTATTAAATTTATATACCGCCCCATAGTCAAAGTTCTCTGGGCGGTTTACAAAAGTTAAAAACAGTGGACATTTAAAAAGTATACAAAATTTAAAACCATCAAAAAATATAAAAAACAGCAGTGTAAAACAGTATCCATTTTAAACAACAACAGTTCTAGGGTCCATTAAAAAACAAACAAACTTAGCATATGTTGTTAAATGCTATTAAATGCCTGGGAGAAGAGAAAGGTCTTGACCTGGCACCAAAAAGATGACAATGTTGATGCCAGGTGAGCCTCATCGGGGAGATCATTCCATAATTGGGGGGCCACCACTGAAAAGCCCCTCTCCCTTGTTGCCATCCTCCAAGCTTCCCTTGGAGTAGGCACACGGAGGAGGACCTTAGATATTGAGTGCAGTGTATGGGTAGGTTCATGTCGGGAGAGGCGTTCTGTCAGGTATTGTGGTCCCAAGCCGTGTAAGGCTTTATAGGTTAAAACCAGCACCTTGAATTGGGCTCGGAAACGTATAGGCAGCCAATGTAAGCGGGCCAGAATCAATGTTATATGTTCAAACCTTCTGGTTCCAGTTATCAATCTGGCCGCTGCATTTTGCACAAGCTGCAGCTTCCGAGCCGTCTTCAAAGGCTGCTTCACATAGAGGGCATTGCAGTAATCTAATTTGGAGGTTACCAGAGCATGGACGACAGAATCTAGGTTATCCCTGTCCAGACAGGGGCATAGCTGGGCCACCAAACGGAGTTGGTAGAAGGCACTCCATGCCACCGAGGCCACCTGGGCCTCAAGTGAAAGAGATGGTTCTAGGAGAACCCCCAAGCTATGAACCTGCTCCTTCAGGGGGAGTGCAACCCCATCCAGAACAGGTTGAACACCCACCATCTGGCCAGAAGAACCACCCACCAGCAGCATCTCAGTCTTGTCTGGATTGAGTTTAAGTTTATTTGCCCTCATCCAGTCCATTGTCGCAGCTAGGCACTGGTTCAGCACATCCACAGCCTCACCTGATGAAGATGAAAAGGAGAAGTAGAGCTGCATGTCATCAGCATACTGATGACAACGCACTCCAAAACTCTGGATGACCACACCCAATGGTTTCATGTACATGTTAAACAGCATGGGGGACAAGACTAACCCCTGCGGAACCCCATACTGGAGAATCCATGGGGCTGAGCAATGTTCCCCAAGCACCACCTTCTCGAGCCAACCAGCCAAGTAGGAGCGGAACCACTGCACTGCAGTACCTCCCACTCCCCACTCAGCCAGTCGTTCCAGAAGAATACCATGGTCGATGGTATCGAAAGCCGCTGAGAGATCAAGAAGAATCAACAGAGTCACACTCCCCCTGTCTTTCTCCCGTCATAGGTCATCATACAGGGTGACCACAGCTGTTTCTATTCCAAAACCAGGCCTGAAACCCAACTGAACTGGATCCAGATAATCAGTCTCATCCAAGAGTGTCTAGAGCTGGCCCGCAACCACCCGCTCAAGGACCTTGCGCAGGAATGGAACATTTGCCACCAGCCTATAGTTGCTATGATTTTCTTGGTCCAAGGAAGGTTTCTTCAGAAGTGTTCTTACTGCCGCCTCTTCCTGACGGCCTGGGACCACTCCCTCTCGCAGAGAGTCATTAATCACTTCCTTGGCCCAGCTGGCTGTTCCATCCCTGCTAGCTTTTATTAGCCAATAGGGGCAAGGACCCAATACGGAGGTGGCTGCACGAACCTGTCCAAGCACCTTAACCTGGTACCTTTCAAATGTTTTGGATGACAACTCCCAGCATTCATGAGCATTGGCCTTGCTCATGGCTGGGACTGATGGGACTTGAAGTCCAAAGCTTCTGGAGTGCACCAAGTTGGGGAAGGCTGTATTAAGGGAGGGAGCTGTGAGGTGAACCAGGAATCCACCATTCACTCAAGACTTCTCGTGTCTCTCTTTGCAGTTGCCTGGGGCTCTTGGTTTGACCATGTTCAGCATTGGTGGGAAGCTAAGGACCGTCACCCGATTCTGTACCTCTTTTATGAAGACATGAAGGAGGCAAGTAGCTCCCTCACACGCACATACAGGCCCAAGCATCATTAAGGGGGCAGCAGCAGCGGAGGTTGGTGGCTCCCATGTCAGTGGGGCTGTGGATCTGCTCGGGGTTTCAGTTGGAACCAGTCGGAAGTCTTAAGGGGCTATTCAAGGAGATAAACCCAACCCCCAAAATCGGTTCAGCAACTTGGAAAGCTTCTTTAAACTTCTGACTTGTTCTGACTGAAACCCAGAGCGGATTCACACACACACCCCTTGACATCAGAGCCAGCAGCCCCTTCAGGGGAGGGGACAGAACGAACACAGCATGGAAACCCCCCTTCTACCCACATACCACAATCCTATCTCAAATATGCAGTCTCATGTTTTGTATTTATAGTCCGGACATCATGGTAATGTCTTGGCGGTGGTGTACAAGACTCACATATATTTTGGGCCTCCAAATGCTGCGAGCGGCATTGGCTCCCACTGGTTATGGATCAGTATCCCTATTTTTTTTTAATACAAATTTTATTCATGGCTACCCTAAATGGGTTTTAGCCGAAGTATCCCTAATTATTGTTGTTGTTGTGCTTCTCCCTTCCTACCAGTTGTCCCTCTCACACAAGCTACTCTTGCGAAAGCATGTTGCATACAGTAGCACAAATCCGACAGGGTGACCATGTGTCCTGCTTTACAAAGCACAGTAATCTATTTGAAGTGCTGTCCTCTGACATCCCTTTCTTTGGCGGTGTCTTACATTTGTTGGGCTGCCCAGTCCAAGTCCTGTTTAAAGATAAAGAACCATAAGAATAGGGAGAAGAAGGATATTTGAACAGTTAGCATTTGCACTGTAGACCAAAGAGGCTGAAGTCACATGATCAGAGTCTGTGCCACATCCATGTTTTTGATTGCTCTCGTGCAAAACACGTTCCCTCAGTGACTCTTCCTTTTCACTGCCATGGTAACCAGCTCTTCTTTCTCTTCCTCGTCATTGCTGCCACTTGTTTGTCTAACAGGCAGGGAGCCAGTGAGCAAGTAGGCCCTTGTCATTAGGTATTGCAATTTCAATGTAGGTGTGTTTTTCTCGGTTGTTTTTGACTGTTATGTCTGGTTGAAGCTGAAACAAGCTAAGACAAGCTTTAATCCATTTTGTTCCATGGCTAACGTTTGCAGGCTAATAGTAGTTTATACTCTTTCTGAATGCTTGGTTGTTTGGTTGATGTATACTTGTCAACTGCTTCAGTTGTTCAGTGGTAGCAGTATGCAGTAAGGTGATGGGGAAACAGTGTTAAATGTTAGGAAAGGTTAGACTATGGTCATCCAGTGAAGGATTTGCAGTCAGAAAAGATATTTGAAGGAAGGGAAGACTGTATCACACACAGGGTTCATCTACACCAAGCAGGATATTCCACTTTGAAAGCGGTATAGAAAAGCTAGGAGCCACACTACTGCTTTATAGCAGTATTGAAGTATACTGACAACTGTTGGGGCCCATGACACATACCATATACCACTTTCATAACACTTTCATAGTGTTATATCCTGCTTGGTGTAGATGTGTCATGGGCCCCAACAGTTGTCAGTGCACCTCAGTACCACTATAAAGCAGTAGTGTAGCTCCTGCAGTGCAGTTGAATACCTCTATAAAGTAATAGTGTGGCTCCTGCCTTTTATATACCGCTTTCATAGTGGAATACCCTGCTTGGTGTAGGTGAGCACACAGTATAGCAAAAGCTTCAACGTACAGCAAAAGCTACAGAAGTAGGAATGAATGAATTTCAGATACATTGAATGTCTCACTTATACTTTATTCCAGTGATTTTAACATTAAGATGTTATGTAGAACAGGTTTGTCTTAATTGTGTGCTGTGAAATCAGACCTGTGACGAAGGCCATGTTTGGGTGGGCACACCCCTTTTGGGGGGCTGGGCATGCAGGTGAGCACGCCCCCTTGGGGGCTGGACATGTTGGTGGTTGTTGTCCTCCTTTTTGGTTTCCAAAATATGGTCACCCTAGTGAAAATACACAAGTGGAAACTGTTTTCTTTCACCTTCGGAAGTAAGGCCCCATTTTCCGTGCTCTAAAAAAACTTGTTTATAGTGATATTTACAAACAGAAGCAAAACTGGAGGGTCACAGCATTATCTAGAGAACCTATAAACAAACATGAGTAGAGAATGATGAGCACACAACCTATGTAGAAAATCTCTCTCTCTCTCTCTCTCTCTCTCCCTCCCTCCCTCCCTAGGACCCAGCCCGGGAAATCCAAAAGGTGGCCCAATTCCTGGGCATAGAGCTCACGGAACCAGTTCTAAACCGGATCGTGCAGCACACACAGTTTGATAGTATGAAAACAAACCCGATGGTTAATTACACCACCCTGCCTCCTGCCGTCTTAGACCACAACATTTCTCCATTCATGAGAAAAGGTAGGGTTCAGAGAGAGCAGAAAGTCAGAAGGCTTTGAGAGGTCGTCTAGCAATTCATACTTGGATATCAGAAGCTGCGGGGATGTCTAAGACTGCCAGCTTCACATTGATTGCCACTCCCGTGCCTTTAACAGACACTTGATCTATAGATATTAGCAGCTGATAAGGTTCATTATTATACCAAGAAAAGCATCACCTTCTTATTTCTCATGGCCAGTGGGGTGTTGTGGTTAGGCTGTTAGACTGGGACTCGGCAGATCCAGGTTCTAGTCCCCACGTGGCCATGAAGCGCACCAGGTGACTCACAGGGTTGTTGTGAGGAAAAAATGAAGAGGAGGAGGATGACCATGCCTTGGGTTCCTTGCAAGATGGGGGAAATGCAGGAAATAAATGTAATAATAGATTAAAGTACATAAAGTTTCTGCAGATTGAGCTGCTGTTAAATGCAGACAGTGCTATTTTTTTCTGGTCATTGGGGAACACTGGCGTAACCACATCAGACCTGTCCTGTGCCCAGCCTGCCATCTCTACCTCCCGGCCCCACATGCTTCCTCCTCCCCTGTAATGGTTCCCATATCTTTCCCTCCTGCATGATGTGGCCTCCACCCCTACTAGGCTGACCAGATGGAAAGGAGGGCAAGGCTCCTGCAGCTGTAACTGTTGTGATGGAGAGGGAATTTCACCTGGTGCTGCATGCATACAAATGGCACCTGCTGCAATTCCCTTTTCTATACAACTGTTAAAAATACAGGAGCCCTGTCCTCCTTTTCATGTGGTCACCCTATCCGTTACTCCAGATGCTGCGTTTTCCTGATGCTCCCGTAACCATCTCAAGCAATGGGATTATGGATGCTACCCTTGAATGGCGACTCAGAGGGAGGGTGGGGCTGCCCAACAAATGAGCTGAGCGAAGGATTCCAGAGAGGACTTTTGTTCAGCTTGACCAGCTTTCCGAGAGCCAGCAGGGCCCAAGTGGTAGCTATTCATTTATTGGGATTTGGTCTGACTCATTCTTAACCTGATCAGGATTGGGACCGTGGCATGCAGGAACAAAAGCATTTAAACTTTCCTCACTTGCTGCCAGAGCAGCACCTGGATATAATTTCCGATCCTTTCTGATCCAGTGGAGGCTGGTGGCTCCAATTTCAGCAGGGCTATGACTCCGTTCTGGGTTTCAGCCAGGACTAGCCAAAACTCTATCCAAGGTGCTGAAGCAAAATGGGTTCAGCACCTTGGATAGGTCCCTTAGAGTTCTGGCTGGTTCAGGTTGAAACCCTAACCAGAGCCACTAGATGGTGCTTGCTGAGAGTAGTTCTTAAAACAGGGGTGCAGAACTTGAGGCCCGAGGGCCCAACTGAGTCCCAATCCAATATTCTGGGGTTCCACAGAAGGCCACTCCATTTCCCCAGCTCCTCTCCCTTCCCCCCCAGCCATGTTTGTTTGGTCGTCTCCTGTTTTTTGTGGAGTCGCCCCCCTCCCAGTCTGAAATGTTGAAATGCTTCTCCTGAGTCTTCATTACTAGTATTAAGAGCTTTAAGCAAAATATATCAGTATGGTTGGTATTTTGGGCCCCCGCCTCTTTTGCCTTTGGCCCCACCCACCAATGGAATGTGCCCCGAGAGTTTCTCTGAAATGGAATTCAGCTCTTGGGGTGAAAGGGGTTCAACACCCCTGATTTAAAACTCTCTCTCTCTCTCTCTCTCTCTCTCTCTCTCTCTCTCTCTCTCTCTCTCTCTCACACACACACACACACACACACACACACACACACACACACACGCACATATGGGATGTCTGTCATTTGAAAGTCCAGCCTTTTGGGGCCCTGACAGGTTCCCGCTTACTACCTAGCTCAGGTTGTATTTGGTAATTAGAAAGTTCTGCAAATTGCACTGGCGATTTCTGTAATTTGCACAAATTCCCACCAGGAAACTACTCCAGAAAATCTGCGCTTGGCCTGACTCATCAGCATAGCCCTCCCAAAACTTTGGCTCTACAGTGGTAGAGTCAAAGTTTTGGGAGGGCTATGCTGATGAAAGCTCCCCACACACGGATGGACGGATTCAACCGAAATCCTCAGCATCTAGGTGTGGGGTACCTTTTGAATCAATAAAAAGGGTTTCTTGATTCAATTGAATTAAGTGATGAATCGCCGAAGTATGGCAGCATTTGATGGTTGAAGGTTTTTCCCCTGGACTCTTTTCCCTGCCTGCAGGCATCGTCGGAGACTGGAAGGAGCTCTTCACAGAAGCTCAAAGGAAAAGGCTGGATGACGCCTGTGCCCGGTTGTTGGCGGGCAGCGGCCTGACCTTCCGTGCACAGCTATAAGTGCCCCTGAGCCTCTGATCTTCAAGAAAATGTACTTGCAGGGTGTTGATTTTAACTGCATGTAATAAAATAAGGCAGGAAGCCACAAGTGATGGGCGGCCAAACTAAACTCTCTGTGTCGGCTTTTTACTTCTTCTTCTTCTTCTTCTTCTTCTTCTTCTTCTTCTTCTTCTTCTTTTCTTTTTTTAAAGGGCAAATGCATTTCCTTGCAAATTATTTCCACAAAATGAATGGATTTGCTCCTTCTTGTTTACTCTCAATTGTTCCCATTTTGATGGTAAGAAAGGGAAACCCTAGAATGACCAAAGGATGAGCATCTCCCCTATGAGGGAAGGTTACAACAGCTGGGATTGTTCAGTATGGAAAAAAGGAAGCTAAGAGAAGTCATGATAGAGACCTTAAGATCATCCACAGGGGCTCTTCTCCGTGATCCCCTGTCAAAGGAAGTGAGGCAGGTGGCTACTAGGAGGAGGGCTTTCTCTGCTGTGGCACCCCGGCTGTGGAATGAGCTCCCCAGAGAGGTTCGGCTGGTGCCTACACTGCTTGGGGGGAGAGGGAGCGGTGGGGATTGTGAACTCCTGGATGCTTGATTCCTGCCACCCCCACCCCGCAAACTGGGCTTTTGCTGGCCAAGGCTGAGAGGCTGTATTCATTTTGTTGGCCAATGAATTGTGCAGGTAAAGAGGGAGTTAAGAGAGCCTGAGCTGCAGTCTACTCAGGAACGCGTCCCGCATGGCGATTTCTCAGTGGTTAAGTGCCAACCAATTGCTTTTCAGCCCATGCAGGTGGGAAACCAAGTGCTTATTGGTTGCCTGTACTCTTTCTCGGAGACATAGTCTGGAGGCTCAGCGTCACCTCAAAGAGGGCTCTGAATCCAGTGAGACGCCGGTCGGCCAACTCCAGGGAGGTTCTTTGGGAACCTCTGATGCCTCCCCCAGACCCATGGACTAAGCCCTCCCATTGACCTCAGGTTCCAAGGCTCTCTTGCCAAAAGTATCTCAGGTCCCTCAGCCAGAAGGACCTTAGGGCTGCAGAAATGAACATGAGCCCTTTAAGGCTGCAGTCAGTATCCACTGGGAGGTGGAGCTTCTGAGAGACCTGAGCAGATGAGCCTTTTTAAGCCCTCCATTGTTGCTTGTCCCTGGCCAGAACAGCGGCTTCTTCCCTTGTTGGAGCTACCCCAGTTTAGCAGAGGAGGAAGAGGAAGAGGAAGAGGAAGAGGAGGAAGAAGAAGAAGAAGAAGAAGAAGAAGAAGAAGAAGAAGAATGAGAATGCTGTCCAAGGTGCTAGTAGCCTCTGTCTTGTTGTGCCCTTATTCGCTGGGCTGAAGTACTGACTGTACATAACCTTTGCCTTCCGAGCTGTAGCTTCCTTCTACCAGAGCCTCTTTGAGCACCTAACTGACCAGCAGGCAGCTTCCCCCAAGGCTACCCAGGTCAGTGGGGAGGGTACTTCTCGTTCAACCATTGCCAGATGCTCCTGCTCTTTGAGTGGCAGTGCTGCTCCCACTTATTTTTTGAGTTATTTTATTTAAAATACCCAGGGCAGAAACCCTCCCAAAGTGTGTTACAGCAATAAAATGCATAAAATAAATACAACTATTAGTAGTGACAAAAACATAAACACAATAAAATAGCAGTAAAACAACAATAACAGCCAACAATAACAGCCAACAATAAAACCAGAAACAACAACAATAGCAATAATGCGTTCCTAAGGCCGTCTTAAAAGCCTGAAGTGATGGAGCATGGAGGACCTCCAATGGGAGCCTGTTCCAGAGGTGTGGGGCCACTGCAGAGAAGGCCCTCTCGCATTTATTTATCTATTTAGAATATTTATATACTGCTCCCCATTGAAAAATTTCGGAGCGTAGTACAAGATAAAATGAAAATAAAAACAGAATAAAACAGTTTAAACAGAATTTAAAAGAAGCAAAAACAGAGATTCAAGGCTGCATATTAAGGAGAGGCTTCTTGGAATAAAGATGTTTTCAGGAGGTGCCGAAAGGAGTACAAGGTTGGCGCCTGCCTGACCTCCAGAGGCAGAGAATTCCACAGGAGGGGAGCCACCACACTGAAGGCTCTTCCCCTGATAGATTCCAATCGGAGGATGGATCTATGTGGAACCCCCAGGAACAGGCCCTCAGATGACCTCAGTGACGGGGCAGGATGGTAAGGGAGAAGGCGCTCTCTCAGGTTGCGATCACTCACCTAATTACTCTCATGGGTGGGCAAATGAGAAGGGCTTCTCTTTCTGATCTTAAAGTGCAGGCAGCCCGATACAGGTGAAGGTGGTCCTTCAAGTAACTTAGTCCCAAACCTGTAGGGAGGGAGAACTAAAGAGCATCTTATGCCATCAGTTCTTATTGAAAAAGAAGGTCATGTTTTTTAAAATATAATTTTAAGTTTCTATTACTTCTGAAGACCCCCAAAATCCAACATTTAAGTAACATAATTTACTGCTACTACTTACTAAGGCATAGTAATCCCAGGAACAAGAGGAAGCTTAAAAATACTGAATAAATGGTAAGATTTATTCCAGGAAACGGAGAGGTTTTTCCCCAACTGCAAATATGACGTACCAACTCTCCCCACCACAAGCCGTGATTCTGGGAAGCGCGTACTTTGAGAGCTCAAACTCAATTTGGGGTATCGGAAGCATCTTGGAAGTAGAGCACATGTGTGGCAATTGTGGACAGCACCCTGCTGGCTCCTTTCCAATGATGGGTAACTTATAGTAGGGCATTTCTATTTCGTAAAGTGAATCACTTTCTATACAAACCCCATTTCCTCAATTCCAGCTGGGATGAAATCGACCTGTTAAATTCTGCCATTGTTTAACATGAAATTATTGATTCCCTACATTTTCAAAACGTGCTGCATCAAGCTCATGGCATCTTCTGCATGTCGGTTGATTCTTGCAGATGTATCCCAACTTTTCAGGTGATTATGCTCTCCCAGGGTGGCTGACATCCGTAACAGAAAGTGAGACGGGCCCTGCCCTCAGGGTTACCAGCTAAAACGACCGACAAGGGAAGGGGACTGGAGGGAAAAGGAAGAGGAGGGAGATCAGTTCCTTCAAGGCCAGAACAAGGGGAGGAGCTATACGTGGGCCCAGAAGTGGTGTTTCAGCCCAGCCGATTTCCCTTATGGTGCTCTTGAGGTTGCCGGGGCCGACGGAGGGGTCCAGGGCATCCTCTCCTCTCCCCTCCCTTCTTTCATCCCAGGGGGAAACTCTCAGCTGCAGCCAGTGTCCTTTCTGGCTGGGAGAGAGAGAGGGAGGGAGGAGAAATGAGCCCGTTTCAAGTGCTCCTTCTCTGGCCGACGGATGGGCCATGTTGGCCTCCCTCTTGGCACTGCTGCCTGCTGAGAGCCTGAGAGCTGACTCAGGAGGTGTTGCTCCCCTTCGGGTTGTTGAAAAGGACTTTGAACAGCAATAAAATTGGCTCCAGGGCCCAGTCCTCACATTTCCAACCAGAAGAGGAAAAACAAGGAAGAGAGAAAAAGCCACTCTGTGGTCTGTGCTCTTGGACTTTGATCTCTGGATGCTACCTGTGGACCATGGACTATAACACACGATACAGAGCTCAGAGAACCACGGTGAGATGTCACTTTGTTGGCTTCGAGAATTTATGAAGCTGTTATTTACTGAGTGAGAATTCGAAATGTATGTTGAAGCCAGCCTTGTGCTCACTGACATCCTCCAAATTCCAAAATAAGGCAACAAAAAGAGCAAAAAGAACCAACAAAAGAAACAGCAATAATAATAATAATAATAATAATAATAATAATAATAATAATAATAATACAGCAGCCACAATCAAAAGGCTAGAGCAAAAGCATCAGTTTCCAAAGACTTCTTAAAAGCCTGTGATGATGGAACATGGAGCACTGCAGATGGCAACTCATTCCAGAGATGTGGGGCCACTGCAGAGATGGCTCTCTCACATGTGGTCACCCAACTAAGTCCTCTTCCAGGTGGGCAAAGGAGAAGGCCTCTCTTGTTGATCATAACATGTGAGCAGCATTGGCGTGCAGACAGGGGGTTCAGGGGGTTCAGCTGAACCCCCTAATATGCTGCTGCCGCCGTGTTTGCCCTGTCCCTGCCGAGCAACTTGAAGGTGGGCGTGATTTCGCGCCAAAACCAGTCCAGCCCGGTGTTCAGAGGCAGCAGCGTGAGCATACATTGGCGGCGGCATCACAACAAGGCCAGCAGCAGCAACAAGAACAACTGGCATTGTTGTGAAGGTGTGCAGCCCCCTTGCATCAGCTTTGCCTTGGCCCAGCTTACTCCCTCCCTCCTTCCCCCCCTGCTCCCTCCCTCCTGGGCATATAGTTATGGCAGCAGCAGCGGCGGCAGCTTTGCCTTGCCCCACTTGCTCCTTCCCTCCCAAGCTTCGCCTTGCGCGGGCTTGCTTGCTTGCTTGCTCACTCGCTTCTTCCTAGCTGGGCCTACAACTTTGCCTTGCCTCAGCTTGCTCCCTCCCTCCTTCCCTTCCTCCCGGGCCTACAATTGTGGCGGCAGCAGCGGTGGCTTTGCCTCCTTCTCTCCCGGGCTTACAGTTGCAGCGGCGGCAACAGCTTGGCCTTGCCCAGGTTGCTTGCTCGCTCACTCCTTCCTGGCTGGGCCTACATCTTTGCTCCTTCCCGGCTGGACTTACCATGCAGCCCAACGTGCCTGGGCTTGTTTGTTCCCTCCCGCCCTGGCTGTTGGGAAGTCAAGGACATGCTGATGAGAATGAGATCCTGTGTCTTCCAGGTAGCAGGTGAGTGTATGTGTTTTGAGGGAGAGTTTGTAAGCTGAAGTCTTTCCTTTTCACCCCGTACAGTGTTCTTTAGTGGAGGGAAACAAGGATAGAAGAGGGGTGATATAGAATTTCTTGTTCCCCTCTTTTTATAAATTGGAGTGGGAAAATCCACGTAGCCTAGGCTTTACTTCCTGTAAACCGCCCAGAGAGCTTCGGCTATTGGGCGGTATAAAAATGTAGTAAATAAATAAATACATACATACATACATACATACATACATACTTTTTATTTATCTAATGCCTGAAGGAAAGTTATTTCTTCTGTCACAGTGTGTCTTGCTTCCCCTTCCTCTCTCACTCACTGCCTGGCTGGTTGCTGTGCCTTTGCATTCTAGTAGTTGAAAATAGGTTCTTTCCTCTATGCTGCAACTAGTCACAAAAAGCTCAAGGAACAAGCAGTATGCAAAGAACTACTTATTTGAATCCAGAGGAGCTTTAAATGTCCCATGGTTCATGGCAAATTGTTATGAAACCAACAAGGTTTATTATGGGCAAATTAAATTAACACCAGGCCCATGCCAAAGCGCTGGCCCCTGATCTTGAGACTGTTGGAAGGCCAAAATATTTTATGGCTAATTTAATAGGATTTTACTTTGAATATTTGGTCTTTTAGTATTATGGTGGTATATGGAGAAGAATTATTGAGAGACTGCCCCTTTCTGCTTACAGGATAGCAGTTAAATTGATTCTTCTGTCTGATTTTCTTTTTGCTCTAATAGTGATAAAGTATTAACAATGATGCCTATAACAGGAAAGATTTGAAAAGTTTTAACATCAGTTTGGCACATGGATGAAATATTTTAAAGGAGAAGCATCGAACAAGTGGTGCAATAGTTCTGTATGTATGTTGGAGGTTGTGTGGGATTTTAGATTAGTTATGGTGTGACTAGTGTTAATGTGAGATGAATGGAGAATTTGTAGGAAATACTGGGCACTGGACATGGAGAAAGTTCACAAATGAACATGATAAACCGCAAAGCATGATAAATTAGGGTGACCATATGAAAAGGAGGACAGGGCTCCTGTATCTTTAACAGTTGCATAGAAAAGGGAATTTCAGCAGGTGTCATTTGTATATATGGTAGGGTGACCATACGAAAAGGAGGACAGGGCTCCTGTATCTTTAACAGTTGCATAGAAAAAGGAATTTCTGCAGGGGTCCTTTGTATATATGGAGAACCTGGTGAAAGTCCCTCTTCATCACAACAGTTAAAGGTGCAGGAGCGATACCAGAGTGACCAGATTTAAAAGAGGGCAGGGCCCCTGCAGCTTTAACTGTTGTGATGAAGAGGGAATTTCACCAGGTTCTCCATATATACAAATGACACCTGCAGAAATTCCCTTTTCAATACAACTGTTAAAGATACAGAAGCCCTGTCCTCCTTTTCATATGGTCAGCCTACTTTAACCCTTAAATGGCCAAACAGTGAGAGCCTTCCTTAGCTCTTTCACTATGCAGTTCATCTCCTTTAAGGGTTAAACTGAAAAGCCAACATTTTCTCATTGGAGTGCCTGCCCCTGAGTCAGCGCCCCAGGAAGTTCCTGCACACAGGAGGAAGCCGGCGTCTGCAAATCTCGCCGGGCAGGAAGGAACCCGTAAGTCTACGGGATGGGAGCAGCAACAGGCAGCAGACAATACATGGGGGGGGGGGGGGGACTCAGAGTGCGCCGGCCATAGAGGAGCTCGGGCCAGAGTGGCGGAGCCTCGCTTGTCCTCTCTCCCTCAAGTTGCTCCCTCAAGTAGGCTGACCATATTTTGGAAACCAAAAAGGAGGACAATATGGCCGCCCTCAAGGAGGTGTGCCCACCCCAACATGCCCAGCCCCCAAGGCAGGTCCATCTTGACATGTCTGGTCTCTAAGGGGGTGCGGCCTTGGTCACATGTCTAATTCTACACGGGACAATTAAGGTAAACCTGTTCTACGTAATATGTTAATATTAAAATCACTGAAATAAAGAACAAGTGAGACATTCAATGTATCAGAAATTAAAAATGACAAAATATTGGTTTACACTAAATATAGGATTGAATCTTTAATTTCTTTAGCCTGAGCAGATGTTATGCTAACCACTAGGCCTGGCCAGTGGCTTTTATAATTGTTTTGTTTTATTCCTTGGGCCAGTTGTCAGAAGGCTAGGGTGGTTTCTCCCTGCCAGCTTTTGTTTAACTGTATACATTAAATGGACACATTTTTGGTGGTGAAGTCCACTGCCCAAATCACCCAAAAGCCATTTTATTTGGGCCCAAGATCTCCCCCCCCAACCCCCCCCCCCCAGCAACACTGGGCGCTGCCCCTGGATTGGGCTTACTTTGAGCTCCATCACCCAGGCCGCCAACTTTAGTTTTCAAAACATTTTGCACCTCAGGTTGAGTACAGGTGCAGGAGCCCATCTTTAGGAAGGGGATCAAGTTGTTGCTGGGTTTTCGTTTTGTTTTTAAGTGGGATTAAGGTCATTCATGGGAAGAAACTTTTATTTGTAAAAATGGATCTAAGGCCAGAGTATTTTTGAGCAGGTGCCAACAACAGCTGTCCCCAACCTGGTGCTCTCTGGATGTTTTGAACTTCAACTCCTATCAGCTCCAAAGGTGAAGAATGCTGGGAGTTGAAATCCAACATATATGGAGGTCACCAGGCTGCAGAAGACTGGAAGACACAAACAGTACACCTTTGGATTGCCACTATAAGAACATATCCTATGCTAGTGACTGGGTAATAAACACACTGTCCACTATTTATCTAGGGTGACCATATGAAAAGGAGGACAGGGCTCATGTACCTTTAACAGTTGTATTGAAAAGGGAATTTCAGCAGTTGTCATTTGTATATATGGAGAACCTGGGGAAATTTCCTCTTCATCACAATGCTTAAAGCTGCAGGGGCCCTGCCCTCTTTTAAATCTGGTCACTCTGGTATAGCTCCTGCACCTTTAACTGTTGTGATGAAGAGGGACTTTCACCAGGTTCTCCATATATACAAAGGACCCCTGCGGAAATTCCTTTTTCTATGCAACTGTTAACGATACAGGAGCCCTGGCCTCCTTTTTGTATGGTCACCCTAGTTAAAGTTTAACTCTTAAATGGCCAAACAGTGCTTTCTCAGCTCTTGTGAGTTTTGTTCCAGGTTGTAAAATGCTGTTCTGTGTTTAGAGGCTATTCTTGCCAGGGGATTCAAAGGGACCCAGGAGATTCAGCCCAGGAAACTGGAATTTTGGACAGGCATGGAGAAAGCAAACTAATCTACCGTGCCGTCCTATGCAGGTCTACTCAAAAGGCGAGACCTATTGACAGTACATAGCAGCCTCCTCTGATTAAATTTAAAGATGATGAAAATTGACTGTATCTTTATATATGGCTGGTTATCACTACAGCAAAAAAATAGTATTCAGAGTCTCCATTTTAAAATGTATTTTTAAAGTACAGATTACTTGTTAATTAAAAAAATACAGTTTACTTCAGTTTTCGTTTATTTCGTTTGTTTGATGAATGAAAAAAAGGTCCTTTATTACTGTATATTCAATCAATGTTTACCTTAAAAAAAAATCCCTGGCCGAACCCCCTAATGAAATGTACTGCGCACGCCTATGGTGAGCAGGTTGATAAGAATGAAGGCAGTGTTTTAAGTAATCTCATAAGCATGACATGGGCACCAGCCCTAGAGACAACATGAACTATGAAGCAAGTTAATTCACTAAAGAAAGATTACGTACGGAACGGAATAGTGATATTTATTTTTGGCTTTTCAAAAGTGCTTGATGATAGTTTGGAAGGACTGAAAGAAACTAGGAGGCAGGAGTACAAAGACAGAGTCTTGTTGCAGCTAATAATATTAAGAGGTCCTAAATGTAAAACCTCTAAGGAAGCAGTTATACATTTAATCCCATAATAGTCAGGTTAGTGCCATCAGCCACAGGGCCATCTCCCCTGCAAGGAAGGCACCCAGGCTGCTCCTTGGCTGGTTGGACGGTTTCACTTGGTGAAGCTCCCTCAGAGCCCATGCATTCAGCAGTCTGCAGGGCAACCCATCTTCTTGGAAGAGGGGGACAGGACTTGGGTGGCCACAAAACAGACCTGGCTTAGGAGGCTGACCAAATATGGGGCACCCTTGTGAAATCATAGGCCATACGCCAAAAACCCCAGTACTGAGAGGACCAATGCCCATGGCTGAGCAAGGTTGCTAAGGAACCATGGCATGTCTTCCATTGTGACACGTCTCCCAGCTGGGAGGCCTTTAGGAGGCCTCTGGGGGAAACAGTCTTTGTGGGTTGTGAGGAGAGAGAGAGAGAGACAGAGTTAGCGAGTTAGAGAGAGTTGGAGAAAGTTATCGATCAGTGGAGAGTTTTGTTGTTATTTTCATTATTTATTTATTTTTATTTATTTAAATTATATTTATTCATATTTCTTTATTTATATTATTATATTTATATTACTTATATATTTATTATTTATTTTATTTATATTATTAGAGTTAGTTAGAGTTAGTTTATTTATATTTATTTATTTATATTTATTTACTTATATTTATTTATTTATATTATTATATTTAATATTATATTTATTCATATTTATTTATTCATTCATATTTATTTATTATTTATTTATTTATATTATTAGAGTTAGTTAGTGGGAGGGACAGTGAGGGCGTCTAAAGAAAATTGAATGCTTAAAGATGTGAGTAACATTTTTTATATGTTTTATATTCTGCTTCTCACACTAAATGTGATGGTTCAGAAACCTAGGGGGACTCTCACTTTTCTTTCATGGCCAGGTTAAGATTATAGAGATAGAGAGATAGATAGATAGATAGATAGATAGATAGATAGATAGATAGATAGATGATTGTGTTTGAGGTAAAGGGGCTTCCCTTGGCTCTGCTTCAGAACTCCTGCAGCTGATGCAGGATGGTGCTGGGATTCTATTTATGAATAACCAGTAGGATGGAATGATTGGAGTGTTGGACTGGGTTCGAGTCCCCACTCAGATATGAAACACACTGGGTGACTTTGGACAGTCACTGACTCAAAACCAATCATGTTAAAGAAATCTTTATTTCCAGGCAGCAATGGATATTGCTTCTTACATGGTCATAGAATCATAGAATAGTAGAGTTGGAAGGGGCCTATAAGGCTATCGAGTCCAACCCCCTGCTCAGTGCAAGAATCCTCCCTAAAGCATCCCTGAGAGATAGCTGTCCAGCTGCCTCTTGAAAGCCTCTAGGGTGGGAGAGGCTACGACCTCCCTAGGTAACTGGTTCCATTGTCATACTGCTCTAACAGTCAGGACGTTTTTCCTGATGACCAGCTGGAATCTGGCTTCCTGTACATTGAGCCCATTAGTCTGTGTCCTGCACTCTGGGATGATTAAGAAGAGATCCTAGCCCTCTTCTGTGTGATAATCTTTCAGGTATTCGAAGAGTGCTCCTAACCCCCCTAAAAAGCCCAGGCAAGGAGCTTGGAAGAGGCAGAAACTAGCTGCAAGGCTCAGGGGGCATGCCCTCAAGGGACCTCTGCCCCCTCCATACTGTAGACTGAAACCAAAAAGCTATTTGAAAAGGTTTTTAAGTAAGATGGTGGCCAGATGTCAGAAACCTCCTTCCCCAAACAAACACAGAGATGTTTGCTCAGGTTTTTGCACACTACTTGCCTGCTGTTTAAGCTTGCAGTCAATTTAAGCCCAAAGTCACCCAGTGCATTTCTTGGCTGAGTGGAGACTCGAACCCAGATCTCCAGAGACCCAGTCCAACACTCTAACCATTACATCACACTGATTTGTCATAACTAGTCAAATTGATTTCAATGGTTATACACTAAGTATGACAGAGTCTGGCTCCAGCGAATAATGAACCTCAAATAAAACTTTTTTAAAAAAAAGTCTTAGAAACCTCATGAAAGAGAGAAAATATAATGGAAAATTCTTTCTGAAGTAGTTATACAAATGCAGCATGAGGGGAAAGATTAGCAAGCTTTCTTTGTTTAAATAAAAAGCACACTCTGCACATGCTCAGAGAAGAACACGCACACACTTTGCCCATTCTTTAACAGATCCTCATCAAGTAAACAATAAACCTCCCTGCCACACACAATTTTTTATGTAAGCACAATCCCCCCCCACTATGAACGTGGAACGAAATTCTCCCCCCTACACACACACACACACACACACGAAAATGGGGGAAAACAGAGCTGCCTCTTTCACAGGAGGCAAAAAGTTTCATGGAAGTGTGTGTTTTGGGGTTGGGGTATTTTCAGAGCAGCACTAAAAATACCACCATAAACAATGCAAGCCCCTTTCGTGGACCTAGAAGCAGAAGCCATGGGGGACGGGGTGCGTGGGTATCTTTCTGATACTGTCTTCCTGTTGTGTCTCTGTTCCTGACAGTGGGGAATTCTCCAACAATTTCTGAGTAGGTGTGACCATTGTCAAGGATTGTAGAACAGCTTCTTTCTCTCCCTTCCCCCCCCCCCGTGTTTTTGTTTGTTTTGTGTTTCCGCCCTGCTACTGCAAGTGGCAACAGCATCACCTGAGTTGGCAGCCTGGCCCCATTTTGCGTCCTCCACAATGCCCCGCCCACCTAGCGTCATTCTGACAGGGGCTTCCGTTTTTCTGCCTCATTCTCAGGGCATGTTATCATTCATTTTGAATGTGTGTCGGTGTTGTCTTTGACTCTGAGGTGGCTGAGGGCACTGCCCGTATTTTCCTTTCTCCCAATATCAGGAGCTGGGAAGCAGCAGTGGGAGGGGGCTGTGGGACCCATGTCCACTGTAGGAATAGACTGCTTGCCTCTGGTCTGGTCCTAGTGCTGCGCGGACCATTTCTCCCATGAAGGTTTCAACCATTCCCGTTCAATTTGATAGAAAGGAAATTGCTTTTGGGGGGAAATTCAAGAAGACATTTCAGTGAGATTCGCATGGATTTGGTTAAGAGTTCTTGTGCTTCCCTTACTTATGAGATGGCCGAGGAGTGTGTGTTTGGGAATGTCATGTTTTTCATTTCACAGTCACCTCTCTGACAGCCTGTAGCCTCCTTGGCTTCCCACACTTTCTGCCCTGGGGAAGGCATCATGAATTGATTCCTCCCACAAGGCATTTTCAGATCAGGAAGTGCAGGCAGCCTGGGGAACTGCAGAGCAATGCTGAGATGTGCAAAAAGAAAAAAGAAAAATACAGGCAGTAAGTCAACACCAACACACATTAAAAATGAACTATAAAATGTCCTGAGAATGAGGCAGAAAACTGGAAGCCACTTGGCTGTGGTGGTAGCAGTGGGCGGCTGAGTCTATCCACCCTTTCAGTGTCCCACAATTCCTCCGAGGAACATGAGCTCGCATAGGATTTGGATTAGGGATTTGAGGCAGGGATAGGAAAAAAGAACTGCAGATATTTGGGACTTCAACTCAAAGCATTCTTGACCATTAGCTGTGCTGGCAGGGGCTTCTGGGAGTTGAAGTTCAAAATACCTGGACTTCTGCCCTCTGTCTGGGCCACTTGTCTTACAATGAAGCTGCATGGGGAATACGGTCTGCAGGAGAGGCCCTTTCGGAGGGTGGCATTAACCACAGAGGCCCATTTGCCGGCCACACGTGGAAATGTTTTCTCCTGCACTGTTCCCGCCTCGAGGAATGGGTTCTCTCAAGAACTCTATTGGCCACTGCTCCCTGGGCCTTGGTAAGGGCAAAAATACCGGCATGCTTCTAAGAATCAACAGCCTGGAAACAGGACAAAAGATGAACAAAAGACACAACACATGAAACAGAATGAGCAGCATTAATTGCAGGACAGGAGCTGGGAAGAATAAATGTTTAGTTATGGGACTAGAAACCTACACCAAGCAGGTCATAACAATTTGATAACGTTTTGAAGACAGTATATGTAGTGTGTCCTGGGCCTGAACAGTTGTCAAAACCATTATAAACTGTTTTAAAGCTGTAGTGTAGATCCTGCTCTGGTTTAGTGTTTTGTGAGTCAAGCTGGGTGGGAGGAAGAACTTCCCCTTGGAGAGGGAGAGCCCTAGATGCAAAACGGCCATCATTCTAAAAGATCAAAAACTCTCTCCCCCAAGATGCTTGTGCCACCAAATACACGTCAGTCATGGAGATTTTCGGTGGCCTCAGCTGACTGCATTGTATGGAGCGAGAAGGAACTGCCTGCCCCATTTCTCACTTTCCCCCTTCTCTCTTTTAGGCTGCGGAAGCTGCGCACTGCCTTCGGGACCGCCAAGGTCCAGCCAGCCAAGGCAGAGGGGAGCAGGTCCGCCAGGGGGTGTGCATCACCTGCAGCACCCCCAAGGCCCTTCTGGTGGCCCTGCTGCTGGAAGTCCAGAGTCCATCCGCTGGGGCTGAAACCTCTGAAGCAGAGGAAGGCCCTGGACCCGAGCTCCCTGCTCCGGAGGCTGGAGGCCCTGGCGGAGGACCAGAAGGCCGCATCAGAGGGTTCAGGTGAGGTGGCGCCCACAGCTCAGGGGAAGGGCTGGTGGAAGGAGGAGGCAGGTCTGGGGTCCAAAGGCCTGAGAGGGAGGGAGCAGCCTGCCTTTGGAAGAGGGAAGGACTCACTCATTCCTCCTGCCATCTGCCCTGACTTCTCCCTCTTTACATCCACAGACCAAATGGATTCGAGCACCTGCCTGCCTCCTGCCTGGACAACGGAGGAACTCGCCAAACGCCTGGAAACTGTGCAACGTTTCGTACGAGACGTTCAGGCTGGAGAAAAGGTACAGCTACCCCCTTCCTCGCCACCCTTAACCCAAAACCCTGGGTTCCCAGATCCCCCTGCACAGGTGCCGCCCACCTTCAGCCTAGGACCAGGCCCACTGCTCTTTGCTCCAGGGGGAACCCAGGAAGGCAGTTCCTGGGTTCTCTGAGAGCTTCTCCTACACATGGCAGCATGGAGGAGCTGATTTTCCCCATGGAAAAGCAGCCCATAGCCTATATAAGGGACGCCCTGACATGAAGGCCCAGAAGTGTCTTTCCATAATTAACAGCCTGATTCTTCCCATTTTCTAGAATTTTGAGAGCCTGGAGAAGGTCACCTTTCTCCAGGCCTTCATCTCCATTTCTACGGCCACCCGGAGGAGCAGGGGCTGGGCGCTGGAGCTCCCCTGCTCCAAACATGACTTGATGGAGGCAATAGCGGTGAGTGAGATGTAGCCCCTGCAATCCAGTGGGAAGGGGGGGTGAGGAGCCCTGAATCTCCAACCTGGGGCTTGAGAGGGCTTTGACTGTCATCTTCTCCCTTTTCCCTGTCGCCCTCTCCCAGGTGGCCATGGAGACCCAGCCCGGGGCAACTCTCCCGTCAGGCATCCTGGCTTGTGCCCTGAAGGCAATCTACCGTCTGAGGTATTACAGTGGCTTACAGAATCTGTCCTGGCTGGGGAATGGTGGGAGGTTTAGGCCTTTTCTCTTCTCCACCTTCCCCATTCTCTTCCGAGGTTGCTCTTGCTTGCAAACTGGAGCCAGGGCAGAGATTTCCAGGTTGGATCACTGGAGGTGGCTGGGAAAGTCCCGTGATCCGCTCTCCTCCTTCCAGAGGAGGAAATCCACATTGCGTGGTGACTAGATACAGCCTTCGGCCCAGCCTGAACAACTGCCCTTCCCTCCCTCACTAGAACTGATTACTTTCCCTTTTCTCCTACCAGCCGAACCGGACCTGCATTTTCCAGGGACCTGGAGTCCAAGATCTTGCGGTTGGCTCTCCACGAGATCTTCAGCAACTCCAGGAGTGGAGCAGCCCCTCAGCATCAGGTAAATCCTGGCCAGATGCATTGGTCTTGGAGCAAAGACCATGTTCTGGGCCTGTGGTGCATGATCCCTTCTCCAACTGCAGTTGCAGAGATCAGCTTTGTGATCTGGGGGGCAGAGGTCTGTGCTTCGGGGAAGGCGGGAAAGGGCTGAGTCCATGGAACCATTTCCCGAAGGAGGGTTCCTTGGAGAAGCGGAGGTACATGGCTTCCTTTGGCCTTAGGGACAGAGGAAGGCAAAGCTTCCAGGCCTGCAGACCCATTGGACACTCATCTCTCTTTCCCCCCATGCCCCTTCTTTGACCTAAATAAAGAGGGGGAGGGGGTGGATGGCCAAAACGTGGTTGGGGCGGAGGGAGGCCGCCTTCTTGCTCCAGGGATCTTTTGCGTGGCCTGAGCTTATTCAAGCCATTTTGCTGCAAGGTGCACTTTCCCTCACCTCTGTTAAAGACAAAGGGACAGTGTTGCTCCATTGACTTTGTTGGGGGGGGGATGAGTAACTCATGGGCACACTGCGGGGTCTCGGTGGGCACCTGTGCATCCATGGGTGCCACATTGCTGACTCCTGCCAGAGCCTAATTTGCTACCTTGGCAGGGGAGATCCTTCAGTGACGACACCCTGGTCTAATGCTCTCTTTCTCTCTTTCCTTTCAGCACCTCTTCAAGCCCTATGGGTACGAGACGGTCGAATTCATGCTGAGGGGTTTGTTCAGTGGAGAGCCAACCATGGGCCATGTGGTCTTTTTATTGGAGGTGAGTGGGGATGCCGGAGAATTTTGGTTTTGCTCACAAGACATGTGAGGACACCCAATCGGGAGCCCCAAGTGGGAGTGGGAAGATCCGGCATGGATTCTGAGCTGCTGCTTCCCTCCACAGCACATCCACTACTGGGTCAGGTCCAGGGATGTTTTGGAGAGGTGGAGGGCCCTCGTCGCAGCAACGAACCTCCTTGGCTTTGCCCTCCACCTCCGTGAATTGCCCGTGAGTATCCCCACTTGCTGGCATGGCAGCAGCCCTGAACTGGGACTGCAGGAGACGCCACAGAAGTGGACCCAATCTGCTCTTGGAGGGAAAGGGAGCTCTTTTCTCCATAAAATGAGCAGGGGTGGGGAGGAGCCCGAATCAGGGCCACTGTCAGGGGGGCAAAGGGTTACAGCCCTTCCCTCCCAATGCCAGGGTCCCATGGGAGTCCCCCTGAGGGCCTGTCGTACATGCAGTTTTCCAGGATGGAGGCCCATTGAGGGATGAGAGAGATCTATCTTGTTTTCTTTCCCTCTAGATGCCTGGACAGCACCCGGTCCTTCTCCGGCTTTTGGGGGAAGTGGAGGAGCTCCTCCTTGATGGCAGGGAGGAGCTCCAGAAACAAGCTAAAGAAGCCCTTCCCCTGTACGAGGAGCTGCTCCGTCTCCAGAGGGGTAAGTTGGCTGGAAAGACTGAAGATGGGAAAGAATGCAGAGGAAGCACAGCCTTCCCTGCCCCAAGAGAATTCAGGAATTTCTGCCCCAGCACCCTGAATCCTTCAGTTTTGGGGTCAGAGATTCCCCAATAAGACCAAACGACCTCTTCCACTAATCCAGCTAGTACGTCAGTACTAAAAACACCCCCAATTAGTGGAGCTTTTAAATGGGACCTCTACAGTGGCCTCTGCCTTCATGTTTTAAAGCTACTCTCACTTTTCTGCTTTTCCATCCAGATGCCGTTATAATTGAGGACCTGGACGAAGATCTCTTTCCAGGTCCTCAATTCTATTATCAGCATTAAGAAATCAGCACTACGGCCAGGCAAGACAGCCAGGAAATTCAAAGGGTCTTCCAGGTAAAGGAAAGTATCTGTAACATCAGCATCACAAAGTGTTGTCCCATCAGCAGCATCTTCAGGTAAACAAATATTGAAAACAACTGCATCCGAAAAACACTCAGTAGCTTCTTTTGTAGACAAGATGACACCTGAAGATCAGGGGGAAATTGATCAAGCTCTCGCAAGAGCAATATATTCGTCTGGAACCCCATTGTCAGTAACTGAAAATACATACTGGCAGGAAGTTTTTAAATGACTAAGACCATCATACCATTTGCCCAGCAGTCATTCTTTGAGCAAGCCTCTTTTAGAGTCAGAATACGAACACGTAATGGAATCTGTGCAAGGAAAAATTGACGAAGCACTGTGTCTTGCACTACTTACAGATGGATGGACAAATGTGAGAGAAGGAGTTATAAATGTTGTGATAACAACACCTCAATCAGTTTTTTACAGAAGCATTGAAACAGGAGAGAACAGACATACTGCAGAGTATATCAGTTGTAAAATATGTGAAGTTATACAGAAAATTGGGAGCGGTAAAGTATTTGCTTTGCTGACTGACAATGCCAGTAATATGAAAGCAGCATGGGAGAACATACTGGATAAATATCCACATATTACTGCAATAGGATGTGCATCTCATGGGCTAAACTTGCTTCTTAATGATATTATGAAACTGGACACCCTTCAAAGGACCTATAGACGAGCAAAAGAAGTTATAAAACATGTAAACACTACTCATATTGTAGCTGCAGTTTTCAAGAAGCAGCAAGTAGAAAAATATGCAAAGAATAAAATAGTGACACTGAAGCTCTGTAGTAAATCTCGATGGGGTAGAGTGGTGATCTCCTTTGAAAGTTTATTAAGAAACAAGGAAGCTCTTCAAGAAACAGTAATAGTTGAGGATCTTAAAGTACCCAGGAGTGTAAGAGACACTGTACTTGATGAGGATGTCTTCTGGGTTCAGCTGCAGAATTCCTTAAAGGTTCTAAAGCCAATTTCTTCAGCAATCACTGCATCTGAATCAGACGGTGGACTTTTGTCAGAAATTCCTTACCAAATGGCCAAGATAAAAACAACTGTTTTTGAGAATCTCAGTGTTTCTCCACTTACAACTATAGAAGAAAGTAAAGTGAAAGATTTTATTAAAAAAGGGGAAGAATTTTGTTGCCATCCAATTCATGCCGCAGCAAATCTGTTGGATCCAAGATTCAAAGGCGGAAATATAAGTGATGATAGCACTGCTACTGCATTTGACTGGATTGCAAAACAAGCATCACACTTAGGACTTGATGTTGGAAAGGTACTTTCAAATGTTACAGAATACAGAACATCTTCAGGGATTTGGTCCAGTGGACTGCAGTCTGGGATTCTGCCAAACATTTCCCTCCTGCAACATGGTGGCAAGGTCTTTGCACAACACAGCCTCTGACTCCTCTTGCTTCTCGCCTTCTTCAGATTCCTCCATCTTCTGCAGTGTGTGAAAGAATCTGGTCTATGTTTGGAAACACTCACACCAAATCAAGAAATAAACTGACATGTGAAAGGGTGGAGAAGCTTGTTTCAATTCGGGCAAACCTTGTTTTTAGAAGTCTGTGATAACTATGATGATGACAAACATAACGAAGCAGAAGCAGAGACTGAAACTGATAGTGACAGCTATAACTCAGAAAATGAGTCTGATTTAATTTCATGCCTATTCATTGAATCTTGGTCCCCCCTTCCCGTCCCCTTAATTATTTTTATGGGAACGGGTGATTGATGTCTGCTTGATACTGTGGAGGACTTGTGGAAACATAATTTTCTTTGTTACTAATGTTGATGGTTTCTTCTGGTTTTTTTTTAAATTGTTTTTGTCCAAAAAGGTTCCTTACAGTTCAGGAGCTTGCAGCTCCATTTGTTACAAATAAAAAGTAAAAAATTTAAGAAGTAAGTTCAGTTTGTAATAATTGTTTGAACACACTGTATTTTTAATATACCAAATGTGATTTTATGCCAAACCAACTGTACATAATTACATTTTATGTTCCTAAAGTAACAAAGTGACTTTCAAACTGTAAAAAGTGCTAATTTTGCATTTTTTTTTCAATCTTTCCAAAAATTTCTATTTCCCCCAAAAACCCACTGGGGTATTTTTTTCTTCATGGCTTCAAAATATCTGGAAATTTTACATCTCTACTCTTCTCAATGGTAGGACCAGGCCTGCACAGCCTGTTCCATGTGTAAGAGGAAGGAAAGACATGTACTTTCTTTCAGAACATGATTGGGTATTGTAAACTTTTAGTTTCTTTTATTACAACATGCATTTCAAAGCACACTAGAGTTTGGGCCCCCTGCTCCCATCTATTTCCCCCTCCTGGCAGGAGAAAACAGGAAGAGCCTCATACTCATAAACATAAGTTGTGGCTAAATCCACCCAGTAAACATGCTGTTTCCAGGGCTGGTGATCATCTGATTCAATTGCTGTTCTTTACTTTAGCTGGTAGGCTACCAGAATCCATTACTGCTCTAAAATGGTTTATAACAGTAGTGACAACTGTTGGGGCCCAGGATACACTCCATATACTTTTCAACGCATTTTCAAAGTGTCACATCCTCCATGGTGTAAATCTGGCCCTGTACTGATAATACCATACTCCGACCTTTTTTTGCTTACTGACTTTGCTAAAGGGATTGGCTCCTCGTTTGCCCTGGGGCTGAGCCTAGGGTGACCCTATGGAAAGGAGGACCAGGCTCCTGTATCTTTAACAGTTGTATAGAAAAGGGAATTTCAGCAGGTGTCATTTGTATGCACGCAACACCTGGTGAAATTCTTTTCAACACAACAGTCAAAGCTGCAGGAGCCCTGCCCTTTTTTTTTTAGATACAAGAGAGGACAGGGCTCCTGCAGATTTAACTGTTGTGATGAAGAAGGAATTTCACCAGGTTCTGCGTGCATACAAATGACACCTGTTGAAATTCCCCTTTCTTTACAACTGTTAAAGACACAGGAGCCCTGTCCTCCTTTTCATAGGGTCACCCTAGCTGAGCTCAACCCAGCCTTAACAGGACAAGAGGAATGAGCCAGAAAGGCTGCATGTTTCCTGTGCCCTTCCTTTCCCAATCCAGTCTGTTTTCTTGGTGTTGAGATTTCGGAAAAGCAGCAGGCACAACCCAGTCAGCAAGAAGCACATTGAAGAACTGATTTCAGCATGACAGTTAAACCTGCTCAAAAAACAGCTCCCATTGAAATCATTGGCACATAAACATGTTTGGATTGTGCCCAGAATATGTGGGTCTTTTGCACAACCCTGCTTCTTGTTCTATGCTTTTCTGTAGCTTCTGGGCAATATAGCAGGCTGCAAGAATTATACTGTGGTGTCCCCTTTCCTTCAAGGCCCTTCTTCTAACTCCACTTTTTCCACATAGCCTTTGGCTTATCTTCTTAATCCTCACTCCCAACTGCAACGAAGATTTAAGCTAAGTCTATACTGCAAATCTCACGGCCATAAGTTCTGGACTAAATTTTTGACTTCTCTGTTTCTTTCCCCATGCCCTGCTTCTTATACTACTTAGTCTGAACTTGAACACTTCAAGTTCCTTTGTGGTATTTTGGTTGGTCCTAATAAAGTAGGGTGACCATATGAAAAGGAGGACAGGGCTCCTGTATCTTTAACAGTTGCATAGAAAAGGGAATTTCAGCAGGTGTCATTTGTATATAAGGAGATCCTGGTGAAATTCCCTCTGTATCACACCAGTTAAAGCTGCAGGAGCTATACTAGAGTGACCAGATTTAAAAGAGGGCAGGGCACCTGCAGCTTTAACTGTTGTGATGAAGAGGAAATTTCCCCAGGTTCCCCATATATACAAATGACACCTGCTAAGATTTCCTTTTCAATACAACTGTTAAAGATACAGGAGCCCTGCCCTCCTTTTCATATGGTCACCCTAAATAAAGATACCACCTAACTGTGGAATTTTTTTTAGAGGGAAGGATGTTTACTCGTGGCTATTTTAGTTTGTTTTTATAAGCTTTAAGTATATCATGGCATTTTTGCCCACATTCTTCCCTCCCTCTGTTACTTCCCCATCCAACCTTGTTCTAATCAGATGAGGGTGCAGAGGTACTCCAAATTCACTTTACATTGCCGAGTTTACACAGAAGCAGACCTACAACATAGTTCTCCCACAACGTTGCTGTCTACTGTCACCTGCATAGGGCCCCCACATTTCAGCCTCTTACCACATACTGACTGGGTCCACCGATCGGCATAGCTCGGTGTGACTTAAGCCACGATGAGCCACAGTACCCACAGCCGCCATCTTGAAAAGTATGACTTCTGAACGCTGTAGTGGTGGGTTGTTCAAGGGTTAAACAACCCTCACGGCCTTGTTCAATCTTTGCACTATCCTTTCTTCTATTTATTGTTTAGTATTATTCTTCCTTTACTGTTTGCTTTTGTTTTAAACAATCTTTGATCACCCACTTGGGCGTATGGCCCTCAGGGCGCCATTTCGAAAATGTGTGCGTTGTGGCAGTAAGTTGCCACCATCTGATGCTAACAGCTTCCCTCAAGATACTACCACAACGGCGGTTGAAAAGAGACTGAGGGGAAGGTGGGAACCGTTGGAATATACCCGGATTATGGTGGGGGAGGGGTTCCCACTTGAAACGCCTCTAGCTATAAAAATTTCCTGAAGATGAGCTGCGCAGGCGCAGAGCCCATGTGTGTGAAGCACAGAGATCACGAAGAAGAACTATTGATTTTATCAGTGGGGTGTCTTTATGTCCTGCAAACCAAGCATCAGCCTGGGGTATAAGAATGTCCAAAGGCTTTTTCAAACGAAAACTGGCCTAGGGAAGCAGGCCTATGATAAAGTTTTACCTTGACAGTTTATGATACTTTTCTAATATTTTCAGTTTAAAGCATTCTACTACTGACAGCATAGACACATAGTTGTTCACTGGGCAGTTTACCACCCCACTGAGAAAATCGCTTGGTGAGGTAAAATGCCCCCACAAACATGCCTGTATTTGTATTTTACAAATTCTACATGAGAAGAGACCTATCTCTGTTGCCCATTCAAGGTGCCATGTGCACTGATGGCACAAGAAAAATAAAAAACAGCTATACACAATATTCAAAACTAGTGGGATCCTGATTCTATAACTTAACTAAAATAAAACTACAAATGACTCATCTCTGGAATTTGTTTTGAAAGGGAATTACTTTTATTTCAGGATTTTCAGAGAAACCATTTCCCCTCCTTTAGTAGGATTCCCTACAACCCTATGGATGCGGCCGAGGAAACCAGGATATTCTCCCAAGACCAGTGAGGTTTCCCCTCTGCCTTATATTTTCTTCCACCATAGGAAAAAGAAGCGGTGCTTCCGTGGTACAAATGTGCAGTTCAAAGTGAGGGCCTTCTTCTTGATGGGATGGGGGGCCGTTAGAAGCCCGTTCCTAATGGCCAGCAACCTGTGCCTCCTATCACTGACTGGCTCTTCCTTCACCAAGTTGGGTTCAGGCATCTCCTCACTCTTAAGATGCTGGGGCAAACGAAAGATTAGAAAAGTCAGCCGAGGCCGAGGCTGGGGGAGACCCAAGTTGATGAATCTGAGCCCAGGGCTCGGCCTGTCTGCCTCGGGACTTTTTTCTTCCTGACTAGCCACCGGCTTTGTCTCCTGGAAAGATACAGACAAAATGCAATGGAGGGGGGAATATTACCTCTGTGTGAATTAATCGGAGAAGAACTTATGCTTAGAATGGGGAGGAGGGAGGGGGTGTCTGGGGTTCCAGATTCCTCAGTTCTCTGGGAGAGGAAAGTGGAGATCAGAGGAAGCGAATGAGGAATTCCTGGAACAGAGAAAGCTGAATCTAGTGGATCAGGAGGGGAAAGGAGGGGACTCACGAGCTACAGTTTTAATAAAAAGATTGGACAAATTCATGGAGCATAAAAGTCGAACTTCATAACCAGGATCACTGAACGAAACTGCCATATTCAGTGGCAGTATACCTCGGGGTCTAATGTTGGAGAGGGGACAGACAGCAAGGGAGGTTTTAGCATTCAGCCCCTGAACGTAAGAAGAGCTATGCGGGATCAAATCAAGGGCCCACTAGTTTCTGTTCACACAGTGGGCAACCACATGCCTTTGGAAGCCTACAAGTAAGATAAGAATGCAACAGCATCTTCCATGTGCCCCAGCAAGTGGTGTACACAGGCATTTTGCCTCTGATACTGGAAGTAGGTTTTAGCCATAATGACTAGTAGCTGCTTATAAACTTCCCAGAGGCCTTTGGCTTCCCATTACTGGAAACAGAACACTGGAGTTAATGATCCCGCAAGCCTCCATTTATGTTAACCCATGAGTTCTTAGCTGCCAACCTGGTGCCCTCCAGATATGTTGGACCACAAGTCCCTGGCTGTGGGATAATGGGAGTTGTAGTCCAACCAATCTGGAGGGCACCAGATGAGGGATGGCTGAGTTCGGGAAAGAATGCCTCAGTGGGACAGAGCAGGAGAAATTCAGGATTCACCTAGGGTTCTCTGGGAGGGAAGTGCAGTCTAGGAGAAATTGTATGCACTGGCTGTTCCCCACACCCCAGAGTGTGTGTCCAAGGAACAGATAAGGAATATCTTGTCCAGCCTGTTAGACCTCCCCATTTCAGCTCATATCCCCCTGGTTAGTGCTCCAATTAAGGTTCTGATTTTGGAGGGGAGTTGTTGCCTCCTTAAAGAGATACGTAGGGACAAACTAGACATGGTGCAAAATGTGTCTTTGAATCCCATGATTAGGGTTCTAGTCTCCTTACCCTTTCTTAAAACAGTCGCCACAGAGAGCCCTAATTCAGCTCTGTGCCGTCACATGGGGGGGGGGGGTTCTCGTTAAAAACTGCCCCCCTCCCCAAAGCTGCTAATTGCAAGGCATAGTGATGGGCTGGGAGAGCTAATAGCAGCTTATGGGGGGCAATTTTCAGGGGAAAAGGTTCACATCAGGGCTTCCTGTGGCCTCTCTTAGTGATAAATAAATAAACCAACAAGGAGAATCCTAAGCAGGGGGTTCAAATATATGTTTAGCATCACATGTTGTTTGGCCTTGACATCCCAGCAGTATTTCTTATAACATCTGGACAGGCATTTTGGGGAACAATTTTCCCTGCAGGCTCGCTGCTCAAAGCAGCAGAGCAGGATAGGATGGCTCATGCACCAACAGATCAGCTCACCAGGTTGCCGCTTGGAGCAGAACAAAGTCTAGAACAGGGTTGGAGATGTGTCACCCTCCAGATGTTATGCTGGCCAAGGGCTGATGGGAGTTGCAGTCTAAGAACATCTGGAGGGCCAGGTGTTCCGCATCCCTGTTTTAGAATCTAACATATAATCTATCTATCTCTCTCTCCTCTCTCTCAAATACACACACACAGAAATTGGGTAAGCAACACAGCCGAAATCTGGCTGGCAACAGATGAACAGGTCCATCCTCCACCTGCATTCACACTGACCTTCTCCTCATCTGGGTGGACTTCTCCCTGTTCGATAGAGGTCACAGTTTTATCTGAAAACACCATATCGCCTGTACGGTTATCGGTCACCTGCAGACATGGACAGAACATGAGGATGAGGGGGAACTGTGGAACAAGGGAATGAGCATTCGGAGTCTTAGGTCCCTCAGCTGCTGGCGAAACTTCTTCTTGTAGCCAAAACTCCACAAACCTATGGTAACAGTTGTCTTGGCTTCCCATGGGAGTTCCCCAGATGGTGTGGGAAGCGCCCACACCAGCACTGTAACCCCCAGGCCTAGGATCTGGTGGTGCTGAGATAGGGACTGCCTTAACCCAGGGAACCAATATGGAAAGTAAATTAAAACAGCTTAGACATTCTACTATATTAAAAGGTATAAATAAATAAACAAACCCCACAGCATTGTTAAAACCCAACCTAGGAGAAGGGACTGGCAGGGTGAAGATTTGAATCATGCCTGGTCTACACCATGGCTAGTTCTGTATTTGAGAGGAATTCCTCAACAGAGGGCCTCTGGCAGGCCCTCCCTTCCATCTTATGTGGGTGAGTCCTGGTGGATTTATTTGGCAGCAGACATGACTCGGGTCTCCATTTTAATTTCCCAGAATTCCCCCGATGTAGCATTGCAAGGAATTAAAATGGCTCCCTAGCCCTGATGGGAGAAAGGGCTGGCCAATCCAGTGGAATAATACAGGAGTTGTAGGCTCCATACGGTGTACACCAATCAATGAGCCGAGCTGAATGTGGTTATCCATGGCTTCAAATGCTTAAAGAACGAGGATGCCCCATTTCCCCCCAGTAGCTCACTCACTTTGCTGATTTCACGGTGGCTGTACACAGTGGCATTCCCCACTTTCCGTCGTTGCTTCTCCTCGTTGTGGTAGTTGGAGGGCAGATGGTTGATGTCCACCGAGGGCTCCAGCGCTTCCTACATAGGACAAAGATAGATCCTTCCTTATGATGCAGAGGCACATAGGAAGCTGCCTTATACTGAGTGAGACAGTCCATCTAGCCCAGTATTGTCAACACGGATTGGCAGCGGCTCTCCAGGGTTTGAGGCAGGATTCTTTCCTAGCCCTACATGGAGATGTCAGAAATCGAACCTGGGACCTTCTGCATGGAAAGAAGTGCTCTACCACTGAGCTGTGGCCCTCTCAAGAAAGCAGATGAAAGGAAAGATTTTGTTTCTCCCTCTCCTATAAAGCACAGAAGTCAGGGTCATCCAATTGAGAGCCAGTGTGGTATAGTGGTTAGAGTGTTCAACTGGGACTCAAGAGACCTGGGTTCTAATCCTCACTTAGCCATGACACTCACTGGGTGACTTTGGACCAGTCACTAAAGGCTCATCTACACCAAGCATGATATTCCACTATGAAAGTGGTTTATAAAAGGCAGGAGCCACACCACTGCTTTATAGTGGTATTGAAATGCTCTGCAGGATCTACACTACTGCTTTATAGTGGTAATGAAGTGCACTGACAACTGTTGGGGCCCATGACACATCTACACCAGCAGGCTATAACACTATGAAGGTGGTATGAAAGCAGTAAAAGGTATGTGAAATAGGTCCCAACAGTTGTCAGAATACTTCAATATCACTGTAAAGCAGTAGTGTGGCTCCTGCCTTTTATATACCGCTTTCATACCACTTTCATAGTGGAATATCTGTTTGGTGTAGATGAACCCTATCTCTCAGGCTAACCTACCCCATAGGGTTGTTGTGAGGATAAAGTAGAGAGGAGGAGGATCATGAATACCACTTTGGGCTCCTTGGAGGAAAGACAGGTATCAACCTAACAAATAAATAAATTATAATAAATAAATTATGGTCCAGAAGTCAGTTGCAGACCAAGAACGTTTCTAAACTAGTGATATGTGGCACGTTCATGATTGGCCACTCATGGAAGTTTGTAGGTTCTTTAGATGACGTTGTCAACCTCCTGCACATCTCCTGTGCCTTCCCCTGGTTATCCCATTCTAAAAAAAACTCTGGGCTATCCCAATTCTTCTGAAATATCACAGAATTTCCTAACATGTACAGCCAAAGTTGTACTACAAGGTATCCACTAGAGGGCACTGCCTCATTCAAGGCTATGAGGACCAAAAGGTGGGAAAGTTTTCAATTACAAACCAGGTGGCCAGCAATTCAAATCACATGGTCACCCTATCCATTCATATAATGGAGCCCATCACAATCGCGCAAAGGAGCACTCCAGTAACGCAGCACAATTTCCCCCTAATGTAGAGATGCTCCAAGGGTGAAAGTCCAAGGTTTAACCCCTGGTCTCTCCAGATAGGGCTGGGAAAGGCCCCTGTCTGAAACCCTGGACAGCCATTGCCATTGGCCATGCTGGCTGGGGATGAAGGGTATTGTAGTCTAACACATCTGGAGGGCCCCAGGAGACAGCTGGTGCAGACAATAGTGGGGCAGGTGGACTTGACTGAATAAGAGACATAAGAACATAAGAAGTGTCCTGATGCTGGATCAGACCGAGGGTCCATGTAGTGCAGCACTTGTTCGGACAGTTGGCCAACCAGCTGTCGACCAGGGACCAACAAAGCAGGACATGGTGCAACAGCACCCCCTTCCACCCACCCATGTTCTCCAGCTACTGGTGCACACAGGCCTACTGCCTCGGATATTGTGTTCCCAAGTGGATGGGCAACAGATTCAGGGCAGATAAAAGGCTACTTCACACGTAATTAACAGATGGGTCTCTCCAGGCCAAGCTTCACTATAAATGGGAGAAACAAGGCAGGCAAGCAGATTTAGAGCCAGTGTAATGTTTTTAGCAGCACAAAGGCTAAAACAAATTGCAAGTTAAAATTTGCAAGGACCAAATGCCGCCACCCCAAAATACTCCTGAGAACGGATTTGCCAGGTGGATGCTTCCACAATGTGCAGATTTCTCAACTCAAATTTCATTATGCAAATTGAGGAGGGAGGAGTCCCCCAAGATTTAGAACCATGTGTCTCCGAAACCAGCTTTTAGGCCCGAAACCAGGACTCCACAAGATGAGTGATTTCTTTGCAAACCTCCAAGAAATATATTTTTTAGAGTCACAAAAGTTGGGAAGTGGTTCCATTCAGAATTCCCATAATAAAAACCACTGCTCAAATGTTCTCTTGCATGTGTTCACTCCCAGGGTGGGTGGGGACTATAAAAACGGTGTATGGACCAAAACAAAGAATGATGTGATGTACAATGGAAAAGGGAACTGGGAGGGGGGATAACTAGCGGAAAAAAGATGTTGATTTGGGAGGCGTGAGGAGAAGTCATATATGGGCTGGAACGTGAAGGACAGGCTGGTCTTCTCTACGACTGCCAGATATATCGCTTATCGCAAGCATCCTCCCGTCCTTTGAAAAGATCCTGCCTTATTGCAGAACATCACAGCTTCTGAGAACGTAACTGATGTCCTGACAGTGTTTGAGCATCCCTTCTAACTGGGGGCGGAGAGGGGGCCTTACACCCTCCCCCACTCCATCATTCCTTACCTGACTTTGCTCGAAGATGTTGTTAAACTCCTGGAAGAGTCTCTCCACGCTGGGGGGAAGAAAGGCAGCAGATGCAGGGCCCCCCTGCTCCAGAGCAGTCAGGCACCATAATCCCCATACCAGCGGCAGGAGCAGCATCCCTGCCGGGTTCTGTGGTTGTGTGAGCCAGGCCTGCACAAAAGACAGAAGCAGAAGGAAAGATCTGAGGGGTGGGGGTGTATTTCCACAAGCACCGCCCCTGCTGGCTATTCCAGAGACCACGTTACGCCAGTCCTTTTACAACTTCATTGGCTGCCAGTCCAGGTCTGGGCCCGATTCAAAGTGCTGGTACTAACATTCAAAGCCCTAAACAGTTTGGGGCCAGGCTATTTGAAGGAACGCCTCCTCCCATATGTACCTGTCCAGACCTTAAGATCACCCACAGGGGTCCTTCTCCGTGAGCCCCTGCCAAAGGAAGTGAGGCAGGTGGCTACTAGGAGGAGGGCCTTCTCCGCTGTGGCACCCCAGCTGTGGAACGAGCTCCCCAGAGAGGTTCGCTTGGCACCTACATTATTTTCTTTCCGTCACCAGCTGAAGACCTTTTTATTCACTCAGTATTTTAACACCTAATTTAACTTAAATTTAAACTTTGTTGTTTTAATCTCATATTTTAACTTATATTAATTTTTGCTATGTGGTTTTATCCTGGTTGTGCTTTTCATATTGTATTTTGTATTTGTGTTTTAAATTTGTTGGTTGTTTTTATGCTCTTCATGGTTTTAATTTTTGTGAACCGCCCAGAGAGCTTCGGCTATTGGGTGGTTTAAAAATGTAATAAATAAAATAAAATAAGTAAATAAATGTCTTGCAAGCAGAGCCCCCTTGGCTCCTTTCACCACTTTGAAGGTAATGTTTACACAAATTAAGAGGCAACTACAAGGGGCTGCAACCCGACTCCTGCCTTGTGGACTTTGCTTTCCTTGATTCATTTTATACTTGCCATTTCTTTCCAGAAATAAGAGCCGTATGTCCGCTGCCCTGCAATCAAAAGTGAGTAATGATTTTATATGGGTGCCTATATAAAATCTGGAGGAAGGTATGTAGAGTGGCCATATGGAAAGAGTCAGAGTCAGTTTATTGTGTTACAAGCAGTTAGCCATTATACACAACCATATGGAAAGGAGGACAGGGCTCCTGTATCTTTAGCAGTTGTATTGAAAAGGGAATTTCATTTGTATGCATGCAGCACCTGGTGACTGGGAGTCAAGAGATCTGGGTTCTAGTCCTCACTAGGCCATGGAAACCCACTGGGTGACTCTGGGACAGTCACAGACTCTCAGCCCAACCTACCTCACAGGGTTGTTGTTGTGAGGATAAAATGGAGAGGAGGAGGAGGATTATGTATGCCGCCTTGGGTGCCTTGGAGGAAAAAAGGCAGGATATAAATACAATAATTTATTTATTTATTTATATTTATTTATTTATTACATTTATATACCGCCCCACAGCCGAAGCTCTCTGGGCGGTTTACAATAAATAAATTCCCTCTTCATCACAATAGTTAAAGCTGCAGGAGCTATCCTAGAGTAACCATATACAAAAGAGGGCAGGGCTCCTGCAGCTTTAGCTGATGTGATGAGGAATTTCACCAGGCGCTGCATGCATACAAATGACATCCCCTGCCCCTCCCCTTCATAGCCAGGGCTGAGACAACTGTACCGTCTACCTCTGTGGTTGGAAATGGAGCACAGAGACAGGGAAAGGGGCATTCCCGGGGGGTGGGGGGTGTGTGAGGAACGGTGAGTTTTCTGAGGATGAGGACTCTGGGGATGAGCAGCCACAGGCGGGACCCAGTACCAGCTTGGCTGATCAACAGCCAGCAGAGGCCTCATCCAGTGCAAACTTAGAAGAGGAGCAAACAGACTTGTTACACGTGCCCTCGTTCAAACAGCAAAGGGCAGAGAAGGAGGCTTTACGCCGATCCAAGCGGATTGCTAATAAACGCCAGCTGAACAAGGAACAGCTGTGAGGCTGAGCTGGTGTATTTAGGTAGCAGTGCGCAGGCCAGCAAATTGTCAGAGCTTATCTGGTTTGCCTGGGAGAAGCTCTGGACCGTGTACCCTTGACCGTGCCGTGTTCCTGTTGGATCGTTTTGGACTCTGGACTTCTTGGACCCCGTGACTCTCTCCTGCCCTTTGAAACTTGGACTGGCTTATGGACTTTGGTGACTTGCTCTCTCGTGCCTTTTGAACCCTGGATTGGTATTTTGGAATTGGCTTGGAACTTTACGTGAGCACTAAAGACTGTTCTATTTGGTGTTTAACGTGTGTGAATACACATTATTGTTTATCGTTTAGTGCTGTGTTGTCTGATTCTTGGCGGGCTTCCCAGTCTGGGCACTCTGCCCAAAGAGATAAGCGAAAGTGGCTGGCTTCAGACCGGCTTCTTCAGGACAGTGGGCAGGAAACCAGGGCAGCTGCTTAACTCAGTTTTCTGTGGCCGCCCCAACCTCCTCCCCTCCTCCTCTGAGGTACTACTGCTAGACAGGCAAAATCGCCCGTCAAGCAGAAACGCAAGGCAGATGGAGCAACAAGCGGCCACTCTTTTCCTACCCTGCATTGGATAGTCGTCAGCCTCCGAATTTAGGGGCTGTGAATTATCCGGATAGGATCGAGCCCTTAAGGGCGGACTCTCACTGACTTCAACAAGAAAGTTACGCATATTGTTCTCAGCACCACTCTCCTTAAATACCTGGCTGTGGTTGCACTGTAATGTGCTCTCACTGTTTCTAAATCTGTATTTTTGTTTTTGGTTCGTTCGCGGTTGTTGTTGTTGTATTGATGTTGTCATGATATAAGATGAAAACTAGGGTGACCATATTTGGGAAACCAAAAAAGAGGACACCTAGTGTGTGTATGGGGAAGCAGCTTTCTGAGTCCTGCAGAAAGTACGTTATTCCCCCGCCACCTTAAAGAACCCGATTGGAGTGGAGGAGGGGAAAGGATTTCATTCTGCACCACCACCATCCACTCCAATTGGGGCCTTTTCTATAATGTCCACGAATGACCCACTTTCCCCTTTAAGACCTCAATTGGAGCTCGGGGTGGGGGAATGACGTGCCTCAAGAAAGCATGTCACTCCCTCCTGCCATGCTAATGGCAGCCTTAAAGGGGAAGGTGTGTCATTCCAGGACATTATTGAAAATTATAGAAAATCCCCCCTGACACCATGGAAAGAACAAAAACCAGGACAAATCCGGGGAAATCCTGACAGTTGGTCACCCTAATGAAAACTGAATTTTTGAGAAAACAAGCTCATTTCTTTCTTTTTTTAAAATTTATTTATTTATTTATTACATTTTTATACTGCCCAATAGCCGAAGTTCTCTGGGCAGTTCACAAAAATTAAAATCATGAACAGCGTAAAAACAACCAACAATCTAAAAACACAAATACAAAATACAATATAAAAAGCACTCTGGCGTTGTGGCATAAACTATTTTGTTTGCTTTGCACCTTTTGGCTTCCATTTGTTCGCTGTATCCTTAACATCCCCTTTTCTTATGAAAGCAAAACAATGCCTGTCATTTAATTCCTGGTGTTCATACTAAATATTCTGTTAGCCTGACCCTTTACATAGTGTAAGTTAATACACTCTCTTCATGGAGAAGGAGTAAGTGGGGAAGTCACCGCTTTTCGCTTCCCCTGGCCTAGTCCTCACATAGGGCCTGTTCAGAAGACACCTTAAACCCTGCTGGTTGAGGCTTTCGGTTAAGCAGCAGGGTTTAAGGTGTCCCGTGTGCTGTGTTTTGCTAAACCCTGCTCACTCACTAACCACAGTCGGACTGTCTGCAGCAGGGTTTGTTGTTTTCTAACAGTGTCTTAAAGTGTTGTGTGCGACAGCATGGCTTGTGGTTAGTGCTAACCCCAGACAACCACACTTTCACTAACCACAGAGCCTGAAGTGTCATCTGAACAGGCCCATAGTCTCCACTATTGAGAGGATTGGCTGGTATTATACACCTCTCCCCATCAAAATGCCCCACCTAGAAATGTGGCTACCCCACCAAACAAGGAAGGCTAGCTACAGGGCTGAAGGTGACAAAAGACTGAAGGGAGACATGAGAGCACTCTTCAAATACTTGAAAGCTTGTCACACAGAGGAGGGTCAGGATTAGGGTGACTTTATGAAAAGGAGGACAGGGCTCCTGTATCTTTAACAGTTGTATTGAAAAGGAAATTTCAGCAGGTGTCATTTGTATATATGGGGAACCTGTTGAAATTTCCTCTTCATCACACCAGTTAAAGCTGCAGGTGCCCTGCCCTCTTTTAAATCTGGTCACTCTAGTATAGCTCCTGCAGCTTTAACTGTTGTGATGAAGAGGGAATTTCACCAGGTTCTCCATATATACAAATGACATCTGCTGAAATTCCCTTTTCTATGCAACTGTTAAAGATACAGGATCCCTGTCCTCCTTTCCATATGGACACCCTACAGCTGGAAGAAGCTTGAAACCAATTTGCTTGTTAGGGAGAGAACAGCAGTCAAGCCCCAGTAAAAATATTATCCAAGCCCAATAACAGAGTATGTTGATAAAGATTCATCAGAATTCCTTTGTGCAACCACAGGGAATCATGTGAAACCTGGTGAAATTCCCTTTTCTATGCAACTGTTAAAGATACAGGAGCCCTGTCCCCCTTTTCATATGATCACCCTAGCCAGGATCTCTTCTCGATCAACCCAGAGTGCAGGACACAAAATAATGGGCTCAAGTTCCAGGAAGCCAGATTCTGGCAGGACATCAGGAAAAACTTCCTGACTGTTAGAGCAGTACGACAATGGAACCAGAGTTACCTAGGGAGGTCGTGGCCTCTCCCACCCTAGAAGCCTTCAAGAGGCAACTGGACAACCATCTGTCAGGGATGCTTTAAGGTGGATTCCTGCATTGAGTAGGGGGTTGGACTCGATGGCCTTGTAGGCCCCTTCCAACTCTACTATTCTATGAGTCTATGAAGACATGGAGAATGGCACTGTTGGTTGTTTGAAGTTGAAAGGTACAATCCACTTGTGGGATCGTTTTCCTGCCTCTCTAGGTGATGAATCTGGAATCTGAGTTGCGGGTTTGGGATCCCAAGTCAATCACGCGTGAAAAGCTGGTGGAGGTTGAAGGAATCTCTTTGCTGAAGAGTACTGTGGACAACTGGGATACTCTGCAGGGTTTTAAAGCCCAGTATGATGATCTCCTCATTTGCACTTACCCCAAAGCAGGTAAATGGGGAAGGAAGAGGAAAAATGAGGGGGCTGGGACTGGCTGAGCAGTGGGGACATAGCCATGGGGGGCAAAAGATATGGGCATTGGGAGCCTGAGGGCCTCTGGCTGAATTTCAGGATCTCCACATTTCTTCTCCAATTCGGTCCCGCTAGGGACAACCTGGATCCAAGAAATTGTGGACATGATCCAGCATGGAGGAGATGCTCAGGAATGTGCCCGGGGGCCCACCTACGAACGGATTCCCTTCCTTGACCTCTTTCTTCCAAAGCCCTTCTTCTTCGGTGAGTAAACAGGTACTGCTTTGGGGAGATGGTGGGTGAGGGAGAGCGGAATGGTTTCTCAGCATGAGGCTGAATGTCATCTCCTCCTCTGGTGTTGCAGGCTTGGAACTGGCGGAGACAATGCCCTCTCCACGCACGCTCAAAACTCACCTCCCGGTCCAGTTGCTGCCCCCTGCCTTCTGGGAACAGAACTGCAAGGTGAGGCCAATTATGAGTGAAGTTGAGGAGAGGGCGGGGCTTAATCTGAGCCAAGCTTTGATCTCAATGTCTCTTTCAAGTTTCCTGACCTAAGCAGAGTTCTTTTTCTTTTAGTTGTGCTCCAAGACTAGAAGATGAGGAAATCATTAGGCAGTGTAGGGGGGCTGTGGAGAGGGGGGTGAAGGCTAGTGCAGGCAGGTTTTTGGTCTTCCTGGCTCTGGTCTTTCTTTGGAACTTGAAAACACTCTCTCTTTTTTTTAAAAAAAAAAAGATTTTATTAGTTTTCAAAAACAAGATCAATAGACAAAAAAGGAGAAAAGAAAAGAATAAAAAGAAAGGAAATAAATAAAAAGAAATACATTGAATTTAAATTGAATTATTGGTAGAGCATAGCACACTTAGAGCATCTTTAAATGAGTGATTTATTGCATGCTTGTGATTGGCTGCTTGTGGAAGTTTGCAGGTCCATTACACACATGTTGTCAACACGCTATCCCCTGGAAATTGCGCATTTTAAAAAAAACACCATAGATCATGTGGTATTATCCAGGATATATATCTCTCCACCACTAGATGGTACTGTGTCATTAAAACACAATGGGGCCTTTCCAAGAAGGGAAGTTTTCAATTCCAAATCACTTGGTCGTGTGTGAAGGAGTGCATCACAATGGTGGGAATACTGTGAGGATAAAAGCCCTGGTAAGACTGTGTCGAGATAATCTCTTAACCTCTATTCATATTTTCAGCTTTACTTTACAGTCCAAAACGTATGTGGAATCTGTGGGCTGCTTAGACATTTTCTTTATCATTCTTCTGTATGTCAAGCTTACATTTAGTCTCTTTCCCCATAATCTGAGGAAAGGTTTTGACATATACATGTCTCTGATCAGTATATAGAATAAAATCCTGCCAATGTTTTATAAGTCAGATGTTTTGACTTTGCCTTTAGCTAGCTTCAGTTGATATGTCATTTTTTTCTGTGTGTCAACTTGAAATCTCATACTTTTAACGCACGCACGCACACACGCACGCTTTGATTTAGCTATAAATGGACTGAACCATATTTAGACACAGAATTTGAAGACACAGAAGTAAAGGAGTCACAGTGAAAACACCAAATTAATAGAAAGAATTCATTCATTGTTATTTATTACGGTCACAGACCAGCAAAATCAACACCAAAACATACAAAGGATAGATAAAAAGTGACATAAAAACAAAATACAGCTTGGTGAGTTGCTTCTCTCAGAAGGTTTGCAATGTTATTTTTCTAATTTGCATTGAGGTCATGAGAAACTTAGAGACCCTTTCAGTAATATGGGAGGACACCTCCCTTAAACAGATTAATACCAACGTTGTGGGGCTACATCCAGAAAAGGCTGTTAATAAAGGAAAGATTAACTTTTTCTGCATTCCTCATACATGTCACAGTGCAAAATGACATGTTCAACAGATTCTATTGCTCCAGAACCACAGGGACATATCCGTTCATTAACTGGGATTTTACTAAATCGTCCTTCTAGTAATGCTGATGGCAACACATTAAAGCGAGTGAGGGTAAATGCTCTCCTATACTTGGGAATGGTTAAAGCATACAGATATGAAGCTGCAGTGAGTCCATAGTTATTAAAATTATTGCAGAGCAGTGGAGAGCAGGATTTGTTAGCAGCAGTTCTTAAATGCTGTAGATCTAGATCTATTAGTCTTTGAACAACAAGAGATTGGGCCTTCTGGAGCCCATAGTTGCCCACAACTTCCACAAAGAAACCCAGCCTATGTAGCTTCTTCTCCATCCCTCTCACTCAATGAGTGACATAGGAATCTGACAGCAATAAAAAGAGACAGCTACCAGGAGCTGCAAGGAAATGTAGCTGTAGCCACCATTTAAAGGCCTTGATCCATGCCTTACATTCAACTGATCCAATACCCACTTCCAGATAAACAGCTGCGTTCCCCACACAGGAAGGGAGGCCAGTAGTTTTCTAAGAAATACAGATTGCACTCTTTCAATTTGGGCATTAAATTCCAGTATCCAAATAGGAATACCGTAAGAAAGTTGGGCCAGCGTCTTAGCTTTGTAAGTTTGAATTGCAGAAGGGATAAATTGACCACCTTGCATGAAAAGGAATCTTAGGATCAGCTGCTGACTAGAATTTGCTGAATTAATTGTCTGCCTTCTTTATTCAGACCAAGCTGCAGTGCTCTGCATTTGTATGCCTAGATATTTTATATGGACAACTTTGTATTGCTTCCGAGCTTTAGAGAACACCAAAACTTTCTAATTCTTTGGGTTCTAGTTTTATGAGAAAGGGAGAAAAATGTCTCCTTGATCCACGTTCTCCACACTAGGCATAATTTTGTAGACCTCTATCATGACTCCGCTTAGCCTCCTTTTTTCCATACTGAACAATCCCAGCTGTTGTAACCTTCCCTCCTAGGGGAGATGCTCGTCATTTGGTCATTCTAAGGTTTCCCTCTCTTACCATCAAAATGGGAACAATTGAGAGTAAACAAGAAGGAGCAAATCCATTCATTTTGTGGAAATACATTTGCAAGGAAATACATTTTCCCTTAAAAAAAACAGAAGAAGAAGTAGTAAAAAGCCGACACAGAGAGTTTAGTTTGGCAGCCCATCACTTTTGGCTTCCTGCCTTATTTTATTACATGCAGTTAAAATCAACACCCTGCAAGTACATTTTATTGAAGATCAGAGGCTTGGAGGGTAATTGCGCAGGCCAAGGAAAGAGCTAGAGCGTCTCTGGGAAGGGGAGGACGACACATTTCCAGCTGCTCCGGAAGTGCATCTCCCAACCTCCCCCCTCCCTGTGCCACTTTGGATGTTTCCTTGGTCGGCACTATCATGCCAGCCAAGAAAAGGGCCAGAGCGGCATGGGAGAGATCCAGAACTCCTGGACATTTTAATAAATTATTACTTTTCCCCCCGGATGCAGGATTTTCCTCCCATTTCTGGACTTGTCTGGGGGGATCCGGACGTATGGTCAGCCTAATATGGAGAACCTGGTGAAACTCCATCTTCATCACAGCAGTTAAAGCAGCAGGAGCTATACTAGAGTTACCAGATTTAAAAGAGGGCAGGGCACCTGCACCTTTAACTGTTGTGATGACGAGGAAATTTCAACAGGTTCCCCCTATATACAAATAACACCTGCTGAAATTCCCTTTTCAATACAACTGTTAAAGATACAGGAGCCCTGTCCACCTTTTCATATGGTCACCCTACACTACATCACTGGTGTGGACTGAGTATTTCATTTGGCCACAGCTTGGCTTTGGAACCTGTCCGCAGGACTAAAGCCTGCACTCAGGAAAATGTGAAATTGCAAGTGAGGGAGTGCCTCTGAGCATGAGCAGAGTGCCTCCCCTTCCCTACTAATTATAGCTCCAACTTCTCACATCCTCAAGAGTGGGCTGGGGCGCTCAGGGTCTGTGGCTTCCAAATAGGTTGGAGACGAGATGGTGCATTTTCCACTCTTTCTTTAATTAGGCACTGCGGGGTGGGGTGGGGGGACAAGGAAGAATGTTGCACAAAGGACTTTGGAAGGGTGGAGGACTTGTAGCTTGGCCTCTGGTTCTCCCTTGGTTTTGTTCTATTCCTGCAGATCATTTACGGAGCCCGGAACGCCAAGGACTCTGCAGTCTCCTATTTCCACTTCCTCCGGATGAACAAGAGCTTGCCGGAGCCAGGAACCTGGGACCAGTTTCTGGAGAATTTTCTTGCAGGGAAGAGTAGGTGGAAGAGGAAGAGAGAGAGAGAGAATAGGAAAACAGGAGAAAAGAGTCAAGGGGCTCATCTACACCAAGCAGAATATTCCACTATGAAAGCAGTATATTAGAGGCAGGAGCCACACTACTGCTTTATAGCGGTATTGAAGTGCACTGCAGGATCTACGCTACTGCTTCATAGTGGTACTGAAGTGCACGACAACTGCTGGGGCCCATAAGACTCATACCACATACCACTTTCATAGTGCTATATCCTACTTGGTGTAGAGGTGTCATGGGCCCCAACAGTTGTCAGTGCACTTCAGTACCACTATAAAGCAGTAGTGTAGATCCTGCAGTGCACTTTCATTAGGGTGACCATATGAAAAGGAGGACAGGGCTCCTGTATCTTAACAGTTGTATTGAAAAGGGAAATTCAGCAGGTGTCATTTGTCTGCATGTCACACCTGGTGAAATTTCCTTTTCATCACAACAGTTAAAGCTGCAGGAGCTAAACTAGAGTGACCAGATTTAAAAGAGGGCAGGGCACTTGCAGCTTTAACTGTGGTGATGAAGAGGGAATTTCACCAGGTTCTCCATATATACCAATGACACCTGCTGAAATTTCCTTTTCTGTTCAACTGTTAAAGATACAGGAGCCCTGCCCTCCTTTTCATAGGGTCACCCTACTTTAATACCACTACAAGCAGTAGTGTGGCTCCTGCCTTTTATATATAGTGGAATATCCTGCTTGGTGTAGAGGAGCCCAAGGAGAGACCACTTGGACCCCTGAGCCCAGTCTCTAGATAGAGGAGGGAAAGGGGGCCTTCTGAGTCAGCATAGTAGGCGATGGAGGATAGATGAATCTTCGGAGGAGGGGGAAGACTGGGGCCATGTCTTGACAGAGGCGCATTGGCCCAGCGATCTCTCAACCTCTCGCATTCGCGCTCCTTTCGTGTTGCCTGCACAACACGAAGGAGCTAGCTCAGTTTTATGGGAGTGGAGGTGCAAACGCGCACGGCAGCTCAGGACCAGCGCTAGCGCCTCCTCCATTCCATTTTAAAATGTCTTTGAAGCTTCCCAAGTCACCCGAGCCTCGCTCCACTTTTTAAATTTCTTTTCTTTTCCTTTAGTGCCCCGTTCTTGCACCCCCGGTGCTTCCCTTGTCCTCCTCCTCACAGCCAGAAAGAAAGGGGAAGTCAACTCCTCACCCCCTTTTTTACCAGTGTTTTAAGGTTTGGGTTTTTTTAACATTTGTGTCAAGTGCGCAATTTTGCAGTTCTGTAGAGGCATGGAGATGGACCGCCCCCTCCCTGGTGGATGGCATGCTGTCCAATCACGGGGTGCCAATGTCCCAGCCATGCCTCTGTTGCAACACCGGAGCAAGGCGACAGACGGCAAATGCACGTCTGCGCCTTGCTCCGAGGAAAAAGTCAGGATAAGTAGCCAACTTTTTAAAAGCGGAGTTTCGGGGGTTTGCCCCTGGACGGCTCTGCAATGCAGATGACCTGCCGCCACTCCGGATCTACCCGGGGCAAACCACTCATCAAGGAAAGCCCTGGTGATCCTCCAAAACACATCACTGTTTTCCTGGCATCCCTGAAGTTACAGGCTATATTTGGGAGTGGGAAGGAAGTGGGTAGGTGGACCAGGATGTCATAGTTCATTCATCTGTTCTTTACAGTTTGCTGGGGGCCTTGGTTTGATCACGTCCGTGGTTGGTGGGAGGCTAAGGACCGTCACCCGATTCTCTACCTCTTTTATGAAGACATTAAAGAGGTAAGCGTCTCGCTCTCGTTCTCTTTCTCTCTCTGAGCGTCATCAGACAAGTGTTTTATTACACGCTCATTGTGGTTTTTTGCGGGTTCTTTTGATGACACCATCTGCTTCCCACGTGTCTCCCACCCCTTCTGTTCATTTTCCTCTTGTAAAAAAAGACCTGGAAAACCCGACCTTTTCAGCTGTAACTAAATGCGCCGGCATTCCCTACTGCGTGCAGGAGAAGCAGAGGGATAAAAATGCCCATTGAATGGGTCACGTGGTCGTTGCTTGCTTTCTCTTTCTTCCCCGTGGAAAGAAAGAGGAAGTGTTGTGGGATAGAAGCGGGGAGGAAAACAATGGCAGTGAAATGCGATTTCCCCCCATCTGATGATTCTCTCTCTCTCTCTCTCTCTCTCTCTCACACACACACACACACACACACACAAACACAAGTGTACAAAATGTACAAAAGAACTTTGCTGCTGGATTGTTTCCAACTAATCCACTCTGGTTCTGTATGATTCTGACAGCAATGCCCCAATCAAGCAGGTGTATAGAACTATGCATGGCATGGAGAATGTGAAAAAGGAAGACATTTTTCTCCCTCTCATAATAGTAGAGCTTGGGGTCATCACATGAAGCTAATTGGCGAGAGATTCAGGACAGATAAGAGGAAGGACTTCTTCACACAGCACGTAGTTAAGCTATGGAATTCGTTATGACAGATGTAGTGACAGCCACCAATTTGGATGGCTTTAAAGGAGGGATTGGACGATTTCCTAGAGGAGAAGGCTATCAATGGCTACTAGTCCTGGTGACTACATGCTACTTCAAGTCTCAGAAGAAGTGTGCTTATGTACACTAGTTGCTGGGGGACATGGTCAGGAGGGTACTATTGCAGCCATGCCTTGCTTATGGGTTTCCCATGAGCAGCTGGTTGGCCACTGTGTGAACATAATGCTGAACTAGGGCCTAATCTACACCAAACAGGATAGTGCACTATGAAAAAGGAAAGGAACCTCTCGTGCAAGCACTGAGTCATTACTGACTCTTGGAGGGATGCCAGCTTTCGCTGACATTTTCTTGGCAGGCCTTATAGCGGGGTGGTTTGCCGTTGCCTTCCCTGGCCGTTATTACCTTTCCCCCAGCTAGCTGGGTACTCATTTTACCGACCTCGGGAGGATGGAAGGCTGAGTCGACCCGAGCCGGCTGCCTGAAACCAGCTTCCGCTGGGATCGAACTCAGGCTGTGGGGAGAGTTTCAGCTGCAGAAACTGCTGCTTTACCGCTCTGCACCACATGAGGCTCTTATTGCACTATGAAAGCAGTATGAAAGCGGTATATAAAAGGCAGGAGCCACACTACTGCTTTATAGCGATATTGAAGTGCACTGACAACTGTGGGGGCCCATTGACACATACCATATACCGCTTTCATACCACTTTCATAGTGCTATATCCTGCTTGATGTGGCTCCTGCCTTTTATATACCACTTTCATACCATAGTGCAATCTCCTGCTTGGTGTAGATGAGGTCTAGGTGGTCTATGGCCTGATCCAGTGGGATTTGCTTATGTTAGCACGAAATAAACAAACACAGCACATTTCCTCATGACAATCTCTCCCCTCCTCCCTCCCTCCCTCCCTCAACTGTCTCTCCTTTCTCTCCCTAGGATCCAGCCCGGGAAATCCAAAAGATAGCTCAGTTTCTCAGTGTCGAGCTTCCGGAAACAGTTTTGCACCAGATTGTGCAACACACGATGTTCAAGACCATGAAAGCAAACCCAATGGCTAATTATACCACGAGGCCATCTAGCATTTTTGATCACACTGTGTCACCTTTCATGAGAAAAGGTGGGCATAAAAAATGCAAAAAAAAAAAGCATAAAAATGGAGAAATTGTAATCGGCAAGGTTTATATCTGTTTGTCCTATTGTATTTTGGGAAAACAATATTCTTGGAAATTGTAAACATCACACACCAAACTATATATGTGCTACCTCCAGTAGCAAAGGAAGTAAGCCTATGTACACCAATTGCTGGGGAACATGGGCGGGAGGGTGTTATTGCACTCGTGTCCTGCTTGTGGGTTCCTGGTCACTGTGTGAACAGAATGCTGGACTAGATGGACCCTTGGTCTGGTCCAGCAGGGCTCTTCTTTTATTCTTGTATGTTACATTGACATCAGCTCTATTAACAATATGGGAAGAACAACATTCAAAAGTGATATCTAAGGAATTAATTGTGTTTCTGGTGATGATAAGTCACAGGGTGATAGTTTAACGGTTGGAAAACTGCAAAACGTCTAACATTGCAATGTTACTATGAAGCTGTGGTAAATAGCTGCAGTAGAAAAAGTGATGTACCAACTCAAATTCACGAAAGATGAAATATTGGATTTCCATCAAATATTGCATGATTTTATTTTATATACAAACCAAGGACATATGCAGAAATATTTGTCAAAGCCTTCCCTCAGATTATAGAAAAAGGACTGAAGGTGCAATCCTATCAGGATAGCTGTAAGCCTCCGAACTCAAAGGCTTAAGGCCTTCCAGTGCAGAATGGAAGGAGCTAGATGGGCTTTTTCACCAATTTTGGCTAGACGGGCTTTTTCGCCCATCTAGCTAGGACTGAGAGCTAGCAGCTGTCCAAAATAACTAGAAGTATTGGGGATTGCACAAATACCCAAGAGGAAATCATGCAGCCGCATTTCCACCACCATTGCTGCCCACCACTGCCACGACCAGGAAAGGCAGGCCTCCTCCTGAGAACCAGGCTGCGATTTCAAGATATTGCGGTTGCTCTGTTTTAGTACATCTATGGCTGCAAATTTCAGCGGCCATAAAGGGAAAATGCCCCTTTGTGGCTGCCGTAGTTTGCAACCATAGATGTACTCAAATAGAGCCCCCGTGATATCTTGAAATTGAGGCCTGGTTCTCAGGAGGACGCCGTTTCCTGGTCATGGCAGCGATGCAGCGGCGGCGGTGATGCAGCAGTGGTGTGGCAGTGGCGGCAGGTGAGCGGGTAAGTCCTGGCGGCAGCAGCTGTGGGTTGGGGGGTGAGGGGGCAATAAGGGAGTGGTGAGAGAGGGAGCAAGAAGTCAAGGGTCCAATAGACTCCCACCCAGCCTTGCTACTGGCTTTCCTGGGTGCCGGCTGCATGGCTGGCACCCAGGGACCTACAAGCCTGAGTCACCTTGAGGGGCCCGAATTTTGCCTCAGCTTTGGTACGGTGACCATATGAAAAGGAGGACAGGGCTCCTGTATCTTTAAAGTTGTATAGAAAAGGGAATTTCAGCAAGTGTCATTTGAATGCATGTAGCAGCTGGTGAAATTTTGTCTTTATCATAAGAGTTAAAGCTGCAGGAGTCCTGCCCTCTTGACCAGATACAAAAGAGACGAGGGCACCTGCACCTTTAAGTATTGCTATGAAAAGGGAATTTCCCCAGATGCTGTCTGCCTACAAATGACACCTGGTGAAAATCCTTTTTCTCTACAACTGTTAAAGCTGCAGGAGCCCTGTCCTCCTTTTCATATGGTCACCCTAGCTTTGGAGCTGAGGTGAGGTGGGCAACCCCAAAGCAACCTGAGTCAAATCGGGGCTGTTTCAGGAGCTCCAAAACAGCCTCCGAGGCGAATCGGCGGGACTGTGCACAGCCCTAAAGAAAACTCACCGAAAGAAACCAAACTGGAAGGTCATGATGTCATCTAAAAAAACAATAAACAACCGTGCGTAGGGAACGAAGAGTGCACAAGAAATGTGTAGAAAAGTTTATTGATGTCCCAGCGATATCTTGCAGAATCCTCTGCAATGCACTCTGTGACGGAAGTCCAGGGAACGTAAACAAGCCAGTTAGTATGGGAAAGGATCTGCTGAGGATCGAAAGTCTAAAACTGACTCAGCTAAAAGAGTGGGAAAGAAGCTATATGTCAAACCAACCAGGTTGCCGAGTTTTTGTTTCCCTTCCCGCAGGTATCACCGGAGACTGGAAGGAGCACTTCACAGTGGCTCAAAGTGAGCGGCTAGATGATGTCAGCGCCCAGCTGCTGGAGGGCAGCGGCCTGAGCTTCCGCACCCAGCTATAAGGGCCCTTCCGGGACCCTCGTGGATACTTGCATAAAACATGCCTAGAGTGTTAATCTTAGCCACGTTTAATAAAATAAGGGATTTCAAAGTCTCTCAAAGTTTAACTGTTCATTGCTGGTTTGCATTGGCTGCTGGGATTGAAATAGATCTGCTGTTCTTTTGTGCTTCACTGAAGCATTTATTTTATTTATTTATTTATTTATTTATTTGTTTATTTATGATGTTTATCTTCTGCTCCATATCTAAAAGAGATGCTGGAGCGGTGAACATCAGAATAAAGGTACAACAGAACTATTTTCAGGAGGTGCCGGAAGCAGCACAGCATTGGCGCCTGTCCGACTTCCAGAGGCAGGGAGTTACAAAGAGAAGGGGCCACCACACTAAAGGCTCTTCTCCTGGTGGACTCCAACCAGGCCATACATCCATTGTAGCAATGGTCAGGGCTACCTTTGCTATAAAATATACAAGTGAAGATTACCTTTTACACTGATGGTGGAAATTTCTTCAAAAGTTCCCAGCTCACATCCTTCTAGTAACTTCAGCCACATTCTGGCTGTTGTTGAGAATGGGATCCTCTTCTGGGGCTGGAGGAATTTCTGGATGCATGGGAAATATGGGTTGGGGTGGTGAAGATAGGGGGCAGAATGCATTTAAAGAGGTAGTAAGCTGGGCTACTGCCTCCTCTTCATCCTCCAATCCCAATTTGAGTTAGAGTAGCTCCTGCCAACCACGTTCCATAGAACACCATGTATGCTCGAAAGCTATTCAGGGGTTCTTCACTGAGATGTCCACCAGTAACAACAACAACCTTCATTCGGAAATGTTTGCCCACCTCCCTTCTCTTCCCTTGCAATGTGCACCTCTGGAGGAGTCACACCATCAGTTCCATGAGAGGAGTGTCAGTGGGGAGCTCTGCACAATAGAGAGCAGCACACCCAGGCCGTGTGTATACGACGACACTTCGCCTCCTGATTTTTCCCAAACCCAGCAGCATTGCCGCTGTGAAGCAGAACTGAAAGAGTTACCTGGCAGGAGTGAGCACGGGGTATCCAGCCTGAGAAAAATTGCAGCGCCATCGTCAGACAGTAGGAACGGGAAGCAAATATTGAGAAACTGGGAAAGCCGGGAAAACCTTTTTTTATCTGGAAACTCTGCACAACTTTGAAAACCTGTAGCAGTGCAGATGCATTGCTATAGTGCATTGAGTTTCTGTGGTATAATAACTGCCCTTACTTTTGTTCCTCAGGCCGTAGCTAGACCTAAGGTTTATCCCAGGATCATCCCAGGTTCGCCCCTGCCTGAGCGCTGGATGCCCTGTGTGGCACTTAGATGAACAGGTTTGACTCCAGGACAATCCTGGGATAAACCTTAGGTCTAGCTACGGCCTCAGACTTTTATATCACTATGGCGGTCATTACTAGGCTCACCCCCTGCCCTGCATTCCCGTGCCTACCCTGCGCTGGGATCCACCCCTAGCTATGCCCACTTTCTTAACCCAAAATAAAGCCACACTGACAGAAAAAGAAACAACTGGGCTGAGAGCAGAGCAATGGGAAAAGTCACAGTAAAGCGACAAACCGGAAAAGTGCAGTTTCACGGGAAATAGCATGATGTGAACTGCCCAGGGAGCTTTGGTTGTTGGGCAGTATAAAAATTAAATAAATAAATAAATAAATAAATAAATAAATAAATAAATGTGGCTGTGAGTTGGCTGCTGCATCATGTAAACAATGCAGTGCCACTGTGCAGCCATGACAGGGTATATAGACCCTATAGTCAGGCCCCCAGGCTATTAAAGTGGCCTCTGACAGCTTCTCCAGAATAGTATTTGGTCCTCAGACTCTGCACTCCTGCCCTAAAGACAATGAGCTGCTAAGAGATAAGAAAAACAGAGGTGAGCCCATGGGAGGCAAAGGCGGGAAGAGATCCCTGTTTCCCTTTATTCGCCTACAATCCCCTCCAGGCAGTGGAGTCTGGCGGCTCTAATGTCACGGCGTAGTGAATCCCTCCGCGTTTCAATCAGAATCAATCCGAGCTGGAAAGGAGCTGCCAAAGCGTCTTAGATAGCTCCCTTGGAGTTCTTCTGACTGGTTTTGAGTGAAACCTGGGGTGGATTTACTGCCCCACTGACAGCTTCCATTGCCTCCAGGTCACCCAAAAATAAAACTGAAGGTAGCCATGTTGACCCTAAGAAAATTTCCAAAATCCATATTAGTGTAATACCTTTCTTAGGTGAACCAAAAGTTCATGAACATTGTTATAGCTTTCACGTTCTCCAGATCTCTTGTTCAGGGAAGATATTAAGGGGGGGAACCTCCCCCTCCCCCCCAAAAAAGAGGGGAGAAAGCAAGGATTTTGGTGGGGTGGAGGAGGGATCAGGGAGGGGGAAATTAAACTTGGTGGTGAATTTGGTGAGACGCAATGTCCAGGTTATGTGACGGCTGGACCTGCAGCTGCTCCTAGGTTGCTCCGAACCAGAAAGGGAAAGATGTCGGAGCCTCCATTTTGGAAATATAAAACCCAGCTCTTACTCAGAGGTGTTTCCATTCTCAGACAAGCATACTGGCCCCTTTCACCAGTGGCCTCCCGCCAGTTTCTCTGCCCGTCTTCTTGGCGGGCAGAGCCACTTGGCTCCTTCCAAAGCCATGAATGTAACGTGTAGCCAGGCTCATATATACATTTACCAAAACTTATTAGGCAGTGGAGCTTGATTCTCCGCCCTTGGACTTTGCTCTCCATTTCTTCATACTTGTTATTTCTTTTCAAGGAATAAAGCAATACGTCTGCAGGTCTGCAATCAAAAGTGAGTATTTTTTTTTCTAATCAAAATGTACCCAATCCCCCGCACCTCCATGCCTTCTTAGCCAGGCTCCAGCGAAGGTAATCAGTTACCTAGGGAGGTTGTGGGCTCTCCCACACTAGAGGCCTTCAAGAGGCAGCTGGACAAGCATCTGTTGGGGATGCTTTAGGGTGGATTCCTGCACTGAGCAGGGGGTTGGACTCGATGGCCTTGTAGGCCCCTTCCAACTCTGCTATTCTATGATTCTATGAAGCAGGGAGAAAGCTACCAGCAGGGCCTGCTGTGTAAATCCCCCCGCCCCTGGCTGTGTGTCCCTTGGGCACTTTCATTCTTTTATCCACACGCACACACTGCTTTATCCGTGATTGGGGCAAATTGATGTTTGACATCATGGCACTGCCATCATCACTAACAAACCAGGATGAGAACTCATGGTTTGTTGTTGGGTTGTAAATTCTGGCTTGTTTGTGGTTAACAAGCCATAGTTAAACCCTAGTGCAGGTTTGCACGTAACGACAAACCCACAATTCAACACGAGCCACAATTCAGCAACAATCCATACTCAACCGGAACGCTGGGCTGTCGTTACTGTGAATCAGGGTCCATGACAGAAGGAAAGCTGACAGACTGAAAGGGAAGTAGAGCTGGTAGGTGGGCCTGTCCTTGTACTTGACTGACATCAGGGGGCACCAGTGGGAGTGGGCAGTGGAAATAGCTGCTTAGGAGACGAAGGGTTCATAATCCACTCATACGATCCCTTTTCCTGCCCTGCAAGGGGATGGGTCTTGAATCTGGAATGGATGTTTTGCACCCCGTGTCCATCAAGCGCATGAAGCTGTTGGAGGTGAAGGGAGTCCCTTTGCTCAGCAAAGATGCAGAGAACTGGGGTGCTGTATGGGCCTTTAAAGCCTGGCCTGATGACCTCCTAATTTCCACTTACCCCAAATCAGGTAAACGGGGGTAAGGGGCTAAATAAAGGCTACCAGCATAGTTGGGGGGGGGTGTATGTGTGTGTGTGTCCATCCACTGACAGTTTCTGGAATTTAGGAGAAACTCTGATGAAATCCAAACACACTTGCTGTGTTTGGATGACACAGTAGTCAACTATTATCATGTTGTCTTGAGTACCCCACCAAGTAGTGGCATGCACAATGTTGGGAAAGGTTACAGAAGAGATACAATGATGTGGCAAGAGCTTTTGAAATCTGCTGGGTTAGAGGATCAGTAACAAGAATAGAGTTTTGGGCACAGGATTGTTCAAGGTCTTGTCTTGATTGTTTTCCCCATCTACAGGCAGCGTGGGAGACTGGAAGGAGTATGTCACGGTGGCCCAAAGCAAACAGCTAGATGACAGCCTTGCCCGGGAACTGGGAAGCAGCGGCTTGGCTTTCCGCACACAGCTATGAGCGCACTTCCATATCGCTCAGAGACTTTCATAAAAACACATCTGACATTGTTGATTTCACCGGCTGTGACGAAAATAAGATAGAAGTCGGGTGCTTCCCAATAGACAGCTCCTAGCGCTAAGAATCAAGATATTGTGCAGCGATTCCATCTTTTCCTCTTTATCTTTTAGTGCGTTTGTGTAGAATGACAAAAGATAGAAGAAGTGGTAGGAAAACACAGGAGGGTAATAGGCTGAAGATGTCATCATCAGGACCTTCTGTTGTTTGGAAATGCCTGTTATTTTCATCATCATCATCATCATCATCATCATCATCATCATCATCATCGGACTGTTGCTCTTCTGCCTCCCATTCCTTTTCTGTCTCTTTTATGAACTCATCAGTTCTGACATCTTTTTAAAAAATTGAAAGAGCAGCCCAACCTGGCCAATTGTAGATCACCTCAGTGCAGTCTTCCCCAACCTGATACCCTGCAGAATACAACTCCCATAGCTGGCTGGGGGATTATGGGAGTTGTAGCTTAACATATCTGGAGGTCACCAATTTGGGGAAGGTTGCCTTAGTGCTACAGCTGTTTTCACTCTGAGTTTCATCACACGAGACAGAACTCCCGCATCCTTACCGGGGCTTTCTTTTTCTGGTGTCTTTGTGGGTTTACGATGGACTTGTTTAGAAGGCGGACATGTGATTTGAGTTGAAAACTTCCTTTCTTGGCAATGCTCTATGAGCTTCATCCCACGTACCTGTTTCCCTCAAATTATCCGCTAAAGCACTAAGCTGTCAGCGTTGTTGTTGTTGTTGTTGCTACCAGGCGGCAGAGATCCTTTGCATACCAGAAAATGGGTTTAAGGGGGGAACATTAAAAATCAACAGATGACCCAATCTGATTCAAATTTGGTATGCTTAAAGCTCTCCTTAATATCTATTACTGTGCCAATTATGACATCTTCATCTTTAAAGCTTACGCAGATGTAAGCATTTGTTTAATTTTTCTTCAAATCCTGCTCGTGCGCCCCAGCGGCCACTCGGAAATAATACGCTCGAAAACCAATAGCAAAATAGGGCGAGTCTTTTGCCTTTATAGCACAATTAAAGCAGGATGCATGGGAGTACTTCACAATAAAAGCAGATTATAAGATGGAAAACTTCAGAGTCCTTTGCACGCAATTCGCAGTGATTGCACAGTATAACGCTGGTGTGATAAAGCTCTATATGTTTAATGAAACAGTGCCATCTAGTGGCTGTATTGTAGTGCAACGCCAGCATTACACACTGCCAATATGTCACATTAACTGTGATTCAGTTTATCGCCAATCTTTTTAAAAGAAGGATAAAGCTTAAAAAGTGTGGGAGACATTCTGGAGGTTGATGACATCATGTAAAAGACCTGCAAACTTCCATGAGTGGCCATTCGCAAGCATGCAATAAAAGCCTCATGAAGAAACGCTCTCCCTCTCTCTTCCCTGCTTTGCTCTCCATGTCATTAAGTAGAACAGACCATTCTTGTAAACCCAACATGCTTTCAAACAGACAGTTCCTAGCACTACCAGTCAAAAGACATGGTTCAGCTATTCCATCTTTCCCTCTTTGACAGATCTTCTGAGGAAAGAGAAAGAAGCAGCAGTGGGAAAACAGGGGAGGGTTGCAAGTTGAAGACGACAATGATTTCTGGTTTCCTCCAAACAAATAAAATTCCATGAATGAAGCAAGATGATTGCACATTAAAAGCATCATCTGGAAGTCCCCTCGGGGGCATGTTACAGTCTAATGGGTAGGAGCCTTAGGTTATTTTTCTGTACTTTGTGCCTGAGTAAACTGAATGCAAATCCTTCAACTAGTGTGTGTGGTTCTCTCTCTGTTTTGATGGGAGTCCAAAGAGCCTCTGTGTTCCATCTCCAGGGCTCTGACAATATTGATTTACATATCTGAAGTATTTTTATGCTGCTCCTCAGCCAAAAAGGCTCCCAGAGCAGTTTATATATAACCCGCGGGCTGACGATCAAAAAAGACTCAGTGCACAATGCAAAAGGGATGGAGAGGGAAGAAGGAAATAACTAATTCTTTCACCAGGACTGGTGGAATGGATCCTTGCTGTCCACCTCATCTCCCTCAGCTCAGCCTGCTGGAATGTCTGCTGCTGGTCCCGGTGCTTCAGGAAGTGCAGGAGGCTTTATGAGACAATTATGAGATCCTGAACCACACCAGTGTGATCTGCAAGAAGTTTTATTTATTTATTTATTTATTTATTTATTTAAGGATTTTTATGCCGCCATTCAGCCAAAAAAGGCTCTCATGGCGGCTTACAAAGGTATTTCTTGACAGTCCCTGCCCACAGGCTTACAATCTAAAAGACATGACACAAAAGGAAAGGGAATTGGGAGGGAGGAGGAGGAGGGGGAAAAGGAAAGCAAACTCAGGCACTACAATCTTAATTGGAAAGTTCAGCAGTTGCAGTTGACAGCAGGAGGGAGGGGGCTCTCAGCTGGAGCTGGACCCAGGCACGGTGGAGAGGTGCCCGGCTGCTGCTTCCTCCCTCACTGGTGGCCTCTCCCTCTTGACTTGGAGTAATGGGTGTTGGACTCCTCCAGTGAGGTACTGGTTGAGCAACTCATGCCCCACACCCTCACCACCCTGATGAAGTCAGTGACTGCAGGACAGGGCACTGACCAGGCTCCTGTTTCAGTCCATCTAGCTCCAGCTATGAGCTTCCGGTTCTTTCAGGGTTTCCAAGGAGACAAAGTATTCAGACTCAGGGTTTGCTTACAAGGAGACTGTCATTTATTAGCATATTACATGTATCCTAATAAAAGCAGACCAGACTGCGAAAGCTTCCTGCACAGAGGACCCTTAGGCGAAATCTCGACCACCATCCCTGGACACAAGGACAGTTATAGTATAACTGAACTTGGCATTACTGCCAAGTTCAGAGCGTGAATACATGGGGATTAATAACAAAGCAACTCTTCTCATCATAAGCATCTAAAGCATGAGATTACACGTTGTTGATAAACAAGTCACAAGTTGGCATTTCTTTGGCACACATAACGATCTTCTTCACCCAGGTGCACTTACTAATTGGATGAAGAGGCTGGAATCTTTAACGAGCTTCCAGATACAGTACCAGGCTACACAGATAAGGCATTTGCTGTTCTCATGAGATCACTATAACTGTGCTTTGACTCATCTTTCTCATAACATAAAGGAATGTTGCTGACTAGACAGAAGCAAAATAACAGTTTGCTAGCTTAGAAGCAGAAGCAGCCATTCACCCAGAAGCCTTTGCAGGCAGCCATGGTTTGCAAGCCTCCAGGCCATACAATGCCACACTTGAGGAGGAGGAGGAGGACTCCCAGAAGCACTCCCTTGCCCTGGATATAAATCTCTGTTGGTTCCTCTAAGCCAAGGGTGCAGAATCTCTTTCAGCCCGAGGGTGGCAAATTCAATTCTGAAGACGCTCTCAAGGGCCACATTCCAGTGGTGGGAGGGGCCGGACGTTCTGCATCCTCGCTCTAAGCTTTGTTTTACCCAGCTGCAGGAGTGCTGTCTGTGGTGCTGAATCTCAGCTCACAGTCTCCGAAGCAGCACCTGCAGCACTGTCTATGGTACTGGACTTGCTCTACTCCCGAACTACTTCAACAGCCGCCCAACCCTGTGCCTCCTTCCCTGAGTGGTCGCCTCGTAGGCACGATGGAACCTGCAATAGAAATGGATAGTAACAGAATGCTAGGTTGCAATGGCTGTTTGCTTGGCTCCGTGCGGCCAGGCTGTGACCCTGCAAAGCAAATGCTGCCAGGAGTGTTGGGCCACTAATAGCAATGGTAGGGAGCGGTGCGCCTGGCAGAGGTTTCTTGTGTGTAAGGGTGCATGCTTACTCTTGGGTCTCCTGTGCGGGAGATGCTGTTGGATGGAAGGGTTCTTTTGCCAGCACAGTTTAGCCCTGACAAGTTTCTCATGTATTGCAAGAGAGGGCGGAAAGGGAGATATTTTCAGCATTTATACTTGGAACAGCAGCTTCCCCCCGCCCCACAGCAAATGGCTGACATGCCTTCCTAAGGCTTAGACACTGGCCCTAAGCTAAAACATGCTGGTATTTGGAGTATTTTGGCCTCACCCTCCTCTGGAATGCAGCCCCTGAAAGTTAGGAGGGCCAGATTTGGGGGGCCGGGCCTGAGGTTCCCCACCTCTGTGACCGAGGATAGGAACAGAAAAGCTCGTGATGGAATTGGCAGCTGGGGATTCCGGTTTCCTTGTTGTATGCTGTGTGTTTTTCACTACTGTCTCCTCCAGCTTTCTCATCTGCAGGGGCCAAGGTTCACAATTCTCCACCTGCAGAGCTCCTTTGGGGATGAATGTCATGGGTAGCCAGACTCTTACATCAGTTTAGAAGCTGGTGTCACATTGCCCCATCCGTGGACTTTGCTTTTGCTGACTTGGTTTTCGACTTGTTCTTTCCAGCAATGAAATCAGCATGGCTGCTGGATTGCAGTCAAAAGTGAGTACATTTTTTTAAAAAAAAATCCCGATACAAAAATGTCCCCAAGCACCCCACCCCCAAAATGTCCTTTCTCCACACACAGTGGGGCTCGGACCCCAGAAAATGGCCCAATAGTGGGAAGAGGACTTGGGGGAGAAGAGTTGTGGTGGAAAAGGTGGCAGGTAGAAGTGGGGTTATGTGGCGTCTATCCACACGATTCTTTGGTGCTTTAAATCGGGGGTGGTCAAAGGGCAGATGAGTGGAGGCTGGTGGCTCCGATGTCAGTGGGGCATCGAATCTGCCCTGGGTTTCAGTCAGAACTCTAGAGGAGCTACCCAAGGTGCCTTGCTTTGCACTTTGGATAGCAACTCTAGAGTTCTGGCTGACAACCCACCCACCCCCATTTATACTGCTATAAAGGGGGGAAGCTTGGGGTAACCAGGAGATGTTTGTGTGGGCAGACTATACAAGCTCCATTCACTTCTGGCACTCAGAACAAATTCCTGGGCCTAGAGTTTATTGAATTCTCTTTTTGCATTGAGCTCTGATGGGTGGCTCTTGGGATTCTAGGAAAGAAACAAAGTAGATTCTGTAAGAGGGAATCTTGTCTACACCTGCCTAGGAGATCCATCCATTGAGCTGAGAGCAAGGACGGCATCACCTTCTCCCAAAAAAGGAAACGCATCATCAAAAGGGGAGGGCAAAAAAGGGCACCAATTTGCATAGTACTTGCACATGTAAATGTGTGTGTGCAAATTTAAAAAGCAACTATGATTTAAATAGAAATACAACCCATCCCAGCATAGTGGAGAAGATTGGTTAGTTGCCCCGTCTGCCTGATCAGTTTGCTGTCCAAGTGCTAAGTATGCATGGGCAGCTACAAGGCCCCTGCTGCTCTCCCTCCTTAAAGGTTGTTCCATTTTAAACCAGGCTGGGACAGGACACCTCTTCAAATAGAGAACTGTCCTCTGTGAATAAGGCCAACCAGCCCCCCCCCCCCCCCATGAGAGTGCAGACAAAATGTGACAAACCTCAACCAGGGCTGTAGGGGCCCCTTTTTTCTCCGGAACAGCCACCCTTCATCCATTGATTCAAGCACACATCTCAGGAAGCAAGAGAGGGACACGGTTAACGTTTGACTACCCTAAAGGGGAGTGAAGACAGTATTTATTTATTACATTTTTATACCGCCCAATAGCCGAAGCTTTCTGGGCGGTTCACAAAAATTAAAACCATAATAAAACAACCAACAGGTTAAAAACACAAATACAAAATACAGTATAAAAAGCAGGTATGCAGGCATGTCTTTTTCTTCCAGGGCCAGCAGGAAGCCTCATGGCTGCTTATAAGAAAGGCGCACAAGATATTCATAATATCCTTTTCATTGCCCTGCCCAGGGAGATCTGTCCCAAATATAGGCACCACCACCTCTTCCAATCCCTTTCTCATAACTCTAGTCGGGATCTACCTATGAAAAGCTCCTGTTTCATATCCATATCGGTTATAGACCAAGAATTATAATTAGTGAATTCCTTTGTTTCTTTAGTCATCTTGACTTATTATTGTATGTGTTCTTCTCTTTGTTGATGATGATTTTGTTAACTTTATTTCGAAGTAAAATAAAACGTCTTAACGAGAGACACAATTTCAATAGGTGCAGCATTCCCACACAGTTGTATCTCTACGATGGGGAGCACTGCACCTGACGGATTTCTGCCTGTCACACAGCCTTGAAAAGGGGCAGGAGCCTCCCAGCCCCCAAATATTTTCCGTGTAGTTCGTAGGCGGCATGTCTGTTTAAAAGCAACGGAAGGAAACTTCTGCCCCTGCCTGCTTCCTCCGAGCTTCCACATTTCTGCCTTGCTATTCCCACCGCTCCGGCGTCCCCCACGGAGGTTCCTACCGCCTGCAATCGGAAACCAGAAGTTTTCCTCAGAGAACCATTAAGACCGTATCCCCTTGAGCCTATATTTAGGAGCAGCCTTCCTCAACCTGGGGCGCTCCAGATGTGTTGGACTACAACTCCCAGAATGCCCCAGCCAGCTGGCTGGGGCATTCTGGGAGATGCAGTCCAACACATCTGGAGCGCCCCAGGTTGAGGAAGGCTGTTTAGGAGGCTCTGCTCCTAGACCGCTTTGCCCCATGGGAGTTGTAGTGCGATGGTCTACCCTAGACTACGAGCGAAACAGAGGAAAAGTCTGTGCTACTGACGCCCGGTGGCCGCGTTGCCTTATGGGGAAGCCGCGAAGCACCTCTTGGGAGTTGTAGTCCCCTCTCTTCCGCTCCTCTTCCCAGGCCTCTTTGCCGTTTCCGTCGCCTTGTCGCTCGCCGGTAGCCATGCCGGGGGGTAGGGGTGGGAAGCCCCGCGAGGCCGCGAACCCAGCCGTAACGGGTGGGGCTGAATCGTTGACAGAGCGGGTCCTGCGGGAGGCCCACTCGCTCTATGTGCATCCGGGTCACGGTGAGAATGTGTTTGGGGGGTGGGGGGTTGAGGTGAGAATGTGGGGTCTTCAACTTTGGGGGTGTGGGGTGTCATTGCTAATCTCCTCCCCTCTTTTTGCCCGTCCTAGGTCTGGTGTCGATTGGGGGGCGATTGGGACTGGCTTTGCTCCCCCCACGCCGCAAAGTGACTGTCATGCTGATGGGCAACCACAGTGCTGGCAAGAGCAGCTTCATCAACTGGTGAGATGACACGAACTCAAAGCATTGTGGGGAAATCCTGAGGGAGTTGGTATGGGCACAAGGCTTTGTGGGGAAATTCCAAGGGGTTAGCGTGGGTGCAAAGCATTGTGGGGGAATCCCGAGACATTGGCGTGGGCGCAAGGCATTGTGGGAGAATCCTGAAAGGATGTTAGCAGGACAAGGCATCGCAGGTAGTCTCAAATTGTGGTTATTCTCAATTTGGGACAAGGCATTGACAACTTGACAAGGTATTTGACAACTTGGGAAAGGCATTCCAGCTAATTATGAGGTACTGGTTTCTGTAGGAATGACAGGCTAGTACTAATCTTAACATTGATATATGGTAACAAAATATAAATATGTCATTTATTGGTGACCATTGAAACATAAGCGTTACATGCAAGATGTGCTAGAGTGGGGAAATATCCATAAACAGTTTCCTAAATTCTTGTTATGGATTATACAGGATAGTTTGAGTTAAGAGTTGCGCGATAAGCTCAAATGGTGTTTCCCTAACTTAACAAAAAGATGGGTGAGCGTTATGTGATGTAAGATGTTGGGATGACGAGAGATAGCTGTTCTCCTGGGGCATTTCAGGCAATTGGTATTTGTTGCTTAACCAGTATTCGTGGTAGGAAGTTGACCATCTCTGGGACACTGCATCTCCTGCCTGCATATTAAGGGGAAATTCCATCTTGCTTTCCATGATGTTTCCTTGTAGGTATGTGGAAGAGCACATCCAACGAACTGGCGTAGCTATTGAGACTCAGGGCTTCACCTTCATCACCAGTGGAAGGAAGCGAGAATCTCTCACGGTGAGAATTTCCTCCTCTGTCTGGCACCTTCCTAGGGAACCTGCTTACGGGCTTGAGATTAACTGAGCTGAGAATGTAGGGAATTCCCTGCTATGTCAAAACAAAGTCCCAGCAATTTGCTGCTAACAGCCATGTGTCCAAGGGACGCCCACAAGCAAAACAAGATGGAGACACAAGGCCGTGGCTCGGTAGTAGGGCATCTGTTTTGCAAGCAGAAGGTCCCAGGTTGAATCTCCGTCCTCTTCAGGTAGGGCTGGAAAGAATCCTTCCTGAAACCCAGAGAGCCATTCCTGCCAGTCAGTGTCGACAGAACTGGTTTAGATGGATCAAGGGTCTGACTCTGTATAAGGAAGCTTCCTATGCTCCTAAAGCCATCCCCTGTAGTATACTCAGGTATACTCACTTTGAACACGGCTTTCCATTTTTTGCTAATGGCCCTTGACCGGTGGTACCTGCAACGAAGTGTTGCAATTCAGTGCTCTCACCAACCAGACACGCTGGCTTTCTATATGCTTCATTCATTCCCCCTCTCTCCTGTTTTCATCACCCACCCACACAATAGTCAGTCAGCATTTTGTGCCTGCAATGTCCTTATTGAGATGTTCTGGGGGTTTCCCCTTTAGGTCATATTGTTTGTTACTTTATTTATTTTATTACATTTTTATACTGCCCATTAGCCGAGGCTCCCTGGGAGCCCTGGGCTTTGGCAGCCCTGGACTTCTCCCAAGTCTGCTAATACCTCCTTGTGCTAGGATAGGAGGTAGAGCCTTTAGTGTGGTGGCCTCTTCTCTTTGGAACTCCCTGCCCCTGGAGGTCAGGCAGGCATTGACACTAGGCTGCTTCTGGCACCTCCTGAAAACAACTCTATTCCAGGAAGCCATCCTCAACTGACTAGCTGCTGTTTTTATTGGGCCTTTGCTTTTTTAATCTTCTTTCTTTTTACTTTTTAGCCCTATGTGCACTGTTCCAGAATCTATTTTAGAAATGGAGCAGTATATAAATATTGTAAATAAATAACTAAAGCAAGAAATAATTGGTAGGAGGTAGAATGGACCTATTTTCCATGGATTTGTCTAACCATTTTAAAAGCCATCTATGCTGTGGCTACACCAATACCCTATGTTCTAACCCCCTTCTGTTTTCCCCTTTCATTTCTGCAGGGTAATGCTACACTGCATCTGTACCCCCATTTCCAGGCCTTGCAGAGCTTCAAAGGTTAGTTGCAAATAGTTGGGAAGAAAACAGAGTGTGAACTTCTGTGCTAGTATGAACTGGTTGAGTTACTGCCTTGAGGCAGGAAGTTGGCATCTAAAGGATGCGGTGGCTAATTGCTGAAAACTTGCCAACGATCATGAAGATGTCTAGTAGTAAGATTTTGGAGGGTGGTGTCAGTTTTTAGGTTAGGAGGAGAGCCGGCATGCAGTTTAGCATCCGTCAACGGCAAGAGGCTGCTACAACGTCTTAATATTCTGCTCCCTCCTTCATTTAGGGGTGCCGGAGTACCTGAGCACTGAGATATGTACCTCCAAACAGAGGCAGTTTCCCCTGGTCACCTTCCTCGACACGCCAGGCTTGGTGGACGGGGACATGAAGTACCCTTTTGATGTGGAAGCAGCGCTGATCTGGTTCGGTGAGTGTGGCGGCACAGGCATGGATGAACGGATGGCGTTGGCTCCTGCAACGGATTCTTACGTCACCCCAAAGAGGGAATAAATGCTATTCCGGGCCAAGCAACCATCCGAAAAGGAAATGGGTTTGCATGAGGAGATCTGTATCAGGGTGAAGGCCGAAACTGAGACAAGCTATTGGTGAAACAGGGTGGTTGAAAACTTTGGGGAAACAGTTATTAAAAAAGTGGGGTTTTGCTCTTTCAAACTGGTAAAGCTAGTTGCGAGACTCTATTTTCTGTGAAGGGAACTGCAAAGAATGGGGACGACTTTCTGACAGCAACTTGTGGGGAAGTGCAGGGCATGGGGGCAGGGGAAATAACCTTTCCTCATGAGGCATCTGCAATTGGGGTAGGCAGCAGGTAGGTCGGGATTTGCAGTAGATTGGCAAAGGGCTCCAACTCCCAGTTGTTTCACACTAACTCAGAGGTAGGCTTGTCTTTGTGCACGCAGGCCATCCCAGTGTATGGCTCCTGGGGTGCAGTAGATAAGTGGCTCTTCCCCCGAGCCGCCATTTTGAATCTGGCTCCAGTTGGTGGACCTTGGGGTTCTAGTAAAAAACGAAGTAGATCCTGCTAGCCTAAAATCTGCCCTCCTCTGTATTGCGATATCAGTGGTGTTGAGCCTCTGATATCAGCCCTCTCCAAAGGCTGAATTCTGTTTTGGAGTAGCTCTTGAAGGCTGCATTCCAGTGGGGATGGGGGCCAGAAATACTTGGCTATTTTGGCTGAAAGCTCTTACTTCCAGTACATAAGCTGGTCTGATTCAGAAAGAATACACTTTCTGTTTACATGCAACAACAAGATTGTCACATTGTCATTGGCCAACTTCGCTTTTACAGCTCAAATGTATAGAGCATAATTTCTGACCTTGTATGTATGATTTGTTTTAGTATTGTTTTTATTATGCTTGCTGCAACCATAGGTTGAAACAATAAAGCTTTATTACTACTACAGTACACAAGCCTTAGGGGACCATGCCAACCTTTTAGAACCGGGAGAAAAAAACACGCAAAAGCCTGAAAAGCACCCCAAGATCAACGGTCGGGGAAAAGGGGATGGGGACAGTGGACAGGGGGCTGGAGAGCCCCAGAGGTCCGGAATGGGACCCCAGGATTTGGCCCGCTGGCCGGTGGTTCGTCTCAACCTTCTTTTTGCGCGTGCCCCGCCCTGCCACCTTCCTCCTGTTGTCTCGCTTCAGGCCAGCTCTGTGACCTCATCCTGGTCTTCTTTGATCCCATGGGGCAGGCCCTATGTAAGCGCACCCTCAACATCGTGGAGAAGCTCAACGAGGGACATGGAGACAAGCTGCATTTCTACCTCAGCAAGGCGGATGAGGCGGGCGCGGAGGGTGACAGACAGGTATCCCGAAACAGAAAAGTGGGCTGCAGTTGGAAAAATACGAATAAGAACAGAGCCCAAAGAGCATCCAGCTGCATCCACTGAATACAGTTAAACACTTAATAAAAGAACATGAGATGTCTGTGTACGCTCCTACACATATAAATTATTATACCCAGTACAAATTAAAGTTACAAAAGTATTTAAAGCAAAGTCGCCAGTTATATCAACACTCAAACGTGTATATCATAAACATAACGAATTGCATTTACACATAACAGAATTCCTGTACGTTAAATGGGATAAACTCCTTGTTGGCTTCATGTGCTTTTGATATACAAAAGAAGTAACGTTCTTGTAATGACAGGAATCCGGTAAATTAATCCTGTTTCATCTTGTTCGATTTCTTCAGATAAACATTTTTACTCTTCAGATAAGTAATCTTATCATCGCTGCGTGCTATCATGCCGTGCGGGAGTAGCCTCAAGCTAGTAGTTCCCAAAACTATTTTCTATTTCATTTAGAGATACCCTCCACAGAGAACGTTGTCTTAATCACCGGCTTACAATTCCTTGAGCCTCGAGCTGTGAAAATAACTGAACTGGGCGACAGGATACCTCTTTTAAGGAAAGAAGTGGCTTACGGGCAGCAGCAGATATTTTTGTAGTGGTTTTTTTTTTTCTTGATACTGGTCTCTGTCCTCTTCCCTGGCAGAGGGTGCTGATGCAAATCGTCCAGGAGCTTTGCAAGCGTCCAGGCCTCAATAAGTGTGGGTTTGACATGCCCACAATCTACATCCCCAACTCCAATAAGGTGAGCGGCGGCCCTACATCATTTTAGAGGGCCGGAGTGCTGGCACGGAGAATTGTGGCCCAGGTTGAGAGAAAAGGCGGAGAGTCTGAGCATGGGCGGAGGAGGAAAACTGTAAAACAAGTGACATGTTGGCGGGGGAGGGAGTGGGGCGGTGTCTCTGAGGAAATCGTGATCTGCTCGGTTGCCCGTAAAGTGGCAGAGGTGGGTGACCAGTCTCGCTCTTCCCCTCAGCCAAGCCGCTGCGTTAATCAGATCGAGGAGATCTCCCGAACCATCGAGAAAACGATCAGCCAAACAGTTCAGCACACGCTCAACGCCCTCGAGCGGGACTGCCGCCTCATTGAGCAGGCCACCCAGCAACTGCTGGAGGATGACAAGTAAGAGAGAGGGAGTCGTGGAAGTGGGAGGCTTGGCGCCTGAGGAAAACGGTAACGTTCACGGCAGGAAAATGGTGCCTCCAGTCACGGGGAGGACGGTGGAGTGCGGGCTTTTAAAAGGCAGGAAAGTTGACTGCGTGGCAGACTGGCCGTTCTGTGGTGAAGTATAGGTTTATTTGTTGTTTTATTTTAAGAGAGAATAAAATAGAAAGGTTGTTCCTGAAGGAAAATGGAGTGAAAAGCAAGAGTTGGAAAGAACCTCTGTATTTGAATTGGTGTTATTTATCTCAGCCTGACCTACCTCACAGGATTGCTGTGTGGTGAGCGGCAGGGTCTTATTCATGTTGCTTGGAAGTAAGTCCGACTAACTTCAACAGGACTTACTCCCCGGGAAGCGTGTGTCGGATTGTAACCTTCAATGAACACTGTGCCTTCCTCAGAAGAAAGGGTGGGGGGATGCACACGTAACAAGTAGTTAAACTGGGTCTGGGGCAGTGGAGTTCTGGGATCCTAGCCTTCCGAAAGGGACTGATATCAGAGAAAAAATCAGGGACTAGTGTGTTGGGTAGTGTGACGCGAGTGTCCGTGGCAGTGTGAGACCTCGTTGTGGTCAACCTCATCCCCCTGATTCTGTGTTCCTCACTTCCCCCTCTCTCTGCACACAGTGAGGCCAGGAGCAGCAACTTCCGGGCTTACTTCCGGGGGACGCTCTTCGGGATCGCTGGCTGCCTGCTGCCCATCTTTCTCCTCCTGACCTTGCTTTTTGGCACATCGTTTGCTCGCCGGCTTTGGACTCTGGTGTTGGGAGAGGAGCAATGCCAGGCCTTGGAGCTGTATGTGGTGAGTGGAGGGCTTTTTTGTTGCTTCAGTTAGACTCCCTGTCGTTCTGCAGCACTCCAGAAACACCACTACCCCATTTCTTCTCACGCGATGCTCCTCACTCAAGCCCCGTCATGTTGATAGCCTGAGTGGTGTACAGGATGGCGGAGAGTGTGACGCAGAAGTAACAAACTTTGTGTAGGATTCTGGATCCAAAGGGCTCATCTACACCAAGCAGGATACTCCACTATGAAAGCAGTATGAAAGCTGTATATAAAATGCAGGAGCCACACTACTGCTTTATAGCGGTACTGAAGTGCACCGGCAACGGTTGGGGCCTATCACACATCTACACCAAGCAGGATATAACACTGTGAAAGCGGTATATGGTCTGTGTCAATGGGCCCCAACAGTTGTCAGTGTTCCAATACCGCTATAAAGCAGTAGTGTGGCTCCTGCCTTTTATATACCGCTTTCATAGTGCTATATCCTGCTTGGTGTAGATGAACCTTTAGAGTCTCAGCTTTATTTATTTATTATTTATTTATTTAGAATATTTATATACTGCTCTTCATTGAAAAAAATTTCGGAGCGGTGTACAAGGAAAATGAAAATAAAAACAGAATAAAACAGTTAAAACAAAATTTAAAAAGAAGCAAAAAACAACAACACAGAAATCCAAGGCTGCATGTTAAAGAAAGGCTTCTTGGAATAAAGATGTTTTCAGGAGGCGCCGAAAGGAGTACAAGGTCGGAGCCTGCCTGACCTCCAGAGGCAGGGAATTCCACAGGAGGGGCGCCACCACGCTGAAGGCTCTTCCCCTGGTGGATTACAATCGGAGGATGGATCTAGGTGGAACCACCAGGAGCAGGCCCTCGGATGACCTCAGTGACCGGGCAGGTTGGTAAGGGAGAAGGCTCTCTCTCAGGTATCCTGGTCCCAAGTTGTTTAGGGCTTTGTACACAAGTACAAGAACCTTAAACCTGGCCCGGTAGCGAATAGGCAGCCAGTGCAGTTCCCTCAGCAGAGGAGTTACATGCTGGAAAGGGGCAGCTCCAGACAACAGCCGAGCTGCAGCATTCTGCACTAGCTCCAGCTTCCGGAGCAGCTTCAAGGGCAGCCCCACATAGAGCGCGTTGCAGTAATCCAATCTTGAGGTTACCAATGCCTGTACCACCGTGGTCAAGCTATCCCTGTCCAGGAGAGGCCGTAGTTGGCGAACTAACCGAAGATGGTAAAAGGCACTCCGAGCCGTGGCAGCTACTTGAGCCTCCAACGACAGAAATGGGTCTAAGAGTACCCCCAAACTACGAACCTGTTCTTTCAGAGGCAGAGCAACCCCATCCAGAACAGGCAATGAACCTGTCTCCCAGACTAAATAAATAAAGTTTTCTACCCTTTATGTCTGTAATGATAGTCAAGTTCAAGAGAAAGGATTTAAAGAACAGGCCAATTAGAGAAGTCTCACAAAAGAGAGAAATGCACGCACACGCAGTTTCCCCAGCTATGCAGGAAGTAAGTCAGACCCATAAAGCAAGGGGGCAGAACCTCAGTCTCATGAGCCATGTCCGGCCCACCTGGAGTTTCTCAGAAGCCCCCCATCCCTTTCCCTTGACCAGTGATTGTCTGTTTCCTGGTTTTTGTGCCATTTCTCCACCCCACCCCACCCCACCCCCATCTTCTAAAAGGTGAAAATGCCTTTCCTAAGGCTTAGTTACTGGCAGTAAGAGCTTTAAGCTAAAATATGCTGGTATTTTTGGCTCCTCCCCATTTTGACTTTGGCTCCGCCCACCACCAGAATGCCGCTTCTTCAAAATAAAATTCAGCCCTGGGGCTGAAATGGGCTCAAACCCCGTGCCATAAAGACTAGGAGAATTGTGTTTGTCACAGATAACCAAAGCAGTGTGTCGTTCATGGTTCTGCACGTATGACATGATTGCAAAGTCAGCACGCTAAGAATCCCAACCTTTTCCTTTTTCTTTTCTTTTTGGGTTCTTAAAGACGCAATCCTGTGGTTTAGACACGTGGAAAAGTGGTACAACTCCCAGCATTCCTTAGCCAGCCATGCTGGGAGTGGTAGATTTTTTTCCCGTCTAAATGTGCATAGGATTGTACCCTAAATAACAGATGTTTTTAGCCCTTGTTGATCTGAAACTAAGTGAAATTTGTGGAGGCAAAATGGGAACTGAGACTTGACTGTGGTTAAAAAAAACGGATGGAGTTAGTGTCCTTTAGAGTTTCTTACCCCATAAGTAACAAAAGCATAATTGAGCAATGTTTACTTCTCTGTTTTCTTTTTTTACATTTTTTTCCAAATTGTAAGCCTCTGTGCAGGGCTATGGTTTACTTGAAAAAATAATTTAGACAGTGCCTAATTCTTAGAGGCACTTAATAAATATTGTGTTCAAAATTAATATATACATGCTTCTTTTGCATAATTTGTGCAGGTCACTGAATTCAGCAAAATGGGGTACAGAATTTGGGTTGCTGCTGCATGAAATGTGGATTGCTGGGTGCTTTTTTAAAAAAAGCACAGAGCACAGAGCAACACGTTTCTCAACGGTGTTTTTAGAACTCCAAGGTGGAGTTTTATACCACTGTTGAGAAATGTGTTGTCTGGCGGGAAAACTCCACGCAACGGTGGAGTTTTTTTGGAAAACCCTCCACGCAGAATATCCACACTGTGCAGAGGAGAGTTCCTGCACAACTGTAGTGTTGAGTGGGGGGCTCCATGGAGTTTTCCGTTGAGTTGCATTGACTTTTCCCACTGGCTACAGAGTTCCCTGACAAGAGCGGCAAAAGGAGCAAGTGCCGCTCTAGGAGAGCCACTGGGATTGTTTTTTGCAACAATAGCTGATGGGATACCATCGGGAGGACTGGGGGAGGAGAGAGGATGGAGGAACTGTCAATCAAACATCGCGATGGATTTTCCTCAACTCCACAGTAGCCAACAGTCACACAATGGTGGAGTTAGAACATGTTGTGTGGGGAGTACCCCTAAAAACTCAACCGTTGAGTGGAGTTTTCACGCTGCGTTGACTAATGTGTTGTCTGAACCAAGCCAAACTATACTTATGATCTTCTGTGAGAATACCAACCATTCCTTTTACCCACAATCCTATTTTTCAGCTCCCAGTTGCCACAGTCTGGAGTCTTGTCCCCGAAGACCAGACCGTAACAGTATTCTTCGGCCTTCTCTTCCTCTCAGTCCTCTTCCTCCTCTTGGCCAGTTATGCTTTCAGGTAAGACGCTCTCCTGATTTACCACCAAGAGCACCCCACGCAGAGAGGACAACGTGCCACGTTTCCGTAGTGCTCCTTCTCTTTTGATTTCTCTGTATTTTCTGCCTCACTTAGGACGAAGCCCACTCTGTCCAAAAAACAGAAGCGGCAGCTGGAGGACCGACGGGACTATGTTTTGGACGTGGTGCTTGAAAAAAAGGTTGATAGCGCTGGGAAGTTGGACATGGTGGTTTAGAGTTTGGTATCTGGGGCAAAGGATCATTGTTAGCAGCAGCAGGGCACATGATCCTTGCATAGGATTCTGGGTAATGGTTGCCCAAGTGTCTGTATCCTCCCTGAGAGGAGGCTGACCACTGCATTTCATTTACAAGTCATACTATTATTTTTTTCTGCAGAGAAAGCTTTATGAGGAATACCTTCGCCAAAGCATCGGCGAACAGGACCTGAGCTGAAACTCCTCCCTAGTGTATTTGGAGAGACTGCCAATCCCGTCCCCAGCCCAAATGAAAATCCCTCTCCTCTGAGTCGCTCCAGAGAAGGGTGTCATACAACTGTGAACCTTCTTAGGGGTCAGCTTGATGCCTTCTGATCCAATGGGCAACTTTTCCACATCAGTCGACTCCTTGTCTTTGATTGGCTAGAGATGGCGTCCTGTGAACCTTCTGAACTGTGATTAACCATGCCTGCAGTACCATGCGTCTGCAGTGACCGTGATGTACTTGCCACATTTCCTTGCTAATAGTCCTTTACACTCACTCCTGATGGGACAATGCCTCCAGCCTTCCTGTGGCCTCTGTCCTCATGAAGGGGCAACAGCAACACTGCCCCACCAGCCCCTTGCCTCCAATTGGGCTATGCCGCTCTCCCTGTTCCAAATGATTGTACCGCCATGCCCACGTCTTTGAACAGGCAACATTACAAGCCAGTAATGTGCTTTATCGGCTACTCTGCGAAGGCCAAGCAGCTTTTCCATAGGATAGCAGCATCTGTCTTCTTCACCCTGATTAGTGCCCTCCTCCTTCAGCAGTGCATTATGCCTGCATCACTGCTTAGCCCCATACAATCTGTGACTGGCCAGTTCGCATATTGACCAGGCCTTGGCCCATCTAATAGGACAAGCACTATAAATGGGGAAGCCTTTTGTCTCTCAAATGTAAATTCTGTTGTCTGCATCTACCATTTGGTGAGCAATACCTCGGAACCTCTCTGGATGATTTATTAGTGTGTACAAGTGACTGTATTATCCTCCATCTCACACAAAGTGCCTTTAAGTGACACCAGCTCTGTGGTAGAAAGGGGGGGACACTTTTACTAGTAACACTCTTCCCCCCCCCCCTCCATTCCTTCTACAGCCCTACCTATGCTGTGAGAACTGTGAAATCTCCCCAAATCTGGGATTGGCTATAAGCTATAACTTACCCAGCATCCTTTGGGGCATGCTGGGACTTCGATTCCAACCCGCCTCCAATGCCAGGAGGGAGCATCTCCTGGGAAGAGGACTGCCTTGGCTAATTTAACTCTTACATTCATTGTTTCTGTGACACCTCCGTTGTAACCCCTGGAAGGATTCTGGATTTAGTCAGGCTTGGAATAGACCCCTTGATTTCAATTGGTTTACTCTTAAATATGGCTAAATCTTGATCCAACCCCCTGTATCTGTGTCTCGGTGATGGGATAGTTTTTAAGATACTCCACATCATGAGGCATGTAACAGTAGTGGTAGTACTTATACTGTACTTTTTCAGGTGTAGGCTCTATTCATGGGATGAGGCTAGTTTAAGTTTCTGAACAACCCTGACAGTTCCAGAAAGTTAATTTTGAATTTAACTCAAGTCCTATTCTCAAATTCCAAATTAGACTGCAGTAGAGCTGTTCTAACAGAACAGGGGTGCAAGCATTTCATTTCACCATGGTGTCCCTCCACCTCTTACAAATTGGAAAGAGCATCAGTGGCAGGAAATGATACATATGTCAACCATTGGCTTAAGGAATAACGCTGTGTGTGTTTCGACAAAAAAAGTCCTACAACTCCCAGCTTTCCCCAGCCATCACAGCTGCCTGGGGAACACTGGGAATTGTAGGACTCCTATTGTCTAAACATGCATAGGATTGCACCCTTAATGTTTTGACAAGACATGGTTCTGCTCCTTTTCAAGAAAGGACAGGAGCCAGAAGTCATGGGTGTACTGCTGCTAATTGGCTAACTTGATTTTGGTTCCTCTTTCATTTCCTCTCCTTATGAAACTTCCCTTCTGTCTCCTGTTAGTTGGTATGAACCCTTGCTGTAGTAATGATTTGAAAGGGGTGTGTGGGTGAGAAGGCAGGGAGGTGAACACAGCGTGAAACCAGTGCAAGATGTAACTACTCCATGTTATTTTGCGATTGGCTGGGTTGGACTCCCTCCCTGGCTCTTCCAACGAAACAGATCTGAGAGGGCCCTCTTTCTACAGTATGTTTCAGCAAGTGGTGCTAGGAATTTAGTATAGGAGGGGTGGGTGGGTTGAGAACATTTAATAAAGACTCACTAGAAACTGCCTTGGCTATTTTTCTATCCCGACATGTAGTTCCTTCCCCTTGGTTAATTTTTGCTCTTCTTGATGGCTCATCACCCAGTTCACTCAAATGAAGGTCATGAAACAGTTAAGCGTCTTTATTGAGCATAGCAAAAGTACATCAGCTGCAGGGGCCGAGTATGTTGCCTTTTCATTTGTCTCATACCCTGCTTTCTCTAGACCTGCCCCATTTCTAGTGCCTTCCTTTCCCAACCTAGGCAGGTGCAATCTCGCTACGAATCCATCCTGCCCAGAATAATTCTTCTAATGCTATTCCTCATATTTTCAGATCCCCTAACAAAAAATGGGCAAAGACTTCTAATTCAGTGTCAATAAGAGCCACTAATTTCAATAGGGGGAGAGTTTGTCCCACCAGGACAAGACTGTAAGGCACTTTGCATTTCAAATGTATCTTTGCAGTTTACAATACGTGCAAACACGGCAGGCTTGGCGAGTTAATTTTCTACTCCAAGCCTGTATACATCAGTGACAGTGCATGAGCAGTGACTATCGCAGCTGTCTCCCTCGCTTGTTTTGGGGGCGAGCTGCAGCCGTCTTGACAATTTTCGGCTTCACTCTCATTTGATGCGAGTGCTAAGCCTGTGTTTCTCCCTCCTTAACGCCACGGAGTTGTGTGGCATGCGTCCATCCATCTCCATATCCACATCGACATAGCCATTGTGTCCAGAACCTGAGTAACGTGACAAGACTCCAGAGCTGAGGAAGGAAGAAAAAGGGGGGGAAAGGCTTGTAAGCAATCATGGCTTTAGTGTGTGTCTTCCTGCTGCTGGGGAAGGGGAGGGATCCCATCGTGCAGTTTTCTCCAATCTGGCACCCTACAGATGTGTCCAACTACAACTCTCACCATCCCCAGCCAGTATGGCTATGGTGGGAGCTAGTCCAACATACCTGGAGGGCACCAGATTGGGCAAGGTCGCTGTAGTGTGTCAGCCATTTTGTGCAAAACCTCAACTGCATCCAGTTGGTGGAAGGGGTTAGCCTCAGGGAATTAAAGAATACCTTATTTATTTAAAACATTTGTATCCCGCCCTATATCATTAGGATCTCAGGGTGGTGTACAGATTTTTTATTACATTTATATCCCGCCTTTTTTCCTCCAAGGAACCTACAGTAGCATATATAATCCTCCTCCTCTCCATGTTATCCTCACAACAACCTTGCAAGGTAGATTGGGCTGAGAGTCTGTGACTGGCCCAAAGTCACCCAGTGGGTTTCCATGGCCAAGTGGGGACTAGAACCCGGATCTCCTGACTCCCAGTCCAACACCTTAGCCACTACACCACACTGGCTTAACACACCTTAACCACTACACCAAACCTTAGTATAAATTTGCATTGCTTTGCTTTTTACCATTTGGATTACTTCTGTCCCCTTTGCATGAGGGGAAACCCTGTTTTAGGGATGGCCAGTGGACATCTTCCTTTTTTGTTCATTATAAGTGGCAGCCATTTGGACGGTGCCCTTTCACTGCCACAACGGCAGCCATTTTACTGAGGCCTCTCACCCGCATTTTTCATTTCTTGGAGGTGGTCCCCTTCCGTTTCTGCTCCGTGCGTTGCAGCTTCAGGACTATCTTGCGTTCGTGGCCACCGGGACTTGGACGGTTTGTATGATCCTCAGCCTCTTTCTTGGAACGACCTTTGCGGGAGGATCCACCTGGTGGAAGCCAAACAAGTTAATGGTATCCATTAACCAAAACAACCTTATTGCAAATTATTCTTGCAGTGTCCAACTACTCTCTTCCTCCTTCTACTCTCTGCATCTTCTAGCCTTAAAGGCTAACCCTTTGGAACTAGAAGATGATCTAAGGCAACCTTCCTCAAGCTTTTCCAATGTGTTGAACTACAACTGCCCCAGAGTCATGTTGACTGGGGATAGTGGGAATTGTAATCCAATCCATCAGTAGCATATCGAGGGAAGGAAGGCTGATTTGACAAATGGTTCCTGCTGGTTTAGTCTGTCTTGTGTTTTAATGCAGGGCAAGGACTGAGTAGGCTGCATGATGCCTGGAATCTATGGTTCTCCATAACAGCGGGGGGGGGGGGGGTGTGTGTCTGTAGTTTTTTACCCAGGTGATCGTCTGGGAGGAACTGCTTCTCACCTAGGTGACCAGCAATTTATAACACTGGCTTAATGCAATGCACTCAAGAGTGCTTTTCTGTACTTGCAAGCAAGATTTCTCATTCTTTTGAGTGGGCCTGCAGCTCCGCCCTCTAACTGCATGGGGGAAATCCCTTTTTGTGCTGTGCCTAATCAACAGAAGCCTAGGAATCTTATGGGAGACTTCTTTTGTCTCGGAAGACACGCACGTGCACATTTCATACAACATGTCCATGTTCTGCTCTGCCACAGCTTTTGAGAGATGGGGTTGACATCACAAAAGGTGGGAATCTATTAGTGGGTCATCTTATGGGCTTCCAAACTCTGCAACCCCACATGCGAATTCCAGGATGCCCTCTTAGCATGGTAAGGAGCTGGGACGCATAGTACGTTTCTCCTACAGATGAGCTGCCAAGGCTTGTCCTTGTCTGGCTGCGTGTGTATATGCATGTGTGGAAAAACTGGCTAAAGCTGTATGTGATAGGGCGTCAAGCGCAAGTTTCCCGTTTGTTATATGTATAACACTGAACTGCAAAGGTCTGACTTAAGCAATTAATGGCAGGAGAGGGTGGGCGAACGGGCTGCTTAATCCTTTGCCGTACCATCGTTTTGCCCCTTAAAATCTGATGAAGGGGATGGCCCAAATAATTTCTTTAGTCTTTAAGGAGCCACAGGACTTTGTTGTTTTGCTGCAATAGACTCACAGGACTCACTCTGGGATGATCGAAAAGAGATCCTGGCCCCAGGGTCTCTTCTCGATCCTCCCAGAGTGCAGGACACGGAATATTGGGCACAAGTTACAGGAAGCCAGATTGCAGCTGGACATCAGGAAAAACTTCCTGACTATTAGAGCAGTACGACAATGGAACCAGTTACCTAGGGAGGTTGTGGGCTCTCCCACACTAGAGGCCTTCAAGAGGCAGCTGGACAGCCATCTGTCGGGGATGCTTTAAGGTGGATTCCTACATTGAGCAGGGGGTTGGACTCGATGGCCTTATGGGTCCCTTCCAACTCTACTATTCTATGATTCTATTACTCTGGAAATCGGTACAGCTGAGTTATGCTTAGACACCCTTCCGACCTCCTTGCTGTGCAGGAGACAAGAGATTCTTTAACGTGGACTAGTATGTTTTAAGCGCCTTTCTAAGCCTACATAGTGGGGCGTGGTCAAAGAAAGCGGTGGCTTTCCATGCACGATCGTGAGCACTGGAGCAGTAGCGACTGAAAGCAGGGCACAAAGGCGCGATTTTGCACGCAGGATCAGCCACGGTTTGCCAGTCCGCATTCGTTTTTACACCAGCTCGCCCCGCCTCCCGCGACCTGTTACCATCCAGATGTGTTGCAACACATCTGTCGGGCGCCAGATCGGAGGAGGGTGTTTTGCACCGTCCCTAACACACACTCAACCGTTTATATGCCCCTTCCTAAAATGGAAAAAAAACCCTCCCCTTGCATGGAAAAGTGTCACTACTTTTCCATCTCGGGCCCACGCGGCATGGTCTGGGCCTCATCTTCCCGGATTCCCGCTCCACCCTTGGGATTTCTCGCCTCCCATCTCTTGCAAGCGCACTTACCGCTGTATCTGTCAGTCAGGCTGTAGAAATCGTACTGGTCGAAGTACTCCACCTCGAAAGCCGTCGGACGCAGCTTCTCGGCTTGGACGAAAGAAGCCGACATGGTGGCGGGGGCCGATCTCTTCTCGAGCAGGCGGCCAAAGAGAAGGAGGCAACAACGAGGAGACACTCCGCGACTCTGTTTTTCTCTCCGCTTGTTTGGGAGACTATATATAGATGTATGTAGTCGTTCCAACGACACCCACAATTGCATCACCCTTCCCCACCCCTTAAAGCTGCAGGCGGCGATTCTCAGAATCTGATGCAACCAGTAAAAAACAGAGATTGTGCCAAGCCCTTTTGAGCCATGCTCCCGCCCTCCTTTGCTCAAATGCTCGTATGCATACGTACTTACCTGGGAGTAAGTCCCGTTGAACTCAGTGGGGCTTAATTCTGAATAGGTATTTACAGGCTTGCACTGCCAATGGCCATCCCCCACTCCGCCCTAGCACACTTTATTTAGGGTGACCATATGAAGGAGGACAGGGGCTCCTGCATTTTTAACAGTTGTAATGAATAAGGAATTTCAGTAGGTGTCCGTTTTACGCATGCAGCACCCTCATCGCAACAATTAAAGCTGCAGGAGCCCTGCCCTCTTTTGTATCTGGTCACTCTAGCATAGCTCCTGCAGCTTTAACTGTTGTGATCAAGAGGGAATTTCAGCAGGTGCTGCATGCAGACAAATGGCACCTGCTGCAATCCCCTTTTACAGGAGCCCTGTCCTCCTTTCTATATGGTCAGCCTACCTTATTGTATGCCAGCCTGATTACTCAAGGCCCTTCAATCCTCCCAAACCAGTTAGTGCAAAGAATGTCGTTTGGGGGGCGGGGTGTATGTGAAGCCTAGAGTCCTCTGCAAAGTACCTGTGGGAATCTTTCAGGTCTACAATCTTATTCCCAGGATCAATGTAACATTCGACTCGTCACTTTTTTGAACATATATTCGTCATTCCTTACTATGGTCTTACTGTTTAAGACTAGTGGACTAGTAACTAACGTGGACTACTTTCAACAGAGTAACCCTATTAGCCTTGCAGAATACATTTTTGTGGCACCTTAAAGACTAACATGTTTATTGTGGCATAACTTTTGTAGACTAGACATGAAGCTGTCTGCAAAACATACCTGACAATAAGGGTGTCTCCACATTAAGGAAAAAACCCACACTATTACCATTCCCCGCCCCCCAGGTCTTTCCACATTCACTATGGGCTTCTTTAGACTCCGAGCTGCAGCAACCACACATTTTGTAATTGAAAATTTCCCCTTTGGGCAATGCTCCATAAAATTTGGTGAAAGAGCGCCTTTAGTAGCGAAATTCATCGCATGATTATTTTACATATCCCATTATCTCTATTTTTAAAAAAGCAACATTAGAGAAGGAAGGAACAGGAGGCGTCCTGGAGGCTGATGGCATCATGTAAATGACCCACAAATTTCCATGACTGGCCAGTCATGAGTGTGTAATTAATGGCTCATGTAGAGAAGCTCTTAGTCAGATCTGTTAAAATGGACTGTAATCCACCAACGTTTCTGCCACAATAAAACTGTCTTTAAAGTGCAATGAGGCTCCTTAACACAGATTAGTAGCATGCTTTAACAACTCTCCTGAGCATACATAGTTGAAGTTTGGTTAAAGTGTCAAACTTAATTGCTTTTCAGTGCATTTTTGCCCATGGATACCTTATAAATGCCCCAGAAGGGCTGCTTTAAATTGCTCCACATATTCAAACCACATACCACACAGACTGGGCCATGTCACCAATGTTTGCAGTGCCACGGTGAAAATCATCTAACTGGGCCACTACACACGAACACCACACATTGGGAAAACAGCCACCCTACAGAGAGATCTAAAGCAGTTTCCATGTATATACTGGCCCTTTCCCCATGCTGATCTATGTGCTTCCCACATCCCCTGTTACCCAAGGAACTTTATGGCTGGGGATTGAACAACACTCTCTTTGGTCTTAATCCCACATCCAAGCCAGTGCACCACACTAATTCTCTCACTCTAAAACAGCTTTTCCTGTTCTGGTCCCCTCCTGATGTGTTGGGTTTACAACTTCCATCATCCCCAGTTAACATGGTCCTTGCTGGGGATGATGGCAGTTGTAGTCCAGCACACACACACGTGGTAGGCTCTGGGTTAGGTAAAGCTGCTTTAGAACAACAATATACCTCTGTGTTGGTATGCTCTCTCAGAAAATGTGAGAAAAATACCATTTACTTTTAGTGATACTGAACACTAATAGAAAGTCCCCACCTCTACAGCACCTTCCTCCATCTCCACCCTCCAACCATCTTTGCTTGGGTCATTGTTTTGTTCTGATGCCCCAAACAACCCTGCATTTTTTCATCTGATGTGGTGTCTCATGTTTCCCCCTAGATGGGGCCCCTTCTTTTTTTGAACAATTTCAACCGCTTAAGTCCACAGTGGCTTGGATTACACCCAAGTTACACAAACACATTGAATCATGAGGCGAGTCTGAGTCAATGTTATTGTACTTATGTTCTAAGGTGACTTATCCTATATATGTTTTCTCTCTCTCTTTTCCTACCGCATTCCCATCAAAACCACCCAATAACAGGTCCTCGTCCCTACTCTCTAGGGGTGCTTCCAGATGGGCTTTTTATTTTGCAATTGCCCCTCCTCCTTTACAGAATTTTTGGGGATTTTTTTCTTCTTCTTCTTTCCACCAAGGTTGCTTCCAGAGGGAGGGGTCCTAGCACTACCAATGAGAAGGCATCATACAGCTATTCCATCTTAATTTTCTTAACAGATTGTCCACCGAAAGAGAAAAGACAGAAGAAGCCATGAGAAAACATGGGTGGGCTACGAACGGGAGGAGATGACATCTAGATCTGTGATGCCATAAAAGCCTCATCTGGATACACCCAGAAATCCATTTAGGAGGAAAATACAGAATACCTGCAAAAGAATTTTTTGATTTATAGTGCTAGGAGCTGCACATTTCAAAAATATTCCTATCTGTTAATTTGGCCATATGAGAAGCCAGAGTTATTTTAAAAGGTAAGGTGGGGGATATAAGGCTCTAGAGTTCAATAGAAATCTAGAATTAGGTGCCACATTTAGCATTTTTCTAAGGTTCAAAACAGACATGATGCAATAAATCCATGATCATATCTCCCAGTATTTTTTTAAATGCCTAAAATCAGCCACAGGGGGGTGTACATGTGATCCTCTTTGTAGCTGTGCTGCTGAAGAAGTTTTAACTGCTAATCCACGCCCCCAGCCCCATACACATCTTTTTCTTGCTCTAAATTCCTCCCCCAACATGGCTATTGCCTTTGCGGTATAAAACACACATACATGGTTTTTTCCCCACCCACCCCTGCTGTACTATTAGTAGTAGTTCAGAAAGGGGACTACTTTCAATCTGCAAATCAGCATAAGGAGAAAGGGGTAACTGGCAATCCATTAAAAATCATGCATACCCACCCATGGCGGCTAATAATAATAATAATAATAATATTAATAGAGAAAAGTATACACCACTGGTCATGGAAGTCAAAGGACTATGGCAACAGGAAAAGGTCACAATTATTCCATTAGTCACATCAGTCACTGGCATCACATCAAAAAACTATACAGAAAATCTTCAGAAACTGGGCCTACCAAAGTACATCCACACCATCATCCAGAAAGCAGTCATACTTAAAACATGCTCAATTTTCAGGAAATCCCTGAATCTGTAAATCTCACCATGAGCAAGAAAGAGATGATGATGATGATGATGATGATGATGATGATGATGATAGAAGAAGAAGAAGAAGAAGAAGAAGAAGAAGAAGAAGAAGAAGAAGAAGAAGCCGCCAGTGGGAGGACAGTGGCATTTTTAGGAACAAACCCCAGTAACCATTAAATTATTTGGGTATAAAAGTTTATGGAAAGCACAATTTCTTTTTTTATTAAACTTATGTCCATACACAACAAAGTGTGTGATCAACCCTGCCTCTCCCACTCCAGCCCATCATGTACCGGGCAGCAAGTGTGGGCCTGCCCTCTTTAGCCATCTGCCCCACCTGAAGGTGTCCCTGCATCTCTACAGAGGGACAGAACATCTGCATAGACGTCTTCCCCTATGTGAATAATCGGATTATTCACACCTATATGCACCAAATTAGCCTGTAATCTTCTGAGGAGGCCTTCTTGGTCATCCCGTAACCAACAGTGTGTTGTCAGGTAATGGTTCGCAAGAAGGCCTTATTGGTAGTGGCACCCACCCTCTGGAACACTATCTCACATGTGGTTCGATAGGCGGAAACTGTGGTGAACTTCCAACGCCCCTTGAAAACATCTTTGTTCACTCAGGCTTTCCCTGACCTGTCATGGATCATGATGCTGCCCTGTTTCCCTGCTCTTTGGGGTATTTGTTATTTTATACTGCTTTCATATTGTATTGTATATGTGTTTATGTAAACTGCCTCAGATCCTGAGATGTCACGTGGTATAGAAGAATTCTGAGGGTGTAATCCTATATGCATGTTTAGTCTAAACATGCACAGGTTTGTGCCCTAAGTAAAATTAAAATAAATAAATATGGCCTACATGAGTAAAATCCAGGGGACATAGGTCACAATCATTTGACCAATTCCCCACAGCAGATCAAAAACCATGGGAATTGACTGTTTGGTTTAGGCCTACCTGGATTTTATGCATATAGGCTGGATTTGGATGCTATGTTACAACACAGCTAGGGAGGGACATCTGAGCCCAGGGCAGGTGACATAGGGAAAGAAGGTACACACTTAACTCCTCATGCAACAGGCCAATCAAAGGAGAGGTAGATATCATCCAATCTTTCCCAGAGTCTATGGCTTTTCTAGTTTATAATCATGGAGGCAGTACACAAAGATAAGGTTCTGAAAGATAGTTTGGCACAAACATCTCAAATACTGAGCAAATAGCATTTAGCAAGGAATGACTCACCCCTTGCTTCTCAGAGCAGAGGGAGGTTCACATCGTCCATTTCCTTGTAATGAGAGACTTATGGCATCTTGGCCATTGTTTATTTACCATATACACTGGAGCATGGAGAAGCCAGAGAGCACATGAGACACTGCTAATTTGAAAGAAACATCAGCTGTCTAAAATCAACAGCATACCATGGGAGCGCCACGCAGCTGCTCCTTGCAAAACCCAGGCTGCAATCCCACGCACACGTACCTGGGAATAAATCCAATTGAACACAATGGGATTTACCTCTGAGTAGATGCACATCGGCTTGTGCTTACTATCCTTCACTAGTTACATTCCAAAGTTTTCATCTCCAGCCCTGCACCCAAGCAGTTAATGCGTGTCCGGTAGCCACCAGCCATGAATGCTCATTTGAGCAAATGTCTTCTAGCCATTCACGCCTTTTAAAAATGTCTTTAGCTATTAGCTTTACATAAACTCAGTTTTCACTGCCATAACTGTCTTGGCATGCGGGCAGGGAGAGCAAAATGATCCCATCATGTGATCAGCGGCCACAGCAGTACTGGTGAGAACAGAAATGCTTTTGTTTCATTTTCAGGTAAATAAAGAAAATATTAATCCCTTCCTCCTCTTTTATTTTCTCTCGCTCTCTGTCTCTTCTGGCTACTGGGTGGATCTAGATTTCAATGGGTCTCCTCTAAAAATGACCAAGTCTAGATTCTAAACTTGACTTCAGTTATTCTCGATTTAACTGGGTCTATTCTAAATATGACTAAGTTTGGATTCAACACACTGCGTCCCCTCCCAACCTGCGTTATTATTATTTATCTCAGGGAGCTCTGTGAATAGTGTATTAATAGTGAAAGTACTAGTTAGTACCAGAAACTACCAGACAAAATGAGACAGCATTTTTAAGTTACTTTTAATTTCCCTCCCCTCTCCTGCAGTAAGTGTGCATTTTTAAATTTATATTTCTGCAAAGTGAGTGGGAACTGAAAGTGACTGAAGAGGCTAGAGTCCTACAGTGTTTCCTGGCCCAGCATCAACAGTGGCTCTTCAGAGATTTTCCTGCACTACCTGGGAAATGAACCTGGGTAGGGTGACCCTATGGAAAGGAGGACTGGGTGTTTTCAGCATGAACATGTTTTTGCATTCTCTTCCCCTCCTTATTGTTTTATTATGATTTTATTAGAATGTAAGCCTATGCGGCAGGGTCTTGCTATTTATTGTTTTACTCTGTACAGCAGCATGTACATTGATGGTGGTGCTATATAAATAATAATAATAATAATAATAATAATAATAATAATAATAATAACTGTTGCAATGAATAGGGAATTTCAGCAGGTGTCATTTGTATGCAAGCAGCACCTGGTGGAATTCCCTCCATCACAACAGTTAAAGCTGCAGGAGCCCTGCCCTCTTTTGTATCTGTTCAAGAGGGCAGGGCGCCTGCAGTTTTAACTCTTGTGATGAAGAAGGGATTTCACTAGGCGCTGTATGCATACAAACGACACCTGCTGAAATTCCGTTTTCTATACAACTGTTAAAGATGCAAGAGCCATGTCCTCCTTTCCATATGGTCACCCTAACCGGGACTTTCTGCATGTAAACGGCATATTCCACTGGGCCAGGGTCCTTCCCACTATGCACCAGGGCCCTCTTCCCCCCCTCCTTTGTAATGTACACACCTATTCAGGAGAACAGGTCTCTTGCATGAAAACACACCTGATAATAAAATGATTCCTCTGTTAGCTTTGCTGCAAGGAAAAAAAAACTCCCAGCATTCCCCAGCCAGCACGTGCTGGGAGTTGTAGAACTGCACCCACCCACCCTGTCCAAATAAGCATAAGATAGCGTCCTATGAGGATTTGCTCACACAGCAAGCCATTGGGGTGGGGTGGGGTTTGTCTAGGGTGATCATATGAAAGGGAGGACAGGGCTCCTGTATCAATACAGTTGTATTGAAAAGGAAATTTCAGCAGGTGTCATTTGTACATATGGAGAACCTGGTGAAATTTCCTCTTCATCACCACAGTTAAAGCTGCAGGTGCCCTGCCCTCTTTTAAATCTGGTCACCCTAGTATAGGTCCTGCAGCTTTAACTGTGGTGATGAAGAGGGAATTTCACCATGTTCCCCATATATACAAATGACACCTGCTGAAATTCCCTTTTCTATGCAACTGTTAAAGATACAGGAGCCCCTTTTCATATGGTCACCCTAGCGTTTGTCCCCTCGTCCTTGGATCGGATCCCTTGTGACGGGCAGTCCCTGCTCAAACCAGGACTGCACAATCTTATCTGAGATGCATCAAGAGTGTTGGTTCAGTTTGTTCCCTGTAGCTGCGAGTTGAGCAATGATTAACTGAAGGCAACCGCTGTGGAGGCATCCTGGGGTGTACCGAGGGGGAAAGGAGCCCTCGGATGTCCAATGACAGTCACAACCTGCGGCAGCAATTGAGAGAGAAATGAACTGGGCCCCTAATTTCTCCTTTCCCACGAATCCTTTTTGGGCGCAATGTTTGACTAGGCTTGCTGCCTAGCTGTTCCACCCCCTCATTTTTATTTTTTTAAAAAAGTATTTTAACTATTTTAAGACACGGTGGGGGAGGGGGGGACTCAGCCCAGTGCGTATGAAATCATCATAAGCAAGATGGATTTGCTTGTGATCCAAATCAGGTACGGAAGTCTTTTAAAACATTCCCGGTGCTCAAAATATATACTTATTTGGCCGGACTGTCTGAGAGGCGATGCTTTGTAACTTCTTGCTTTTGATACTAGCTGTTTTGATGTTATGATGATGTTTTAATGGTTAGCCGCTTTGTGGGCGGTGTGTGTTTTTAAAGAGGAGCTTGGTACAAATTCTTGAAATAAACAAACAGGATTCTTCTTCCCGGGAATACACCACTTTTTGCAATTAGATTTCACTTTTTATTTATTTCTCCTTTAGTTTTTTAAAGGAGGATATAAGAAATCTTTAGATTTGGAAGCGTATGTCGGTTTCACTGGATTTGCTGCGACTCTATTCTCTATTAGTCGCTTATCCAGCTTCGTTCTATTTGTTGAATGTTGCAGTCCCACGCACGCTTACAAGGGAGTAAGTCCTACTGAAATCAGTGAGCTTACTTCTGAGTAAACACGCATAAGAGCGGGTTGCCTTTTTCTCCTCAGCTCTTTTTCATCCGGATATATTTACATAAATTTCGTCCTCGCTCCCCACAATTTGGGAAATAGTGTCTCCGTTATGCGCATGCGCTTCCCAAGCTAATTTTTTAAGAAATTAAGCCCCTACATGTTCTAAGAAAAATTCGGAGGCAAATACATGCTGGTACGCATGCGCATATCGACTTGTACTACAACTCCCAGGAGCCATTGGTGCCAGGTCTTCTCATTGGCCATTTAAAGTTCTTTTCAAAATTCCAGAAGAAAGCGAAGCACACCAGTGACAGGGGAGAGGCGAGTAGAAGAGGCGCTCGCGGCGAAGGCTTATTGCGCATGCGCCAAAGTCCACCCACGTTATTGCCCATATCGGCCGGGAAGCTGACCTCGCCCGCTGCGCATGCGTCCAAATCTGACGTATGAAACGCGCATGCGTTGGACTCCTAGGGCCCGGGAGCGGCCGGTGCAGCCTTTCTACGCCATCTTCAGGCGTATGCCCCACTTTTATTTATTTATTTATTTCCCTTTCCTTGCGCCTGCAACGAGCGCCGCTCTGCTGCTACCGAGCCGGGCTCTGAACGGTAGGGGGTGAGAGTGAAGATGGCGTTTGCTGCAGTGATGGGAGTTTTTTTGGTGGGTGGCGGTGAGAGAAAATAGTGGTTCTTCGCTTTGCGCACTACCAGCCCCCGTTGCATGTTGGGAATTTGGCTTCGTTCGCTGGTCCGCGGCCGTGATGCATGATGGGAGTCTGGTTCTTTGTGGGATTTATTTTCGCTTCCATGCAGTGTGAGAGTCCAAAGCCTCCTGTTTGAAAATGAAGAAAGAAAAGCTGAATGAAGTGAGATTTGAAAGGAGAAGCTAAATGCACCAGTTAGACCCTGAAGTCATTGATGCTGTTCCTTCAAAATAGAAAATTCCTGCCATCAAGGATAAAAATCAGAATTGCCCGTCTTTAATACTGTCCTTTTCTTCCCTGGAGTTAGCACTGGCTTTACAAAGAGGTTGGAAGAATGGGTGCATTTATTTATTATATTCAGCAAGGGTGGCTTTTTCTACCATTGCAGAGTCTATTTCTTTCCCAAAGTTCTTGGCAATCCATGGCCACTTCTGTGGATTGCCAAGACCCACCAGGGTAGACATTCTAGACACTTCTTCTGCCGGTTCTCCTTCTCCAAGCCACCAGAACGCCGTGATACCCATCCACAAAGTCATATCTAAGTCATATACTCTTGAGTCATATCTGTTTATGTTTTAGTTTTAGTCAGTACTTTAGGAAATACAAAATTATATACACATATATAATATACAACTGATCTAGTTTATCCAATAAAGATTGAAATTAAATATTAGCAACATTTTAAAATTTCAAATCGTAGATACATACACCAAGGAGTAAACCCCATTGAACACAAGGAAACTTACTTCCAAATAAAACATACATAGAATTGTATTGTTCTATTTATTATTATTAGTTAATGTAATAATTACCAACCCCTTCTGTGCTCTACTGCAGATTAGAATCCCTTCTTCATCTATAAATATAGAGAAAGGGACATTATTTACCACTTTGCTTTAAATACTTACTCATGTGAAGAGTAGGTGCTCTTTTCTGGTGATCCAGGAACCTAGGAAACTGCCGTATACTGGCCCATTTAGCTCAATATTGTCTACACTGACTGGCAGCAGGTCTCAATTTTAGACTTAGGTCTAGCTGCAGATGCTGGGGACTGAACCTGCAAAGCATGTGCTCTACCACCAAACTACAGCCCTTCTCTCTAGCACAGTGGTGGGGAGCTTGTGGCTTTCATGACCCCAGCCCACAAACCCAATGGTCAGAGTGATGGCTGTTGTAGTCAACTGGAGGGCCACTGATTCCCCACCCCCGCTCTGCACCCCTTGTGCAACAACAGATACTATGTCAATTGGGTTTTGTGACAATCAGGATTTCCCTACCACCACCTCCAGTTCTGGCTCCCTGGAAATTTTGTCAGCTTTACTGCTTGTTCATAGAATGAAGTAGTACAGTGGTAGAAGGCATCGTGGGAATTCAGTATTTTTAGTTAGTTTTCCTTTTCTCCCCCATGCTCCCCATCTCCTTCAGTAACATGGCTCTGGTATCAGCTGATTCCCGCATTGCCGAAATCCTCGGGGAGTTGCATCAGCTTATCAAGCAGACACAGGTAATGTGGCCGCTTTTCCAGAGTATCTGAAGCTATAGGAAGAGGGGTGGGTGAGCTGGAAGAGGCTGCATTTGGACAGCACTTTAGTCAATGGTAGGTGGAGTAGTCAACTCACGGTTGTAGTTTTTGCAGGTACTCCCCACACAACTGTGGGTGGTTGAGGCTGGCCTTGAGTGCATTCATAGTCAACCTGGCATTTGACTGATACAGCCCCCACCTCTCTCCCCACCCTCCCTCTCCCTCAGTCCTCATGGTGCTATCCCAGCAGTCTCTGCAAGTTCTGGCAGCTGTAGCAGAGCGGCTGGCTCACTTTTGGTCACTGTTCCTACGGAACTGTAGCCAGACAACAAAGTCCATCCAATAGGTCGCAAACTCCACTGGCTCAGTTTGGACAACACAATAACCACTGGTTGTGCAAGAAGACAACTGTGCAGCTGGTGGATTTCTCCAGTTTTTTTGGACGACAAACTCAAAAACCCGACAAGACGACACAAATACCACCCATTGACCATTCCATTGACAGTTGAGTCCTAAAACCGCCGGGGGTTATAGTGTTGCCAGAACGCAGCCAGAGAGAGTCTTCTCATCTTCTGGCTGTCCCCAACAGGAGAAGGAAAGGTCTTTGCAGCTGTTTCTTGGGATGGGTTTGAATTTGCGGCGGCCATTTTGTTTTGGTGCTACGTCAGAGTGTCTGCATAGTTATGATTGACTGAGGCTGGGTGTGTGAAGAGCACAGTTTGGACATCAAAATAGGAGTTATATTGCCAGTAATAAGGTAACTCAGAAGCTCTTTCATTACCAGGAGGAACGATTGAGGAGTGAACACAACCTGGTGAACATCCAGAAGACACACGAGAGGATGCAGACGGAAAACAAGAGTGAGTTGGGACGGCAAATCTTGCAGCTCTTTTGTGGTGGGACCACTCTTGGAATCCTGTGTACAGCACCCTTTCCCAACCCGGCCCTTTCCAGATGGGTTGGATTGCAAGTTCCACTACCTCCGTCAGCATGGTTGTGAATGCTGGGAGTTGTAGTCTAACACACCTGGAGGGCACCACGTTGTGGAAGACTGGCGTACAGTTCAGGTTGGTGCACTGACGAGAGGATATTGTGAAGCTGGCGAAGGTGCAGAAAGGGACCATCAGAATGATCAAGGGGCTGGAGCAACTCCCCTATAAGGAAATACAGAGGATTTTTAGCTTATGAAAAAGGCGAGCGAGGGGGTCCTGATAGAGGTGTAGAAATGATCAGGCATGTTGTGGAGAGAGATAATACTAGAACCTGGGATCAGCCCATGAAGCTAAATGGTGGGAGATTCAGGACACACCTAAGGAAGGATTTCTTTATTCAGCGCATAGTTAAACTATGGAATTTGCTACCACAAGGTGTAGTGATCTCCGTCAACTTGGCTGGTTTTAAAGGGGGAATCAGACAAATTCCTGGAGGATAAGGGTATCAGTGGCTACTAGTCACTGTGGCTATATGCTATTTCCTGGATCAGAGGCTGCGTGCCTCTGAATGCCATTTGCTAGGGAACCGCAACGGAGACGGTTGTGGGCTTCCCATGGACATGTGTCTGACCACTGTGGAGAATTAGATCCTGGACTAGACAGGCCTTTGGTCTGGTCCAGCACGGCTTGTTTTATGTGCTTTTAAAGCTGCCTTACGGTCCGCAAGGCCTCCGCTCTTTTCCAGCTGTCTGAGATATCCCATGTCTAAAGGGCTCGGAGTGAGAGACAGAACGGGTGTGAGGCTGAAAGCGAGGCCTCCCGCGTACTGCCTCATCTGCCTATTTTTCTTCCTCTCAGTCTCTCCGTACTATCGGACCAAGTTGCGGGGCCTCTACACAACAGCCAAGGCCGATGCGGAAGCTGAATGCAAGTGAGTGTAACGGAACATGTTACACTCCTGTGGGGAGGCCTTGACTCCCTTTCCAGGTTTCCACTGACTCTTATTTGCCTGTTCTTTGCCCCCCCCCCCCTCCAACTTCCCAGCATCCTGCGTAAAGACTTGGATAAGATCGCTGAGATTAAGTCGCTTCTGGAAGAACGCCGGATTGGTGAGTAGGCTGGGGTCCTGAGGAGGCAAGGCCAAAGGCGCTGGGTGGGTGGGTGGGCCTGCCTTAGTGCTCTGGCAGAAACTGTGCCCACCCCATGCCAGGCTAAGCCAGCGACGCTGAACGCTCCAAGGGACTGTGGGAAGCAGGGCGAGAATGGGATGGAGCCACCCAGTCTGTTTTGTAGGCCGTCTTTGGGTTAGCTTGACTTCTCTTAGCAGTGGGGTCGTGGGTGAGAAAAGTAAAACGAGGGTCCTCTCCTGCTGCCAAGAAACTCCCAGTGAGGAGGCAGCGTGCTTCATTCCCTTGCCTGGCTTGGGGAAGGATGCTCCTGCCTCCTAGTTACATGGTACAGCCCTCCGGCATTCTCTCAAAATGGCTGCCTCTCCGGCCCTTTTAGCCTATTTGCAGACTCCACCTTCATCCTCAGGGCCAATAGTAGCGAGGGGGCGTGGCTCACCACACTGAGTTGAACTTTGGGTGCCCTGGCCAAGAGAGTCCTACAGCCCCCGAGGCAACCTTCCCCAACCTGGTGTCCTCCAGATGTTTTGGACTACAATTCCTATCATTTTTGGGCATTATCTGTGCTGGCTGGGGCCGAAGTACCAGTCTGGGGTATGGAGGGAGCCTCAGGTTGGTTGTGAGTGAGGATGTGAGTTATGGGTTGGAAACACATCCTTTAATTTTGACTTTCCTGTTAGTGGTTCGGGGGGACGTGTTAAGTTTAAAAGAAAAGGTCCATAATTCCTCAGAAGTAGGGGATCATAAGACTTTGGTATCTCAACTCATCCATGATGAGAAGAAAGTGACGGCATTAGTGAGAGCAGTTGAACACGGCTGAAACATGGAGATTGCCCCCAAAATAGACTGCCTTGGAAGTTCAGAAGAGATATAGACTTTGTTCAGACAACACGCTAAGCTGTGGTGGTTAAGCATTTTGAGCTAAACGTTATGGTTTAGCGTGTTGTGTGAACCATTCTTACACCTGGTGGCTATTTGCTGCAAAAGGGGTAGTGGCTTAACTTTGGCATAGCATTTTGTCTGAACAGGCCCGGTGTGTCATCCTAAGCCAGAGTTAATGAACCTCTTCCAGCCCATGGGCTGAATTCAGTTTCCAGGAAGCTCTCGGCTGCATTCCAGTTGTGGGCGGGACAAAAGAGGTGGGTGCAGAAATACCAGCCTATTTTAACTTAAAGCTCTTGCTGCCAGTAAGTAAGCCATAGATTGGGGAATCTGCCTTTTAGATTGGGGAAAAGCCAGGAAACCACTAAATGATTGGCAGTCAAGGGGAAAGGGGTGAGGCTAGCTGAAGGGGGCGAGGCCTTCTGGGGAATCCCCAAGGGCCAGGTCAGGCCCCCAGGGGGGCTGGATATGGCCTGCAGGCTTTAGGTTCAACACCCTTGTCTTAAACTGTAGAGTTGGCTTTGAACAGTTAGGGTGCAATCCTATGCGTGTTTAGACAGAAAAAAAGTCCTACAACTCCCAGCATGCCTTTTCTGTCTAAACACATATAGGATTGCATTCTTAGACTGTTGCCTTGAATCTGCCCTTGTTGGGGTACTTGAGTCCGGAATGATGTTTCCATACTAACGAAGTCCTAATTGGCTTTCCTCTCCTCTTACAGCTGCCAAGATAGCCGGCCTTTACAATGACTCGGAGCCCCCGCGCAAGACCATGCGCCGTGGTGTGCTGATGACGCTCCTCCAGCAGTCGGCCATGACTCTTCCCTTGTGGATTGGGAAACCTGGAGAGAAGTGAATTATTTAGAAAGTAGGGGGGGGGCGGAAGACCCATTTTGAGCAGTTACCCTTCAGCCACGCTTATGTCCCTTTATTCTGTATCTCCCCCCACCCCCAGGCCTCCTCCACTCTGCGGTGCCATCCCTGCCTCCAGCGATTATGTGGCCAAACCAGGGGACAAGGTGGCCGCCCGTGTCAAGGCCGTGGACGGGGATGAGCAGTGGATCTTGGCTGAGGCCGTGAGCTACAACCACGCCACCAACAAGTGAGTTGTGTTCGGAGGATTGTACAAGCTCGTGGGCTTACTGGGTTTCTACCTGCTTTCAATGGTAGTGTTTTGCTTGTGATGCTCTGTGATTGAACAGACATTTGGGCCTAGGAATGCTTATTTAAACCACTAGAGATTATGATTTTAAAGTCTGCGGTCTTGGTCGGCTTTCCTGCCTAAAGTCTTCCGGGGAAACATTTATGGAATTCCCAAAGGGAGAAAGGACTGTCCAGGTCTGCAGTCTCCAACATAATGGCTGTGGATGACATTGCGCCCTGAGACACCTGTTTTGGCACCTACCTGACTCCCTGCCACTTCTGATTTTTATTTTTTTAAAAACTCACTAGAATGCTGGCGTGCTGCAAACCCGAGACTATCCGCCAGTGTGATTTTTATTTCAGTTCAAAAGAGTAGTTTTGTGTTTTGGAGCTCTGACCCCCACCTCTGCCTTGTTCTTAGGTTCTTGGCAAGTTACTTTTCTCACCGTGTTGCCTTCTGGGAAATGAGTGTTTTGTGGCCGACCAGGGCAACCATTTTAACCACTGGGCATGCCCAAATGGCAGCCATTTTGTGAGCCCACCCACGATGAAATTCCGAATCTGCCACCGATCCAGAAAGGTTGAGGATTCCTGGTCCAGGTTTTCAGAGAAAAGAACGCTGCTGCTCTCTGCGTGTGCATGCATCTCTGCACACTGATCCTAAAATGCTGTATGGAATCTCCTCTCTAACAGCTCGATAGTGTGGTGGTAGCCTGGCGGGAGAAGGACATTGCCAAAAAACTTGGCTTGGTTCCAGTGGGTCATCTTTGCCCTGTTGTCCCCTTTGGAGATGACCCTTGCATGTGTGTGTTTACTCTGGCATCTTCTCGGATGTTGAAGCAAACGTTCCGTGATGAACATTTAGGCAAGATTGGGTAAAGACATGGATTTCCCAAATTCCACTTAGGTCAAGGGCCCGGAGGTTTCCTCACCCAGCTAGTGCTAACAGAGGTCTTTGAGCTGAGGCTCTGGACTATGTTTTGGTCCTGGCTTGTTGCCTCTGGGGCCCACAGTCCGTTGGCAAACAACTCAGATCGTGTTTGCCAAAAGTGGTGGGTTTCTTGTGCATCAAATCTGCACAGAATTTTAATAACAAAAGAAAAACCTTTTAATAACAAAAGAAATACATGTGAAAACACCAGCGAAATTGGGGCCAGCATTCCCTACAGAATATAATAAAGAGGCTCCTTGCAGATAGAATAACACCTTGGCAGTTGGGACAGGAAGCTGTATCCCAAACCTGGGATACTGGCTGAAATATACTAGCCCAAAACCTACTTTTAAAAAGCAAGGTTACATCTAGTGGCATTGGAAATTTGTAAATAACTACCTAGTATCTCTAAGTGTGTATATAATATATGTGACCACTGAGGAAGACCCTCCTTTAGGGCCGAAATGCGTTTGGTCTGTGTGTGTGTGTTTTTTAAAGAAATCCTTGACTTTGAGTCTTTGAATGGGTTCCTAGTCATTGTTAATGTGATTTTAATGGGTTTTTAAATGTCAGACTACACAGCTCTACAGTGGCAATATACTTTTTTCTGCACTAGTGAAACAATGTATTAAAAGGCTTTTATAATATCTACCTTTGTAGTATATGTGAACACGGATAGTGATACGATCCGCCCCTTTCTCTTACTTTATTGTCTTCACTTTAAGGGGCCTTGATAGCTCTTTTGCTTATCCACGATTCAGTTATACTCCATCTTCTTACTTCCTCTGGGCTGTCATGTGGTTTCGGTTCCTTTGCATTCTCACCTGGCGTTTTCTCTTCTCCAGGTATGAAGTGGACGACATTGACGAAGAAGGGAAAGAGTACGTAGTGATGGGACGGTTGAGGGGGAGGGGGTGGCCTGCTTGGTTGTGGGGGGGGGGGGAGGGATGGAAGACACCAGATTTGTGTCCCTCTTTCCTACTGGATTTCAACCTCTTCTCCGCAGGCGCCACACCCTGAGTCGGCGTCGCATCATCCCCTTGCCCCAGTGGAAGGCCAACCCTGAAACAGACCCTGAGGCCCTCTTCCAGAAAGACCAGCTGGTCCTGGCTTTGTATCCACAAACAACGTGCTTCTATAGAGCGCTGATCCACACTCCGCCCCAGCGGGTAAGGAAGAGGCCAAAGGACAGTTCTTTAGTGGGGAGGCCATCCTGTGCCAGCTGACACTGTGCTTAGGGCGCAGTCCTGTCCGGATGCCCGTCCGCCTCTGAACCATGCAGAGAGGGGGAAGAGGGTGGAGGCAATTCCAGCTAGATGGGCGTTATCGCCCATCTAGCTGAGGCAGAGGGAAGGAGGCTGGCAGATTCCTCGTAAGCTGTCCTCCCCAGTCCCTTCCCAGCCCACAGGAACGCCCCCTTTACCTCCCCTCCATGGTTGCTTTTGCACCCGGTGTGGTGGGGAGGGGGCGGGCAGCTCAGATTCCTGGGTCCAAGTCAGAGCACTGTCTCCGACCTCAGAGCCAGGAATCAGACCTCTCCTAGACACTGTCCAGGGACCATAGGTTTGCTCTCCCCATCTCCTATTGGTCTTCCGCTGGGTCATACGGACCCGCCCAACATGAAAGCTGCCTTGCTGGATCAGCCCAAAGATGCCGCTAACTCAGGGGCAGGGAACTTCCGCCCACGCTGCCTCCCCCTTTGGCCTTCAGCTTCCCCTCTTTGGCTGAGGAGGTTTGTCCCATTCACAGTGGAAATTCCATACGTTCTGTATTATGGGAAAAGAAGACCTGTTCTTACGTCTGTCCTGAAGCTATCGTAAGTTCTCATTACTGTGCTGGGACATGCTGGGAGTTGTAGTCCAAAAAATCTGGAGGGTGCCAAGTCAGGGAAGGCTGGCGTAAGGCAATGAACCTGGAGCCTCTCCCCCCTGTGATAATATGTACCTGTCTCTTAGCCCCAGGATGATTACTCCGTGCTGTTTGAGGACACCAGCTACGCGGACGGCTACTCTCCGCCCCTCAACGTGGCCCAGCGCTATGTGGTGGCATGCAAAGAAACCAAGAAGAAGTGACAGTGCCCCCTAGTGGGTGGCGGCGGTGTGGCCTGGCGAGGAACCGGAGCAATCCGATGGGACTTTTGCAATTGCAAGTTTAATACAGCAGCAACTAAACAGAAATCCAGCAGGTGCCGGAGACACGTTTTTTACTCCAAGCAGTGTAAATCCCAACGTGATTCAAGCAGTCAGCTCTCCACCAGGGGAATGTGTTGCAATTTAATTAGACAAACAACTTCCAACAGTTCTCTGCCGTTGTGGGAATCAGCGGCTCCTTTCGGAGGCAGCCGTGCTAAGACGTTGCAATAGATACTCCTGGATGAAGAGGCCATTGCTTGACGCACGTGGGGATTTATGCTACTTGGATGAATCAACGTGTCTCTTGCACCTGTTGGATTTCTGTCTGTGTCTGCTTTGTGGCAGTTGAGATTTAATAAAGCACCATGTTTTTGTCATCCTTTTCTGGGTGTTTCTTTCTACCCGAAGGAATTCGAGCACCAAGGCAGGGACAAGGCTTTCAGTGCCCCACGGTTTGCCATGGAGCAACTGAAGGTTCAACCAGTGAGCCTGGATTAGTGGCTTTCCCAAGGAATGAGTGTTGGGGGATGGGCTGGGGGGAGTTTCCTTTCGGCTAAGAGGATTACTGGGCAGTCTCGCCAGCTTAAGAGCTTCATTTCACTTTGGTCTCGGTCCCATTCTTGGCAAGCTCATGAGGCAAAAGGGTTGCTTCTCTTCTAATTCTGTTAAGAAATTACATAGGAAGCTGCTTTATACTGTGCATCTAGCCCAGTATTGTCGACACTGACTGGTAGCAGCTCTTCAGGGTTTTAGGCGGGAGTCTTTCTTTGCCCTGTCTGGCAAAGGCCCTGTCAGGGACCTTCTGCATCCAAAGCATGTGGTCTATCACACTGAGCTACGACCCCTCTTCTAATAAAGCGGGGGTGCAAAACCTCAGGCCCAGGAGCCAAATCTAATTCGGCCCTCCCTAAGTTTCCCTAAACGGCCGCTTCCCCCAGCCCCACCTCATTTATTTATTTTATTTTATTTTATTACAGATTTATACTGTGCAACAGCCTAGGCTCTCTGGGCAGTTTACAACTAAAACCATACTATAATCCAGATTAAAACTTTAAAAATCACATAAAACCAGAATAAGTTACAGTCCAGAGAAGGCTTGTCTAAAAAGATATGTTTTCAGGAGGCGTTTAAAAAATAATTTCATTTTCCGCCTCCCGAACACACAAGGGAGGGTTTTCCATAGGGGAGGGGTTACTACAGAGAAGGCCCGCCATCGAAGTTCTTCATGACGATGTTCTCTTTGCCTCAGAATGACGAGCAGGACCTCCTCTGATGGTCGTAAATGGCACCTGGGTGTTTGCTAGGTATCTTGGTCCCAAGCTCCTTTCACCCACCAACTGCTGGTGTGGATTCCTGACTTGCCCTCATTCTAAAAGATTGAAATGCCTTTCCTAAGCCTTAGTTACTGACAGTAATAGAGCTCCAAGCTAAAATATGCTGGTATTTTTGGACACCCCCCCCTTTGCCTTCAGCTCCACCCACCTCTGGAATGAGGCCCTTGAGAGCTTCTCTCAGATGGCATTCGGCCCTCAGGTTCCTACACCCTTGCAGTAAGGCTTTGCGTAAAACCTTCCATACATTAGAATTGCCTTCCCCAACCCAGTGCCCTCTGGGTGTGTCGGGATTACAGGTCTGCCGTCATTCTAGCCAGCATGGCCAGTGGCCATGTAAGCCAACACATCTGGTGGGCACCAGGTTGAGGAAGCCTGAATTAGGACATCGGACGTGACCACAGTGACATGGAGATGGAATAAATAATCTTGGGATTAAAGATGCTCTAGTTTTATAATTAGCTATGTAGCGTTGAACCTGGTCAGCAATCTGGAGGAGAGACCGCTGGAAGCTCCCATGTAAGAGCGGAATGTACATAAATAAAATGAAACGGATTTGGAGTTTTGCCAGGCCTACTCAGTAGTCCCGCTGCACCCTGGCATGCCCACTGGCAAGTGGTATGGCAGGACTGTTGCTTTTCTATTGCTTGCCTATTGTATATTTACAGAGCTCTGGAAATGTTCTATTGAGGGTGTGGTTTATGGACTCTTGCCCACCGCCCCATTGACTTTTTAGGAACGTGTTTGCTTTTGAAAACCAGCGCAAGCAATTGGAGAGAAAGCACCTGAATGTTTTAAATGTGCTCTTTCGTTGGAAAATTTGAGACCGTGCAGGCGACTTACCAAAGAAGGCTGCATCTAAGCTTGGATTGAAACCAAACGGAGCCAATGTGGTGTAGGGCCCTCAGATGGTTTGGATTACAACTCTGAGTGTCCCTGACCATTGGCTGTGCTGGCCGGGGCTGATGGGAGTTGGAGTCTGAAACATATGGAGGGTCACCAAGTTAGGGAAGTCTGAGCATTGGGTTATGACCAAAGAAGCCCGGATTCAAATCCTCGTTCACCCTTCTATTTCACCGGGTGGCCTTGTTCCAGTCGGCATCTGTCAGCCCCACCCTCCCTCGCAGGATTGTTGGGATAGAAGGAAAGGAAGGAAGAAGATAACTATGAATAAAAATGTAATAAAACCATCGTTTGCACTGCTTAGTCTTGCTGGCTCTGTATGCCAAGGCACAGGACAGTGGGATTTTTTTCTTTGTGTGACAAGGCACAGCAACAATTTCAGGCCTGCGGTTTTGTATTGTACCAGGATACTGGCCAATGAACTTTATATCCAGTGCCTTTTAAGCTTGTTAAGAGTCCATACTACCTTTTACAGGGGTTGCTGATTAACTTCATTAACAAACATTTTGGCAGGGACCTAGGGCCAAGGTGTTCTCCAAGTGTGTTGGACTCCTGTCTTCTAGTATCCCACAGTCCAATTGCCTTCCACAGGTAACGAAAGCACTTACTAACAGGACTAACCTCACCAAGTTAACCACCACCTCCTTGCCTCACTCACTGACCCAAATATTTTTTAAAAATTACAAGTTGGCAACCCCATGAACTTGTAGGAGGCTTTGTGGGGGTCTTGATTCTGGCTTGCAATCGCTGCTGTTTGCTGCCAAGTACGTCCTTGTGAGACTCCACCATACCTAAGAATGTGTATCTGCAGCAATTCCACAACAACACTGTGCCAATGAGAATCTGGTAGGGGGTTCAGAATTCAGTATCCTGAAAATGTCCGCTTTCTCTGTCTTAATATATAAAAAAGCAAGTTTCTAGCCCTTAAGGTCGAAAAGCTAGGCTTGGCAGCTTATGCATAACACCCAGTGAAATCTCTGGAAACCAGAGGGGGTTCAGGGCAATTTCTAGTGTTTGGGGATGAAAGCTGACATACTTGCTCTTTGACTCTCTGCCTTGAAGAGTAGCAAAAGCAACATCATTTACTCCAATTAATGCAATGTATAAAAAGCTGTTTTGTTGTCATAGGTCACCTAAAAACAGCTGTTATTTTAGGGGGTCCGGTTGAAAATGACCTGAAATTCTCTACCCTATGCAGAGCTGGTAAAATAGAAGGGGTGAAGATTCTCCGAACTGTTTCTTAGGGAAGTGTATGTGAGGGGGGTTCTATTAGTCATTGCAGCAACATGGCTTCCTTTTCCTAGGGGGATGGGGATGATGATGATTTGGGGGTGGGTGGGCTTCTGCCACTTTTGCCACAACCAGCAACAACAGAATTCCTGCGTTGGCAGTCTGCCCCCGACATGCAATGACTTGCATGTGGGGGACAGGCTGACATTGGGGGGGGGGGTGCAGGAGTGTGACAGCCGGCACCCCCAAAGATAGCTTTAAAAAATGGCCTTTTTTCAGGGAAAGGGGGAGAATTCTCTGAATTTGTTCTGAACAATCTCCCCTGAGAAATTCTGGCTCTCCTGGACACCAACAATATTATTCACATGTAGACTTGTGAAACACATCTGGATTGTGTCTGGCTTGGGTGTGACTTGCCAAGCCAAGCACACCCCGATGTGCATATCACAGCCTGGGAAAGGCCTGTTTTTCTTGCCTGCCTAAAATAAAAAGCCAGACTGCAGGACTGGAAGGCTGCACAGAGACTGGGTTCTTTTCCCCCCCTTCCCAGTTGTTCTTGTTTCGCACTGGGCTCCCTAAGCGACTTGTGCGTCCCACCAGCCTTATTTCCCTCCTGTTTTTAAACTCTGGTTCTGCCTCTTTCCTCGCTGCAAAAGCGGTGCAGCGCCTTTCCTTCCTGTCAACATCTGCCTTCACACAGGCCCAAAGGAGCAACTTACCCTTAACTTGTATGAACCTACAAACACAAGACATTATGCAAGGAAGTGAAACAATAAGCCAACAGGAAATAATAGAATAGCCATGAGACCTATATTCGTCTCTGTGGTCTGAGCATGGACTGTTTTGCTGACAGCTGGATCACAGCTAGGCTGGAGGGGAAAACTGAATTGAAATAGCAGCCAGCCCAGCTAAGCTCTTCTGTTGTCTATCACAGGCCCTTTTCCTTCTTTCTGAGGGACAAACTGTACATTACGTTATTCACGCTTTTAAAAACATGTTTAAACTGGCCGGATTTTAATTTGAATCTGAAATGTGCTTTTGAATCACTTTCCCACATACACTTTGGGGGGCAAATAGAAATGTGTCGGGATTAGGGTGGGGCATTATGGCCTCTATTGTGTGCAACATTAGATCTACAAAAATCGGAGCCCACATCTTCCATAAAATGGGGACTCATGGAGGGTGGGTGGATGCCCGGTGCAAGCGGACCAGTCCGGTAAGTCCCGGCTGCTTACAGGCTCGCCATTGTCCGGGTCAGTCTGAAGCAATTTGAAGCATTTCGGCCCTCGTCCAGCCGCAATACAGATTCGGACTGATTCAGTCAGAATCGCCCTGCTTTGGTTTGGGATTCAGATCCGAGGCAGTGCACAGCTCTAGTTTAAAGCTTGAAATGGTGTTGAAACTGATAATTGCAGGATAACTCTTCCTATACCTAAAGGACTCTACTCCCTATGAATATTCATTAATATTAAAAGCATTTCCTGAAGCCTTGCACCAGTTGCCCTTGCCATCAAGAAGGTAGGTGGATGGTGACCGAAGAAGGGAACTCTTCAGTGGTGGTGCCTTGTCTTTGGTACGGTCTCCCAAAATAGACTCACCGGGAGCAGAGGTCTGTGTATTTCCAGTGTCTAGCAAACCTTTTTTAAACGTATTCAGACTTTTCAAAATAGATTTGAGGCCTCTTTTAAAGCTGCTGATGTCTTTTGTTGCTGTTCTGCTGGTAATATTTTATAATTTTTTAAAAAATATTTTAACTGTTAATTAGGGTGACCATATTTGGGAAACCAAAAAAGAGGACACCTAGTGTGTGTGGGGGGGAAGCAGCTTTCTGAGTCCTGCAGAAAGTACGTTATTCCCCCGCCACCTTAAAGAACCCGATTGGAGTGGAGGAGGGGAAAGGATTTCATTCTGCACCACCACCATCCACTCCAATTGGGGCCTTTTCTATAATGTCCACGAATGACCCACTTTCCCCTTTAAGACCTCAATTGGAGCTCGGGGTGGGGGAATGACGTGCCTCAAGAAAGCATGTCACTCCCTCCTGCCATGCTAATGGCAGCCTTAAAGGGGAAGGTGTGTCATTCCAGGACATTATTGAAAACTATAGAAAATCCCCCGACACCATGGAAAGAACAAAAACCAGGACAAATCCGGGGAAATCCTGACAGTTGGTCACCCTATGTTAATTGTAAAGTTGCCTTGGAAGTTTTTGAAACTGGAGGGCAGGGTATTAATTGTTTGAAATAAAAGATAGTGAGATAAGATATACTGGACCAACACAGTCTGATATATGTTTAGAGGCAGATATTTCAATTTGATAGAAAACCAGTCCTTCTTTGGTTGTAACAAGTACATTTATATTAAAAATTCAATCCCTCACATGCCAAAACCCATTTTCCTAATCCCCAAAGGGAAAAATCCAATAAGCCTCCTCCACGTTTCTTACACGGTCTTGTGAGAAAGATAAACGCATAAATGTCGTTCTAAGAAAGGCAAATCCCCATAGTTTTTGTGATTTGAACTGTAGCTAAACGAAGGGCATGATGTGTGATCTCTTTCCCCAATTGTCCTCTCCCACACTTTAAGGAAGCTGAGGGGTTGTAATCCAATTTGGATTGGGGAGGAATGTTTACCCCCTTTCATCTATGCCACCTCCCCGAACAAAATTGCCCCACATCCTAAGCCACTATTAGGCATCCAGTGCAAAGGAGAGATACATGAAATACTCTTCTGTGTAATGGAGGAAGGAGAAACAGGCGGGCTCCAAGCCTGCCCAATTTCCACTGTGAAAGGTTGGAGGGAGTTTGGTATACCAGACAATGGCTAAGCTAGTAAGGATGTGTTTGGGACAGGTAAGTTGGTTGATCTTTGTCCTACTGCAAATACTTTCCTGCAGAGCTGGACATTACATAGATAAAATTACAGGGAATGGGAAGATCCCAGCCGTCTCTGTCCGCCTCACTTTAACTTTATCCACTGTGAGCATCTCTTAGGGTTACCATATGAAAAGGAAGACGGGGCTCCTGTATCTTTAACTGTTGTGATGAAAAGGGAATTTCAGCAGATGCTGCATGCAGACAAATGACACCTGCTGAAATTCCCTTTTCAATACAACCGTTAAAGATACAGGAGTCCTGTTCTCCTTTACATACGGTAGCTATTGAAGATACATCCCACGACAGGTGAAATAATGAGGAAGGTGCAAGTATTACACCTTTGCTATGCCATGGATTCAAGATCAGGATCTTTAAAGCCTAACTTCCTGTTAGATAAAATGCATATCCGTGTGTGTGTGTGTTTTAAATAGCTGCGCAGGAGGGGGAGAGATCTGGATTGGGATCAAGAGAAGTGGTGTGTTTCAATCCTTTCCCTCTTCATCACAACAGTATCTGACCAGATACAAAAGAGGGTAGGGCTCCTGCAGCTTTAACTGTTGTGATGAAGAGGGAATTTCATCAGGTGCTGTATGCATACGAATGACACCTGCTGTAATTTCTTTTTCCATACAACTGTTAAAGATACAGGAGCCCTGTCCTCCTTTCCATATGGTCACCCTATGCAACATTCCTGAGGCTGTATCATTTCAGAAGATGGAGGATCTGTATATCTGGATGCTATCCCAAGTTTCCTGCCCCCTCCCAGTCCCTGCACATAGGGAAATAGAAATGAAGGAGGAGGCTAAAGTATATTCCGCTTTTACTGAGATGCTAGCTTTCTATAGCATTTTTAAAGGAAAATATTCAGTCATGCAGTCCCTCCCTCCCCAACCCTCTATGATTTTGTGAAATGGAACAATTCCAGATCATCTGCTCCATGTGTTTTTTCTGAATATAGATACGAGCTCAAAGATATATTTACTATTGACACTTTGTTTAAGAGAGGGAGAAATCACAGAATTGTAGCGCTGAGAAATACTTCAACAGTCACTTAGTCCAACCACCTGCTGATGCAGCAAACTGATTGTTAAAATTTGGACTAACATGATTTGTTTTCATAAAGGGTGGGACTGAGACACCTTTTGAAGAAAAATAGCCTTTATTAAAGGCTGGAATGAGTGATGCAAGCAGAATGTAAATCTGATTATTTGGAGTTCGTTTATTTCAATGTTTTGTATTGTTTATCTCTCAAGTAGCGCAGATGTGTGCACATAATGTAAATGTATTTACTGAAATTTTATAAAAATGACTAAATGAAAAAGACACAAGCCTTAATTTACCAGATTCCACTTTCAAAATTGTCTACAGGAACCAAGTAGCAGAAGAGAGACAGGGACTGACCAGCAATCCGTTCAGCAATATAACAAACGGATGTTCTAAAATGGCTTCCTGCCTCTGCTGCCAAAGGAAGAAAGTCAAGGGTTAAAAGGCTGTCAACCCAGAAAATAAACTAAACATTGGTTCATATTTGTTCTTTACACAGGTTGATAAGGAGAGAGGAAGAATCTGGAGAGGAAACTTAATGGCTCCAAAGTTACTCTGACCTGGTTTGGACAACACAACTCCTGCCGTGGTTTAATTAACCCTTGTTGTGTTGTGCGAATCCAGTTGGCCGGGATCAGAATTATCACAGGCAACATGGACAAATCCCTGCCCCCAATCCAAAATAGACAATGCAGAAAACAGGGGAAAGCATGGACAAAGGCGTACTTAAAGCTTGGCTCCAATTGGAAGCAAAGATTTTGAGCAGGGGTGCAGGACTACAGGACCAGGGGCCAAACCCCAGTAGGCCACACCCCTTTCCCTGGCCCCACCCTCTTTCCTCCAACCTTTCCCCCATTCTGAAAGGTTTGAAAGGCCTCTCCTAAAGCTCGGCTACAGGCCGTGAGAGTTTTAAGCTAAAATTGGCTTGTATCTTTGGTGTGTGTGTTTTGGCCCTGCTCCTTTTGCCTTTGGCTTTGCCCATGACTAGAATGTAGTCCTCTGTGAATTTCTCCAAAATGGGATTCAACCCTTGGGCTGGAAGAATTCCCTAGCCACATGAGAAAGGTGGGTTTGGAAGAGGAGGAGGAGGGATTTGAAGGAAGGGAAAAAGTTACTAAGTCCAGATTATTTGGGGTGGGGGAAGGACACCGGGCAAGCTGCCCTTAGTGAGCCTCGACCCCTGAAAGGGGCCACTCCTGCCGTTCTCCATTCGCCTGCCAATTCCCTTTGAGCCCAATCCAGACATTCAGAGGGAGAGGGCAAAGCAAATGGTGGCTTCTCTTTCCTCCTGACACTACTGGCCCGCTTAGAGGGGACACAGGGCCGGTGCCAGACTATTTTGCGCCCTAGGCAAGGTGAGCTACTTTCACCCCTTCCCCACCCACCCCAAAAAAATGCCAACTTTGATTTTTAAGAAAATATGTTTCCTGGAAAAAATAAGAAGCACAAAACTTGAAACTGCTCAATTTATTTTAAAGTGTAAGAAATACGTCATGCCAATTATAGCAAACAAATTGGAAAGGAACGTCTATGGGCCTAAAATGTATTATTTAATAGGAATATCACCTCCAAATCATCCCCCCCCAACTCACACACTCGCACAAACACACACTCAGCATCACTCACTCCAAACAAACACACACATGAACATGTGCATTCACTCAAAGACCCCCTGCACCCCATTCACCCATACATTCTCTCTCTCTCTCTCCTGGGTGTGTTCCGGAAGTCCGAACGTGGAGCCGCCCCACCCCCACCCCAGCGTCCCTGGCTTTGTTTCGGCTGGGCGGGCGCGGGGCGCCATCTTGCCCGCCCAGGCCCAGCTGAATCCTCGGGCCAGGCCGGCTCACAGCCAATGCGCGTGAGTGCTGCGCTGTGCCCGGCGCCCCTCTTAGCTTGGTGCTCTAGGCGACCGCCTGAGTGGCCTTTATGGTAGCACCGGCCCTGAGGGGACAGGCAAACAGATGGCAATATTAAGGAGGAACAGTGAGGGCAGCAGGCCCGGGGGCTCCTATGTTTGCAATAGGCCCTCTGTTTTGGGGGCAGGTGCCCCGGCAGATGCCCAATGAAGCTGACCTCTGACCCCAGCCCTGAAGAGGTAGCAACATGTACATGTGCAGGGAGTTTCACATTTAGGGGGCAGCAAGGGAAAACAAGTGCTGTCATTTGCTACTAGTGCTGGAGATCTGAATGAGAAATAGCAGGCCACCGACACATGAACCCTGTAAGAAACAGGGAAGGAGAGCGAACCCACAACACCGGCAGGGAAGTGCAAGAAAGAGAGGGCAGTTAGGGAGAAAACTAGCATTACGGGCCCTCAGAGCCATCTGCACATGGGCCAGAATGTAGGAACCAGGGAACCATCACTGGGCTCCTCTCCAACGTTGGACCTGAAGATTTATTTGTCAAACGGGAGCCCGCAAAGGTGGATTTGTTTTGTTTTAATGAACCTGAACCTGCTACCCTTCTTGCTGTTCATAAAGCTAGTGGCATTTATAGAATGGTTGGTTTTATTTTTATTTTTTAAAAAATACGTAGCATTGAAAGGAGGCCCTGCCCAAGGGGGGGACCCCAAACGATCAGATCTCTGTCCGGAAGTGCAGGGTGGACCCTTCCATTTGCTTCTTGTAATCGGCATCAAAGCGCTCGTTTTGAGCCACCGTAAAATGGTTCTTCCAGTCACCGGTGATTCCTGGGTTGAGGGGAAGAAACAGTCGTCAACAAACCACAGAGGATTCAAGCTGGATAAGACAAAGAGGCTGATAAAATGACTTCCTAAAGACCTGTCAGATACGCTGGGCCAAGGAAGAACAAGGAGTTCCTCTCCCTTTCCCCAAACTTCACCTTCCAATACCTCTTCTGCCTCTCCTATCTGTGGAGGCAACTGCCTCAAGAATAAGGACTGGGGCCAGGCCTGCTTCTCCAAACCCGGCCCTCCCCATTTAACCCACAGTTTCTACTTCTGGTTTCGTAGCAGAATTAAGATCAGAGTTCCACATAGCTAATTTTCCTTTCCTCCCTTTCTGTACTTTCCGTTACAAAACCTCTAGATGGCACTGTAGTATAGTGGAATAATGCAACTACACTAGTGGAGAGTAGAACTTTGTTTTGCTTTCAAAAACGATACTGGATTTTCTCTGCTCCCCAAACCCTGGGGAAATTGCTTTTCAAAACTGGAAGTGGAATTAGCTGTTGATGACATAATTTAAAACAACCATCAAAACCATGAGTGAGAAATGATGAGCACACAATAAAAGCCTCATGTAGTGGATAAGGAACTGATTAGTCCTGGGTTCAAATCCCTACTCAACCATGAAGCTTACTGGGTGACCTTGGGTCAGTCTCTCTCTCAGCCTAACTAACCTCACAGGGCTGTTGCAAGAATAAAACAGAAGGAGGGAGAACCATTTATATCACCCTTACTTTCTCAGATGAAAGACAAGATATTAAAATCATCATCATCATCATGTATTAATAGCAAAAATTATCAGCTTGTAGATCTTTTTATAGGCCAAAATAGCACCATCTACATGAGGGAGGTCTCAACAGGCTTGAGAGAACTCCAAGGTTTGCTAAATTACAAACAATATTTAGGAGGAAAACGCCCTTAAAGGGGCAACTCTCTCCATACAACACCCCCACCCCAGCTAAGCAGGCACAGTATGCTGACTGTTGTAGAAGAGGAAAACCAGTGGGAGAGAGGGAATGGATCAAGTATTCTGAGAGAGCTTCGGCTATTGGGCGGTATAAAAATGTAATAAATAAATAAATAAATAAATAAATAAATAAATAAATAAATAAATAAATAAATAAGAGGCATGGCTGGTTGGCTTACAGGAACATTTCACACTGCAACACTTTGCTGGTTATTGCTGTAGGAACTGCTTACATAACACACTAGTGGTGGATTGTGGATTGTGGTTGAACCGTGCTTTGGTGTGTTGTCTGAACCAGGACATTTTCTGCAGGGTGGTTTGTTAACCACCCTGAACAGCCCAACAACAAACCATGAGTTCTCAAGGTGGCTTATTTGAGAAAAACAAGCTACACTGCATTGTTAACAAGTCACCCTGCAAAAAATGTCTTGAGTTCAGACAGTACACTAACCCACAGTTCAACAAACAACCCACACTCAACAATTGAGTGTGGGCTCAGGTGTGAACCCAGTCAAAGGCTGACTAGCTGGGTCTTCAGTCTCATCCAGCAAGGCAATCCTTATATTTGGCGCCCACTCCCCAGCCTCTGTGATGTTACTCTACCAATTCAACTCTTCTTCTGAGCAATCCTGACCTATTCACCTATTCCACCCTCAACCCGTTCAAGGGTCCAACCCACTCACCTTTCCTCATGAAAGGGGAGATGGTGTGGTCCATGATCGCTGTGGGAATGCTCTTGTAATTGGCCATCTCGTTCTGGCACATCTGTTTGAAGGAGGTATGTTGCACAATCTTTTCAACCAGGCGAGCATCAGGGGGTCTCTCTAGGAATTCCATCACCTTCTGGATTTCCCGTTGTGGATCCTAAAGGAGAAGCAGTGATCAGGGGTAGGTGTGTTGAAGTTGGCGCTCCTCGGATGGGAATGGGAGGCAGGGAGAAGAATATGGTGTATAGTATACAGTGGTATTATTCAAATAAATTAAGGGGTGGGCCATCCCACTTCTTGCCCTGCCCACCTGGCGAACACGGATGTTCCAGTCCTAAATGCTTCCATTTCTTTATGATCCTTTGCACATTCATGTGGACATGGGTAAGGCTAGAGAGAGGCAGGGAATGAAGATTTGGGCTGGTAGTGGAAGGGGAACCTTACCTCTTTCAGGTCTTCATAGAAGAGGTAGAGCATCCTTTGTTCTTTTCTCTTGTCCCACCAGCCTTTGACATGGTCATACCAGGATCCGAAAGAAACTGACAAGGGAGATGGATGTGTTTTAATGAAAATCTTCCCATAACGTAGAAATAGCCCAAAGGCCTAGTCCAGGGATGGAGGACCTGTGGCAAAAGCCTCTGGCCTATGCCTAGAAGAAGCCTCTCTCATCATAAGAGAAACCAGGGGTCATCCCATGATGTTGATTGGTGGAAGATTCAGGACAGATAAAAGGAAATACTTTTTCACACGGTGCATAGTTAAACTATGGGATTCATTTCTACAAGATGTGGTGATGACCACCAATTTGGAAGGCTTTAAAAGGGAATTGGACAAATTCCTGGAGAAGGCTACTAATGGCTACTAGTCCTGATGGCTAAGTGCAACCTCCAGTATCAGAGGCAGTAAGCCTGTATATGCCAGTTGTTGGGAAACATGTCTGGGAGGGTGCTGTTGCACCCATGTCCTACTTATGGGATTCCTGTGAGCAGCTGGTTGGCCACTGTGTGAACAGAATGCTGAACTTGATGGACCCTTGGTCTGATCCAGCAGGGCTCTTGTTATATTCTTAAGCCCCAGCTCAATACTATAGCATATTTTGCATTCATAAAGTCCTAGGTCAGGCATGAGGAACTTGTGGCCTTCTAGACGTTGTTGGGTTCCAACATCCAATCAGAGTAAAAGGCCAAAGATGGGCAGACAGTAAATCTCCAGATGTTTGGGACTTCAGTTCCCAGAAGCCTCTGCCAGCATGGTCAGGAATGCTGGGAGCTGAAGTCCTAAACATCTGGAGATCTACTTCCTATCCACCCTGAATGTAGACAATTTTGCCCACCCAGAAGGAACAAGTAGCTGGAGGATCAAGGCCCGGATCTGAATCTCCTGGCCACAGAAATCCAAACCAGCTAGGAGGTGAGATAATTGCTCACAATGATGGGGTGCAACATGTTCTAGACTCCACATCACTGGTACCAAGAGTTTCTAGAAGGGCAAAGGGTCAATATCCCACAGAAGCTCATCACCCACTGCATGATCCTTACTGTCTCCAGCCATGAAATTCTCCAGGAATTCATTCCATGGTACAGGCTCAGGATGCACTTTCGCCATTTGGTAGAAGTAATAATATGAGACGACCACATCCTTGGCATTTCTGGCCACGTAGATCATCTGGGGTGTGGAGAGAGTGCAAATTGAGCAGATTTGCATAATATATTCCACTTCTCCCAAGAGCAAAGGGAGATGTGTAGCACTGAAGACCCCCTCCCTGACTGCTAGATATCCTGCTCAGCCCTCCCCTCTTTTTTTCCCCAGATTGTACATTGCCCCCATTTGTAAGCCCATTTTCATAAGGACTAGAAACCTACTTCTTGAAAACAAAAGGAGAAAATGGAACTCGATATTTTCAGGATGCTGAGCCCAATATGCATTTCTGCATGGAAGTTGTAGGCAGCAGTCACTGCAAACTTTGTGGTTGACCGCCCCCCCCCCCCAAATCTTGATAGCCTCTCTTAGTCCACCTCTCTAAGTCCTCTCTTGATAGCCTCTCTTAGTTCCCCCTCTTGCTATATTCAGGCATCGTACCTGCTTACCTTGCAATTCTTTTCCCAGAAGGATTTGGGGAGTAACTGGACAGGAAGGTGAGTTTTAATAAAACATGGACGGGGTGCTTTTTCGAGCAGCTCAATGCCTGGAGGGGAAAAAAGTGTCAGTGAAGGAGCTTCTCCCACCCTCAACCCATTCTTAAGTCATTGTCCCCTCAGCACCCGAGAGTGGCCTTCCCAACCTGATGCCTGTCAAATGTGTTGAACCACAACTTCTACCAAACCCTAGCCAGCATCGCCATAGGGGAAGGCTGCTTAGAGAGTGACTCCAAGCAGTTCTCTCATCTCACACAGCTAGCATTCTCCCAACTCACTCAGCTAGCATTCCCCCATCTTGTTGCCTGGAGCAGAGGCCTAGTGGTGTCTTTTACCAGAGGGGACTCCAGGAGCAGCAAACTCCAAGAACGGGACTCGCATGTAGATAGGTTCAACACCGCATTTCTTCTCATCACCATCTTTATAGATCATTTCTATGACCTCGCTGACCCAGGTAGTACCTGAAAGGACATGACAGTGTTAGATGCCCCAAATCAGGAATGGACTACAAGTAGGACAACCAAAAAACCAGTATTGCCCTGATATGCTTCTAATGCATTTAAGCTCCAGTCCTGTTTCCATCATACGTATTCCACCTGGTGTATATAGTATTAGATAAGGGTGTGCTCCACTCCTTTCGTGCAGTAATCTGCTTATCAAAGAGAGACCCAGAGCAAGCCTACTACTGTGCTCTAGAAACCAGAGCAAAGGCAGGATTGTAGCCAAAAGGGGATGGGGTTTATAAAACACTTACAGCCTCCATATTTTAGAGATTGCTGTTTTCTTATTCTCTTTCTACCGTAGTTGGTGGAACGGAGTTTATTTTCTTTTTTTAAAAAAAATCAATTTACTTACTTTTAATTAATTTTTATTTATTAATGAAAGCCTATGGGAGTTCATTATGTGGCACTCAGGATGTTGAGAATGGGTAGTGGATAACTGCTGTCTGAAGTAAAAGCAGCAGCAAATTTTTTGACCAGTGTGTATGTGTACAAAGACAAGCAATCCCCTCAGCGTGAGAATCTCATTTTGCTTATATAGTGCTTATATAGCATATGAAAACTTGTAAACTTACACCTCTGCTGTAGCGCGTTGGGGAGATCCGTTGAGGTTCACTTACACATGTTCTTATCCCCACCCTCCAGATCTTCTTTGTACCTCCTCCTACCTTTTATTGGTTGTTTGAAGTGGGGACAACTCCCCCTCTGACAACAGGGATTGGGATTTGCTTCTCTTGTTACTGAACACCAAAGTAGAACGTTACATAAGACTGCAGTCAACTCTTTTGCTTGTTTACTCAGTAAATAAATCCCATTGAGTTCAATTGAATGCATTTCCAAATTAGAGCCCCTCGGAGTGCAGTCTTAATTTTTGCAACTTTAAAAGGAAAAAAATGGGGTGGGGTGGCTGGCTGGGGTGGGGGAGCGTAGCGAGGTAGGAAGTGGCCATCTCAACTCCCAGTGTACGAGGAGGAGACTTCAAAGGCAGCGCCAGGACTTCCAATGACAGAGAAATTGAGAGGGAAATCACAGTTAGTGAGAGGATTAAGCCATCCTTTCCCATGTGGGGGCTCCCAATAAAAACTGGACCCCCCCATTGTTAAAAAAAGAAAAGAAAAAGGTGGGGAGATGCAGGATCCTACCCACCCCCATGGAGAACTTTCCATTGCTGTTTCCCCGTTTGTGTCTCCTGCCATCTCCCACTCAGCTTCACATGCTCAAAGGAAAGGACATGCACACACACAGAGAGATTCATTCAGAAGCAGCCAAAGGACTTCGCTTAAAACTGACAAGACTTTTGGGTGAAACTGACCAGACGAGCGTGCTCTGACTGACCTACAACTGTTCCTTTGCAGTGGGAAATGGTTAAAAACACACCTCTAAAGAGTCTCTCTCCCACCACCACCACAATCTTCCTTTCCTCCCTCGCTGTCCAGTCTACTTGATTTGTATATATGTAGGTGAGGGTTGCTGCTTCAGATCCCATTGATTTCAACTGCTAACATGACATGCTGCCCCTTGGTCTGTGCTTAGGAAAAACACACAGAAAGAGGGGGAATCTTTCCAGCCCAGCCCCTTCCCTCCATTTCTCTCCCCTCCAAGCACAGACCAAGGGGCAGCAGGTCACGTTAGCAGTTGAAATCAATGGGATTTTTTTTGAGTAAAGTAAATATTGAAGATGCACTGTTTCAGATGTTCAAAGGCATGGAAATGCAATCCTAAATTCCTCCGCACTAACAGAGCTCCAACGGATTTGAAGGAGGAAATGTAAAAAATCATTAAAAAATCAATGGATGACCCAATCTGGTTCAAATTCAGCATGCTGAAAGCTCTCATTAATACCTACTACTGTGTCAATTTGGATCTCTTTATCTTTAAAAATGAGGGTGCTGCTGGCAAGGAGGGTGCATTTCCCACATTTCTTTTAAAGTGAAAATGGATGAGTTAAGATGGAGGAAGCAGGAGGAGGAAGGATTTGAATTGGCAATTAAAAACACCCGCTGGAGACAAGACACACCCCTTTCTTTCATCAGCAATTCTGCCCCTTGAAAACACACCCACAAAACACTGGATTCCAAACGAGGGATGAAAGTACTTGCTGCAGTTTCAGCGATGTGCTTTCGCATGACCAGAAGAACCGTACTTTCTGAGCTTTATCACACCAGCGTTATACTGTGCAATCACTGCGAATTGCGTGCAAAGGACTCCGAAGTTTTCCAGCTTATAATCTGCTTTTATTGTGAAGTACTCCCATGCATCCTGCTTTAATTGTGCTTCAAAGGCAAAAGCCTCACCGTATTTTGATACTAGTTTTCGAGCGTATCATCTGAGTGGCCACTGGGGTGCAGGAGCAGGATTTGAAGAAAAAATAAACAAATGCTTACATCTGCATAAGCTTTAAAGATAAAGACTTCAAAATTGGCACAGTAATAGATATTAAGGAGAGCTTTAAGCATACCAAATTTGAATTGGATTGGGTCATCCGTTGATTTTTAATGATTTTTTTACATTTCCCCCCTTAAACCCATTTCCTGGTATGCAAAGGATCTAGCCACCCGGTAGCAACAACAACGACAGCTTAGTGCTGTAGGGGATAATTCGAGGAATGGTACGTGGGAGAAAGCTATCTACACACCAAAATATTGCACTTCTTTTGGCTAAGAGCTTCATCCCATGTACCTGCTTCCCTCAGCGCTAAGCTTTCATGGTTGTTGTTTTTGCTACCGGGCGACAGCGATCCTTTGCACACCAGGAAGTGAGTTTAAGGGGGGAAATGTAAAAAAATCATAAAAAAAAAACGGATGACCCAATTCAATTCAAATTTGGTATGCTTAAAGCTCTCCCTAATATCCATTACTGTGCCAAGTTTGGTGTCTTTATCTTTAAAGCTTACACAGATGTAAGCATTTGTTTAAAATCCTGTTCCTGCGCCCCAGCGGTGGCTCGGAAGATACGCTCAAAATGTAGGGGCTAAACATGGCGAATCTTTTTGCTTTATTGCACAATTAAGGCAGGATGCATGGGAATACTTCACAGTCAAAGCAGATTATAAGGTGGAAAACTTCTGAGTCCTTTGCAGGCAATTCGCAGTGATTGCACAGTATAACTGGTGTGATAAAGCTCTAAGAGGCGCAATTAAAACAGGATGCATGGGAGTACTTCACAATAAAAGCAGATTATAAGATGGAAAACTCTGGAGTCCTTTGCATGCAATTTGCAGTGATTGCACAGTATAACGCTGGTGCGATAAAGCTCTGAAAAACCCAGGAAAAGTGTGGGTGCATGGAGAGTAAGTTGTAATCAATCACTATTTGTGACATTGCACAACATCCCGACTTGTCAAGGGGCTCGTCAGATAAGGCATCAGCCTTAGCTTGCAATTTCCTGGCTTTGTGGAGTTTGGACCAACGCGAGATAGCGTTATGTTCTCAACTTTTAAAACAGCGGGGGGTTTTATGATTGAATATATGATTTAATTGTGGTGATCCACCCAGAGAGCTTTGGCTATTGGACAGCACAGAAATGTAATACATAAATAAATAACAAAAATAAATAAGGCTAGGGAAAATACTCTTGCAAGGCGTTGCCTAAAGCGCCAATCAAATTATACACATAAATACATGAAGTGATTCCTTCTCTTTGTTTATTTTAAAATTAAAAGTCATTTGAGAGGCAACAACTTTTGTGCGGAGGAAGAGAAGGAAATGGAAGATTGCTCAACCTTTACCCTACCACCGGCCACTTTTGCACTAGTTCAAAATCACCTGTTCAAACTGCTTTTCTCCCTGTGGGGTTCACGTCTCTCAAACCCCATTGTGGGGGTGGGGGCATGGGGAAGGAGATGGAATCCTTTGCCCTTGCCCAAACACCCTGACAACTTCCCCCCTCCCTACTAGTTGCTAGTAAGATTCACAGAGGGCAAAAATTGTGCCTGTAAGTTTTCCCCTCTACAGCGAATGGCAGCATGGGGGGAGCGGGGCTGATGCTGTCCTGAAGTGTGGAGGCAAAGGCTTAGACTGTTCCCCTCACTGTGCTGTGGCCCTGCTCCAAATCTCCCCCCGCCCAGCACTATTAATAGTTTCCATTGTTTTCTTTGAAGAAAGATGTTGGAGATGCCATTTAACTTTTTATTTTAGTGTCACTCAGTGTGTTTAAAATTGCTGCTCTTCTACCCATGCACGCAGCCAGATCTGTTTGAGAATAAACATTCCATTAAGGATTTGTATGGTTTTAATTAAGACTTCGGCTGAATAGTTGGGTGGGTGGGTTGTATTTCGAACATGCACAGACACACACGCAATAAAAAAGGAAAGAAAAAAGAAACTGTTCAGATCAGGTAGATGCTAGACATTTCTGGGTGGTTCCTTGTTGTAACCAACTAACACGCCTGCCCCAGGATAATCTGTTGCAAACACACCTTGGTTCAGAATGTAGTCGGGAAAATTAGGTTATTGCAGAGCAAAAAAAAATGCCTTCGGAAATGTGTAATGGTCGCAGTGGTGGACTTGGGGCTATATTTCTTCGTGTAAGGACTAGCGGGATATGCAATGCCTACACAAAATATCCTCTGCTTTTAATTTGTTCTGGAATTCCTTGTGGGTGGAGTGGGATGTGGAATAGAGAAGTTGCAAAGAGCCACACAGAAGTGCCTGACAGGTATTTTCCTCCATTTGTGTGAATGCAGCCTGAGGCATCACTCACCCGACTTGGGGTATGTGGAGATCAGTAAGTCGTCCGGATGGGCTTGGAAGACGTCCACCTCGTCCATGACGTTAGCAAAGTAAGGTATCATGGGGACCCCCTTAACGGAGATCAACGGAAGGCGCTCAACCTCTTCTGCTTTGCTCATCCTGGCAGAAAACAGGTTCAAGGGGACAGCTGTGTCTCAGGAGAGTGAATCCCCCCCCTCCACCCTCCGCACACAAAAGGGAGGAAGCAGCAGCCAGGCACCTCTCCACCGTGCCTGGGTCCAGCTCTAGCTGAGAGCCCCCTCCCTCCTGCTACCATCTCTGCAGAGGCCACCAGTGAGGGAGGAAGCAGCAGCCAGGCACCTCTCCACCGTGCCTGGGTCCAGCTCTAGCTGAGAGCCCCCTCCCTCCTGCTACCATCTCTGCAGAGGCCACCAGTGAGGGAGGAAGCAGCAGCCAGGCACCTCTCCACCCTGCCTGGGTCCAGCTCTAGCTGAGAGCCCCCTCCCTCCTGCTACCATCTCTGCAGAGGCCACCAGTGAGGGAGGAAGCAGCAGCCAGGCACCTCTCCACCCTGCCTGGGTCCAGCTCTAGCTGAGAGCTCCCTCCCTCCTGCTGTCAACTGTAACTGCTGAACTTTGCAACTAAGATTGTAGTGCCTGAATTTGCTTTCCTTTTCCCCCTCCTCCTCCTCCCTCCCAATCCCCTTTCCTTTTGTGTCATGTCTTTTAGATTGTAAGCCTGTGGGCAGGGACTGTCAAGAAATACTTTTGTAAGCCGCCGTGAGAGCCTTTTTTGGCTGAATGGCGGCATAAAAATCCTTAAATAAAATAATAATAATAAAAAAAAGCAGAATGATTCCACCGCCCCATGTGATTCCAGCCCGTTCAGGCTGTGTACGAATAGCAGCTGAGATGGCAGCTGGAACAAGGCCTAGACAAACATTGGGAAACACTTCCCGTGTTGAGAATTCTGCGGAAATTCAGGGTTAGGGGGAGAAGTGTGGAATTCAGCTGACAAGGGGCTAAAATGTCACCCAAAGGAGTGAATAAGGGATGAAGAGAGAGAATAGAAAAAAGAACCTGGCTCTTTATTTTATTATTTATTTATTACATTTTTATACTTCCCATCAGCCAAGGCTCTCTGAGCAGTACACAATTAAAACCATAAAATACAACAAGTATAGATAAATTTAAAATGTTAAACGTTAAAAAGGCAGTATAAAACCAGCCGGGCTAAGTTAAAATCCAGGGAAAGCCTGTGTAAAAAGGTATGTTTTCAGGAGGTCTTTAAAGGATGTTGTGTTTTCCGCCTCCCAGACCTCACAAGGGAGGGTTTTCCAGAGCGCGGCTACTCACTCCGAGTTTCCCCGCCCGCATTCCAAGTTTGCAATTATGTAACTAAAAAGTTTTCGCAAGCACCTTGACTTCTATTTGCCCTTTTAAAAAAAGAAGTCAAGATGGGCAGTGAAAAAAGACAACTGACAGTGCAATCCTATACAAGTCTCCTCAGGAATAAGTCCCCCTCAGTTCAACAGGGAGGTGGATATACATTGATAAGTGCTTTGGTTCCTCCCCACTCTGCCTCTAAACGTCAATAGATGTACCTGCAGACTTTTGCGCTAACATATTTTTACATTCTCACAACACCTTTCGCCCAGGGTCTGCTGGCCCAGTTTCTCTCCTAGTAACACCCCCACCGTGCACCCCCAATCTCCTTGACGTCACAGAGCACAGGGAAGAGGGATGGGCGTGGGGGAGAAGTTTTCCTAAAGTAGCATTTATTACCTGAATCTGGAAGAGGTGCTGCTGGCTTCCTTTATGTCTCAGAGCTGAGAAATTTGGGAGCTGAGAGAGTTGGGGAGGGAACTACAGTAGAGTAGCTGAGAGGAACTCAGCCCTTTTGATTCAGCAAGCCAAGGGGAGGTCCTTGCATTATGCAAGGCTCACATTTTATTAACACTTCACGGCAATCTTTGATACAGTGGGCAGGTCTCCAGTTCTGCAGGAAAAGGAGCTGCTGGCATAACCTCCACCTGCATGGGTCCTACGGGCCTTAGTTGGAATGAAAATGGCAACAATTCAAATTTATTTATTTATTTATTTATTTATTACATTTTTATACCGCCCAATAGCCGAAGCTCTCTGGGCGGTTCACAAAAATTAAAACCACAGTAAAACACCCAACAGGTTAAAAGCACAATTACAAAATACAGTATAAAAAGCGCAACCAGGATAAAACCACACAGCAAAGTTGATATAAGATTAAAATACAGAGTTAAAACAGTAAAATTTAAATTTAAGTTAAAATTAAGTGTTAAAATACTGAGTGAATAAAAAGGTCTTCAGCTGGCGACAAAAGCAGTACAGTGTAGGCGCCAGGCAGACCTCTCTGGGGAGCTCGTTCCACAACCGGGGTGCCACAGCGGAGAAAGCCCTCCTCCTAGTAGCCACCTGCCTCACTTCCTTTGGCAGGGGCTCACGGAGAAGGGCCCCTGTAGATGATCTTAAGGTCCGGGTAGGTACATATGGGAGGAGGCGTTCCTTCAGATAACCTGGCCCCAAACCGTTTAGGGCTTTAAATGTCAATACCAGCACTTTGAATTGGGCCCGGACCTGGACTGGCAGCCAATGAAGTTGTAAAAGGACTGGCGTAATGTGATCTCGCCGGCCAGTCCCTGTTAATAACCTTGCTGCCCTGTTTTGCACCAGTTGAAGTTTCCGGACCGTTTTCAAAGGCAGCCCCACGTATAACGCATTGCAGTAATCCAAACGAGAGGTTATCAGAGCATGGATAACTGTAGCTAAGCTATCTCTGTCCAGATAAGGGCGCAGCTGGTATATCAGCCTGAGCTGATAAAAGGTGCTCTTTGCCACTGAGTTCACCTGTGCCTCAAGTGACAGTTCTGGATCCAAGAGCACCCCCAAACTACGGACCCGATCCTTTAGGGGGAGTGCAACCCCGTCCAGGACAGGGCAAACATCACCTCGCCGGACAGAAGAACCACCCGCTAACAGTACCTCTGTCTTGTCTGGATTGAGTCTCAGTTTATTAGCCCTCATCCAATTGAACACCCTTCCTTGAGGGATATATCAAATTATACAGCGATGGTCCACACAGAGCTCAATGGATATGCATGGGTTCCTCAACTTGGTGCCCCTTTAGATGTGTTGGGCTACAATTCCCAGCATCCCCATCCAGCTGGATGAGGGTGCTGGGGGTTGTAGTCCAACACACCTGTAGAGGGTTGGGCAACCATGGCTTAAGTCATCTTAAGCAATACAAACAGAAGTCCCTCTTAGTACAAAGAGAAATATGCATTCCACCACCACCTGCTTTGCATTTTAGCCCTTCCCAAAGTTGATCCTCTCCACCAAGGTCATGAGCGCTTCAGTTCCTTGGCTGCAGATAACTTCAGTCCCAAAGCAACTGCCCGGCGAGGGCAAACAGCAAACATCTCCATTGCAATCTGAAGGCCGAAGGCATGCAAGAACAATGCAAACAGAACAAATACCGGAGATACAGAAATCGATGCCCTGTCACCCTGGCTAATCAGCCATGCAGATGTGATACAATAATTCAATACTCAAGGTGATAAGAGCCCATCATGACTATCCTGCTCCCAGGCAAAACAGGATAACTCTTCCCCCCGCCCTCGCCCCCCCCGGCCTTCCCCTGAGCAACGTCTGTTCTATTGCATGCTCATTACTGGGCACTTGCGGATTTTTCGCAGGTCCCTCCCATGACGTCGTCTGCCTCCTGCGCGCCCTCCGCCCCTTCTGGCCTTCCCTGCGCCACAAAAACTCTCAAGAAAGTCCAATATAATTTTAAACCCAGAAGTTGCTGCTCTCACCCGCTCTGTGCAGGAGAAGCAGCGGGATTAGAGCAGCCTACTGAATGGGCCTCATGCTCGTTGTTTACTTCCTGTTTTGAAACAGGAAGTAACTGAGCAACGAAAACAGGAGCTGAGAAGTGACGGTAGGGGAGCATGTTTTCCCACGTGTGATGGAGCCCTGCGTCCCTGCAGGGCTATATCAACCAGTTACATAGGAACATAGAAAGGTGCCTTTTACTGGGTCAGAGCCTTGTTCCATCGAACCTGGGAACTTTCCAGGGCAACCTTCTGTGACCAGGAAGAACAGAGTAATTGAGACATGAGGTAATAGATTGAGATTTTCCAGATGCTGACTCCAGGGTTCCGGCTGGGCGCCTCCTCTCTCCTCAACCCGAGCTTTCCCTTTCCCAGAGCAGTGTCAGGTAATCCCGATGCTGAGGAGGGAGCGCGGGGTTTCTCAGCAGCCATCCGGGTCCTGGAGCCGCCCCCACCTACTTCCTGGTGGAAGGTGACCAATTGCTAGTCTCCTTCCACCAGGCTCCTCCCCCAGGTTGGCCGCGAAGCGACGTTACATGGTGGAAGTGCCATGTTGACATTGCTTCCTTTGAAAAAGTCGGGGTAAATCCCTTACAAATGGGGCGCAGATCCACAGCCATGTAGACAGCCCCCAATATGCATTTCTGCGTGGAAGTTGTAGGCCATGGAGGCTGGTGGCTCCGATGACAATGGAGCAATGGATCCACTGGGTTCCAATCAGAATCAGTCAGAATTCTAAAGGAGCTATCCGAGGTGTGACTGAAGGTTCTGACTGAAACCCAAGGTTTTGACTAAAAGCTGGAGTGGAATCATCATCTCACTGACATTGGAGCCACCAGCCCTCACCATAGGCAGCTCCTGCCTGCAACTTTGTAATTGACCCTCCACCCCCATCCCACGAACAATAATCCTGGTAGTTTCTATTAGTTCTTCTTCTCGCCTTACCATTCTTTTCCCAGAAGGATTTCGGGAGCAATTGGACGGGAAGGTGGGTTTTAAGTAGACATGGACACAGTGCTATTTTGAGCAGCTCAATGTCTGGAGGGACAGGGAGGAATTGGTGAAGGGGCTTAACTCTCTCCACGGCAGCCCCAGAGTGCTCTTATCATAGGTCTGCAGCAAGGTTTCTTCCCTAGGCTAAGGGGAAAGAAGACACTGGGGCCATTGCTAGACGAGGCGTTAGCCCGGTGTGAGGCCCAGTCTCCCTCCTGTGCATCCAGATGACGCACAGGGGATTCCAGGGCCAGGCCGAGCTAACGCCTCCCTTAACCCGGGATAAGCGGATTCAGTTACGGCCCGGCTTTTCCTGAGGCCGGGGCTGCGGAAAGTCTAGCAGGGTCTGTGGCTTTTCCCGGCTGCTCGCTTACTCATGAGTAGCCGGGAGAAGCCACAGACTGGGCACAGCGCTCATAGGAGCGCTGTGCCCATCAGGCCGGGGGGAGTGCAATCACGGGCCGGGGGAAAGACCGGACCTGGCAGGAGAGAGGGGGGGAAGAAGAATGGGAACAGGGCATCAGGGACCGGGGGGGGGGGGGGGAAGAAGGACAGGGGACAAGACATAGCAGACGGGGGGGGGAAAGAAGGAGGGGAGACAAGGCAAGGCGGACAGGGGAGGACGGGCGAGCGAGTGGGCAGGGGGGCATCAGGCATTGTGGGGAGGGAATCGGGCAGGGGGAGCGGGGGACCCTATATTTATTTATTTTTAAACCTACCTTTTCCGGCGGTGCGCTCCTGCGCACATGGCCCTTTAAGATTAAAAAAAAATGGCGGACGCAACGGGGCTTTCCCTTGCCCTGTCGCGTATTACGTCTGGAAAATGTCGACAGCACGCACCAGCTGTAGCGCGCCGTCGCCCTGACTCCTGGCCAGATTATCCGGTAGGTCTAGCAAGGCCCTGGGGGCAGGATCTGCACTACTGCTTTATAACAGTTCATAACAGTATTGACAGCTGTTGGGGCCCAGGACACATTCCAGATCCTGAAATTCTTCTACTCCAAGGGAGGCAGGGTGGTGGGTCCAGCACTGAAGCTTTTTCTTGCAAAAGTGGGGTTGAGATTAGGGATTGAGATTTGAGGGGAGGGGGTAAGGCATAAGACTTTGAAGGAGTTGGAGTTTTGTCAAAATAAATTTCTGAGGTTATTGCTGGCAGGACCTCCAGGAACCCCTGATCCCTTCCTCAAAGCAGAGACAGCTATAGTATCTGTAGAAGCCAGGGCTCAGAAGGCAGCCCCTGTGCATTATGAGACGGTCCTGGATATGCCAGAAGGCCGCCTCCCCAAGCTTTGCTTGAGAGAACAAATGAAGAAGGGTGGCTGGGCTAAATCATGCCAAGAGTTGCAAACTTCCACAAACCTTCTACCAGATATTTTTACCACATTGGGAGCCAAAAACAAATTGAGAGACTGCATATATGGAATAGATCATACTCAGGATTTAAATCTAATCAAAGCTTCAAACTTTTCTCAATGGTACTACCTGTTTAAAACAGATCATGAAAGAGCTCAATACCTACAAACCCTGACTTTTGCTTCTTTGAGAACCTCATTGACAGAACTACGCTTCCAAACCATGCCCACAGCATTCTTGGATGGCAGATATAGGCATGTTCCAAGAAACTTACGGTACTATATCTGTGGTATGGGAGAGGGAGAGGATATCTCTATTTACTGTATTGGCACCTATATAAAAATCCCAGGGGCAGATTTTGGCATCCTTACAGGGGGAAAGTTCCTATGTGAAAATTTGCTGGTTATTGTCAGATTTCAACCCTTATGTTACACACAAAACAGCTTCAAGTTTGCTAAAGCCACCAAACATATTTGCGCAATCACTCCGAATGCTATTGCAGTGGACTGTGCAGGCGATGCACCGATTTGATTTCTGTTATTGCATGGTGTTATTCTGTTATTGCATAGTCTATCAAGCTGTTCTCTTTGTGATGGTTATTAGTCAGATACAGTAAAATGATCTGATCTATACTGTTTTCAAACCCCTTTCAAAGTTGTATATCCTGCCTTGTGTAGATCTGGCCTGGGCAATCTGGGCTGGGGTTAAAGTGACGGTGAGCAGTTAATTCAAGGTGTCCGAATAAAACATATGAATAAGGAATAATAAAACATATGAATAAAAATATGAATAAGGCCTCCAAAAACAGAAGATATGGCTTCCAGACAGGTGTGAATGCTAGAGTAATTCTACTACCCCCTGACCTGACCTGACAGAGGTTGTGGCTCCTTTGCAATGCAGAAGGTCCCAGGTTTGATGAAACATCTTTAGAACTGCTTCTCATCACCACCAGAGACTGTTCCGGGTTCCCCAGAATTCCTTAGACACTTACTGAGGCCTTGGAGTGTGAAAATCAGTAATCTCACATGAGTTTCCTTGAAAGATAGCTTGCCAACCCTGACTGATCTTTCCCTACAACGTGTGGCTGCGGGATGGAGGCATTAGAGGTGTTTCATTCAGAACCAGTTGTAACAGGGCCATCATTCATGTGTCCTCACATTCGAAGCAGAGGTCAGGATTATTATTTATATATATATATATATATATATATATATATATATATATATATATAGCACCATCAGTGTACATGGTGCTGTACAGAGTAAAACAATAAAATAGCAAAACGCTGCCGCATAGGCTTACATTCTAATAGAATCATAATAAAACAATAAGAAGGGGAAGAGAATACACCAAACAGCCACAGGGTAGAGTAAAACTAATGGTATAAAAGTAAGATCAAAATCAAGTTCTAAAAGCTTTAGAAAAAAGAAAAGTTTTTAGCTGAGCCTTAAAAACTGTGATTGAACTTGTAGTTCGCAAATATTCTGGAAGAGCGTTCCAGGCATAAGGGGCAGCGGAAGAAAATGGACGAAGCCGAGCAAGAGAAAGGCAGCATATGGGAGAGGGGGCACTGATACGGCGAAACTTCCCTGAACTCAGCTCTTCTCATCCAGCTGTTGTAACCTAGCCTTCCCCAACCTAGCAGGTGTCTATATCATGCCATGTTGACGTAGGGTGACCATATGAAAAGGAGGACAGGGCTCCTGTATCTTTAACAGTTGTATTGAAAAGGGAATTTCAGTAGGTGTCATTTGTATATATGGAGAACCTGGTGAAATTCCCTCTTCATCACCACAGTTAAAGCTGCAAGTGCCCTGCCCTCTTTTAAATCTGGTCACTCTAGTTTAGCTCCTGCAGCTTTAACTGTTGTGACGAAATGGAAATTTCACCAGGTTCTCCATATATACAAATGACACCTGCTGAAATTCCCTTTTCTATGCAACTGTTAAAGATGCAGGAGCCCTGTCCTCCTTTTCATATGGTCACCCTAGTTGACGTCTCATTTCCTCAAAACCCCGCAGCTTTGCTGCTGTGAAGCGGAAGTGGTAATGTTAGATGGCAGGAGGGAGCGCAGGCTATAAGCCCCAGCAATGGCAGCCAATGGGCTTGTTAAGCCCGCCCCCTGCCCTGATGAGGAAATGTTTACCGATCCACCCACTTGTATAACCTGAACGGAGGCCACCATTGACACACACAAAAATAACATGGTGACTTCAGAGTAAAGAAAAAAGGCACGGTAATTCAACACTTTTAAAAAGTGCAGTTTTGAGGGGAAAGCCCATCATGGTTGTGAGTTGGCGGCTGCATCATTTAAACCACACAGCACCACTGCGCAGCCATGATCAGGTAAATAGGCATATACTGTAGATATGCGCGTGACCCCCCATCCCCATCTCCTCCGGAAGTGTTGGACTACAAGTCTTCAATCCCACTGGCCATCAAGCCACATATTTTGTGTGTGCACCTTTCTCACATGGGCGAAACATGTAATATTACATAGAACAAAACACTCATCTTCAGACCGGCGTTTCAGACAGGCTTGCTCTGTGTGTTGCTCCCGGTTGGCTACGGTTCTCTGTGGCATATGCCCATATTTGGCTTAACAATCATGGACCACCCAGTTGAGGCATGGTTGGGTAAACACCAGTGAGAAATACTCATTTGCTATGGTTATAACTTTTATTGTGTTTAAAGACCTCGAACATATTTATGGGTCAGAGGGGAAGAAAGATGACTTAGCTCCTTCCACATTCCCTCCCTCGAGGTGGGAGGGTTGGAAGACCTGGTTGCTTGAAAAGGCTGCAACTCAGGATTTTCAGAACTCCTTTGTCCCCAGATACTCCCCAGCAATCCAAGTAGGGGTGCCATTGAAAAAGCAGTAGGGGCAATTTCCCCTCCACCAATATTTTCGGCTAGGACTGGTCAGAAAGTAGATTGGGACCTCCTGGTAGATTTCTGGATGATAAAATGTCACTCATTTCCCAGAAGGCAACCTGGTGAGACTGGCAAGAACTCAAGTACAAGGCAGAGATCGGGGCTAAGCTCATAAAATGGCCACCATTCATAAAATGGCAAGGCACTCATTTCCCGGAAGGCAAAATGGGCAAGCTGGTGAGATTAATAGAAAAGCTCCAAAACACAAAACCTCTTGTTTGAACTTAGATAAAGATGGTTTTGGAAGGTAGCACTTCGCTTTGCAGCATGGAAGCCTCCTGGTTAAAAATAATAACTAATTTTAAAAGATCTCAAGAATAAAAATCAGGAGTGGCAGGGAGCCAAGAAAGGTGACGGGCATCATGATGGAGACCCCAGCTCTGTGCATGCACATATCAGTACACACATAAAGCTCCTTTAGGTCCTGGCTATACAAATGGATAGCCAGGGTACTGCTGCACCACATGGGGAGGTTCAGGCTTCAGCAAGAGTTAGGTTCCAAGAGAGCTGGATGTAAGACAAGTAGGACAGAAGTAGATACGTGAGTCACGTTCTGGAACAGCAAGCGAGGACTAGAGGAGGAATGGGCTTAGTCAAAGCCAGACAAGAGACCAGATCCAAGCCAGCCACAGAAGATGAGGAAGGCCTGAAGCAAGCACGTAATCAGAGACCAAAGCACAAATCACAGGATACAAGGCAGCAATCAGGGACTGCTGCTAGTCATCCAAGTTGCTGACTCACACAAGGCTGTTAATTCGGCTGTTAAACTACTGTATTTGAAATGCGAACGCTACATGAGGAACATTTCATTACCTGCCACAGAATCTCTAGGTGGCACAGCAGTGTAGCGCAAACAGCCAAGAGGAAATTGTGCTTTCTTTCACATTCACAGTTCAATGCCACATTTTCCCTGCTCCAAAAAAAAAAAAAAAAAAAAAACTCCTGGAAAGGGCTGGTTAGACACAGAAGTGAAACTGGGTCATGACTTCATCTAAAGAACCATGAGTAGGGAATGAGGAGTGTCCCTGCCCAATCTCTGCAATCAGGGGGACTCTTCTGAAGGTGCTACATGCTCCTGAGGTATTTCAAGCGTAGAGCTTGCCTTGCAATGGAGTAGTTTGTGTTGCAGCTACTGCCCTCTGCAATACTTGAGAACTGGAATTGGATTCCAGGGCGGAACCCCGGCCTGTTAAAGATTCAACTATTACCTGAAAAAGCTCCCTTTGTGCCTTCATTTCTCAACTGAAAGTCAGTCTCGTAAAATAAGTCGTTAAAAATTCCAAAGCTCTTTAAAAAAAAAACACTACTCCTTTTGCATAATACTTGAACCTGGTTGGCTGAATGAAGTCTGGTTGCTGGTGACTTTGATGGCGTTCCCTATAAAGTGGTTCAGGTTGTGCAACTTTTTTTTTTTTAAACGACCTCCGGCTACAGATTCTCCTAAAGGAATGACAACTTCTATTGACACAAATGCTAGGTCTCTGTGCACATGCAGATGGACCAAAGACAACACTGGTTTTGGGGGCGTTTTTTTTACTTCTTCAAGAGAGTAGGGCTCCTGTAGCTTTAACTGGTATGATGAAGAGGGAATTTCATCAAGTGCTGCATGCATACAAATGACACCTGCTGAAATCCCCTTTTCACAATATAACTGTTAAAAATACAGGGGACCCATCCTCCTTTTCAAATGGTCACCGTTAGGGCGACCATATTTTGGAAACCAAAAAGGAGGACAACATGGCTGCCCCAAGGGGGCGTGCCCACCCAAACATGGCCTTGGTTACATGTCTGATTTCACAACACACAATTAAAACAAACCTGTTCTACATAACAACTTAATGCTAAAATCACTGGAATAAAGAACAAGTGAGACATTCAATGTATCTGAAATTAACTTCACTCATTTCTACTTTTGTAGCTTTTGCTATACTTTGAAGCTTTTGCTATACTCTGTGTGATACAGTCTCCCCTTCCCTCAAATATCTTTTCTGACTGCAAGTCCTTCACTGGATGACCATAATCTAACCTTTCCTAACATTTAACACTCTTTCCCCATCACCTTTCTCATATCCATAGTCACACATTCAGCATACTGTTACCACTGAACAAATGAAGCAGTTGACAAGTACAGAAAAATCTAGTACAACAAAGCAAACAAGCATTCAGAAAGAGAATAAACTGTTATTACCCTGCAAATGTTAGCCATGGAACAAAATGGACTAAAGGCCAGCACCTCTTAACTTGTTTCAGCTTCAACCAGATATAACAGTCAAAAACAACCAGGAAAAACACCGCTGGCCATGGAAGTTAAAGAACTTTGGCAAGAGGAAAAAATTGCAATTATACCGTTAGTCACATCAGTCACCAGCATCACTCCATTTTTATTTTATTTTTTAGAGAAAACCTACATGCACGCCAACATCCAGAAAGCAGTCATACTTGAAACATGTTCAATAGTCAAGAAATTTCTGAATCAGTAAAAGACAGCAAGACTTGGCAAAGCCCATCATGTTCATCTAGAAAAACCACCATGAGCAAGAAAAGAGAGATAGATGATGATGATAATGGCTACTCTGTAATTTTAAAAAAAGATTTTAAAGAAGGATGAACAATTATCAGCCATTGTTACAAAATATATGTCATGCCAATTATAGCAAACAAATTTGAGAGGAAGGTCTATAGGTCAAAATGCATTATTTAATAGGAATATCCAAATCTCCCCAAATCTTGTTGAGTTATGGCTTTAGAAGCTGTTTAGTTATTGCACAGACTGGGTTTCTGGCACATAACCTTTTGTGTTAAGTCTCTGTCTGGGCCCTACAGAGACTAGCAGAGATTACAGCGGTTCTCAGCCAAGTCAGCAAAGACGTGAATTAAGACAGAGATTTATGTAGGTTAAAACAAACCTTTTTACTGGCAAATAAATATATAATTTAGTTATGGCAGTACAGATACAAATACTTACAAACGGTCAGTCAATACAGCTCACATGAGGGACATGGAAGTTATACAGGAACTTGAAAATACATTTACTTTTATAGACAACCTGTACAATGATGCAACTCCTTGCAACCCTTAATTGAAGACAATCAGTTAGACAATTATTCAATTATGACACTCAATGGTGTAGAGTTGACCTTTAAGTTTCTGCTGAGTCTTCTGTTCCTCCAGATCCTTAGCAATTAACAAATCAATGGAAAACATAACCAGGATCCATTCCAGGATTCAACAAATCTCCCCCCCCCCAACTCACACACAGAGAACTACAGCCCTCCCCCACCACATACTGCAAACAAGCACATGCATTCATTCAAACACCCCATGCACCCCATTCACACAAGAATACACACACACCACACCTTAGTCTTACCTGCTGCTGCTGCTTCTCTTGCTGCTGCTGCTGCTGCTGCTTCTGCTTCTGCTTCTGCTTCTGCTTCTGCTTCTCCTTCTCCTTCTCCTCCTCCTCCTCCTCCTCCTCCTCCTCGGCTAGAACGCAGGTGGAGGAAAACTTGTGCTGGGTCTGATCGAACATGGGTTAGAGCTCACTATCGAGCCTACTCTGTGGCGGTGAGGGTGGCAAAGAGGCAGTTCTTTTCCACCAGCATTGCGTCTTCTCAGTGTCGTCCGGCGGAGCTTTTCCGAGTGGTTCGTGGCCTGCTACACTCTGGGCCAGGGCGTGTGATAGTTGAACCCTCGGTAGCATGCTGTGATGAGTTTGCACGGCACTTTGAAGATAAAGTCTCTCAGATTCGTCATGAATTGGACACCACACTTAATGCAGCTCCACTAGTAGAGGCGTTCAGAGCACTGTCCGGCTCAGTTTTATTGGATGAGTTTCAGTTATTGAGGCCCGAGGATGTGGACAAGGTGCTTGGCCAAGTCCAGTCGACCACCTGTGTGCTTGCCCCTTGCCCCTCGTGGCTCATTACATCAAATAAGGAGGGGATCACCAGCTGGGTCCAGGATGGGTCCAATGCAATCCTATGGGCGAAAACCACCGTTTGAGCCGCGCTGTCCGTTTGTTTACCCGATTTTTAAAAAATTCTAGCACGCGACCCGCACGACACAGAGAGGTGAGAGTAGTCTCAAAATGACCCCCATCCACGACTCTCTGTGCACAAGAATTTCCAGAACGATAGCTTCAAAATCAACCCAGTTATCCCCGATTGTTTTCCGCAATGCAATCCTATGGGCGAAATGTTTCAAGATGGTGATCGGAGCGCTCCGCCTGAACTAGGAGCTCCGAAAAATGGCCGCTTCTCTTCGCCTTGCTTCTAGGGGTCCGCGGTCCGCTTCTACTCTGCCTCTGGGTAAGGCGGAGCAGGCCAATCCGCTACTGCTTCTCCGCTCCTAATCGGAGCGGAGCACATGCCTAGTTTTTAAACACTTGGCAAACAGTTCCAGATGTGTTCGAGGCTTTGGTTGCAAAAGCAGCTCTCTGGAAATTTCCTGTCTCTTTGTTAATTGGAGCCTTTTTTAGGAGAGTTGTTTTCAAAAAGAAAAAGTCTTCGTAAGTTTGATGTTCCCTCTTTCGAATCAAGTTTTTGTTTATTCCCCTGCAAGGAGTATTGTTGAACCTTTGAAATGAATTCATTTGTCCGGCAGTTGGTTGGTTTCTGTTGTTTTCACATCTCTTTGGGTGACACAGTTATGGGTTTCAGAGGAGGGAGCATTGAACATATTGCTTTCCCCCAATTTGGCTTCAGTTAATTATGAATAACGGCTGATTTAGCCTTTGGAAAACCCACATTTGCTTAAAAGATGGGAGAGAAATTTGTTCAATTCACATTCTAATGCAAACTTAACTAATTTCCCACTTTTGAATCAGTATGTTCAAAAACCCAGTTATCCTTCGTGGGGTGGGGGAATGCATTATATTATAAAATTGCTCTCCAAAATGTGAATATTAGGCAAAATGGCATGCAAAAAAAAAGAGCATGCTTTAGGAGAAACGTGCAGAAAAATCCTTGTGGATTCTCAGCGTTTGGGAAAAGCCAAGCTTAAGATTGGGGGGGGGGATGAGAAACTGTGAGGAACAGAAATGGACAAATTTGTACATCCTTCCCTTTGCTCAGTCAGAACTCGAAAGGATGTATCCAAGGTGCTTCACACCTCGGACAGCTCATTTAGAGTCCTGGCTGGTTCTGACGGAGATCACCTCACAATGTGTGAGGGAGATGAGACCTCTCTCTGCCCCATTTCAGGCTCAGCTGGCCACAGAGATGGTGCCCCAATAGGGGAGAAAATACCACAGGGGTGCAACTCCTGGGATGCCCAGGCCCTCTGAGCCACCTCTTGTAGGACTGGAGGAAGGTTTGGAGCCTGGGAAGGCAGCCGTTGCTGGAAGAGGCAGTCTGTCATGGAGGAGTCCTCAGAGGCTGATGCTCCAGAGAAGGCAGGGAGGAAGCTGTGGTGATCCAGCAATTCCAAATCCTCTGCAAAAAGTGCAACAATGATTTTTGATTATATCAATGGAAGTTCCATTCTCCTCTGCACAAGTCAGACTTCACTTTAGAAACTGTGTCCAGATTTGGCACCACACTTGAAGAAGGCTTGAGATAAATTGGAATGAGCTCAGAGAAGGACGACAAAGAGGATCAGGGACTGGAACCTGTCCTACAAGGAAAGATGGAAAGAACAGGTAATATTTAGCCTCCCAAAGGTGGTTATGATGGCACTTTCCAAATATCTAAGGGGTTGTCCTGCAGAAGAGGGCTGCAACTTGTCCTTTTCTCATCCAAGACAAGAAATAACAGGCTTAACTTAGAAGAAGGTAGACTTTGGCTGAACCTCAGGAAAACATCCTTAATGGTCACAGCCATAGGACAATGGAACGAGATGCCTATAGAGGTGCTGGGCTCTTCGTCACTGAAAGTATTCAAGCAGAGACTGGGCATCCATCTGTCACTGATGCTTGAAACTGCATTCCTGCGTTAAGCAGGGCGTTGGCCTCAACGGCTCCTTCCTGGTCTACGATGCTACGATTCCAGATTCTATCATCGAGGCATGGAAGAATTTTACTCGCAAGAGAATGGCCATGGATGGGTCTGGCGGTGTCAGAAGGGATGGTCGTTATGCGTAGCTTTCGTGGGCACCGTAGACCTGCCCCAGTTCCCAAAATCCACTGGAGGGTGGCATCAGTGGCACGCAGACTCCCATGTTGCCATGACAGGAGAAGAAACAGAATGACCTCCTCCAACACAAACAGTTGTTGGTCTATCCTTTTAGTTTTTTATTGGATATTTTATTGATTTTCTTGTTTTAATAATTTCATGTGAACTGCTTTGTGAGGTCAGTCTGTAAAGCAATGAATAAACACCCTTCATAACTCAATATCCAGTTGCTCATTGCATGAATGATGTCATGGCTAGTTTTGCCCTTAGATTGAGAGTTTCTGGAAGGCCCTTGCAGCTGCAATAAGTCTAATCACAGGGTTTTCTCTCCAATGTAATCCCACTTTCCCTACCTACAATCATAGAATCATAGAATAGCAGAGTTGGAAGGGGCCTACAAGGCCATCGAGTCCAACCCCCTGCTCAATGCAGGAATCCACCCTAAAGCATCCCTGACAGATGGTTGTCCAGCTGCCTCTTGAATGCCTCTAGTGTGGGAGAGCCCACAACCTCCCTAGGTAGCTGATTCCACTGTCTCACTGCTCTAACAGTCAGGAAGTTTTTCCTGATGTCCAGCCGGAATCTGGCTTCCTTTAACTTGAGCCCGTTATTCCGTGTCCTGCACTCTGGGAGAATCGAGAAGAGATCCTGGCCCTCCTCTGTGTGACAACCTTTTAAGTATTTGAAGAGTGCTATCATGTCTCCCCTCAATCTTCTCTTCTCCAGGCTAAACTAGGTTCTCACCTTTCCATGGGTATCAGGTGAGGCTGTGGCATTCTGCACCAGCAGCAAATTTTGTAAAGCCAAAGTCATGGTTTCTGGTTCATTACACTCTGATCGCCCACCCCACCTTGTCCTCCTTCGCAATATTGCTAGACATAGTTTTTTTTCCCCCCTAGGATCTGTGCTTAAGAGAACAAAGATAAAAGTTTACAGAGTATTCTAGATCCACCTTCCCCAACCTGGAGACCTACATGTGTGTTAAACTACAACTACCATCATCCCCAACCAGCATGGCTTTGGGGGTTACTGCAATGTATTAAGGCCTACAAAGTGTCTGACACCCCCTCTGTTTGGAATTCTTGGCTAATGAGGAGGTTTTTCAACCCTCTGGTAGATTGCCAAGGATGGCTGGTAGGACTAATTCAGCTTAACGTGTTGTGTTGACCTGATCTACCTCTTCCATCCCAAAACTCTATAAGTATGAGATTAAAATCAAATCCAAACTTTTTACTTATTTTTTTTTTTAAAAAAAACCCAACATCAATAAATGCAGATAAAATACCAAGTGAAACCACTCGATCCCACTGGAAAATAGAAAGATAATTAAGCCTGCTGTTGACAATTTTCTAGGGAAGAAAGTTACTGATCTCAAGAGATGGCTTTGGCAGTTGTTTTTCATCATCCGAGAAAAATGGCTCAGGAATGAACTGAATATACATTTCCAAGTATATTCATGTTTCAGGCATTAATTATCATCAATATGGAAAGGCAAGAGTTTCCAATTACAATGCAAATACACACCAAAAGTGTTCTCTGCTTATTCTGATCTGCAAAGTGAAGTTCTCCTTAACTTTGCAACTCAAATTTTAAGTCGCATAAAATGACATTCCCTCCCCCTCCCCCGCAAGCATCTTAAATCAGAACAGCCCTGAACCTTCTGACAGTTATTGCTGTAAATATGGTTAAGTAAGCTTTGTAATATTCTGGAGCTCCCCTATCTCCCTCTTAGTGTAAATGCTTTGGGGAGGGGGACCCTTTTGGAACACTTTTTCAAGGTTTGCTTTTCTAGCTAATGGGATACGGCAAAATGATAAATGTACTTCACTACCGTCGAAGTGGCAGGAACTGGCGAAAAAGAAGCGCCGGGTGAAAACTGGAACCGTGGTCTGTGTTTGATAGCGGTTGTTGTGAATGATCGCAGAAGGAAAGCGGGTGGGAAGAGGTGTGGTAGAAGAAGCAAGTCCTATGGGATGGCCTGCGCAATCACTGGACGGAGCCTTTGACTTGGCAGTCTGTTTATTCAACACGTATATGGTGCAGGCAGCCATGGGGGAGCCCCATACCAGCATAGCCCCTTGAACTGAACCTGGTAAGCCAGCCACCAGTTCAACACAGTGAAAATTGGGGTGACACGGTCAAAACGGCTAGCTCCCAGCAGCAACCTACATTAGGGTGACCATTTGAAAAGGAGGACAGGGCTCCTGTATCTTTAACAGTTGCATAGAAAAGGAAATTTCAGCAGGTGTCATTTGTATATATGGAGAACCTGGTGAAATTCCCTCTTCATTACAACAGTTAAAGCTGCAGGAGCTATACTGTGACCAGATTTAAAAGAGGGCAGGGCACCTGCAGCTTTAACTGTTGTGATGAAGAGGGAATTTCCCCAGGTTCTCCATACATACAAATGACACCTGCTGAAATTTCCTTTTCTATGCAACTGTTAAAGATACAGGAGCCCTGTCCTCCTTTTCAAATGGTCACCCTAGCAGAAGGAAATTCCACATTTGTGAACCCACCGCTAAGAATGCCTGTCCCTCGTACCCACCACTCTAATCTATTCAGAAATTAGCCTCATTAAATTCAATGGGGCTTAATCTTAGGTAATGGGATTGGAGCTTTAAAAGTGATTTTGAGAAGCAAGCAAGGCAAAGCCAGACAGGTGGGTAGTTGTTCTGGAGGCAAGCTACAGCAAAGAGCAAGGTTGTCCCATACACTGTATTTTCTTGGATTGAAAACATGTGGGTTATATTTGCAGGTGTCATTTGTATGCTACATCACTGTCACTATGATGCTACATCACCATTGCTAGTTTTTTCAAGTCAATCCAAAGTTTATTGTACTAGCCAGAGGCCATGACAAATACATCAAAAGGAAGTATCCATCCATATATACAGTAATACAAATACCTTGAAAGTACACAGATAACTTGAAATTTACCATAACTAAAATTCGGCTTTCACTCAGCAGTCTGAATCTCCATGGCAGTTTATGGCAATTTTGTCTAGTTCTCTGTTCCTTGTCTTTTTTGCTGCCAGTGCAAACGAAGTCACTTTATGTGTCACATCACTGTTGGTATCACTCAAAAGAAAAAGAACTGTTTCTGCAAGAATGGCTTGTTAGTGATGATCATAGCCCTTAAGTTTCATAGTCCCTCTGACTATGAAAAAATGCTTATGGTTTTGAGACACACCTCCTCTTAGAACCAGTCTGCGGATGAAACTCCAGGCCAGTGTTTCCAGCAAAACATTGACGTCAATGGCCTCCAGAGCAATGGGTTTGCAGGATGGAGCTTACAAGAGATGGTAGCAGCTGTGTTGTTCTTTGAGATGTACCCAAATGTCAATTCAGTGAAGCACTGAAAATGAGAAAACAGACTATTCTGCAGCCAAACCTACTAGCCCAAGCTAGTTCGGGTAAAATGTAATTAATTATATGGAATATGATCCTATTGATTGGTGCAGTTATATCTGGTCTCAGTGTGTCCTGTTTTCTTTTCTACGGCTTGTTCTACAAAAAGGGGCATAAATACCATCCTTTCCTTGGAAACAAAAATATATTTGACTTGTAGATGTGGTATTTCATTTTATGTTCTGAGATTAAAGTGGCACGCAAGGCTTGAGAAAAAGGAGATTTTGAGATGTGAGAATTAAAAGCTTTCACTGCGATGAGCAGGCTAGTAGATTAAATGAAAGCTGTTTTCCTAGAATAAGCAGAAAACGTTACAAGAGACCAAGCTGATTTATTTTCACTCCAAACTTAAAAGTATTTACATAATTTCTCTCTAATTGAGAAGAGGGTATGAAGTTATGTTACATTGTTCCGTTACTTGGCTTCATAATAATATCTAAAAACTTTCCCCAAATGTAGTCCTTCCTCAGTAACCCATTTGAGCCAACCTTCCTGGTGACTTGGCTTACATTTCTGAAGGCTGTTGTTAGAGTCCTGCTTGGCCTTTTGGCTGATAGACATACTCCAGCCCACACTCTATTAATAATAATAATAATTTCCTGCCATTTTTCCTCTTACAAGAAGCTCGAGGTGGCTCACATGGGCTTCCATCTCTTCATTTTATCCTTAGGCTAAGAGTCGGTGACTGCCCCAGAATCACCCAGCGAACTTCATAGCCTAGTGGGGTCTAGAACTCAGAACGCCCAAGTCCCAAACCAACACTCTAACCACTACACCACATAGCACATAGTTAAACTATAGGATTCAATACCACAAGACATAGAGATAGCTACCAATTCGGATGGCTTTAAAAGGGGTAGGCAAAAGTCCTGGAGGAGAAGGCTATCAATGAGTACTAGTCCTGATGGCCATCTGCTACCTCCAGTATCAGAGGCAGTATGCCTATGTACACCAGTAGTTGGGGAACATGGGTGGGAGGATGCTGTGGCACTCACATCCTGTTTGTGGATTTCCCAAGGACAGCTGTTTGGCCACTGTGAGAACAGAATGCTGGACTAGATAGACCCTTGGTTTGAGCCCGTGTGGCTCTTCTTATGTTCTTATGGCTCACTTCAACATTTCATACATGAACATGGGGACACAGTTGAAAGCTCTTTTCTGCTTGCTTTATATTGTACTCCTTAATTTGGGAATAAGTTGACATACATTGACAACTGAAGCAGATATATTAGTAAACTGGCCACAAGAGTATATTTTATTTTAAAAAAAAAGAACAGAAAAAAGAAGGAAATACTGTTCTCGCCCAGTTGCCACATAAGTCCCATGGCAGCTCTGACTTAAGGAAGGAAGGAAATGGGTGAGTTGGGGGCAGGCCAGTGGGTGGGACAAATCAGAGGCCATGGATCTGTTGGGTCCAATGGCGTCTCAGCCCCTGCCTCCGCTCCTGGCAGAGTGAGCAAGTTAGAAAGACTCAGAGGCCTGGCTAACAAAAAAATGCTTAAACGAAGGAGCAAAAATAGCCTCCATTGCCTCTTTTGCCCTGCTAGCAAGAGCCCAGCAGGGCTTTGGGTGGACGGAGAGATTCAATGTTCGGAACCCTCCATTATTTTGGCTCTCTAAGAATATTTAATAGAGAGGTCTGCCTTCATTTCAGAACAAATGAAAAATAGAACTGAATAGAGCCCATTCAGTTCCTTATTTTCACTCATTACAAAATAAATAGCAAGAGTAAAGAAGGGGTTTAATTTCTGATACCACATTCATACCCATTTGGTGTAAATATAGTCATGTTATTGGCAGGACTAGGCGTGGAATTGTCGGCCTGATAGGAAGAGCAAAATCATCTATTCCAGCATTGTTCTGGTGTAGAAACAGGATCCTTTGTCCTCAAAGACCTCTATCAAACATGTGCAGTATATGAGCCATGACTGTTGCTCACAGTGCCGTATCCAGGTTTTTAACCCATTCAGAAGACACCTTAAACCACGGCTTAAACCATGGTGGTTAAGCTAGAATGCCAGGTCATGTTCAGAAGACACCTTAAACCAAGGGTTTAACCATGGTGACTAAGGCCTTAGCTAGACCGGGCGAAACCCCAGGGAGAACCCCAGGATCGTCCCTGTGCATCCACATGATGCACAGGGGATCCCAGGATCAGGGAGGGATGATCCCTCCTTTGCCCCGGGATCTCACCCTCCCCTTTGGGCCTGCTTTTTCCGTGGTCCCAGGCTGAGCCCAAGACAGCGGAACGTGTGGCCCGTTGCCGTGGTTTGACCCAGCTCTGCGCGATTCCTCGAGAGGAGCCAGGAGTACTGCGCCCATCAAGGGTAGGGTGGGGGGAGTGGGGAAATTAAGTTATTTAAAAAAACAAAAACAAAAAACCTACCTTTAGCGCATGAGCATTCGCCGGCTCCATCTTCTTTAAAAATTTAAAATGGCGGGCGCGACGCCACTCTTCCTGAGGTCATCGCGCCTCATGTGTAAACGAAGGAGGGATCTCGCATTAATCACAACACGAGATCTTCCCTCCATCGTGGTCTATGATGTAAGTCTAGCTAAGGCCTAAGGCCAAAAGGCTTATTTGCTGTGGTTAAAACCATGGTTTAAGGTGTCTTCTGAACACAACCTAGCTTTCTGGCTTAACCACCGTGGTTAAAGCTGTGGTTTAAGGAGTCTTCTGAACAGGGCTGGAGAGTACTTGAGCAAGACACCCTCCAGGGCCCCCTCCCTCACCGAATCTACCTTCTCACTGCCATAGTCACCTGCTGCTCTTGCTGCTGCTCCTCTTTCTCACCATTGCTGCCATTTGCTTGCTTGGCAGGCAGAGAGCCAGTGAGCGAGGAGGCTCTTTCTCACCACCAGAGTGAGAGGCAGGTGAACATGCAGGCTGCAGTGAAGAAGAGCAGGAGCAAGACCAAGGGGGCCCTTGCCAGTGGGCCTCTACTGCAGCGTGGGCCCTTGAACGGTGCCCAACCCTGCCTACCCTTGGCACCAGCCCTGGTTGTTCCAATATTAAGTTTTGTATTACCATTGGGGATCATTTTCTTAGTTCATAATATCAGTGACATCATTCCAATCAAACGGTACAGCTCTGAGTTTGTTCTAACATATCCAAATCTGAGTCATTTGACTTCTTCACTGTATATTTAACAATGGCATAAAATAAACCAGACAATAGCTTGTGATGATTTAATGACTTTCATGTACCAGCCATTTCTATAAAACTTTAATGGGTGAATAGAAAGCAGAAGAGTTTAATGTATTCTGGAGAATGCAAACAACTCTGTAAACTGTTTTGTTGTTGGTGATGCTGTACATGGACAACCAGCAGTAAATACAAAGTTTATTAAAAACAATACATTATTTGGAGTTTATGAAAATAGAAGACTCAGGAGTCTTATCACTATTTTATTGTCTAACTGTTCTTAAAAGTTTGTTGTAAAGTGAAGCGGCAGAAGGTCAATGTGATTAAATCCTATCAATTGTCTTTGGTCATGGCTAGACGAGCGGGTTGGATCATTGCCCTCTGCGTTCCCCTGCTTTCCCAATCCATCCAGGGCTACTCCCACTTGGATAACCCGAACCGAAGCCACCACTAACACATGAAGAAACAACATGGTGACCTTGGGACAAAGGGAAAAGTGGTGGTAAGTGGACACTTACAAAAAGCACAGTTCCGGGGAGGGAGAAGCCCAATGAGGCTGCAAGTTGGCAGCTGCGTCATATAAACAACGCAGCCACTGCGCAGCCACAATGGGGTAAATAGGTCATATAGACACACACACACACCCAGGCCCTTTCTACACCATACCAGCATAGAGGGGGGGAGGGGGGAGGATCTCACGATATCCTGATCACAAGATCCTCCCCTTAGTCCACATGTGGGCACGACATCCCATGAGGAAGGAAGGTGTCACGCCCACCATTTTTTAAAAATTATTTTTTTAAAGGAGATGAACGCAAGTGTGCTCCAACTAAGTATAAGGGTTTTAAAAAAGCCCCGACCCCGCTCCCCCCACCTCTGAATCCTCCCAGCCTGGTTCCTTCCCTGTGCTGATCCCTGCTGCTCACAGGGAGGAGGGAAGAAACCGGGACAGGCAGGCACACCTCCCGTGGTCTCGGGACAATCTGAGAATTGAGTTTTCCCAGGGAGTACTTATCCCTGGGAAAACCCGTTCTTGTCTCTCCTTCATCACAGGAGTCTCTGTGCATCATTTGAACTCACAGGGACTCGGCCGTGACCAGTCCGGATTTACAAGCTGGTGTAGAAACAGCCCCAGAAAGCTTCCAGATCTACACCAAGCAGGATATAGCACTCTGAAATGGGTATGAAAGTGGTATATGGTACGTGTCAATGGGCCCCAACAGTTGTCAGTGCACTTCAATACCACTATAAAGCAGTAGTGTGGCTCCTGCTTCTTATATACCGCTTTCATAGTGCAATATCCTGCTTCGTGAAGATCTGGCCCACATTTGCACTAGAACTGTGAACTTATTTTGGATTCTGTGTGCTGAACCCAAGGCTGATTGGATCGTTCCTTGTGATGCTCATGAACTGATTCTTGTCAGGGATGTTGTGATCTGTTAACTGTGGAACTTTATTGGGACTATAAAGGCTTATAGCTAATTACTGGAATTACTGCAATAAAAGGTTTTACTGTGACTTGTGACTTGGCTCTGGGAAGTCAAGTTCTGACAACAGGAATTTCCCAGCAAAGTCTACATATGAATTCTAGTCTAGTCTAGACGAATAAAATTTCTCAAGGGGCTGTTAGTACAACAGGAATTAGCTGAATCTCTGAGTGTAACTCTAAGGGCACTTCTTCAGATTTTCAGGAAGTCAGGCCCGAGGGGACGTACCCGAGTACTCACATAAGGCATTCCGTTCTTAATAGTTTTTAATAAATACCATTATATATATATGTATTTATTACACTTTGATTCCACCCTTCCTCCGAGGAGGGCAGGGTGGCAGTGTACATGGTGTTCCCCCTCCTCATTTTATCCTCACAGCCATCCTGGGAGGTAGGTTAGACTGAGATATGCTGCCCCAAGGTCACCCAGTGGGCATCATGGCTGAGTGCGGATTTGAACCCAGATCTCCCTGGTCCTAGCCCATCACTCTAATCACTATACAACACTGATGGAATTGGGGATCAGGCAAGCAGCCAGCCAGCCAGTCTGTAATGCACTATTATTAGGTTACCTCTTGAGTTCCTTAGGTTCATTCCCCTAGGGTGACCATATGAAAAGGAGGACAAGGCTCCTGTATCTTTAACAGTTGCATAGAAAAGGGAATTTCTGCAGGTGTCATTTGCATATATGGAGAACTTGGTGAAATTCCCTCTTCATCACCACAGATAATTCTATGTAGGTAGGGTGACCATAAGAAAAGGAGGAGAGGGCTCCTGTATCTTTAACAGTTGTATTGAAAAGGGAATTTCAGCAGGTATCATTTGCATGGAGAACCTGGTGAGATTTCCTCTTCATCACAACAGTTACAGCTGCAGGTGCCCTGCCCTCTTTTAAATCTGGTCACTCTAGTATAGCTCCTGCAGCTTTAACTGTTGTGATGAAGAGGGAATTTCACCAGGTTTTCCATATATACAAATGACACCTGCTGAAATTCCCTTTTCTATGCAACTGTTAAAGATACAGGAGCCCTGTCCACCTTTTCATATGGTCGCCCTACCAACTTGGATGCCCCGAGATAAACACAAACCGTGGGGAAGAACCTCAGGCAATTCTATTTGCCCCAGCTGTGGGGGGAGGCAATTTGGTGTGCAGAAACTGCATGGGTTGGGGAAATAACCTTTTCCTCAGCCACAATGGAGGTTTCCATACAAGGCTTTTAGTTTGCACCCACACTGCCTCGTTCATGGAATTTTACATTTTTGTCATTCTCCCATATTTTCCTACCATTTCTTCCATCTTTTTTCTGAGCAGAAACCTCACCCCCACCCTGAAAGAGCTTTTCTACACAAGGCATTTATCATGGTCCCATCATTCCCTGCTCACGGTTCTTTAGACATTACATCACATTACATCATAAGTAGCTTCCTACTTGAAGTGTTCCTTTGCCACGCCTAAGGTTAGTGTCGACCCAGTCCCTGCCGCCGCTGCTGCTGAAGAGAGAAAGGACAGAGTATTTCAGAAGTTGGTCGAGGAGGCGGCAGGTGTCACCGCAAAGCAAGCGCCATCCAAAGGCCCAGTGGCGAGGAGTCCCTGGCCGCCTTCACCGCTGCTGTTTCTAAATAAGCAAAAAGGTAATTCTGTATGTTTTACGTTCTCTGAAACAGGGGTGCAGAACTTCTTTCACCTTGAGGACCAAATTCGATTATGGAGAAATGGGGGGGGGTTGCATTCCACTGGTGGTTGGGGTCAGAGGGAAAGGGGGTGGGGCCAAAAAGACCAGCATATTTTAACATGTTTTTATTTTTACTGTAGTTTTAATTCTATTTGAACATTTGTAATTTATAGTTATATGTTTTAATGGTACATGTTTTAATCTTATAAACTGCCTTGAGTCCCAGTACTGGGGAAAAGGCGGGATATAAATATAATAATAATAATAATAATAATAATAATAATAATAATAATAATAATAATGATCCGGATGATTTTTCCAATAGATTTTCACTGTGATTTATAAACACCTATAACTTTTTTATTTTTAAAGATAGAAACATGAAACTTGGGGAACTTAGAGATGGCACCGTGTATGTTTCAGACATCTCTGTGTATCGGTTTGCTCGCTATTAATTTTTAAAAATGTGATTTTTCTGGTGATCCAAAGTGCTATAACTATCTCATTTTTTCAAGAGAAACACATGAAACTTTGGGGAACATATAGATGTCCTGGTGTTATCCAACTGTGTAAAATTTCAGACCCATATGTGCATTGCTTCTCCTGCAATAAACTCTTAAAAATATGATTTTTCAAAGGAACAGTTGAAGCAGCCTCTCTTAGCAAAGGGAGAAGGTGTGTATTCAGAACAGAAGATCCATTCAAGTGCAAATCTCCCTTTCAGTGTTCTTCTTTTGTGTTGTAAAAGCTGGGCTACCAGAGCCTGAGGGTGTTCCCATTCAGACTCCAATTATAATTAGCAGTGAAGGAATGCAAGTTAGGGACTAGTAGACCAGTCACCAATCTGGCTCTAACTAAGTAAGCAAAGCACAAATGTAATATTGGACAACTGGGCAAGGTCTGCAGTCACACAGAGATGCAGTCAGCAGCAGCATTCAGTGATGATGAGAACAGCAGTCAGTGAGCCCAAGATTGTCTCGATTTTCAGTCATGCAGCCAAAAAAGCAAACCGACCCAGCAAGGCGGGCACAGTGGTTCCAAAACCATTGACAGTTAGAGATGCTTTCGCATCCTCTAAATCGGATCCTTGTTGGAAGATTACCCCTTTGGGTTTCTCCCTTCAGAATTGATTTTCTGAACTCTAAGCACAGCCAGTCATACAATGATGGGAAAGGATGAGCAAAGTCCTGATGCTACTTTCTCATCTTTCAGAAGAGAAGGAGATGGTGATACTCCTCTTCCTACTTCCAGGGCGCTGCTGCTGCTGCTTCCACCTGCCTCTGCGAATGGGTCACTTTGCCCGGCCTCAAAAAGTGACCCTGCGTCCAGTAGTGGAAGAATCAGGCTCCTCTGCCTGCTGCTGCTGCCCCAGCCAAGAAGGGCACCTGATAAGTTTCACTGCAGGTGAGACAGCCTGCCTAATAGTAGTGCTGGTCCCACCTTGCCCCCTGCCCCGCATAGTCTGAATGCGTCTGCTGCCGTGTTTCATTTTGAATATTATTATATAAGTATTTCTTACATGAAATTGTGTTGTGTGCTGCTTTGCCCTCACAGTAGGTATGCTTGTGTAACTGTAAACAGCCTGCTTTACAGTAACAGGCAGCCTAACAGCACACACCCACACAGCCACCCACACCCACACATACACACACACACACACACACACACAGAGAGGGGGGGGGAGAGGATGATAGAATATTTTTTTATATTTTTTTGTATTTTTAAAGACCAGGATGAAGAATGATTGAACAGAGAGAGAGAGAGAATACATCACACACACACACACACACGGGGTTTTTTATAGGAAAGATGAACAGAAAGAAAAAAATCAACACACACTGACAAAGACAGGGGTTTACAAAGGAAAGGAGTCCTGGCTGAAACAAGGGAGAAGGGAGAGAGGAAGAAAACAAACAAACACTCTACAGGAACAAACTAAAGTTTATATAATATAAAGACCAGAATGAAAGTGTGATATGTGGATGTATATACCTTTAAGAGGCCTGTAGCTGCTAGTCTCCAGGTCCTCATCGAAGGCCTGGGCGGGGCCTCTGTTTCAGCCACTTGGTGGTGTGGGCCTTGCAGCAGGGTTTTGGTGTGTCACTGTTCTAGGAGGTTTTAGTAATAAAGGAATCCAGCAAGGAAAAGACTCTGAAGTTATTGCCTGGTAGTCTAGGGACAAGTGGCAGGCTGAGCAGGTAAGCTCACCCGTATGGTCCCTATGCCTGAGGGATACTACATGGTGTCAGAAGTGGACTATCCCCTTCAGAAATCCACTTGAAGAGGGGTTTTAGTGCCCGCCGCCATATTGGAATAAAATATGGAGCATTTCAAACCTCCTTCTGAGCTAAGCTTTATTGGGAACTTAGGAGAAAATTGGAGGAAATGGGAACAGAGACTACAAGTATACCTTACAGTTACAAAAGCAGAGAAAGAGTCAGAAGACTACAAAATTGCTGTAATGCTGCACTGCATAGGAGAAAAGGCTTTAGAAATTTACAACACCATTCCTAATATCTATGCAGATCCTGAAAGTCAGACACTAGAAGAAGCCCTTGCTGCATTCAAAAATTATTGTGAGTCCAGGAGAAACCCTGTTTTTGAATGGTACCAGTTCTGGCAGCTTCCTTATAATGAGGAAGCAGGCATAGACTGTTTTGTTACAGCCCTTAGAGAAAAATCTCAGCATTGTGAATTTGGGGCCTCCACAGACCTGATGCTTAGAGACAAAATTGTCTTCAGCATCTCAGACAGCAAGCTTAAAGAAAAGCTTCTAGAAGACCCTAAGTTGACTCTAGAGCAAGCTATTACCATCTGTTAGACACACGATTTTGAAATGAAATTGCTTGGACAAAGTGGTGAAAGTTTAAACACTCTGTTTTATTGAGCAAACTTGCAAGTTTGGGTGTCTAGGCAGGTAGGCACTCCCACCAGTTAGTGCATAGTCTTTTTATCCCTTAGCCCGGCCGAAGCAGTCCCTTCCCAGTCTCTCCATTGGTCAGAGGCTAAAGGGGTTACAGCCTATCCCGGTACGCCTTGTAACTCCTCCCTTGTTTACTTGCTTTTTCATTTCATTTGATATTCCACCCACTATTATTTACTTATGTCCATTTTAAGGTTTTATTCTTTCTGGGCACACCTTTCTTTATTCCTCTTCATCACATCCCCCCCCCCCATAAGGTCATGAGTTCAAACAACAGATTTGTTTCTCTTCTCCTATCATAACCTCAAAAACATAAATTCTGACAGTTCACATAGTTATTTAACCTCATAGTCATAAATTCTGAGGGGCTCCAGTAAGTCTAACACACAATTCCATTGCTCTGTTATTTTTGTTATAAAAATATGACCTTCCCTCTGCTAGGTCATATTCCCCTGCCCCTCGCCGTCTTCACCATCCCCAGCTGAAAAGACCAACATTCCTTTTAGCTGACCCATTTCAGAAACTCTCACAAAATGTTTTAATAATGCATTATCTACTATATTTCCCTTATAACATCTATATAATCCATTGGTTATATCTCTTTACAATATACTCATAACTTTGAAAAAGCAACATATTTTTCTATATATAACAATCCCTCCTCTTTATTTATTCTGTGTTGTCTTTTTCACATTTGTATATAAAAGTATACTTTTGACTGGACTACATTTGTAGGAACATTTCTCATTGCTGTGTACACGCTCTCACTGTTAAAGAATGCACACATGAGAGTAAATGTGCACAGAGTTGTTGCTATGGCGTTGTCTTAAGTTGTTGTTGTGTTGTTGTTTTCTTCACTGAACAGCAGAAAGCGTACATTCAGATTTTTTCGTCGCGAGGATTATTATGCCTCGTTATCTCAGGAATATCTCTGATCCGAGTTTACAAAGACAGCCATGCTGATTGACTAGATGTCGTTCCATGGAGGGGGCTCTTCAGCACTCTCCTTCCACTGGACACCTGTCTTTAGTGCTCACATGGGGCTTTCCAGCTTCCTCCTAGCTGCTTATTTTGTCTTTTAACTTCTCGATCAGATCTGGACAATTCTCAGTCTCTAGTACAGATGGGTCATCTGGATCACTTCTATGGCATCCAAAGTTCAGCTTTTCACATGTGCCGCTTGGACCTTGGGCTAACAGTCTGTGTAGGCTTAGAACACAACAGATTATTTCCTCCTTGGTAAAGACAGTCTCATAGCTATAGACTCTCCAAACACTTTGTATATGTGTTGGGACAGTCCAGTACTTGCCAATTGTTCATGTACTCAAACAATCACAGTGGTCAGTCAGGAACAAGAGTCTAAACTCTCTTGCTTCTAGCTTCTGTTGTCTTAGTTTGGCAGCACGCAGCAGACCTGTGGAAAACTGATTTTGCTAAAATTAATTATGCAATATTCTTTGATTTGTTCACCACATGACAACAAATCTGTATCTGTATTAGCTTGCTCACTTGATTTGAGCTGATGAACTTCTTCGCTAGGTCTGTTGCTGCGAAAAACCTGTGAAGAAACTTTCTTATACACTCATTAGTTTGGGGTTTCTTATCAAATAATTTCATGGTTTTAATTATAAATCCCTCTGTTTTCTATTCAGTCTATTTCTAAGACTCATTAATTCCATTCTAATTCTTAGCAAGGTGATACTAAAAATCTCTTTGTACAAAGGTCCCTCTCCCTTGGCGATGTAAGGGAAGAGGCTTAGAGCAGAAGTTTACATTTCATTCTATACAGGGGGAAATATTGTGTGTAAATAATTGGTTGCTTGCTCAGATTGTCACAGCTGATCTTCCTCCCTGTTTTCTTGACATGCCCAGATGGGTGAGAAACCCTATTGACTTTGCAAATTCTATTATCACATGATTCTTAGTAATGAATCCTGGGACTTTCTTATCACATATTCTATTGTCTTTAACTAATTTCTCTGTTCACCACTATTTCTCTGGTTCCCCTCCCTTTTGGCGCTTGACATTCCTTTCAATGGGTGAGTTTCCCACCTATTATTTCTCACCCCGGTTTCCCAGGGAACTGTGGGAAAAGAGAAACAAGAGGTGTGTGTGTCAAGCGCCTGGTGATTCAACCAGCGGTTAGGGCTTGTCTTTACCTCTGAGCAAGCAACCTTACCTAAATAGGTAAATGGGACTTTTTCTCTCCTACTTAGGAGTAGGGAGTCTATTCTACTCATCTAAATCACTTAGAAATCACCCAAGGGTGGCATTTTGGGAAAGGGAAATGAGGAATTTTTGGAAGAAGGATGGGAGAGAATAGATGGGGCAAAGGGAGTAGTGGGAAATCAGTTATTTCCCTTTTAACAAAAGTAGCCAAGGTAACTGCTTCTTTTATTAGACATTTTACATTAGACTCTGAAGTCACATGTTATTACAGGCTTTATAGGAAATGCATTAGTACAGATGTTTAGCTCTACAGCATTAGAAATTTCAATTACTTTTCAAAATTCTATACATGTTACACAATGCTTAACTAGTCTCAGGGTGCAATTGGCTTAGTACTATAAGACATCCACACTTCATTTTTCAATTTTACTTTCTTTTCTTTGACAGCTATATTTTTGAAATTAAGGTGTGTGTTGTTGTTTTTTTCTTTCCCCCAAACAATTTCTCAATGAGAGGGCTATGTGGCTACTGGGCTTCTTACAGCTGTCATGAAATTCCTAGGTTTACAAATCAGTCTAGCTTCGCAGCAAATTGAAAAAGGAACTCTGAACACTAGTGTGGATATCCATAGATAAGCCCTTTGCTCATCAAAACAATCTATTTTATTCTTCATACCTGGACAGAACAAACACAGCTTCTATTAGAGAGGTTGTGGGCTCTCTCACACTAGAGGCTTTCAACAGGCAGCTGGACAACCATCCATCAGGGATGCTCCAGGGTGGATTCCTGCATTGAGCAGGGGGCTGGACTTGATGACCTTGCAGGCTCCTTCCAACTCTGCCATTCTACGATTCTATGAAAACTTTCCTATTACAAATATTTACTTCCTCTTTTCTGTTGGTTTTACATGAAATTACAACACACTTCTTGTTAAAATCCCCCCCCCCCCCGGGTATTCTTTTTGTAATTTAGAGTTGTTAAAGCAACTGGGAGTGGCTAACTCCTGAGTTTCAACTTTTCAATCACGTGGATCTCAGATATGTTGTCTTCAACAAAGAAAACAAGATACTTGGATTCAAGGTATTCTCTATGCAACATTTATTCATATCAAGTCAATCTTTGATTTGATAGATTCTTTTTACACACAAAGCAGATGCAGCACCTGCTCTGAGAACACTGTTCTTTCTCTCCCCCCATGACATTCCAGCACTTAGGCAGGATTTACAGCACTGCTTCCAAAGCGCTCTAAAAGCAGCAGTGCAGATTTCTCTCTAAATTTCACTGAGAAGCTCATTCAGTAGCAAATCAGTTATTTGCCAGTTGTTTGCCAGAACAGTTATTTGCCAGAACAGTTGTTCTGTGTATCACCTGATAGCACATTTCATCCAGATGTTTTGTAGAAAAAAATAAAAAGCACAAAATTTGAAACATAAGAACATAAGAAGAGCCATGCTGGATCAGACCAAGGGTCCATCCAGCAGCACTCTGTTAACACAGTGGTCAACCAGCCATCAGCCAGGGATGAACAAGCAGGACACAGTGCAACGGCACCCTCCCACCCATGTTCCCCAGCAACTGGAGCACACAGGCTTATTGCCTTGAACACTAGAGACAGCACACAATCACCAGGGCCAGCAGCCACCGATATATGTTTTACCTCTAGGAACCTATCTAACCCGCACCCTGAAGCCATCAGTACATCCTGTGGCAGTGAGTTCCATAATTTAACCATGCGCTGTGTGAAGAAGTACTTCCTTTTATTAGTCCTGGATCTCCCACCACTCAGCTCCGTGGGATGACCCCACTGGGTTCTAGTATTCTGAGAGAGGGAGAAAACTGTCTCCCTATCCACACCCTCCACAACATGCATCACTCCATACACCTCTAACCTGTCTCCTCCCAGCCGCCTTCCCCCACTCTTTTTCTTTTCTAAGCTAAGCATTCCCAGTTGATATCACCTTCTTTCGTAGGGGAGATGCTCCAGACCCTTCATCATTCTAGTTGCCTTTTTCTGCACTTTTGGCAGGAAACATACCGGGGAAGCAGGCATTTCCTTAGTGGTGCCTGCCTCTCCTTGAACACCTTAGAAGGGAAAAGGGGGGGCTCTACATTTCCCTCCTACCCCCTACCCCTCCTTAAAAACAGAAAGAGTCACGGTGATTTTCCCTCACTCCCTAGAAAAGAATCTAACTCCTCAAAGTCTTGCTCTCAGGGAGACTGACAAGGGCAGGGGTGTCGGGCAGTACCAGTCCCTTTGCCTTCGATCTCCGAAGGGGGCGTTTCCTCGGGAGCAAGCCCCCAGACCTGGACAGCCCCTGTTTCCAAGGAGACCAACCTAGGCGTAGAGGGCAAGTGTCCCTCTCCCTCCTGTTTCTTGCGCGCGCACACGCGGTGCCTTACGCGCATCTCTCCTCTTCCTCCTCCTTGTCGGATTGGATCCAGTGAGTTCCCCCCCTCCCGAGGAGGCAGAGCCGTGCAGCCAGCCTGCAGCAGGAGAAGGGGGGCCAGGCTGGTGCACACAGACACACAGCGCTCCTCTGAGATCTGCTGCTCTAGGTGGCTGCTTTAGATCATTCTATCTTTCAACTTTCTGTAATTTCTTAGCCACGTCTGGTCAATTCTTAGTGACAAAATTGAATTTTTAAAAAGACTCTGTGCTACTGAATCATCTGGAGACAATCCAGAATATTGTCTCATTCTTTCTCTCAAACGCTGGAGAAATTTTGGGTTTTAGGTGTGGCATTTTTATTCTTCTTTTCACAAACCTGACAACTGATTTCTCTTTCTTGTCTTACCACGCTGGAGGTCTGCCTTTATTAAAGCAAGTTCTCCAGTGGGGAAGGGTTTTCTAGCTAGACCATAAGGCCTAAGTAATCTCTGTTCAAAATTCTAATTTTTAGCTAAATTCTAAAGCTGGTAAGCTCTGGCTGGAGCTTGATTTGGGGCAGCAAAATTTTAGCACAGGAAACAATTTACAGGGAGCATTTTTAATGCTAGAGTCTAGTAAACTTCTTACACATTTTCTTTATAGTGTTTTTGCTGTTTCTGGACAGCCTGACTTTAACCTGGTGCTTCCCATTAATCTAGCTGCGACGTTCTCACAACCACAATCAAATCACATATAGGGATTTCGTACATGGCAATTTCCAGGTTTTGGCACAGGCACACAGAATTTCCACACAAGGACTGCCTAATTAAAGGGTGTTTGTGCTTCTCTCGCTCCTCTAGCGGCTCTGTCCCTACTCAAGGGAAGGCACAAAAGATAGAGATTGATCAGCACAACTCATGATTGGAGGGAAACAGGAAAGGAGGTCCACTCATTCAGGGCAACTCATTCAGACATGTCACACTACACACAACACGGGTATGGACCATATAGGAGTCCTGTTATTTTACTTTTTCTTTGGCCATTCAACACAACACGACAATACTTAATCATCATCATTCATTTCTTTTTTATCCTTTCCCCTTGTACAAGATAAATATTCCTAGGATTTTAACATCCTCCCCAATGAACTATCAGGAGGTATGTTCAAGGACTCATCACTAGAAGGTCCTTTTCTATTCTTGGGCACTTTATTTCCCATTGTGGAACCCGGGGCTAAGCAATTATTGCAAAACGTCTACCCGGGTTGTGGATTCTTCTTGGGGCTAAGTGAGAACTGCCAAACGTCTACCCAATACCTGGGGCTAAGCATGAACCACAAAACATCTACCCAAGATGTGGATGTGTCATTCAATCAGTCAATTTCTCAATCACTTCATCTGTCTCCGCTGTCCTCCTCGCGGAGAAACAGAAACGCGGATCGAGACCACATTCGCTTCGTACCTCTTGGGCACGTCTCAAACACCAGTCAACACACCCCATTCCACAGTCCACCCCCCCCCCCGACCACCAAGGCAATACTTAATAGTCAATTTTCTTACCTTGGTTCGTGCACGAAGTTGCCTGGTCGGATCCAGTGCCTACTTGTTAATTCCCTGAGTGGTTTCACCAGTCCAAATGATCCAGGAATTTTTGCCAGTCACACCCTACTGACAGCCGGTGTCCCCAAGGGACTGCCAGAACTCGGCAGGACGCGTCTTCCCTGTGTCTGGCACTGGCTGCCAGCAGCCTATGATGGTTGGGGACGAGCCCCCAAATTGTTAGAAACACGATTTTGAAATGAAATTGCTTGGACAAAGTGGTGAAAGTTTAAACACTCTGTTTTATTGAGCAAACTTGCAAGTTTGGGTGTCTAGGCAGGTAGGCACACCCACCAGTTAGTGCATAGTCTTTTTATCCCTTAGCCCGGCCGAAGCAGTCCCTCCCCAGTCTGTCCATTGGTCAGAGGCTAAAGGGGTTACAGCCTATCCCGGTACGCCTTGTAACTCCTCCCTTGTTTACTTGCTTTTTCATTTCATTTGATATTCCACCCACTATTATTTACTTATGTCCATTTTAAGGTTTTATTCTTTCTGGGCACACCTTTCTTTATTCCTCTTCATCACGTCTCCCCCCCATAAGGTCATGAGTTCAAACAACAGATTTGTTTCTCTTCTCCTATCATAACCTCAAAAACATAAATTCTGACAGTTCACATAGTTATTTAACCTCAAAGTCATAAATTCTGAGGGGCTCCAGTAAGTCTAACACACAATTCCATTGCTCTGTTATTTTTGTTATAAAAATATGACCTTCCCTCTGCTAGGTCATATTCCCCTGCCCCTCGCCATCTTCACCATCCCCAGCTGAAAAGACCAACATTCGTTTTAGCTGACCCATTTCAGAAACTCTCACAAAATGTTTTAATAATGCATTATCTACTATATTTCCCTTATAACATCTATATAATCCATTGGTTATATCTCTTTACAATATACTCATAACTTTGAAAAAGCAACATATTTTTCTATATATAACACATCTGTAGAGCAAAGGCTCTTATCAGGGCTCAGGCAACAGCAATGACCTCAGAAACAAACATCTTAGCCATCCAACATAAAAGTGGAAGGACCATAAGCTACCAAGAAAGTAAAAAGGCCCCAAGGCAGACCTTTGCAACAGTTAAACTAGGGTGACCATATGAAAAGGAGGACAGGACTCCTGTATCTTTAACAGTTGTATTGAAAAGGGAATTTCAGCTGGTGTCATTTGTATATATGGAGAACTTGGTGAAATTCCCTCTTCATCACCACAGTTAAAGCTGCAGGTGCCCTGCCCTCTTTTAAATCTGGTTACTCCTGCAGCTTTAACTGTGGTGATGAAGAGGGAATTTCACCAAGTTCTCCATATATACAAATGACACCAGCTGAAATTCCCTTTTCTATGCAACTGTTAAAGATACAGGAGCCCTGTCCTCCTTTTCATATGGTCACCCTAGTTAAACCTACAGCGGCAAGGGGGAATTCCTGCAGTAGATGCGGTTATGTTCACAGGCTCAGGCAGTGTCCAGCTTTTGGAGAGACCTGCAATAGGTGTGCAGGAAGGAATCACTTTGCTAAAATGTGTAAGACACAATCTGAGCCTTCCAGTATCACCAAAGATGTAAATGCCTTATTCATCAGAGTAATGACTACATGCCATCAAGCTAGGCTCATGGGAAGCCCAGAAGCCTGGTACAGCACAGTAGTTGTGGCAGGACTTCCAGTTGTTTTCAAGTTAGATTCTGGATCTGATGCTAACACAATTCCAAAAGACATTGCAGAGTGCTTGCAGGATAAAGTGCATACAGCAATGACAAATGTGACACTAATTGCCTTTGGTGGAGCAAAGGTCAAACCAAGAGGTACCATTGTAGCTCCTTGCAAAAATGGTCTTAAGAATCGAAATCTAACCTTCTATGTCACAGAAACTGGAGATCCACCACTTCTGGGCTGGTCAGCCTGTGTAGCCCTTGACTTGATCAGACGTGTGCACGTATTAGCAGTACATTCTCCAACCAAGATGGAGGGTCTCCTCAAACACTATTCTGATGTTTTTGAAGGCCTGAGTCATTTCCCAGGTGTGCATCATATTCATGTGGATCCCACAGTATCACCTGTGGTACATGGATGCAGAAAGATTCCATATGCAGTCATTGCCCCTTTGAAGACCTAGAGTCAAAGGGAGTCATTGCAAAGGTGACTAATCCAACAGCATGAGTCAACAGCATGGTGATAACACAAAAAAAGAATGGTTCACTCAGGCTGTGCCTTGATCCCAGGGATCTCAACAAGGCAGTGAAGCGACAACATTTTTCAATCCCTACAGTTGAGGATGTGCAGAGAGAACTTGCTGGCAAAAAGTTGTTTACCATCTTAGATGAGAAGGATGGCTACTGGCAAGTGGCCCTAGACAAGGAGTCATAGGAACTATGTACGTTTAACACCCCGTGGGGGAGGTATCATTTTAATAGACTGCCCTTCGGCATTAAGTCAGCAAGTGAAGTCTTCCAACAGAAAAATTATGAGTGCTTTGGGGACATTCCTGGCATCCACATCATTGCCGATGACATGATTATTGCAGCATCCAGCAAGGAGGAGCATGATAAGATACTTAAACAGGTACTTGACAGAGCGCGGGAAAAGGGTGTCAAGTTTAATATGGACAAAATTCAATTATTGGTGGATACTGTCAAGTATATGGGCCACATCTTCTCTAAGGATGGTGTACAACCAGATGACAGCAAGGTGGAAGCAATCATCCGATTACCTCCCATGAAGATAAGAAAGGTCTCCAAAGAATTCTGGGCACCATTCAATACTTGGCCCAATACATACCTAATGAGTCCAGCCTAACAGCTCCCCTCAGGACTCTTCTGCGAAATGATATTATGTGGCAATGGGGGCCTGAACAGCAGGCAGCTCTTGATGGACTAAAACAAGCCATTACAACTGCACCAGTCTTGCAGTATTTTGACCCTAAGGAGCAACTATGGGTCCAAGCTGATGCATCCAAGGATGGTTTGGGGGCATGCCTATTCCAGAAAAAGAGACCAATTGCATATGCTTCTCGTGCCTTATCCAAGGCGGAGCGAAATTACGCACAAATAGAAAAGGAACTCTTGGCAATCGTCTTTGCAATGTCAAAATTCCATCAGTATGTTTTTGGTGTCCAAGTAAAAGTCCAATCAGATCATAAGCCACTGGAGGCAATTTTTGCCAAGCCACTGGGGAAGGCCCCAGCAAGATTACAGAGAATGTTATTACAACTGCAGAAATATGATATTCAGATCCACTATACGAAAGGCAAGGACATGTTTATAGCGGACACACTTTCTAGGGTGACTACAAGTACTCTCCCAACAGATACAGAACCTCTGATGGAAGATAGAGTGATCTACAGTTTGTCCAGTACGGACCCGCTTAGTGATCATATGCTCAAATCATTGCAAGAACATACGTCAGCAGATACATGCCTACAGGGCTTGAAGACTCTACATATTAATGGCTGGCCCAGGAGGCGCAAGCAGATTAGGCCTGAACTTTATCCCTATTGGCCTCTCAAAGACAGTATTCGAATTGAAAATGACTTGTTGCTGGTGGGACACAAAATCATCATCCCACAGGGCGCCAGAGACAACATGTTAAAACTGCTGCACTTACCACACCAAGGGGTCAATAGATCTAAAGCACATGCTCGGGCATTGATGTATTGGCCTCGTATGAATGAAGAGATAGAACGGTGGGTCAACAATTGTCAACCATGCCAGGAACATCAGCCAGCCAATCAGAGAGAACCAATGATCCCTCACGAGATCCCAGACCTGCCATGGCTAAAGGTAGCAGCTGATATTTTCGAGTTACAAGGTCACTCTTACCTGGTAGTCATGGACTACTTTTCTAAGTTCCCTGAAGTTCTCCACTTGACAGATAAAACAGCTGTGACTGTTGTTGCCAGATTGAAGGCAACATTTGCACGTCATGGTATACCTAAAGAGATAATCTGTGACCATGTACCATTTGCGAGCCAGGTTATGAGACAATTTGCAACTGAGTGGGGGATCACCTTGACACATTCAAGCCCAGCTTACCCTCAGTCCAACGGGCAAGCAGAACGTACTATACAAACTATCAAGCACATGCTATCGAAAACTCTACAAGATGGCGCTGATCCATATCTGGCTCTGTTGAACCTGCGTAATACTCCAGTAACAGGTTTAAGTTTTGCTCCTGCCCAATTGCTCATGGGACGTTTACTAAGGAGCACACTGCTAGCTATTACATCTGTCCTGAAGCCCAGGGTGCCACGTGGAGCGCACCCTAGATTACAAGATCGACAGAGGCAGCAGAAAGCATATTATGACAACCACACAGCACCTCTTCCACCTTTGCAAGTAGGAGATATGGTCAGGTTGAAAACAGCTTTAGGTTGGATGCCAGCATCAGTAGCTCAGAAAAGAAGAGAGCCACGCTCATATGTAGTTGAGACTTCCCAAGGTCAAACTTATAGAAGGAACAGGGGGCACCTCAGGAGGGATTGCTTTTCCCCTGTGGGTGCAACCAATGTGGATCTAGGGGTTGCAGAGGAGCTGGCATCCCCTGAGGCAGTGGTCTTGCCAGAAGGACCTCAAGGTGAGCTGGAGCTTTCATCAGATGGAACAGCAGATGGAATCAAACGGACACGGAGTGGGCGAGAAGTGAGACTACCAGCAAAGTTTAAGGACTATGTTATGGGATAGCGGTGAAGAGCTAAGATTGACGAGTTAAGATTTAATTGAACAAAAGTTATTGTTTTTTTGGAGAAGGGGGAATGTGATATGTGGATGTATATACCTTTAAGAGGCCTGTAGCTGCTAGTCTCCAGGTCCTCATCGAAGGCCTGGGCGGGGCCTCTGTTTCAGCCACTTGGTGGTGTGGGCCTTGCAGCAGGGTTTTGGTGTGTCACTGTTCTAGGAGGTTTTAGTAATAAAGGAATCCAGCAAGGAAAAGACTCTGAAGTTATTGCCTGGTAGTCTAGGGGCAAGTGGCAGGCTGAGCAGGTAAGCTCACCCGTATGGTCCCTATGCCTGAGGGATACTACAGAAAGAAAGGCAAGAGAGAGAGAGAGAGAACAGGGAAAGCTAAAGAATGAGACTAAGACCAAAGCCACACTCAAAAATCCTCCTAAGTAACACCACCACAGAGTTCCAACAAAACAATCTTTCTACCTCCAAAGCCAACCCCACAAAGAGACAAGGATGAAAGATCTCTCCTGATCTCTCCCTCCTTAATCCCTCCTCCAGCATTGCCATTGGAGGCTGATGGAAACTTGAGCAGGATTGGGGGATACCATGGTGAAGTGTTCAGGACAATTGGGAGATGAAGCTGTCCATCACACCGCACAAACTCCTTCTCCCCCCTCCCATTTTTAACCTTTTTTAAAGAATTAATAGCGAGAAAACTGCTGAACAGATGTGACTGAAAATTTACACATGTGACATACACGACACCATCTGTAACTTCACCAAGTTTCATGTTTGTATCTTTTTTTAAAAAAACCAAGTTATAGACCTTTTTTTTTAACCAATGTAACCCTATGGGGGGAAAATACAGTTTGGCCTAAAATAGTTCCGAAGCGCTTTGGATCGATCTGAACCACCTCGGATCCAGTTCGGAAGAGTCCGAACCACCCTGATCCACTTCGGATTCGGATCCGAGGCGGTGCACAGCCCTACTAAAGAGCATTTATGATGAGTTTTTTTCAGAGCAGGGAAAATGCAATATTTAATTGTATAAGTGAGATAAACTGCTTTTTTCAGCTGCGTGTTTGTACTATTCCGCTATACCACAACGCCACCTGGTGGTTATGTCATGGAAAAGCAGGAAAGGAAGCTGTTCATGTAGTGCTCGGATCTCAATTCTGTGAAGAAACCAAAATTAGGTAGATTGGATTAATAGCTGATTAACAGCCTCATATAGAAAAACTCTTCAGGAAGAAAAGGCATAACTGCTGCACAATGCCTTGGACTGTTAGCGAGAGCAGATCTCTGCCTGGAAGCACCCAAGCCTCTGTTCTGAATGTCTACCCCAGATGCTTTTCCTCACTGCAGGCTGTTGAGCAGCACCCTGTCTCCTGCAGCATCCAGGCTCTAGAACATTCCCTCTTCAAACTTGCCTTTCTCTAGGAAAAGCACTGCCAGGCTTCTGGTAATCTGTAGTGCTTCTATCCATCTCGGCAAAAGCATAGTGTCTAGTGAGGGGGTGGGGAGGGTTAGGGCTCCTCTTGTGACTTGTTAATTGGACAAAACTTGAGGAAATGTAAACAATATGAATCACACAGGAAGTGAAGTGACATCTTTCCATTGTTACCATAGTGACACATCACTTGTCCAATCAAATATTGTTTAATAAATAAGCTTTAATGAAAGTTCAGTATTCCCATTGAATTGTCCCATAATTGGGGTGAACATCTGGAAGTTCTCTGTTTGCGCACACGCACACACACTAGTCCTGGGTTATTTTGCTAGCTGGATTATGTAATAACAAGGTCTACATTTTACATCTGCTATGTCTAATCCCTTCCTGAATAGAAGTTTAACTCTTGGTGAGAGAGAGAGAAATGTTCTCCTTAGAGTATAATGAATTCTTTGACTTTCTCTAGCATCAAGATTCCTAATTGCCTATAGGTTAAGCTAATTAAGGTGTTGTTTTTTAAACAGTTTAAAGCTTTTGTTTGCATATTTCATGTACGTAAAATTAAGATTGTTTTGGTTTAGATTGCATTTCATTTAAATTGTTTAAGCTTTAGATTAAGGATCAGTAATACCACAACTGCAAGTTTATTTTTAAGTAGCCCTCATTTGTATACCCTGAAAGCTAATTGGCGTAAACTATAGTTTAAACTAGATACTTTGGATCTTATTTTGTTGGGAAGAGATTGACATCTAGTGGTCGTTTGTATGGTGACAACTGCATTAATTTCTAATTCAGTTTGGGGTGGTGCTTTACAATGGTCCTATTTATATTGGTGGAAGTCTTAATTTGTGTGTCAAAGAAAATTCTAGAGACAATTCTTTAATAGCAGAGAACAAAAATATGAATTTGTTTATTCTTAGAACAAATATGAAACATTAACAGATAGACTAGGAGAGGAGAGATAAACTAATGACAAGACTTCTTGGGGACTTCTTCTCATTAGAAAAGATAATTGTCTCAGAGAGAACAGTTAGAACCAGGAAGCAAGCTTGAGAATTGTGTTATGGGACACACCTAGGATCTTCAGTTGAAGAGATATTATTATTATTATTATTATTATTAGTAGTAGTAGTAGTAGTATCCCGCCTTTTGCTCAATACTAACCAGTCAAAATCAAGAACAAAGATGTCTCTAACTGAATAACTATCTGATCCTTTGCTCCACTCCTCCCGTATGTGAGGCTAAGTTCCTTGCACATGCAATGTTGGTAACATCAAATAATTCAGACCCTTAAATGCAAGCGGAATCTACAGGTGGGTCAAACAGCAAGTAGGCCCAAGTTCAGCTTGTTGCTGTCACTGCTGCACATTCACTCACACTCTTGTTCTTCCCTGTTGTCCAGCTATCATGATTCGACGTTCCAGCTGGAAAGTCAAGTACTGGCAGATGAAGCTGTTGAAGCTACTGGCAAGCCAAGTACTGGCAGGTGAAGCCGTTGAAGCTACTGGCAAGGCAAGTACTGGCAGGTGAAGCCATTGAAGCTACTGGCAAGGCAACTACTGGCGGATGAAACCATTGAAGCTACTGGCAAGGCAAGTACTGGCAGGTGAAGCAGTTGAAGCTACTGGCAAGGCAAAGCCGTTTAAGCTACTGGCAAGGCAAGTATTGGCAGGTGAAACCATTGAAGCTACTGGCAAGGCAAGTACTGGCACGAGAAGCCATTGAAGTACTGGCGGACGAAGCCATTGAAGCTACTGGAAACGCAAGTACTGGCAGGTGAAGCCGTTGAAGCTACTGGCAAGGCAAGTACTGGCACGTGAAGCCGTTGAAGTACTGGCAGGTGAAGCCGTTGAAACTACTGGCAAGGCAAGAACTGCAAGGTGAAGCCGTTAAAGATACTGGAAACACAAGTACTGGCAGATGAAGCCATTGAAGCTACTGGCACGTGAAGCCGTTGAAGTACTGGCAGGTGAAGCCGTTGAAACTACTAGCAAGGCAAGAACTGGCAGGTGAAGCCGTTAAAGATACTGGAAATGCAAGTACTGGCAGATGAAGCCATTGAAGCAACTGGCAAGGCAAAGCCGTTGAAGCTACTAGCAAGGCAAGTATTGGCAGGTGAAGCCGTTGAAGCTACTGGCAAGGCAAGTACTGGCAAGAGAAGACATTGAAGCTACTGCCAAGGCAAGTACTGGCACTTGAAGCAATTGAAGCTACTGGAAACGCAAGTACTGGCGGACGAAGGCGTTGAAGCTACTGGCAAGGCAAGTACTGGCAGGTGAAGCCAATGAAGCTACTGGCAAGGCAAGTACTGGCAGGTGAAGCCGTTAAAGATACCGGAAACGCAAGTACTGGCAGATGAAGCTATTGAAGCTACTTGAAAGGCAAAGCCGTTGAAGCTACTGGCAAGGCAAGTATTGGCAGGTGAAACCATTGAAGCTACTGCCAAGGCAAGTACTGGCACGTGAAGTCATTGAAGCTACTGGCAAGGCAAGTACTGGCAAGAGAAGACATTGAAGCTACTGGCAAGGCAACTACTGGCGGATGAAACCATTGAAGCTACTGGCAAGGCAAGTACTGGCAGGTGAAGCCGCTGAAGCTACTGGCAAGGCAAAGCCGTTTAAGCTACTGGCAAGGCAAGTATTGGCAGGTGAAACCATTGAAGCTATTGGCAAGGCAAGTACTGGCACGAGAAGCCATTGAAGTACTGGCGGACGAAGCCATTGAAGCTACTGGAAACGTAAGTACTGGCAGGTGAAGCCGTTGAAGCTACTGGCAAGGCTAGTACTGGCACGTGAAGCTGTTGAAGTACTGGCAGGTGAAGCCGTTGAAACTACTGGCAAGGCAAGAACTGGCAGGTGAAGCCGTTAAAGATACTGGAAACACAAGTACTGGCAGATGAAGCCATTGAAGCTACTGGCACGTGAAGCCGTTGAAGTACTGGCAGGTGAAGCCGTTAAAGATACTGGAAAGGCAAGTACTAGCAGATGAAGCCATTGAAGCTACTGGCAAGGCAAAGCCGTTGAAGCTACCGGCAAGGCAAGTATTGGCAGGTGAAACCATTGAAGCTACAGGCAAGGCAAGTACTGGCAGGTGAAGCCGTTGAAGCTACTGGCAAGGCAAGTACTGGCAAGAGAAGACATTGAAGCTACTGCCAAGGCAAGTACTGGCACTTGAAGCAATTGAAGCTACTGGAAACGCAAGTACTGGCGGACGAAGCCGTTGAAGCTACTGGCAAGGCAAGTACTGGCAGGTGAAGCCAATGAAGCTACTGGCAAGGCATGTTCTTGCAGGTGAAGCCATTGAAGCTACTGGCAAGGCAAGTACTGGCAGGTGAAGCCGTTGAAACTACTGGCAAGGCAAGAACTGCCAGGTGAAGCCGTTAAAGATACTGGAAACACAAGTACTGGCAGATGAAGCCATTGAAGCTACTGGCACGTGAAGCCGTTGAAGTACTGGCAGGTGAAGCCGTTGAAACTACTGGCAAGGCAAGAACTGGCAGATGAAGCCGTTAAAGATACAGGAAATGCAAGTACTGGCAGATGAAGCCATTGAAGCTACTGGCAAGGCAAAGCCGTTGAAGCTACTGGCAAGGCAAGTATTGGCAGGTGAAACCATTGAAGCTACAGGCAAGGCAAGTACTGGCAGGTGAAGCCGTTGAAGCTACTGGCAAGGCAAGTACTGGCGGACGAAGCCATTAAAGCTACTAGAAACGCAAGTACTGGCAGGTGAAGCCGTTGAAGCTACTGGCAAGAAAAGTACTGGCAGATGAAACCATTGAAGCTACTGGCAAGGCAAGTACTGGCAGGTGAAGCCGTTGAAGCTACTGGCAAGCCAAGTACTGGCACGAGAAGCCATTGAAGCTACTGGAAGCTACTGGCAAGGCAAGTACTGGCGGACGAAGCCATTAAAGCTACTAGAAACGCAAGTACTGGCAGGTGAAGCCGTTGAAGCTACTGGCAAGGCAAGTACTGGCAGATGAAACCATTGAAGCTACTGGCAAGACAAGTACTGGCAGGTGAAGCCGTTGAAGCTACTGGCAAGGCAAGTACTGGCGGACGAAGCCATTAAAGCTACTAGAAACGCAAGTACTGGCAGGTGAAGCCGTTGAAGCTACTGGCAAGGCAAGTACTGGCAGATGAAACCGTTGAAACTACTGGCAAGGCAAGTACTGACAGGTGAAGCCGTTAAAGATACTGGAAACACAAGTACTGGCAGATGAAGCCATTGAAGCTACTGGCAAGGCAAGTACTGGCACGTGAAGCCGTTGAAATACTGGCAGGTGAAGCCATTGAAACTACTGGCAAGGCAAGTACTGGCAGGTGAAGCCGTTAAAGATACTGGAAACGCAAGTACTGGCAGATGAAGCTATTGAAGCTACTTGCAAGGCAAAGCCGTTGAAGCTACTGGCAAGGCAAGTATTGGCACGTGAAGCCATTGAAGCTACTGGCAAGGCAAGTACTGGCAGGTGAAGCCGTTGAAGCTAATGGCAAGGCAACTACTGGCGGAAGAAGCCATTGAAGCTACTGGCAAGGCAAGTACTGGCAGGTGAAGCCGTTGAAACTACTGGCAAGGCAAAGCCGTTGAAGCTACTGGCAAGGCAAGTATTGGCAGGTGAAACCATTGAAGCTACTGGCAAGGCAAGTACTGGCACGAGAAGCCATTGAAGTACTGGCAGACGACGCCGTTGAAGCTACTGGCAAGGCAAGTACTGGCAGGTGAAGCCGTTGAAGCTACTGGCAAGGCAAGTACTGGCAGGTGAAGCCGTTGAAGCTACTGGCAAGGCTAGTACTGGCACGTGAAGCTGTTGAAGTACTGGCAGGTGAAGCCGTTGAAACTACTGGCAAGGCAAGAACTGGCAGGTGAAGCCGTTAAAGATACTGGAAACACAAGTACTGGCAGATGAAGCCATTGAAGCTACTGGCACGTGAAGCCGTTGAAGTACTGGCAGGTGAAGCCGTTAAAGATACTGGAAAGGCAAGTACTAGCAGATGAAGCCATTGAAGCTACTGGCAAGGCAAAGCCGTTGAAGCTACCGGCAAGGCAAGTATTGGCAGGTGAAACCATTGAAGCTACAGGCAAGGCAAGTACTGGCAGGTGAAGCCGTTGAAGCTACTGGCAAGGCAAGTACTGGCAAGAGAAGACATTGAAGCTACTGCCAAGGCAAGTACTGGCACTTGAAGCAATTGAAGCTACTGGAAACGCAAGTACTGGCGGACGAAGCCGTTGAAGCTACTGGCAAGGCAAGTACTGGCAGGTGAAGCCAATGAAGCTACTGGCAAGGCATGTTCTTGCAGGTGAAGCCATTGAAGCTACTGGCAAGGCAAGTACTGGCAGGTGAAGCCGTTGAAACTACTGGCAAGGCAAGAACTGCCAGGTGAAGCCGTTAAAGATACTGGAAACACAAGTACTGGCAGATGAAGCCATTGAAGCTACTGACACGTGAAGCCGTTGAAGTACTGGCAGGTGAAGCCGTTGAAACTACTGGCAAGGCAAGAACTGGCAGATGAAGCCGTTAAAGATACAGGAAATGCAAGTACTGGCAGATGAAGCCATTGAAGCTACTGGCAAGGCAAAGCCGTTGAAGCTACTGGCAAGGCAAGTATTGGCAGGTGAAACCATTGAAGCTACAGGCAAGGCAAGTACTGGCAGGTGAAGCCGTTGAAGCTACTGGCAAGGCAAGTACTGGCGGACGAAGCCATTAAAGCTACTAGAAACGCAAGTACTGGCAGGTGAAGCCGTTGAAGCTACTGGCAAGAAAAGTACTGGCAGATGAAACCATTGAAGCTACTGGCAAGGCAAGTACTGGCAGGTGAAGCCATTGAAGCTACTGGAAGCTACTGGCAAGGCAAGTACTGGCGGACGAAGCCATTAAAGCTACTAGAAACGCAAGTACTGGCAGGTGAAGCCGTTGAAGCTACTGGCAAGGCAAGTACTGGCAGATGAAACCATTGAAGCTACTGGCAAGACAAGTACTGGCAGGTGAAGCCGTTGAAGCTACTGGCAAGGCAAGTACTGGCGGACGAAGCCATTAAAGCTACTAGAAACGCAAGTACTGGCAGGTGAAGCCGTTGAAGCTACTGGCAAGGCAAGTACTGGCAGATGAAACCGTTGAAACTACTGGCAAGGCAAGTACTGGCAGGTGAAGCCGTTAAAGATACTGGAAACACAAGTACTGGCAGATGAAGCCATTGAAGCTACTGGCAAGGCAAGTACTGGCACGTGAAGCCGTTGAAATACTGGCAGGTGAAGCCATTGAAACTACTGGCAAGGCAAGTACTGGCAGGTGAAGCCGTTAAAGATACTGGAAACGCAAGTACTGGCAGATGAAGCTATTGAAGCTACTTGCAAGGCAAAGCCGTTGAAGCTACTGGCAAGGCAAGTATTGGCACGTGAAGCCATTGAAGCTACTGGCAAGGCAAGTACTGGCAGGTGAAGCCGTTGAAGCTAATGGCAAGGCAACTACTGGCGGAAGAAGCCATTGAAGCTACTGGCAAGGCAAGTACTGGCAGGTGAAGCCGTTGAAACTACTGGCAAGGCAAAGCCGTTGAAGCTACTGGCAAGGCAAGTATTGGCAGGTGAAACCATTGAAGCTACTGGCAAGGCAAGTACTGGCACGAGAAGCCATTGAAGTACTGGCAGACGACGCCGTTGAAGCTACTGGCAAGGCAAGTACTGGCAGGTGAAGCCGTTGAAGCTACTGGCAAGGCAAGTACTTGCAGGTGAAGCCATTGAAGCTTCTGGCAAGGCAAGTACTGGCAGGTGAAGCCAATGAAGCTACTGCCAAGGCAAGTACTGGCACGTGAAGCCGTTGAAGCTACTGGCAAGGCAAGTTCTGGCAGGTGAAGCCATTGAAGCTACTGGCAAGGCAAAGCCGTCGAAGCTACTGGCAAGGCAAGTTCTGGCAGATGAAGCCATTGAAGCTACTGGCAAGGCAAGTACTTGCAGGTGAAGCCGTTGAAGCTACTGGCAAGGCAAGTTCTGGCAGGTGAAGCCATTGAAACTTCTGGCAAGGCAATTACTGGCAGGTGAAGCCAATGAAGCTACTGCAAAGGCAAGTACTGGCACGTGAAGCCATTGAATTTACTGGCAAGGCAAGTACTGGCAGGTGAAGCAAATGAAGCTACTGCAAAGGCAAGTACTGGCACGTGAAGCCATTGAAGCTACTGGCAAGGCAAGTTCTGGCAGGTGAAGCCATTGAAGCTACTGGCAAGGCATGTACTGGCAGGTGAAGCCTTTGAAGCTCCTGGCAAGCCAAGTACTGGAAGATGAAGCCATTGAAGCTACTGGCAAGGCAAAGCCGTTTAAGCTACTGGTAAGGCAAGTACTGGCAGGTGAAGCCGTTGAAGTACTGGCGGACGAAGCCATTGAAGCTACTGGCAAGGCAAGTTTTATTTATTTATTTATTTATTACATTTTTATACCGCCCAATAGCCGAAGCTCTCTGGGCGGTTCACAAAAATTAAAACCATCATAAAACAACCAACAAGTTAAAAATACAAATACAAAATACAATATAAAAAGCACAACCAGGATAAAACCACGCAGCAAAATTGATATAAGGTTAAAATACAGAGTTAAAACAGTATAATTTAAATTTAAGTTAAAATTAAGTGTTAAAATACTGAGTGAATAAAAAGGTTTTCAGCTGGCGACGAAAGGAGTACAGTGTAGGCGCCAGGCGGACCTCTCTGGGGAGCTCATTCCACAACCGGGGTGCCACAGCGGAGAAAGCCCTCCTCCTAGTAGCCACCTGCCTCACTTCCTTTGGCAGGGGCTCACGGAGAAGGGCCCCTGTAGATGATCTTAAGGTCCGGGTAGGTACATATGGGAGGAGGCGTTCCTTCAAATAACCTGGCCCCAAACCGTTTAGGGCTTTAAATGTCAATACCAGCACTTTGAATCGGGCCCGGACCTGGACTGGCAGCCAATGAAGTTGTAAAAGGACTGGCGTAATGTGATCTCGCCAGCCAGTCCCTGTCAGTAAACGGGCTGCCCTGTTTTGTACCAGCTGAAGCTTCCGGACCGTTTTCAAAGGCAGCCCCACGTATAACGCATTGCAGTAATCCAAACGAGAGGTTATCAGAGCATGGATAACTGTAGCTAGGCTATCACTGTCCAGATAAGGGCGCAGTTGGTATATCAGCCTAAGCTGATAAAAGGTGCTCTTTGCCACTGAGTTCACCTGTGCCTCAAGTGACAGTTCCGGATCGATCCCCGCTATCCTCCCGTCCTTGCTTCACATCATTAATTCTTCTCTGTCCTCTGGTTCATTTCCTTCTGCTTTTAAACATGCTACAGTCTCTCCCATTCTCAAAAAACCCACTCTTGATCGACTATCCCTGTCTAACTACCGACCTGTCTCCCTCTTGCCCTTTGTCTCAAAGATCCTGGAACGTCTGGTCTACTCTCGTTGTCTTGACTTTCTCTCTAATAACTCTGCTCTGGATCCCTTTCAATCTGGCTTCCGTCCTTTGCATTCCACTGAAACAGCCCTTACCAAGATCACCAATGATCTTCTTACTGCCAAGTCTAAAGGCCATTATTCTGTTCTTATTCTCCTTGATCTAACCGCAGCCTTTGACACGGTTGATCACGATCTTCTCTTAGATTCCCTCCACGACCTTGGACTCTGTGGCTCTGTCTATAACTGGTTCGCCTCCTATCTAGAGGGTCGCTCTTTCAGCGTGTCGGCTAATGGCAGCTCGTCCTCCTCTTTTCCCCTTTCTGTTGGGGTTCCGCAAGGCTCGGTGCTTGGCCCGTTGTTGTTCTCTCTATACATGCTGCCCTTGGGCAAGCTCATTCAATCTCACGGCCTCCAATATCACCTGTATGCCGATGATACACAATTATATCTTTCATCTCCGGAACTTTCTCCAGATGTTCACGATCGTATCTCGGCATGTCTTTCAGATATCTCAGCCTGGCTGCTTCATCGTCATTTGAAACTTAACATGGCAAAGACTGAACTGCTAGTTTTTCCTCCTAAACCTTCTCCTCACCTCTCATTCTCCCTTACTGTCAACGATGTCACGCTTACTCCGGTCAAGGAAGCTCGTAGTCTTGGCTTTATATTTGACTCCTCGCTCTCCTTTACTCCTCACATCGAGGCAGTAGCTAAATCCTGTCGTTTCTTCCTGTATAATATTGCCAGGATTCGACCATTTTTGCCTGTCTCTTCTGCCAAGACTCTCGTTCACGCACTGGTTATCTCTCGGTTGGACTACTGCAACCTTCTTCTCTCTGGCCTTCCTTCGTCTCACATCAGTCCGCTGGTCTCTGTCCACCACTCTGCCGCTAAGATCATCTTCTTGGCCCGCCGCTCTGACCATGTCACTCCACTTCTGAAATCTCTTCATTGGCTTCCAATTCACTTCAGAATCCAATATAAACTTCTCCTACTGACCTTCAAAGCTCTTCACGGCCTAGCTCCTGCCTATCTCTCCTCTCTCATCTCACACTATTACCCCGCTCGTGCCCTCCGCTCCTCTGATGCCATGCTTCTCGCCTGCCCAAGGACCTCCACTTCCCTTACTCGGCTTCGTCCTTTTTCTTCTGCTGCCCCTTACGCCTGGAACGCTCTTCCAGAACACTTGAGAACTAGAAACTCAATCACTGCTTTTAAGACTCAGCTCAAAACTTTTCTTTTCCCTATAGCCTTCAAATATTGAGTTTGTTCTGACTTTACACTGTTGGTTTTGCCCTACCCTGTGCCTGTTTACACTTCCCTGTGCCTGTTTGCATTCTCCTTCCCTCTTTATTGTTTACTACAACTTATTAGATTGTAAGCCTATGCGGCAGGGTCTTGCTATTTACTGTGTTATCTGTACAGCACCATGTACATTGATGGTGCTATATAAATAAATAATAATAATAATAATAATAATAATCGAAGAGCACCCCCAAACTACGGACCCGATCCTTTAGGGAGAGTGCAACCCCGTCCAGGACAGGGCAAACATCACCTCGCCGGACAAATGAACCACCCGCTAACAGTACCTCCGTCTTGTCTTGATTGAGTCTCAGTTTGTTAGCCCTCATCCAGTCCATTACCGTGCCCAGGCACTGGTTCAGAACAGTCTGGCAGGTGAAGCCATTGAAGCTTCTGGCAAGGCAAGTACTAGCAGGTGAAGCCAATGAAGCTACTGCCAAGGCAAGTACTGGCAGGTGAAGCCGTTGAAGCTACTGGCTGTTGGGTTATTGTGCCAGAACTTTTCTCCTTCTGGAACTCTGTTTGTGCTCAGAAACAAACACACATCACACAGGTCTTACACAGCAGAGCTGGTTTATTTCCTTCAGGCTTCTGTGCAGTTCAATTCAGATCAGTTCAGATCAGCACACTGAGGCATACACAGAGAGCAGTGATCAGAGAGCAGTGATCAGAGAGCAGTGATCTGTAAGCAGTGATCAGTTCCATTTTACACAAGTGAGAAACTATATACACATCTTACACAATTCTTATCTACGTTACATACAGCTGTGATGAGGCTAACTTAGAATCTTGGCAAGGTTCCCAGAACAGCCTCTATCTCAAGGTAATTGCCCACAGATAGACTTTCTCTGTTTAACCCTGAGATAGCCATACACACACAATTTTAATGACAAAGCAAGTATTTCTTTTCATATACTTAACAGTCCTCCTCTTGCGCATGTTGTTTAAATTGTGTTACAATCTGAGACCCAGCTTTAAAAGCATCTCTTTGTGTTTTACCGTTGATACTGGTTTTGTGAATAAATCAGCCAACATCATTTCAGATGGACAATATTCAAGCTTAATCCAGCCCTTCTGAATTATATCTTTCACATGAGAATAACGAACATCCACATGTTTAGTTCTTGGTTTACACTTTTCAGATGTAGCCATACTAATACATACCTGATTATCCTCAAATATGGTTACTGGTGTCTCAATTTCCAACCTTAGGTCATCAAATAATTGTTTATACCACTCAATCTCATTACAAGCCAGAGATAAGCTGATATATTCTGTTTCTGCACTAGAGGTTGCTACACAATTTTGTTTTCTTGTAATGTTCCACCTGTCCTTTCTCATTTTGTTTTACTTTGAATACCCATTTACAGGTAATGGCTTTACGACCTTCAGGTAAAGGTACTGGCTCCCACGTTTCATTTTTTTCCATTGCTCTGATTTCCTCTGACATTCCTTCATGCCAGCCCTGAGCTTCTGTAGGTTCCATTTCCTGAATTTCCTCAAATGAAGTAGGTTCATAGGCTATTAGTAAAGCTCTATGAGAAACCTGTTTGCTTTGGTATTCATCTGAATAACGAATTGGAGCTTTGCGTTCCCTTTCTGGTCGCTTTGGCATAGTTACAGGCACAGTTTCCTCCTTTACAGTTTCTTCCTCCTCCCTCTCTTGCTGAGATTGTTCAGGAATTTCTTCTGTTTCTACAGCTTTCTGTTCTACAGGCAAACTTACATACTGTTTTGTTTCCTGCATTTGTTCATGAAAAACTACATCTCTGCTCACAATTACACTTTTGTGATATGGAGACCACAAACGATAGCCTTTTGTTTGTGTATCATATCCCAACAGTTTACATTCCAAACCTCTTTGAGCTAGTTTTCCTGGTCTGTTTTCTTTCTGAATATGAGCAAAACATTTACTTCCAAAAACCCTTATATGTGACACTCTAGGTTTTCTTTTGTAAAACATTTCATATGGAGTTTTTTCATGTACAGAGTGGTAAAGCCTGTTTAACAAATAATTTGAGGTGGACAAAGCTTCTGCCCAGAACAGATTAGACAATCCTGACTCTTTCAATAGAGCTCTTAACATGTTCTGCAAGGTTCTGTTTTTCCTTTCTGCAACTCCATTTTGAAATGGTGAATATGGAGCAGTAAGGTCATGTTGTATACCCTCATCACTGAGGAATTTTTTAAATTGGTTGCTAAGAAATTCACCTCCCCGGTCCATTCTTAGATTAGCTATAGGTTCTTTAAATCTATTTTTACTCCACTTAACAAAGGCTTTAAACTTTCCAAAAGTTTCACTCTTCTGTTTTAACACATACACAAATCCAAATCTACTGTAATCATCAACAATAGACAAGAAAAATCTGTTTCCTCCTTGACTTGTCTCAAAAGGACCTGCAAGATCTGCATGAATTAATTCAAAAATTCTTTTTGTTGTTCTCTCACTATGTTTTGGAATGTTTGACTTATGACACTTGGTTTCACTGCATACATTACATTCTACATAGTTAGAACATGGTTTGATTTTCACCCCTTCACACAATTCTGGAATCTTAGAAATTATTTTATAGTTGGCGTGACCAAACCTTTTATGAGTTAAATGGATACACTCTTGGTGTGGTTTGCAATTGGCTATTATTTTTGTTGTGACTTTGCTGGCTACAACTTCATTTTCTGTACAAGTATTAATCACATACAAAGAATCTTTCATTATTCCCTGCACACACACCTTGTTTCCCTGTTTTATAGTACAATTTTCTTCAGTAAAACAAACCTCATACCCCATTTCTGTTAACTGAAACACACTTAGAAGGTTTGTTTCCAATTCTGGTACATATAAAACACTTTGTAGTTCAACTCCCAGACAATCAAAATATACATTACCCACACCACAAATCTGGATTTTTGTTCCATTTGCAAGGGTAACACATTTTTGCTCTGAAGTAGAAGTTTCCAAGGTTACAAATGAAAGTTTGTCTTTTGCCATACTTATTGAAGCCCCAGAGTCCAAAAACCAAGGATTCATTGTCTCTTTGACTCTTGCTAGAAGACACTTCTTTGTTGATTCAGCTTCATTCATGTTGTTCTCTTCTCTCCACTTTGCTGTCGACTGCTTTTTCTTCTTGTTGTTGCAATCCCGCCGTAAATGTTCTGTGGAACCACAATTAAAGCATTTCCTTGCCTTTAATGCAGCCACCACATCAGAAGATTTATGGCTTTGTTGAAATTCAGCCACAGGATGTTTAAGGCTCTGTTGTTTTGAAGCTTGTCTTCTTTCATAGGTTTCCAGTAGTTTTCCAGCTACATACTCGAGGGTTAAATTTTTCTCCTCTTGACTTTCCATCATGGTGACAACCGCGTCGTACGATGAATCAAGACTTGACAAAATCACATAGACTTGGTGTATAGTTGTAAACTCCATCCCTCGTGCCCTGAGTTGATTGAAGATTTCTCTCATGCTTTTCAAATGGTTTGACATAGACTCCCCTGGTTTCAGCTTCATTCCATACAGTTTCCGGGTTAGAATTACTTTACTGCCCGCTGTTTCTCTTTGATATACAGCTTGTAGCGCATTCCAGCACTCTTTTGATGTATTCAAAAACTGAATGAAGGGAATTTGAGAGTCTTCCACAGCTAATGCAATAACTGCCATTGCTTTTGCATCGTCCTTAAACCATTTAGCATTCTGTGGATCTGCTCTATCTGGTGGATCCTCTGTGACTACATACCACAGTTCAGCCTGAATCAGATACATTTGCATTTTGTAAGACCATAATGCATAGTTAGAGTCATTCAGCTTTTCTAACAATTGATGCAAACCAGACATATTAGCTCCTGCCATTCCCTCTGCTTTAGGAATTTGTATCTCACCGTCCTCCTGCTCAGAGTCCTCCTCAGAGTCAGCCGACTGAGATTCTTCCTCACTTTGCAGCACTGGCTTTAGCTTGATGTCTTCCTTCATCAACAGTTTTCTGTTTTAGCAGACTCCTGGTTCTGGTTCTGATACTGTACCGTTCCCATCAAGTTCTGGTTCTTCTGCCTGGATTAGGCTGGCATAGGCTTCCTGGACTGTCCTGGACTGGACTGGGTCCATAACCTTTGTTGGGTTATTGTGCCAGAACTTTTCTCCTTCTGGAACTCTGTTTGTGCTCAGAAACAAACACACATCACGCAGGTCTTACACAGCAGAGCTGGTTTATTTCCTTCAGGCTTCTGTGCAGTTCAATTCAGATCAGTTCAGATCAGCACACTGAGGCATACACAGAGAGCAGTGATCAGAGAGCAGTGATCAGAGAGCAGTGATCTGTAAGCAGTGATCAGTTCCATTTTACACAAGTGAGAAACTATATACACATCTTACACAATTCTTATCTACATTACATACAGCTGTGATGAGGCTAACTTAGAATCTTGGCAAGGTTCCCAGAACAGCCTCTATCTCAAGGTAATTGCCCACAGATAGACTTTCTCTGTTTAACCCTGAGATAGCCATACACACACAATTTTAATGACAAAGCAAGTATTTCTTTTCATATACTTAACACTGGCAAGGCAAGTATTGGCAGGTGAAGCCCTTGAAGCTACTGGCAAGGCAAGTACTGGCAGGTGAAGCCATTGAAGCTACTGGCAAGGCAAGTACTGGTAGGTGAAGCCAATGAAGCTACTGCCAAGGCAAGTACTGTCAGGTGAAGCCAATGAAGCTACTGTCAAGGCAAGTTCTGGCAGGTGAAGCCATTGAAGCTACTGGCAAGGCAAGTACTGGCAGGTGAAGCCGTTGAAGCTACTGGCAAGCCAAGTACTGGCAGATGAAGCCATTGAAGCTACTGGCAAGGCAAAGCCGTTTAAGCTACTGGCATGGCAAGTACTGGCCGGAGAAGCCATGGAAGTACTGGCGGACGTAGCCATTGAAGCTAATGGAAACGCAAGTACTGGCAGGTGAAGCCGTTGAAGCTACTAGAAATGCATCTACTGGCGGATGAAGCCATTGGAGTTACTGACAAGGCAAGTACTGGCAGGTGAAGCCATTGAATCTACTGGAGAGGCAAGTACTGGCAGGTGAAGCCGTTGAAGCTACTGGCAAGGCAAGTACTGGCAGGTGAAGCCAATGAAGCTACTGCCAACGCAAGTACTGGCAGGTGAAGCCGTTGAAGCTACTGGCAAGCCAAGTACTGGCAGATGAAGCCATTGAAGCTACTTGCAAGGCAAAGCCGTTTAAGCTACTGGCAAGGCAAGTACTGGCCGGAGAAGCCATGGAAGTACTGGCGGACGTAGCCATTGAAGCTACTGGAGAGGCAAGTACTGGCAGGTGAAGCCGTTGAAGCTACTGGCAAGGCAAGTACTGGCAGGTGAAGCCAATGAAGCTAATGCCTAGGCAAGTAGGAGCCTAGGGAGCATTCCATAATAATTTTAATCCCGAAACCGGATAAGGATTTGACTCTCCCTGATTCATATAGACCAATTTCGTTAATAAATCAAGATGCTAAAATTTTTTCAACTATTTTGGCCAAAAGATTAAATAAATTTATAGCAAATTATGTAGGGGAAGACCAATGTGGTTTTATAGCAGGCAGACAGATGCATACATTAATAGGGAGAGTCTTAAATGCAATACAGGGGATAAAAAAGTCAAAGAATAAGGCGGGTATTTTAGCGCTAGATATTTTTAAGGCTTTTGATTGTGTGAGTTGGCAAACTTTAAAGTTGGTTTTAATCAAAATGGGATTTGGTAATAAATTCAGAGCAATAATAGAGCAGTTATACTCTAAAAACACAGCTGTAGTGGTAGTAAATGATGGAATAACGGATAAGATACGACTAGCCAGAGGGACAAGACAAGGATGCCCACTCTCGCCAGTCCTGTTTGTATTGGTGATGGAATTGTTGGCAAATGCAATAAGAGAAGATGGGGAGATAGAGGGGATAGGTAGTAGAAAGAAAATTAAGTTGAATATGTTTGCAGATGATACATTGATGACTATCAGAGATCCGATAAGCAAAATGGAAAGAATTAGACAGCAGTTAAAAGAATTTGAAGAAGTTATGGGGTTAAGAATAAATTGGGCAAAATCCGAGTTGATGTTATTTAATTACACTAAAAAGGAAGAGAAGGAATGGGAAGGGAAGGCTTCAGTTTTGAATAGTAAAGAAAAAATTAAATATTTGGGTATTAAGATTACTAAAAATTTAGAAGATTTGGAAAGTGAAAATTTAAATGGATTGAAAAAAGAGGTAATAGAAAAGCTAAAGAAGTATAAGAAACTGAATCTTTCTTGGTTTGGGAGAATAGCTTTAATAAAGATGAAAATTTTGCCAAAGATCAATTTTATTTTCAGGATGTTACCAATAAGAATTTCAGATTTAGAGTTAAAAAGTTGGCAGAATCTTATAAATAATTACTGCAATGCGGAGAAGAAAGCAAGAATTAACAAAAGTAAATGGTATATAAATCAAAAGAAGGGTGGATTGGGTCTCCCGAACCTTGAGTACTATTATATAGCAAACAGGTTAAGACACATTGCTGAAGCAATTTTAGGGGTAGGGGACTTAGAATGGATGGAAGAAAATACATTAGATAATATTGAGCTAAATTTGCAGAATGTATTTTTTAAGGAAAAAGGGAAGGGTAATTGGCTTAACGAAATAGATAATTACTTTTTGAAGTTCCATTGGGAACTTTGGAATAAATATAAAAAGGAATTGCTTTCAATTAATTCCCCTTTAACACCAGTGATAATGCAAAAGAAATTTCCTGAAAATTTAAAGAATAGATTAGGTAAAGTTTTAAAGGAGAAAAATAAAATGAGATTAAGTGAATGGTTAAAGGGGATGAATACAAGAGAGAGGTTGGAAGATGTTTTAAAAGATTTGAAATTATCATGGTTAAACTATGGGCAATTGGAACAATGGACTAAAAATTGGGTAAAAGAAAATAGAGAGTGTGGAGAGAAGACGAAATTTGAGGAATTAATTGAAAAAAAAGGAATTGATAAGGGACAAAATATAGGGATAAAAGGGTTAATGAGTCAACTATATAATGTATTAACTGAGAAAGGAGTGTGGGATAGTAGTGGGAAAGTGGTTTGGGAGACTGATTTGAAGATACAGATAGGACAGCAGAGATGGGAGGGATTATGGAGACAGAGAGTGTTGAGAAATATGTCAGTAAGAATAAAGGAGAATTACTACAAACTGGTATGGAGGTGGTATTTAACTCCGGTCAGATTAAATAAGATTAATAATCAGCTTTCAGCAGATTGTTGGAGGGGATGTGGTGAAAAAGGAACGTATTTACATATGTGGTGGGACTGTAAACATGTGCAAAAGTTGTGGAAGATGGTTTTTTATGAGATTGAGCAGATAGTGGGATTTAAAGTAGAAGTCACACCAAGGATTGCACTACTTTCACCGCAAGAAGAACTTAAATGTAATAAAGAAACGAAAGAGCTAATAACGAATCTGTTGACGGCTGTGAGGCTGATTGTAGCCAGGAACTGGAAGATGCAAGGAGACTATTGTATTGAAGAATGGTATAAAGAAGTGTGGGACATTGCTATAAATGATAAATTGACATGTAATATTAAAATGAAAAAAGGTATAGCAAAAACAAATGATTTTGAGGGTATATGGAAAAAGTTCCTGGAGTTTGTATTTTCTAAAGGAAGTGGGAAACCACCAACAGAAGAAACTATGAGTTTTTGGAAACAGGAATGAGATCCCGAGGGGGGGGGGAGCACTGTTATGTTTAGTATAAATATGTTTAATAGGCAAAATTTGAATATTTGATATTAAGGTAATTTTATGTTTATGTAACAAGTGTTTTTTATTTGATGTTTTGTTGTTGTTATATGTTGTTTAATAAAAAAATTAAAAATTAAAAAAAAAAAAAAGCTACTGGCAAGGCAAGTACTGGCAGGTGAAGCCGTTGAAGCTACTGGCAAGGCAAGTACTGGCAGGTGAAGCCATTGAAGCTACTGGCAAGGCAAGTACTGGCAGGTGAAGCCATTGAAGCTACTGGCAAGGCAAGTACTGGCAGGTGAAGCCGTTGAAGCTACTGGCAAGGCAAGTTCTTGCAGGTGAAGCCATTGAAGCTTCTGGCAAGGCAAGTACTGGCAGGTGAAGACGTTGAAGCTACTGGCAAGGCAAGTACTGGCAGGTGAAGCCGTTGAAGCTACTGGAGAGGCAAGTACTGGCAGGTGAAGCCGTTGAAGCTACTGGCAAGGCAAGTACTGGCAGGTGAAGCCATTAAAGCTACTGGCAAGGCAAGTACAGGCAGGTGAAGCCGTTGAAGCTACTGGCAAAGCAAGTACTGGCAGGTGAAGCCAATGAAGGTACTGCCAAGGCAAGTACTGGCACGTGAAGCCGTTGAAGCTACTGGCAAGGCAAGTACTGGCAGGTGAAGCCATTGAAGCAACTGGCAAGGCAAGTACTGGCAGGTAAAGCCAATGAAGCTACTTCCAAGGCAAATACTGGAACCTGAAGCCATTGAAGCTACTGGCAATGCAAGTACTGGCAGGTGAAGCCGTTGAAGCTACTGGCAAGGCAAGTACTGGCAGGTGAAGCCGTTGAAGCTACTGGAAAGGCAAGTACTGGCAGGTGAAGACGTTGAAGCTACTGGCAAGGCAAGTACTGGCAGGTGAAGACGTTGAAGCTACTGGCAAGGCAAGTACTGGCAGGTGAAGCCCTTGAAGCTACTGGCAAGGCAAGTACTGGCAGGTGAAGCCGTTGAAGCTACTGGCAAGGCAAGCACTGGCAGGTGAAGCCATTGAAGCTACTGGCAAGGCAAGTACTGGCAGGTGAAGCCAGTGAAGCTACTGGCAAGGCAAGTACTGGCAGGTGAAGCCATTGAAGCTACTGGCAAGGCAAGTACTGGCAGGTGAAGCCAATGAAGCTAATGCCTAGGCAAGTACTGGCATGTGAAGCTGTTGAAGCTACTGGCAAGGCAAGTACTGGCAGGTGAAGCCGTTGAAGCTACTGACAAGGCAAGTACTGGTAGGTGAAGCCATTGAAGCTACTGGAGAGGCAAGTACTGGCAGGTGAAGCCGTTGAAGCAACTGGCAAGCCAAGTACTGGCAGGTGAAGCCGTTGAAGCTACTGGAAACGCAACTACTGGCGGATGAAGCCATTGGAGTTACTGTCAAGGCAAGTACTGGCAGTTGAAGCCATTGAAGCTACTGGCAAGGCAAGTACTGGCAGGTGAAGCCGTTGAAGCTACTGGCAAGCCAAGTACTGAAAGATGAAGCCATTGAAGCTACTTGCAAGGCAAAGCCGTTTAAGCTACTGGCAAGGCAAGTACTGGCTGGAGAAGCCATGGAAGTACTGGCGGACGTAGCCATTGAAGCTACTGGAAACGCAAGTACTGGCAGGTGAAGCCGTTGAAGCTTCTGGAAATGCATCTACTGGCGGATGAAGCCATTGGAGTTACTGACAAGGCAAGTACTGGCAGGTGAAGCCATTGAATCTACTGGAGAGGCAAGTACTGGCAGGTGAAGCCGTTGAAGCTACTGGCAAGGCATGTACTGGCAGGTGAAGCCAATGAAGCTACTGCCAACGCAAGTACTGGCAGGTGAAGCTGTTGAAGCTACTGGCAAGGCAAGTACTGGCAGGTGAAGCCGTTGAAGCTACTGACAAGTCAAGTACTGGTAGGTGAAGCCGTTGAAGCTACTGGCAAGGCAAGTACTGGCAGGTGAAGCCGTTGAAGCTACTGGCAAGGCAAGTACTGGCAGGTGAAGCCCTTGAAGCTACTGGCAAGGCAAGTACTGGCAGGTGAAGCCGTTGAAGCTACTGGCAAGGCAAGCACTGGCAGGTGAAGCCATTGAAGCTACTGGCAAGGCAAGTACTGGCAGGTGAAGCCAATGAAGCTACTTCCAAGGCAAGTACTGGCAGGTGAAGCAATTGAAGCTACTGGCAAGGCAAGTACTGGCAGGTGAAGCCGTTGAAGCTACTGGCAAGGCAAGCACTGGCAGGTGAAGCCATTGAAGCTACTGGCAAGGCAAGTACTGGCAGGTGAAGCCAATGAAGCTACTTCCAAGGCAAGTACTGGCAGGTGAAGCCATTGAAGCTACTGGCAAGGCAAGTTCTGGCAGGTGAAGCCATTGAAGCTACTGGCATGGCAAGTACTTGCAGGTGAAGCCAATGAAGCTAATGCCTAGGCAAGTACTGGCATGTGAAGCCGTTGAAGCTACTGGCAAGGCAAGTACTGGCAGGTGAAGCCGTTGAAGCTACTGACAAGGCAAGTACTGGTAGGTGAAGCCATTGAAGCTACTGGAGAGGCAAGTACTGGCAGGTGAAGCTGTTGAAGCAACTGGCAAGCCAAGTACTGGCAGGTGAAGCCGTTGAAGCTACTGGAAACGCAACTACTGGCGGATGAAGCCATTGGAGTTACTGACAAGGCAAGTACTGGCAGGTGAAGCCATTGAATCTACTGGAGAGGCAAGTACTGGCAGGTGAAGCCGTTGAAGCTACTGGCAAGGCATGTACTGGCAGTTGAAGCCAATGAAGCTACTGCCAACGCAAGTACTGGCAGGTGAAGCTGTTGAAGCTACTGGCAAGGCAAGTACTGGCAGGTGAAGCCGTTGAAGCTACTGACAAGGCAGGTACTGGTAGGTGAAGCCATTGAAGCTACTGGAGAGGCAAGTACTGGCAGGTGAAGCCGTTGAAGCTACTGGCAAGGCAAGTTCTGGCAGGTGAAGCCATTGAAGCTACTGGCATGGCAAGTACTTGCAGGTGAAGCCAATGAAGCTAATGCCTAGGCAAGTACTGGCATGTGAAGCCGTTGAAGCTACTGGCAAGGCAAGTACTGGCAGGTGAAGCCGTTGAAGCTACTGACAAGGCAAGTACTGGTAGGTGAAGCCATTGAAGCTACTGGAGAGGCAAGTACTGGCAGGTGAAGCTGTTGAAGCAACTGGCAAGCCAAGTACTGGCAGGTGAAGCCGTTGAAGCTACTGGAAACGCAACTACTGGCGGATGAAGCCATTGGAGTTACTGACAAGGCAAGTACTGGCAGGTGAAGCCATTGAATCTACTGGAGAGGCAAGTACTGGCAGGTGAAGCCGTTGAAGCTACTGGCAAGGCATGTACTGGCAGTTGAAGCCAATGAAGCTACTGCCAACGCAAGTACTGGCAGGTGAAGCTGTTGAAGCTACTGGCAAGGCAAGTACTGGCAGGTGAAGCCGTTGAAGCTACTGACAAGGCAGGTACTGGTAGGTGAAGCCATTGAAGCTACTGGAGAGGCAAGTACTGGCAGGTGAAGCCGTTGAAGCTACTGGCAAGGCAAGTACTGGCAGGTGAAGCCGTTGAAGCTACTGGAAACGCAAATACTGGCGGATGAAGCCATTGGAGTTACTGACAAGGCAAGTACTGGCAGTTGAAGCCATTGAAGCTACTGGAGAGGCAAGGACTGGCAGGTGAAGCCGTTGAAGCTACTGGCAAGGCAAGTACTGGCAGGTGAAACCAATGAAGCTGCTGCCAAGGCAAGTACTGCCACGTGAAGCCATTGAAGCTACTGGCAAGGCAAGTACTGGCAGGTGAAGCCGTTGAATCTACTGGCAAGGCAAGTACTGGCAGGTGAAGCCGTTGAAGCTACTGGCAAGGCAAGTACTGGGAGGTGAAGCCGTTGAAGCTACTGGCAAGGCAAGTACTGGCAGGTGAAGCCGTTGAAGCTACTGACAAGTCAAGTACTGGCAGGTGAAGCCGTTGAAGCTACTGGCAAGGCAAGTACTGGCAGGTGAAGCCCTTGAAGCTACTGGCAAGGCAAGTACTGGCTGGTGAAGCCGTTGAAGCTACTGGCAAGGCAAGCACTGGCAGGTGAAGCCATTGAAGCTACTGGCAAGGCAAGTACTGGCAGGTGAAGCCAATGAAGCTACTTCCAAGCCAAGTTCTGGCAGGTGAAGCCATTGAAGCTACTGGCATGGCAAGTACTTGCAGGTGAAGCCAATGAAGCTAATGCCTAGGCAAGTACTGGCATGTGAAGCCGTTGAAGCTACTGGCAAGGCAAGTACTGGCAGGTGAAGCCGTTGAAGCTACTGACAAGGCAAGTACTGGTAGGTGAAGCCATTGAAGCTACTGGAGAGGCAAGTACTGGCAGGTGAAGCTGTTGAAGCAACTGGCAAGTCAAGTACTGGCAGGTGAAGCCGTTGAAGCTACTGGAAACGCAACTACTGGCGGATGAAGCCATTGGAGTTACTGACAAGGCAAGTACTGCCACGTGAAGCCATTGAATCTACTGGAGAGGCAAGTACTGGCAGGTGAAGCTGTTGAAGCTACTGGCAAGGCAAGTACTGGCAGGTGAAGCCGTTGAAGCTACTGACAAGGCAGGTACTGGTAGGTGAAGCCATTGAAGCTACTGGAGAGGCAAGTACTGGCAGGTGAAGCCGTTGAAGCTACTGGCAAGGCAAGTACTGGCAGGTGAAGCCGTTGAAGCTACTGGAAACGCAACTACTGGCGGATGAAGCCATTGGAGTTACTGACAAGGCAAGTACTGGCAGTTGAAGCCATTGAAGCTACTGGAGAGGCAAGGACTGGCAGGTGAAGCCGTTGAAGCTACTGGCAAGGCAAGTACTGGCAGGTGAAACCAATGAAGCTGCTGCCAAGGCAAGTACTGCCACGTGAAGCCATTGAAGCTACTGGCAAGGCAAGTACTGGCAGGTGAAGCCGTTGAATCTACTGGCAAGGCAAGTACTGGCAGGTGAAGCCGTTGAAGCTACTGGCAAGGCAAGTACTGGGAGGTGAAGCCGTTGAAGCTACTGGCAAAGCAAGTACTGGCAGGTGAAGCCGTTGAAGCTACTGGCAAGGCAAGTTATTGTAGGTGAAGCCATTGAAGCTTCTGGTAAGGCAAGTACTGGCAGGTGAAGAAGTTGAAGCTACTGGTAAGGCAAGTACTGGCAGGTGAAGCCATTGAATCTACTGGAGAGGCAAGTACTGGCAGGTGAAGCCGTTGAAGCTCCTGTCAAAGCAAGTACTTGGAGGTGAAGCCATTGAAGCTACTGGCAAGGCAAGTACTGGCAGGTGAAGCCGTTGAAGCTACTGGCAAGGCAAGTACTGGCAGGTGAAGCCGTTGAAACTACTGGCAAGGCAAGTACTGGCAGGTGAAGCCGTTGAAGGTACTGGCAAGGCAAGTACTGGCAGGTGAAGCCAATGAAGCTAATGCTTAGGGAAGTACTGGCAGGTGAAGCCGTTGAAGCTACTGGCAAGGCAAGTACAGGCAGGTGAAGCTGTTGAAGCTACTGGCAAAGCAAGTAATGGCAGGTGAAGCCATTGAAGCTACTGGCAAAGCAAGTACTGGCAGGTGAAGCCAATTAAGCTACTGCCAAGGCAAGTAATGGCAGGTGAAGCCGTTGAAGCTACTGGCAAGGCAAGTACTGGCAGGTGAAGCCGTTGAAGCTACTGGCAAGGCAAGTTCTGGTAGGTGAAGCCATTGAAGCTACTAGCAAGGCAAAGCCGTTTAAGCTACTGGCATGGCAAGTACTGGCCGGAGAAGCCATTGAAGCTACTGGCAAAGCAAGTACTGGCAGGTGAAGCCAATTAAGCTACTGCCAAGGCAAGTAATGGCAGGTGAAGCCGTTGAAGCTACTGGCAAAGCAAGTACTGGCAGGTGAAGCCGTTGAAGCTACTGGCAAGGCAAGTTATTGTAGGTGAAGCCATTGAAGCTTCTGGTAAGGCAAGTACTGGCAGGTGAAGAAGTTGAAGCTACTGGTAAGGCAAGTACTGGCAGGTGAAGCCATTGAATCTACTGGAGAGGCAAGTACTGGCAGGTGAAGCCATTAAAGCTACTGGCAAGGCAAGTACTGGCAGGTGAAGCCGTTGAAGCTACTGGCAAGGCAAGTACTGGCAGGTGAAGCCGTTGAAGCTCCTGTCAAAGCAAGTACTTGGAGGTGAAGCCATTGAAGCTACTGGCAAGGCAAGTACTGGCAGGTGAAGCCGTTGAAGCTACTGGCAAGGCAAGTACTGGCAGGTGAAGCCGTTGAAACTACTGGCAAGGCAAGTACTGGCAGGTGAAGCCGTTGAAGGTACTGGCAAGGCAAGTACTGGCAGGTGAAGCCAATGAAGCTAATGCTTAGGGAAGTACTGGCATGTGAAGCCGTTGAAGCTACTGGCAAGGCAAGTACAGGCAGGTGAAGCTGTTGAAGCTACTGGCAAAGCAAGTAATGGCAGGTGAAGCCATTGAAGCTACTGGCAAAGCAAGTACTGGCAGGTGAAGCCAATTAAGCTACTGCCAAGGCAAGTAATGGCAGGTGAAGCCGTTGAAGCTACTGGCAAGGCAAGTACTGGCAGGTGAAGCTGTTGAAGCTACTGGCAAGGCAAGTTCTGGCAGGTGAAGCCATTGAAGCTTCTGGCAAAGCAAGTACTGGCAGGTGAAGCCAATGAAGGTACTGCCAAGTCAAGTACTGGCACGTGAAGCCATTGGAGTTACTGACAAGGCAAGTACTGGCAGTTGAAGCCATTGAAGCTACTGGCAAGGCAAGTACTGGCAGGTGAAGCCGTTGAAGCTACTGGCAAGGCAAGTACTGGCAGGTGAAACCAATGAAGCTGCTGCCAAGGCAAGTACTGCCACGTGAAGCCATTGAAGCTACTGGCAAGGCAAGTACTGGCAGGTGAAGCCGTTGAATCTACTGGCAAGGCAAGTACTGGCAGGTGAAGCCGTTGAAGCTACTGGCAAGGCAAGTACTGGGAGGTGAAGCCGTTGAAGCTACTGGCAAGGCAAGTACTGGCAGGTGAAGCCGTTGAAGCTACTGACAAGTCAAGTACTGGTAGGTGAAGCCGTTGAAGCTACTGGCAAGGCAAGTACTGGCAGGTGAAGCCGTTGAAGCTACTGGCAAGGCAAGTACTGGCAGGTGAAGCCCTTGAAGCTACTGGCAAGGCAAGTACTGGCAGGTGAAGCCGTTGAAGCTACTGACAAGGCAAGTACTGGTAGGTGAAGCCATTGAAGCTACTGGAGAGGCAAGTACTGGCAGGTGAAGCTGTTGAAGCAACTGGCAAGTCAAGTACTGGCAGGTGAAGCCGTTGAAGCTACTGGAAACGCAACTACTGGCGGATGAAGCCATTGGAGTTACTGACAAGGCAAGTACTGCCACGTGAAGCCATTGAATCTACTGGAGAGGCAAGTACTGGCAGGTGAAGCTGTTGAAGCTACTGGCAAGGCAAGTACTGGCAGGTGAAGCCGTTGAAGCTACTGACAAGGCAGGTACTGGTAGGTGAAGCCATTGAAGCTACTGGAGAGGCAAGTACTGGCAGGTGAAGCCGTTGAAGCTACTGGCAAGGCAAGTACTGGCAGGTGAAGCCGTTGAAGCTACTGGAAACGCAACTACTGGCGGATGAAGCCATTGGAGTTACTGACAAGGCAAGTACTGGCAGTTGAAGCCATTGAAGCTACTGGAGAGGCAAGGACTGGCAGGTGAAGCCGTTGAAGCTACTGGCAAGGCAAGTACTGGCAGGTGAAACCAATGAAGCTGCTGCCAAGGCAAGTACTGCCACGTGAAGCCATTGAAGCTACTGGCAAGGCAAGTACTGGCAGGTGAAGCCGTTGAATCTACTGGCAAGGCAAGTACTGGCAGGTGAAGCCGTTGAAGCTACTGGCAAGGCAAGTACTGGGAGGTGAAGCCGTTGAAGCTACTGGCAAAGCAAGTACTGGCAGGTGAAGCCGTTGAAGCTACTGGCAAGGCAAGTTATTGTAGGTGAAGCCATTGAAGCTTCTGGTAAGGCAAGTACTGGCAGGTGAAGAAGTTGAAGCTACTGGTAAGGCAAGTACTGGCAGGTGAAGCCATTGAATCTACTGGAGAGGCAAGTACTGGCAGGTGAAGCCGTTGAAGCTCCTGTCAAAGCAAGTACTTGGAGGTGAAGCCATTGAAGCTACTGGCAAGGCAAGTACTGGCAGGTGAAGCCGTTGAAGCTACTGGCAAGGCAAGTACTGGCAGGTGAAGCCGTTGAAACTACTGGCAAGGCAAGTACTGGCAGGTGAAGCCGTTGAAGGTACTGGCAAGGCAAGTACTGGCAGGTGAAGCCAATGAAGCTAATGCTTAGGGAAGTACTGGCATGTGAAGCCGTTGAAGCTACTGGCAAGGCAAGTACAGGCAGGTGAAGCTGTTGAAGCTACTGGCAAAGCAAGTAATGGCAGGTGAAGCCATTGAAGCTACTGGCAAAGCAAGTACTGGCAGGTGAAGCCAATTAAGCTACTGCCAAGGCAAGTAATGGCAGGTGAAGCCGTTGAAGCTACTGGCAAGGCAAGTACTGGCAGGTGAAGCCGTTGAAGCTACTGGCAAGGCAAGTTCTGGTAGGTGAAGCCATTGAAGCTACTAGCAAGGCAAAGCCGTTTAAGCTACTGGCATGGGAAGTACTGGCCGGAGAAGCCATTGAAGCTACTGGCAAAGCAAGTACTGGCAGGTGAAGCCAATTAAGCTACTGCCAAGGCAAGTAATGGCAGGTGAAGCCGTTGAAGCTACTGGCAAAGCAAGTACTGGCAGGTGAAGCCGTTGAAGCTACTGGCAAGGCAAGTTATTGTAGGTGAAGCCATTGAAGCTTCTGGTAAGGCAAGTACTGGCAGGTGAAGAAGTTGAAGCTACTGGTAAGGCAAGTACTGGCAGGTGAAGCCATTGAATCTACTGGAGAGGCAAGTACTGGCAGGTGAAGCCATTAAAGCTACTGGCAAGGCAAGTACTGGCAGGTGAAGCCGTTGAAGCTACTGGCAAGGCAAGTACTGGCAGGTGAAGCCGTTGAAGCTCCTGTCAAAGCAAGTACTTGGAGGTGAAGCCATTGAAGCTACTGGCAAGGCAAGTACTGGCAGGTGAAGCCGTTGAAGCTACTGGCAAGGCAAGTACTGGCAGGTGAAGCCGTTGAAACTACTGGCAAGGCAAGTACTGGCAGGTGAAGCCGTTGAAGGTACTGGCAAGGCAAGTACTGGCAGGTGAAGCCAATGAAGCTAATGCTTAGGGAAGTACTGGCATGTGAAGCCGTTGAAGCTACTGGCAAGGCAAGTACAGGCAGGTGAAGCTGTTGAAGCTACTGGCAAAGCAAGTAATGGCAGGTGAAGCCATTGAAGCTACTGGCAAAGCAAGTACTGGCAGGTGAAGCCAATTAAGCTACTGCCAAGGCAAGTAATGGCAGGTGAAGCCGTTGAAGCTACTGGCAAGGCAAGTACTGGCAGGTGAAGCTGTTGAAGCTACTGGCAAGGCAAGTTCTGGCAGGTGAAGCCATTGAAGCTTCTGGCAAAGCAAGTACTGGCAGGTGAAGCCAATGAAGGTACTGCCAAGTCAAGTACTGGCACGTGAAGCCATTGAAGCTACTGGCAAGGCAAGTACTGGCAGGTGAAGCAATTGAAGCTACTGGCAAGGCAAGTACTGGCAGGTAAAGCGAATGAAGCTACTTCCAAGGCAAATACTGGCACCTGAAGCCATTGAAGCTACTGGCAATGCAAGTACTGGCAGGTGAAGCCGTTGAAGCTACTTGCAAGGCAAGTACTGGCAGGTGAAGCCGTTGAAGCTACTGGCAAGGCAAGTACTGGCAGGTGAAGACGTTGAAGCTACTGGCAAGGCAAGTACTGGCAGGTGAAGACGTTGAAGCTACTGGCAAGGCAAGTACTGGCAGGTGAAGCCCTTGAAGCTACTGGCAAGGTAAGTACTGGCAGGTGAAGCCGTTGAAGCTACTGGCAAGGCAAGCACTGGCAGGTGAAGCCATTGAAGCTACTGGCAAGGCAAGTACTGGCAGGTGAAGCCAATGAAGCTACTTCCAAGGCAAGTACTGGCAGGTGAAGCCAATGAAGCTACTGGCAAGGCAAGTTCTGGCAGGTGAAGCTATTGAAGCTACTGGCAAGGCAAGTACTGGCAGGTGAAGCCAATGAAGCTAATGCCTAGGCAAGTACTGGCATGTGAAGCCGTTGAAGCTACTGGCAAGGCAAGTACAGGCAGGTGAAGCCGTTGAAGCTACTGGCAAGGCAAGTAATGGCAGGTGAAGCCATTGAAGCTACTGGCAAAGCAAGTACTGGCAGGTGAAGCCAATGAAGCTACTGGCAAGGCAAGTATTGGCAGGTGAAGCCGTTGAAGCTACTGGCAAGGCAAGTTCTGGCAGGTGAAGACATTGAAGCTTCTGGCAAAGCAAGTACTGGCAGGTGAAGCCAATGAAGGTACTGCCAAGGCAAGTACTGGCACATGAAGCCATTGAAGCTACTGGCAAGGCAAGAACTGGCAGGTGAAGCCCTTGAAGCTACTGGCAAGGCAAGTACTGGCAGGTGAAGCCGTTAAAGCTACTGGCAAGGCAATTACTGGCAGGTAAAGCCGTTAAAGCTACTGGCAAGGCAAGCACTGGCAGGTGAAGCCAATGAAGCTACTGGCAAGGCAAGTTCTGGCAGGTGAAGCCATTGAAGCTACTGGCAAGGCAAGTACTGGCAGGTGAAGCCGTTGAAGCTACTGGCAAGCCAAGTACTGGCAGATTTATTCATTGAAGCTACTGGCAAGGCAAAGCCGTTTAAGCTTCTGGCAAGGCAAGTAGTGGCCCGAGAAGCCATGGAAGTACTGGCGGACGTAGCCATTGAAGCTAATGGAAACGCAAGTACTGGCAGGTGAAGCCGTTGAAGCTAGTGGAAACGCCACTACTGGCGGATGAAGCCATTGGAGTAACTGACAAGGCAAGTACTGGCAGGTGAAGCCATTGAAGTTACTGGAGAGGCAAGTACTGGCAGGTGAAGCCGTTGAAGCTACTGGCAAGGCAAGTACTGGCAGGTGAAGCCAATGAAGCTACTGCCAACGCAAGTACTGGCAGGTGAAGACATTGAAGCTACTGGCAGGGCAAGTACTGGCAGGTGAAGCCGTTGAAGCTACTGACAAGGCAAGTACTGGCAGGTGACGCCAATGAAGCTACTGGCAAGGCAAGTACTGGCAGGTGAAGCCATTGAAGCTACTGGCAAGGCAAGTACTGGCAGGTAAAGCCAATGAAGCTACTTCCAAGGCAAATACTGGCACCTGAAGCCATTGAAGCTACTGGCAATGCAAGTACTGGCAGGTGAAGCCGTTGAAGCTACTGGCAAGGCAAGTTTTATTTATTTATTTATTTATTTATTACATTTTTATACCGCCCAATAGCCGAAGCTCTCTGGGCGGTTCACAAAAATTAAAACCATCATAAAACAACCAACAAGTTAAAAATACAAATACAAAATACAATATAAAAAGCACAACCAGGATAAAACCACGCAGCAAAATTGATATAAGGTTAAAATACAGAGTTAAAACAGTATAATTTAAATTTAAGTTAAAATTAAGTGTTAAAATACTGAGTGAATAAAAAGTTCTTCAGCTGGCGACGAAAGGAGTACAGTGTAGGCGCCAGGCGGACCTCTCTGGGGAGCTCATTCCACAACCGGGGTGCCACAGCGGAGAAAGCCCTCCTCCTAGTAGCCACCTGCCTCACTTCCTTTGGCAGGGGCTCACGGAGAAGGGCCCCTGTAGATGATCTTAAGGTCCGGGTAGGTACATATGGGAGGAGGCGTTCCTTCAAATAACCTGGCCCCAAACCGTTTAGGGCTTTAAATGTCAATACCAGCACTTTGAATCGGGCCCGGACCTGGACTGGCAGCCAATGAAGTTGTAAAAGGACTGGCGTAATGTGATCTCGCCAGCCAGTCCCTGTTAGTAAACGGGCTGCCCTGTTTTGTACCAGCTGAAGCTTCCGGACCGTTTTCAAAGGCAGCCCCACGTATAACGCATTGCAGTAATCCAAACGAGAGGTTATCAGAGCATGGATAACTGTAGCTAGGCTATCACTGTCCAGATAAGGGCGCAGTTGGTATATCAGCCTAAGCTGATAAAAGGTGCTCTTTGCCACTGAGTTCACCTGTGCCTCAAGTGACAGTTCCGGATCGAAGAGCACCCCCAAACTACGGACCCGATCCTTTAGGGAGAGTGCAACCCCGTCCAGGACGGGGCAAACATCACCTCGCCGGAAAAATGAACCACCCGCTAACAGTACCTCTGTCTTGTCTGGATTGAGTCTCAGTTTGTTAGCCCTTATCCAGTCCATTACCGTGCCCAGGCACTGGTTCAGAACAGTCTGGCAGGTGAAGCCATTGAATCTACTGGCAAGGCAAGTACTGGCAGGTGAAGCCGTTGAATCTACTGGCAAGGCAAGTACTGGCAGGTGGAGACGTTGAAGCTACTGGCAAGGCAAGTACTGGCAGGTGAAGACGTTGAAGCTACTGGCAAGGCAAGTACTGGCAGGTGAAGCCCTTGAAGCTACTGGCAAGGCAAGTACTGGCAGGTGAAGCCGTTGAAGCTACTGGCAAGGCAAGCACTGGCAGGTGAAGCCATTGAAGCTACTGGCAAGGCAAAGTCGTTTAAGCTACTGGCAAGGCAAGTACTGGCAGGTGAAGCCAATGAAGCTACTGGCAAGGCATGTACTGGCAGGTGAAGCCTTTGAAGCTCCTGGCAAGCCAAGTACTGGAAGATGAAGCCATTGAAGCTACTGGCAAGGCAAAGCCGTTTAAGCTACTGGTAAGGCAAGTACTGGCAGGTGAAGCCGTTGAAGTACTGGCGGACGAAGCCATTGAAGCTACTGGCAAGGCAAGTTTTATTTATTTATTTATTTATTACATTTTTATACCGCCCAATAGCCGAAGCTCTCTGGGCGGTTCACAAAAATTAAAACCATCATAAAACAACCAACAAGTTAAAAATACAAATACAAAATACAATATAAAAAGCACAACCAGGATAAAACCACGCAGCAAAATTGATATAAGGTTAAAATACAGAGTTAAAACAGTATAATTTAAATTTAAGTTAAAATTAAGTGTTAAAATACTGAGTGAATAAAAAGTTCTTCAGCTGGCGACGAAAGGAGTACAGTGTAGGCGCCAGGCGGACCTCTCTGGGGAGCTCATTCCACAACCGGGGTGCCACAGCGGAGAAAGCCCTCCTCCTAGTAGCCACCTGCCTCACTTCCTTTGGCAGGGGCTCACGGAGAAGGGCCCCTGTAGATGATCTTAAGGTCCGGGTAGGTACATATGGGAGGAGGCGTTCCTTCAAATAACCTGGCCCCAAACCGTTTAGGGCTTTAAATGTCAATACCAGCACTTTGAATCGGGCCCGGACCTGGACTGGCAGCCAATGAAGTTGTAAAAGGACTGGCGTAATGTGATCTCGCCAGCCAGTCCCTGTCAGTAAACGGGCTGCCCTGTTTTGTACCAGCTGAAGCTTCCGGACCGTTTTCAAAGGCAGCCCCACGTATAACGCATTGCAGTAATCCAAACGAGAGGTTATCAGAGCATGGATAACTGTAGCTAGGCTATCACTGTCCAGATAAGGGCGCAGTTGGTATATCAGCCTAAGCTGATAAAAGGTGCTCTTTGCCACTGAGTTCACCTGTGCCTCAAGTGACAGTTCCGGATCGAAGAGCACCCCCAAACTACGGACCCGATCCTTTAGGGAGAGTGCAACCCCGTCCAGGACAGGGCAAACATCACCTCGCCAGACAAATGAACCACCCGCTAACAGTACCTCCGTCTTGTCTTGATTGAGTCTCAGTTTGTTAGCCCTCATCCAGTCCATTACCGTGCCCAGGCACTGGTTCAGAACAGTCTGGCAGGTGAAGCCATTGAAGCTTCTGGCAAGGCAAGTACTAGCAGGTGAAGCCAATGAAGCTACTGCCAAGGCAAGTACTGGCAGGTGAAGCCGTTGAAGCTACTGGCAAGGCAAGTACTGGCAGGTGAAGCCCTTGAAGCTACTGGCAAGGCAAGTACTGGCAGGTGAAGCCATTGAAGCTACTGGCAAGGCAAGTACTGGTAGGTGAAGCCAATGAAGCTACTGCCAAGGCAAGTACTGACAGGTGAAGCCAATGAAGCTACTGTCAAGGCAAGTACTGGCAGGTGAAGCCGTTGAAGCTACTGGCAAGCCAAGTACTGGCAGATGAAGCCATTGAAGCTACTAGCAAGGCAAAGCCGTTTAAGCTACTGGCATGGCAAGTACTGGCCGGAGAAGCCATGGAAGTACTGGCGGACGTAGCCATTGAAGCTAATGGAAACGCAAGTACTGGCAGGTGAAGCCGTTGAAGCTACTAGAAATGCATCTACTGGCGGATGAAGCCATTGGAGTTACTGACAAGGCAAGTACTGGCAGGTGAAGCCATTGAATCTACTGGAGAGGCAAGTACTGGCAGGTGAAGCCGTTGAAGCTACTGGCAAGGCAAGTACTGGCAGGTGAAGCCAATGAAGCTACTGCCAACGCAAGTACTGGCAGGTAAAGCCGTTGAAGCTACTGGCAAGGCAAGTACTGGCAGGTGAAGCCGTTGAAGCTACTGACAAGGCAAGTACTGGTAGGTGAAGCCATTGAAGCTACTGGAGAGGCAAGTACTGGCAGGTGAAGCCGTTGAAGCAACTGGCAAGCCAAGTACTGGCAGGTGAAGCCGTTGAAGCTACTGGAAACGCAACTACTGGCGGATGAAGCCATTGGAGTTACTGTCAAGGCAAGTACTGGCAGTTGAAGCCATTGAAGCTACTGGCAAGGCAAGTACTGGCAGGTGAAGCCGTTTAAGCTACTGGCAAGCCAAGTACTGGCAGATGAAGCCATTGAAGCTACTTGCAAGGCAAAGCCGTTTAAGCTACTGGCAAGGCAAGTACTGGCCGGAGAAGCCATGGAAGTACTGGCGGACGTAGCCATTGAAGCTACTGGAAACGCAAGTACTGGCAGGTGAAGCCGTTGAAGCTACTGGAAATGCATCTACTAGCGGATGAAGCCATTGGAGTTACTGACAAGGCAAGTACTGGCAGGTGAAGCCATTGAATCTACTGGAGAGGCAAGTACTGGCAGGTGAAGCCGTTGAAGCTACTGGCAAGGCATATACTGGCAGGTGAAGCCAATGAAGCTACTGCCAACGCAAGTACTGGCAGGTGAAGCTGTTGAAGCTACTGGCAAGGCAAGTACTGGCAGGTGAAGCCGTTGAAGCTACTGACAAGGCAAGTACTGGTAGGTGAAGCCATTGAAGCTACTGGAGAGGCAAGTACTGGCAGGTGAAGCCGTTGAAGCTACTGGCAAGCCAAGTACTGGCAGGTGAAGCCGTTGAATCTACTGGAAACGCAACTACTGGCGGATGAAGCCATGGGAGTTACTGACAAGGCAAGTACTGGCAGTTGAAGCCATTGAAGCTACTGGAGAGGCAAGGACTGGCAGGTGAAGCCGTTGAAGCTACTGGCAAGGCAAGTACTGGCAGGTGATACAAATGAAGCTGCTGCCAAGGCAAGTACTGCCACGTGAAGCCATTGAAGCTACTGGCAAGGCAAGTACTGGCAGGTGAAGCCGTTGAATCTACTGGTAAGGCAAGTACTGGCAGGTGAAGCCGTTGAAGCTACTGCCAAGGCAAGTACTGGCAGGTGAAGCCGTTGAAGCTACTGGCAAGGCAAGTACTGGCAGGTGAAGCCGTTGAAGCTACTGGCAAGGCAAGTTCTTGCAGGTGAAGCCATTGAAGCTTATGGCAAGGCAAGTACTGGCAGGTGAAGACGTTGAAGCTACTGGCGAGGCAAGTACTGGCAGGTGAAGCCATTGAAGCTACTGGAGAGGCAAGTACTGGCAGGTGAAGCCGTTGAAGCTACTGGCAAGGCAAGTGCTGGCAGGTGAAGCCATTAAAGCTACTGGCAAGGCAAGTACTGGCAGGTGAAGCCGTTGAAGCTACTGGCAAGGCAAGTACTGGCAGGTGAAGCCATTGAAGCTACTGGGAAGGCAAGTACTGGCAGGTGAAGCCGTTTAAGCTACTGGTAAGGCAAGTACTGGCAGGTGAAGCCAATGAAGCTAATGCCAAGGCAAGTACTGGCATGTGAAGCCGTTGAAGCTACTGGCAAGGCAAGTACAGGCAGGTGAAGCCGTTGAAGCTACTGGCAAAGCAAGTACTGGCAGGTGAAGCCAATGAAGGTACTGCCAAGGCAAGTACTGGCACGTGAAGCCGTTGAAGCTACTGGCAAGGCAAGTACTGGCAGGTGAAGCCATTGAAGCTACTTGCAAGGCAAGTACTGGCAGGTAAAGCCAATGAAGCTACTTCCAAGGCAAATACTGGCACCTGAAGCCATTGAAGCTACTGGCAAGGCAAGTACTGGCAGGTGAAGCCGTTGAAGCTACTTGCAAGGCAAGTACTGGCAGGTAAAGCCAATGAAGCTGCTGCCAAGGTAAGTACTGCCACGTGAAGCCATTGAAGCTACTGGCAAGGCAAGTACTGGCAGGTGAAGCCGTTGAATCTACTGTCAAGGCAAGTACTGGCAGGTGAAGCTGTTGAAGCTACTGGCAAGGCAAGTACTGGCAGGTGAAGCCGTTGAAGCTACTGGCAAGGCAAGTTCTTGCAGGTGAAGCCATTGAAGCTTCTGGTAAGGCAAGTACTGGCAGGTGAAGACGTGGAAGCTACTGGCAAGGCAAGTACTGGCAGGTGAAGCCATTGAATCTACTGGAGAGGCAAGTACTGGCAGGTGAAGCCGTTGAAGCTACTGGCAAGGCAAGTACTGGCAGGTGAAGCCATTAAAGCTACTGGCAAGGCAAGTACTGGCAGGTGAAGCCGTTGAAGCTACTGGCAAGGCAAGTACTGGCAGGTGAAGCAGTTGAAGCTCCTGTCAAAGCAAGTACTTGGAGGTGAAGCCATTGAAGCTACTGGCAAGGCAAGTACTGGCAGGTGAAGCCGTTGAAGCTACTGGCAAGGCAAGTACTGGCAGGTGAAGCCGTTGAAGCTACTGGCAAGCCAAGTACTGGCAGGTGAAGCCGTTGAAGCTACTGGCAAGGCAAGTACTGGCAGGTGAAGCCAATGAAGCTAATGCTTAGGCAAGTACTGGCAGGTGAAGCCGTTGAAGCTACTGGCAAGGCAAGTACTGGCAGGTGAAGCCGTTGAAGCTACTGGCAAGGCAAGTTCTGGCAGGTGAAGCCATTGAAGCTTCTGGCAAAGCAAGTACTGGCAGGTGAAGCCAATGAAGGTACTGCCAAGTCAAGTACTGTCACGTGAAGCCATTGTAGCTACTGGCAAGGCAAGTACTGGCAGGTGAAGCCATTGAAGCTACTGGCAAGGCAAATACTGGCAGGTAAAGCGAATGAAGCTACTTCCAAGGCAAATACTGGCACCTGAAGCCATTGAAGCTACTGGCAAGGCAAGTACTGGCAGGTGAAGCCGTTGAAGCTACTTGCAGGGCAAGTACTGGCAGGTGAAGACGTTGAAGCTACTGGCAAGGCAAGTACTGGCAGGTGAAGACGTTGAAGCTACTGGCAAGGCAAATACTGGCAGGTGAAGCCCTTGAAGCTACTGGCAAGGCAAGTACTGGCAGGTGAAGCCGTTGAAGCTACTGGCAAGCCAAGTACTGGCAGATGAAGCCATTGAAGCTACTTGCAAGGCAAAGCCGTTTAAGCTACTGGCAAGGCAAGTACTGGCCGGAGAAGCCATGGAAGTACTGGCGGACGTAGCCATTGAAGCTACTGGAAACGCAAGTACTGGCAGGTGAAGCCGTTGAAGCTACTGGAAATGCATCTACTAGCGGATGAAGCCATTGGAGTTACTGACAAGGCAAGTACTGGCAGGTGAAGCCCTTGAATCTACTGGAGAGGCAAGTACTGGCAGGTGAAGCCGTTGAAGCTACTGGCAAGCCAAGTACTGGCAGGTGAAGCGGTTGAAGCTACTGGAAACGCAACTACTGGCGGATGAAGCCATTGGAGTTACTGACAAGGCAAGTACTGGCAGTTGAAGCCATTGAAGCTACTGGAGAGGCAAGGACTGGCAGGTGAAGCCGTTGAAGCTACTGGCAAGGCAAGTACTGGCAGGTGATACAAATGAAGCTGCTGCCAAGGCAAGTACTGCCACGTGAAGCCATTGAAGCTACTGGCAAGGCAAGTACTGGCAGGTGAAGCCGTTGAATCTACTGGTAAGGCAAGTACTGGCAGGTGAAGCCGTTGAAGCTACTGCCAAGGCAAGTACTGGCAGGTGAAGCCGTTGAAGCTACTGGCAAGGCAAGTACTGGCAGGTGAAGCCGTTGAAGCTACTGGCAAGGCAAGTTCTTGCAGGTGAAGCCATTGAAGCTTATGGCAAGGCAAGTACTGGCAGGTGAAGACGTTGAAGCTACTGGCAAGGCAAGTACTGGCAGGTGAAGCCATTGAAGCTACTGGAGAGGCAAGTACTGGCAGGTGAAGCCGTTGAAGCTACTGGCAAGGCAAGTGCTGGCAGGTGAAGCCATTAAAGCTGCTGGCAAGGCAAGTACTGGCAGGTTAAGCCGTTGAAGCTACTGGCAAGGCAAGTACTGGCATGTGAAGCCGTTGAAGCTACTGGCAAGGCAAGTACAGGCAGGTGAAGCCGTTGAAGCTACTGGCAAAGCAAGTACTGGCAGGTGAAGCCAATGAAGGTACTGCCAAGGCAAGTACTGGCACGTGAAGCCGTTGAAGCTACTGGCAAGGCAAGTACTGGCAGGTGAAGCCATTGAAGCTACTTGCAAGGCAAGTACTGGCAGGTAAAGCCAATGAAGCTACTTCCAAGGCAAATACTGGCACCTGAAGCCATTGAAGCTACTGGCAATGCAAGTACTGGCAGGTGAAGCCGTTGAAGCTACTGGCAAGGCAAGTACTGGCAGGTGAAGCCGTTGAATCTACTGGCAAGGCAAGTACTGGCAGGTGAAGACGTTGAAGCTACTGGCAAGGCAAGTACTGGCAGGTGAAGACGTTGAAGCTACTGGCAAGGCAAGTACTGGCAGGTGAAGCGTTTGAAGCTACTGGCAAGGCATGTACTGGCAGTTGAAGCCAATGAAGCTACTGCCAACGCAAGTACTGGCAGGTGAAGCTGTTGAAGCTACTGGCAAGGCAAGTACTGGCAGGTGAAGCCGTTGAAGCTACTGACAAGGCAGGTACTGGTAGGTGAAGCCATTGAAGCTACTGGAGAGGCAAGTACTGGCAAGTGAAGCCGTTGAAGCTATTGGCAAGCCAATTACTGGCAGGTGAAGCCGTTGAAGCTACTGGAAACGCAACTACTGGCGGATGAAGCCATTGGAGTTACTGACAAGGCAAGTACTGGCAGTTGAAGCCATTGAAGCTACTGGAGAGGCAAGGACTGGCAGGTGAAACCGTTGAAGCTACTGGCAAGGCAAGTACTGGCAGGTGAAACCAATGAAGCTGCTGCCAAGGCAAGTACTGCCACGTGAAGCCATTGAAGCTACTGGCAAGGCAAGTACTGGCAGGTGAAGCCGTTGAATCTACTGTCAAGGCAAGTACTGGCAGGTGAAGCTGTTGAAGCTACTGGCAAGGCAAGTACTGGCAGGTGAAGCCGTTGAAGCTACTGGCAAGGCAAGTTCTTGCAGGTGAAGCCATTGAAGCTTCTGGTAAGGCAAGTACTGGCAGGTGAAGACGTTGAAGCTACTGGCAAGGCAAGTACTGGCAGGTGAAGCCATTGAATCTACTGGAGAGGCAAGTACTGGCAGGTGAAGCCGTTGAAGCTACTGGCAAGGCAAGTACTGGCAGGTGAAGCCATTAAAGCTACTGGCAAGGCAAGTACTGGCAGGTGAAGCCGTTGAAGCTACTGGCAAGGCAAGTACTGGCAGGTGAAGCCGTTGAAGCTCCTGTCAAAGCAAGTACTTGGAGGTGAAGCCATTGAAGCTACTGGCAAGGCAAGTACTGGCAGGTGAAGCCGTTGAAGCTACTGGCAAGGCAAGTACTGGCAGGTGAAGCCGTTGAAGCTACTGGCAAGCCAAGTACTGGCAGGTGAAGCCGTTGAAGCTACTGGAAATGCAAGTACTTGCAGGTGAAGCCGTTGAAGCTACTGGCAATTCAAGTACTGGCAGGTGAAGCCGTTGAAGCCACTGGCAAGGCAAGTACTGGCAGGTGAAGCCGTTGAAGCTACTGGCAAGGCAAGTACTGGCAGGTGAAGCCGTTGAAGCTTCTGGCAAGGCAAGTACTGGCAGGTGAAGCCAATGAAGCTACTGCCAAGGCAAGTACTGGCAGGTGAAGGCGTTGAAGCTACTGGCAAGGCAAGTACCGGCAGGTGAAGCCATTGAAGCTACTGGCAAGGCAAAGCCATTTAAGTTACTGGCAAGGCAAGTACTGGCCCGAGAAGCCATCCAAGTACTATCGGACGAAGCCAATGAAGCTACTGGAAATGCAAGTACTGGCAGGTGAAGCCGTTGAAGCTACTGGAAATGCAAGTACTGGCAGGTGAAGCCGTTGAAGCTACTGGCAAGGCAAGTACTGGCAGGTGAAGCCATTGAAGCAATTGGCAAGGCAAGTACTGGCAGGTGAAGCCGTTGAAGCTAATGCCAAGGCAAGTACTGGCAGGTGAAGCCATTGAATCTACTGGCAAGGCAAGTACTGGCTGGTGAAGCCATTGAAGCTACTGGCAAAGCAAGTACTGGTAGGTGAAGCCAATGAAGCTACTGGCAAGGCAAGTACTGGCAGGTGAAGCCGTTGAAGCTACTGGCAAGGAAAGTACTGGCAATTGAAGACGTTGAAGCTACTGGCAAGGCAAGTACTGGCAGGTGAAGCCATTGAAGCTACTGGCAAGGCAAGTACTGGCAGGTGAAGCCATTGAAGCTACTGGCAAGGCAAGTACTGGCAGGTGAAGCCATTGAAGCTACTGGCAAGGCAAAGCCGTTGAAGCTACTGGCAAGGCAAGTAATGGCAGGTGAAGCCATTGAAGCTTCTGGCAAGGCAAGTACTAGCAGGTGAAGCCAATGAAGCTACTGCCAAGGCAAGTACTGGCAGGTGAAGCCGTTGAAGCTACTGGCAAGGCAAGTACTGGCAGGTGAAGCCCTTGAAGCTACTGGCAAGGCAAGTACTGGCAGGTGAAGCCATTGAAGCTACTGGCAAGGCAAGTACTGGCAGGTGAAGCCATTGAAGCTACTGGCAAGGCAAAGCCGTTGAAGCTACTGGCAAGGCAAGTAATGGCAGGTGAAGCCATTGAAGCTACTGGCAAGGCAAGTACTGGAAGGTGAAGCCATTGAAGCTACTGGCAAGGCAAAGCCGTTGAAGCTACTGGCAAGGCAAGTACTGGCAGGTGAAGCCATTGAAGCTACTGGCAAGGCAAGTACTGGCAGGTGAAGCCGTTGAAGCTACTGGCAAGCCAAGTACTGGCAGGTGAAGCCGTTGATGCTACTGGCAAGGCAAGTACTGGCAGGTGAAGCCGTTGAAGCTACTGGAAAGGCAAGTACTGGAAAGTGAAGCCAATGATGCTAATGCCAAGGCAAGTACTGTCATGTGAAGCCGTTGAAGCTACTGGCAAGGCAAGTACTGGCAGGTGAAGCCGTTGAAGCTGCTGGCTAGGCAAGTACTGGCAGGTGAAGCCATTGAAGCTACTGGAAAGGCAAAGCCGTTGAAGCTACTGGCAAGGCAAGTTTTATTTATTTATTTATTTATTACATTTTTATACCGCCCAATAGCCGAAGCTCTCTGGGCGGTTCACAAAAATTAAATCCATCATAGAACAACCAACAAGTTAAAAAAACAAAGGTGCTCTTTGCCACTGAGTTCACCTGTGCCTCAAGTGACAGTTCCGGATCGAAGAGCACCCCCAAACTATGGACCTGATCCTTTAGGGAGAGTGCAACCCCGTCCAGGACAGGGCAAACATCACCTCGCCGGAGAAATGAACCACTCGCTAACAGTACCTCCGTCTTGTCTTGATTGAGTCTCAGTTTGTTAGCCCTCATCCAGTCCATTACCGTGCCCAGGCACTGGTTCAGAACAGTCTGGCAGGTGAAGCCATTGAAGCTTCTGGCAAGGCAAGTACTGGCAGGTGAAGCCAATGAAGCTACTGCCAAGGCAAGTACTGGCAGGTGAAGGCGTTGAAGCTACTGGCAAGGCAAGTACCGGCAGGTGAAGCCATTGAAGCTACTGGCAAGGCAAAGCCATTTAAGTTACTGGCAAGGCAAATACTGGCCCGAGAAGCGATCCAAGTACTATCGGACGAAGCCAATGAAGCTACTGGAAATGCAAGTACTGGCAGGTGAAGCCGTTGAAGCTACTGGAAATGCAAGTACTGGCAGGTGAAGCCGTTGAAGCTACTGGCAAGGCAAGTACTGGCAGGTGAAGCCATTGAAGCAATTGGCAAGGCAAGTACTGGCAGGTGAAGCCGTTGAAGCTAATGCCAAGGCAAGTACTGGCAGGTGAAGCCATTGAATCTACTGGCAAGGCAAGTACTGGCTGGTGAAGCCATTGAAGCTACTGGCAAAGCAAGTACTGGTAGGTGAAGCCAATGAAGCTACTGGCAAGGCAAGTACTGGCAGGTGAAGCCGTTGAAGCTACTGGCAAGGAAAGTACTGGCAATTGAAGACGTTGAAGCTACTGGCAAGGCAAGTACTGGCAGGTGAAGCCATTGAAGCTACTGGCAAGGCAAGTACTGGCAGGTGAAGCCATTGAAGCTACTGGCAAGGCAAAGCCGTTGAAGCTACTGGCAAGGCAAGTACTGGCAGGTGAAGCCATTGAAGCTACTGGCAAGGCAAGTACTGGCAGGTGAAGCCATTGAAGCTACTGGCAAGGCAAAGCCGTTGAAGCTACTGGCAAGGCAAGTACTGGCAGGTGAAGCCATTGAAGCTACTGGCAAGGCAAGTACTGGCAGGTGAAGCCGTTGAAGCTACTGGCAAGGCAAGTACTGGCAGGTGAAGCCGTTGATGCTACTGGCAAGGCAAGTACTGGCAGGTGAAGCCGTTGAAGCTACTGGCAAGGCAAGTACTGGAAAGTGAAGCCAATGATGCTAATGCCAAGGCAAGTACTGTCATGTGAAGCCGTTGAAGCTACTGGCAAGGCAAGTACAGGCAGGTGAAGCCGTTGAAGCTACTGGCAAGGCAAGTACTGGCAGGTGAAACCATTGAAGCTACTGGTAAAGCAAGTACTGTCAGGTGAAGCCAATGAAGCTACTGCCAAGGCATGTAATGGCAGGTGAAGCCGATGAAGCTTCTGGCAAGGCAAGTACTGGCAGGTGAAGCCGTTGAAGCTACTGGAAAGGCAAGTTCTGGAAGGTGAAGCCACTGAAGCTTCTGGCAAGGCAAGTACTGGCAGGTGAAGCCAATGAAGGTACTGCCAAGGCAAGTACTGGCACGTGAAGTCATTGAAGCTACTGGCAATGCATGTACTGGCAGGTGAAGCCATTGAAGCTACTGGCAAGGCAAGTACTGGCAGGTAAAGCCAATGAAGCTACTTCCAAGGCAAATACTGGCACCTGAAGCCATTGAAGCTACTGGCAAGGCAAGTACTGGCAGGTGAAGCCGTTGAAGCTACTGGCAAGGCAAGTACTGGCAGGTGAAGCCATTGAAGCTACTGGCAAGGCAAGTACTGGCAGGTGAAGCCATTGAAGCTACTGGCAAGGCAAAGCCGTTGAAGCTACTGGCAAGGCAAGTTTTATTTATTTATTTATTTATTACATTTTTATACCGCCCAATAGCCGAAGCTCTGGGCGGTTCACAAAAATTAAAACCATCATAAAACAACCAACAAGTTAAAAAAACAAAGGTGCTCTTTGCCACTGAGTTCACCTGTGCCTCAAGTGACAGTTCCGGATCGAATAGCACCCCCAAACTATGGACCTGATCCTTTAGGGAGAGTGCAACCCCGTCCAGGACAGGGCAAACATCACCTCGCCGGACAAATGAACCACCCGCTAACAGTACCTCCATCTTGTCTGGATTGAGTCTCAGTTTGTTAGCCCTCATCCAGTCCATTACCGTGCCCAGGCACTGGTTCAGAACAGTCTGGCAGGTGAAGCCATTGAAGCTTCTGGCAAGGCAAGTACTGGCAGGTGAAGCCAATGAAGCTACTGCCAAGGCAAGTACTGGCAGGTGAAGGCGTTGAAGCTACTGGCAAGGCAAGTACCGGCAGGTGAAGCCATTGAAGCTACTGGCAAGGCAAAGCCATTTAAGTTACTGGCAAGGCAAGTACTGGCCCGAGAAGCGATCCAAGTACTTTCGGACGAAGCCAATGAAGCTACTGGAAATGCAAGTACTTTCAGGTGAAGCCGTTGAAGCTACTGGAAATGCAAGTACTGGCAGGTGAAGCCGTTGAAGCTACTGGCAAGGCAAGTACTGGCAGGTGAAGCCATTGAAGCAATTGGCAAGGCAAGTACTGGTAGGTGAAGCCGTTGAAGCTAATGCCAAGGCAAGTACTGGCAGGTGAAGCCGTTGAATCTACTGGCAAGGCAAGTACTGGCAGGTGAAGCCATTGAAGCTACTGGCAAGGCAAGTACTGGCAGGAGAAGCCATTGAAGCTACTGGCAAGGCAAAGCCGTTGAAGCTACTGGCAAGGCAAGTACTGGCAGGTGAAGCCATTGAAGCTACTGGCAATTCAAGTACTGGCAGGTGAAGCCGTTGAAGCTACTGGCAAGGCAAGTACTGGCAGGTGAAGCCGTTGATGCTACTGGCAAGGCAAGTACTGGCAGGTGAAGCCGTTGAAGCTACTGGCAAGGCAAGTACTGGAAAGTGAAGCCAATGATGCTAATGCCAAGGCAAGTACTGTCATGTGAAGCCGTTGAAGCTACTGGCAAGGCAAGTACAGGCAGGTGAAGCCGTTGAAGCTACTGGCAAGGCAAGTACTGGCAGGTGAAGCCAATGAAGCTACTGCCAAGGCAAGTACTGGCAGGTGAAGGCGTTGAAGCTACTGGCAAGGCAAGTACCGGCAGGTGAAGCCATTGAAGCTACTGGCAAGGCAAAGCCATTTAAGTTACTGGCAAGGCAAGTACTGGCCCGAGAAGCCATCCAAGTACTATCGGACGAAGCCAATGAAGCTACTGGCAAGGCAAGTACTGGCAGGTGAAGCCGTTGAAGCTACTGGCAAGGGAAGTACTGGCAGGTGAAGCCGTTGAAGCTACTGGCAAGGAAAGTACTGGCAATTGAAGACGTTGAAGCTACTGGCAAGGCAAGTACTGGCAGGTGAAGCCATTGAAGCTACTGGCAAGGCAAGTACTGGCAGGTGAAGCCATTGAAGCTACTTCCAAGGCAAATACTGGCACTTGAAGCCATTGAAGCTACTGGCAAGGCAAAGCCGTTGAAGCTACTGGCAAGGCAAGTACTGGCAGGTGAAGCCATTGAAGCTACTGGCAAGGCAAGTACTGGCAGGTGAAGCCATTGAAGCTACTGGCAAGGCAAAGCTGTTGAAGCTACTGGCAAGGCAAGTACTGGCAGGTGAAGCCATTGAAGCTACTGGCAAGGCAAGTACTGGCAGGTGAAGCCGTTGAAGCTACTGGCAAGGCAAGTACTGGCAGGTGAAGCCGTTGATGCTACTGGCAAGGCAAGTACTGGCAGGTGAAGCCGTTGAAGCTACTGGCAAGGCAAGTACTGGAAAGTGAAGCCAATGATGCTAATGCCAAGGCAAGTACTGTCATGTGAAGCCGTTGAAGCTACTGGCAAGGCAAGTACAGGCAGGTGAAGCCGTTGAAGCTACTGGCAAGGCAAGTACTGGCAGGTGAAACCATTGAAGCTACTGGTAAAGCAAGTACTGTCAGGTGAAGCCAATGAAGCTACTGCCAAGGCAAGTAATGGCAGGTGAAGCCGATGAAGCTTCTGGCAAGGCAAGTACTGGCAGGTGAAGCCGTTGAAGCTACTGGAAAGGCAAGTTCTGGAAGGTGAAGCCACTGAAGCTTCTGGCAAGGCAAGTACTGGCAGGTGAAGCCAATGAAGGTACTGCCAAGGCAAGTACTGGCACGTGAAGTCATTGAAGCTACTGGCAATGCATGTACTGGCAGGTGAAGCCATTGAAAATACTGGCAAGGCAAGTACTGGCAGGTAAAGCCAATGTAGCTACTTCCAAGGCAAATACTGGCACCTGAAGCCATTGAAGCTACTGGCAAGGCAAGTACTGGCAGGTGAAGCCGTTGAAGCTACTGGCAAGGCAAGTACTGGCAGGTGAAGCCATTGAAGCTACTGGCAAGGCAAGTACTGGCAGGTGAAGCCATTGAAGCTACTGGCAAGGCAAAGCCGTTGAAGCTACTGGCAAGGCAAGTTTTATTTATTTATTTATTTATTACATTTTTATACCGCCCAATAGCCGAAGCTCTGGGCGGTTCACAAAAATTAAAACCATCATAAAACAACCAACAAGTTAAAAAAACAAAGGTGCTCTTTGCCACTGAGTTCACCTGTGCCTCAAGTGACAGTTCCGGATCGAAGAGCACCCCCAAACTATGGACCTGATCCTTTAGGGAGAGTGCAACCCCGTCCAGGACAGGGCAAACATCACCTCGCCGGACAAATGAACCACCCGCTAACAGTACCTCCATCTTGTTTGGATTGAGTCTCAGTTTGTTAGCCCTCATCCAGTCCATTACCGTGCCCAGGCACTGGTTCAGAACAGTCTGGCAGGTGAAGCCATTGAAGCTTCTGGCAAGGCAAGTACTGGCAGGTGAAGCCAATGAAGCTACTGCCAAGGCAAGTACTGGCAGGTGAAGGCGTTGAAGCTACTGGCAAGGCAAGTACCGGCAGGTGAAGCCATTGAAGCTACTGGCAAGGCAAAGCCATTTAAGTTACTGGCAAGGCAAGTACTGGCCCGAGAAGCCATCCAAGTACTTTCGGACGAAGCCAATGAAGCTACTGGAAATGCAAGTACTGGCAGGTGAAGCCGTTGAAGCTACTGGAAAGGCAAGTACTGGCAGGTGAAGCCGTTGAAGCTACTGGCAAGGCAAGTACTGGCAGGTGAAGCCATTGAAGCAATTGGCAAGGCAAGTACTGGCAGGTGAAGCCGTTGAAGCTAATGCCAAGGCAAGTACTGGCAGGTGAAGCCGTTGAATCTACTGGCAAGGCAAGTACTGGCAGGTGAAGCCATTGAAGCTACTGGCAAGGCAAGTACTGGCAGGTGAAGCCATTGAAGCTACTGGCAAGGCAAAGCCGTTGAAGCTACTGGCAAGGCAAGTACTGGCAGGTGAAGCCATTGAAGCTACTGGCAAGGCAAGTACTGGCAGGTGAAGCCGTTGAAGCTACTGGCAAGGCAAGTACTGGCAGGTGAAGCCGTTGATGCTACTGGCAAGGCAAGTACTGGCAGGTGAAGCCGTTGAAGCTACTGGCAAGGCAAGTACTGGAAAGTGAAGCCAATGATGCTAATGCCAAGGCAAGTACTGTCATGTGAAGCCGTTGAAGCTACTGGCAAGGCAAGTACAGGCAGGTGAAGCCGTTGAAGCTACTGGCAAGGCAAGTACTGGCAGGTGAAACCATTGAAGCTACTGGTAAAGCAAGTACTGGCAGGTGAAGCCAATGAAGCTACTGCCAAGGCAAGTAATGGCAGGTGAAGCCGATGAAGCTTCTGGCAAGGCAAGTATTGGCAGGTGAAGCCGTTGAAGCTACTGGAAAGGCAAGTTCTGGAAGTTGAAGCCACTGAAGCTTCTGGCAAGGCAAGTACTGGCAGGTGAAGCCAATGAAGGTACTGCCAAGGCAAGTACTGGCACGTGAAGTCATTGAAGCTACTGGCAATGCATGTACTGGCAAGTGAAGCCATTGAAGCTACTGGCAAGGCAAGTACTGGCAGGTAAAGCCAATGAAGCTACTTCCAAGGCAAATACTGGCACCTGAAGCCATTGAAGCTACTGGCAAGGCAAGTACTGGCAGGTGAAGCCGTTGAAGCTACTGGCAAGGCAAGTACTGGCAGGTGAAGCCATTGAAGCTACTGGCAAGGCAAGTACTGGCAGGTGAAGCCATTGAAGCTACTGGCAAGGCAAAGCCGTTGAAGCTACTGGCAAGGCAAGTTTTATTTATTTATTTATTTATTACATTTTTATACCGCCCAATAGCCGAAGCTCTGGGCGGTTCACAAAAATTAAAACCATCATAAAACAACCAACAAGTTAAAAAAACAAAGGTGCTCTTTGCCACTGAGTTCACCGGTGCCTCAAGTGACAGTTCCGGATCGAAGAGCACCCCCAAACTATGGACCTGATCCTTTAGGGAGAGTGCAACCCCGTCCAGGACAGGGCAAACATCACCTCGCCGGACAAATGAACCACCCGCTAACAGTACCTCCGTCTTGTCTGGATTGAGTCTCAGTTTGTTAGCCCTCATCCAGTCCATTACCGTGCCCAGGCACTGGTTCAGAACAGTCTGGCAGGTGAAGCCATTGAAGCTTCTGGCAAGGCAAGTACTGGCAGGTGAAGCCAATGAAGCTACTGCCAAGGCAAGTACTGGCAGGTGAAGGCGTTGAAGCTACTGGCAAGGCAAGTACCGGCAGGTGAAGCCATTGAAGCTACTGGCAAGGCAAAGCCATTTAAGTTACTGGCAAGGCAAGTACTGGCCCGAGAAGCCATCCAAGTACTTTCGGACGAAGCCAATGAAGCTACTGGAAATGCAAGTACTGGCAGGTGAAGCCGTTGAAGCTACTGGAAATGCAAGTACTGGCAGGTGAAGCCGTTGAAGCTACTGGCAAGGCAAGTACTGGCAGGTGAAGCCATTGAAGCAATTGGCAAGGCAAGTACTGGCAGGTGAAGCCGTTGAAGCTAATGCCAAGGCAAGTACTGGCAGGTGAAGCCGTTGAATCTACTGGCAAGGCAAGTACTGGCTGGTGAAGCCATTAAAGCTACTGGCAAACCAAGTACTGGCAGGTGAAGCCAATGAAGCTACTGGCAAGGCAAGTACTGGCAGGTGAAGCCGTTGAAGCTACTGGCAAGGAAAGTACTGGCAATTGAAGATGTTGAAGCTACTGGCAAGGCAAGTACTGGCAGGTGAAGCCATTGAAGCTACTGGCAAGGCAAGTACTGGCAGGTGAAAGCCGTTGAAGCTACTGGCAAGGCAAGTTCTGGCAGGTGAAGCCATTGAAGCTAATGGCAAGGCAAGTACTGCCAGGTTAAGCCAATGAAGCTACTGCCAAGCAAGTACTGGCAGGTGAAGCCAATGAAGCAACTGGCAAGGGAAGTTCTGGCAGGTGAAGCCAATGAAGCTACTGCAAAGGCAAGTACTGGCAGGTGAAGCCATTGAAGCTACTGGCAAGGCAAGTACTGGCAGGTGAAGCCGTTGAAGCTACTGCCAAGGCAAGTACTGGTAGGTGAAGCCAATGAGACTACTGGCAAGACAAGCACTGGCAGGTGAAGCCATTGAAGCTACTGGCAAGGCAAGTACTGGCAGGTGAAGGCGTTGAAACTACTGGCAAGGCAAGTACTGGCAGATGAAGCCAATGAAGCTACTGCCAAGGCAAGTACTGGCACATGAAGCCATTGAAGCTACTGGCAATGCAAGTACTGGCAGGTGAAGCCGTTGAAGCTACTGGTAAGGCAAGTACTGGCAGGTGAAGCCGTTGAAGCTACTGGCAAGGCAAGTATTGCAGGTGAAGCCATTGAAGCTACTGGCAAGGCAAGTACTGGCAGGTGAAGCCGTTGAAGCAACTGGCAAGGCAAGTACTGGCAGGTGAAGCCGTTGAAGCTACTGGCAAGGCAAGTACTGGCAGGTGAAGCCGTTGAAGCTACTGGCAAGGCAAGTACTGGCAGGTGAAGCCATTGAAGCTACTGGCAAGGCAAGTACAGGCAGGTGAAGCCAATGAAGCTACTGCCAAGGCAAGTACTGGCAGGTGAAGCCATTGAAGCTACTGGCAAGGCAAGTTCTGGCAGGTGAAGCCATTGAAGCTACTGGCAAGGCTAGTTTTATTTATTTATTTATTTATTTATTACATTTTTATACCGCCCAATAGCCGAAGCTCACTGGGCGGTTCACAAAAATTAAAACCATCATAAAACAACCAACAAGTTAAAAATACAAATACAAAATACAATATAAAAAGCACAACCAGGATAAAACCACGCAGCAAAATTGATATAAGGTTAAAATACAGAGTTAAAACAGTATAATTTAAATTTAAGTTAAAATTAAGTGTTAAAATACTGAGAGAATAAAAAGGTCTTCAGCTGGCGACGAAAGGAGTACAGTGTAGGCGCCAGGCGGACCTCTCTGGGGAGCTCATTCCACAACCGGGGTGCCACAGCGGAGAAAGCCCTCCTCCTAGTAGCCACCTGCCTCAATTCCTTTTGCAGGGGCTCACGGAGAAGGGCCCCTGTAGATGATCTTAAGGTCCGGGTAGGTACATATGGGAAGAGGCGTTCCTTCAAATAACCTGGCCCCAAACCGTTTAGGGCTTTAAATGTCAATACCAGCACTTTGAATCGGGCCCGGACCTGGACTGGCAGCCAATGAAGTTGTAAAAGGACTGGCGTAATGTGATCTCGCCAGCCAGTCCCTGTTAGTAAACGGGCTGCCCTGTTTTGTACCAGCTGAAGCTTTCGGACCGTTTTCAAAGGCAGCCCCACGTATAACGCATTGCAGTAATCCAAACGAGAGGTTATCAGAGCATGGATAACTGTAGCTAGGCTATCACTGTCCAGATAAGGGCGCAGTTGGTATATCAGCCTAAGCTGATAAAAGGTGCTCTTTGCCACTGAGTTCACCTGTGCCTCAAGTGACAGTTCCGGATCGAAGAGCACCCCCAAACTACGGACCCGATCCTTTAGGGAGAGTGCAACCCCGTCCAGGACAGGGCAAACATCACCTCGCCGGACAAATGAACCACCCGCTAACAGTACCTCCGTCTTGTCTTGATTGAGTCTCAGTTTGTTAGCCCTCATCCAGTCCATTACCGTGCCCAGGCACTGGTTCAGAACAGTCTGGCAGGTGAAGCCATTGAAGCTTCTGGCAAGGCAAGTACTAGCAGGTGAAGCCAATGAAGCTACTGCCAAGGCAAGTACTGGCAGGTGAAGCCGTTGAAGCTACTGGCAAGGCAAGTACTGGCAGGTGAAGGCGTTGAAGCTGCTGGCAAGGCAAGTACTGGCAGGTGAAGCCATTGAAGCTACTGGCAAGGCAAGTACTGGCAGGTGAAGCCGTTTAAGCTACTGGTAAGACAAGTACTGGCAGGTGAAGACATTGAAGCTACTGGCAAGGCAAGTACTGGCAGGTGAAGCCGTTGAAGCTACTGGCAAGGCAAGTACTGGCAGGTGAATCCGTTGAAGCTACTGGCAAGGCAAGTACTGGCAGGTGAAGCCATTGAAGCTACTGGCAAGGCAAGTACTGGCAAGTGAAGCCATTGAAGCTACTGACAAAGCAAGTACTGGCAGGTGACGCCGTTGAAGCTACTGGCAAGACAAGTACTGGCAGGTGAAGCCATTAAAGCTACTGGCAAGGCAAGTACTGGCAGGTGAAGCCGTTGAAGCTACTGGCAAGGCAAGTACTGGCAGGTGAAGCCGTTGAAGCTCCTGTCAAAGCAAGTACTTGGAGGTGAAGCCATTGAAGCTACTGGAAAGGCAAGTACTGGCAGGTGAAGCCGTTGAAGCTACTGGCAAGCCAAGTACTAGCAGGTGAAGCCGTTGAAGCTACTGGCAAGGCAAGAACTGGCAGGTGAAGCCGTTGAAGCTACTGGCAAGGCAAGTACTGGCAGGTGAAGCCAATGAAGCTAATGCCTAGGCAAGTACTGGCATGTGAAGCCGTTGAAGCTACTGGCAAGGCAAGTACTGGCAGGTGAAGCCGTTGAAGCTACTGGCAAGGCAAGGTCTGGCAGGTGAAGCCATTGAAGCTTCTGGCAAAGCAAGTACTGGCAGGTGAAGCCAATGAAGGTACTGCCAAGGCAAGTACTGGCACGTGAAGCCATTGAACCTACTGGCAAGGCAAGTACTGGCAGGTGAAGCCATTGAAGCTACTGGCAAGGCAAGTACTGGCAGGTAAAGCCAATGAAGCTACTTCCAAGGCAAATACTGGCACCTGAAGCCATTGAAGCTATTGGCAATGCAAGTACTGGCAGGTGAAGCCATTGAAGCTACTGGCAAGGCAAGTACTGGCAGGTGAAGCCATTGAAGCTACTGGCAAGGCAAGTACTGGCAGGTGAAGCCAATGAAGCTACTGGCAAGGCAAGTACTGGCAGGTGAAGCCAATGAAGTTACTGGCAAGGCAAGTTCTGGCAGATGAAGCCATTGAAGCTACTGGGAAGGCAGGTACTGGCAGGTGAAGCCATTGAAGCTACTGGCAAGGCAAAGCCGTTGAAGCTACTGGCAAGGCAAGTACTCGCCGGAGAAGCCATGGAAGTACTGGCGGACGTAGCCATTGAAGCTACTGGCAGGGCAAGTACAGGCAGGTGAAGCCATTGAAGCTACTGCCAAGGCAATTACTGGCAGGTGAAGCCAATGAAGCTACTGCCAAGGCAAGTACTGGCACGTGAAGCCATTGAAGCTACTGGCAGTGCAAGTACTTGCAGTTAAAGCCGTTGAAGCTACTGGCAAGGCAAGTACTGGCAGGTAACGCCAATGAAGCTACTGCAAAGGCAAGTACTGGCACGTGAAGCCATTGAAGCTACTGGTAAGACAAGTACTGGTAGGTGAAGCCATTGAAGCTACTGGAGAGGCAAGTACTGGCAGGTGAAGCCGTTGAAGGTACTGGCAAGCCAAGTACTGGCAGGTGAAGCCAATGAAGGTACTGCCAAGACAAGTACTGGCACGTGAAGCCATTGAAGCTACTGGCAAGGCAAGTACTGGCAGGTGAAGCCATTGAAGCTACTGGCAAGGCAAGTACTGGCAGGTAAAGCCAATGAAGCTACTTCCAAGGCAAATACTGGCACCTGAAGCCATTGAAGCTACTGGCAATGCAAGTACTGGCAGGTGAAGCCATTGAAGCTACTGGCAAGGCAAGTACTGGCAGGTGAAGCCATTGAAGCTACTGGCAAGGCAAGTACTGGCAGGTGAAGCCAATGAAGCTACTGGCAAGGCAAGTACTGGCAGGTGAAGCCAATGAAGCTACTGGCAAGGCAAGTTCTGGCAGGTGAAGCCATTGAAGCTACTGGGAAGGCAGGTACTGGCAGGTGAAGCCATTGAAGCTACTGGCAAGGCAAAGCCGTTGAAGCTACTGGCAAGGCAAGTACTCGCCGGAGAAGCCATGGAAGTACTGGCGGACGTAGCCATTGAAGCTACTGGCAAGGCAAGTACAGGCAGGTGAAGCCATTGAAGCTACTGCCAAGGGAATTACTGGCAGGTGAAGCCAATGAAGCTACTGCCAAGGCAAGTACTGGCACGTGAAGCCATTGAAGCTACTGGCAGTGCAAGTACTTGCAGTTAAAGCCGTTGAAGCTACTGGCAAGGCAAGTACTGGCAGGTAACGCCAATGAAGCTACTGCAAAGGCAAGTACTGGCACGTGAAGCCATTGAAGCTACTGGTAAGACAAGTACTGGTAGTTGATGCCATTGAAGCTACTGGAGAGGCAAGTACTGGCAGGTGAAGCCGTTGAAGCTACTGGCAAGCCAAGTACTGGCAGGTGAAGCCGTTGAAGCTACTGGTAACGCATCTACTGGCGGATGAAGTCATTGGAGTTACTGACAAGGCAAGTACTGGCAGTTGAAGCCATTGAAGCTATTGGAGAGGCAAGGACTGGCAGGTGAAGCCGTTGAAGCTACTTTCAAGGCAAGTACTGGCAGGTGAAACCAATGAAGCTGCTGCCAAGGCAAGTACTGCCACGAGAAGCCATTGAAGCTACTGGCAAGGCAAGTACTGGCACGTGAAGCCGTTGAATCTACTGACAAGGCAAGTACTGGCAGGTGAAGCCGTTGAAGCTACTGGCAAGGCACGTACTGGCAGGTGAAGCCGTTGAAGCTACTGGCAAGGCAAGTACTGGCAGGTGAAGCCGTTGAAGCTACTGGCAAGGCAAGTTCTTGCAGGTGAAGCCATTGAAGCTTCTGGCAAGGCAAGTACTGGCAGGTGAAAATGTTGAAGCTACTGGCAAGGCAAGTACTGGCAGGTGAAGCCATTGAATCTACTGGAGAGGCAAGTACTGGCAGGTGAAGCCGTTGAAGCTACTGGCAAGGCAAGTACTGGCAGGTGAAGCCATTGAAGCTACTGGCAAGGCAAGTACAGGCAGGTGAAGCTGTTGAAGCTACTGGCAAGGCAAGTAATGGCAGGTGAAGCCATTGAAGCTACTGGCAAAGCAAGTACTGGCAGGTGAAGCCAATGAAGCTACTGCCAAGGCAAGTAATGGCAGGTGAAGCCAATGAAGCTACTGCCAAGGCAAGTAATGGCAGGTGAAGCCGTTGAAGCTACTGGCAAGGCAAGTACTGGCAGGTGAAGCCGTTGAAGCTACTGGCAAGGCAAGTTCTGGCAGGTGAAGCCATTGAAGCTTCTGGCAAAGCAAGTACTGGCAGGTGAAGCCAATGAAGGTACTGCCAAGGGAAGTACTGGCACGTGAAGCCACTGAAGCTACTTGCAAGGGAAGTACTGGCAGGTGAAGCCATTGAAGCTACTGGCAAGGCAAGTACTGGCAGGTAAAGCCAATGAAGCTACTTCCAAGGCAAATACTGGCACCTGAAGCCATTGAAGTTACTGGCAATGCAAGTACTGGCAGGTGAAGCCGTTGAAGCTATTTGCAAGGCCAGTACTGGCAGGTGAAGCCGTTGAAGCTACTGGCAAGGCAAGTACTGGCAGGTGAAGCCCTTGAAGCTACTTGCAAGGCCAGTACTGGCAGATGAAGCCGTTGAAGCTACTGGCAAGGCAAATACTGGCAGGTGAAGCCCTTGAAGCTACTGGCAAGCCAAGTACTGGCAGATTTAGTCATTGAAGCTACTGGCAAGGCAAAGCCGTTTAAGCTACTGGCAAGGCAAGTAGTGGCCCGAGAAGACATGGAAGTACTGGCGGACGAAGCCATTGAATCTACTGGAAACTCAATTACTGGCAGGTGAAGCCGTTGAAGCTACTGGCAAGGCAAGTACTGGCAGGTGAAGCCGTTGAAGCTACTGGCAAAGCAAGTACTGGCAGTTGAAGCTATTGAAGCTACTGGCAGGCAAGTACTGGCAGGTGAAGCCGTTGAAGCTACTTACAAGGCAAGTACTGGCAGGTGATTACATTGAAGCTACTGGCAAGGCAAGTACTGGTAGGTGAAGCCATTGAAGCTACTGGCAAGGTAAGTACTGGCAGGTAAAGCCAATGAAGCTACTTCCAAGGCAAATACTGGCACCTGAAGCCATTGAAGATACTGACAAGGCAAGTACTGGCAGGTGAAGCCGTTCAAGCTACTGGCAAGGCAAGTACTGGCAGGTGAAGCCATTGAAGCTACTGGCAAGGCAAGTACTGGCAGGTGAAGCCATTGAAGCTACTGGCAAAGCAAGTACTGGCAAGTGAAGCCAATGAAGCTACTGCCAACGCAAGTAATGCGAGGTGAAGCCGTTGAAGGTACTGGCAAGGCAAGTACTGGCAGGTGAATCCGTTGAAGCTACTGGCAAGGCATGTTCTGGCAGGTGAAGCCATTAAAGCTTCTGGCAAGGCAAGTACTGGCAGGTGAAGCTGTTGAAGCTACTAGCAAGGCAAGCACTGGCAGGTGAAGCCATTGAAGCTACTGGCAACGCAAGTACTGGCAGGTGAAGCCAATGAAGCTACTGTCAAGGCAAGTACTGGCAGGTGAAGCCAATGAAGCTACTGGCAAGGCAAGTTCTGGCAGGTGAAGCCATTGAAGCTACTGGCAAGGCAAGTACTGGCAGGTGAAGCCGTTGAAGCTACTGGCAAGCCAAGTTCTGGCAGATTTAGTCATTGAAGCTACTGGCAAGGCAAAGCCGTTTAAGCTACTGGCAAGGCAAGTAGTGGCCCGAGAAACCATGGAAGTACTGGCGGACGAAGCCATTGAATCTACTGGTAACTCAAGTACTGGCAGGTGAAGCCGTTGAAGCTACTGGAAACGCCACTACTGGCGGATGAATCCATTGGAGTAACTGACAAGGCAAGTATTGGCAGGTGAAGCCATTGAAGCTAATGGAGAGGCAAGTACTGGCAGGTGAAGCCGTTGAAGCTACTGCCAAGGCAAGTACAGGCAGGTGAAGCCGTTGAAGCTACTGGCAAGGCAAGTACTGGCAGGTGAAGCCATTGAAGCTACTGGCAAAGCAAGTACTGGCAAGTGAAGCCAATGAAGCTACTGCCAACGCAAGTAATGCCAGGTGAAGCCGTTGAAGCTACTGGAAAGGCAAGTACTGGCAGGTGAAGCCGTTGAAGCTACTGGCAAGGCATGTTCTGGCAGGTGAAGCCATTGAAGCTTCTGGCAAGGCAAGTACTGGCAGGTGAAGCCGTTGAAGCTACTGGCAAGGCAAGCACTGGCAGTTGAAGCCATTGAAGCTACTGGCAAGGCAAGTACTGGCAGGTGAAGCCAATGAAGCTACTGTCAAGGCAAGTATTGGCAGGTGAAGCCATTGAAGCTAATGGAGAGGCAAGTACTGGCAGGTGAAGCCGTTGAAGCTACTGCCAAGGCAAATACAGGCAGGTGAAGCCGTTGAAGCTACTGGCAAGGCAAGTACTGGCAGGTGAAGCCATTGAAGCTACTGGCAAAGCAAGTACTGGCAAGTGAAGCCAATGAAGCTACTGCCAACGCAAGTAATGCCAGGTGAAGCCGTTGAAGCTACTGGAAAGGCAAGTACTGGCAGGTGAAGCCGTTGAAGCTACTGGCAAGGCATGTTCTGGCAGGTGAAGCCATTGAAGCTTCTGGCAAGGCAAGTACTGGCAGGTGAAGCCGTTGAAGCTACTGGCAAGGCAAGCACTGGCAGTTGAAGCCATTGAAGCTACTGGCAAGGCAAGTACTGGCAGATGAAGCCGTTGAAGCTACTAGAAAGGCAAGTACTGGCAGGTGAAGCCGTTGAAGCTACTGGCAAGCCAAGTACTGGCAGGTGAAGCCGTTGAAGCTACTGGCAAGGCAAGTACTGGCAGGTGAAGCCGTTGAAGCTACTGGCAAGGCAAGTACTGGCAGGTGAAGCCAATGAAGCTAATGCCTAGGCAAGTACTGGCATTTGAAGCCGTTGAAGCTACTGGCAAGGCAAGTACTGGCAGGTGAAGCCGTTGAAGCTACTGGCAAGGCAAGTACTGGCAGGTGAAGCCGTTGAAGCTCCTGTCAAAGGAAGTACTTGGAGGTGAAGCTATTGAAGCTACTGGCAAGGCAAGTACTGGCAGGTGAAGCCGTTGAAGCTACTGGCAAGGCAAGTACTGGCAGGTGAAGCCGTTGAAGCTACTGGCAAGGCAAGTACTGGCAGGTGAAGCCGTTGAAGCTATTGGCAAGGCAAGTACTGGCAGGTGAAGCCAATGATGCTATTGCCTAGGCAAGTACTGGCATGTGAAGCCGTTGAAGCTACTGGCAAGGCAAGTACAGGCAGGTGAAGCTGTTGAAGCTACTGGCAAGGCAAGTAATGGCAGGTGAAGCCATTGAAGCTACTGGCAAAGCAAGTACTGGCAGGTGAAGACAATGAAGCTACTGCCAAGGCAAGTAATGGCAGGTGAAGCCGTTGAAGCTACTGGCAAGGCAAGTACTGGCAGGTGAAGCCGTTGAAGCTACTGGCAAGGCAAGTTCTGGCAGGTGAAGCCATTGAAGCTTCTGGCAAAGCAAGTACTGGCAGGTGAAGCCAATGAAGGTACTGCCAAGGCAAGTACTGGCACGTGAAGCCACTGAAGCTACTGGCAAGGCAAGTACTGGCAGGTGAAGCCATTGAAGCTACTGGCAAGGCAAGTTCTGGCAGGTAAAGCCAATGAAGCTACTTCCAAGGCAAATACTGGCACCTGAAGCCATTGAAGTTACTGGCAATGCAAGTACTGGCAGGTGAAGCCGTTGAAGCTACTTGAAAGGCCAGTACTGGCAGGTGAAGCCATTGAAGCTACTGGTAAGGGAAGTACTGGCAGGTGAAGACGTTGAAGCTACAGCCAAGGCAAGTACTGGCAGGTGAAGACGTTGAAGCTACTGGCAAGGCAAGTACTGGCAGGTGAAGCCCTTGAAGCTACTGGCAAGGCAAGTACTGGCAGGTGAAGCCGTTGAAGCTACTGGCAAGGCAAGCACTGGCAAGTGAAGCCATTGAAGCTACTGGCAAGGCAAGTACTGGCAGGTGAAGCCAATGAAGCTACTTCCAAGGCAAGTACTGGCAGGTGAAGCCAATGAAGCTACTGGCAAGGCAAGTTCTGGCAGGTGAAGCCATTGAAGCTACTGGCAAGGCAAGTACTGGCAAGTGAAGCCGTTGAAGCTACTGGCAAGCCAAGTACTGGCAGATTTAGTCATTGAAGCTACTGGCAAGGCAAAGCCGTTTAAGCTACTGGCAATGCAAGTAGTGGCCCGAGAAGCCATGGAAGTACTGGCGGACGAAGCCATTGAATCTACTTGAAACTCAAGTACTGGCAGGTGAAGCCGTTGAAGCTACTGGAAACGCCACTACTGGCGGATGAAGCCATTGGAGTAACTGACAAGGCAAGTACTGGCAGGTGAAGCCATTGAAGCTACTGGAGAGGCAAGTACTGGCAGATGAAGCCGTTGAAGCTACTGGCAAGGCAAGTACTGGCAGGTGAAGCCGTTGAAGCTACTGGCAAGGCAAGTACTGGCAGGTGAAGCCATTGAAGCTACTGGCAGGGCAAGTACTGGCAGGTGAAGCCGTTGAAGCTACTGACAAGGCAAGTACTGGTAGGTGATTACATTGAAGCTACTGGCAAGGCAAGTACTGGTAGGTGAAGCCATTGAAGCTACTGGCAAGGCAAGTACTGGCAGGTAAAGCCAATGAAGCTACTTCCAAGGCAAATACTGGCACCTGAAGCCATTGAAGATACTGACAAGGCAAGTACTGGCAGGTGAAGCCGTTGAAGCTACTGGCAAGGCAAGTACTGGCAGGTGAAGCCATTGAAGCTACTGGCAAGGCAAGTACTGGCAGGTGAAGCCATTGAAGCTACTGGCAAAGCAAGTACTGGCAAGTGAAGCCAATGAAGCTACTGCCAACGCAAGTAATGCCAGGTGAAGCCGTTGAAGGTACTGGCAAGGCAAGTACTGGCAGGTGAATCCGTTGAAGCTACTGGCAAGGCATGTTCTGGCAGGTGAAGCCATTGAAGCTTCTGGCAAGGCAAGTACTGGCAGGTGAAGCCGTTGAAGCTACTGGCAAGGCAAGCACTGGCAGGTGAAGCCATTGAAGCTACTTGCAAGGCAAGTACTGGCAGGTGAAGCCAATGAAGCTACTGCCAAGGCAAGTACTGGCAGGTGAAGCCAATGAAGCTACTGGCAAGGCAAGTTCTGGCAGGTGAAGCCATTGAAGCTACTGGCAAGGCAAGTACTGGCAGGTGAAGCCGTTGAAGCTACTGGCAAGCCAAGTTCTGGCAGATTTAGTCATTGAAGCTACTGGCAAGGCAAAGCCGTTTAAGCTACTGGCAAGGCAAGTAGTGGCCCGAGAAACCATGGAAGTACTGGCGGACGAAGCCATTGAATCTACTGGAAACTCAAGTACTGGCAGGTGAAGCCGTTGAAGCTACTGGAAACGCCACTACTGGCGGATGAAGCCATTGGAGTAACTGACAAGGCAAGTATTGGCAGGTGAAGCCATTGAAGCTAATGGAGAGGCAAGTACTGGCAGGTGAAGCCGTTGAAGCTACTGCCAAGGCAAGTACAGGCAGGTGAAGCCGTTGAAGCTACTGGCAAGGCAAGTACTGGCAGGTGAAGCCGTTGAAGCTACTGGCAATTCAAGTACTGGCAGGTGAAGCCGTTGAAGCTACTGGAAATGCAAGTACTGGCAGGTGAAGCCGTTGAAGCTACTGGCAATTCAAGTACTGGCAGGTGAAGCCAATGAAGCTACTGCCAAGGCAAGTACTGGCAGGTGAAGCCATTGAAGGTACTGGCAAGGGAAATACTGGCAGGTGAAGCCGTTGAAGCTACTGGAAGGGAAGTACTGGCAGGTGAAGCCGTTGAAGCTACTGGCAAGGCAAGTACTGGCAGACGAAGCCAATGAAGCTACTGGCAAGGCAAGTAGTGGCAGGTGAAGCCGTTGAAGCTACTGGCAAGGCAAAGCCGTTTAAGTTACTGTCAAGGCAAGTACTGGCCCGAGAAGACATCAAAGTACTTGCAGACGAAGCCAATGAAGCTACTGTAAATGCAAGTACTGGCAGGTGAAGCCGTTGAAGCTACTGGTAAGGCAAGTACAGGCAGGTGAAGCCGTTGAAGCTACTGGCAAGGCAAGTACTGGCAGGTGAAGCCGTTGAAGCTACTGGCAATGCAAGTACTGGCAGGTGAAGCCATTGAAGCTACTGGCAAGGCAAGTACTGGCAGGTGAAGCTGTTGAACCTACTGACAAAGCAAGTTCTGGCAGGTGAAGCCGTTGAAGCTACTGGCAAGGCAAGTACTGGCAGGTGAAGCCGTTGAACCTACTGGCAAGGGAAGTACTGGCAGGTGAAGCCGTTGAAGCTACTGGCAAGGCAAGTACTGGCAGGTGAAGCCGTTGAAGCTACTGGCAATTCAAGTACTGGCAGGTGAAGCCGTTGAAGCTACTGGAAATGCAAGTACTGGCAGGTGAAGCCGTTGAAGCTACTGGCAATTCAAGTACTGGCAGGTGAAGCCAATGAAGCTACTGCCAAGGCAAGTATTGGCAGGTGAAGCCGTTGAAGCTACTGGCAAGGCAAGTACTGGCAGGAGAAGCCGTTGAAGCTACTGGCAAGCCAAGTACTGGCAGGTGAAGCCATTGAAGCTAATGGCAAGGCAAAGCCGTTTAAGTTACTGTCAAGGCAAGTACTGGCCCGAGAAGACATCAAAGTACTGGCAGACGAAGCCAATGAAGCTACTGTAAATGCAAGTACTGGCAGGTGAAGCCGTTGAAGCTACTGGTAAGGCAAGTACAGGCAGGTGAAGCCGTTGAAGCTACTGGCAAGGCAAGTACTGGCAGGTGAAGCCGTTGAAGCTACTGGCAAGGCAAGTACTGGCAGGTGAAGCCATTGAAGCTACTGGCAAGGCAAGTACTGGCAGGTGAAGCTGTTGAACCTACTGACAAAGCAAGTTCTGGCAGGTGAAGCCGTTGAAGCTACTGGCAAGGCAAGTACTGGCAGGTGAAGCCTTTGAACCTACTGGCAAGGGAAGAACTGGCAGGTGAAGCCGTTGAAGCTACTGGCAAGGCAAGTACTGGCAGGTGAAGCCGTTGAAGCTACTGGCAATTCAAGTACTGGCAGGTGAAGCCGTTGAAGCTACTATCAAGCCAAGTACTGGCAGGTGAAGCCGTTGAAGCTACTGGCAATTCAAGTACTGGCAGGTGAAGCCAATGAAGCTACTGCCAAGGCAAGTACTGGCAGGTGAAGCCGTTGAAGGTACTGGCAAGGGAAATACTGGCAGGTGAAGCCGTTGAAGCTACTGGAAGTGAAGTACTGGCAGGTGAAGCCGTTGAAGCTACTGGCAAGGCAAGTACTGGCAGGTGAAGCCGTTGAAGCTACTGGCAAAGCCGTTTAAGTTACTGTCAAGGCAAGTACTGGCCCGAGAAGACATCAAAGTACTTGCAGACGAAGCCAATGAAGCTACTGTAAATGCAAGTACTGGCAGGTGAAGCCGTTGAAGCTACTGGTAAGGCAAGTACAGGCAGGTGAAGCCGTTGAAGCTACTGGCAAGGCAAGTACTGGCAGGTGAAGCCGTTGAAGCTACTGGCAAGGCAAGTACTGGCAGGTGAAGCCATTGAAGCTACTGGCAAGGCAAGTACTGGCAGGTGAAGCTGTTGAACCTACTGACAAAGCAAGTTCTGGCAGGTGAAGCCGTTGAAGCTACTGGCAAGGCAAGTACTGGCAGGTGAAGCCGTTGAAGCTACTGGCAAGCCAAGTACTGGCAGGTAAAGCCGTTGAAGCTAATGGCAAGGCAAGTACTGGCAGGTGTAGCCGTTGAAGCTACTGGCAAGGCAAGTACTGGCAGGTGAAGCCGTTGAAGGTACTGGCAAGGGAAATACTGGCAGGTGAAGCCGTTGAAGCTACTGGCAAGGCAATTACTGGCAGGTGAAGCCGTTGAAGCTACTGGCAAGGCAAGTACTGGCAGGTGAAGCCGTTGAAGCTACTGGCAAGGCAAGTACTGGCAGGTGAAGCCGTTGAAGCTACTGGCAATGCAAGTACTGGCAGGAGAAGCCGTTGAAGCTACTGGCAAGCCAAGTACTGGCAGGTGAAGCCGTTGAAGCTAATGGCAAGGCAAGTACTGGCAGGTGTAGCCGTTGAAGCTACTGGCAAGGCAAGTTCTGGCAGGTGAAGCCGTTGAAGCTACTGGCAAGGCAAGTACTGGCAGGTGAAGCCGTTGAAGCTACTGGCAAGGGAAGTACTGGCAGGTGAAGCCGTTGAAGCTACTGCCAATTCAAGTACTGTCAGGTGAAGCCAATGAAGCTACTGCCAAGGCAAGTACTGGCAGGTGAAGCCGTTGAAGCTACTTGAAAGGGAAGTACTGGCAGGTGAAGCCGTTGAATCTACTGGCAAGGCGAGTACTGGCAGTTGAAACCAATGAAGCTACTGGCAAGGCAAGTACTGGCAGGTGAAGCCGTTGAAGCTACTGGCAAGGCAAGTACTGGTGGACGAAGCCAATGAAGCTACTGGAAATGCAAGTACTGGCAGGTGAAGCCGTTGAAGCTACTGGCAATTCAAGTACTGGCAGGTGAAGCCGTTGAAGCTACTGGCAAGGCAAATACTGGCAGGTGAATCCGTTGAAGCTACTGGCAAGGCAAGTACTGGCAGGTGAAGCCGTTGAAGCTACTGGCAAGGCAAGTACTGGTGGACGAAGCCAATGATGCTACTGGAAATGCAAGTACTGGCAGGTGAAGCCGTTGAAGCTACTGGCAATTCAAGTACTGGCAGGTGAAGCCAATGAAGCTACTGCCAAGGCAGGTACTGGCAGGTGAAGCCGTTGAAGCTACTGGAAATGCAAGTACTGGCAGACGAAGCCAAAGAAGCTACTGGAAAAGCAAGTACTGGCAGGTGAAGCCGTTGAAGCTACTGGCAAGGGAAGTACTGGCGGACGAAGCCAATGAAGCTACTCGAAATGCAAGTACTGGCAGGTGAAACCGTTGACGCTACTGGCAAGGCAAGTACTGGCAGGTGAAGCCGTTGAAGCTACTGGCAAGGCAAATACTGGCAGGTGAAGCCGTTGAAGCTACTGGCAAGGCAAGTACTGGCAGGTGAAGTTGTTGAAGCTACTGGCAAGGCAAGTACTGGCAGGTGAAGCCGTTGAAGCTACTGGCAAGGCAAGTACTGGCAGGTGAAGCCGTTGAAGCTACTGGCAAGGTAAGTACTGGTGGACGAAGCCAATGAAGCTACTGGAAATGCAAGTACTGGCAGGTGAAGCCATTGAAGCTACTGGCAATTCAAGTACTGGCAGGTGAAGCCGTTGAAGCTACTGGCAAGGCAAGTACTGGCAGGTGAAGCCGTTGAAGCTACTGGCAAGGCAAGTACGGGCAGGTGAAGCTGTTGAAGCTACTGGCAATTCAAGTACTGGCAGGTGAAGCCGTTGAAGCTACTGGAAATGCAAGTACTGGAAGGTGAAGCCGTTGAAGCTACTGGCAATTCAAGTACTGGCAGGTGAAGCCAATGAAGCTACTGCCAAGGCAAGTACTGGCAGGTGAAGCCGTTGAAGCTACTTGCAAGGGAAGTACTGGCAGGTGAAGCCGTTGAAACTACTGGCAAGGGAAGTAATGGCAGGCGAAGCCGTTGAAGCTAATGGCATGGCAAGTACTGGCAGGTGAAGCCGTTGAAGCTACTGGCAAGGCAAGTACTGGCAGGTGAAGCCGTTGAACCTACTGGCAAGGCAAGTACTGGCAGGAGAAGCTGTTGAAGCTAATGGCAAGGCAAGTACTGGCAGGTGAAGCCGTTGAAGCTACTGGCAAGGCAAGTACTGGCAGGTGAAGCCGTTGAAGCTACTGGCAAGGCAAAGCCGTTTAAGTTACTGGCAAGGCAAGTACTGGCCCGAGAAGACATCGAAGTACTGGCGGACGAAGCCAATGAAGCTACTGTAAATGCAAGTACTGGCAGGTGAAACCGTTGAAGCTACTGGCAATTCAAGTACTGGCAGGTGAAGCCGTTGAAGCTACTGGCAAGGCAAGTACTGGCAGGTGAAGCCGTTGAAGCTACTGGCAAGGCAAGTACTGGCAGGTGAAGCTGTTGAAGCTACTGGCAATTCAAGTACTGGCAGGTGAAGCCGTTGAAGCTACTGGAAATGCAAGTACTGGAAGGTGAAGCCGTTGAAGCTACTGGCAATTCAAGTACTGGCAGGTGAAGCCAATGAAGCTACTGCCAAGGCAAGTACTGGCAGGTGAAGCCGTTGAAGCTACTTGCAAGGGAAGTACTGGCAGGTGAAGCCGTTGAAACTACTGGCAAGGGAAGTAATGGCAGGCGAAGCCGTTGAAGCTAATGGCATGGCAAGTACTGGCAGGTGAAGCCGTTGAAGCTACTGGCAAGGCAAGTACTGGCAGGTGAAGCCGTTGAACCTACTGGCAAGGCAAGTACTGGCAGGAGAAGCTGTTGAAGCTAATGGCAAGGCAAGTACTGGCAGGTGAAGCCGTTGAAGCTACTGGCAAGGCAAGTACTGGCAGGTGAAGCCGTTGAAGCTACTGGCAAGGCAAAGCCGTTTAAGTTACTGGCAAGGCAAGTACTGGCCCGAGAAGACATCGAAGTACTGGCGGACGAAGCCAATGAAGCTACTGTAAATGCAAGTACTGGCAGGTGAAACCGTTGAAGCTACTGGCAATTCAAGTACTGGCAGGTGAAGCCGTTGAAGCTACTGGCAAGGCAAGTACTGGCAGGTGAAGCCGTTGAAGCTACTGGCAAGGCAAGTACTGGCAGGTGAAGCTGTTGAAGCTACTGGCAATTCAAGTACTGGCAGGTGAAGCCGTTGAAGCTACTGGAAATGCAAGTACTGGAAGGTGAAGCCGTTGAAGCTACTGGCAATTCAAGTACTGGCAGGTGAAGCCAATGAAGCTACTGCCAAGGCAAGTACTGGCAGGTGAAGCCGTTGAAACTACTGGCAAGGGAAGTAATGGCAGGCGAAGCCGTTGAAGCTAATGGCAAGGCAAGTACTGGCAGGTGAAGCCGTTGAAGCTACTGGCAAGGCAAGTACTGGCAGGTGAAGCCGTTGAAGCTACTGGCAATGCAAGTACTGGCAGGAGAAGCCGTTGAAGCTACTGGCAAGCCAAGTACTGGCAGGTGAAGCCATTGAAGATAATGGCAAGGCAAGTACTGGCAGGTGAAGCCGTTGAAGCTACTGGCAAGGCAAATACTGGCAGGTGAAGCCGTTGAAGCTACTGGCAAGGCAAGTACTGGCAGGTGAAGTTGTTGAAGCTACTGGCAAGGCAAGTACTGGCAGGTGAAGCCGTTGAAGCTACTGGCAAGGCAAGTACAGGCAGGTGAAGCCGTTGAAGCTACTGGCAAGGCAAGTACTGGTGGACGAAGCCAATGAAGCTACTGGAAATGCAAGTACTGGCAGGTGAAGCCGTTGAAGCTACTGGCAATTCAAGTACTGGCAGGTGACGCCGTTGAAGCTACTGGCAAGGCAAGTACTGGCAGGTGAAGCCGTTGAAGCTACTGGCAAGGCAAGTACGGGCAGGTGAAGCTGTTGAAGCTACTGGCAATTCAAGTACTGGCAGGTGAAGCCGTTGAAGCTACTGGAAATGCAAGTACTGGAAGGTGAAGCCGTTGAAGCTACTGGCAATTCAAGTACTGGCAGGTGAAGCCAATGAAGCTACTGCCAAGGCAAGTACTGGCAGGTGAAGCCGTTGAAGCTACTTGCAAGGGAAGTACTGGCAGGTGAAGCCGTTGAAACTACTGGCAAGGGAAGTAATCGCAGGCGAAGCCGTTGAAGCTAATGGCATGGCAAGTACTGGCAGGTGAAGCCGTTGAAGCTACTGGCAAGGCAAGTACTGGCAGGTGAAGCCGTTGAAGCTACTGGCAAGGCAAGTACTGGCAGGAGAAGCCGTTGAAGCTACTGGCAAGCCAAGTACTGGCAGGTGAAGCCGTTGAAGCTAATGGCAAGGCAAGTACTGGCAGGTGAAGCCGTTGAAGCTACTGGCAAGGCAAGTACTGGCAGGTGAAGCCGTTGAAGCTACTGGCAAGGCAAAGCCGTTTAAGTTACTGGCAAGGCAAGTACTGGCCCGAGAAGACATCGAAGTACTGGCGGACGAAGCCTATGAAGCTACTGTAAATGCAAGTACTGGCAGGTGAAACCGTTGAAGCTACTGGCAATTCAAGTACTGGCAGGTGAAGCCGTTGAAGCTACTGGCAAGGCAAGTACTGGCAGGTGAAGCCGTTGAAGCTACTGGAAATGCAAGTACTGGAAGGTGAAGCCGTTGAAGCTACTGGCAATTCAAGTACTGGCAGGTGAAGCCAATGAAGCTACTGGCAAGGCAAGTACTGGCAGGTGAAGCCGTTGAAGCTACTGGCAATTCAAGTACTGGCAGGTGAAGCCGTTGAAGCTTCTGGAAATGCAAGTACTGGCAGGTGAAGCCGTTGAAGCTACTGGCAATTCAAGTACTGGCAGGTGAAGCCAATGAAGCTACTGCCAAGGCAAGTATTGGCAGGTGAAGCCTTTGAAGCTACTGGCAAGGCAAGTACTGGCAGGAGAAGCCGTTGAAGCTACTGGTAAGCCAAGTACTGGCAGGTGAAGCCGTTGAAGCTAATGGCAAGGCAAAGCCGTTTAAGTTACTGTCAAGGCAAGTACTGGCCCGAGAAGACATCAAAGTACTTGCAGACGAAGCCAATGAAGCTACTGTAAATGCAAGTACTGGCAGGTGAAGCCGTTGAAGCTACTGGTAAGGCAAGTACAGGCAGGTGAATCCGTTGAAGCTACTGGCAAGGCAAGTACTGGCAGGTGAAGCCGTTGAAGCTACTGGCAAGGCAAGTACTGGCAGTTGAAGCCATTGAAGCTACTGGCAAGGCAAGTACTGGCAGGTGAAGCTGTTGAACCTACTGACAAAGCAAGTTCTGGCAGGTGAAGCCGTTGAAGCTACTGGCAAGGCAAGTACTGGCAGGTGAAGCCGTTGAAGCTACTGGCAAGGGAAGTACTGGCAGGTGAAGCCGTTGAAGCTACTGGCAAGGCAAGTACTGGCAGGTGAAGCCGTTGAAGTTACTGGCAAGGCAAGTACTGGCAGGAGAAGCCGTTGAAGCTACTGGCAAGCCAAGTACTGGCAGGTGAAGCCGTTGAAGCTAATGGCAAGGCAAGTACTGGCAGGTGAAGCCGTTGAAGCTACTGGCAAGGCAAGTACTGGCAGGTGAAGCCGTTGAAGGTACTGGCAAGGGAAATACTGGCAGGTGAAGCCGTTGAAGCTACTGGCAAGGCAATTACTGGCAGGTGAAGCCGTTGAAGCTACTGGCAAGGCAAGTACTGGCAGGTGAAGCCGTTGAAGCTACTGGCAAGGCAAGTACTGGCAGGTGAAGCCGTTGAAGCTACTGGCAAGGGAAGTACTGGCAGGTGAAGCCGTTGAAGCTACTAGCAATTCAAGTACTGTCAGGTGAAGCCAATGAAGCTACTGCCAAGGCAAGTACTGGCAGGTGAAGCCGTTGAAGCTACTTGAAAGGGAAGTACTGGCAGGTGAAGCCGTTAAATCTACTGGCAAGGCAAGTACTGGCAGTTGAAACCAATGAAGCTACTGGCAAGGCAAGTACTGGCAGGTGAAGCCGTTGAAGCTACTGGCAAGGCAAGTACTGGCATGTGAAGCCGTTGAAGCTACTGGCAAGGCAAGTACTGGTGGACGAAGCCAATGAAGCTACTGGAAATGCAAGTATTGGCAGGTGAAGCCGTTGAAGCTACTGGCAATTCAAGTACTGGCAGGTGAAGCCGTTGAAGCTACTGGCAAGGCAAATACTGGCAGGTGAATCCGTTGAAGCTACTGGCAAGGCAAGTACTGGCAGGTGAAGCCGTTGAAGCTACTGGCAAGGCAAGTACTGGTGGACGAAGCCAATGATGCTACTGGAAATGCAAGTACTGGCAGGTGAAGCCGTTGAAGCTACTGGCAATTCAAGTACTGGCAGGTGAAGCCAATGAAGCTACTGCCAAGGCAGGTACTGGCAGGTGAAGCCGTTGAAGCTACTGACAAGGGAAGTACTGGCAGGTGAAGCTGTTGAAGCTACTGGAAATGCAAGTACTGGCAGACGAAGCCAATGAAGCTACTGGAAAAGCAAGTACTGGCAGGTGAAGCCATTGAAGCTACTGGCAAGGGAAGTACTGGCGGACGAAGCCAATGAAGCTACTCAAAATGCAAGTACTGGCAGGTGAAACCGTTGACGCTACTGGAAATTCAAGTACTGGTAGGTGAAGCCGATGAAGCTACTGGCAAGGCAAGTACTGGCAGGTGAAGCCGTTGAAGCTACTGGCAAGGCAAGTACTGGCAGGTGAAGCCGTTGAAGCTACTGGCAAGGCAAATACTGGCAGGTGAAGCCGTTGAAGCTACTGGCAAGGCAAGTACTGGCAGGTGAAGTTGTTGAAGCTACTGGCAAGGCAAGTACTGGCAGGTGAAGCCGTTGAAGCTAATGGCAAGGCAAGTACTGGCAGGTGAAGCCGTTGAAGCTACTGGCAAGGCAAGTACTGGTGGACGAAGCCAATGAAGCTACTGGAAATGCAAGTACTGGCAGGTGAAGCCATTGAAGCTACTGGCAATTCAAGTACTGGCAGGTGAAGCCGTTGAAGCTACTGGCAAGGCAAGTACTGGCAGGTGAAGCCGTTGAAGCTACTGGCAAGGCAAGTACGGGCAGGTGAAGCTGTTGAAGCTACTGGCAATTCAAGTACTGGCAGGTGAAGCCGTTGAAGCTACTGGAAATGCAAGTACTGGAAGGTGAAGCCGTTGAAGCTACTGGCAATTCAAGTACTGGCAGGTGAAGACAATGAAGCTACTGCCAAGGCAAGTACTGGCAGGTGAAGCCGTTGAAGCTACTTGCAAGGGAAGTACTGACAGGTGAAGCCGTTGAAACTACTGGCAAGGGAAGTAATGGCAGGCGAAGCCGTTGAAGCTAATGGCATGGCAAGTACTGGCAGGTGAAGCCGTTGAAGCTACTGGCAAGGCAAGTACTGGCAGGTGAAGCCGTTGAACCTACTGGCAAGGCAAGTACTGGCAGGAGAAGCTGTTGAAGCTACTGGCAAGCCAAGTACTGGCAGGTGAAGCCGTTGAAGCTAATGGCAAGGCAAGTACTGGCAGGTGAAGCCGTTGAAGCTACTGGCAAGGCAAGTACTGGCAGGTGAAGCCGTTGAAGCTACTGGCAAGGCAAAGCCGTTTAAGTTACTGGCAAGGCAAGTACTGGCCCGAGAAGACATCGAAGTACTGGCGGACGAAGCCAATGAAGCTACTGTAAATGCAAGTACTGGCAGGTGAAACCGTTGAAGCTACTGGCAATTCAAGTACTGGCAGGTGAAGCCGTTGAAGCTACTGGCAAGGCAAGTACTGGCAGGTGAAGCCGTTGAAGCTACTGGCAAGGCAAGTACTGGCAGGTGAAGCTGTTGAAGCTACTGGCAATTCAAGTACTGGCAGGTGAAGCCGTTGAAGCTACTGGAAATGCAAGTACTGGAAGGTGAAGCCGTTGAAGCTACTGGCAATTCAAGTACTGGCAGGTGAAGCCAATGAAGCTAATGGCAAGGCAAGTACTGGCAGGTGAAGCCGTTGAAGCTACTGCCAAGGCAAGTACTGGCAGGTGAAGCCGTTGAAGCTACTGGCAAGGCAAATACTGGCAGGTGAAGCCGTTGAAGCTACTGGCAAGGCAAGTACTGGCAGGTGAAGTTGTTGAAGCTACTGGCAAGGCAAGTACTGGCAGGTGAAGCCGTTGAAGCTACTGGCAAGGCAAGTACTGGCAGGTGAAGCCGTTGAAGCTACTGGCAAGGCAAGTACTGGTGGACAAAGCCAATGAAGCTACTGGAAATGCAAGTACTGGCAGGTGAAGCCGTTGAAGCTACTGGCAATTCAAGTACTGGCAGGTGACGCCGTTGAAGCTACTGGCAAGGCAAGTACTGGCAGGTGAAGCCGTTGAAGCTACTGGCAAGGCAAGTACGGGCAGGTGAAGCTGTTGAAGCTACTGGCAATTCAAGTACTGGCAGGTGAAGCCGTTGAAGCTACTGGAAATGCAAGTACTGGAAGGTGAAGCCGTTGAAGCTACTGGCAATTCAAGTACTGGCAGGTGAAGCCAATGAAGCTACTGCCAAGGCAAGTACTGGCAGGTGAAGCCGTTGAAGCTACTTGCAAGGGAAGTACTGGCAGGTGAAGCCGTTGAAACTACTGGCAAGGGAAGTAATGGCAGGCGAAGCCGTTGAAGCTAATGGCATGGCAAGTACTGGCAGGTGAAGCCGTTGAAGCTACTGGCAGGGCAAGTACTGGCAGGTGAAGCCGTTGAAGCTACTGGCAAGGCAAGTACTGGCAGGAGAAGCCGTTGAAGCTACTGGCAAGCCAAGTACTGGCAGGTGAAGCCGTTGAAGCTAATGGCAAGGCAAGTACTGGCAGGTGAAGCCGTTGAAGCTACTGGCAAGGCAAGTACTGGCAGGTGAAGCCGTTGAAGCTACTGGCAAGGCAAAGCCGTTTAAGTTACTGGCAAGGCAAGTACTGGCCCGAGAAGACATCGAAGTACTGGCGGACGAAGCCAATGAAGCTACTGTAAATGCAAGTACTGGCAGGTGAAACCGTTGAAGCTACTGGCAATTCAAGTACTGGCAGGTGAAGCCGTTGAAGCTACTGGCAAGGCAAGTACTGGCAGGTGAAGCCGTTGAAGCTACTGGCAAGGCAAGTACTGGCAGGTGAAGCTGTTGAAGCTACTGGCAATTCAAGTACTGGCAGGTGAAGCCGTTGAAGCTACTGGAAATGCAAGTACTGGAAGGTGAAGCCGTTGAAGCTACTGCCAATTCAAGTACTGGCAGGTGAAGCCAATGAAGCTACTGCCAAGGCAAGTACTGGCAGGTGAAGCCGTTGAAGCTACTTGCAAGAGAAGTACTGGCAGGTGAAGCCGTTGAAACTACTGGCAAGGGAAGTAATGGCAGGCGAAGCCGTTGAAGCTAATGGCAAGGCAAGTACTGGCAGGTGAAGCCGTTGAAGCTACTGGCAAGGCAAGTACTGGCAGGTGAAGCCGTTGAAGCTACTGGCAAGGCAAGTACTGGCAGGAGAAGCCGTTGAAGCTACTGGCAAGCCAAGTACTGGCAGGTGAAGCCTTTGAAGCTAATGGCAAGGCAAGTACTGGCAGGTGAAGCCGTTGATGCTACTGGCAAGGCAAGTACTGGCAGGTGAAGCCGTTGAAGCTACTGGCAAGGCAAAGCCGTTTAAGTTACTGGCAAGGCAAGTACTGGCCCGAGAAGACATCGAAGTACTGGCGGACGAAGCCAATGAAGCTACTGTAAATGCAAGTACTGGCAGGTGAAGCCGTTGAAGCTACTGGTAAGGCAAGTACAGGCAGGTGAAGCCGTTGAAGCTACTGGCAAGGCAAGTACTGGCAGGTGAAGCCGTTGAAGCTACTGGCAAGGCAAGTACTGGCAGGTGAAGCCGTTGAAGCTACTGGCAAGGCAAGTACTGGTGGACGAAGCCAATGATGCTACTGGAAATGCAAGTACTCGCAGGTGAAGCCGTTGAAGCTACTGGCAATTCAAGTACTGGCAGGTGAAGCCAATGAAGCTACTGCCAAGGCAGGTACTGGCAGGTGAAGCCGTTGAAGCTACTGACAAGGGAAGTACTGGCAGGTGAAGCCGTTGAAGCTACTGGAAATGCAAGTACTGGCAGACGAAGCCAATGAAGCTACTGGAAAAGCAAGTACTGGCAGGTGAAGCCGTTGAAGCTACTGGCAAGGGAAGTACTGGCGGACGAAGCCAATGAAGCTACTCGAAATGCAAGTACTGGCAGGTGAAGCCGTTGAAGCTACTCAAAATTCAAGTACTGGCAGGTGAAGCCAATGAAGCTACTGGCAAGGCAAGTACTGGCAGGTGAAGCCGTTGAAGCTACTGGCAAGGGAAGTACTGGCAGGTGAAGCCGTTGAAGCTACTGGCAAGGCAAGTACTGGTGGACGAAGCCAATGAAGCTACTGGAAATGCAAGTACTGGCAGGTGAAGCCGTTGAAGCTACTGGAAATGCAAGTACTTGCAGGTGAATCCGTTGAAGCTACTGGCAAGGCAAGTACTGGCAGGTGAAGCCTTTGAAGCTACTGGCAAGGCAAGTACTGGCAGGTGAAGCCTTTGAAGCTACTGGCAAGGCAAATACTGGCAGGTGAAGCCATTGAAGCTACTGGCAAGGCAAGTACTGGCAGGTGAAGTTGTTGAAGCTACTGGCAAGGCAAGTACTGGCAGGTGAAGCCGTTGAAGCTACTGGCAAGGCAAGTACTGGCAGGTGAAGCCGTTGAAGCTACTGGCAAGGCAAGTACTGGTGGACGAAGCCAATGAAGCTACTGGAAATGCAAGTACTGGCAGGTGAAGCCGTTGAAGCTACTGGCAATTCAAGTACTGGCAGGTGAAGCCGTTGAAGCTACTGGCAAGGCAAGTACTGGCAGGTGAAGCCGTTGAAGCTACTGGCAAGGCAAGTACTGGCAGGTGAAGATGTTGAAGCTACTGGCAATTCAAGTACTGGCAGGTGAAGCCGTTGAAGCTACTGGAAATGCAAGTACAGGAAGGTGAAGCCGTTGAAGCTACTGGCAATTCAAGTACTGGCAGGTGAAGCCAATGAAGCTACTGCCAAGGCAAGTACTGGCAGGTGAAGCCGTTGAAGCTACTTGCAAGGGAAGTACTGGCAGGTGAAGCCGTTGAAACTACTGGCAAGGGAAGTAATGGCAGGCGAAGCCGTTGAAGCTAATGGCAAGGCAAGTACTGGCAGGTGAAGCCGTTGAAGCTACTGGCAAGGCAAGTACTGGCAGGTGAAGCCGTTGAAGCTACTGGCAAGGCAAGTACTGGCAGGAGAAGCCGTTGAAGCTACTGGCAAGCCAAGTACTGGCAGGTGAAGCCGTTGAAGCTAATTGCAAGGCAAGTACTGGCAGGTGAAGCCGTTGAAGCTACTGGCAAGGCAAGTACTGGCAGGTGAAGCCGTTGAAGCTACTGGCAAGGCAAAGCCGTTTAAGTTACTGGCAAGGCAATTACTGGCCCGAGAAGACATCGAAGTACTGGCGGACGAAGCCAATGAAGCTACTGTAAATGCAAGTACTGGCAGGTGAAGCCGTTGAAGCTACTGGTAAGGCAAGTACAGGCAGGTGAAGCCGTTGAAGCTACTGGCAAGGCAAGTACTGGCAGGTGAAGCCGTTGAAGCTACTGGCAAGGCAAGTAATGGCAGGTGAAGCCATTGAAGCTACTGGCAAGGCAAGAACTGTCAGGTGAAGCCGTTGAACCTACTGACAAAGCAAGTTCTGGCAGGTGAAACCGTGGAAGCTACTGGCAAGGCAAGTACTGGCAGGTGAAGCCGTTGAAGCTACTGGCAAGCCAAGTACTGGCTGACGAAGCCAATGAAGCTACTGGAAATGCAAGTACTGGCAGGTGAAGCCGTTGAAGCTACTGGCAAGACAAGTACTGGCAGGTGAAGCCAATGAAGCTACTGCCAAGGCAAGTACTGGCAGGTGAAGCCGTTGAAGCTACTGGCAAGGGAAGTACTGGCAGGTGAAGCCGTTGAAGCTACTGGCAAGGGAAGTACTGGCAGTTGAAACCAATGAAGCTAATGCCAAGGCAAGTACTGACAGGTGAAGCCGTAGAAGCTACTGTCAAGGCAAGTACAGGCAGGTGAAGCCGTTGAAGCTACTGGCAAGGCAAGTACTGGCAGGTGAAGCCGTTGAAGCTACTGGCAAAGCAAGTTCTGGCAGGTGAAGCCATTGAAGCTACTGGCAAGGCAAGTACTGGCAGGTGAAGCCGTTGAAGCTACTGGCAAGGCAAGTACTGGCAGGTGAAGCCGTTGAAGCTACTGGCAAGCCAAGTACTGGCAGGTGAAGCCGTTGAAGCTACTGGCAAGCCAAGTACTGGCAGGTGAAGCCGTTGAAGCTAATGGCAAGGCAAGTACTGGCAGGTGAAGCCGTAGAAGCTACTGGCAAGGCAAGTGCTGGCAGTTGAAGCCGTTGAAGCTACTGGCAAGGCAAAGCCGTTTAAGTTACTGACAAGGCAAGTACTGGCCCGAGAAGACATCGAAGTACTGGCGGACGAAGCCAATGAAGCTACTGGCAAGGCAAGTACTGGCAGGTGAAGCCGTTGAAGCTACTGGCAAGGCAAGTACTGGCAGGTGAAGCCGTTGAAGCTACTGGCAAGGCAAGTACTGGCAGGTGAACCCGTTGAAGCTACTGGCAAGGCAAGTACTGGCATGAGAAGCCCTTGAAGCTACTGGCAAGCCAAGTACTGGCAGGTGAAGCCGTTGAAGCTAATGGCAAGGCAAGTACTGGCAGGTGAAGCCGTTGAAGCTACTGGCAAGGCAAGTACTGGCAGGTGAACCCGTTGAAGCTACTGGCAAGGCAAGTACTGGCAGGAGAAGCCCTTGAAGCTACTGGCAAGCCAAGTACTGGCAGGTGAAGCCGTTGAAGCTAATGGCAAGGCAAGTACTGGCAGGTGAAGCCGTTGAAGCTACTGGCAAGGCAAGTACTGGCAGGTGAAGCCGTTGAAGCTACTGGCAAGGCAAAGCCGTTTAAGTTACTGGCAAGGCAAGTACTGGCCCGAGAAGACATCAAAGTACTGGCGGACGAAGCCAATGAAGCTACTGTAAATGCAAGTACTGGCAGGTGAAGCCGTTGAAGCTACTGGCAAAGCAAGTTCTGGCAGGTGAAGCCATTGAACCTACTGACAAAGCAAGTTCTGGCAGGTGAAGCCGTTGAAGCTACTGGCAAGGGAAGTACTGGCAGGTGAAGCCGTTGAAGCTACTGGCAAGGGAAGTACTGGCAGGTGAAGCCAATGAAGCTACTGGCAAGGCAAGTACTGGCAGGTGAAGCTGTTGAAGCTACTGGCAAGGCAAGTACTGGCAGGTGAAGCCGTTGAAGCTACTGGCAAGGCAAGTACTGGCAGGTGAACCCGTTGAAGCTACTGGCAAGGCAAGTACTGGCAGGAGAAGCCCTTGAAGCTACTGGCAAGCCAAGTACTGGCAGGTGAAGCCGTTGAAGCTAATAGCAAGGCAAGTACTGGCAGTTGAAACCAATGAAGCTAATGCCAAGGCAAGTACTGACAGGTGAAGCCGTAGAAGCTACTGTCAAGGCAAGTACAGGCAGGTGAAGCCGTTGAAGCTACTGGCAAGGCAAGTACTGGCAGGTGAAGCCGTTGAAGCTACTGGCAAAGCAAGTTCTGGCAGGTGAAGCCATTGAAGCTACTGGCAAGGCAAGTACTGGCAGGTGAAGCCGTTGAAGCTACTGGCAAGGCAAGTACTGGCAGGTGAAGCCGTTGAAGCTACTGGCAAGCCAAGTACTGGCAGGTGAAGCCGTTGAAGCTACTGGCAAGCCAAGTACTGGCAGGTGAAGCCGTTGAAGCTAATGGCAAGGCAAGTACTGGCAGGTGAAGCCGTAGAAGCTACTGGCAAGGCAAGTGCTGGCAGTTGAAGCCGTTGAAGCTACTGGCAAGGCAAAGCCGTTTAAGTTACTGACAAGGCAAGTACTGGCCCGAGAAGACATCGAAGTACTGGCGGACGAAGCCAATGAAGCTACTGGCAAGGCAAGTACTGGCAGGTGAAGCCGTTGAAGCTACTGGCAAGGCAAGTACTGGCAGGTGAAGCCGTTGAAGCTACTGGCAAGGCAAGTACTGGCAGGTGAACCCGTTGAAGCTACTGGCAAGGCAAGTACTGGCATGAGAAGCCCTTGAAGCTACTGGCAAGCCAAGTACTGGCAGGTGAAGCCGTTGAAGCTAATGGCAAGGCAAGTACTGGCAGGTGAAGCCGTTGAAGCTACTGGCAAGGCAAGTACTGGCAGGTGAACCCGTTGAAGCTACTGGCAAGGCAAGTACTGGCAGGAGAAGCCCTTGAAGCTACTGGCAAGCCAAGTACTGGCAGGTGAAGCCGTTGAAGCTAATGGCAAGGCAAGTACTGGCAGGTGAAGCCGTTGAAGCTACTGGCAAGGCAAGTACTGGCAGGTGAAGCCGTTGAAGGTACTGGCAAGGCAAAGCCGTTTAAGTTACTGGCAAGGCAAGTACTGGCCCGAGAAGACATCAAAGTACTGGCGGACGAAGCCAATGAAGCTACTGTAAATGCAAGTACTGGCAGGTGAAGCCGTTGAAGCTACTGGCAAAGCAAGTTCTGGCAGGTGAAGCCATTGAACCTACTGACAAAGCAAGTTCTGGCAGGTGAAGCCGTTGAAGCTACTGGCAAGGGAAGTACTGGCAGGTGAAGCCGTTGAAGCTACTGGCAAGGGAAGTACTGGCAGGTGAAGCCAATGAAGCTACTGGCAAGGCAAGTACTGGCAGGTGAAGCTGTTGAAGCTACTGGCAAGGCAAGTACTGGCAGGTGAAGCCGTTTAAGCTACTGGCAAGGCAAGTACTGGCAGGTGAAGCCGTTGAAGCTACTGGCAAGGCAAGTACTGGTGGACGAAGCCAATGAAGCTACTGGAAATGCAAGTACTGGCAGGTGAAGCCGTTGAAGCTACTGGCAATTCAATTACTGGCAGGTGAAGCCGTTAAAGCTACTGGCAAGGCAAGTACTGGCAGGTGAAGCTGTTGAAGCTACTGGCAATTCAAGTACTGGCAGGTGAAGCCGTTGAAGCTACTGGAAATGCAAGTACTGGAAGGTGAAGCCGTTGAAGCTACTGGCAATTCAAGTACTGGCAGGTGAAGCCAATGAAGCTACTGCCAAGGCAAGTACTGGCAGGTGAAGCCGTTGAAGCTACTTGCAAGGGAAGTACTGGCAGGTGAAGCCGTTGAAACTACTGGCAAGGCAAGTACTGGCAGGTGAAGCCGTTGAAGCTACTGGCAAGGCAAGTACTGGCTGACGAAGCCAATGAAGCTACTGGAAATGCAAGTACTGGCAGGTGAAGCCGTTGAAGCTACTGGCAAGACAAGTACTGGCAGGTGAAGCCAATGAAGCTACTGCCAAGGCAAGTACTGGCAGGTGAAGCCGTTGAAGCTACTGGCAAGGGAAGTACTGGCAGGTGAAGCCGTTGAAGCTACTGGCAAGGGAAGTACTGGCAGTTGAAACCAATGAAGCTAATGCCAAGGCAAGTACTGACAGGTGAAGCCGTAGAAGCTACTGTCAAGGCAAGTACAGGCAGGTGAAGCCGTTGAAGCTACTGGCAAGGCAAGTACTGGCAGGTGAAGCCGTTGAAGCTACTGGCAAAGCAAGTTCTGGCAGGTGAAGCCATTGAAGCTACTGGCAAGGCAAGTACTGGCAGGTGAAGCCGTTGAAGCTACTGGCAAGGCAAGTACTGGCAGGTGAAGCCGTTGAAGCTACTGGCAAGCCAAGTACTGGCAGGTGAAGCCGTTGAAGCTACTGGCAAGCCAAGTACTGGCAGGTGAAGCCGTTGAAGCTAATGGCAAGGCAAGTACTGGCAGGTGAAGCCGTAGAAGCTACTGGCAAGGCAAGTGCTGGCAGTTGAAGCCGTTGAAGCTACTGGCAAGGCAAAGCCGTTTAAGTTACTGACAAGGCAAGTACTGGCCCGAGAAGACATCGAAGTACTGGCGGACGAAGCCAATGAAGCTACTGGCAAGGCAAGTACTGGCAGGTGAAGCCGTTGAAGCTACTGGCAAGGCAAGTACTGGCAGGTGAAGCCGTTGAAGCTACTGGCAAGGCAAGTACTGGCAGGTGAACCCGTTGAAGCTACTGGCAAGGCAAGTACTGGCATGAGAAGCCCTTGAAGCTACTGGCAAGCCAAGTACTGGCAGGTGAAGCCGTTGAAGCTAATGGCAAGGCAAGTACTGGCAGGTGAAGCCGTTGAAGCTACTGGCAAGGCAAGTACTGGCAGGTGAACCCGTTGAAGCTACTGGCAAGGCAAGTACTGGCAGGAGAAGCCCTTGAAGCTACTGGCAAGCCAAGTACTGGCAGGTGAAGCCGTTGAAGCTAATGGCAAGGCAAGTACTGGCAGGTGAAGCCGTTGAAGCTACTGGCAAGGCAAGTACTGGCAGGTGAAGCCGTTGAAGCTACTGGCAAGGCAAAGCCGTTTAAGTTACTGGCAAGGCAAGTACTGGCCCGAGAAGACATCAAAGTACTGGCGGACGAAGCCAATGAAGCTACTGTAAATGCAAGTACTGGCAGGTGAAGCCGTTGAAGCTACTGGCAAAGCAAGTTCTGGCAGGTGAAGCCATTGAACCTACTGACAAAGCAAGTTCTGGCAGGTGAAGCCGTTGAAGCTACTGGCAAGGGAAGTACTGGCAGGTGAAGCCGTTGAAGCTACTGGCAAGGGAAGTACTGGCAGGTGAAGCCAATGAAGCTACTGGCAAGGCAAGTACTGGCAGGTGAAGCTGTTGAAGCTACTGGCAATTCAATTACTGGCAGGTGAAGCCGTTAAAGCTACTGGCAAGGCAAGTACTGGCAGGTGAAGCTGTTGAAGCTACTGGCAATTCAAGTACTGGCAGGTGAAGCCGTTGAAGCTACTGGAAATGCAAGTACTGGAAGGTGAAGCCGTTGAAGCTACTGGCAATTCAAGTACTGGCAGGTGAAGCCAATGAAGCTACTGCCAAGGCAAGTACTGGCAGGTGAAGCCGTTGAAGCTACTTGCAAGGGAAGTACTGGCAGGTGAAGCCGTTGAAACTACTGGCAAGGCAAGTACTGGCAGGTGAAGCCGTTGAAGCTACTGGCAAGGCAAGTACTGGCAGGTGAAGCCGTTGAAGTTACTGGCAAGGCAAGTACTGTCAGGAGAAGCCGTTGAAGCTACTGGCAAGCCAAGTACTGGCAGGTGAAGCCGTTGAAGCTAATGGCAAGGCAAGTACTGGTAGGTGAAGCCGTTGAAGCTACTGGCAAGGCAAGTACTGGCAGGTGAAGCCGTTGAAGCTACTGGCAAGGCAAAGCCGTTTAAGTTACTGGCAAGGCAAGTACTGGCCCGAGAAGACATCGAAGTACTGGCGGACGAAGCCAATGAAGCTACTGTAAATGCAAGTACTGGCAGGTGAAGCCGTTGAAGCTACTGGTAAGGCAAGTACAGGCAGGTGAAGCCGTTGAAGCTACTGGCAAGGCAAGTACTGGCAGGTGAAGCCGTTGAAGCTACTGGCAAGGCAAGTAATGGCAGGTGAAGCCATTGAAGCTACTGGCAAGGCAAGTACTGGCAGGTGAAGCCGTTGAACCTACTGACAAAGCAAGTTCTGGCAGGTGAAACCGTTGAAGCTACTGGCAAGGCAAGTACTGGCCGGTGAAGCCATTGAAGCTACTGGCAAGCCAAGTACTGGCTGACGAAGCCAATGAAGCTACTGGAAATGCAAGTACTGGCAGGTGAAGCCGTTGAAGCTACTGGCAATTCAAGTACTGGCAGGTGAAGCCAATGAAGCTACTGCCAAGGCAAGTACTGGCAGGTGAAGCCGTTGAAGCTACTGGCAAGGGAAGTACTGGCAGGTGAAGCCGTTGAAGCTACTGGCAAGGGAAGTACTGGCAGTTGAAACCAATGAAGCTAATGCCAAGGCAAGTACTGACAGGTGAAGCCGTAGAAGCTACTGTCAAGGCAAGTACAGGCAGGTGAAGCCGTTGAATCTACTGGCAAGGCAAGTACTGGCAGTTGAAGCCGTTGAAGCTACTGGCAAAGCAAGTTCTGGCAGGTGAAGCCATTGAAGCTACTGGCAAGGCAAGTACTGGCAGGTGAAGCCGTTGAAGCTACTGGCAAGCCAAGTACTGGCAGGTGAAGCCGTTGAAGCTACTGGCAAGCCAAGTACTGGCAGGTGAAGCCGTTGAAGCTACTGGCAAGGCAAGTGCTGGCAGTTGAAGCCGTTGAAGCTACTGGCAAGGCAAAGCCGTTTAAGTTACTGGCAAGGCAAGTACTGGCCCGAGAAGACATCAAAGTACTGGCGGACGAAGCCAATGAAGCTACTGTAAATGCAAGTACTGGCAGGTGAAGCCGTTGAAGCTACTGGCAAAGCAAGTTCTGGCAGGTGAAGCCATTGAACCTACTGGCAAGGGATGTACTGGCAGGTGAAGCCGTTGAAGCTACTGGCAAGGCAAGTACTGGCTGACGAAGCCAATGAAGCTACTGGAAATGAAAGTACTGGCAGGTGAAGCCGTTGAAGCTACTGGAAATGCAAGTACTGGCAGACGAAGCTAATGAAGCTACTGGAAAAGCAAGTACTGGCAGGTGAAGCCGTTGAAGCTACTGGCAAGGGAAGTACTGGCGGACGAAGCCAATGAAGCTACTGGAAATGCAAGTACTGGCAGGTGAAGCTGTTGAAGCTACTGGAAATTCAAGTACTGGAAGGTGAAGCCAATGAAGCTACTGGCAATTCAAGTACTAGCAGGTGAAGCCGTTGAAGCTACTGGCAAGGCAAGTACTGGTGGACGAAGCCAATGAAGCTACTGGAAATGCAAGTACTGGCAGGTGAAGGCGTTGAAGCTACTGGAAATGCAAGTACTTGCAGGTGAAGCCGTTGAAGCTACTGGCAATTCAAGTACTGGCAGGTGAAGCCGTTGAAGCTACTGGCAAGGCAAGTACTGGCAGGTGAAGCCTTTGAAGCTACTGGCAAGGCAAGTACTGGCAGGTTAAGCCGTTGAAGCTACTGGCAAGGCAAGTACTGGTGGACGAAGCCAATGAAGCTACTGGAAATGCAAGTACTGGCAGGTGAAGCCGTTGAAGCTACTGGCAATTCAAGTACAGGCAGGTGAAGCCGTTGAAGCTACTGGCAAGGCAAGTACTGGCAGGTGAAGCCGTTGAAGCTACTGGCAAGGCAAGTACTGGCAGGTGAAGCCGTTGAAGCTACTGGCAATTCAAGTACTGGCAGGTGAAGCTGTTGAAGCTACTGGAAATGCAAGTACTGGCAGGTGAAGCCGTTGAAGCTACTGGCAATTCAAGTACTGGCAGGTGAAGCCAATGAAGCTACTGCCAAGGCAAGTACTGGCAGGTGAAGCCCTTGAAGCTACTGGAAAAGCAAGTTCTGGCAGGTGAAGCCATTGAAGCTACTGGCAAGGCAAGTACTGGCAGGTGAAGCCATTGAAGCTACTGGCAAGGCAAGTACTGGCAGGTGAAGCCGTTGAAGCTACTGGCCAGGCAAGTACTGGCAGGTGAAGCCGTTGAAGCTACTGGCAAGCCAAGTACTGGCAGTTGATGCCGTTGAAGCTACTGGCAAGGCAAGTATTGGCAGGTGAAGCCGTTGAAGCTACTGGCAAGCCAAGTACTGGCAGGTGAAGCCGTTGAAGATAATGGCAAGGCAAGGCAAGCAGGTGAAGCCGTTGAAGCTATTGGCAAGGCAAGTCCTGGCAGGTGAAGCCGTTGAAGCTACTGGCAAGGCAAAGCCGTTTAAGTTACTGGCAAGGCAAGTACTGGCCCGAGAAGACATCAAAGTACTGGCGGACGAAGCCAATGAAGCTACTGTAAATGCAAGTACTGGCAGGTGAAGCCGTTGAAGCTACTGGCAAAGCAAGTTCTGGCAGGTGAAGCCATTGAACCTACTGACAAAGCAAGTTCTGGCAGGTGAAGCCGTTGAAGCTACTGGCAAGGGAAGTACTGGCAGGTGAAGCCGTTGAAGCTACTGGCAAGGGAAGTACTGGCAGGTGAAGCCAATGAAGCTACTGGCAAGGCAAGTACTGGCAGGTGAAGCTGTTGAAGCTACTGGCAAGGCAAGTACTGGCAGGTGAAGCCGTTTAAGCTACTGGCAAGGCAAGTACTGGCAGGTGAAGCCGTTGAAGCTACTGGCAAGGCAAGTACTGGTGGACGAAGCCAATGAAGCTACTGGAAATGCAAGTACTGGCAGGTGAAGCCGTTGAAGCTACTGGCAATTCAATTACTGGCAGGTGAAGCCGTTAAAGCTACTGGCAAGGCAAGTACTGGCAGGTGAAGCTGTTGAAGCTACTGGCAATTCAAGTACTGGCAGGTGAAGCCGTTGAAGCTACTGGAAATGCAAGTACTGGAAGGTGAAGCCGTTGAAGCTACTGGCAATTCAAGTACTGGCAGGTGAAGCCAATGAAGCTACTGCCAAGGCAAGTACTGGCAGGTGAAGCCGTTGAAGCTACTTGCAAGGGAAGTACTGGCAGGTGAAGCCGTTGAAACTACTGGCAAGGCAAGTACTGGCAGGTGAAGCCGTTGAAGCTACTGGCAAGGCAAGTACTGGCAGGTGAAGCCGTTGAAGTTACTGGCAAGGCAAGTACTGTCAGGAGAAGCCGTTGAAGCTACTGGCAAGCCAAGTACTGGCAGGTGAAGCCGTTGAAGCTAATGGCAAGGCAAGTACTGGTAGGTGAAGCCGTTGAAGCTACTGGCAAGGCAAGTACTGGCAGGTGAAGCCATTGAAGCTACTGGCAAGGCAAGTACTGGCAGGTGAAGCCGTTGAAGCTACTGGCAAGACAAGTACTGGCAGGTGAAGCCGTTGAAGCTACTGGCAATGCAAGTACTGGCAGGTGAAGCCGTTGAAGCTACTTGCAAGGGAAGTACTGGCAGGTTAAGCCGTTGAAGCTACTGGCAAGGGAAGTACTGGCAGTTGAAACCAATGAAGCTAATGCCAAGGCAAGTACTGGCAGGTGAAGCCTTTGAAGCTACTGGCAAGGCAAGTACAGGCAGGTGAAGCCGTTGAAGCTACTGGCAAAGCAAGTTCTGGCAGGTGAAGCCATTGAAGCTACTGGCAAGGGAAGTACTGGCAGGCGAAGCCGTTGAAGCTAATGGCAAGGCAAGTACTGGCAGGTGAAGCCGTTGAAGCTACTGGCAAGGCAAGTACTGGCAGGTGAAGCCGTTGAAGCTACTGGCAAGCCAAGTACTGGCAGGTGAAGCCGTTGAAGCTACTGGCCAGGCAAGTACTGGCAGGTGAAGCCGTTGAAGCTACTGGCAAGGCAAGTACTGGCCCGAGAAGACATCGAAGTACTGGCGGACGAAGCCAATGAAGCTACTGTAAATGCAAGTACTTGCAGGTGAAGCCGTTGAAGCTACTGGTAAGGCAAGTACAGGCAGGTGAAGCCGTTGAAGCTGCTGGCAAGGCAAGTACTGGCAGGTGAAGCCGTTGAAGCTACTGGCAAGGCAAGTAATGGCAGGTGAAGCCATTGAAGCTACTGGCAAGGCAAGTACTGGCAGGTGAAGCCGTTGAACCTACTGACAAAGCAAGTTCTGGCAGGTGAAGCCTTTGAAGCTACTGGCAAGGCAAGTACTGGCAGGTGAAGCCGTTAAAGCTACTGGCAAGCAAGTCCTGGCAGGTGAAGCCGTTGAAGCTACTGGCAATTCAAGTACTGGCAGGTGAAGCTGTTGAAGCTACTGGAAATGCAAGTACTGGCAGGTGAAGCCGTTGAAGCTACTGGCAATTCAAGTACTGGCAGGTGAAGCCATTGAAGCTTCTGGCAAGGCAAGTACTGGCAGGTGAAGCCGTTGAAGCTACTGGCAAGGCAAGTACTGGCAGGTGAAGCCGTTGAAGCTACTGGCAAGGCAAGTACTGGCAGGTGAAGCCGTTGAAGCTACTGGCAATTCAAGTACTGGCAGGTGAAGCTGTTGAAGCTACTGGAAATGCAAGTACTGGCAGGTGAAGCCGTTGAAGCTACTGGCAATTCAAGTACTGGCAGGTGAAGCCAATGAAGCTACTGCCAAGGCAAGTACTGGCAGGTGAAGCCCTTGAAGCTACTGGAAAAGCAAGTTCTGGCAGGTGAAGCCATTGAAGCTACTGGCAAGGCAAGTACTGGCAGGTGAAGCCATTGAAGCTACTGGCAAGGCAAGTACTGGCAGGTGAAGCCGTTGAAGCTACTGGCCAGGCAAGTACTGGCAGGTGAAGCCGTTGAAGCTACTGGCAAGCCAAGTACTGGCAGTTGATGCCGTTGAAGCTACTGGCAAGGCAAGTATTGGAAGGTGAAGCCGTTGAAGCTACTGGCAAGCCAAGTACTGGCAGGTGAAGCCGTTGAAGATAATGGCAAGGCAAGGCAAGCAGGTGAAGCCGTTGAAGCTATTGGCAAGGCAAGTCCTGGCAGGTGAAGCCGTTGAAGCTACTGGCAAGGCAAAGCCGTTTAAGTTACTGGCAAGGCAAGTACTGGCCTGAGAAGACATCGAAGTACTTGCGGACGAAGCCAATGAAGCTACTGTAAATGCAAGTACTGGCAGGTGAAGCCATTGAAGCTACTGGCAAGGCAAGTACTGGCAGGTGAAGCCATTGAAGCTACTGGCAAGGCAAGTACTGGCAGGTGAAGCCGTTGAAGCTACTGGCAAGACAAGTACTGGCAGGTGAAGCCGTTGAAGCTACTGGCAATGCAAGTACTGGCAGGTGAAGCCGTTGAAGCTACTTGCAAGGGAAGTACTGGCAGGTTAAGCCGTTGAAGCTACTGGCAAGGGAAGTACTGGCAGTTGAAACCAATGAAGCTAATGCCAAGGCAAGTACTGGCAGGTGAAGCCTTTGAAGCTACTGGCAAGGCAAGTACAGGCAGGTGAAGCCGTTGAAGCTACTGGCAAAGCAAGTTCTGGCAGGTGAAGCCATTGAAGCTACTGGCAAGGGAAGTACTGGCAGGCGAAGCCGTTGAAGCTAATGGCAAGGCAAGTACTGGCAGGTGAAGCCGTTGAAGCTACTGGCAAGGCAAGTACTGGCAGGTGAAGCCGTTGAAGCTACTGGCAAGCCAAGTACTGGCAGGTGAAGCCGTTGAAGCTAATGTCAAGGCAAGTACTGGCAGGTGAAGCCGTTGAAGCTACTGGCAAGGCAAGTACTGGCCCGAGAAGACATCGAAGTACTGGCGGACGAAGCCAATGAAGCTACTGTAAATGCAAGTACTTGCAGGTGAAGCCGTTGAAGCTACTGGTAAGGCAAGTACAGGCAGGTGAAGCCGTTGAAGCTGCTGGCAAGGCAAGTACTGGCAGGTGAAGCCGTTGAAGCTACTGGCAAGGCAAGTAATGGCAGGTGAAGCCATTGAAGCTACTGGCAAGGCAAGTACTGGCAGGTGAAGCCGTTGAACCTACTGACAAAGCAAGTTCTGGCAGGTGAAGCCTTTGAAGCTACTGGCAAGGCAAGTACTGGCAGGTGAAGCCGTTAAAGCTACTGGCAAGCAAGTCCTGGCAGGTGAAGCCGTTGAAGCTACTGGCAATTCAAGTACTGGCAGGTGAAGCTGTTGAAGCTACTGGAAATGCAAGTACTGGCAGGTGAAGCCGTTGAAGCTACTGGCAATTCAAGTACTGGCAGGTGAAGCCAATGAAGCTACTGCCAAGGCAAGTACTGGCAGGTGAAGCCGTTGAAGCTACTGGCAAGGGAAGTACTGGCAGGTGAAGCCGTTGAAGCTACTGGCAAGGCAAGTACTGGCAGGTGAAGCCATTGAAGCTACTGGCAAGGCAAGTACTGGCAGGAGAAGCCGTTGAAGCTACTGGCAAGGCAAAGCCGTTTAAGTTACTGGCAAGGCAAGTACTGGAGCGAGAAGACATCGAAGTACTGGCGGACGAAGCCAATGAAGCTACTGTAAATGCAAGTACTGGCAGGTGAAGCCGTTGAAGCTACTGGTAAGGCAAGTACAGGCAGGTGAAGCCGTAGAAGCTGCTGGCAAGGCAAGTACTGGCAGGTGAAGCCGTTGAAGCTACTGGCAATTCAAGTACAGGCAGGTGAAGCCGTTGAAGCTACTGGCAAGGCAAGTACTGGCAGGTGAAGCCTTTGAAGCTACTGGCAAGGCAAGTACTGGCAGGTGAAGCCTTTGAAGCTACTGGCAAGGCAAGTACTGGCAGGTGAAGCCATTGAAGCTACTGGCAAGGCAAGTACTGGCAGGTGAAGCCGTTGAAACTACTGGCAAGTACTGGCAGGTAAAGCGTTGAAGCTACTGGCAAGGCAAGTACTGGCAGGTGAAGCCATTGAAGCTACTGGCAAGGCAAGTACTGGCAGTTGAAACCAATGAAGCTACTGGAAATGCAAGTACTGGCAGACGAAGCCAATGAAGCTACTGGAAATGCAAGTACTGACAGGTGAAGCCGTTGAAGCTACTGGCAAGGCAAGTACTGGCAGTTGAAGCCGTTGAAGCTACTGGCAAGGCAAGTACTGGCAGGTGAAGCCGTTGACGTTACTGGCAAGCCAAGTACTGGTAGGTGAAGCCGTTGAAGCTAATGGCAAGGCAAGTACTAGCATTTGAATCCGTTGAAGCTACTGGCAAGGCAAGTCCTGGCAGGTGAAGCCGTTGAAGCTACTGGCAAGGCAAAGCCGTTTAAGTTAATGGCAAGGCAAGTACTGGCCCGAGAAGACATCGAAGTACTGGCGGACGAAGCCAATGAAGCTACTGTAAATGCAAGTACTGGCAGGTGAAGCTGTTGAAGCTACTGGTAAGGCAAGTACAGGCAGGTGAAGCCGTTGAAGCTACTAGCAAGGCAAGTACTGGCAGGTGAAGCCGTTGAAGCTACTGGCAAGGCAAGTACTGCTGGACGAAACCAATGAATCTACTGGAAATGCAAGTACTGGCAGGTGAAGGCGTTGAAGCTACTGTAAATGCAAGTACTTGCAGGTGAAGCCGTTGAAGCTACTGGCAATTCAAGTACAGGCAGGTGAAGCCGTTGAAGCTACTGGCAAGGCAAGTACTGGCAGGTGAAGCCAATGAAGCTACTGGCAAGGCAAGTACTGGCAGGTGAAGCTGTTGAAGCTACTGGCAAGGCAAGTACTGGCAGGTGAAGCCGTTGAAGCTACTGGCAAGGCAAGTACTGGCAGGTGAAGCCGTTGAAGCTACTGGCAAGGCAAGTACTGGTGGACGAAGCCAATGAAGCTACTGGAAATGCAAGTACTGGCAGGTGAAGCCGTTGAAGCTACTGGCAATTCAAGTACTGGCAGGTGAAGCCGTTGAAGCTAATGGCAAGGGAAGTACTGGCAGGTGAAGCCGTTGAAGCTACTGGCAAGGCAAGTACTGGCAGGTGAAGCCGTTGAAGCTACTGGCAATTCAAGTACTGGCAGGTGAAGCGGTTGAAGCTACTGGAAATGCAAGTACTGACAGGTGAAGCCGTTGAAGCTACTGGCAAGGGAAGTACTGGAGGACGAAGCCAATGAAGCTACTGGAAATGCAAGTACTGGCAGGTGAAGCCGTTGAAGCTACTGGAAATTCAAGTACTGGCAGGTGAAGCCAGTGAAGCTACTGGCAAGGGAAGTACTGGCAGGTGAAGCCGTTGAAACTACTGGCAAGGCAAGTACTGGCAGGTGAAGCCGTTGAAGCTACTGGCAAGGCAAGTACTGCTGGACGAAACCAATGAATCTACTGGAAATGCAAGTACTTGCAGGTGAAGCCGTTGAAGCTACTGGCAATTCAAGTACAGGCAGGTGAAGCCGTTGAAGCTACTGGCAAGGCAAGTACTGGCAGGTGAAGCCTTTGAAGCTACTGGCAAGGCAAGTACTGGCAGGTGAAGCCTTTGAAGCTACTGGCAAGGCAAGTACTGGCAGGTGAAGCCATTGAAGCTACTGGCAAGGCAAGTACTGGCAGGTGAAGCCGTTGAAACTACTGGCAAGTACTGGCAGGTAAAGCGTTGAAGCTACTGGCAAGGCAAGTACTGGCAGGTGAAGCCGTTGAAGCTACTGGCAAGGCAAGTACTGGCAGTTGAAACCAATGAAGCTACTGGAAATGCAAGTACTGGCAGACGAAGCCAATGAAGCTACTGGAAATGCAAGTACTGACAGGTGAAGCCGTTGAAGCTACTGGCAAGCCAAGTACTGGCAGTTGAAGCCGTTGAAGCTACTGGCAAGGCAAGTACTGGCAGGTGAAGCCGTTGACGATACTGGCAAGCCAAGTACTGGTAGGTGAAGCCATTGAAGCTAATGGCAAGGCAAGTACTAGCATTTGAATCCGTTGAAGCTACTGGCAAGGCAAGTCCTGGCAGGTGAAGCCGTTGAAGCTACTGGCAAGGCAAAGCCGTTTAAGTTAATGGCAAGGCAAGTACTGGCCCGAGAAGACATCGAAGTACTGGCGGACGAAGCCAATGAAGCTACTGTAAATGCAAGTACTGGCAGGTGAAGCTGTTGAAGCTACTGGTAAGGCAAGTACAGGCAGGTGAAGCCGTTGAAGCTACTGGCAAGGCAAGTACTGGCAGGTGAAGCCGTTGAAGCTACTGGCAAGGCAAGTACTGGCAGGTGAAGCTGTTGAAGCTACTGGCAAGCCAAGTACTGGCTGACGAAGCCAATGAAGCTACTGGAAATGCAAGTACTGGCAGGTGAAGCCGTTGAAGCTACTGGCAATTCAAGTACCGGCAGGTGAAACCAATGAAGCTACTGCCAAGGCAAGTACTGGCAGGTGAAGACGTTGAAGCTACTGGCAAGGGAAGTACTGGCAGGTGAAGCCGTTGTAGCTACTGGCAAGGGAAGTAACGGCAGGTGAAGCCAATGAAGCTACTGGCAAGGCAAGGACTGGCAGGTGAAGCTGTTGAAGCTACTGGCAAGGCAAGTACTGGCAGGTGAAGCCGTTGAAGCTACTGGCAAGGCAAGTACTGGCAGGTGAAGCCGTTGAAGCTTCTGGCAAGGCAAGTACTGGTGGACGAAGCCAATGAAGCTACTGGAAATGCAAGTACTGGCAGGTGAAGCCGTTGAAGCTTCTGGCAATTCAAGTACTGGCAGGTGAAGCCGTTGAAGCTACTGGCAAGGGAAGTATTGGCAGGTGAAGCCGTTGAAACTACTGGCAAGGCAAGTACTGGCAGGTGAAGCCGTTGAAGCTACTGGAAATGCAAGTACTGGCAGGTGAAGCCGTTGAAGCTACTGGCAAAGCAAGTTCTGGCAGGTGAAGCCATTGAAGCTACTGGCAAGGCAAGTACTGGCAGGTGGAGCCGTTGAAGCTACTGGAAATGCAAGTACTGGCAGGTGAAGCCGTTGAAGCTACTGGCAAAGCAAGTTCTGGCAGGTGAAGCCATTGAAGCTACTGGCAAGGCAAGTACTGGCAGGTGAAGCCGTTGAAGCTAATGGCAAGGCAAGTACTGGCAGGTGAAGCCGTTGAAGCTACTGGCAAGGCAAGTCCTGGCAGGTGAAGCCGTTGATGCTACTGGCAAGGTAAAGCAGTTTTAGTTACTGGCAAGGCAAGTACTGGCCCGAGAAGACATCGAAGTACTGGCGGACGAAGCCAATGAAGCTACTGTAAATGCAAGTACTGGCAGGTGAAGCCATTGAAGCTACTGGCAAGGCAAGTACTGGCAGGTGAAGCCATTGAAGCTACTGGCAAGGCAAGTACTGGCAGGTGAAGCCGTTGAAGCTACTGGCAAGGGAAGTACTGGCAGGTGAAGCCGTTGAAGCTACTGGCAAGGCAAGTACTGGCAGGTGAAGCCGTTGAAGCTACTGGAAATGCTAGTACTGGCAGGTGAAGCCGTTGAAGCTACTGGCAAAGCAAGTTCTGGCAGGTGAAGCCGTTGAAGCTACTGGCAAGGCAAGTACTGGCAGGTGGAGCCGTTGAAGCTACTGGAAATGCAAGTACTGGCAGGTGAAGCCGTTGAAGCTTCTGGCAAAGCAAGTTCTGGCAGGTGAAGCCATTGAAGCTACTGGCAAGGCAAGTACTGGCAGGTGAAGCCATTGAAGCTACTGGCAAGGCAAGTACTGGCAGGTGAAGCCATTGAAGCTACTGGCAAGGCAAGTACTGGCAGGTGAAGCCGTTGAAGCTACTGGCAAGGGAAGTACTGGCAGGTGAAGCCGTTGAAGCTACTGGCAAGGCAAGTACTGGCAGGTGAAGCCGTTGAAGCTACTGGAAATGCTAGTACTGGCAGGTGAAGCCGTTGAAGCTACTGGCAAAGCAAGTTCTGGCAGGTGAAGCCGTTGAAGCTACTGGCAAGGCAAGTACTGGCAGGTGGAGCCGTTGAAGCTACTGGAAATGCAAGTACTGGCAGGTGAAGCCGTTGAAGCTTCTGGCAAAGCAAGTTCTGGCAGGTGAAGCCATTGAAGCTACTGGCAAGGCAAGTACTGGCAGGTGAAGCCATTGAAGCTACTGGCAAGGCAAGTACTGGCAGGTGAAGCCGTTGAAGCTACTGGCAAGGCAAGTACTGGCAGGTGAAGCCGTTGAAGCTACTGGCAAGCCAAGTACTGGCAGTTGAAGCCGTTGAAGCTACTGGCAAGGCAAGTACTGGCAGGTGAAGCCGTTGAAGCTACTGGTAAGCCAAGTACTGGCAGGTGAAGCCGTTGAAGCAAATGGCAAGGCAAGTATTGGCAGGTGAAGCCGTTGAAGCTACTGGCAAGGCAAGTCCTGGCAGGTGAAGCCGTTGAAGCTACTGGCAAGGCAAGTACTGGCAGGTGAAGCCTTTGAAGCTACTGGCAAGGCAAGTACTGGCAGGTGAAGCCGTTGAAGCTACTGGCAAGGCAAGTACTGGCAGGTGAAGCTGTTGAAGTTACTGGCAAGGCAAGTACTGGCAGGTGAAGCCCTTGAAGCTACTGGCAAGGCAAGTACTGGCAGGTGAAGCCGTTGAAGCTACTGGCAAGGCAAGTACTGGCAGGTGAAGCCGTTGAAGCTACTGCCAAGGCAAGTACTGGCAGGTGAAGCCGTTGAAGCTACTGCCAAGGCAAGTACAGGCAGGTGAAGCCATTGAAGCTACTGGCAAGGCAAGTACTGGCAGGTGAAGCCATTGAAGCTACTGGCAAGGCAAGTACTGGCAGGTGAAGCCGTTGAAACTACTGGCAAGTACTGGCAGGTAAAGCGTTGAAGCTACTGGCAAGGCAAGTACTGGCAGGTGAAGCCGTTGAAGCTACTGGCAAGGCAAGTACTGGCAGACGAAGCCAATGAAGCTACTGGAAATGCAAGTACTGGCAGGTGAAGCCGTTGAAGCTACTGCAAGGGAAGTACTGGCAGGTGAAGCCGTTGAAGCTACTGGCAAGGGAAGTACTGGCAGGTGAAGCCAATGAAGCTACTGGCAAGGCAAGTACTGGCAGGTGAAGCTGTTGAAGCTACTGGCAAGGCAAGTACTGGCAGGTGAAGCCGTTGAAGCTACTGGCAAGGCAAGTACTGGCAGGTGAAGCCGTTGAAGCTACTGGCAGGGCAAGTACTGGCAGGTGAAGCCGTTGAAGCTACTGGCAAGGGAAGTAATGGCAGGTGAAGCCAATGAAGCTACTGGCAAGGCAAGTTTTGGCAGGTGAAGCTGTTGAAGCTACTGGCAAGGCAAGTACTGGCAGGTGAAGCCGTTGAAGCTACTGGCAAGGCAAGTACTGGCAGGTGAAGCCGTTGAAGTTACTGGCAAGGCAAGTACTTGTGGACGTAGCCAATGAAGCTACTGGAAATGCAAGTACTGGCAGGTGAAGCCGTTGAAGCTACTGGCAATTCAAGTACTGGCAGGTGAAGCCGTTGATGCTACTGGTAAGGGAAGTACTGGCAGGTGAAGCCGTTGAAGTTACTGGCAAGGCAAGTACTGGCAGGTGAAGCCGTTGAAGCTACTGGAAATGCAAGTACTGGCAGGTGAAGCCGTTGAAGCTACTGGCAAAGCAAGTTCTGGCAGGTGAAGCCATTGAAGCTACTGGCAAGGCAAGTACTGGCAGGTGGAGCCGTTGAAGCTACTGGAAATGCAAGTACTGGCAGGTGAAGCCGTTGAAGCTACTGGCAAAGCAAGTTCTGGCAGGTGAAGCCATTGAAGCTACTGGCAAGGCAAGTACTGGCAGGTGAAGCCATTGAAGCTACTGGCAAGGCAAGTACTGGCAGGTGAAGCCGTTGAAGCTACTGGAAAGGCAAGTACTGGCAGGTGAAGCCGTTGAAGCTACTGGCAAGGCAAGTACTGGCAGGTGAAGCCGTTGAAGCTACTGGAAAGCCAAGTACTGGCAGTTGAAGCCGTTGAAGCTACTGGCAAGGCAAGTACTGGCAGGTGAAGCCGTTGAAGCTACTGGAAATGCAAGTACTTGCAGGTGAAGCCCTTGAAGCTACTGGCAATTCAAGTACTGGCAGGTGAAGCCGTTGAAGCTACTGGCAAGGCAAGTACTGGCAGGTGAAGCCTTTGAAGCTACTGGCAAGGCAAGTACTGGCAGGTGAAGCCTTTGAAGCTACTGGCAAGGCAAGTACTGGCAGGTGAAGCCGTTGAAGCTACTGGCAAGGCAAGTACTGGCAGGTGAAGCCGTTGAAGCTACTGGCAAGACAAGTACTGGCAGGTGAAGCCGTTGAAGCTACTGGCAAGGCAAGTACTGGCAGGTGAAGCCGTTGAAGCTACTGGCAAGGCAAGTACTGGCAGGTGAAGCCGTTGAAGCTACTGGAAATGCAAGTACTGGCAGACGAAGCCGTTGAAGCTACTGGCAAAGCTAGTTCTGGCAGGTGAAGCCATTGAAGCTACTGGCAAGGCAAGTACTGGCAGGTGGAGCCGTTGAAGCTACTGGAAATGCAAGTACTGGCAGGTGAAGCCGTTGAAGCTACTGGCAAAGCAAGTTCTGGCAGGTGAAGCCATTGAAGCTACTGGCAAGGCAAGTACTGGCAGGTGAAGCCGTTGAAGCTAATGGCAAGGCAAGTACTGGCAGGTGAAGCCGTTGAAGCTACTGGCAAGGCAAGTCCTGGCAGGTGAAGCCGTTGATGCTACTGGCAAGGTAAAGCAGTTTTAGTTACTGGCAAGGCAAGTACTGGCCCGAGAAGACATCGAAGTACTGGCGGACGAAGCCAATGAAGCTACTGTAAATGCAAGTACTGGCAGGTGAAGCCATTGAAGCTACTGGCAAGGCAAGTACTGGCAGGTGAAGCCATTGAAGCTACTGGCAAGGCAAGTACTGGCAGGTGAAGCCGTTGAAGCTACTGGCAAGGGAAGTACTGGCAGGTGAAGCCGTTGAAGCTACTGGCAAGGCAAGTACTGGCAGGTGAAGCCGTTGAAGCTACTGGAAATGCTAGTACTGGCAGGTGAAGCCGTTGAAGCTACTGGCAAAGCAAGTTCTGGCAGGTGAAGCCGTTGAAGCTACTGGCAAGGCAAGTACTGGCAGGTGGAGCCGTTGAAGCTACTGGAAATGCAAGTACTGGCAGGTGAAGCCGTTGAAGCTTCTGGCAAAGCAAGTTCTGGCAGGTGAAGCCATTGAAGCTACTGGCAAGGCAAGTACTGGCAGGTGAAGCCATTGAAGCTACTGGCAAGGCAAGTACTGGCAGGTGAAGCCGTTGAAGCTACTGGCAAGGCAAGTACTGGCAGGTGAAGCCGTTGAAGCTACTGGCAAGCCAAGTACTGGCAGTTGAAGCCGTTGAAGCTACTGGCAAGGCAAGTACTGGCAGGTGAAGCCGTTGAAGCTACTGGTAAGCCAAGTACTGGCAGGTGAAGCCGTTGAAGCAAATGGCAAGGCAAGTATTGGCAGGTGAAGCCGTTGAAGCTACTGGCAAGGCAAGTCCTGGCAGGTGAAGCCGTTGAAGCTACTGGCAAGGCAAGTACTGGCAGGTGAAGCCTTTGAAGCTACTGGCAAGGCAAGTACTGGCAGGTGAAGCCGTTGAAGCTACTGGCAAGGCAAGTACTGGCAGGTGAAGCTGTTGAAGTTACTGGCAAGGCAAGTACTGGCAGGTGAAGCCCTTGAAGCTACTGGCAAGGCAAGTACTGGCAGGTGAAGCCGTTGAAGCTACTGGCAAGGCAAGTACTGGCAGGTGAAGCCGTTGAAGCTACTGCCAAGGCAAGTACAGGCAGGTGAAGCCGTTGAAGCTACTGGCAAGGCAAGTACTGGCAGGTGAAGCCATTGAAGCTACTGGCAAAGAAAGTACTGGCAAGTGAAGCCAATGAAGCTACTGCCAACGCAAGTAATGGCAGGTGAAGCCGTTGAAGCTACTGGCAAGGCAAGTACTGGCAGGTGAAGCCGTTGAAGCTAGTGGCAAGGCATGTTCTGGCAGGTGAAGCCATTGAAGCTTCTGGCAAGGCAAGTACTGGCAGGTGAAGCCAATGAAGCTACTGCCAAGGCAAGTACTGGCAGGTGAAGCCAATGAAGCTACTGGCAAGGCAAGTTCTGGCAGGTGAAGCCGTTGAAGCTACTGCCAAGGCAAGTACAGGCAGGTGAAGCCGTTGAAGCTACTGGCAAGGCAAGTACTGTCAGGTGAAGCCATTGAAGCTACTGGCAAAGCAAGTACTAGCAAGTGAAGCCAATGAAGCTACTGCCAACGCAAGTAATGCCAGGTGAAGCCGTTGAAGCTACTGGCAAGGCAAGTACTGGCAGGTGAAGCCGTTGAAGCTACTGATAAGGCAAGTACTGGCAGGTGATAACATTGAAGCTACTGGCAAGGCAAGTACTGGTAGGTGAAGCCATTGAAGCTACTGGCAAGGCAAGTACTGGCAGGTAAAGCCAATGAAGCTACTTCCAAGGCAAATACTGGCACCTGAAGCCATTGAAGATACTGGCAATGCAAGTACTGGCAGGTGAAGCCATTGAAGCTACTGGCAAGGCAAGTACTGGCAGGTGAAGCCATTGAAGCTACTGGCAAGGCAAGTACTGGCAGGTGAAGCCGTTGAAGCTACTGCCAAGGCAAGTTCTGGCAGGTGAAGCCATTGAAGCTTCTGGCAAAGCAAGTACTGGCAGGTGAAGCCAATGAAGGTACTGCCAAGGCAAGTACTGGCACGTGAAGCCATTGAAGCTACTGGCAAGGCAGGTACTGGCAGGTGAAGCCAATGAAGCTAATGCCTAGGCAAGTACTGGCAGGTGAAGCCGTTGAAGCTACTGCCAAGGCAAGTACAGGCAGGTGAAGCCGTTGAAGCTACTGGCAAGGCAAGTACTGGCAGGTGAAGCCATTGAAGCTACTGGCAAAGAAAGTACTGGAAAGTGAAGCCAATGAAGCTACTGCCAACGCAAGTAATGGCAGGTGAAGCCGTTGAAGCTACTGGCAAGGCAAGTACTGGCAGGTGAAGCCATTGAAGCTACTGCCAAAGAAAGTACTGGCAAGTGAAGCCAATGAAGCTACTGCTAATGCAAGTAATGGCAGGTGAAGCCGTTGAAGCTACTGGCAAGGCAAGTACTGGCAGGTGAAGCCGTTGAAGCTACTGGCAAGGCATGTTCTTGCAGGTGAAGCCATTGAAGCTTCTGGCAAGGCAAGTACTGGCAGGTGAAGCCGTTGAAGCTACTGGCAAGGCAACCACTGGCAGGTGAAGCCATTGAAGCTAATGGCAAGGCAAGTACTGGCAGGTGAAGCGAATGAAGCTACTGCCAAGGCAGGTACTGGCAGGTGAAGCCGATGAACCTATTGGCAAGGCAAGTTCTGGCAGGTGAAGCCATTGAAGCTACTGGGAAGGCAGGTACTGGCAGGTGAAGCCATTGAAGCTACTGGCAAGCAAAGCCGTTGAAGCTACTGGCAAGGCAAGTACTCGCCGGAGAAGCCATGGAAGTACTGGCGGACGTAGCCATTGAAGCTACTGGCAAGGCAAGTACTGGCAGGTGAAGCCATTGAAGCTACTGCCAAGGCAATTACTGGCAGGTGAAGCCAATGAAGCTACTGCCAAGGCAAGTACTGGTACGTGAAGCCATTGAAGCTACTGGCAGTGCAAGTACTTGCAGTTAAACCCGTTGAAGCTACTGGCAAGGCAAGTACTGGCAGGTAACACCAATGAAGCTACTGGCAAGGCAAGTACTGGCAGGTGAAGCCATTGAAGCTACTGGCAAGGCAAGTACTGGCAGGTGAAGCCAATGAAGCTACTGGCAAGGCAAGTACTGGCAGGTGAAGCCAATGAAGCTACTGGGAAGGCAGGTACTGGCAGGTGAAGCCATTGAAGCTACTGGCAAGGCAAAGCCATTGAAGCTACTGGCAAGGCAAGTACTCGCCGGAGAAGCCATGGAAGTACTGGCGAACGTAGCCATTGAAGCTACTGGCAAGGCAAGTACTGGCAGGTGAAGCCAATGAAGGTACTGCCAAGGCAAGTACTGGCACGTGAAGCCATTGAAGCTACTGGCAAGACAAGTACTGGCAGGTGAAGCCGTTGAAGCTACTGGCAAGGCAAGTACTGGCAGGTGAAGCCGTTGAAGCTACTGGCAAGGCAAGTACTGGCAGGTGAAGCTGTTGAAGTTACTGGCAAGGCAAGTACTGGCAGGTGAAGCCCTTGAAGCTACTGGCAAGGCAAGTACTGGCAGGTGAAGCCGTTGAAGCTACTGGCAAGGCAAGTACTGGCAGGTGAAGCCGTTGAAGCTACTGCCAAGGCAAGTACAGGCAGGTGAAGCCGTTGAAGCTACTGGCAAGGCAAGTACTGGCAGGTGAAGCTGTTGAAGTTACTGGCAAGGCAAGTACTGGCAGGTGAAGCCCTTGAAGCTACTGGCAAGGCAAGTACTGGCAGGTGAAGCCGTTGAAGCTACTGGCAAGGCAAGTACTGGCAGGTGAAGCCGTTGAAGCTACTGCCAAGGCAAGTACAGGCAGGTGAAGCCGTTGAAGCTACTGGCAAGGCAAGTACTGGCAGGTGAAGCCATTGAAGCTACTGGCAAAGAAAGTACTGGCAATTGAAGCCAATGAAGCTACTGCCAACGCAAGTAATGGCAGGTGAAGCCGTTGAAGCTACTGGCAAGGCAAGTACTGGCAGGTGAAGCCGTTGAAGCTAGTGGCAAGGCATGTTCTGGCAGGTGAAGCCATTGAAGCTTCTGGCAAGGCAAGTACTGGCAGGTGAAGCCAATGAAGCTACTGCCAAGGCAAGTACTGGCAGGTGAAGCCAATGAAGCTACTGGCAAGGCAAGTTCTGGCAGGTGAAGCCGTTGAAGCTACTGCCAAGGCAAGTACAGGCAGGTGAAGCCGTTGAAGCTACTGGCAAGGCAAGTACTGCCAGGTGAAGCCATTGAAGCTACTGGCAAAGCAAGTACTAGCAAGTGAAGCCAATGAAGCTACTGCCAACGCAAGTAATGCCAGGTGAAGCCGTTGAAGCTACTGGCAAGGCAAGTACTGGCAGGTGAAGCCGTTGAAGCTACTGGCAAGGCATGTTCTGGCAGGTGAAGCCATTGAAGCTTCTGGCAAGGCAAGTACTGGCAGGTGAAGCCGTTGAAGCTACTGGCAAGGCAAGCACTGGCAGGTGAAGCCAATGAAGCTACTGCCAACGCAAGTACTGGCAGGTGAAGCCATTGAAGCTACTGGCAGGGCAAGTACTGGCAGGTGAAGCCGTTGAAGCTACTGATAAGGCAAGTACTGGCAGGTGATAACATTGAAGCTACTGGCAAGGCAAGTACTGGTAGGTGAAGCCATTGAAGCTACTGGCAAGGCAAGTACTGGCAGGTAAAGCCAATGAAGCTACTTCCAAGGCAAATACTGGCACCTGAAGCCATTGAAGATACTGGCAATGCAAGTACTGGCAGGTGAAGCCATTGAAGCTACTGGCAAGGCAAGTACTGGCAGGTGAAGCCATTGAAGCTACTGGCAAGGCAAGTACTGGCAGGTGAAGCCGTTGAAGCTACTGCCAAGCCGTTGAAGCTACTGCCCAGTTCTTTCAGTCTCTCTTCATAGGGTTTTGTTTCTAGACCTCTGATCATCCTCGTTGCCCTCTTCTGAACACGCTCCAGCTTGTCTGCGTCCTTCTTGAATTGTGGAGCCCAGAACTGGACGCAATACTCTAGATGAGGCCTAACCAGGGCCGAATAGAGAGGAACTAGTACCTCACGTGATTTGGAAGCTATACTTCTATTAATGCAGCCCAAAATAGCATTTGCCTTTCTTTCAGCCATATCGCACTGTTGGCTCATATTCAGCTTGTGATCTACAACAATTCCAAGATCTTTCTCATTTGTAGTATTGCTGAGCCAAGTGTCCCCCATCTTGTAACTGTGCATTTGGTTTCTATTCCCTAAATGTAGAACTTGGCATTTATCCCTATTAAATTTCATTCTGTTGTTTTCAGCCCAGCACTCCAGCCTATCAAGATCACTTTGAAGTTTGTTTGTGTCTTCCAGGGTATTAGCTATTTTGTGTCATCTGCAAATTTGATCAGCGTTCCCTGCACCTCCTCGTCCAAATCATTAATAAAAATGTTGAAGAGCACTGGGCCCAGGACTGAGCCCTGCGGCACCCCACTCGTTGCCTCTCCCCAGTTTGAGAAGGTTCCATTAATAAGTACTCTTTGAGTCCGATTCTGTAGCCAACTGTGGATCCACCTAATAGTTGTTCCATCTAGCCCACTTTTAGCTAGTTTGTTAATCAGAATGTCATGTGGTACTTTGTCAAAAGCTTTGCTGAAGTCAAGATATATGACATCCACAGCATTCCCACAGTCCACAAGGGAGGTTATCCTATCAAAAAATGAGATCAAATTAGTCTGACAGGATTTGTTCCTGACAAATCCATGTTGGCTTCTAGTAATCACTGCATTGATTTCAAGGTGTTTACAGATTGACTTCTTTATAATCTGCTCCAGAATTTTCCCAGGGATGGATGTCAGGCTGACTGGTCTGTAGTTCCCAGGTTCCTCCTTTTTGCCCTTTTTGAAGATAGGGACAACGTTAGCCCTCCTCCAGTCGTCCGGCACCTCACCCGTCTTCCATGATTTTACAAAGATAATAGACAAAGGTTCTGAGAGTTCTTCCGCTAGCTCCTTCATTACTCTTGGATGCAGTTCATCGGGCCCTGGGGATTTGAACTCATTCAAGGAAATTAGGTGTTCTTTGACCATTTGTTTATCAATCTCAAACTGCAATCCTGCCCCCTCAACTTCTGCTTCACTTTTTCCAGGGGGGTCATAGATCCGCTTTTGGGAGAAGACCGAGGCAAAGTAGGAATTGAGCACTTCAGCCTTTTGTTTGTCGTCTGTTATCAATTTGCCATCCTCATTAAGCAGTTGAACCACCATTTCTTTCCTCTGTCTTTTACTACTCACGTATCTGAAGAAAGCCTTTTTATTGCTTTTAGCATCCCTCGCTAATCTCAGCTCATTCACAGCTTTAGCCTTCCTGACGCCATTTCGGCACTTCTGCGCCACTTGTCTGTACTCTTCTTTTGTAGCCTGGCCTTCCTTCCACTTCCTATATGTATCCCTTTTTGTTTTCAGTTCATCAATAAGCTTTTTGTGGAGCCACATTGGTTTCCTCTGTTGTCTTCTATCTTTTCTCCTTGTTGGAATTGTTTGTAACTGTGCCTTTAAAATTTCATTTTTTAGATACTCCCACCCATCCTGCACTCCTTTTCTTTTTAGGCTCCCTTGCCACGGGACCTTACTTATTATAGTTCTGAGTTTATTAAAATCAGCTTTCCTAAAATCCAGAGTACGTGTATGGCTACGCTCGACTTTTGTCTCCTTCATAATCAAGAATTCAAGTATGACGTGGTCACTTTCCCCCAGAGTTCCCGTAACTGCCACTTTATCCACTAAGTCATCCCTATTGGTCAATAACAAGTCAAGGATTGCTGACCCTCTAGTTCCTTCCACCACTTTCTGTAGGAGAAAGTTATCACCCATACATGTCAGGAATTTCTTGGAAGGGCCGCTTTTGGCAATCCTGTGAGGTGGTGGAAGTTATGGGATCTCCATTCATACAGGGGTGAAATGGGTGAGGGAGAAAATTGCTGACCCCAAACCCGACTGAGCAGCCTCTCTAGAGGAAGGGACATTAAATAAAGGGCTGTCCTCTGAGGGACCTTCAAATAGAGGACTATCTTCAGTAAAATAGCTTGACCAAGCGTTTGGAGGTGTTTAGGAAAGGTTTGAAAATCTTTCTTTTTAAATAGAGGGGGTTAGCTGGTTGTTCCTAAGATAAAGCATGCTGATGGTTTTTATGGTGGCCGCGACCCATTTTATATGGTTTTTTAAAAAAAGGTTTTTTTGTTATATTCTTTTAATTTCAGTTAAGGCCTTTTATTAGAATTATCGAATTTATTCCATTTTTGTAAAGTCCTGACCTATTTTATCTCATGTACAGCACTGCGTTAGAAAGCGTTATATAAATTCTTCTTGTTGTTATAATTTTCTTCATACTTTCGAACCAATACGCAAACCGAAACTCACTTAACCTTTGAAATTTACATTTCTCCTGATTTTATAATGGGGTTCTCCAATCAAATAATGCATACAAAAATGTTCCAACGGTATTATCGAACAATAGCATTTTAGATTTTGGTTGGGACTGTTGTGTTTAATACAAGGATTTTATGCATTTTATTGATATGTTTTTATTGTTTCATTATACTGGTCTGTGGCTGAAATAAACTATTTATTCATACACACCTACAAAAATACATATATTAGGAGAAAGCGCTCACAAAAATGTATATATATATTACTGAAAATAATGTTTTCAATGCATTATATTGGGAAACCTACTTGGGAAAAAAAGAGTAAACTTTGGGCCAATCTGCATAGAAAATGTGCCTGTACTGGGAGAATTGTGCACAAGAAATGCAAACGAATGTTCATCGATTTTATTTTATTTTTAATCTCAATGTTTGGGATGAACCAAATTTAAGATTGGGGAAATTCTCAAAGTTCAGGATGAACTGTACCCAAGACAGGAAAAGCGAGAAACTGAGAACAGCTAAAATTGGGAGTTTCATCCATCCTAATCTGCCACAAACATATCTTGACCTTATAGGCCCCTTCCAACTCTACTATTCTATAATCTATACGTCAAGCCTTTTTTTTACTGCCACTCTCTAAGACTCTTTGACACGGTTCAGACGGACACGCTAAGCCGTGGTGGTTAAGCAGCGTATCATGTGAACTTAGGGCGTTCCTAGACGAGGCCTTAGCGCGCCTTGAGAGCCGGTTTCCTGCTGTGCTTCCACATGACGCACAGGGGAATCTGGCTCCAGGCCGCACTGAAGCCTCCTCTAATGCGCCATAAGCGAAGTCGCTTTTTCCCCTTTTCCCCTGAGGTGGGGGCAGGGGAACGTCTAGCTACTTCCGTGGCTTTTTGCGGCTACTCACTTACTCGCGCAGTGAGCGCTGTGCCCATCGGCCGGGGGAGATCCCGGTAGGGAGAAGGAGAGATGACACAGCACAGACACACACACACACGGAGGGAGAAGGAGAGATGACACAGCACAGACACACACACACGGAGGGAGAAGGAGAGACGACACAGCACAGACACACACACACACGGAGGGAGAAGGAGAGACGACACAGCACAGACACACACACACACACACACGGAGGGAGAAGGAGAGACGACACAGCACAGACACACACACACGGAGGGAGAAGGAGAGACGACACAGCACAGACACACACACACACGGAGGGAGAAGGAGAGATGACACAGCACAGACACACACACACGGAGGGAGAAGAAGAGACGACACAGCACAGACACACACACACACACACACACGGAGGGAGAAGGAGAGACGACACAGCACAGACACACACACACACGGAGGGAGAAGGAGAGATGACACAGCACAGACACACACACACACGTAGGAAGAAGGAGAGACGACACAGCACAGACACACACACACGGAGGGAGAAGAAGAGACGACACAGCACAGACACACACACACACGGAGGGAGAAGGAGAAACGACACAGCACAGACACACACACACACACACACACACGGAGGGAGAAGGAGAGACGACACAGGAGCGGATGGGGGGGTTAACTAAAAAAAAACCTTACCTTCTCCGCAGTCTTCGGGCCGCACGTGGCCCCTTTAAACTTAAAAAAAAAATGGCGGACGCTGCAGGGATCCGACGTCCCTGCGCGTCCTGCATCTGGAAGCCCGGGCGGCGCACGCTAACATCAGCGTGCTATCGCCCCGCCTCCCTGCCGGCTTATCCCGGCAGGTCTAGCAAAGCCCTTAGTGTGTTGTGTGAACCATTCCTAACCATGGTGGCTACATAAATATGTTTTAAACACGTTCACTAACCATTTGCTGCAACAGGGTTAGCAGCCTTATGGCTTAGCGTGTTGTCTTTATGATCAGAGCATCCATTTCTAGCAGGATTTCTCGCAGGGATTCAGGTGAGATGTGAGGCCCTCTCAATTGTGGCACAGCTGTTGTAAAACTCCAACCCACAGGAAACCTGCCAGAGCCCAAACTTACAAATATTTAGGAGTGCACATAGAAATAAACCATCCTTATTTAGATTAGCATTTTTTAGGCTAAGGATTTCATCATACTCACGTTGGGTGTGAATGCTGTTGTGTAGAATGTTTTATAGTCAGTTTTATATAATTTTATCTAAAGTTTGGCTGTATTTTGTAGTTGTTTTGAAAGCTGCTCTCCCTTTCTTCTCTGAAAGGAAGGGTGGGAATAAACAAAACATTTGTTATATGGATAATGATAATTCCCTAACCTGCCCCCCTCCAGAAGAGTTGGACTGCAATTTCATGGCCTGGAATGAAGGGAGTTGCAATAGGACACATCTGGAAGGCCTGAGGTTGGGGAAGGCTTATCGTTTTTTAAGCCTTGGGCTCCGCCTAGTGGCCCAGTTCTTGCAGTGGTTATACGGTAGAGGCATAACCACAAGTAAATGCTTTAGAAATAAATAGAGTTACTTACATTGCATGAATCAATAATGAACAGGGATGGAATGGTACATTTGGAAGTACAGCTGCTCATCATGACAGTCCCTGTAGCCATGCCCCCAAGGAGTATGGTGGCCACTTAGGCCAAAAAAGAGGAAGCATGTACCAAAACAAAGGACAAGAGAGGACACCAATTTGCATAGTCTTTATATATGCTAGTTGTTGGGTTATTGTGCCAGAACTTTTCTCTCTCTGGAACTCTGTTTGTGCTCAGAAACAAACACACATCACACAGGTCTTACACAGCAGAGCTGGTTTATTTCCTTCAGGCTTCTGTGCAGTTCAATTCAGATCAGTTCAGATCAGCACACTGAGGCATGCACAGAGAGCAGTGATCATAGAGCAGTGATCAGTAAGCAGTGATCAGTTCCATTTTACACAAGTGAGAAACTATATACAGATCTACACAATTCTTATCTACATTATATACAGCTGTGATGAGGCTAACTTAGAATCTTGGCAAGGTTCCCAGAACAGCCTCTATCTCAAGGTAATTGCCCACAGATAGACTTTCTCTGTTTAACCCTGAGATAGCCATACACACACAATTTTAATGACTAAGCAAGTATTTCTTTTCATATACTTAACACTAGTGTCTGTGCATGCATACAAATTTTGAAACAATAACTATAGTATAAGTGGAAATCTATACTATACATCTTACTGTTGTGAGGAAACTTGATCAGGAGTCTATTATCCAAGTGCTAAATCTTAATGGGTGACTTCAAGGCTCCTGCTGCTCTCCTTCCAATGGGTTCTTTTACTTTAAAGCAGAATTGAACTGGGCAGCCCATTAAATAGCGGGCACCTTCAACCAGAGGACTGCCCTCTGACAGCTCTTCAGGTACAGGACTGTCCTCTGGAAAGTAGGCCACCTGGCCACCCTACCAAGGAGAGGCCAAAATGCAGGTTGTTGTCTTGATTCATATCACCAAACTAATTCTAGCATTTTTCCTCTACCAGGAGAAGATCATTTATAAACTGTTGCTTAGCATAGCAATCCTGCTTCACCCCCTCTGGGACCAGGCAAACCACCCCCCCAGTATAGCATACACAGAGACCCCCACCCCTGTGTTGTGAGCAAGTGTGGTTTAGCTGTTACGTGTTGGGTCTTAAAGTAGCAAGACTTGAGTTCAAATCCTCACAAACCTCACTGGGGGAACATGGCCCAGTAGCTGTGTTTCTGACTAGCCTGCATCACAGGGTTATGGTGAGGATAAATTGGGTGGAAACCACATATACTGCCTTGAGCACCTCACGACCTTGGGCCGGTCAGTTCTTCTCAATTGAACCTCCCTTGCAGGGTTGTTGAGAAGATAATAGGGAGGAATTGTATGTACTGCTTTGAAGTCAGAGGAAGGGTGGGATAAAATTTTTTTATCAACAATATTAAACAATTGCCCCTGTTTCGTCTCCTATATCCATCTTCTATGCTCCTCCTTAGGATTGTGGTGGGGAGAGGGGGGAGAAGCCCCCCCTCCCTGAGTCCTCCATCTTTATCAGCTGTCGATAGGCAGAAATTTCAAGCTGCAAAGGTATCTGGGATGCTGGATTTTCTGGCAGATTTTAATCACACTCCAGCAATGAAAATGTGTGCACATTCTTGTTTCTGCTACTCAGGCTGCTTAGGAACTTCTAGTGGCTTGTTGGGGGAAGAAAAGAAAAAAGAATTACCCAATAACTCTCTTTTGGCAGTGGGACAAACTGAAGAGGCAGGAAAGGAGCTTTGATCTTCGATGGCACATCTGAGTTGTTCTCATGCCACCTCAGCGCTGAGCCCAGCAATGTCCATTATGCCACTGGAGTTTGCAACAAGCCGGTCACGGCCTGCCCTGAGGTACATTGCACTGGTGGCATGATAATATTTGCTTCTTCCTTTTTTTAGTGGAAAGATGGGGGGGGGGTGAGTATGTTTATACTAGATGCCAATTCTATGCTAATTTAACTAATTCTGAGCACAATTCAAAGGTCTGTATCCAACAGTAGTCCCACACAAGAGTAGACCCATTGAGTTGAATGGGAATTAAGTTAGCCATGACTATTTTGTCCCATTTCTATGGGTTAAGTTAGCCATGACTATTTTGTCCCATTTCTATGAGTCTACTTTATTTCTGAGCACAGTTCAAAGGTTTGTATCCAATATTAGTTCTACACAAAAGTAGACCCATTGAGAGGAATGAAAATTAAGTTAGTCATGACTAATTTATCCCATTTCAATGGGTTGGCTTTTAAGAATTAACACAGCATACACAGGAACCCAATCCCGCTTTTTCCCCAAAAGCCAACCCCCCTTTCTCCCACCCACCAATCATTTGTTAATTTCCTGGCTTTTGTGCAGTTTTTTCGCCATTCTAAAAGATTGAAATACCGCTCCTAAGGCTTAATTACTGGCAGTAAGAGCTTTTAAGCTAAAATATGAGGTACCGCAAGGACCACCTTCTCCCTCCTCTTCCTGTGTGTTTCGTTCTACCTCAGAGCCTCCCCCCCCCCCAGCTATCACAGGGTATGGCCAGGGATGCCTTCTCTGTGGTGGCACCCCAGCTTTGGCACTCATTCCCCTCAGAGGCTCACCTTGTGCCAAGATTACGGTGTTTTCAGATCTGTTGGTTTTCACTTTTATTGAGTTACACTGTTGCCATGTCTTCCATTTATTATCTATTAAATGAGTTTTAAATTTCGGGGGTAATTGACTGTCAGTTGTTCTTTGCAAAGCTGCCCAAATTTGGCTAGCATCCTTTTAAGGCCAATTTTATTCAAAGATAGAAGTACTAGATTATCAGCATAAAGCAATATTGATATCTTCCGATTGTGAATTGACGAAGGAAAGACAGGGAAGACGTTCCAGGAATATGGCCATTGATAGATAAATAAAGGGCACCAAAATGCAGCCGTGTTTCAACCCCCTACTGATGTGAATGGCTTGGGATAAGGCACCTTGTAAACCAGTTCTCACCTGCAATAAATTGTCTTTCCGCATAGTTAAAGCAATGGTATTCCCCGTAGTAAACTATGGCTGCGAGAGCTGGACCATAAGGAAAGCTGAGCGAAGGAAGATAGATGCTTTTGAACTGTGGTGTTGGAGGAAAATTCTGAGAGTGCCGTGGACTGCAAGATCAAACCAGTCCATACTCCAGGAAATAAAGCCAGACTGCTCACTTGAGGGAATGGTATTAAAGGCAAAACTGAAGTACTTTGGCCACCTAATGAGAAGACAGGATACCCTGGAGAAGAGGCTGATGCTAGGGAAAGTGGAAGGCAAAAGGAAGAGGGGCCGACCAAGGGCAAGATGGATGGATGATATTCTGGAGGTGACAGACTTGACCTTGGGGGAGCTGGGGGTGGCGTCAGCCGACAGAAAGCTCTGGCGTGGGCTGGTCCATGAAGTCACGAAGAGTCGGAAACGACTGAATGAATAAACAACAAAAAAAGTAACCGGAGGAGCCAAAGTAGTCTTTTATTGATATTTGTCTTGGCCCATTTACACCATAGTCGCTCCCTGTTAATCAGATCAAAAGCTGAGAAGAAATCTACAAAGGCTGCAAAGATAAACTTGTTTGGGCCCTTTATACTTTTATGAATTAGCTGTTGTAGTACATAAACCTAATTTATTGCACTTCTCCCCTTTCTAAAGCCTGCTTGTTCATCATGGATAATGGATTGGTTGCTATCCCATTTGTGCAGCTTATTTAAAAGGTATTGTGAATACAGTTTGTACCCACATCTAACAGGCGATTAGGTCTATAGTTATGAGGATCTGATGAATCGCCTTTCTTAAAGATTGGCACAACGATACTAGAGCGCCAGCCCAAGGGAAGATCATCAGTTGAGTTGATATAGGTAAATAAATTCGCTAGAATTGGAGACCACCAGCCAATGTTCAAAAGAAAGACTTCAGAAGGAATCGTATCTTCCCCTAGGGCAAGTTTTAAGTGGTTTTAAGCCATTTGGGAGGGTTGTCAGAGGGAAGCAGCCTAAAAGTTCAAATATAATTCTAATAACTAAAAAAAAATAAAAAAATGTCACGGCCTTTCTGCAGGATCCTGGGAATTGTAGTTTAGTGCAGGTGCTTAGAATTCTGTCAAAGATCTCCACATCACCTTCTCGCAAACTACAAATCCCAGGGCTCCTTAGGGAGAAGGAATGAGTCTTAAGCTAGCGTGTCAGTGCCATGGTTGTACTATGAGAAGAGACATTAAGGGCACATTATACCAGCCTGGTACCCTTCAGATGTGTGAACTACAACTCCCATGGCCATGCTTGGCTGGGGGATGATGGGAGTTGTAGGCCAACCCATGTTGGAGACGGCGGCATTAAAATATTTAAACTGGGTCCCTTGTTAAAAGGTGGCTCCAGGGCCTGAAAAGGTGGAAGGCTGCAGTGTTAAGAACAAGATTTCGGGAACAGTTTCAGGGTAAACTGACAACTGTCGTCCAGTGGACACAAATAGGGATCGATATGGGAAGGGGGATAGAAGAGAAGTACTGTGAAATGTGGTACTTGTGAATTCTGCAACTGCACCACCCAAAAGCATAAATTGGCAGAGTGCAAAATCCTGCAGCTTGACGAAAATGGTTACTGGCTTTTAAAGCAGTACAGAAAGGGCCAGGCCATGGCAGGTAAAATCCCATAAATTCCCCAATGGCCCTGTACCCTTCCCGCCCCCCATCTCCTCCAGTTTGATGGGTCCCTGTCTTTTGTGGGTGTGTTTTTTTACTTCATTTTTCAAAAGTTGAAATGTCTCTCCTAAGGCGTAATTACTAGAAGAGCTTTAAGCTAAAATATGCTGGATTTCTGTGTGGGTCTATTTTGGTATTTTTGGTGCCATTTCCCATTTTGGCTTCCACCACCCCCACCGCGGGAATGCATCTCTCCCCCAGCCCCTGCCCCAAACTTCTCCAAAATGGAATTTAACCCACAGGCTGGAGGAGTTTCAACTTCCATGCCACAAACCCCTCGAGTGTCTGAACAAGATTCACAGGGAGTCAGTTTCTATGTGCCCTCCTCTGTAATTAACAGGGTAATAAACTAAATTAAGGAAATATGGTTAATTTTGGATAAACTATGGAGATCACAGAATTCAAGCTAGTCTGGGGTGGAACAATTGTCCTTTTGTAACTTTAAACTCCCACCATCACCCCATTTTGCAACTCTCCTCACATATGGAATGTCCTTGGCTTACCCAGCTAAACAGTTATATCAGGCTCTCAGCCAATCAAAAGGTTGCTCTGGAAGCCAATCAGTACTTCAGATCACTCAACAGGGAATGCTGGGACACTGGACCTTATTCAACTAGCTTGAATTGTATTTTGAAGGAGACGCTGGGGTATTGCCCTAAACTGGTTCCCTCTGGATGGGTTGGGCCACACACTGCCTGGGGATGATAGAAGTTGTAGTCTAACACATCCGGAGGGCATTCAGTTGGGGAGAGGCTACCAGGGCTGGCCCAAGACATTTTGCTGCCTGAGACAAAGCACAAGTGGCACCCCTTCCCACTCCAAGTATAAAAGCCAACGGGACTGACAGATGAATCTGTTAACTATACTGATGATGGGACAGCATCCTCCACTGCACCTGAAGACAACAGGCTTAGGAAGCACAAAGCAGGCTGCCTAAAACACAGTCTCTCCCCCAACATCTTGCTGCCACCTCCCAGTATGTACCGCCTGAGGTGACTGCTTCACTTTCACTAATGATAGGGCCATCCCAGGGGGCTACTCTGAAGCATTTAAGCTTTTATAAACCTTTTCCATCCCTCCTCCTACCTCCAATCACCCTTTTGTGCTGTTAGTAAAATTGCGTTCCATTTCCACAGGAGCTATTGCCCGACGCGGCTCCCTCCTCCATGAGACAGCAAATTGTACAAAAGTAAGCGTTTGTAGAAAGCTCTTTATTTTTTTTAAGTTATTTCCAAAAATGAGTTCATTTTTGTTTCTTTAGGAGGTTCCAATAGTCTCAAACGTGGATCCACAAAAAAAAGGGGGAGGGAAGAGGGAGAAAAAGAAGAAATGCAGATAGAAGTCCCTCAAGGAAAGCAAAAGCAAAACACTTTCCTCTCCCCATCACCAAGGGTCAATGGAGAGAAACAATAATAATAATAACAATAATAATTAATAATAATTGAATCTTAGAATGAGGGGTGTCTCTAAGTGCCGTTCTTCCCCTAAATTCTAACCCTCCTGGGGTTTTATCTACAAGGTGAAGCCCAGTTGATGCGAAGCCATCGTACCCCATTCAAATTTGTCAGCATGCCATTTCTGCTGCTTGTATTAGAAGAGCTATAGTCTGTTTTCTTACACTGCAGCCCTAAACGCACGGACCAAGGAGGAAGCCCCATTAAACACAATGGGACTTCCTTCCGAGTAAACATGATAGGGCTGAACTGTTAACTTTTTCAGGAAAACGGAGGATCAAAAAGGCACCTTTATTCCATACGCACACCCAAACCCATCCCTCTCGTCCAATGTGGGTGGGTGCACTCTGAATTTTCGGTTCAGACCCCCAAGAGCCACCTTATTTAAAAAGGTCAGATGGCTGTAACTGGCTCAGCCCTCCTGGAAGGAAAGGCCGCCCCTTTTATTTCCGGAGAAAAACAGGAAGGAGAAAAGAGAAATGTCCATCACAAAGTGCTCAGGGTGGGGTGTGTGTGTGTGTGTGTGTGTGTGTGTGTGTGTGTGTGTGTGTGTGTAAGTACCTCTGGAGATGGAGAACTTGTACTTTGTGTGCTCTTTTAAAAATTAGATTCATCGATTGCAATTTTTCACGGGAGAGGGAAGAAAGGAGGGGAATTTGCTACAGAAGAAATAGGTTGCCAGATTTCATCCAGAACCAGCCTCTTGCACAGAAGAGGGAGAAGGAGGGGAGGGAAACAAGCAACCCAGGGAAGGTGCAGCCTTCCCCGTTGCTGCAGTGCTACCATGGGAAGAAGCGGCACTTGTCTGAGTTCTCCCTTCTATATAGGAACAATTTAGGAGCAAAGGCGCCCTGCGCCGTGTGGAACCCTTCCACCCCGTGGGCCCACAGAATGGGATGCTGGGAAGACGGACTCCACAGTCCTCTTGTCATCGTGGATCCGCCGACTCAACTCAACTCTGCGACAGAGCAAAAAAACAACACGGGAGAACAGTATTAGTTTGAGAGTCAGGAAGAGCGGCTTCTGGGCCCCTTCTCATCTTCACATGTTCCAGGGAACAGACACTGTTCTAACTGCTGAGGGTAGCAGGGGAGACACCCCTTCTCTCACCCTATAAGCCCTACATGGGGGTGGGGAGAGAGTCTAGAGTCAGGGCAGTGGGGCTTAAACTGGCTGCACAAGCAAACCAAAAGGTTGCTTGGGGCGGCCATGTTTTCTGGGCAACATCAAAGCAGCCTGTGATCAGAGAAGGCCCCCAGAATCCTTTGCAAAACTGCGCACGACTCCACAGCCACACGCCAGCGTCCTGTGCTAAGCTGCAAGGGATCCTGAGGCACATGCCTCCCGGAGCACATGGCGCACAGGTTGGCAACTTTCCTTGGGCCTGCTCTGTAGGGCGAAGGGCACGGGAGGGTCTCTGCCAAGTCCCACTCTCCCATCCAATGTTCCTTTCCCCTCCCCACCCACTCCAGGTTTCAGATTGTGACATGGATGGGGCTCTGGAGATGGTCGGCAAGGCTTTCCAAATCGGGCAGGCTTGGCATGTCCGGTCCTGCGGTGGACTCTCTCAAGTGGATCCTCTGGTGGTAGATCATGCTGTGTCTCCTCCTGAACCTCACCCCGCACTCACCACACTGATACGGTCTCTCTCCGGTATGGATCCGCAGGTGCCGAGTGAGGTGAGATTGCCGGCCAAACCTTTTCCCGCACTCGATGCAAGGGTAGGGTCTCTCCCCGGTGTGGGTGATCCGGTGCCGTGTCAGGTGAGACTGCCGGCTGAACGTCTTCCCGCACTCGGCGCAGGGGTAGACCTTACTCCCTAGGTGGGTCTTCTGGTGTCTCGTGAGCCCGTAGAGGTCGTGGAAGATTTTCCCACACTCCATGCACTGGTAGGCTTGCTTTTCGGTGTGGGTTCGCTGATGGGCAGCAAGCTCCGAGGGCCATATGAACCCTTTCCCGCACTCGGTGCAGAAGTAACGCTTTTCCCCTGTGTGGATTCTCTGGTGCGTGGCGAGTTCAGACGGCCACCGGAAGGCCTTGCCGCACTCTCCACAGAGGTGCCGTTTCTCAGCTGTGTTGGCACCCAGATATGTCATGAGATGAGGCGGCCGGATGTTGCCGTTCCCGCAATCTGTAGTGAGTGGCGTGTTCTCGCCCGTGTGGGTTCTCTGGTGTGCGGCGAGCTCAGACGGCCACTGGAATCCTTTGCCGCATTCCGCACAGAGGTAGTGTTTGTTTTTGTTGTGGGTCTTCTGGTGTGTGGCGAGCTCAGAGGGCCACCGGAACCCTTTCCCACACTCTGGGCAGAGGTGGGGCTTCTTGACCGTGTGGGGCTTTGCAAAGTCGACAGCTGGAGGTGTTTTCTCGCCCGTGAATTGCATCGTGAACTCCGACGGCCACTGGAACAACGTCTCGGAATCCAGGGCAAAGTGTGGCTGCTCGCCTGTGTGGATTCTCTGGTGGATGGCGAGCTCTGTCGACCACCGGAACCGCTTGCCGCATTCTGTACAAAGGTGGCACTCCTCGCCCATGTGGGTTTTCTGGTGCCGAGTGAGATGAGAGGATCGGCCAAATTGCTTCCCGCACTCGGCGCAGTGATAGGATTTCGGCCTAGTATGGACTTTCTGGTGTAGGGCCAGCTCGGACTGGCACCGGAACCGTTTCCCACATTCTATGCAGGGGTGGCGTTTCTCTCTCACACGGATCCTCTTTGGGACCAAGTGCTGCATCACTCCGTTGAGTCTTTCTCCGAATTCAAACTGGGGATCCGCTCTGCTGGGGGTCCTGGCACCTGCTTTGAAGATGGGGCAGGAGAGAATTCACAAGTTTCACTTATTTGAATACTAGAGCTGTCGCCCAACTAAAGCGATACTGGTCGATTAACGGTATGAGTATAAGACAGTTGATTAAATCAATTCGGGCTGCAATGCTATGCACACTTACCAAGGCCCATTGAATTTTATGGGACTTACTTCTGAGTAAACATGCATAGGCTTGCGCTGTATGTTTGCACATAAAAAGTTCCATCTAAACGGGGTGGGTGGGAAAGCCATATTCCCTTTGTTTTTGAGATGATACACTCATGTGTGGCAGCAAGCTCCGTCTCAGAAGAAGCATTCCCCGTTCTCTCTTCTGCAAGAGAGAATGCCTCTTCCAAGATAGTGCTTGCTCCTGCAGTTTTTCAAAAATACTTGTATTAAAATTATTCCCCAAGCCCACTGATACCTTTCCTCTCATGTATAGATGGTGCTATTTTGGATAAAAAAGGAAACGTTCACTATTGGTATGTATAATAAACTGAAATAGGCATTTGAGCCAATTATTATTTTTACAAGGTGGGGAAACTGTGACTCCAACCCCTAGCAGCCCCAGCTAACATGGGCAACGCTCAGGAAGGATGTGAGTTGTAGTCCTTCAACGTCTGGAGAGACACAGGTCCCCCACACCAGTACTCATTAATCTAACTGATTAAACACTGTTGTCTTAATTAATTAATTAAAGGAGCCACCCACACACGCAGGATCAAAACTTGCCAGCTCTGTTTAAAAGCACTACTCTCGGCTCGCTCCTATGCACTTTCTTGCGAGCAAGCCCCACTGAACTCCATGGAAATTGTTCCTAATTCAATACACATAGGAATGCACCATTGTTTTCTAAGTCAGCAATGCGGGCCTTTATTTGTGGCCTAGCCTCATGGCAACAATGTAGGTGGTTTGTACCACAGTAAAGACTTGTGGCAAGTAGGCACGGGCTGCAATTGCAGCTATTATTTTGCAAAGAACCATTTTCTAGCCCTTACGGCTATGAAAATATACTTTTGAACCTGTGTGGCCAATGCCTGGAGGACTCTCAGAACCCAGGTTGGTGCTTGAAAAAGATTTCCAGCGGCTGAAAGTGAAGCTTCACCTCTCTGCCTTCCAATTTCAGGCATGTTTTCATGCATGTTTTCATCGCCATAAAGGCTGAAACCATGCTCCTTTTTTTACCTTTCCCCAAGGCCAGCACATCAAGAATAAATGATGCAAAGTAGTAAAAACTGCCTTATGCATTAAGAGAAATTATAGCATGTTTGCTCAGTTTTGTATTAAGTTGTGCAGGTTGCAGAATCCAGCTTTCTTTGGTGGAAAATTGACATTGCCTGGGCACAGAATAGGACCTGACTCCTCCCTGCTTTGTCTCCCGAGATACTAAAAAAGCTCTACAGCCCCCCAGAAACCAAAAAGTGATTCTTAAGGCTGCCAGCCTTTTCAGGGCAAGCAACAATGCTTGGGAATAGTGCTTTGAAGCAGAAGGAATAATGATGTGGGCTTTCTTTAATTGGTTACAACTTGGGTGAGGAAGCTTTTTCAGCTCAAGGGCCACAGATTCTTGTGGCTAACCTTCCAGGGACCACATGCCAGCAGTGGGCGGGCCAAAACCAAAAAGTGGGCAGGGCAACTCACACGCTCTCATCCACACACACATCCATACATAATATATACTAACACCCATTCATTCACACCCATGAAGATTCCACCCCTGCCCCGGCTGGCAATTAAGAGTTTTAAAAAGAAGCCTTCCATTGGTTCCAAAGTCTTTTTGAAATCTAATGGGAGGCTTTTTCAAGTCTAATGGGAGGTTTTTTCAAGTCTAATTGCTCTTCTGTTGTGAGAGATCGCAATGCGCAGGGAGGGTTAAACTGTCCCTCCCCAGTTGTGATCCTGATGAAGATCGCACCCTACATGGCTATGATGCCTGAGGGTTGGGGTGGGGACAATGGGAACTTACTAAAATAAACAGAATTGCTGTGTGTGAGGGGACAGTGTCAAAGGAATGGCCGTGGGCCAGAACTAAAGCCTCTCTGAGTTGGTGCTAGCCTGTAGACCACTGTTTCTCCACCCCCAAGAGTTACAAAATGATGGGGGGGGGGGGTTGGATGGGGTACAAAACTACTTCACAGGGTTCTGGTGAGAATAAAATTGGGGGAAGGGGAGATACATGTCTGCCATCCTAATCTCCTTGGGAGAAGGGCAGGATATAAATGTAATAAAATAAACATCAACGAAGCAGGAAGGTTGCAAACCATTTTGAGAACCTGGCATTTAAACAAAACAAAACACCAGGCTACAAATCTAAAAAAGAAACCATCAAACAAAAGGGCTGAAAGTTCCAAGACCTGGCTCCGGAAAACAGGTCCCAGAATCGTTCGCCTCCTGGGTGCCCCAGCATGACACTCCAAGGACGGCCAAAACCATTTCAATCCCCAGGCAGGGAATCCAAATTGCACCCCTGGCCTGGTGGTTAAACAGAGCAAACTAAGGACGTAACACTGTGCGTGTTTAGACAGAAAAAAGGCTTACAACTCCCAGCATGGATTGCATCTTAAATCACAGACCCTCAACTGCCCTAATGATCCTGAGGTAAACTGTCGTGCCCTGCTTACAAGAAGGGACAGCCTCTGACGCCTCCCTGACCACTTCGTCGTCTGGACCTACCTGAGCCTCCTTCATCTGCAGAAGAATCCCACGTTGCCTCTGTGTCAGAAGAACCTACACCGGAAGAGAAAGGAGCCAGGCCTGATGGTTAATTTTGAGGCATGACTCAGGGCCATGAATGATCTGTACCCCACACAGTGTACCAGAAAGATTTTAGAAATAATGCTGGCATGCCCTCACCTGGATATCTTTAACTCCCTCACAGACCATAACTCCCTCACACCATCGCAATGATAAAAGCGCCCCGAAAAGGATGCACAGTCCAGCACCTGAGTGCTGCAGCAGATTGTTCTGATGCCACCTGAGGCAAAAGTGCGTCGCTCACTTTGGGCCTGAAGGCCCAGATCACGATCAAAGAACCATCTCCAAAGTTTTTCCATTAAGGAAGGGAGATCATGGGAGCTAGGAGCGAGGCCTTGAGAGTTGTTTATTCTGGAATTATCTCCCCCCGCTGCCCTTTCAAGCGTTCATCAATGAACCTCCGTTATAAGTCTTGGGGGAGGGGGAACAGCGAACAATCTTTTTATGACAGCTTTGGGGATTTGAACAACGTAGTAGCCTAGTTCAGATGCAATGGCTGATTTGGAGAGCACAGCAAATAATGGTTTTGCTCAAACTAAGGAGGGAGGAAAAGAATCTAAAGCAGGAAGGAAGAGATGTTTGATCATCCAAACCCTGTGTGCTTTTTTAGCCATGTGATGTATTTTGTATGATACATTGGGCCTGTTCAGATGACACTTCAGGCTCTGTGGTTAGCGAAACTGTGGTTCTCTAGGGTTAGCACTAACCACAAGCCGTGCCGTCGCACACAACACTTTAAGCCACGGTTAAAGCCGCTAAGCCTGCTGCACAGTCCAACTGTGGTTAGTGAGTAAGCAGGGTTTAGCAAAACGTATCACACAGTACACCTTAAACCCTGCTGCTTATCCAAAAGCCTTAACCAACAAGGTTTAAGGTGTCTTCTGAACAGGCCCATTTTAGGCTTAGACCGTTCTCTATCTTGTAAGATCCTCCAATGCAGGATGGGAGTAAATGAATACATAATAAAATAATACATACAGACCTTTAGGCACCAAGAGAGTAGTAGCTCAAGAAACTAAGAGCAGGGAATAAAAGATCCTTACCCAGCAAACAGATGTCCACATCACCCCTCTGCTCAGCGTCCATGCTCATGTCTCCTTGTTCAGCATCTGAAATGGCCTGGTCTTCATCGGGGAAATTCACCACAACCTCCTCAAATAGGTCTGAATCCTGAAATAGCAAGCAAAGAACCACATTCAACAAAAGACTGAAAAAATGATAGACTAACTAAACTAAAAAAAAGGATCTCTCTCACACACAACCACCCCACACTTAATGGGCTCACGTATTTTGACCAAACCAGTATGGTGGCCAGGTCCTAGTTAAGGGCTCATGAAAGTCCTTTTACCCTGATATTGCTCTGGTTCCTTGGTCAACTTCTTGGTTACATCCAAACTGGCGAACTATTTCGATGGGCCTGTTCAGATGATACTTCAGGCTCTGTGGTTAGCAAAACTGTGGTTCTCTGGGGCTAGCACTAACCACAAGCCGTGCTGTCGCACACATCACTTTAAGACATGGTTAGAGCGACTAACCCTGATGTAGACGGTCTGGCTACGGTTAGTGAGTGAGCAGGATTTAGCAAAATGCATTGCACAGGATACCTTAAACCCTGCTGCAGGGTTTAAGGTGTCTTCTGAACAGGCCCTTTATTAAATTTACATCTCTCCTGACCACCAAAACTAGCGCCCAACATGGCTAACGAATTATAAAATACAGATTTAAAACAAAATCTGATGATACAAAAATGAATAAACTCAAAACACAACTTTCAAAATATACAGGCAGCATCCAACAAGTTAAAAAAAACCTTTAGCCTGCCTGAATAAAAACCTCTTTGCTTGCTGGCAGGACAGTAAAGTGAGAGCTAAGCCAGTTCCAGAGCCCAGGAGCAGCCACTAAGAAGGCCCTCTGTTGCACCCCACCAAGTTGGACTCCAACAGTGGTGGGACCAAGAGAAGGGCCTGCTGTGAAGATCTTTAAAACCCCGGCAGGTTCCTATGATTTGCATCTCCAAAACAGAACTGGAAGCCCACTTGATATTATGGAGGGAATGCACAAGCCCCACAGCTGGGCTAATGGCCAAACTGGCCCAATGACCTGGGTACAGGAATGGAGTTTTGACTTCTTGAAACCTGCAGGTGACACTGAACATGCAGGGGCAGCATTTATTTTAGAGGAAATCATTTTAAAAGTGTTTAAATTATCCTGGTGATTTGACGAACTGAGTAGAAGTTGAAAAAGCAGAATTCACATGTAACATGTTACCCATAGGAAGGATAACTGAAATATAAAATGGGTACTCTTCAGAACACTTGGGAGTGGGCAAGGAGAATTCAGGAACAAGACTCAATCCGGGGTCTCAACACTTCATAGCATTCAGCCTTTGTAACATACTAATTGGGCTATTTTATTTGCATTTTAGTGTACTGTCACTCACTAATGAGAGTGAAACACACTGCTGCGTTGTATTCACCAATAGGTAAATGTTAATTTATGTTTCAACACAATGAACTTGGCTTCGTTTAGGAAGAGGTGTGTCTGCAAATCAGCTAAATCCTGCTGACTTTCTATGAACTCAAGTTTGGCTTGAATAATAGGCTGTATCCAAATGTAGTCCTATTTAGAATAGACCCACTGAAATCAATGGGACTTAAGTCTGGGAATAGACAGCTCATTCAAACGTGTATTCCCCTATCAGCTGTCTAAAGTGGAACAGCCCAGCAAGAACTTGTGTCACATAGTTCTGCCGACCATGTAGCTTGGCTAGAATTCTACCCCCATGAGCTCTTTTGGAAACCTAGATTTACTTAATGTTCTCCTGGGCTGAGCCTCAAACACTTCTTTTGAATTATTTTAAAACCCAAATTAAGATCAAGTTACCCGAGGGAGCACCTTCTCCTATATCAATCTGCCCATTCATTGAGATCTACAGATCAGGGGCCCCCTGGTTGTTCTGTCACCTGCACAGGTTCATCTGATGGCAACCAGTAGGAAGGACTTTTTCGGTTGTGATGCCTCATCTTTGAAATTTTCTCCCCCTTGCAGTACAACAGGTGTCAATGCTGATGGTGTTTCAACGCCAATGCTGAAAATGTATTTGTTTAAGGAAGTATTTGCTGACATTAATGGCTAATTTTATTAGATATGCTGTTTCACTGTGGATTTTAATCTCAGGTTTAATTGTTTTGAAGGAATACTGTACACCACCCTGGAATTTGTTAGTGAAAGGTGGCATATAAAGATTGTATATAAAGATTTCAAATAAATAAATAGACAGCTAGTCTCTTAAACCAATATTCCTCTATCTTGTGGTCCATCTAAAAGGTACTGACATTATTAAAGGGGGAGCCTAGAGTTGAAATGCAAGTCATCATATTCCACTGCACTCAAGGTGGCTCACAAAATAAGATTGCAATCTTTTTTTCTTTTCTTTTTTTAACTCCCACAAAGAACAAGCAAGGACTGGAAATTGTGCTAAAGCTAACAGATCTTTCATTAAAGTCTCTATTCTGTGTTTCAAGGCCGCGCAGGTTCCAAAACACTTCACAGCCTGGGACGAATGGCTCCCCGCTGCCCTGTCTCCTTCTCCATTTCCCGCAAGAAACCCCCAATAAAAAACACCCAGTCGTGCCCTTTCGGCCAATCGCGTAAACGATTCATGCAAAGGCACAATTCCTGATCACAATTTTGGTTTTCTTATTGCAGTAGTGCCAAGTCAGCAAAAGCTGGGGCCCCCACACCAGATCGCTTTCTGTGCCTCGAACTGAGAGAGTGGACATTTTGTCCATACTGTCGGCTTAAGGGAGAATGGCAGACGGCCAGCTGCTAGGAGAGAGGAGAAGTCCTTTGTTTCCAAGCTACAGGACTACAGCTCCCAGAAGGCTCTCTGCCAGTTTCTGTGAATCCACTGCAAGAGGCAGGTGCAAAGGTCCTTCGGGGCGGGTGGGCGGGGGGGGGGGGAGGTTGTAGGCAGCTGTAAATGTCTTTGTAGGAGACCAGCAGGACAGAAGGGGAAAGCCTGGAATAAGAGGAGAGCTTAGGAACCCATGAGATGTGGGGAAATTATTGTGACTCAGAGTTGAGGCCTGCCAAGGCCCTGGAAACAAAAGGCCGAAGGAAGGAATAAAAGGATGTGAGACTTAATAGAAGATTCAAGACGTTTTGGTGCCTCAGCCACAAAATCCAGTGTGGGGAGAGCCAGTGTGGTATAGTGGTTAGAGAGTGTTGGGCTGGGACTTGGGTGATCCAGGTTCTAATCCCCACCTGGCCCTAAAGCTCACTGAGGCCTCATCTACACCAAGCAGGATATTGCACTACGAAAGTGGTATGAAAGCAGGAGCCACACCAAGCAGGATATAGCAGTATGAAAGCGGTATATGGTATGTGTCAATGGGCCCCCACAGTTGTCAGTGCACTTCAATACCACTAAAAAGCAGTAGTGTGGCTCCTGCCTTTTATACTTTCATACCACTTTCAAAGTGGAATATCCTGCTTGGTGTAGATGAGGCCTGAGTGACTTTGGGCCAGTGACTATCTCTCAGCTTAACCTATCTCACAGATCTGCTGTGAGGATGAAACCGAGAGAAGGAGGTTCAAATATGCCACCTCAAGAATCCTTGGAGGGAACGTGGAATGTAATTGTAACAAATAATAATAATAATAATAATAATAATAATAATAATAATAATAATACCCATGCTAGCAAAAGTCAAAGAATGCACTTAAATAATTAACTGTTTGCTTCCTTTCAACGGTACCTCAAGTTTTTTCCTACCTGGCCTTGCCCTGTGGGTTACTGAGGATTGAGACAGAAGAAAGATTGCATCCAGCATCTGATGTTAAAAAGAGCAAAGCAAGCACGGCTCAACTCAAGCCGAGGCCGCTCACACCCTTTGACCTGAATTCCTTACCCCTGGAATGCCAGCTATTTGTAATTACTTAGATGTTAAGGAAGACCACTGCCCTTGAAAACCATAGCCCCATTTCCATGGCTGGCATCAAGGGGCGGCATGATTGGACATCTCTTGTGGGTCCACACCCCAGCAGGACCTTCTGGTTCACCTGCCTCTCATTCTGAGCCAGACCATGGTGGGTGCGAGAAGGAGGAGCACAGCTGAGGTGGCCACTCTCGGAGGCCTTGACTTTGGGGGAGCCATCGTGTGTTGGTCCAAATAATAATAATAATAATAATAATAATAATAATAATAATAATAATTTTATTTCTTACTCGCCTCTCCCTTTGGATCGAGGCAGGGAACAACACATCTTAAAAATTCTTGATTTTACATTGATCTGGGTAGGCCTGCCAGAAAAGGCTAGTCTTCAAAGCTGCCTTAAAACCACAGAGACAGTTAATTTTACAAATCTCCTCCGGCAGCCCGTTCCACAATCTGGGGGCGACAGAAGAAAAGGTCCTCTGAATCCAGACAAAACAGGTGCTTGCTGTCAAGGGCTCTGACCTAGGTTTGGAGGTGTGTCAACCAGTTCTGGATGGGGCTACATTCCCCCTGAAAGACTGTGTTCGCAGTTTGGGGGCGCTCCTGGATCCATCGCTCCAAATGACAGCCCAAATAGACGCGACGGCCAGGAGTGCCTACTATCAGCTTCAGCTGATACGCCAGCTCCGCCTCTTCCTAGACTCAGAAGTCCTAAAGACTGTTGTGCACACGCTGGTAACCTCAAGGCTTGACTGCTGCAATGCGCTCTACATAGGGCTACCATTGTACCTAGTTCGGAAACTTCAACTAGTTCAAAATATGGCAGCCAGGTTGGTCACCAGTACATCTAGGGGTGAGCTTATTACCCCAACATTAAAATCACTCCACTGGCTGCCGATTAGTTTCAGGGCAAAGTACAAAGTGTTGGTCATTACCTTTAAAGCCCTAAATGGTTTGGGTCCAGGTTACAGGCATACAGTCCGCCCCGCACACTCAGGTCCTCTGGGGAGAACTTACTTCAGCCAGCCAAGACTCTCAAGAACAATATAAGCGTAAAGAATGTCCGACCGTTGGAGCTAGTTTACTGTCGCAACGGATGCGTTTTCTGAAGGGTGGTCTCAAGACCATACGCCCTGAGCTGCGCGACGCTCAGCGATCGTGAAATATTTATAGAAAAAACTACAAATAACAGCAAAGCTAGGAAAAGCACGATAGTAAGAGAACAGAAAGAATAAAACAAAAAATAAACACTTCAGACAATCAAAGCAAAAAATTGTCTAACGAAGCTTCCCTTCGTGGTACCTTGCTAGGCGTCGAAAGGGAACTTTCGACGCTGGGATATGCGCAGCAGACAGTGGGGGAGGGTTCCTGCCAAAACATTCCTCCTCACCTATAGAAGTTTCCTGAGTGTGGTTCTGCACAAGCGCAGAGCCCATATGTGTGGTGCACAGAGACCATGAAGAAGTAGTAGCAATGATGAGAAAGAGGAGGAAAAGCAATAGCAACCAGTGGCAATGGAAGTGAGAAGGTAACTCTCTGAGGGCGGGCCCCCACTGAGGGTGTCCTGACCAAGGGCCCTCAAAACCTGGAGACGGCACTGCCTGGGTCTCATTTTTCCTCTCACTGCCAACCTCACAGTAATGTCTAGTAACACACAAAACGCACGATGTGACGTCACAGCAATATGCATTCCCCCCGCTCTTGTTCCATTTCGTTGGTGGAGAAGCCAGGAGCATGGCGACGTCACATCAACTATTTTACACTACTGAACGCTACCAAGGAGAGACAGACATGTGGGGCTGCTGTTTTCAGAGGCAGCCAGATATTCTCCATAACGTCTCGTTCTGGCTTCAAGCAAAAGGTGAAAAATAGACAAAGGCCACAGCAGAAAACAAACACATGGGATATACAGTGTGTCATGTGGAATAATTTAAAACATAACATGAATTTTAAAAACCCAAATGTGGTAAAACCATGGGCCACAGGCAGAAGCTCGGTAGCAGAGCACATGTTTTGAATACGGAAGGTCTCCAGTTCAATCCGTTTAAAAGACAATCATGACGCATGGGATGGGGAAAACCTCTGCCTGAAACCAGAGAGCCATACCAGCTGTAGGCAACCTGGAGCCCTTCAGATGTTTTGGACTACAATCCCCACAATTCCTGACCCCAAAGGGCAGCAGTTAACGCAGCCAGCAATATAGCTCTATATCAATCTCCCAAGAGTTTCAGCTCCTTTTGAAAACCTTGGCCCCATATTTTGCTGCAGCAGTTGCAGACGTCGCCTTGGTAATTTTAGGGTCCTCTCACACAAATAATAGACAACTGGAAGGGGAAGGGTACAGCTCAATAGGGGAAGTGGGCACGTATGCATGTTTTAATAGCTCTAGAAATTTCATTATGATCTCAGTGTATATCAGGCACTTAGGACGCAATCCTATGCCTGTTTAGACAGGAAAAAAGTCCTACAACTCCCAGCATTCCCCAGCCAGGAATGCTGGGAGTTGTAGGACTTTTTTTTCTATCTAAACAAGCATAGGATTGCATCCTAAAGTTGATTAACAAAACAAATGTTAATCGATTAATAGATTAACAGTGCAATCCTACCCACACTTACTTGGGCATAAGTGAACTCAGCGGTGAGAGTTGTAGGATATTTTTCTGTCTAAATAGGCATGGGATTGCACCCTTAGTTGATTAATCAAACGAATGTTAATCCATGAAAAGATTAACAGTGCAACCTTATCCACACTTACTTAGGCATAAGTGAACTCGGCAGTGGGATTTGTAGGACTTTTTTTCTGTCTAAACATGAATAGGATTGCACCTTATAATGAGGACATTCCTTCAGATAAGAGCAACTTTCCTGGCTGAAACCAAGGACCCAAGAGATCCTGGATTGGGAATGCTACGTCCAGACCAGAAGGTCAGTAGTGGCCTTCTATAATCTTGGTTGGCATCAACGCACCCCAGTGCTTTAAAAACCTATTGAAGGGGACTGTGACCGTGTCTTTATATGCAGCATAATGAGATGGGAAAGTCCTATAGTGGCAAAATGGCTTATGCCATTTCAGCCTGCTGGTAGAAGATTGTATTTTTGAGTGCTCTAATGAATGAACGAATGAATGAATGAATGAAAACACACCCAAGCCCTGCAAACAGAAAAAGAGAGCAGCACAGAGTGAGGTGACATAGGATCATTCTGCTCGATACACTAGGGTTTTTGTTTTTCTTACTTGCAGGAAACCTGGCACATGGGGAAGAATTCAAAACCAGTAATCTTCCACCTTAAACGGAAGTGATACAGTCTATTCCACACATACCAAGATTTTACCACTTCATTCTGCTGTGTATGGACCAGGCCATCATGCTGCATTCCTTAAGGAAGCCTCAAAATGATGGACGGGTTTTTAAATGTTCAAACCAGGGAATCAAAACCGACTGAATAACCACCCAGTCCTACTGAATACTTACGCCTCTTACTAAAGGTCTGGCATCCAAAACCAGGTAAAGAGGAAACTGCACTCTGCCCCAACCCAGAGGCACTCTGTTCCTTATTATTTTGTTCGTTTGGGGCTGAACCCAAGCACCGAAATCAGAGCCCAAAGTAAGTCCTGCTTCAACTGATGTCCTCACTCTAAATATTGAAGAGATGTAGATGTTTGGCATCTGGTGATAGACGCCGCCGGCATTCCAATCTGATGTGCTAATTCAAACTTCACACCTGCACCCTGAGCATATCAGGGAGGCCTTTCCCCTGTATGAACTCCCCCAAAGTATTAAAATAAGCTTAGGAGACACCACTTCAAATTCCAATTACCCAGAAGCCAGACAGGGTTCCCTAAGAAAGAGGGCTTTTTTGGGTCAGCAGAATGCCTTTTTGCATTTGTTTGTGTAGCTCCTCTCTACCAGTGTTTCAGAAGCAAGCTAACAGCATTTTAAAATATAATCTTTTGCATGTTTAGACAGGAAAAAAACACCTATAACTTTCAGCCAGTCATGCTGGCTGGGGCATGCAGGGAGTTGCAGGGCTTTTCTCTGTCTAAGCATGCATAGGATTGTGTCCTTAATTTATTTATCTATAGGGTCACTCCTTCCCGTATGTTTCTGCCCATGCCCTGTGATCATCATCTGAGGCCCTGCTCTGAGGGCACCCACACACTGAGACTCAACAGGTGGCAAGAGGGCCTTTCATGTGGTAGCCCCCAAATTGTGAAATGTTCTCCCTAGAGAGGTCCGCCTGGCAAAGCCTTTTTTATTCTTCCATGCCGTTTAAAAGGACTTTTTTTTTAAAAAAAAAATGGTTAACAGCTGCTTGTTTTCTTCATAATGGTATGTTTAACCCTGCATTTTAAAACCGTCTTTTTCTATGTTTTGGATGCTTGGATATTGATCACTTCTTTTAAAATCATTTTAAATGACTGCTGCTGCCTTTAAAATGTTAAAAAAAAATCCTGTTAATATGTTTCATCATTGGTTTTGTTACATTGGTTTTTATTATACATGTTGTCCTGAGAGCTTTGGCTTTAGAACGACTAATAAATGGAATCAACGAACGAAAGAATAAATAAAATTTGTCATGCTTTTAAGGTTTCTCTCTTGTGACATTCTGGTTGTGGAATGCCCTCCCTTTGGAAACCCGACTCGCGTCGACGCTGGCTTCATTCGGCACCAAGTTAAATCGTGGCTTTTTATCAGACTTCGAGGGCTAAATTTGCCTAAAGCTGCACATAACTTTAATTGCTTTCACATTTTCTACTGGTTTTAGCTTGTTAATGGTTTGATACATTTTTAGCTGTATACATTATTTATTGTTTTATACTGTTTGAAGTTATCTGTACGCCATCCTGAGATCCCAATGATATGGGGTGGGATACAAACATTTAAATAAATAAATAAATAAATAAATGGGTGTGCAACAAAATGTTGCTGTATTGCAGCCTTCCCAAAAATTGGCGGCTTCCAAATGGGTTGGACCACAACTCCCAGTAATATGGCTGTTGGGAGCTGTAGTGCAACATATCTGGAGGACACCAGTTTGGGGAAAGCTGCGATATGGAGTGTTTCCTGTTCAGGATTCCAGGCACCCCATTCCATTCCATCCCACCTCCGGGTTTTGGGTCCATTCACCCTCTCAATAGTTGGTTAGCATACCTTGGCCATCACTGGGCTGCGTTTGCCCACCCTCTGGCCACCTTAGGGGATTTCCCCCCTAAATATTTGATGTATGTCTGCAAACCTCAGCGTTCTCCCAAGCTTGTAGATTCCTCCCTCTTGTACCTGGAGGTGCTGTTTCAGCCACATAAATAACCATCACTCATCCCTGAACACTGATAATAGAGGGAACATTATATATAACCATTGTTTTATGGGTGCTTTATATTGTTGGGTTGCTTTATGTCTTTTTTATTTTATTTCATGCTATTGGAAAGTGATATAGAAGTGTCGTCTTTAATAACAACAATATAGGCAGTGGTGCAATTTGCCACCAGCTTGGATTGAGCAGCTGTCTCTCCCAGGGCAAAATGCCCACCCTGTCACTCCCTTGCTCCGCTCTTTCCTTCCCATCACTGCTGCAATGACACAGTCTCAGCTACTTGCCCTAGATTTATAACACTGGGGACAACCTCACAAAGAAACCCGCCCTGCCAATGGACATCAAAAGGGTTGGAAGGAAGGGGACTGACAACCTCTCACCTCCTCCTCTGGTCTCTCCACCTCTTGCTGCTTGGCCAGGAACTCCTCCGCCAGGGCCACCGCCCGCGCGCATGTCTCCGGGCTGCATTCCCATACCCGGCTCCGAATCCCAGGTGGGAGGACGGCCAGGAACTGCTCCAGAATCAGCACATCCAGAATCTGCTCCTTGGTCCGGTTCTTCGGCTTTAGCCAGTGATTACAAAGCTCCCATAGCTGTCCGCAGGCTTTGCGCGGCCCCTCAGTCTCCTGGTAGCAGAACTGACGGAAATGCCGGCGGGCCGTCTCCAGGGTGAAGCCGCTATTCCCTCCCGACACAGAGGCCCGTGTTTTCCCAGCGCTCCCCCTGTCTGCCCCAGGTGGGCTGGTGTGGGTTTCTTGGTGCCCCCCTTCTTCCGCAAACGTTGCTCCCCATGGGGAGGAGCTGTTGTTCCCCACTTGCTCCACAGCAGTAGGGAAGGCCTCCGATTCTACGTCTATTGGTGCCACCTCGGCCACTGGGGGAGCCTCTGGTGGTGGTGGAGGAGGAGGGGGTTGCACAATGTTAGAGGGTGGAGGCTGTGGGGCCTGTGACACTTCCTCCCACTGGACTTCCCAACGCTGAGGTTGTGGGGCCTCCTCAAGTTGCTCTGGTTCGGCTGTGGGTGAAGACTCCAATCCCAAAAGCTCCTCAACAGTCCCAGTGCAAACCACAAGTAGGGAGTCGTCTCCTTCTTCTGCTCCCACCGTCTCTCGTGCAGGCCCTGATGGACGTTCCTCCTCCTCATCGTCATCATCGTCAATCTCCTCTCCCTCCTCTCCCTCTTCCTCCTCCTCCTCCTCCTCTTCCTCCTCCTCCTCTTCTCCATCTGGATCTACTACTATTTCCTCCTCCTCGTCATCATCTTCTGCTCCGTCGGCATCTACCACCACTTCCTCCTCATCTCCTCTTCCTTCCTCCTCCTCTTCAATGGTGATTTCCGGATACATCTCCTGCTCAAGCAACACCTTGAAATGGAGATCTAGGTCCCCCGATCCCTGCTCGGGCTCCATTTTGTCTTCTAAGAGGTAGACCGACTTGTCCCAGTTGTAGACAGAGGTCTGGCCACCTAGGCCCCAAGTCTCACAGGCAAACATGGTGGGCGAAAAGAGTCTTCTGCCTCAGACTTCGACCGCAAAGTTAGGTGAAAGACAGACAGCCGATTCCAGGGGACTGAGAGAATTTTGTCAAGGAGGCTGTTGCATAGCAGGGTCCCTCCATACACTGAGCAGATGTGGCTTCCAGAAAGTGTTTACAGGAGCGTTTCCTCCCTGAGGAAGGGGAAAAAAGTAGGGCTATCATTCAATTAAAGGAATCCGAGCTGATCAATCGTTTAAAGCTTGTATTCAATAACTGGATAACCCTGCACAGGAATAAAAACAATGCTTCCAAAGAAAACATAAACGTGCTTTCTTTGTTCTTTGCTAATGGACATCTTTGCCATTGCAAGAGCCATTTTAGACAAGGTGTTCCCTCCTGGGGACAAGAGGGAACACCTCTCCTATGATGGGGGCTAACTTCCCAGAGTTTTTGTATTTTGAATAGTTAATATTTTTTTTGATGTAAGTCTGCTGTCTCATTCATCAGGGTACAATTTTTCCTGTTGGTTGAAAGGGCTGTGACAGATGAATCAAACTGATTTATCACTTAAATCAGGGGTGCAGAAAATCTGGCCCACCTGGGGTTGCACGCCGGCCCTCCGCATATTCCCTAGTCTCATTTCCCCATCGTTCCCCCCCACCCAATCATTTGCTGGTTTACAGCCTTTTTCCCAATTCTAAAAGGTTGAAATGCCTCCCTCAAGACTTAGTTACTGGGAGAAAGAGCTTTAAGCTAAAATATGCTGGTATTTCTGCTCAGCGCCTTTTGCCTTTAGCCAATCACTACAATGGGGCCCTCAAAAGCTTCTTCAACATAGAATTCGTCCCTCAGGCTAAAAGAGGTTCAGAACCCACTTAACCATTGTAAGCCTTTAAAAAAAGAAAAGGGGGGGAAGACAGAAGAAAAAAACATTTTAGGGCATAATGCTGTGCATATTTAGACAGAATAAAGTCCTACAGATAGGATTTAGAGATGTAAAATTTCATAAATTTTGAGGCCCTGGGAGGAAAATGGTTTATTTTCAGGGTTTCCGTTTTTGGAAAAATTGGAAATTTAGGGGGGGAAGGAAAAATAAGCAATACTTTTTTTAAAAAAAGCGCTCTTTGCAGATCTAAAGTCATTTTGTTGCTTTCAGCCAAGCTTCCCCAACGTGGGACTTCTAGATCTTTTGGATTTCAGTTCCCATCAGCCTCAGGGGTGATGTTGGGCACTGTAGTCCAAAACATCCAGAGAGCACCAGGTTGAAGAGGGCTGCTTTAAAGCAGCCTTTCTGTTCTTAAAGTTATTTTATGTATAACTTAAGTTTGCTCATAACATTATCATTATTTTAAAACTTTTAAAAGCAAACTCAATAAATGTGTAATTATTGTCTGAATAGATTAGAACTACATTAAATGACACTATAGAACTAAACTCCAAATGCCAAAAATGTACATTTACTGTCAAGAATGCACATTGGTGATTCTACCCACATGTTGGGACACTGAGCATAAATGTCTATCACTATAATATACTTTAGTTCAATAATTTTAATAAGGAATGAAAAAACTAACTATGCTGGGACTCTTACAGAGAGGATTAAAAAGACATTTCCCCCACAGGTTCATTCATTCTAGCCATTTTATATCTCTAGCATTTCTATAAAAGTGTTCTTATTACATAGTTTTTAGACATTATTTTGCCAGGCAAACATTTTATCAATACTTTGCCTTAAATTCTAAAAGATTTCCCCCCCAAAAAAAATTTTCAGGAAAAATACCAAAAATGATCCTTGGGAAATCACTTATCAATGGAACCTTCTCAAACTGGGGAGAGGCAACAAGTGGGGTGCCGCAGGGCTCAGTCCTGGGCCCAGTGCTCTTCAACATTTTTATTAATGATTTGGACAAGGAGGTGCAGGGAACGCTGATCAAATTTGCAGATGACACAAAATTGGGTGGGATAGCTAATACCCTGGAAGACAGAAACAAACTTCAAAGTGATCTTGATAGGCTGGAGTGCTGGGCTGAAAACAACAGAATGAAATTTCATAGGGATAAATGCCAAGTTCTACATTTAGGGAATAGAAACCAAATGCACAGTTACAAAATGGGGGACACTTGGCTCAGCAATACTACAAACGAGAAGGATCTTGGAATTGTTGTAGATCGCAAGCTGAATATGAGCCAACAGTGCGATATGGCTGCAAGAAAGGCAAATGCTATTTTGGGCTGCATTAATAGAAGTATAGCTTCCAAATCACGTGAGGGGTTCCTCTCTATTCGGCCCTGGTTAGGCCTCATCTAGAGTATTGTGTCCAGTTCTGGGCTCCACAATTCAAGAAGGATGCAGACAAGCTGGAGCGTGTTCAGAAGAGGGCAACCAGGATGATCAGGGGGTCTAGAAACAAAGCCCTATGAAGAGAGACTGAAAGAACTGGGCATGTTTAGCCTGGAGAAGAGAAGATTGAGGGGAGACATGATAGCACTCTTCAAATACTTAAAAGGTTGTCACACAGAGGAGGGCCAGGATCTCTTCTCGATCCTCCCAGAGTGCAGGACACGGAATAACGGGCTCAAGTTAAAGGAAGCCAGATTCCGGCTGGACATCAGGAAAAACTTCATGACTGTTAGAGCAGTGCGACGGTGGAATCAGTTACCTAGGGAGGTTGTGGCCTCTCCCACACTAGAGGCCTTCAAGAGGCAGCTGGACAAGCATCTGTCAGGGATGCTTTAGGGTGGATTCCTGCATTGAGCAGGGGGTTGGACTCGATGGCCTTGTAGGCCCCTTCCAACTCTGCTATTCTATGATTCTATGATTCTATGAAAAAACAGGAAAAATGTTTTCCCTCCCAAATTTTTCCAGTTTTTTACCCCCAAGCCTTTACATCTCTAGCAGGATTGTGCCTTTAAACAGCCTGCCTAGTAAATTTCCCCCCACAGTAGCCAGTAATCCCATCACAAAAGGCATGGGGCAGTAAATTATGGTGGCCCCCTGTATTTTCACTTCTCTCCCAGTTTGATTCCAGTAGGGGAAGAAAGAAAAGCCCATCAACCTTCCTCAACCTACTGCCCTCTAGATATTTTGGAGTTCAGCCCCAGCCAGCTTGGCCAAAGGTCAGGAATTCTGGGAATTGTAGTCCAAGAAAATCTTGAAGGGACCAGGTTGTTGAAGGCTGCTGTGGATTATTTATTTCAAAACGTGAGTGGGGAAGGGATTGCGTCAAGTCCGTGCATACAGCGTAAACGTCTTTAGGGAGGGGGCTGTTGCACGCACAGTTGTGAAGATATCACAAAGTCCCTCATGCAAACATCAGCGGCCAGAAATGCTCATCCTAGCTTTCAAAATGAAGTAAGGAACTTATAGAATGCCTGAACAACCAAACATGGTATCCTCACTTCACTCACCGCTCTGAGTTAATCTATATATTCCAAATAAACTTGTAGTACAGTCATCCAAGGACTGCACCACTTCAGAACACAAGTGGGGAATCATATCATAAAGGGATTCTTCCCTCGCCTGGTCAAAAACTCCAAGCACCTGGAAATACAGAAGAGTTATTCTAACCTAGAATAACTCTTCCACATTTCCTGACATTGGGTTGTTGTTTTTCTGTGTTCAGGTAGTTTCGGATTACACCAAGCACTCAAGGACGCAATCCGCTACCTGCATTTTGAAGTGGTACAGCCCACACAGGGTTGTCCCACAACTATTCCACCCCCACCCCCACCCCCAAGGACATGTGATTAGCCTTTCTGTCTTCTGACCAGATGACTTGAGAGAACTTCAAGGACATTTACTACATTATGTTTCCCTAGCTCAAAAATGTAGTGCAGCTCTATGCTGAGGGTGCAATTAATTTGTAACTTGGCTGCTTGTCCCAAGCAAGTTGCAACCTTCATGGGTTTGTTGTGTGCATTCTCTCTCTCTCTCTCTCCTTTTTAACATCTCAAATCCACACTTGTTGGTACTGCCCCACAAAGGCTGATGGGATGGCATAAATAATAATGTGAACCGCCCAGAGAGCTTCGGCTATTGGGCGGTATAAAAATGTAATAAATAAATAAATATTTCCCATGGCCACATATTAAGTCAATACGGCACAGTGGCCAGCATTATTTTAAAGCATTCCATACAAAGAAACATGGGAAATGGTCAAAATACTGGATTGGGCCCTGGCAATTTCACAGATTGTTCAAAATTGGGTATAATCTCTTTTACAGTTCTATTTGGAAAGTCCTTGGTGCACATGATCACGTGGTTGAACTTTCCCTTCTTGCTTCCCCTCAGTCAGGAGAGGGGGTGTAGCTCAGTGGTAGAATATCTGCTTTGCATACAGAAGGTCCCAGGTTCAATCCCTGGCCTCTGCAGGCAGAGGCAAGGAAAGCTTTTGCGTGAAATCCCGGAGAGCGTGGCTGCCTGTCAGTGTTGATAATACTGGGCTAAAGGACCAATGGTCTGATGCAGTATTAAGCAGCTTCGTGTGTCCCAGGTTGATGTCAGCCATTGGCATTTGTTCTCTACTTCCATTATCCTTCAGGTTCAACACCATGCACAAATCCCCCACTGTACCTATGGCCCCTCTTCACTTATGGCTTTATCTCATACCTCAATATAAAACAACTAGCTGTACACGGCGTAACATATGCCGTTGAAGCATATCTTAAAGTTTATTAATTAAATATCATCGCGGGGGCGCAGGCGGCTTGGAGGCCACTGATACAATGCCGTCTGGCAGACCTGGGGGCAGGGAGGACAGGGGGAGGGGAAGCAGGTGTCCCCCTCACCCCGGGGTTCCTGTCAGCCTTGGGCTGCCTGCCCAGCTTGCATGAGATTAGGCCGTGGCCTCGGCTCGCAGCAGGCAAGCAGCCTCCCACCTGGCCACCAAGGACCCCGGCCATGCCTCGTTCATGCTCCGGACCATGGCGCTGCCCCCTTCGTGGGGGGGAGGGAGTGAAGAGACAGAAAGGGGGGATTACCTTGAAAAGCCCGGATGAGTCGGGAGAGGGGCTTAGCAACCTGTATCAGCTGACGTTACACGTTACTGTTGCTTAGCGACCTGTATCAGCTGAAGCCTGTACGGAAACATACCTAGGCGTTTTTATATATATATATATATATATATATATATATATGATAGAAATCTGAAATCAGATAGAAATCCAAAAGAAATTTATATCAGCAATGAATGAACTACGATTACAGTTAACTATACCAAGTTCTAGCCATCTTCCAAATGAGCTACGCAAATCAAAACTGTTTGCACTTGCAATTAGTTGACAGACAGTAATGGAAGGAACCTGAATTTTCCCTAAATTTTATCATGCTGAAAAATGTATTCAACAACTATGTATGCTTGTCTCTGTATTTTGAAAATTATATAGCATATGCTTCCTTCCCCTGCCATGAGTGTAGCAAAAGTATTGACCTTGAATAGATTTCTATCAAGCTTCACACTGTCAGCGTCAGTGCATATGAATTTGATAAAACATTTTTTATTTCCCAAAAATTGGGGGAAGGGATGCACACCCTTCCAAAGGCAGTAACTTGTTAAAAGTGAGTTTTACTAATACTCACACTGAAGTTTCCTTCCCTCCCTATACCTCTAAAAGCAATTACCAAGATATTTGACTTTCCAAAAACTGGGGATTATCCTCCACCCTAAAAGTCTCTAACTTTTTGGAAAACATGAATGGAAACAAGATCACCATAAATACCAGAAATCATTGTGAAAAGGAACAAACCTAACAGCAGGGGCATGTTTTCAAATATACATTTAGACACACACATTTACACCTCAAAGGAAGATTTGAAATCAACAAGTACAGCCATTATGGCAGAAGTGGGGATCAAAATTAACTTCAATGATTTCTCACCCCAAGTTTATCATAGACTTGAGGCATAAACATTGCTCATAAAACTTGCACCTGGACAAATTCCCAAAGCTCATTGTAAGTCACCAAGCAATCCCGCAGAGTGGATTGTGGCCAGGCCACGAATTGGTCAACACTAGTGCCAGCAGGACACTGCAGATGAGGAGTCGAGGGTAGGGGGGGAAAGAACCAGTGGATTGGGGAACAAGGACGACAAACCTGTTTACTAATTATAAGGAACACAGCTCATCCATAACGGCTTTTCTAATTTATGTGCTCATAGTTCCCTATAAGTAAATCAATCCAGAAACCTGATTATTTGTTTATAATTGGAATTAAGCAATGGACCAAGCTATTAATTAATTAATTAATTAACAAATGGATTATTAAATACAGGATGGAGAAGAGGGAAAGAAAGGACTGAGCCAGCCAGCATGTCATTTGGAGTTACCCCAAACCTAAACAGGTTATGAGTGTTTTCCAAAGCAAGGGACAGGACCCAGCCCAGCCACCCACCTTGCAAGACAACAGGGAAACCTTTGATGAAACACATCCCCCTCCCCAATATCAGAGGGCTGAGAAACATCCCCTCCTCCAACCCTTCGGGCTGTAAACTCAACTTCCTGTCCTCCCCCAACACAGATGTCTCAAATTTCCACCTCTAACTCCCCACCACCTTAGCTCCCCCGCCCCAGCAGAAAAAAATGTCTGCCCAGCCTCCCCACCAGCAGGCCATCTCCGAGCCCATCCTCCACCAGGAGAATTATTCCCCCCAACACACACCCGCCCCCAATCCATCTGGCTGGAAACCCAGCTCCAGGCTAACACCCTTTCCCCAAAGAAAGAAAGAGGACCTTAACCATTCATTTTCCAACACTAACCTTTCCCCCACATCCTAAGCCCATCCCTCCCCCATAAACACAGTTCTCCGCCTCTCCACTCCCCCCCCTCCACAGGCCACCAAAAGAAGAGAGCCCCTGGTGCATTTCCAGCCCCTGCCCCTTCTTTATCCCCCTCCCCATTTGACACCAAGACAAGGGGAATGCAGCCATTTTGCCTCTTTGATGTGGCTGGGGGTGGGAGGGGCAAAGAGATGGCTAAGGTTTCTCCCTCTCTCTCGCCACCTACTCCCCCACACCGGCCCCGCTCCGATCTCTGACATTTCTCAGCTCAGGTTTTTTTGGGATCAAATACCCGCCCCCCCCCCCCGCGAATAAACTAAATGCATTACACCCCCTCCTGCTCTTGCACGTGGCTTTGCAAAATAGAGAGGCCCGCCCCTGCAACTCACCCTTGCCAGGGAGAGCCGGTTCTTCCCTCCCGTCCCCTTGCACCAGATGCGGCTGCTTGTGTGGGGGGGGTGTTGCAACCCCAAACCTCGCCCCCCCACCCAAAAGGCGGAGCAGGAAGATGCCTCCTCCTCTTCCTCCTTCCCCACGTGGGCGCCAAAGCATTAACTCTTTGCGCGTCCTGGGCGATCCGTGATGACCTCCCCCTGCCCACCCGCATCAGATGTTTGAAGCTGCATTTTCTTCAAAGGCGTTTATTCTGGTGTAAGCTTTTGTGGATGCTGTCCCCTTCATCAGAGGCAGTGGCGACGGAAAGCTTATGCCTGGAATAAACTTATTTGTCTTTATGGGTCCGCGAGAGTCTTTTGTTGTTTTTCCTGCTACAGACTAACGCGGCTGCCCCTCTGGAGATGGTTCAAATGCATTGTAATTTTGGGGAGAGGGGCGGCATGGATTTAGAAACAGAAGCGGTGCAAAGTAATCTGACTCTCCCCCAATCTCCTTTATTCCAAAACAGGAAAAAAAATTTATAAATGCCTAGGCATTAGAATAAAATGTGTTATTTTAATTTGTTTATTATTCATAATATTTATTATTATTAATGATGTATTCGCAGGCCTTTGGCATGTAAACTGGTCTGTTGCGGAAGGTTTTTAATTGGTTGTGTACTGTTCATTTATCGTTGAGTTTTCATTTTATTTCTTTTTATGTTCTGTTTTAATTAAGATTTTGTTTTTAGTCTGTATTTTATCGTTAGCCAGTTTAAGTGCCATTTTTGGCAAAAAGATGGGATATAAATTAAATTAATAGTAATATTAATAATACACTGTTGCGTTTGGGATTTTCTAGCACACTTCCCAAATTATTCTGCATTCTCCAACATAAGATTGTTTACTCCTTTGGAAATCACACATGATTTTATTAAAACAAACCATAGTGTTTCTCCCTTCATAACAATTTCCAGAGGAGTTAGCTGTGTTATGTCTGTTGCTGCAAAAACAACAAACAATATTGTGCCACCTTAGCATGTTTATTATAAGCTTTCATGAACTGGAGTCCATCTGATGAAATAGACTCTAGTCCATGAAAAAATTATAATGGTTGGGTCCAGACAACACGATAACTCACATTCAGCGGTTGAGTATGGTCTGAGATGAGCTGGGGTTGAAAAGTAGGTTATCATATTGTCTAAACACAGCTGCAATAACAAAACAGTGGTTGCTAACCATGAACAACCCACAGTTCACAAACCATGGGTTGTCTTCCTGGGGTTTTAGTTAATAAACCATGGTTTTTATCACAGCTGGGTTCAGACACACAATGTAGGATGAGTATAGGATTACAAGTTAACTCATTTTCTCCCCTTAAAACTAAAACACGCTTAACATTGTAGTCTTTCCTCATTAGGAAAGTGTTTCAGACCCGTGTTCATTGGGGTTGCTCTTTTGGCTGAAGAGAAAACATCTGAACAGAATTCAGGCAGTGGAGGCTGGTAGCTCCCATGTCAGTGGGGTGGTGAATTCGCTTCAGATTTCAATCAGAACCCAGTGCGGTTTCACCACCCTACTGACATCAGAGCCACCAGCCTCCACTGAATTCAGGTCAGATTCGACTGGAGGTATGGTTCAAGTTCTGCAGGAAACTAACAGCATTCCACATCTGGCTGCCAGTGCTCAGTGAGATTTCGGTCTCACTGCAGGTTCGTAACCCAGATATGAGAAGAAAGAACAGCTGTGATGAGGGACCCGACTGGATTTTATACCTGCTGCACATCAGTACCCATGTCAAGCAACTACTCAGAGTCAGACCTACCAGAATGAAGTGGCCATCTCTGGTAGCGGATGTGAGGTTGTGGAGAGAGCAGTGTTCTCTGCTGTTACGCTGCGTTTTGAGCAGCCTAATTTTTATACTTTCAATTCTTTTTGTTATGCCAGTTTCTACCGTCTGCTGCACTTCATTGATAGTTTATTTTGCTTTTTAAACAACAACAAAAACAACCATGGATTTTATCTTAGTTTTTATTGTGTCACCCTCAGAGATTTCAGTTATAGAGGGACTAATTAAATGAATGAATAAATAAGGTGTTGGAGGACAGGGCTGTGGGTGCAGTGCCTCTCCAGTGTGGTGGAGGAGGACACTAGCCCTTTCTATACCTAAAGATTATCCCAGGCAAATAGAGTGATCGTCCCTGCTTGCTCCCAGGATACCCTGTGTGTTATTTGGATGCACAGGGATGATCCCGGGATGTTCCCAGGAAAAAAGGCAGGTGTAGAAATGCCCACTGTCTCATTGCCAGTGTTGAAGTAAGATTCGGCTCCTAATTTGCTCAGCTTCTGTATGTGAATGGCTTGCTTTTTGCCTCAGGCAGCAGCAAAAAATATCTTGGGCTAGTCCTGGCTATGATGCGCACGCAGGGCGGTTTTAGGCACTGTATTTTGCTCTGGCCGATCATGGGGCCATCGGTAATCACCCAAATGATAGTGGCCCAGCAAGCTGACTTATTGGTACATTACAGAGTTCAGTCACTGAAACCATAGAGGTCTGATCCTGGATTATGTAAAGCATCATACACATAGATCAGCATTACGGAGCCTGAATCCGGCCTGTAGTGGTCTCCAGATGGCTCTGCCCGCCACTAGAATGTGGTCTGCCAAGAGCTTCTCTGAAACTCAGTTCTACCCTCAAGCTGAAAGAGCTTCAACACCCCTGACATAGATGTTGCTATTTAAATAATGATAACAACAACACAGGCTACCCAAGAAGAGCAGGTCACTGCAAGAAAACAAATCAATCACTGCAGAACCAAAACTGGCAACTGCTGTTGCTGGGAAAGGAAGGTTTGCTTCAGTAAGAACGACTTATCATGCTGGTTTTGCTGATTCTGCGATGTCGCAGGCACCGATTGGACAGTGCCTTATGACATCACTGTCAGGTATGTGGCAAATCCCTCACACCATTTCCCACCTCTTTTTAATTTGAAATTCATGCTCTGCATTGCTTGCAGACAAACTTCCGTGGGGCTGCCTATACGCTCTGGAAGCCCCGGGGTGGCTCTGAATCGATGCTGCACAGTTATATGACAAAGCCACTGATTTGGAGCCACCCTGGGGCAAAGAGCTGAAGATCCGCAGCAGAAAAGTCGGGGACTTAGGCGAACTTTTCCTGCCCAAGTGAGGTCAGAGTGGTTCTTCCGCCATCTGTCATTGCTCAGGTGCTGCTCGGGAGGCGTTCCCAGGTGGAAGGTGACCTCCCATTGGTCACTGGAAGCTGGGGGAGGGGAAGGGGAAAGGCCCAGTGAGCCTAATGGCTGCCAAAAAGCCTCCACTACCTCCCTCAGTGGGGTTATTTGCAGCCACCCCACACCAGCGATACCATGGGGTTTGGCAGCGGACCAGTGCCAATTCAGTGCCATGATGACAGCGATATAATAGCAATCCCCAGCAGAACAAAACTACCCGCTGGTAGCAAGGCAATCCTTGTTCCTTTCTGTTATGTGTAGATAGAGTGAGGATAATATTGTTTCACGATTTTATTCAGGCAGGCCTTTAGCATGTAAACTAGTCTGTTGAAGAAAATGTTTTAATTAGATGAGTACTATTTCTTTTATTGTTGTGTTTTTAATTGTGTTTTAATGGATCTCTTTTGAAGCTCTATTTTAATTAAGTTTTTGTTCTTAATCTGTATTTTATTCTTGTTAGCTGCCTTGAGCACCATTTTTGGCAGAAAGGTGAGATATAAATAGAATAAATAAATAAGGGCCCAATGCTATGCATATTTAGACAGAAGTCAGTCCTACACCTGCATGGCTGCCTGAGGATTGCTGGGAATTGTAGGACTTCTTTCTGTCTAAACATGCATAGGGTTGCATCCTAAATGCGTCTAGAACTAGTACAAGCATTATAAGGAGAAGTATTAAGCCCTGTCAGAGTAGAAGCGTATCTAGAAAGACCTGCAATTTCTATATATCATACATCAGTCCGTTATGATCATCCTATTTACTGACAGCAAACTTATACTCCTAACACCTGCCTTTTCATTCTTCCAGATGTGTGGCTCCTAGCTCTTACCAGTCAAAAGCCACTGTGCTGCTATTCTGTGGCAAAGAAGATGGATTTTCTGTTGTAAGAAAGAAGATGGAGGAAGCAGTAGGAAAACAAAGAGGGTTACAAATGGAAAGGCCACGCCATCTGGGCACACACACCCCTTCCTGCAAAATTCCATGAATGAATTACACTATTAAAGCTTCGTCTGGAAGCACCTTATATGTTGCCAAAATGGCATCCTCTACACACAAGAAGGAAGTAGGCTTGGGGGAGCTGCAAGATGTGCAGAAGTACAAAAACAGTTTAGGAAAATATCTGTTGGAGGAAAAGACAGGGAACCAGGGAATAGGAGGAATGGCATGGAATGGAGTAGACAGGGAAAAGGTAACCTAACCAGGAGCACTCCACACTGGGAACTTATCTAGGCACTGCTTCATACTTTTCAACATTTCACGGATGGAAACTAAGGGCACTCTTGCCTTGCGAACTTCTAACACTCCCACTCTCTCCTCTGGGGTCCCTGCTTTATCCTGATGGCAGGTTGTGGACTGCATAGCGCCTTAGCGTTCATGCACATGTGCATTTCCTTGCATGTGCACTACAGCGAAGGCACATCCATCTATGGCTCAGAAGTTTAACCTCAGAGTTAAAGAAGAATGGCAGTTCTAGAGGAAATGTTTGCACACCACCATTAAAAATAAAAACAATTCCCAGCATTTTACCCACCAACAAAATCAGGACAACAATTTACCAGGGACAGAGATTGAAAAGCAGGGACTATCCAGAGGAAGCAGGAACAGTTGGAGCATACGGCTGCATAAATTGGTATCTTGACGTTTGGGGGCAGTCAGTGATTGTCACAATCAACACACATTTGTTTCCCATTTCTTGCGCAAAAAACATAAGAAGTCCCCTGATGCTGGATCAGGCCAAGGGTCCATCTAGTCCAGCACTCTGTTCACACCGTGGCCAACCAGCCATCAGCCAGGGATGAACAAGCAGGACATGGTGAAACAGCACCCTCCCACCCATGTACTCCAGCAACTGCTGTACATAGGTTGACAGCCTCTGCTACTGGAGGTAGCCCATAGCCATCAGGGGTAGTAGTCATTGATAGCCTTCTCCTCCAGGAATTTATCCATCCCCTTTTAAAGCCATCCAAACTGGTGGCCATCACTACATCTTGTGATAGTGAATTCCATAGTTTAACTATGCGCTGTGTGAAGAAGCACGTCCTTTTATTTGTCCTGAATCTCCCACCAATCTGCTTCATGAGATGACCCCACTGGGTTCTAGTATGAGAAGGAGAAAAATGTCTCCCTATCCACATTCTCCACACTATGCATAACTTTATACATCTCTATCTTAGCCTCCTTTTTTCCAAGCTAAACAATCTCACCTGTTGTAACCTTCCCTCACAGGGGAGCTGCTCCAGCCCCTTGATAATTTTAGCTGCCCTTTTCTGCACTTTTTCCAGCTCTATAATATCTTTTTTAGGTGTGGTGGCCAGAACTGTACACAGTATTTTAAGTGGGGTTGCACCGTAGATTTGTATAAAGGCAGTATGATACTGGCAGTTTTATTCTCAATTCCTTTTCTAATAATCCCTAACATGGAGTTTGCCTTCTTTACAGCGGCTGCACACTGGGTGGACATTTTCATTGATCTGTCCAGTGTTTCCTTATTGTTATGAAGCTATCGCCACATTTTCCATGCCTTCAAAGGGCAGTATTTTGTTCCTGGGAAAATACAACAGATTCTCTAGGGAAGGCATTCCTTCCTCCTGTGCAATTATGACGGTTGTTTTGTGGGATGTGATTGCATGGAGATGGCATGGGGCTGGGGATAATTCTGACATTTGGCCTCGATTTGATGTCCTTGGGACCAAACCTTAACTTCTGGAGCATCAACCCCCAGCACCCCATGAATGATAACATTACTTGCTAGTGCAATTTGCTGGATTTGGGGTGAATTTTGCATGGGTACAAGGCCAGCCCAAGTCATATTGCTGCCTGGGCCAAAGAACAAGATGACACCCCTTTCCATATACAAAAGCCAACTGGATTGGCAGTTGAATCTTACTTCAGTGCTGGCAACAGGACAACAGCCTTCACCATACCCGAGGGCTGCAGGCTACCTTAGGAGTCACACACAGCTCCATCCATCCATATCTTGCCAGCATTCTCTGCCCCCCACCCCAGCATCTGCTGCCTGAGGTGGCCGCCTCACTCAGCCTTATGGTTGGGCTGGCCCTGTACACAGAGCTGCCTTGTATGCACAAAGCCTATTACCACTGGGCCTAATTTTGGAACCAGAATTGGGTTTTGCCCATTTATAGCTCTAAACAATAAGGACAATTCTGTTTCTCTCTCTCCCTCATTTTTAATTGTATGGAAGAACAGTTAAAGTTACAGAAGCACACGCAGTTCTCCTGTTAAGCACAACGCTGATCCGGTTTCATCTTTCTGCTAGCAATGTTTCAATGAATGAGATGTTCCAAGGGTTAATATGATAGAGCAGGGGAATGAGAGAGGGGTTTAGGCCAGTAGCCAAAGTTCCTTCCTGCTCCGCCTCTTTGGTGATGGAGAGGGGGTGTTGCAGCTGGAGAATCAGCAGCTTGTGTTCAAGGCAACCCTGGGGGTGAGTTAAAGAGGCATCTGGAAGACGATGGTAGAAGACAGTATTATAGAAGGAAATATTTAGCTAGACAAGAGAGAGGGGGGCGGGGAGAGAGATGGACTCACGTCCATCAAGATCGGTGGTGTCTATCAGCTGTCTCTTAATTTTCAAGCCAAAAATACTTTTAAAAAGATAGGTTTGTTGTCTCTTGCTCTCCCTTCTCCTTTAGTTGCTTGAGATACTAGATTGTACAGTGCACAGTCAATTTGTCTCCCACAGAAGTTGTGCATTTTCTGCATAAATGTGGGCAAGAGATCAGATCTCTCGATCACCTAGAAAGGATAACGAGACAACCCTCCCCTTTAAAGTGTTTGCTATGGATAGAAGCGTTGTAACTCCGGGTCCCATCAGGAGTCAATCCCAGACTCCGAAATCCCTCATCGTCCAAGCCATATTAGGAAGCACGAAGGGGATGCTTCTAACCCAGTTTGAAACCAGTTTAAATGTCATGGGTATCCCCAAACTACTCTGGGAAGCTAATTTGGTTCAGAGTACTGAGATCAGTATTTGAGGTCCCAGTCCTCTCAAAAGGCTAAGGTTCCATTGTTGGGTTGGGAGCCCAGAAATTAAACACGTTTGAACACGATCTAAATATGTAGTCTATACTGAGAGGGGATTGGCACCTGTGAGATCCAGAGTTAATTTGCTTCTCCCTACTTCCCTTTCTGTATTTTGTCATCTCAGGGAGAATGGGCTTTCTTCTGTCAGAAATGTTGGCCTTGCTCCTTTTTTCTAGAGACGATTCTTTTCTGTTAGGGCAGTCATTTGATTAAAAGAAACGTTAGCTGATGAATCATAGATGGTTTAACTGATTAAATCTGCATAAGTCCGCATATCAATAAAACAGTAGCTGAAAAGGACAAAAAGTATCTGTCCATTTTTTCGATAATGCCCACATGTTTCGCAGCAGGCACTATCTTAGGGCTCATCTACACCAAGCAGGATATTCCACTATGAACGCGGTATATAAAAAAGGCAGGAGCCACACTACTGCTTTATAGTGGTATTGAAGCGCATGACAACTGTTGGGGCCCATGACACATCTACACCAAGCAGGATATAGCACTATGAAAGTGGTATGAAAGCGGTATATGGTATGTGTCATGGGCCCCAAGAGTTGTCAGTGCACTTCAGTGCTGCTATAAAGCAGTAGTGTGGCTCTTGCTTTTTGTATACCACTTTCATACCACTTTCATAGTGGAATATCCTGCGTGGTGTAGAAAGAAAGATGGGAAGGGATGCCTCTTCTCTGTGATGGTGTCTGTCTGCCACCCATGTTTTTTGAAAGTCCTTGCCTTAGAAATATTGGTGGTTGTACTTGTTTTTATATCCTCTGCCTCATTTATTCGGGTCACCTTTCTAATTTTTCCAAAGATTTTATAATGGACTCGTCAGTGAACTGAATCGAAGTTGCAGCTCTGATTCTTGCACGGCTCCCTTAAATTGTTTCACGCACTCCGTGAATGACTTGACCAAAGCAGAGGGACTATAAATTTCCTCCTCTGTTTGCTAGAGACAGAGAGACAGAGTTTTGAGAAGCGAGAGTGTGGAATTCAACAGAGTGGTGCCATGAGAGAGAAGATAGCCATGGAGGCAGGGGCTGGGGCAGAGCTGCGGGTGCTAAACCAAGTGCCACGGAGGCTACAAGGAGTCAAAATGGAAGACCAAGGACTGCCAGGCCTCAAAATGCGAGAAGCCCCAGAGAAGGCAGGAGAGGCTTCTTGCGTCACTCGCGCCGGGAAGTTGTTAAATTGGAGGGCATCTCCATTGGTGAAGGAGGAACCAGATGCAGGAGAGATCCAGGGCTGGGATATGCAAAGCCAAGAGGCAGAGCAGCCCCATTGTTTTGGAGGTGGGACGGCATGGCCAACAGAATTTGAACCATGGGATGACATGCAGGCTCTTCTGGCCTCCTTTGAGCACGTGGCCCATGCCTGTCGGTGGCCAAAGGAAGAGCTGGTTGCCCGCCTTTTGCCAGCCTTGGGTGGGGATGCCCAAGAGGCCTATCTCAGTTTGGACACTAGTGACAGAAGGGACTATGGGAAAGTGAAGGCCGCCATCTTGAAGAGGGAACCCATGGCAACTGAGAAGCGGAGACGCCACTTCCGGCAGTTCCGATACCAGGAGGCAAGGGGGCCACGGGAGGCGTGCAGACGGCTCCGGGAGCTTTGCCATCGCTGGCTGAGGCCAGATTGCCGAAACAAAGAACAGATCCTGGAGCTGCTTATTCTGGAACAATTCCTGAACCTCTTGCCAGATGAGATCCAGAGTTGTGTGTGCGAACGAGTGCCTGAAACCTGCACCCAGGCGGTGGCTCTGGCTGAAGATTTTCTGGCAAGACAGCAGGAGGCAGAGAGACGAGTACTGCAGGTGAGAAAGTCCCTCGCCTCCCTCTTAATTCCTGCTGTCCTAAAATGGCTGATCTAAATCCAGAAGGGCTATTTTTATGTTAGGAGAGATAACGGGAGACAAATTATCCCTCTTCCTCCATTGAATAAAATTAGATGTAGCTGTTGTGAAAAATTTCACAACCGTGAGTGTGTGTAACTTGTGATTTAGTGCCTTCATTAATCAGTTGTTTTACCCGATCTTGAGTTTTCACAACTTCGTCTTAAATTTCTATTAAAACTGTTAGAGATAGCTTGGTAGAGTAAGCGAGAAATTTGTTCAGTTTTGAAAGCTTTTTCAAAATAAAAAGAACCAGAAATCAACAGGACCCACAGTTTGGGAGTTATATATAATAGAAAAAACATTTCCCCCCAAAATTATTTTGATGAAATTAGCCCCAAAAGTAACTTTTGGTATTTTTCGCTGAATTTGTGTGGTCAATGCTTTAATTAAAATAATAATAATATGTGAACCAGCCAAGTGGAACTCAAGAGATTGATTGTTAAAAGAAATCGCTTCACAATTTCATAACAGAAGTGCACGTAAAACGTTCAAACTGCTAATTCAATACTAAATGTCGATTTTATCATTATTTATTTATCTAAACCTCTGTGCTATTCTGCATCTCCAATTATTAAATTACATGTTTAAGCTGCTTATTATTATTATTATTATTATTATTTATTTATATAGCACCATCAATGTACATGGTGCTGCTTCTTTAAAAGTGTCATGTACTACCCCATTATATCTTCTGAGAGCTTCATTTCTGGTGGTGCCTGCGACGTGTAGTAACAGTAATCTAAGAAAATATTTTTCTGTATCTGAAGGGGATACACTCCTTTTTTATATATATATATATAATTTTTATTAAACACTAAATAAAAAATACATCAACATAAACATCACACACATAAACAAATCATAATACATGACAAATTACTTGATTATTTAAGTGTTAGCATATATATTTTATCCATAAACATAATCAAAAAAGTGCTCCCCCTTCCCTTCGGGATCATTCCTGATTCCAAAACCTTAAGACCTCTTCTGGAGGCAGTTTCCCACTTCCCTTAAAAAACACATATTCAAGGAACTGTCTCCAAATCCCCTCAAATGCATTCGTTTTTGCTATACCTCTTCTTACTTTAAGATTACATGTCAGTTTATCGTTTATAGCAATATCCCAAACTTCTTTATACCATTCTTCAGTACTATAATCTCCTTGAGTCTTCCAGTTCCTTGATACAATTAATCTTGCAGCAGTCAGCAAATTAGTTATCAGTTCCTTAATTTCTTTAGTACACTTTACATCTTCATAAAGTGATAGTAATGCCACTCTTGGTGTCTCTTCAATCTTTATTCCTAAAATATCTTTAATCTCAATAAACACCATCTTCCACAATTGAAGGGGATACACTCCTAGAGAGGCACAGCCCAAGGCACTGGCAGTTAAGAGCTTTAAGCTATAATAGGCTTGTAGTTTTGGTCTTTCGGGCCCTCCTCTTTGCCTTGGGTTCCACCCACTGCTGGAATGCGGCCCGCGGACTGAAGGAGATTCAACAACCCTGGCATACATCTTATTGCATGCAGTAGAGTTAGGGATGCAGAACTTCTGGTCGAAATGTGGACCTCCAGCCTTCCCAGTCCAGCATCCAGGGTCTTCAGGGGCCATACCCCTTAATTTGCCATACTCCAGGTTACTGATATTATTTACTGATTAGCTGTACCCAGCGTAACATACACCGTTGTAGTAGCATATCTTAAAGTTTATTAATTAAATATCATCGCGGGGGCGGGGGCTGTTTGGAGGCCGCCGATACAGCGCTGTCTGGCAGACCTAGGGGGCAGGGAGGTTGGGGGGAGGGGGAGCAGGTGTCCCCCTCTCCCCGGGGTTCCTGTCAGCCTTGGGCTGCCCGCCCAGCTCACATGAGATTAGGCTGGGGCCGGGGCTCGCAGCAGGTGAGCGGCCTCCCACCCGGCCACCAAGGGCCCCGGTCGAGCCTTGCTCATGCTCCAGACCGTGGCACTGCCCCCTTCGTGGGAGGGGGGGCGAAGAGGCAGAAAAGGGGGTAGGATTACCTTGGAAAGCCCGGAGGAGTTGGGTGAGGGGCTTAGCAACCTGTATCTCTTGTCGTTACATGTTGTTACTATTGCTTAGCAACCTGTATCAGCTGAAGCCTGTGTGGAAACATACCTAAGCGTTTTATATAGAGAGATGTTATTTACGCCAACTACAATAATTGAATCTTTCCAATTATAAAAGTGGGCTCACACCCGGGAAGGAGAATGCCTGGATGCAAATACCTTTTTTCTTCCTGGACAAAATTAAGAGTCATTTCTGTAGCTCCACCCATTTTACTCTGGCCCCACCCAGTTTGACTGTGGCTCCACCCACTGCTGGAATGTAGTGGGGGAACACCTCCGGACAATTTTGGTCTGAGGTAATTTGGCCCACAATGGGAAAATGGTCACCCACCTGATCTGTGGAACCCTGAAGAGACCCCAAGTGGGTGGATTTTGCCGTCATGTCTGAGATTCTGCACCGCAGATGTACACATTCCCAAGCGCCTTGGGGGCTGTCCCTCAGTAGCGAATGCATGTGATCATGTATTGCGTGCCCAGTCAGCTCTGTGATACAAATTATTATAAACTTTAACAATTAATTGAGAAGCTGTCAATGGATTTTCGAGGACGCAGGGGTGCAATTATTCTTCTGCAGTTATTCTAGGCATTGACCGCTTTAATTCGAGACCATTCCAAACTTGATCGGATAATATTTAGAGGTCGAAACGGAGTGAACCAAAACTTGTGCTCCGTATTAATATATAGATACCTTCCTAAGCACATTTACTTATTTATTTATTTATTTATCATATTTATACCCTGCTCCTCAGCCAAAAAAGGCTCTCAGAGCGGCTTACACTTAGCAAAAAAGACAGTCCCTGCCCTCAGGCTTACAGTCTAATAAAGACATGACACACAAGGAACAGGAGTTCAGGAGGGAGGGAGGGAGGGAGAGAGGAGAGAGAGAGAGTCCAACAGGAGCAGGCCATGATGTTTCTTCTGCCTGCTCCTGTCCCCTTGCTCTTTCTTCTTCCTCACAGGGCCAAGATGACAGTTTGCCCTGTGGGGGTGGGGGAAGAGTCCAACAGGAGCAGGCCATGATGTTTCTTCTGCCTGCTCCTGTCCCCTTGCTCTTTCTTCTTCCCCACAGGGCCAAGATGACAGTTTGCCCTGTGGGGGTGGGGGAAGTGTCCAACAGGAGCAGGCCATGATGTTTCTTCTGCCTGCTCCTGTCCCCTTGCTCTTTCTTCTTCCCCACAGGGCCAAGACAGTTTGCCCTGTGGGGGTGGGGGAAGTGTCCAACAGGAGCAGGCCATGATGTTTCTTCTGCCTGCTCCTGTCCCCTTGCTCTTTCTTCTTCCCCACAGGGCCAAGATGACAGTTTGCCCTGTGGGGGTGGGGGAAGTGTCCAACAGGAGCAGGCCATGATGTTTCTTCTGCCTGCTCCTGTCCCCTTGCTCTTTCTTCTTCCCCACAGGGCCAAGATGACAGTTTGCCCTGTGGGGGTGGGGGAAGTGTCCAACAGGAGCAGGCCATGATGTTTCTTCTGCCTGCTCCTGTCCCCTTGTTCTTTCTTCTTCCCCACAGGGCCAAGATGACAGTTTGCCATGTGGGGGTGGGGGAAGAGTCCAACAGGAGCAGGCCATGATGTTTCTTCTGCCTGCTCCTGTCCCCTTGCTCTTTCTTCTTCCTCACAGGGCCAAGATGACAGTTTGCCCTGTGGGGGTGGGGGAAGTGTCCAACAGGAGCAGGCCATGATGTTTCTTCTGCCTGCTCCTGTCCCCTTGTTCTTTCTTCTTCCCCACAGGGCCAAGATGACAGCTTGCCCTGTGGGGGTGGGGGAAGAGTCCAACAGGAGCAGGCCATGATGTTTCTTCTGCCTGCTCCTGTCCCCTTGCTCTTTTTTCTTCCTCACAGGGCCAAGATGACAGTTTGCACTGTGGGGGTGGGGGAAGTGTCCAACAGGAGCAGGCCATGATGTTTCTTCTGCCTGCTCCTGTCCCCTTGCTCTTTCTTCTGTTGGAATGATTTCTTTCATTTGTCCAGATTTTGGAATACTTTAAGTGCCCTGCTACGCAAAGTCAGAAAATTGCTTTCAATGTATTAATTTCATTATGTGTGAAGGGAACCTCAAATTCCGTGTGCAAGAAGCAACAACAACAATAATAAAACTGCCAAGCTGTTGTGATTTCAGTGAATGAATCCAGCTCCACCTCAAGTTCCTTCTCTCCCTCAGCTGTTCAAGGGAATTTTTGGAAGAACTTGGTGGGGCCACCCTCCCCTTATGAGCCCTGTCTCTTTGCATAGAACAGGCCCCTCCCTGGCAATTCAGGTGCCAGGCAGTTAGGATGCGGTCCCAGGGCAGATGGCCATCTGTCTAAATGGGCCAGAAGCAGGTCTGGGGTCCAGATAATGCAGGGGTCACTTTCCAGAGCAAGAAACAAGGATCAGAGGTGATACGAGGCAGGGGTCAGGATACAGCATAGCAACCAGGGACTGGCTGCCAGAGCCCTCACACCAAAGACATATTGCTCCAACCAAGCAATTAAACTCTGAAACTGAGGCTTTATAGGGTCTGGCTAGCTGGGATTGGTCTTCAGGGTTAGGTGACGGGATGCTCCAGCCAGATGGTACTGCAGCCTAGATGCTACCCTTGAAGCCCAGAGCTCAATCTGCCAGCCTTTATAGGGCCTGGTGGGCTGGGATTGGCCCTCGGTATCAGCTGTTTGGATGTTTAAGAGGGCTGCTACTGCAGCCTAGATGGCGTCCTTGAAACCCTGTGCTCAGTCTCCAAGGTTCGCAGTAGGAACTGACCGCTGGTGGTAAGGCGTCAGGGGCCCACTACAGAGGGTGCCCACATCTTCAGCACCTTATGTTAGCTTTCTCAAGGGAGATTTTGCTGCCTCTGTTTACCCACGCGTGCCACAGTAGAAGTGGTGGTGGTGAGGGAAGCCTAAAATCCTACAGTTTTTGAAAACTGACTGTGTACGTAATACGTATCCTTCCTGGTTGCAATGAGCACAAGACAGAAAATCATATTTACTCTTACAAGTGCATCCAACTCCATCCCGAAGCCCAAGGAAGTTCTAGGGAATCTCTTCCAGAACTTGGGAGCCCTGTCCCTCTCCACTGAATGGGTCCGTCCCTCCCATTTCAGGTGCCAGGGCCCTTCAAGGATGTGGTGGAGGTGGATTCCTCAAAGACAGAGTTGGCTCCATCGGACACCAGGCAGAGGCTCTTCTGCAGGGAGGTCAAGCAGGCAGGTGAAGGGGATGCCAGCAGCTCTCTGGGTAAGTAGTCACCACCTTTGAGATGCAGATTTCAATGCTAAGCTCCTTGAGAAAAGGGAGCTGTCCTTTTATACTTTGTAAAGCCCCGTACACATGGATGGATCTGTCTACCTATCCTATCTACTCAACTACCTATCTGATAAATATCAGCCTTGCAAATGAGCCCCAAAAAGTTACTAGTCCACAAAAATCTTTCATAGTTCTATTCTGCTGCAGAGGTCAGCATGGGAATTAAAATAATAATATTTTTTTTAAAATAAAAAAATAAATTTAATGGAAAAAGTGCTGTCTTCCAAACACATTGGTGGAGGAGGAGCAGAGCTGAGTGAGTGTGTTTTTGGCAAAAGCAAAGGATGAACAGCTGTTGGTTTATTATCTTTTCCCTTTTCTGTGGCCTTGGTTGGACAAAACATGGTGGATTCACACAGAACGTCTCCTGCCTTCTTTATCGGGGGCGATTCATGCAGGGCTGTCATTGTTATCAAGAACTTGAGAAAGTAACCAGAGCAAATGAAGCTGGGTACCTCCTCTTCTTTTCTTGTTCAGAATGTAACTAATGAATTCCCCCCTCCACAATCCTTCCAAATTTTAAAACCAGCCTAGCTAGACATAAACTGAATTTTGTCGAGTGGCAGCTCAGATTTCTGCCATGTCCAGAGCTGGCCCAAATGGTGCCCCAGGAGAATTATGAATTAGGAGTTCCCCTCCTGTTCGCTCCACATTTTAATACCATTTTTAAAAATGGCTTCTTCCGCCCATTTCACAACTTTGATGCATAATTCACACATGCTTTTATCCCTACCCAGAAAACAATACATTTGCACCTGTAGATCTCATCAGAAGCACTCAAAGTGGCTCTCATAATGTGTTGATCAGGCACTAATGCTGTTAATTTCCCCACATTTTTTTAAAAAAATCTAGTAACAAATGTTAGTGCAACGCTGACCACGTAGATCAGAGCTGCCGGCTTTACAAGTAAAGATTACATGTTCGCACTGCCGTTCCAGCTGTTGAGTGGATAGTTGAGTAGCATGTAATCCCGCCCTGCCCCCCTGAAACCTGGAAACCCACAAGCCCTAAATCCGTGCATGGCCATATCCCTGAGTTCTCCACACTTCTGACTGTGATACCATCAACCCCAGCCAGGCACTGGCCATGCTGGCTGAGAATGATGGGAGTTGTATTCCAAGACTCCTAGAGGGCACCGGGTTGGGGAAGGCTGGATGCAGGCATGAACGGTATTCATATCCTTATTTTTAGGAGCATCTGATGCAGTTGTTTCCTCCATGGTATGCCCTGGAACAGCAGTACCATATTTCTTGGGGTCTCCCAGTTCAGAGCTCAGCTTCTTGGTTTTTAGGGTGAGGGGTGGGGCCCTGGCTCTCCATGACAGGAACCAGTTTTAGAGTGCGAGTCCTCTGGATCCTGGCACATCCTACCCCACCCTCTAATACAACCTTCCCCAACCTGCTATTCTCCAGATTTGCTGGACTATAACATCCAGCATGCTCCAGTCAGCCCAAACACATCTGGAGGTTGAGGAAGGCTGCTCTAATGTTATTTCTTGTTTTCTTTGGCCATTTTGGGTTGAACTACTCTGAGCCCCTTTTCTGGTGCAGGCTCTTCTGACACAGAGGTGACGTGGGACTCATCGGCGGACGAAGGTGGCTCTGGCAGCTCTGGGAGGCGAGGTCGTTCTGTAGGGGCGGGTAAGCCTGGTGCTCTTTACCCTGGAGGCATCCCAAAATTTGCTTCAAACAGGAATAGCCTAGTCTCTAAGCAACTGAACTACAAATCATAAAGTCTAGCCTCCATCCTATTATTATTATTATTATTTATTTATTTATTTATATAGCACCATCAATGTACATGGTGCTTGCTAATCCTAAACTTGCTAGAAGAGCCCCTAGCAGAATCTCTATCTCTCCAGCCTTGCAGAAGTCTCAGGCTACAAAACCAGGCAACGGCTCTTTACAGTCCAGTCAGCTCATCCAGGAGGGAGACAGCTGACCACATTGCAGATCTTGTTTGCCTACATAAGGCTTCAGTTGACTTTAGCTCCCTGCTGAGACAACATCCTCCTATTGTAGTAGGAGAGAATAGGACTCGCTTGGAGCTATCCTAGGTCCTATTTTCTCCTTGCCCTATTCTTATTCTGATCAGATGCTACCAGGTTCCCTTGTGATCCTCAAGGGGATCATAGAACAGGGCAGTTGGAGCTGATGGTGTTGGAGCATCAACATCTGGGGGGACACAGGTGCCCCACTCTTGATGTAGACAATACTGAGCTAGATGGATCAGTAGCCTGAGTCTATGTAAGACAGCTTCCTGAAACAGTGATAAGTGTAGTTATTTCCCCTGCAGCATAGCTATCTCCACCAGTCATCTGAAGATGAGATATTGTACTACTGATACTGGGCTGGGCCTAGCTTGAGTGTAACACATAAAAAGTAAGGAAGAGCCATCCCAAAGGCCTATTTTGTCCAGCATTCTGTCCTCACAGTGGTCTTCACAGCCAACCAAAGTGTGTGGGTAGCACACAAGCAGGACATGATGGCAACAGCACCCTCACACTTATGTCCCCAGCAGTGACATGGAGAGGTGTTCTGCCTCTGATGCTGGAGGTAATGTATAGCAATCAGGACTAGTAGCCATTGATAGCCTTCTCTCCCTGGAATTTGTCTAACCCCCTTTTAAAGCCACCCAGATTGATGGCCATCACTACGTCTTGTGATAATGAATTCCATAGTTTAACTATGTGCTGAGTGAAGAAGTTCTTCCTTTTATCTGTCCTGACTCTCCCACCAATCAGCCTCATTGTATGATCCCAGGTTCTAGTATTATGAGAGAGGGAGAAAAATGCCTCCCTATCCACTTCCTCCTCACCATATAATTTTTAGATGGCCCATTCATGTCCCCTCCATACTCACAATTTTTCCCCTAAGCTAAAACGTCCCAAACGTTGTAACTGTTCCAGACAGGGGAGTTGCTCCAGGCCCTTGATTATTTTGAAAAACAAAGGCAGCTGTATGGGCCACACGAAAAATTCCAAAATCCATATCGCGTAATACCATTTTGAGGCCAACTCAAAAATCACACAAAAATTGCAAGCTTTTGAGATCTCCAGATTTTTTATTTTTAGTCAGGCAAGATGGTACAAAAAAGCAGACGGGGCAGAGCCGGGGGAATAGGAGCTGGGGGAAGGGCTTAATAGAAGTTGCATTCAGGATTTCTGCATTATCTTAAAGACCTATTCAGGCGTTCAGTTTTAAAACCTTGTAGAGAGAACTCCGCACCTGCCTCCTCTGCTCCCAGCCTCCCCATTGTGACGGGGAAGATTTGCAGTGAGAGTGTAAGTGGCATTCAAATGAAGGTGATTGCAAAGCTCCCCGCGATCAGGAACCATGGTTTATCAGGGGTCCTGATCACGCAGAGTTTGTTGTCATGTTCACATTTCCTTTGCAGACCTCTGTACATCTCTGCATAGGAGGTTGGGAGCGGAGAAGGCAGAGTTGGAACTCCCTATAATCAGGGGTGCAGAACTGCTTTGGCTTGGGAGGGAGTCCCACCAGTCCCACCTGTTAGCAGAACTCAGGCTACAGGTCACTAAACCTGGAGCTAAAGGGTTAATGTGTACCTGAACAAGGTGGGATGTTTGTTCTTCCCTTTCCTATCTCCTCCTTCTACTTCCTTCTTGTTGTTGTTCCCTGCCTCATGGATTTCTGACCACATGGCTGAACTGAGCCATCTTACCCTAGGATGGAAAGTTGCTTATTCCTAAAGTAAAGTGTCTTTCAAATCAGCACTGGACTGTTTCTTTTGTCGACACGAGTGGCTACTCACAGGGAGCTGATTCGGACGACAAGACTACAACAGGCTGGATGATGCCTCACCCCGTGATGTCACTCCCCTGTAATGTCACCTAGGGTGACCATATGGAAAGGAGGACCAGGCTCCGATATCTTTAACAGTTGTATAGAAAAGGGAATTTCAGCGGGTGTCCTTTGTATTATGCATGCAGCGCCTGGTGAAATTCCCTCTTCATCACAACAGTTAAAGCTGCAGGAGCCCTGCCCTCTTTTGTATCTGGTCACTCTACTATAGCTGCTGCAGCTTTAACTGTTGTGATAGAGAGGGAATTTCACCTGGTGCTGCATGCATACAAATGACACCTGCTGAAATTCCCTTTTCTATACGACTGTTAAAGACACAGGAGCCCGGCCCTCCTTTCCATATGGTCACCCTATGTTTTTTCTCTCTTTGTGCTGAAAGGAGGCGTGGAACTGGCTCCCTCCCAGCACAGAGAAAGGGACCAAGGCTGCCCAGCATTCCTGCTGCCACCCCCAGTCTCAGGTCGGGGATGAGAGTTGGTGGGATTCGCCCACATGGGAAAGAGCGGCCGCTCTCCCTGACACGGGCGAATCCTATTGCCTGCCGCCTCACCACCCCATTGCTGTCTCAGGCTGTGGGGATACTCTTCAAGGGGCTTACTCCAGGGGGCGTAGCTTGGACTATAAGCCCTGGAAGAATACCAAGAGGCTGCGTGCACTAGATTGGGGTGCCAGAGCTTCTGCTCCATTTGATTTTAAAACTGAACACTTGAATAGAGGTTAGGGACGGCTGTCGTGGGGAAATCTGGCCTTTTGGGGGCTCGTTGGATTTCCCTGGAGCCCCTGCTCAGCTTACATTTGTGAACTGAGCCACGGGCTTTCCCCCAAAATCTGGGAACTTAGACATTTCTCCCCCCCCCTTAAAATTGCCACTTCCCCAGGATCCCGCATGTGCGGTTTCTGCAAAATACAGTTATAAATTGCGCATATTTTTGGCTGTATCTGTGCAAATTATGGCTGTAGTTTGCACACGAACAATTATTATTATTATTATCGTTATTATTATTATTATTATTCCCTGCCTTTTTCCCAAAACTGGGACTCAAGGCAGCTTTACAAATCAAAACGTGTACAGTTAAAACAAATAGTGATATACAAAAATTAAAACAGTAAATAAACAAGCTACCGTATTAAAATGTTTAAAAACATTTAAAAATGACTACTTTTTTAAAAATCCAATATATAAACTGTGCATCAACAGAGGTCCAGACTACTTCCTGAAAGGCCAACCAGAACAAAAAAGTTTTAGCCTGCCTCCGGAAACACACCAGGGAGGGAGCCAAAAAATAAAAATAGAATTTATGGAAATTCTGCCAGCTGGCCTGGCTTGTTGTGCACTGAAACGGGTCAGCTAGCAGAAGACAGAATGGAGTCCAGGGGGGCTGAGCTCATGAAAGCTTGTGGAGCTCCACCCCCCAACTGGATTCCTCCAACATCCCTAATAGAAGTAGACACTTGAGATGATATGGACGAGGAGACATTCCTTTTTGAGGTGTGGTGACCAAAAGCGTACATCGTATATCGAATGTGGTTGCAAGACTAAGAAGGAAATCTGTAAATTTTGTCAGTGAGGGTGAGGTCTTTCTTTCAATAAACATTCTGTTGTATCTTTTCATTTCGTTCCTCTTGTGTGCTGGTATTAGGCTGCCTACATTTTTCTTCTTCTCTTTGGTAGCTGGAGTTACGTCTGGATTCTCTGCCCTGGCAGCACACAAGAGGACCCCAGTCAGGACTGAGGAACCCTTCCAACAAGCAGAGTATGAGGAGAGGTTTGCGGGAGCTGAAGGGCTCCGGACCCACCCAGGGACGGCCACCCGGGACAGCGCCTACGTGTGCGCCCAGTGCGGGAAAGGGTTCCGGTGGCCGTCGGCACTGGCTGTACACCAGAGGACCCACACGGGCGAGAAACGGCACCGCTGCAACGAGTGCGGGAAACACTTCGGCCAGCGTGGGCATCTGACGGTCCACCGAAGGATCCACTCGGGGGAGAAGCCGTACGCCTGCCCTCAGTGCGGGAAGCAGTTTGTCGACTCCTCTCACCTCACAAAGCACCAGAGGACCCACTTGGGTGACAGGCCACATCACTGCGCCGAGTGCGGACGCAGGTGTGCAAACAAACGGTCATTGGTGCAACACCAGAGGATTCACAGCAAGGAGAAACTCTAGGCCCCACATAGCCATTGGCCATTCGTGGAACGCTTGGACTCGGTTATAGTGGTTGAACATGGACTTCCCCAACCCTGATGTCCTCCAGATGCTGGCTGGGAATTATGGGAGTTGCAGCTCAACACTTCCGGAAGGCACCAGGTTGGTGAATCTGGTCTAACTGGAGGGAAAGAAGTTGCTGCTTCCATTCTGAAACTTTTTCCCCCCCTGTGGCGGGGCACTAGAATGGAGAAACCTTGATAGATGTACAGGAGTTCCCTCCCATTTGCATTCAGAACTCTAGTAGCCAAGAAGAGCAACATCTGCCCCTCTTTCCCTCTTATTCCGTCAGGGTGCTTCCAGGTAAAGCTTTGATGGTGCTGTCGCCCAGCCTTGTTCACGGAATTTTACAGGAGGGTCCAGTTGCCAACGTCTTCAGCTCGTCACCTGTAGCTTCTTCTGCCTTTTCTCTTACCACGGAAAATCCATTCAGAAAGAAAAAACGGAATGCCATGCAAAGGCTTCTGATTGCTAGTATCAGGAAACCCTCCTTCTGGAAGCACCCTCAGTCTCTTTGGTTGTCAGCCATTTTGACCCCAGTAAAGTGGTTCTGTGAGGCAAGAATATGGTGGTCTGCCTCCTACTTCCAAAGTCGTAACAACTGGCACTTTGGGGCCTCCTTGAGGCTCACTCGCATAGGGGGACACAGCCAGATCTAGCATGAAGGGTCAGTTTGGTTGGGCTCCTGCCAAGGGCCTACACCCAGCAGGAGTTCCACAGTTACTCCTCTTCACCATGGCAATTTCCTTATACTCCTGCCTCTTACTCTGGCCCAGATGACGGTGCTGGTGAGAAGGAGGAACAGCAGACGCCGCTGCCCCTTGCTTTCTTCCTGTCAAGCCAGAAGTGGTAGCAATGAGGAGAAAGAAGATGAGGAGAAAGAGCAGCACTGAGATTTGTTGAGGGAGGTTTTCCACTGAGGGTGTCTTACTCATGGGGCCTGAAAAACCTGGAGCCGACACTGGGTACAGAGAAGATGGTACTGGGACTCTGCCTGCCACAGCTATCACCATCATTCTTGTGTGGGGTGGCCTTTTCACCTCATCAGTTTTTAAAATTAAGAGTCATGGCTGTCAGTGGCATAAAAACTGCTATTTTATGCTTTGGTTGGGGTGTGTGTGTGGAGACAGGTTGTCTATACACTGAATTGTTCACCATTTGAAAAAGAGGGGACAAAACCCCTTTTTGAAAGGAAAAGAGCAACTAAAATTGCAATCTTATGCATGTTTAGACAGAAAATAATCCTGTATCTCCCAGCATTCCCCAGCCAGCATGCTGGGAGTTGTAGGACTTTTTTCTGTCTAAACATGTATAGGATTGCATCCTAAGAATCCTGTGGTGCCTTAAATACTAACACACACACACACACATATATCCTGCCACAGATAACATATATGTTAGCCTTTCAGGTGCCCCAGGCCTCATTGTTTTGACTACCACGACAGATTAACACATGGCTACTCTTCTGAAACGGATTCTACTTCTTCAATTCCTTTCAGAGGTTTGAGATACGCTGGTGTAGTCAGTGGAGGGTCGTGGCTGTGAATCTGCTCTGGGTTTCAGCCAGAACCAGTCAGAATTCTAAGGGATCTATCCAAGGTGCTGAACCTTCAGTTTGGTTGCCATTTTCCAGCATCTGCTGCCTGAGGCGACCACCTCACTTTACCGAATGGGAGTGCCGGCCCTGCATGGGGTAGCACTGAAAAGCAGAATCCCCCGGTTGCAGTCTAAAATGCTGCAGTCCATTTTACCACCTCAGCCTTCTGCCAATGCCTTATTTACCTCATTCTGCTGCATGTGCAGGCCCAACCTGAGATAGTGGCCATTGCTGCATCTTGTGGCAGTGAATTCCATAATCGAATCCTACACAGTGTATGAAGAGGGGCCTCCGTTTCATTGGTTCTAAGCTTTCCGTCAGGCAATGGCATTCGGCGGCTCTGATTCTAATATTATAACGAACCATTTATTCTTCAGATGAGCATCGAAGTTTCTGCTGAGAGATGTTAGCTAATCAGGGGAGTTGTAGAAGTATCATCGGCAGCAATATATGCAAGAGCAGCTCTGATCATTATGGGCTTTTCAATTTAAAAATGACAATCTGCAATAAACCAATTGCGCTGGGGTTTTCAGGGTTGAGGAAACGCTAAAACTATAATGTTGAAAAATGTTTCAAAGGGGATAATTGCATGAGAAATAATGTGAAATTTGTTTATCCAACATTCTGGAGGCATGAGGCAAATTTTGTATAGTGGTCTAATGGTTAATTTATAAATCTGCCAGTGTTGGGGTTCAACGCTTCCTGGAAATTTGCCTTGTGGTCTGGAAATCCTGCCCCAAGGTCAGCTGGGATTATTCAGCAATAAGGATAATGTACTCTGGAACATGCTCAGAGACACTGTTTCTTCACTGACTGCAGACCAATGCCCCACTGGCATTAAAATGGATTCCGGGATTGATCCCTGGCTTATATTAAGTCCCGAGAGTTGTGTCTGAACACATGGATTAACTAGGTGTGCTCTTGGTTTGGTATTTCATTTCTGCAGGGTAATGTCTCTGATACAAAATGGCTTCTCTAATACTGCACACAACGGAAGTGGAACTTTCAGTAAATTAAATGATTTAAATCTCATGTCTTGCATTTCTTGACACGTTTCTGGGGGGCGGGGCAACAGATTATGGAGACAGATTAAAAAATTACAAAAAATACGATTCTTCCTCAGTTGTGGAAGACAGTATCTTTAAAAACAAAAACAAAAAACAGTTTAATGGAGACAGGTTAAAAAAATTGCACACACACACACAAAATGTGCGTGTGTGCAATTTAAGCAGATTATTTCCATCCATTATTATACTTCTAGATAAGGATGAGTCCCACCAAAGTTGTGTTTGAAGATGGGATTGTAGTTTAGTGGTAGAGCACTTACTTTTGCATGCAGAGGGTCCCAAGTTTGAAACCCTGGCAACTTCCAGGGCTGCTTTCGGATGCAAAGGGCCAGGCATGAACTATTCAGTCTTTTCTTTCTTAAGGGATTTTTTTCCCATGGTAAGAAAAGAAGCTGTGGGAAAACACAGGAGAATTACAAGTGGACAATAACAACATCTGGACCCCTCAATCAAATTCTGTGAATGAGGCCGGGCAATGGCGTGATAAAAGCCTCCTCTGGAAGCAGCCGGTGTAGGGCTGAGGAGGACAACTGTCAGAAACCATGCAGAGCTGCTGTCAGGCAGGTAGGCAAAGGATCGATGCCTTCACTAAGTATAAGGCAGTTTCCTGGTTTGAGGCCTAGTCCATCTCTGTGGGAGGCAACCTTTTCTTCCAAGTCAAATTACAAAGTAAGAAACTACTGTATTTTCTGGCGTATAAGACTACTTTTTAACCCAGGAAGATCTTCTCAAAAGTTGGGGGTTGTCTTATACACCCAGTCGTCTTATACGCCGGAAAATACGGTAATTTAAAATAGATACGGAAAATGGAAATGCGGTTAAATAGACAGGCAACTAAATACTGATACACTAGGAGCTGAGATTGCTAGAATGTATCTCAGCTCCAGTTGTACGAATAGAAGATCCACGATTTGTTCTATTTCCTAAAATGTAGATATTTCTCTTTTATACCATTGCTGGGCATTATTTATTACTGCTTTATTTCCTGCTTGCTTCGAAGCGATGGGGTTTAGTTGAAGTGCCGTCCCTAGTTTAGAGTGTGTTTGCTACTAGGCCAATTTTCCTCCTCTCCCTAGATTAGCTGGACAGAGTGAGGAGCTGCCTCACAGCTTGGAACAAGAGTCATGGAGGAGAAGGTCCCCCAGGCCCAAGTCAATGGGCGCTAAGGCAGGGGTGGGGAATGTCATGCCCTTGTGGAGGCTTAATCCATGGCTTCCCACCCAGCCCCTAGCCCCTTTCACCCAACCTCCAATTGATGACTTCACAACTACTGGACATAAGAGCTAAACTATGCCAGGTTTTTGAGCCCAGCCTTTTGGTGTTTCCTCCATTTGCCTTCGGCAAAGAGGCCCCCAAATCCCCACCACCGGAATGAGGCCCCCCAACAGCTTCTTCAAAACTGAATTCGGCTTTCAGCATGAAAGAGGTTCAACACCTCTGCTCTAAGGACAACACCTTGTATTCAGAGGACAGCAAGACTCAGGAGATCAATGGCAGTGCAAGGGGTTTGCCGAGCAGAACAGCCATCCTAGGTGTGTGCCCAGAGGCAGCCTCCCACATTCAAGATCCTGCCAGACATATTGGACTGCAACCCCTATCATCCCCAGCAGCATGGCAAGTGCTCTGGCACTATGAGAGTCACAGTCCAACTCATCTGGAGGGCATGAGGTTGGTGAAGGACACCCTGAGGTAAGAAACGGAAGTCTCAGCCCATCAGGGTAAGCATCCCCTGAGGGAGCCCTGCTCACTCCCATTCCCCACGCCTCCACCGCCCATCTGAAATAGGGAACCGTTTCATCCTATGTTCTGGGCTTGGATAAGGAAGATAGTGGTGTGTAGTTATAATGCTGACCTCATCAGTCTGGAAGGCATATTTACCAAGCATTGCAATGAGTGGGAATCCTCCTCCCCTCTCATGTCTCCAGGGTGGCCAGTTGTGAATCTTCAAAATGACATGCATCGCCAAAAAAGATGACACCAATTTGCATATGCTAATATATCTGTATGTATGCAAATTTAGAAATTATTATTATTATTTAAATAGCAATACAATACATATAGAGAGCCAGTGTGGTGTCGTGGTTAGAGTGTTGGGCTAGGTTTGGGGAGACCTGGGTTCTAGTACCCACTGTGCCATGAAACTCACCAGGTGACTTTGAACCAGTCATGGACTTTCAGTTTAGCCTACCTCACAGGGTTGTTGTGAGGATAAATGGAGAGGAGGATTATGTACATCACCTTGGACTGTTTGGAGGAGAGGTGGGCTATAAATATAACAAATAAATAAGGGCTTCTCTACACATGTGATTTATTGCACGCTCATGTTTGGACACTCATGGAAGTTAGTGGGTTCTTTTCATGATTCCATCATCCTCCAGAATGTCTCCTGTGGGTTTCCACTTTTATCCCACTTTCAAAAAGGTTGGAGATAACATAAACTTTTTCAATCTATTGGCTGTGTGAAATGCCAGCATAGCACTATAATGACACCATTCATCTAGTGGCTATAAATTGAAACATACAGAAACATAGAACTTGCCGAGGAAGAACTTTCCTCAATTCAAACCCTGTGTCTGCCATGTAAAGAAACCCATCATAATCCCACAAAGAAACTAGAAGCAGAAAATCCTGGAAAAAATGCAGGTTTTTTTTGCTTTATGTAGAGAAGCTGTGAATGTTTGCAGCACTTCTTCCTCAATAAATGGAAGATACACCACCCCAGTTATTTAGATCGCCATGTAACCAAGTTATAGGATAGAATAACTCCTCAACGCCTGGGGTTTCTATTACACGATATTTCAAATCCTGAGAATGACCTTCTTTCTATCCTCCTTGTTGTAATTTTGAGGGAACCATTGCACAGCACATTTCTAGCGGTTGTTTTTGTGGTTATTAACACTTGTTGGAACTGAATTTGCAGGAGTGAGAAGAGTAACCCACTCAGCAATTCCCTCCTCTCTACTAATGTAAAAGAACTATAATGGCAAATCCAATGTGCTTTCCTTTAAGAACTTTCTCCCAACCCCAAAAAGTGTCATCTGGGGGCTTAACTGAGTAAATATTCACTCATCTGTACTAGTTGCTGAGGTTTTGAAAGACATGACTATAGGGAGTATATCATTAAGTCTAAAAAAACAGAGAGAGCGCACTCAAAATGTGAAATGTTTAATTTTCTTCAAAATTAATCCGTACAAATGAAAATAAAACCCATCTTAATATGCTTTTCTTAAAGGAACTGTCTGACTAGGCTAGTCCTGAGATCCAAATTCTAGTCAAATAGGTACTGAAGAAGAACAAGAGCCACCTCAGCCCAAATCTAGGGTTGTGACTGAACGTGGTGCTGGTTGACATTGCTTTTCTTTTTCTTTGGCGTGACGGGCTTCATGGAAACACAGAAACCTTTCCTTCATGGTTGCAGAGACTTCATTCGTGGCTATCAGCCTCCTGGTGGTCGAAATTAAAGAAACGCCCCAAAGGAAGCTACAAAGAGGGTTATTACTGCTCTGGGTTGCCAAAATAAAAATAAAAACCTGGAAATGATCAGGGAAGATACAAGGACTAGTGGACTTTGGTAGGAACAGAACCTGGCCCTTTAAACTTTTATGATGGCCCCCTCAGCTAGTTTTTAGAAGGCTAATTGGGAAACATGATTTGGCTGAAATTAGGAGCAGTGAGAGCCACGGTCTTGTAGATTTCGTTAGGAGTCTCCCTACATTTTCTCCCATAATTTGAGCACTGAGCAGAGCCTATAGCAAAAACTTCATTTTTAAAAAATTCCTGCAGCCAGTGATGGCAAGATATGGTGGGTTGGACCAATGTTTAGGTCAGGGGTGTTGAACCTTTCAGCTAGAGGGCCAAATTCCAATTTTCAGTGGTGGGCACGGCCAAGGGCAAACAGGGTGGGTTGAATATACCAAAAATACCAGCACGTTTTAGCTTAAAGTTCTTACTGCCAACAACTAAGCCGTAGGAGAGGCATTTCAACCATTTAGAAGAGGGGCGCAGAACTTATTTCAGCCCAAGAGCTGTATTCTATTTCAGAGAAGCTTTCAGTGGTGGGCTGAAGGCAAAAGGAACAAGGCTGCAAAAAAATACCAACATATTTTAAGCGTCGTTTTTACTGCCAGTAACTTAAGCCTTAGAAGTATTTCAGCCCTTGAGAATGAAGAAAATACTTTGCAAAAACTGGGAAACTACCAAATAACCTGTGAATTTGGGCAACCCTAGAAGGCTGGATTGGGACCCTCAAGAGGGCTGGATTTAACTCCTAAACTTGAGCTTTTGCACCCATTTTAGAATGTGGGGGGGGGACACCCCAAAGCTAGGAAATCATCAAATGATAGGTGGTTGGGGGTAAAAGGGGTAGGACCAAGGAAATGGATGCCACCATCTGGGTACCTCAAGCAGGCTAAATTTGGCCCACAGGTTCTCCACCCCCGCTTTAGGTTCTAGAGAAGGGTGAAGGGAACACAGGGAAATAGGAGTAAGCGTAACCCGTACAGTTGCCACTGCCAAATTGCTACATGACTGTGCTTATCAAGTGCAAGCGATTTACGAAGGGAGGGGGGTATTATTCTGGTGAAATCCCCATCCCATCTGTTTTCTGAGCTGTTCCAAACTCAGTGTGAGGCCTGTGAGGTGCTTCGCCGTTTGGCTGTAGCTAGACCTAAGGTTTATCCCAGGATCATCCTGGGTTCGTCTCTGCCTGAGCGCTGGATGCCCTGTGTGGCACTTAGCTGAACAGGTTTGACACCAGGACAATCCTGGGATAAACCTTAGATCTAGCTACGGCCTGAGTCTCAACTCAGGAAAGGGCAAGAGCGAGCCTCTTGGAGGTTCAATGTGAGATGGGGGTGCCCACACACCATCAGATCTGAAGAGAAGGACAAGGAGTTGTGTATGGCCTTGGCGACACTCGGAGCTTCCCAAACTCAGTGGGCTCATCTACACCAAGCAGGATAGTCCACTATGGAAGTGGTATATAAAAGGCAGGAGCCACACTACTGCTTTACAGAGGTATTGAAGTGCACTGACACCTGTTGGGACCCACTGACACATACCATATACCTCTTTCATGCCACTTTCATAGTGTTATATCCTGCTTGGTGTAGAGGTGTCATGGGCCCCAACAGTTGTCAGTGCCCTTCAGTTCCACTATAAAGCAGTAGTGCAGTTCACTTCAATTCCGCTATAAAGCAGTAGTGTGGCTCCTGCCTTTTATATACTACTTTCCTAGTGGAATATCCTGCTTGGTGTAGATGAGCCCAGTATGATGTCTTATTTAAGACCCCCTCCCCACCGCCAATAAGGGGGAGCAAGGTTAGTAGCGAGTACAAACTCTGGCTGGCTGTCATGGCTGGGGTAAACCTGTGGGTGTCTTGTCTCCACCGGCTCTGCCTCCTTCAGCTCAACAGAACCTATGGAGGGGTGATTATGGAGCACAGGCCCAGCATAGAGACACGCGTCTTGCAGTCTCCCTCACAGCAGAGTGCGAAATGGTGCTCAGGGGCTGAACGCAATGATCCAGCTTAACTTGTACCTGCGAGGGCTACAGGTTCAACCAGGAGGAGGAGAAAACAATACTCCAAAGTCTGATAACCAGCCCTAAATTATGGCATTTACACAAAAACTCCTGGAGCTCTCTGGCCCAGAAGCCGAAGAAGTGTCTGGCTGTTCCCTATCAATTGCCACCCATACCCAAGGAGCGTAACTGCCAGAGGGAAATTACCTCAGTTGGCATCGCTGCCCTTTCCAAGGAAGGAACCTCACCCCCTATCTTCTAACAAACTGTCAGGTGCTGGAGTCTGAGGTAATAAATTATCCCTCCATGTTTAAAATTGGAAATATATGTCCAACGCTTGGAGGGAGACCCAAGGATTGTGAGAACTTTTCCAGAAAAGTAAAAATAAAATAAATTTGTGATTGCTGGACCTTGCCACAGTAGTGATTTGTCACGTTCGTAACAATGACATCAAGGGCCTACATGGCAGATACTAGAGATGAGGGGTTCCTAAATCCTCGCTCTGAGCCATTACACCAACACTGGCAATGTTTAGACCAACAAAACATTGCCCCCTCCTCCCCTACAGCCTGGCCAGTCTCGGACTTGGATGAGCCCACTACTGTGATAAAATCTTCTAGCATGCTCTATCTCAGGGCTGGGCAACTGGTGGCCCTCCATGTTTTGGCCTACAATTCCCCTCAGTTCTAGCTAGCACTGCCAATGGTGAGGGATGATGGAAGTTGTAGGCCGAACGATTTGGAGGACCATACAATCGCTCACCCCTGCTTAACAGCCCTGAGAAAATGGTCAGTCTAGCAGCTCCATGAGGCTGCCACTATGGTAAAAACTGACTCCACCCCTCAGTGCCATTAAGACAGAACGGCAGCTTAGCGGGGCTGTGCATAGCTGTTTATTGAAAGAAGAATTAAATTGTAACTTGGCGCCGACCTAATATCAATTCTGCATCAAGAGAAAATTAACCCTGGGCCCTGTACGGATTGTGCAAATCAAACATATTTGCATATATGGGGGGGATTGCAGAAATTATTCAGCTGTGCTTGTACTTGGAAAGGGTTAAAGAGCTGTGCACATCTCTTCACCTCTAGGAAGGTTGCCCAGGCTCCCATCCTCCCAAAACACTTGATGCTTTGTGGCCTTAAGGCTTAGCTGCAGGCATGCTATTTTCCCTTCAAAAATAAAAGCTAAGAATGCTGAATTCTGCACCCCAGATTAAATTCCTGGCTGACAGCTTCATACCTTCCCCAGTCTGTTGCTTTCGAGGTGTCTTGGACTACAACTCCCATAATTCCCAGCCAGCATGGCCATTGGTGGGAATCAGATTGCAGAAGTCTGACATAAAGTACTCACATCCCCTCCTAGGCCAAAGAAAGGTCAGATATGCTCTATGGAAGAGGGCTGAATCTCCAGATGTTTTGGACTCCAATTCCCAGCATTCCTGATTACTGGAGATGCTGGCAGGGGATTCTGGGACTTGAAGTCCCCAACGTTGGGGATCCATCTTCTGCACAAACCCTGTTCTATAAACTGCAGCATTAGAGCACTGGGAAACTGGCCAGTCGGAAATTTCCACTCTGTGGTAAAATCTTCATACACTGCATGGATGAACACCAACCTGATGCCCTCCGGATGTGTAGGACAACTCCCATCATCCTAAGTCAGTTTAGCCAATGGCAATGGGAGTCATCATCCCAACATATCTGGAGGGCACCAGATAGGTTGGGGAAGGCTAGCTTAGAGTTATTAGCCAGATGGGTAAAGGGACGTGGACAAAGCAATAGCGGTCTATGAGTTGTAGTGACAAAATGAGATGTTCAGGGAGGTGAGGGTAGAAAGAGGAAGAGAGACTAGCCGTAATTAAAAATCATCACCTTGTCCTGAGTCTGGCACTACTGACTCCCCAAACCTAGCACTTGTCTCTCATCTGCACTTGGTATTCGGATGACCCTGATGGACTAGTAACATGGGCATCGTGGTTTTGCCTGTAGAGAGGTGTTTTTTTTGCAGCACGCAGGTGGCAAGAACTCCTCAAATATTTTTAGGCAGAGATCTTTGGGAGCTTCTCCTTTCTCCCTCTAAAACGTTGAGACCCTTCATAGGCACAAATCCCTGATTGGCACAGAATTTCCAATGCAGCTGTGCTGAGAAAAAGCTGAAGGGCCAGCAACGTTGGATTCTGGCCACTTGCTCATTCCCACCAGCAAAGGCCTCTTCAGTCACTTCTTCCCCAGCAAGAGAGTCTTTGGCGCTCTCTCGCCCTATGCACTTCAGCTGCCAGTGTCTTGGCTGGTGCAGGGGAACAAACAGCTGAGGTGCACCAGGAAACTACTCCGAGAAGTCCTACATTTCACGTCAGTAAAAAGTCCTTTGCTAATGTCTTGGATCCCACGGGAGAACAGGGCCGAGCTGTGTAGACAGCAGAGGGAAGGTGGCAACGCCAGTGAAATGAAAAGCCTGTGGGGCTGAATCAGACCCCTTGGATGCTAGTTGGCAATCCCTAGTGCGGATGTGTAATGCGAGTTCCTGTTCTCCGAACATCAGTGGGCCCCAAATATCCGGATTCCTGATGCTGCTGCCCCCCATCCCCTACCCCACTTTGTGTATTCCCATATCAGTGCAACCCTATGTTGACAACTCTCCTGTTTATCAAAGCCATAGTCCCGCCCCCAACCTTCAAAAGCACCAAAGCAGCTTCCCCCAAAAGGGATCTCCCATTGTTCTGAAGGCCGCCGCCACCCTTTCCCCCACCAATACAGACAGGTCATCTTCACTAAAAAATACATTGCTTTTGTTTCACTACAAAGATATGGTCTCAGGGTGAGGAATACAGGCTGTGTTATGTAACAATAAACCTGTCTAGATGACTAGTAGATCTAGCTCCTTTTCTATTAAAGAGAGAGAAAGAGAGAGAGAGAGAGAGATCCAACTGGTGCCACCACAATGTTATCGGTTCAGTGTTGTTCAAGAAGTCAGTCCAAGAGACGCCTGGTACTCAGTCTGGTTGTGCTGTAAATCTCCAGGTGGAACATAAAAATGAGATCTGGAACTGTCCATCCTGCTTTGCACGCAAATACGATTCATTCTAACTAAACTACCCTCTGAAGATGTTCGGCTGGAAGGACATCAGTAATCTGGCCCGTTACAGCACCGCTGAGCTTGGCGGCGAGTTCAGGTCCACACTTCAGCCCCCGGCGAACTCTGGGCGCCCGAGAAACATGGATTTCCTTCCATCGGGGAAGTTCTCGGCTAAGTCGTGTGGGTTCTGCGATGTCGAACCAGGTGCGAGTTCTGGCCGAACTTCTTCCCACACTCAGGGCACTTATATGGTCTCTCTCCTGTGTGGGTGATCTGGTGCCGGATCAGATCGGAACTCCAGCGGAACTTCTTTCCGCATTGGCTGCACCCGTACGGGCGATCCCTCGCATGGGACACCCGGTGCCGGGTCAGCTCGGAGCTCTGGTAAAAGCTGCGGCTGCACTGAACGCACCGGAAGGGTCTCTCCGAGGCGTGGGTCCTCTGATGCCGAGTCAGCTGGGAGGTATGACCGAAACGCTTGCCGCACTGCGGGCACTGGTGGGGTTTTTCCCCTGTATGGATCCTCTGGTGGGTGAGCAGGTGCGAGTTGCGGCTAAACGTTTTCCCACATTCCGAGCACCGGTGGAGGGGCTTCCCTGCCGGGTGAGGGACTCGGATGGGACTAGGGCGCGGGCCTGGGTTCTCTCCTGTCTGGCCGCATCTCTCCTCGCCCTGCTGACTCCCTCGCTCCCCGCGATTCTCAGCCAACCCATTCTCCTGGGAATTCCCCGATGGAATTCCCACTTCCATAGGACTCCCCTGCAGGGGGTTCTCTTCTCGGATCCCATTGGACATCAGGGCACCTGCTGAGGAGAGAGAAAAGCAAGCACTTTGTAGCGTCATCAGTACAATCTCTGCTCTCTAAGTAAGCCAGGGCAACGCCTTGCAGCTTAGGGTGACCATATGAAAAGGAGGACAGGGCTCCTGTATCTTTAACAGTAATGTAGGAAAGGGAATTTCAGCAGGTGTCAGTTGAAGAGGGTGAAATTCCCTCTTCATCACAACAGTTAAAGCTGCAGAAGCCCTGCCTTCCTTTGTATCTGGCCACTCTACTATAGCTAGTGTAGCTTTAACTGTTGTGATGAAGAGGGAATTTCACCCTCTTCAACTGACACCTGCTGAAATTCCCTTTCCTACATTACTGTTAAAGATACAGGAGCCCTGTCCTCCTTTTCATATGGTCACCCTACCTTTGGGCCTCTAGAAATCAGATCTGAGGGCCAATCTAAACGAGACTCTGTTCAAGCGATTGCCAATTGTGTGCATGGCTTTTAAAAAGTAAACTGCAGGTCTGTACGTCTGTGTGTGGAGTGTGATCTGGATTGCCGCCCCCTTGTACCTGCTTTTGCAAAGGGTTAAAGCACCTCAATGTCTGACTCTCCATCTAAATCACACACACCCCACACACCTGCAATTTACTTTTTAAAAGCCATTTGTGCAATTGCCATTTAAAAGCCATTTATGTGTCTGTAGCCTGCCTTGGGTCTATGTGCTAAGAGAAAGGCAAATAAGAAATATAATAAACAGTGCTGATGCCTGCAGTCTTGTCTCTTCAGGACCCACCTTTAACCACAACCACTTTTTTTTAAAAAAAATTCACCACACATGTCCATCTTTTTTCTTCTCTTTCCCTCTCTCGGTCGAGTTTTCTCTTTCTCTTTTATTCTAGCTCTCCATCTTTTCTTTCAAATGTGAACAAGCAAACAAGAAAACAGTGATGCTGGTGCTGGTATGACCCATCTGAAGTCAGGGCTTGACCCAGTTTTGGGTTACTACCTATCATTTCAAGACTGGATCTCTTCCTTTTCAGCTGGTCATGAGAAGAACCACTATGTAATTTTAAGAATTGGTACCCAAGTTTGCTTGTTTTCTTCTTCCCACCTCATCACTTTAGCCTTTTGTGCTGTCTTTTAGACAGGGACAGTCTTGTTTTAATTGATCTTAAGTAAGCTTCACTGAGAGCTTTTTTGGATAAAGAGTGGGACTAAAATGCCTTAAATAAATAAATAAGTAAATAAATAAATAAGATAGGCTGAGCTATATTCCCTCCTCCAGCTTCACCAGACTGCAATCCCTTGTGAAAGTAGGATGGGGGAGATTTTGGGCGGCTGGGAGGGAAGTTGAATGACTTCTGCATAGGGAGTAGTTTATTCTACTTATATTTAGATGAGACGATCCAAAGGTAGGTTTTATTTTTATTTTTTTCACACTTTGAAAGCCAATGGAGGCAGCCATCTTTTTCCTCCAGGAATGCTCCTGGGAACAAGGCTATGACTTGGTTCGCACATCACTGTGGCAATTCCTGGGTTGTTTAACCCAGGAATTGCCACTGATGTGTGGAGTGCATGAGCCATTTCCGATTTCAATCAATGCCCCTGGGTTGTTTCATGATGTTTAGGATTTAATCCATGGCTTGACCTTTTTAAAACTGTTTTTTTAAAAAGGTGAGAAACTCTTGTATCACCTCATCGAATTGCAAGTAAAATAAAGTATCCTCCCTCCCACTTGAACATTTGTGCTCCCTGGTCTTCAGAAAGGGATTCACCCCCCCCACACACACACACCTCCCCATGAATTTAGCTCAGCCTTAAAATAAGACCAATGTGATGGATAAATGGCTTGCAAAACATGCTCAAGGAAATGATCACTGATTTTTCCCACAGTTCCCTGGAGCAAGAAAACATCCCCAGAACCTCCTACTTCCCTACAGCCTCACAAAGTTTATTTAAAGTATCAACAATGTTCCTGGAACAGTTTATATTTAGACTGACCATACAGAAAGGAGGACTGGGCTCCTGTATCTTTAACAGTGGTACAGAAAAGGGAATTTCAGCAGGTACCAATTGTATGCATGTAGCATCTGGTGAAATTCCTTCTTTATCACAACAGTTAAAGCTGCAGGAGCCCTGCCCTCTTGACCAGATACAAATCTATTTATTTATTTATTTATTACATTTCTATACCACCCAATAGCCGGAGCTCTTTTTAAATATATTTAAAATCTATATTTTAAATCTGTATTAACCTCTGCACTGCTGCTCGGTTTTATCCGGGTTGTGCTTTATACTTTGAATTGTCTCCATGGTTTTAATTTTTGTAATTGTAAACCGCCCAGAGAGTTTCAGCTATTGCGTGGTATAGAAATGCAATAAGTAAATAAATAAATAAATTTCACCAGGTGCTTCATGCAGACAAGTGGCACCTGCTGAAATTCCCTTTTCTATACAACTGTTAAAGATCCGGGAGCCCTGTCTTCCTTTCTATATGATCACCCTAGCATAATCAGTAAAACAAGATAGTCCCTTCCCACAGGCCCGCAGTCTAAAAAGATGTGACACACAAGGGCAAAGAATGGGGAGAGAGGAGGAAAAAACCACGTCTTTTTATTGCAATCAAATCAGAAGCTTTTCTTCTGCTTCTTACCTGTTTCCTGAAGGCCTCTGGGTTCTTGTTTGGGGATGCAAGGCATCTTGAGAGCAGGGCCTGGGGCAGGCTGGTTTAGTGTCCCTTCTGCCAACGATATGCACTCTGGATGGGGCAGGAGTGGAGCTGAAGGCTCCCACGGCACTCCGGGCAAAAGCATCTGTTGTGGGCTTACCTGCTCGACTTTGACCCGCACGGTAACCTGGCAACGAGGGACAACAGGGTGTTACTTGGAAGACAGGAGCTTCTAAGAAGCACAAGGTTTCCTTTCAAAGCCCTTCGGCCAAAGGAGGGCAGCCCACTGGCTGGGCTGAAGAGACATCCCATGGTTCCAAAAAAGCTTTTGCAGTACTCATTCATACGAACGTACAGAGACCGGACCCAAAGTCTGGGTGGATTCCTGCATTGAGGGTGGATTCCTGCATTGAGCAGGGGGTTGGACTAGATGGCCTTGTAGGCCCCTTCCAACTCTGCTATTCTATGATTCTATGATTCCTTCTTGTCCAGCAACTTGCTTTCCACACTGGCCAACCGGGTGCTTCTACAAGTAGGCTATGGCATCCAGGGCTTCCCCAGCATCTAATATTCAGCAGCATACTAACGCCAGAGATGGAATGAGCCAGTGTTGTGTAGTGGTTAGAGCGTTGGACTGGGACTCAGGAGATCTGGGTTCTAGTCCCCACTCGGCCATGGAAGCTCACTGGGTGACTTTGGACTAGTCACTGAGCTCAGCCTAACCTATCTCACAGGGTTGTTGTGAGGATACAATGGAGAAGGGTTGTGTACATTGCCTTGGGGTCCACGGTGGTACAGGCATTGGTAACCTCAAGATTGGATTACTGCAATGCGCTCTATGTGGGGCTGCCCTTGAAGTTGCTCCAGAAGTTGGAGCTAGTGCAGAATGCTGCAGCTTGGCTGTTGTCTGGAGCTGCCCCTTTCCAGCATGTAACTCCTCTGCTGAGGGAACTGCACTGGCTGCCTATTCGCTACCGGGCCAGGTTTAAGGTTCTTGTACTTGTGTACAAAGCCCTAAACAACTTGGGACCTGAGAGAGCGCCTTCTCCCTTATCAACCTGCCCGGTCACTGAGGTCATCCGAGGGCCTGCTCCTGGTGGTTCCACCTAGATCCATCCTCCGATTGGAATCCACCAGGGGAAGACCCTTCAGCGTGGTGGCCCCCCTCCTGTGGAATTCCCTGCCTCTGGAGGTCAGGCAGGCTCCGACCTTGTACTCCTTTCAGCGCCTCCTGAAAACATCTTTATTCCAAGAAGCCTTTCTTTAACATGCAGCCTTGGATTTCTGTGTTGTTGGGGTTTTTTTGCTTCTTTTTAAATTTTGTTTTAACTGTTTTATTCTGTTTTTATTTTCATTTTACCTTGTACACCGCTCCGAAATTTTTTCAATGAGGAGCGGTATATAAATATTCTAAATAAATAAATAAATAAATATAATAAAGGTACAGCATATATGTAATTAATTAAATTAAATTAGTCATCTTAGCTATTGATAGAACTATCCTCCGTGGATTTCTCTAAGCCCCTTTTATAATCATCTAAGAAGGTGGCCATTGGCATATCTTGTGGCAGTGAGTTCCACAAGTGAGTTATGATATTAGGTGAAGCGATACTTCTGTGAGACTCTCCTGAACCTATTATCAAAGGGGATGTGGCTCAGTAGTAGAGCATCCACTTGGCATGCAGGTCTTAGGTTTGATCCCCGGTATCTCCAGCTAGGGCTAGGAAAAAATCCTACCTGAAACCTTGGAGATTGCTGCCAGTCAGTGTCGGTAATACTGGGATAGATGGACCAAGGGTCTGACTAAGAACGGCAGCTTCCTATGTCCAGTTTCAATGGATGAACCTTCTAAGTCATGGATAATTTTACAAGCCTTTGTCATATTCTCTATCCCTCACCCTGCGCCTGACAAGGCAATCTTATGTATCAGCCTTCCCAAACTGGTGCCCTCTAGATGTTTTGGATTTCAATTCCCATCAGCCCTAGCCAACAGTCAGGTATGCTGGGAATTGTAGTCTAAAACATCTGGAGGGCACCAAGTTCGGGAAGGCTGGCATCAAACAAATTTACCCGTACATTCTTCTAACTTTGTTCTTGCCTTCACCTTTCCCTTTTAAACTGTCTTTTAGACTGTAAGTGCTTTGGGGCAGAGACTCTGCTGTTTTTATATTTGTGAAGCATTGTGTACATTTCCAGGTGCATTTGTGCAGAAAGGCTCCGATGGAGGCTCTGCTGGGGAAGGATGCCAAGGAGTCTGTGGCTGGAGTCCCCCGTCCCCATGTCATCCTCCACCCCACCCATGTGTTAGAGTTGCCAGGATGAAGGACCCCCTCACCTGTTGCTCCCACATCCCTGCCTCTCGACGCCCCATATGGTATCCTTCCACCAAGGCCACCGCCTGGGCACACGTCTCTGGGCCTCGTTCCCACACCCAGCTCTGGACGTCCTGGGGCAAGATGGTCAGGAACTGCTCCAGGATCAGCAGCTCCAAGATTTGCTCCTTCGTGCGACTCTCCGGCTTCAGCCAACGACGGCACAGTTCCCGGAGCCTCCGGCAAGCCTCCCGCGGGCCTTCCGAGTCCTGGTAACGGAACTGCCGGAACCGCTGGCGCTGCATCTCCACGCTGGCGCCGGCCTCCCCCCGCAGGCTTGAAGATTTGGACTTTCGGTGGTCGCTCCGGCTGCCCCGGGCATCCAGGCCGTTATGAGGGGGCTGGGCTTTCGCGCTGAGGGCCGGCATGAGGCGGCTCATCCACTCCCCTCTCGGCCACTGGCAAGTTTCCGCCGCCCGCTCAAAGGACGATAGGTAGGCCTCAATGTCGTCCACGGGCGCAAGTTCGGGGAGTTGGAGGTTGCCCCAGGCAGGGGGCGGGGGTGGTACGGGCACAGGGGCTTGCACTACTTCCGCCGGCGTCCGCAGGGTCTGTACCATCTCCTGGCACTGAACCTCCCACAGCTGTGGTATCGGTTCACTCCTCACCTGGGGAGGGGTAGCCCACCTCAGCAGGTCGCTAATCGTACCTGCCTGGACAACAAGGGGGGCTTTCCCCGCGGCGTCCCATTCCCACCCTGCTTCAGGGCACGGCGGTCCAGGCTCCTCCATCTTCACCCTTGGTGCCATCGTTTCTTCCAAAGGGTACAAAAAATGGAGGCCCAACGCTGGCGGAGGCACTTCTTGCGTGGCGGCCATTTTGTCCCCCCCCCCTTAGAGGAAAGAAATTGTGGGCTGTCCAACCGGCCTGCCGACAAAAGGCAGAATCACCTACGGAGGTTCGAATCAATCGAAAAGAGGCCCTTGATGCAGCGCACAGTCTCACCGAACCCGATGGGGTGTGAAACGGACCGACAGGACAAGGTGGCCGGCCCAGAAACGTCTCCTACAATCAATGAAGGGAAGGCTGAGAAAGAAGGGTCCCCTCTGATACCGAAAGTAAAAGAAAAAACAAACACCATTAAGAATTATGTTCATAAGAAACGGATCCATCCCAAAGCATTACCTCCACTTGACAGCTGTCTACACTCCTCCTGCTGCTGGGTTCACACCTGGTCAGTGGTAGCAGGGCTGGCATCAAAGGTGGGCACCTCCCAAGGGTCCACACCCCAACAGAGGCCCACTGTCAGGAGCCCCCTGGGGTTGCTCCTCCTCTTCACCATGGCAACCTGGTTGTTCACCCATCTCTTGCTCAGGCCAAGAAAAGCTTCGGCTATGGGGCAGTATATAAATGTAATAAATAAATAAATACAAGATGGTGAACGAGAAAGTCTATGTGAAGTAACAGCAGCCGGTGACAATGGCAGGGAGATTGGAGACTCAAGGATGGTTGGAGCTCATTGAGGGTGTTTTGCCCAAGTGCTCTTAAAAGCCTGGAGCCAGCACTGAGTGGTTGTTTGGATCAAATTACCACCTGAAGATCTGGTGAAAGTTTACACCAAGAATTCTCAGTAGACAGCATGAATATATAGAGTGGAATGTAAATATATTCACTGGACAGAAGGGAACAAAACGGAACCTGCTGGATCGAATGCAGGTTGGGCAGCACCCCCCACTGCCAATTTTTCTCCCAACAGTGCCGATTTTTCTGATTATTTTTTTAGCAATTAAAGAAACCAAGCTGCAGTTTGCCACCAACGTTTGGGCGGTCCAGCAGCAAAAAAAGGGACAATCTGACCCTTTTTTGTGGTTGTGCCGCTGCCAAATTTCAGTGGCAAATTTGACAGTGCAGCAGGGCAGCCCCAGTGGGTTCCAGGGGGTCGGGGGCAGGAATGGCCCCTGAAAGTTGCCCACACCTCCTCTAAGGCTTCACATGCAGGGCATAGAGTAAGAACTTCCAGTCTTCATCTAAGCCAGCGGCCATCACCACCACCTCTTTTGCCAGCAAATGACAGAAGTTAAATCATGTGCTGTGCAAAGTAGTACCACCTTTTGCCCATCCTGCACTGAATGCCTCAATGCATGGTCCCAAGTCAGTGTGCCGATCCCTGTGAGCTGACTGACACCTATGTATATAGGTGGCAGGGTTTGTTCAACAGGAATGCGGTACCTCGGAATCTGAGAATCACATGCCAGAATCCCTTGCAAAGTTGCAAAGGATGCTGGGGCAGTGGTGGTGATGGGGAAAGCACTTGGACGGTGGGCATTTCTGGGCCACATACCTGCAGGATGAGGTGCTGGCTTATGGCTGCCCAAAAAAACTATGTGGCTGGGCTTGTTTGCATGGATAGAACATAAGAGCTCCGCTGGGCCAGAGCAAAGGTCCATCTCTTCCAGCATCCAGCTTCTCACATTGGCCAAAGTGCCAATAGGAACAGACTTCCCCTGCAAGTCAATGGTATATTGCTTCTGAAGTTGGAGGTCCCATTTAGACTCCATGGCCATGATTTTTCTATCCATGATTTCCCCTTCTAAGTTCTCCTTTAAAGGCATCTAAGTATAGGTCCCTAAACCACCCACAACTTGCAGCATCAAATGCCCGAAGAAATACTTTGGTCATCCTCCAGATGGGGACACTAGGAGTTGTACTCCATCACATCTGGAGGGCAGCAGGTTGAGGAACGCTAATCTACTGCCAATCTATTTCATGTAGATATTGCTGTGAGCTGCAGTGTAACGGGAGAAGGGTGGGGTGTACCCACACACAACACACTTATCTCTATCCACTGATGGAGAAGTGGCACAGTCCACACGCAGGGAGCAGTTATGAGTGCTCTCATGCACTTTCTCTAGTATCGATTCGAGCATGTACAGCATTGCCCTAAAACACTGGAGGATGCAGAGAAATCCTCCCCAACACTTCCCCTAAAATATTTATCTATTTATTTATTGCATTTTTATACTGCCCAATAGCCTAAGCTCTCTGGGTGGTTTACAAAAAATATAGTAAAAGGGCTGCTCTACCAGCCAGCCAGCTAACCAACCAACCAACCAGACCTCACTTCTCTCACATAGAACTGACTTGCATCCATCCTCTTTTCTCGGCTGTTTCCCCATTTCACTGCTGCTGTCCAGCAGACAGGAGGCTCGACTTGTTTCTCTCCCAGGGAACCCAGGAGTCCTGACTCCCAGACTTCTCCAGCTGTTGTTCCAGGAAAGCCAGCCTCTCCCTTCTCTGAGAAGCCAGGACTCTTAGCTGCAGCATACTAGACTCCTACTTTATCCCTCTTCCTCCAAAGAACCCAGGAGTCCTGGCTCACGCAAGGCAAATCCAGACCTTTTCCTTTCTAGAGAAGGGTTCCATGAGGGAACCCAGGAGTCCTGAGCCTAACCGACTTCCCACCTCCAGCAGCAAGTCCTGGCTCCTCTTCCTAAGAGAACCCAGGAGTCCTGCCTCCAAGCCCCCTCCCGCTTCCCTAACGGAATCATTCCGACTCTTCATCCCCAAGACCCCCTTCTCAAGGGAACCCAGGAGTCCTAACACGGGACCTAACGGATCCCAGCAGCAGCAGCAGCAGCAGGACCTCCTCCGACCTCCTCCTCCTCCTTCCCAAGGAGTCCTGGCGCTGACCACCCCCCGCCAGGACGTCCGGGCTCCAGCCTCCTGCGAGCCCCCCGGCCCGCTCTTCCTGGAAGGAACCCCGGAGTCCGGGCTCCCACTCGCGCGCTCCCCGCTCCCCCTTTGTTCGCTCTCCGCCTGCCTGCCTGCCTGCCTGCCGCATCAGGGCGCCCTCCTCCCCGCGCGTCCTGGCGCGCCCCGGGCCCGGCTGAACTACCTGGGCCGGGGCGGCAGCATCCAGCGCGGCTCCTCTTTCAGGGCTCCCGCGGGGGCGGCGGCGGCGGCGGCTGCAGCTCCGCCTCGAGTCCCGCGGCGCCCATCGCGCCCTCGGCCGGCTCCCGGCCCTGCCCGTCGCCTCGCCCGCCGCGCCTGCCCTCCTCGCCTCGCCTCGCCTTGCCCTGCCCTGGAGGTGGCCGCCAGGTTGGTTCCCGGGCTGCGCCGGAGAGGCTGGGGTTAGTCCCCCCTCCGCAGGGCAGGCACTGGCTGCGATCTCTGTCACTCACCGCCGAAAGGAAGGGGAAGCCGGCTTGGGACAGCCCCTCGCCCAAAGGAGGAGGGGGGTTGAGAGGCGAGGGGAGGCCGGGCAGGGTTTGCCTTGCCACGATTGCTCCATGGTGGATGCGCCGCCGCCGCCGCGCCGGGCCCCTGCGCGGCCAATTCCCCCGGGACGCGCCGGGCCCCACGAGCCACCGCAGCCCGCCCGCGCCTGCTCCGCTTAATTTCTGTGCGTTTTTAAGAGAGGCGCCAAACTTGTCGTCTTTTGTTGCGTCTCGGACTGCGTTGCCTCTGCGGGTGTGCAGAATGCCCTTTTCCCCTTTGCGGGGAAGGGAGCCAACTTCTCCAGTGAGGGCTTAAAGGCGGACAAGCGAGTTACGATGGCACATCGGCTATAAAAAGCGCACAAAATACCTTCCAATAAAACTAATAATAATAAAAAAACTCTATGAGGTAATAAATAGCCAATGTTCATTGAAACGAGTGAGAGTTAAGTTAGACGACTAACTTAAGTCCCAGTCATTTCAATGGGGTCTACTCTAAGTAGGATGGACATTGGAAAGTATCTATTGAAACGTAAAAGGAAGTATTGGGTTGTATCCAATGTTAGCTTTAACTTTAAACTTACTCATTTCAGTGGGTCTACTCTAATTTGATATAGCCCACTGGTTGCTTTGAAAAGGGAGAAGAGCAGGCAAAGCCCTTGCGAGTCAGAACACATAGATCTAGGTTGGACAAATCAGTGTTTATAGACACCATTTAAAGCAAGATCTATTTTTTTAGCAATGGGGACAAAGATATGTTGCCTCTGAGCATGATGTGGAGCAACTTGAGGAGGCTGGCTTGTGTGAGTACCAACGTATGCAGTGAAAAATGGTATCAACAACTGTCTCTTCCTATTTACTTATTTTAAAAATGCATGCTGTGACTTTCAACTTACATAGAAGCGGCTTGCATCATATCTAAAATAAAAAAAATCCCATTCAGAAATCCATGAAAATGTCAAATCAGTCGATCGCAACTATCAAAACAATGAAAGAGTTGCATTTTACGCGAGGCAGATGGCCTGTGACAGCAGTCCATCCAAGGCCCTTGATAGAATGAGTTGTTGCTGTTGCTTTACGTAGCTCCTATAGGAAATCACTGCAGTTGCTCAGTGGACTTCCTTGAGGGAGGTGTTTCACAGACAGGGGCCACTGCAAAAAAGCCTCATCCCCTCTAGAGATTCACTGAAGCTTTGAAAGAGGAGACATCCGGAACAGCTGCTCTCCTCAGGAGCATGTGGGTGTCATGATGACAGCACATGAACACTACTGGTGAAAACATGAAAGAGCATGTTTGCTCCTGGGTCACCTCTTTCTGCTCTGGCCACCAGCCAGGTAGATGGAAGTCTGGACCATTGGAAATCCTTGTTGGTCTTTGCTAGGGAAAGATGGATCTTACAGTGGATCTCTTCAGAAGAATGCAGCTTTCTCTAAACTGGTGCCTCCCACATGTGTTGGACTGCAACTCCCATCATACCCAGCCAGCACGCTGGGAATTCAATCCAGCTCAATAGTCCAATTAAGTAAAGCTTATTAAAGAAAAGATAAAACAGGATAGTGAAGAAGAGCAGAGGCTAGGCACCATAAACCGAGAAAACGAAAACCTAAATACCAAAATGCCAATCTACCTTCAGTCTAAGGCTGTGTAATCTAGGAGAGTGATTTATGCCAGGGTCCCCGAGGTAAATGACTGTTTTAATCTTTTTCCCAACAAACTAACAAACATATAATACAAAAGAAGACTAAAACACACACACACACAAACACACACAAAGAAAACATACAAAGTTAAGATGGACGTCCGATTTTCTCCACTGCAAAAATAAGTAACCATATTTCCCCTTGCTCTATAATTACAGAATTCCAAGTTCCCCTCTTTCTCCAGTCTTAAAATTCTCTTCTTATTCATTGAATCCACAGGTAAACAAATCGTTGCTTTCTACATCCTGCAAAAAGTCTAGAAGAGGTTTCCATTCAGTTCTAAACATAGATGTAGACTTTTCTCTGATTATTGCTGTAAGTTTTGCCATCTCTGCCAATTCCAGCATCTTCACTAGCCGTTCGTCCGTCGTAGGTACTATTGTGCCTTTCCGTTTCTGTGCGGTTCCCGTGGCAATTGACGAAGTGAGGGAGGAAGCAGCAGCCAGGCACCTCTCCACCGTGCCTGGGTCCAGCTCCAGCTGAGAGCCCCCTCCCTCCTGCCACCAACTGTCTCTGCAGAGGCCACCAGTGAGGGAAGAAGCAGCAGCCAGGCACCTCTCCACCGTGCCTGGGTCCAGCTCCAGCTGGGAGCCCCCTCCCTCCTGCCACCAACTGTCTCTGCAGAGGCCACCAGTGAAGGAGGAAGCAGCAGCCAGGCACCTCTCCACCGTGCCTGGGTCCAGCTCCAGCTGAGAACACCCCTCCCTCCTGCTGTCACCTGTAACTGCTGAACTTTCCAACTAAGATTGTAGTGCCTGAATTTGCTTTCCTTTTCCCCCTCCTCCTCTTCCCTCCCAATCCCCTTTCCTTTTGTGTCATGTCTTTTAGAATGTAAGCCTGTGGGCAGGGACTGTCAAGAAATACTTTTGTAAGCTGCCATGAGAGCCTTTTTTGGCTGAATGGCGGCATAAAAATCCTTAAATAAATAAATAAATAAATAAATAAGTGTCTCGTGATGGTCAAAGACAGGAAAGAGAGACAGTTCAAGGATGGGTATTGTGTCATATTTTGTGCCGTTTGATTGACAGCAGCAACACCACTGAGTAAAGGACACAGGTTCACAGATGCAGAATGGGCCCAAGAGGGAAAGGGGAAATCAACCCCAGGGTTTACTTTAGGAAGGTGAGAATTGATGAGGAAGGGGCTAGTGCCGTTCCTGGCAGACTGCTTTGTGTGTATCTGGAGGCCTGCGGGATGGGACGTGACTGGAAGGACAGCTCCAAATGGAGACTGGCATTCTCCAGCCACTGTCAGAAAGCTAAAATGTCAGCCTTGGCAGGCTCAGCCTTCTTGACAAACTTTTAACAGCCTGTAGGGGCAATGATAGAAAAAGTTTAATGTTGCCTCGTGCCTCTGAGGTTACATCTCCTAGTACAGAGTGCTTTCAGACTGTTAAAACCTTTCTACACAAGGCTTTTATTGTTCACTTGTGATTTCTCACTCGTTTGTGGGTCCTTTACATGACGTTATCCTCCAGGGCCTCTCCTGTGCTTTGCAACCATTATTGCAGGGTGTTTTTTTTTTCCTAATGAGGAAAGTCTGGTATATTCTGAAAGGTGCTATGAAACTTTCCATGTAATTGCACCTTTCTGCTATACCACAGTGCCACCTAGGGGTTGTGTAATGGAACATATAGAAAAGCTAAAAAAGAAATCTCTCAGTAACGTGTGAAGCATCTCATATTAATCCCACAAAGAATCCAGGAGCAAAAGCCTGGGTAAAGTTGTGGTTTAAAAGACTCATGTAGAAAGCCCCTAGTTAAAGCTTTCCATTCCCCCTTACATGTCTGTTTCACCCTTTGCAAAGGAGGGGAAAGTGCAAAAATTCCTTTGGGTATTAAATTGACTAGACCACTTGCCAGTTGGTCCAGTCAATTTCACATTTCCCTTTAATTCTATAGAACCAAGGAAGCGGTTGCAATTAGGAAATTTAAAAAAATGGAACAGACTTCTTCTCCCAACACCCCTTTTACAGGGAGTCCTCTTCACATTCCCTTCCTCTATCATGTTGGTACAGTTACAAGACTAGTGCCATGGAAGTAGTCATCAGTCCTATTATTGTTCTGCACAAATAATCGTCTTTACGTAGCCAAGGGCGACAGACATGAGATCACATCTGTGGTATTTCTTCTCGCACACCTTTTTGCAGTGTGCCAATAAGATGAAACCAGGAGACAACTGAACTTGGTAAACTATACTGATTCCCATTTGTTGTCAGTGCAGATCAGAAACTTTTTTACCCATTCTGTAATCTGGCGGTGCATTTACACTACATATGTAATTCCCTTTCAACGTGGATTAACTTTCCTGTCTTCATCACACACACAAAAGGCGGGTATTTATGAAAGTATCGGGAGACTTGCCTGATAGAAATCTCAACCTTCCCAGAAACCCAAGAGTATTCTTCAGAGGGGAGTGGGGGTGGGGGTGGAGGTGGGAAGCCATGATGGGTGAGCCAGTTTCCATTTGTAGCAGTCATGCCAAACCAACTGTAGGATTGCTTTTGGTTTAGGAGGCCACTGTGGGCGCAGTCGCATCAACAAGCCACTAGATGGCAGGCTGAGCATGGGCAAGGGAGGGCCTCCTTTGTTTCGTCCCATCAAATACAATAAATAGTTTTTCCGCTTATAACTTGAAACCAATTGTTAGGGTGAGGGCCTCTGCTGCTTTCCAGCCAAATCATCACGTGGCGTGGCAGTTGTGTTTGCATCCCTCTGATGGCACATGGAAGAAGATGGAATCCAACCCTGTGGCTTTTGGCATACCCATGCGCTGGTTCTAAAAGTGCCACTTAAATATCTGCAAAAGTCACGTAGAAAGAAACGTCAAGGCGTTTGGGAATGGGCCAAATTCCAGCAAAGTCCTTCTTCTGCTTGGTCGCAAGCCACGTTGGGCTCAAACAAAGGCAGACACGATCCAACGTGGTTAAGGTTGCAATCCTATGTGCGCTTACCTTGGATGGGCAACAACTGAACAAGCATAGGATCAGGCTGTATGCAATATCTTGGATTGGATCAGCTATGACCGTCGGGCAAGAAAGCAAATTTTCATGTCGCACCAGATTCCACCCACCAGAAGAAGAGACCTATGCAACACAGAGACTTGACGGGCAGAAACCGAAAGTTGTAAGATGCTGCCATTCAACGAGAGTTCACATTTTAATAGGAAATTCAGCATCAAATTTAAAAATGTGAGTGATTTATAAGTGTCTGGCAGTCTCTTGATGGTTCGGTTTCTGTCAAGCAGCAAATGTTGTAAGGCAGTCTTCTCCAACCCGATGCTCTCCATATCTGTTGGACTACAACTTTCATCATCCCCCAGCCAGTATGGCCACAGAAGGTGGCAGGTGGGTGCAGCAGCTACTGGCAAGTGCTGCTTTTGCCACCTCCATTTTAATTTCCCCACAATGCCTCTGGGGCCTGGACATGATGTCACTTTGGAGCGACGCACCGGCCTAATCTACACCAAGCAGGGTGTTCTATTATGAAAGCGGTATATAAAAGGCAGGAGCCACACTACTGCTTTACAGCGGTATTGAAGTGCACTGACAACTGTTGGGGCCCATTGACACAGGCCATATACCGCTTTCATAGTGCAATATCCTTCTTGGTGTAGATTAGGCCATATGTCAGGGCCCCAGAGGCACTGGGGAAATTAAAATGGTGGGCGCCAGCCCTAGCCGTCCAGACTCCAGTGCTGACAATGAGCTAATCAGCATGCTGCTGGGGATTATGAGGATTGTAGTTCTGCACATCTCAAGGGTGCCTGGTTGGAGAAGTCTCAGGAAAAGTGTTTGGGCTCTTTTAATTGAGAAAAAAGATTACTAAGGAGGGAGGAACATGATAAAATGATCTGTTGTGTGGATAATTACTCCCACATACTTAAAGTTCTCACTTTTGCTCAGTTATCCTTTGAAATGTGCATTTCTCCCACTCTTGTAAGTTCTCCCATTAAAAAAAGGTGCAAACTAGGCAAAAGTGCACACAGAAATGTGTACGTTTGTGAAAACCCTGTCCAAAAATGAATTTATTAGGGAAACTGCTTGCAAAAATGCACGTATCAGGAGAAACGTTCACAAAAATTATTCTGAATAGACATACTCTTCTTTTTAAAATCCCAACATTTGTAAGAACCAAACATAACTCTTGGGAAATTCTCAAAGTTTGAGATGAACTGAACTTTAGGTTGGAAAAATGAGAAACAGACAAAAATGAAAACGGACAGATTTTTCCTTCCCTGGTACCTGCCAGTGAATCCCATTTTCTCAGCAGTAGAGGAGGCCTACTGCTGTCATGGCTGGCTCGGAGGATTTCCAGAAGTATCTGATCAGCCACTGTAGGAAGTGGTGTGAAGAGGATTAGCTGGGTCATTGCTTTGATCGAGGTGGGTGGTTCTTATGATCCTGTGTTCTTATAATGGGGGTGCAGAACCGCCGTCCCAGGGGCCACGTCAGCCCCAGCTGGAGTCTCCGTCAAGTCCCCAGGGTTCCTCAAATGGCCACGCCCCTTTCCCAAGGCCCACACATTGTTTGCTGGTTTCCTGGCTTTCATGCAGTCCCTCCCCCACCCCATTCTAAGGCCTAATCTACACCTGCAGCCCTTTCGTGACGGAAGAGGGATGCCTCCAAAAGTTCCCCACTTCTGCAATCGCTACTCACGAGCTCCTGTATCTTTAACAGTTGTATAGAAAAGGGTATTTTAGCAGGTGTCATCTGTACGCATGCAGCGCCTGGTGAAATTCCCTCTTCAGAGCAATAGTTAAAGCTGCAGGAGCCCTGCCTAGTGTAACCAGATACAAAAGAGGGCAGGGTTCCTGCAGCCTTAACTGTTGTGATAAAGAGGGAATTTCATCAGGTGCTGCATGTGTACAAATGACCCCTGCTGAAATAGCCTTTTCAATACAACTGTTAAAAATACAGTGTGGTTTAGTGGCTAAAGTGTCGGACTGGGAGTCGGGAGATCCAGGTTCTATTCCCCACTCAGCCATGGAAACCCACTGGGTGACTTTGGGCCAGCCACAGACTCTCAGCCCAGCCTACCTCACAGGGTTGTTGTTGTGAGGATAACATGGAGAGGAAGAGGAGGATTATGTATGCCACCTTGGGTTCCTTGGAGGAAAAAAGGCAAGATATAAATGCAATAATAAATAAATAAAATTAAAATAAAGATACAGGAGCACAGTCCTCTTTTTCATATGGTCACCCTAATGGCAAGCAGGTGCTCTAATACCAAGCTACTCCATGTCCTGTCAACGTATGACATACAAACCCAAGAATAGGAGGCACAGAATAGGAGAAATGACTTCGGTGCTTCCGCTTGCTCATACCAAATACAGTATGTGATAATATTTTATAAGCCCCGCTACTTATCAGTTATTTCCACGTCTCTAGCACCTTGTAATCTAGTTTCACAAATAATCCAGTTTCTGTCATAAGTGCACAGATTTGTTACACACAGAAGTGTTTTGGTGCTTCTGTGTAGTTAGGCAAACAACCAGTTAAATACATCAATTAGTTAGAAACATCAATTAAAACCCTTTGATTGATTGAAAAGGTGTCCCTGCTAAACCAAGTGGCAGGGTTTTTTTTTTATTTTCAAAGGTTTAACTTACTTCTATTTATTTTGCTTTATGTGGCTTTATTTCTAATGAAACGGCTTACAAAAATCACAGGGCTGCTTCTTGTCAGATGATCTCTGCTGGATGGGGGACAGGGGGGCTTCATCTTAAAACCAAAGAAGGCGTTCCCTCTTCAAAAATAACACAAACCCATGTAGATTTGCTCCAAAACAACCCTATGACATGTGTACTCCGAAATCCTACTGAGTTCACTTCGCCCAAGTAAGCGAGGACAGGATGGCACCGTTAATCTATTAATGCATCAACATTCATCTGATTAATCAACATAGGGCGCAATCCTGTGCACGTATAGACAGAAAAGCCCCCAGCATTCCCCAGCTAGCCATGACTGGCTAGACAATGCTGGGAATAGAAGGACTTTTTTCTGTCTAAACATGCATAGGATTGGCCCCTAAGATTTCTTTAATCAGGAGGCAGCTTTAGGTAATCCTGGAAATTCTCACTTTCTCTCTCTGAACATTTCAATTTCTATTCTGCCAAAGAATTCTTTGAACCCCCGAAGTCTGAATATTTCCGGGGGCCCTCCCATTTTGCTGTTTATCTCTGGAGCTTGGGTAGGTGGGTGGGAAGGCAAGGGCCATGTGGGGCTTGCAAACCCCTTACTGGGTTTCCACGCCATAAACCTCATTGCTTCTTTCCCGGGTTCAATGCCTGGTCCTTAGCTCTCCCCCCTCCCTGCAGCCACCCTGACCCTGTTCTCCTCCCACAACCCCCCCTCCTGCCTCTGTCCTCCCTCCCTCCCTATCCCCCCTCCCCGTAGGCCCTCATCTTTCACACTTTCTCATTAAGCTGCTGTCTTTCTCCTGCCAATTTTAGCAGGTTGGGGCAGACCAACCGGTTCCTTTGCCAGAAGGAGGGGGGCGGGGAAAGGAGGGGGGTGCCTCTGTCCCGGTATTGTTTTCCCCCCCCACAACACACCCACCCACATTGTGCGTGGCCCCCAAGGACAAATAGCTCAGACCCCCTCCCTCCCACAGGCCAAGACAACCCCACCTTGCAATCTCAGCTCTGTACCCCCAAATTTTTACAACCTGACCTCAGCACTTAGAAACACGCACAGAGACATGCTTGGCAGCGTGGAGGTAATGATGAGTGATTTATGTGGGGAAGGAGAGAAGAGACGTTTTTTGCAGCTCCGAAACAGCTGCATGGAAAGGGGGTGGGAAGGAGAGAAATTGAGACAGATTGGCAAACATCCCCCCCCTTTTTAAAGACATCTCAATTCTCTTAGAAGCCGTGCACTGCAAGCCTGACACATGGATGAAATCCCAGCCGCCAGCTCTGGGCCTCTGTATCATTGAAAATTGGGAGGAGATCACCTTAGGATATTTGGGATTAATTCTATGTTCAATTTAGATTCCCTCCCAGTTCCAATAAACAAGCCGGATATTTTTAAGTGTGTGCCTACAACCCTGTACTCCCCTGGGCCCATCCACGGCAAGAAATACTGGAATGCTTTAGCTGGTTGGGGTTGATTTTTGCACATGGAGGCCCTTGAGTCAAGCGGAGAAGGAAAAATGATACTGAGGGCGTCATCGACACCGGGGAAAATCATGTTTACTTACCGTCGTTTCTCCGCCCGCGCGTTTCTTCCTCATGACTTCCTCTTTTGAATGTGCACATGGCCCGTTTAGTGGGCTGTTTTGATCCCGCTGCTTCTCCGGCACACAGTAGGAGATAGCGGCAACTTCCGTGTTTAAAAATAAGTCGGACTTACTGGGGTGGTTTTTTTGGTTGCGTGAAGAAGCCTAGAAGGGGTGGGAGGCATGCAGGAAACAGACGACGTCATGAGAAGGACCCCAAAAAATCCGTGAGTGCCCAGCAACGAGCGGGCAATAAAACGTTTGTCTGATGGAGCTCTGAAGCTCCATTTCCATGACCCTTCCATCCAAGTCCAGTATTCACAAGACCATGCCTATATACCCTGTTGGCTCCAGGACTTTTGCGCCCCCTTGGGCAAGACACCCTCAATGAGCTCCCTCCCTCAGTGAGTCTACCTTCTTACCACCATTGTCAAAAGGAGCTATTGCTCCTCACCCACTGTCCCATCTTTGCCACCACAAGCTTGCTGGAAAAGCAAGTGGTGAGAAGGTAGGCCATGGCCTCTCCTCCTCCTCCTTTTCCGCACCACCATCGTCTGGGCCAGAGCGAGAGGCAGGGGAACAAGAAGGTTGGAATGGTAAAGAGGAGGAGGAATTCCAGGGGGGTCTTGTCAGTGGGCCCCTGCTGGGGTGTGGATCCTCAGCAGGCGCCCAATCATGCCTACCCTTGACGCCTGCCATGTGTGTATACCATCTGTAATTAACTGCATCATGGCCTTAAGGAAATCCACAACGCCCACCTCCTGATTCTCCCCCCAATATTAGCCAAATAATGCCCCCCGTAGCCTTCTAAAAGAGAGGGGGACTGAGCCATCGTAAAGGCAAGGGGGCAGGCGCCTTTGCTCCTGTAATTCAAGCACTGATGCCCACGTCATCTGGACTCCCCATAAAATTCCATCAACGGGGCAAGCGGTTGCACAATTAAAAGCCTCGTCTGGAAGCAGCCACAGAGAGAGAGAGAGAGAGAGCGCACTCCAGATAACTTGATGCAGATGAACGCCACAGCTCTCCCATGCTTACAACCTGAATGGTGAAAAACACAAGGACTGGAGCCTTTTCCCTTCACCCGACTCCCATCCCAGCCTTTTCCTGTGAAGCTTTGCAGAAGAGGCGGTTTTACACCAGCGTCAGGGCCGATGTGTGTGGAAGAACCGAAGCATGACAGGGAATCTGGAACGGGAAGGAAGGCGATCTTGTATATGTGGCGTGGGAGCGAGGCGGTCGGAAATAAAGGACATCCGCCGCACCGCAGCGCGAAGCAGCCCTTGGAAATGTGGGACGCTGCCAAGAGGAGCTCCCTCCAAGGAGGCCTCCTCCCGGCCTGTGGCAGCAGGGCCAGCCAGTGGCATCTGGCTTGGAGCAGGCCGAGGTGGAGTTCGGGGCCCACGGTTGCCTCACCGTCTCTCAATCTCCAGCCTCTCCCATGTGCCTGTGATCCCTCCCTGCGGTCTGGCCCCTGGATTTCATCCCCTCACTCCCCAGTAATGTCAAACAGTTGTCTGTGGTTGGAAAAGGCTGCTTTTAACCAACCCTTTGGAAACTGGCGAACGTGTTCAGAGTGTGAGGGAGGATTGCAGGCGGCAGAAGTGGCACACACTTGCGCAGCCTTCACTCCTGCCACCTCATGGAAACGCCACCGGTGGCACAAAGATAGGTCACTCGCCGGACATGACGGCACCGGAGGCTGCTTCCAGACAAGACTTTTATGGCGCAGACGGGATATTGTGTTCAGCTCGTAAACCTCCCATGTTTTCCTGCTGCTGCTTCCATCTTTACCCTTACCTCAGAAAGCCCATTATGAAAGAAAAGTCAGAATGGGTAGCCAAGGCCTTGATTTATTTTATTTTATATCCCGCACCCTAATCGCCCCGCTTTTTTAAACCATCATCCAGCACATCTAAAAATATACACAGTTATATTGGCGTTATTTTATGACCCCGAGCCATTTCCCAACGTATCCGGGGGTGGTAAAATGTCCCACAATCTCAAATATGTCTGTGGTGTCAGGAGAAGTGTGTTTTAAACTCAGCGTATTAGAAAGATTAGATATGTATCATAAATTGTCAAGGTAAAACTTTATGCAATACTTTGTTATTACTAACAACAAACATTTTTCATTGTTTGGGAGTGTTTTTTCTAATGCCATAAGATATCCTTGACCAGGTGACTCGTGGGCCTTGCTCAGTTCGCTGCCCAGGTGCTGTTGATGAGCAACATGAAGGCCCATTTCTTTATTCTGATGGTTCTTTGTCTTTATACTGAACTTTGGCTGGATAGTCCTTCAAACAGATAGCTGTCCTCTGTAAAAGAGGACACATTGCCACCCTATGGTGTACTAGGGGACACTGTTGGGGTGGAGGTAAAATGGGATCCCTGCTACTACTGGTCCTAGCCACTGAGAACTGAGCCTGCTCCTTATCTGCTAGGTGGACGTAGAACTGTCCCTTCCTTGGTTCTCTCTCTTGGTCACACTTGAATGTTACAGAATCTTGTGATCTTGTGGTGGTGGTGGGGGATCACTGTGCTCCTTATGGATGAGAATCCATTAGGTGTGTACATAAACGTGGGGGGGGGGGGGGAGAAAAAGCTGCACCGATTGAATTTCTGCCTGTTCGCATCACTCCCACACCCGACGTCAAATTGAACGATCGAGGCAAAACCCGAGATGGCGGAGCCTAGTTCGTAAGCAAGCATAGTATGCGAGAGCTATCACATGCTGTTGAACTACGATTCCTATCATCCCTCGCCATTTGCCAAGCTGGCTGGGGCTGCTGAGAACTGGAGTCTAACAACATCGGGCACAAATTCCCCAGCCCTGGCTTACTACATGGTGCGAAGGTTAAGGTGGGAAACTTAACAATTCCCATGCCTTTTGGAGCACGAGTTAATTTGTAGGAGCCTTAACCATTCTCTTCAGCTGAACAGTTCATAATCCTAGAATAATTCGCATCGATACATTTTTCTTAGATCTGATTCCCTACACACCCACCCAAATGTGGGAGTCCTCTACGAGTGCCATACATGTACAACTCATCTTATGCATAATGCCTCTTGCATCTACAAAGGGAACAGGGCTAGCATCAACAATTGACATAGCTGGGCACCTGCCGAGAGCTCGCAGCTCAGCAGGGGCCTCCTGAGAATGCCCCTCTCCCTGTCCAGAGTCCCTCCTCTTCTTCACCATTACAAACTGCTTCTTCACTAGGGGTGGCCGAACTCACCCGTGCCTCGGTGGACACTCACCCTGTCGCCACACGCTGTCGCTCTTCTGAGACTCAGCTTGGCCCGGCGATCATTCAGCAGCCACCCACACTTGCGCCAAAATTACGCATCAACGCCCCCCCCCCCCCGGTGTTAGTGGTGAGGGCTCTGTAGCGAATGCAAGTGGTGGTGAATGCTCTGTTCGCCCCTTTATCCTCCAGGAAATGGGGCCTTTAGAGGCTCTGGAAATTGTGCAATTCCCCCCTGGCCACCATCGATGTGGGTGTGGGGGAGTGTGCAATTTTGGCGTGAGGGTGGGCAGCTGTCGAGAACGCCTGAAGGGCTCTGGTGGGGGGGACGCTGGGGGTCCACCAGACTCTCAGACCCAGTTGGGCGCTCGCGACATCCCTGTGGTTCACCTCCTTCTCACTCCGGTCCAGACAACAGTGGTGGTGAGATGGAGTAGCAGCAGATGCCAGGGCCCGCTTGGTCTCTGAATGCAAAGCAAGCAAATGGTGGCAATGAGGAGAAAGAAGATGAGGAGAAAGAGCAGCTGGTGACAATGATGGCGAGAAGGAGGACATACTGAGGGAGGGGGGACAATGGGGGGGGTCTTAAGGGGCCTTCAAAACCTGGAGCCAGCATTGAAATGGCTCCCCACACATCTTGATGCCATTAACCACCCTGGGTACCAGAAACAGGACTCACTAGTCCTCATCTACACCAAGAGAGAGGCGCAAAGGAGAGCGTGCCTTTGCAGACCACACGGCCAAATGCCACATGCTGTACATGGCACCTACACAAGCACACATATGCTGATTCACAAGCTGCGATGACAGCAGACATACAACACCCCCCTGTCGCTCGCTTTTAGAGACATCGGCACACCCACGCATCACACAGGATCAAACACACACCTACTGACAGATAGGCAAATACACACACACACACCGTACACATGCAGCTGCTCCAAAGAAACTTCCGCTTCAGGCACATTGTTAGCGTTGTGTTCGCCCCCCCTCCTGCCCCCCCCCCCCCGCATCCACCCCACCCATCCCGGTTTAGCACACTTTTCTAAGAGAGCATATCCTGTTGCACACAATTATTGATGTGAAGATTTATGGACACACATTGCATCAAAGCTTAATACAACACCAAAGTATTAACACCCCCATCACACACCACTTGCTTCTCCCGAACCAGATTCTCTCCCCTCCACCCGCAAACTTCAACAGCTGTCTGAATTGCCTCCAGCACGAAAGCGCCTTCTCATTCTCATGCACACATATTAGATTGCACGCACATATATTATATTTCACATACACACACACACACACAAACACTTGGCCCCAGTGTTTAATTTAAGCCCGGGCCCAGCTCCAGAATCGGCTTTCAACGCTAGTGGACTGGAAATGAGAGAACCAGTGCTCAAGAAGGGTGCTGTCGAACATGGGCAGAGTGCCTTCCCATCACCACGGAGTGTGCACAGACGGCCTCTCCCACATTAAGAAGCAGGGCCTCAGGGCTTCTGGGCAGGCTTGGAGCGTGACACTGTCCATTTAAAAATGAGCCGTTCTTGCTCCCCCGAATACTCACATATCCACACGGCAATGATAATGTATAAATTCAGGATTGGATGCACTAGAACATGCACACAAACAGGGACACACAGTCGCTCACGTATATTCACATACACAACACTGGTTCCTGGTTTGGGGTGGGGGCATTTGGGCCCTCAATGAGTCTACTTTCTCATTGTCTTTGTCACCAGCTGCGTTTGCTCCTCTGGGGCAGCCTTTATGGCGGTGGGTTGCCACCATGATGATCTGCTGCTGCGGGGGTGGCGGCGGCTAATCTTGACACCGCAGTGAAAGCGCGGGGTTTCCAGCAGCGGTCCTGTCCCCTGTCCTCTGCCTGGGTGGACAGTGACCAACCAAGAGTTGCCATCCGGCCGGCCACACCTCCGCTGCGACTCCGGAGCGAGACTTAGGGGCTGTCTTGACCTATTCTTATTTATTTATTTATTACATTTTTATACCGCCCAATAGCCGAAGCTCTCTGGGCGGTTCACAAAAATTAAAACCACAATAAAACAGCTAACAGGTTAAAAGCACAGTTACGAAATACAGTATAAAAAGCGCAACCAGGATAAAACCACGCAGCAAAATTGATATAAGATTAAAATACAGAGTTAAAACAGTAAAATTTAAATTTAAGTTAAAATTAAGTGTTAAAATACTGAGTGAATAAAAAGGTCTTCAGCTGGCGACGAAAGCAGTACAGTGTAGGCGCCAGGCGGACCTCTCTCGGGAGGTCATTCCACAACCGGGGTGCCACAGCGGAGAAAGCCCTCCTCCTAGTAGCCACCTGCCTCACTTCCTTCGGCAGGGGCTCACGGAGATGATCCGTGAGCCCCTGCCGATGATCTTAACGTCCGGGCAGGTACATATGGGAGGAGGCGTTCCTTCAGATAACCTGGCCCCAAACCGTTTAGGGCTTTAAATGTCAATACCAGCACTTTGAATTGGGCCCGGACCTGGACTCGCAGCCAATGAAGCTGGGAAAGGACTGGTGTAATGTGATCTTGCCAGCCAGACCTTGCTGGCGAGATCTTGTGCTAACCTTGCCTCTCTCTGGAGAAAAAAAGTCAGGGTGAGTTCCTGACTCCCCCCCCCCCCACACCTTCGGCAGGTGTGCAATTGCAGCTGCTACTGCACACCCACCCCAGGGCTTTCCGGGCATTTAAACAGCCCCCCAGCCCCCGTTCTCACCGCTACCACCACCTGCCATCTCCTGCTCCTTCTTCTCACCACCACCATCGTCTGGGCAAAAAACAGGTGAACGAGCAGGCGGATGTCTATACAGCGTCTTTATGCGCAGATTCACCTTTCAGGACACATGACGCAGCTGCCCATTCGCCACAGCGCCGGGTTCTTAACGCGATCATGTGCATATTCGTAGTTGCGATTTACCGCGACTTTTGGATCAACTTTCGAGTCTGCACCGCATTATCGTTATGCGTCGTTGGAGGAGTTAAATTGCATTTGGAAATGTGGGCATAACTTTGAAGGCAGGACAAAGCGATGGGCCGTTTTCCTGCCTTCCCACCTATCGCGTCCTCTGGCTGCCTCGTTCCTTGCCGCCGTTTTCATGCTGAATTATATGAATCTGCAGAGGTCTGCAGAGAGCGCTTTTAAAATTAAAACAAAGAGGGGCGAACGGGCAGCGAGTGAGAGGAGACGTGTTCAGTCCCCCTCTCGCGTCCTCCTCTGCTGCCTCGTTCCTTCCCCCCTCGGTTTTCCTCTTATATGACTCTGCGGAGCTCCGCAGATAAAGCTTTAGTGTTCCGTAGCCGCGTATGTGCGTATGTGCGCATTAATAACTGCTGCAGTGTGACGGTCTTTGTGTAGATTTGAATCTACGAAAATTCGGGTTTATATTCAATGAGGAGCAATCCCATTGTCGTGTATGTATAGGGGCTTGGTGGCCATGGTTAAGAGGAGGAACAACTCCAGGGGGTTTGTGTCAATGGGCCCCTGCTGGGGGTGGACCCTCAGGAGGTGCCCAACTGTGCCTACTCTGCATATACAAATCACAACACCACACACACACACACATTCTGTTGTGCTCACACTCAAATGCACATTCCAGTAGTGGAAATACATATTATGTCACAATAATATTCGCTGTCTGTGCATGCCTTCAACATGCACACACAGAGGCTGCAGTCCTATCCAGGCTTCTTTATGAATTAACCCTGCTGAACGCAATAAACCTTATTTATTTATTATTATTTTATTTATTACATTTCTATACCGCCCAATAGCCGGAGCTCTCTGGGAGGTTCACAAAAATTAGAAACATTCAAAGTATAAAACAACAATATAAAACCATAATATAAAATACAATATAAAAGCTCAACCAGATAAAAACAGCAGCAATGCAAAATTACAAATTTAAAACACTGTGTTTTAAAACACCAAATTTAAAACACCAAGTTAAAACACCAACCTTGTAGCTGAGTAAATATGCTTAGCCTGGGGTTCATGCGCACATCCAGTAGAGCAGTGGGAAAGGGGCGGGGGAAGTAGGGTGCCCATCACAATGTCCATCAACCACAAGAACCAATGAACTGGAGGGGGAAGGAGAAGGGGACGAGGTGGGGCGGGCGCAATAGCGGAAGAGCAAACAAGCAAAAAGAGATTTCACCGATACAATGGCGATACCAGGAAGGCATGTGAAAGGGACCACGCTTGATGAGCTAAGTGGAAGCCAGAGGTGGAAACCACGGATCATACCTGGGGGGAAATGTAGGTGTGATGGACCCCACGGTGGTGATAATGAAAGCAAGCCAGTGATAGCTAAATGAAACTGCCATGTTTAGGGCAGAGTATGCCAGTGGGTACCAGTTGCTGCAGGGGTGGCCTTTGTCCATGCCCTGCCTGTAGGCCTTCAGGAGGGATCTGGAAAAACAAGGTATTGGACTAGATCAAGGGTGTTGAAGAGCTTTCATCCCAAGGGCTGGATTCCATTATGGAAATGCTTTCGGAGGGTGGGGGGCGTTCCAACAATGGGTGGGACTGAATGCAAAAGGGGTGGAGCCAATGGCAGTGGGCAGAGCCAACTCCCCCCCCCCCACAAACACATTTTTTAAGCTCAAATAGGGTGACCATATGAAAAGGAGGACAGGGCTCCTGTATTTTTAACAGTTGCATAGAAAAGGGAATTTCAGCAGGTGTTATTTGTATGCATGGTGAAATTCCCTCTTCATCACAACAGTTAAAGCTGCAGGAGTTATACTAGAGTGACCAGATTTAAAAGAGGGCAGGGCACCTGCAGCTTTAATTGTTGTGATGAAGAGGGAATTTCCCCAGGTTCTCCATATATACAAATGTCACCTGCTGAAATTTCCTTTTCTATGCAACTGTTAAAGCAACAGGAGCCCTGTCCTCCTTTTCATATGGTCACCCTAGCTCAAAGCTCTTATTGCAGAGGCATTTCAACCTTTTAGAATGGGGGGGGGGACGGCACACAATCCAGGAAGCCACCAAATGGTCAATGGCTAGGGGAAATGGTGGATTCAGAGAGAGGGGGCGTGGCCTGGCCTTCCGGGGACTCCCAGAAGGCTGGATTTCGCCCCGGGGACTCACGTTCTGTACCCCTGGACAAGAAGGAACTTTCGTCTGATTTTAAAAGCCTCTCTGTTGTACACAGCCGTTTATCAGACAGCCTGCACATCACTCGCGCACACTCTCTTGCATGCACACCCGTGTGAGTATGCACACTGGCAGAGCACACGTGCTCTTGCACTCCCACATCCCAGTGGAAACCCACTCCGCCTCGGCATAGCAAACAACAGCAGATATGTATCCATGGCAGCACATAGTTCTCTGGTGCGCTCTCTCTCATTCTTTCTGACACACACGCATGGCGTTCCCTGCCCCCTCCTCCCCGTGACTGACACGTGCAATTGTCTGACACACATCTGGCAGGAGGGCCCTCTTGCTCCATCTGGAGGGTTGTGTAACACATTCCTGACACTATGGACTGGCTGTTCCCACGCCCGCCCACTCCAGAGATGTACTTACGTGTGCGTGAGTGTGTGCACTGCGTGTGCACCCAGAGCATGAGGCCAACTAGGTTGCCACAACAGCCCGTCCACACATGGTAACAGGGCAGCAAGGAAATGTGTGCAGGAATGCGGAAGGCAGGGGGTATGACGGTGTGCTGATGCAATGCAGCCGCCTCTGGTGAGGAGCCATTGTGACAACATCCTCATAAAACATGGCATCAGGGAAGGAGCTAGTGGTACATATAGATAATTTTAGATCTGGATTAAGAGTGCACTCCTTTGCTGGCTGGCTAATGCTGGGAGTTGTAGGTCTTTCCCCCACCCACCCCTGTCTAAACCTCCATAGGATTGCGCCCTTAATAGTATTAGCAGGGAGGGTAATGTCCTTTCAACGGCCATGCCTATTACTTCTGTATTCCCAAGACATTGGAGCAAAAACAAATCAATACTGGGTTGCCAATCCTGATTTAAAAAAGACGCAATAGGCCCTAATCTACACCAAGCACTATGAAAGCGGTATGAAAGCGGTATATAAAAGGCAGGAGCCACACTGCTGCTTTATAGCAGTATTGAAGTGCACTGACAACTGTTGGGGCCCATTGACACATAAAGCTCCATCACACCTAGGAAGAAACGCTGGCTACCGTCGCCACTCAGTTACTTCCTGTTTGAAAACAGGAAGTAAACAAGGAGCACGAGGCCCATTCAGTCCGGCGTTGTGATCATGCTGCTTCTCCCACACGTAGCAGGAGAGAGCAGCAACCGGACTTTTTCTGGTTTTCCTTGCGGATCAAGGAAGGCCGGAACGGGCAGAAGAAGGCGTACGAGAGGCAGATGACATCATGTGAGGGACCTCCAAGAAATCCGTGAGCACCCAGTAACGAGCGTGCAATAAAACGCTCGTCAGATGGAGCTCATACCATATACCGCTTTCAGCCCACTTTCATAGTATTATATCCTGCCTGGTGTGGCTCCTGCCTTTTACATGCCGCTTTCATAGTGTAATATCCTGCTTGGTGTAGATTAAGCCTCTGAACACGTGCATTTTCACATTTTAAACTCACTTAAATCATAGCACCGCTATAACAATAAAACAGGGTGGGTGTTATTGTTTCTGCCGCCCTGATGCTAAAACACATTGGGCCTGTTCAGAGAACACGCTAAGCCATGGTTCGGCCGCTAGCCCTTTTGCAGCGAGTGCTTAATGAGCATGTTTAAACCGGGGCTATGTAGCCACCATTGTTTGGAATGGTTTCCACGACACACTAAGCCATAATGTTTAGCTCAAAATGCTTAACCACTGTGGCTTAGCGTGTCGTCTGAACAGGGCCATTGACTTGGGAATAAGCACCACTTTGCTGTCGAAAAGGATAATATCTTTTTAATGTAAATAAATAACAAAATGAGCATCTGCAACCATATATGTGCCCAGCTAGCTAGCTACTGACGATAAAATGTGTTTTTTTGTTTTTGCTTTTTGAAAAATAAGGATACTGCACCAGGCAGAACCAGTCTTGGTTGGCTCATGCCGGGTCTGTCTGGCAGTGCCTCTATCAGCCATGACTCCCTAGATCATCATTTAGCCCCTTTTCCTGGGGTGCAAAAGCCCTTGACTTCAGCCCCAAAGCCGGCCCTAACTACACCCCTGTGGATGCTGTCAGTGGCTGCGTTTTGTAGCATGGCTCCCCCATGTGGCAAGCTGCATCATTGCATTGGGTGGGCCCCTGCTCCCCTCCCCTCCCCCCCCGGCACTGCACCCCTTTGTGCCTCACCGGCTGGGGTCATCCCCTTCCTTCCTCATCCCTTCCTCATCCCTTTGAAGGTGCTGAAGGATGGCGTGCCCTTTTCTAGCTCGGGTGCCGGCAGCGGGCGACAGAAATAGTCACGCCTGGGAGACTATGGGATGCTTGGGAACAAAAGGCATCGCGGGTGGAATTCCAGGCAGCCGGCTTCAAACGGGTGCTGGATCAGGGCAGGCTCAAACTTTGCCAGGTGCAGCTGGAGGCAGATCTGAGCAGGGAGGGAGCTGGGGAGATCAAGCAATCCCTACCAGATTTGCTGGGAGGATTGTGTTACCCGGAGCTGGGGGCGAACGGGGGCAGGGGGCGGGGGCAGCGGAGAGAGGGCAAGGAAGGGGAATTGGAGGCTCTAACGGGCTTAGAGCCAGAGAAGTCATCCGTTTGGGTTCGTAACCCTAAAGCCAGTGAGATGAGACACCGTACAGCATCGAACAGATGCAAGGCGCCAGCTTCCGAGCACCACAGAACGCTTCCTCATACTGGAAGTTCAAGAGGCACCTCTGCCATTGAAGTTGACAAAGGGGCCCTCTTTAGGAACTCCTGCCATTTATTTATTTTTAATGACATAACTAGCCTTCTCAACAAATTGGACTGCTCTCCTCCCCTGAAAACTGGGGCTGGGGTGAGCAAAGAACAACCATGTCCTTTTAGGAATCCGGCTGCTAACAAGCTCAACCTCCCGTCGCTCAGATAGACTGTTCCTCTTCAGGAACACCAGCGTGGAAAACCCATGTCAGCGGTCTCTAACATCCGCCTTCAGCACCTCCAGGATTTGATGGCTGAATACGCTGCACTGTGTTAGGCTGCCGGCCCAGACTCAATGAGAAAGTAGGAGTTGTGCCTCTTTGCCTAACCTGCTCCTCCAGCTAAGCCTCTGGTAGCAAACTGACCGGTATCTGCCCTTTCATATACCGGCTTGAAACCATGCTTAAGTAGTCTATCCATACTGAAAAGAAAAGGACATCATTTAATGTTATTTGGGTAAGAGTAGCTCTTTGATGTCCACGTTGCGGCCTTGTCCAGGCTGTGTCCTGGGCAGGTACCCAAACGCCTCACTTAGGCCACACTGCTGAGTAACAGGCGAGGCCCCCAGAGAGGGGAGCCAGGCCTCTGCTGCTGCAGCATCAGCTCTGGGATTCATCAGGGCCAAATTAAAACGAAAGGGATGTGGCATTGAGTGGGTGGGGAGTGGAGGTTTTTGAGGCCGGTTCCTGCAGCTGGGAGCCAGATGAAGGCCCGGCTTGTCACACTGTCACCCTTTGATTTGCATCCTCCTTAAACTTTAATTAATGGACAGGAAGACGCAGAAACTGCCACCAGCCCCACACACTCGTCCCTGTCCCCCCCCCCCCCCGGAACCACCTGCTTTGAAACGCAATGGCAGTGTCCTGTGTCCCACATGGGGCAGGGAGGGGTGGGTGAAAGAGATGTTCTTCTGCAGTGACCCAGTGCGAAATCACAAACTTCTCATCATGGGCCAAAGAAAGGTCTGGAGGCAGTCTTTCCCTTTCAGCCCCAAAGGGAGAACCAGCTGGGAGAATTGTCCGAGGTCAGCCCAGCCTGGTCACTAAGCCAACGGTTCACACAACATGCTAACCCACACTCAGTGGTTGGGTGTAGGGCGTATGCCTTTCGATGCACTTCCCCTACCTAGTGCCCTCCAAGTGCACTGGACTGCAACTAACCCACACTCAATGACTGAGTGTGTGTTATTGCTGAACCGTGGGTTGTTTTTTGAACTACGGTTTAGTGTGTTGTCTGAACCTGGGACATTTTCCGCAGGTAGCTTGTTAACCATGTAGGGTGGCTTATTTTTCTTGAAGAAGTCGCCTTGAGAATCCATGGTTTGTTGTTGGTTTGTTTCGGGTGGGTAACATGCCACACTGCATGGTTAACAAGCCCCACCCCCCAGCAGAAAACGTCCTGGGTTCGGACAACATGCCTAAGCCATCATTCAACAAACAATAACAGCAATAACACACTCAATCATTAAGTGTGGGTTAGTTGCAGTCCAGCACACTTGGAGGGCACTAGGTAGGGGAAGGCTACATGGCTGGGGAATGCTGGGACTTTCTTTTGTCTAAACAAGTATAGGATTGCTCCTTAAGTCTGGGGTCTCCATTGTTATGCCCATGGCAACCAATGTGGCCACAGACACCTCTCTTGGTGCCTAATGCCCATCTTGATTTTTATTTTATTTCTTAAAGATGTTTAAAATTCAAACAATTTTTTTAAAAAACTGGGAGGCTGGTATGTCACAAAGCAAAGTGCTGTCCTCCTGTGTGACTGATACTTGCTTTCAAAAGAGTACCTTTGATTTTCAGACCCCCCCCCCTCCTCTGCCTCGTACTTACGTTCTTGAGTAAATTGCTTTTCTTTTTGTCTCCCCAGTTTGCCTTCTGCAAGGTGAGTGTTTTGGAACCAGTCCTGCCCCATCATGGCAGCCATTTTGTGGGAGTGCCCACAGCACTCTCTGAACAATTCCAAGTGTGCCCATCGACCCGAAGACATATAAGGCGTGAAATTCAAGATGGGCCCTATAGGGGTCTTGTAATGCCACGTTTCTCAAAAAGCAATGTTAAATTTTCTCAGGAAAGTGTGAGCCAGTGTTCTGAGTATCATAAGTTCACTTGCAGTAAGCAGGCCACTATAGTAGTTACTGATTCACAACAGGAGAGAGACCTGCTGGATCAGGCCAGGTAGATCCAGTAACAAGGCCGGCCCTACCATTAGATAGAGTGGGGCAGCTGCCTCGGGCATCCGATTTGGGGTATCCTGAAAGGGCAGCAACGTGTTTGTTATTTGAACGTATTATTATCATATTTTTTACTGCCCAAGGACGGAGAGAGGCGCTTATGGGATTTTCTGCCTCAGGTACCAAAAGCACTGGGCTCCACACCTTGATTTGGGCATTTGCGACATGAAGGCAGGACGGACACAGCTACCTTGTCCCGTGTGAGATAACTGATCCATCTTATGCAGGCTTTCCCTACCCTCCTGAGCTGTTTATTTATTTATTGCATTTTTATACCGCTCAATAGCCAAAGTTCTCTGGGCGGTTTACAAAAATTAAAACCATGGAAACCATTCAAAATATAAAACGAACAGTATAAAAGCATAATATAAAATACAATATAAAAATACAGCCAGGATAAAATTGAGCAGCACTGCAGAAATTAATACAGATTTAAAATACAAATTTAAAACAGCAAAGTTAAAATTAAGTTGCTAGACTGTTAAAATTCTGAGAAAATAAAAATGTCTTCACCTGGTGTCTAAAAGAGTATAGTGTAGGTGCCAGGTGAACCTCTTTAGGGAGCTCATTCCACAGCTGGGGTGCCACAGCATAGAAGGCCCTCCTCCTGTTTGGGACTATAACTCCAATGACCCCCCCAGACAGTGTGGGCCATAATCAGGGATGATGGGAGTTGTGGTCTAAAATGTTAGGGGGCAGGCTTTCCCTACCATCCTGGGCTGTTTGGGACTGCAACTCCCATGACCCCCGGACAATGTGAGCCATAGTCAGGGACGATGGGAATTGTAATCCAAAATGTTGGGCGGTGGAGAACCAGGTGTCCAGCTTGCATAGGACAGTCCTTTATTTGGGAGAGCTGGAAGAGAGAACAGCCCTCTCTTTGAAGCCTTTTTCTCTTTGAAGTGCTGTTGTTGAAGGGCTTGTCTAGACGTGCACTTTCCCCCCGCGGTAGCTTCAGAGTGGCAGCAGGTGACCTACATGACACAGCCGCCACTCAGAAGCAATCCGGGGCAAAGCCCCAAAGCTCCGCTCTAAAAAAGTCGGGCACTTGCCCCGACTTTTATTAGCTTGGAGCGAGGCTCTGCGCCTCTGCAGACCCTTGTCAAAAAAAATTTTTTTTTTTAAAAAAAATTAAAGGGTGGGGGGGTTAGATATTCTGTGAGAGAGGGAGCACCTCGTTCCTCCCCTCTTGTTCCCCCCCCATTTAGCTGTAAATGCGATCCTTCACATTTACAGCTTTAAAAAATGAATGAATGAAAGAAAAGAACTAAACAATTTTAAAACCAACAAACCCTAACCGTGGAAGAGGGGGCTCAGATGCTCCCAGGCGCCTCGGAACTGCCGTGTCTGTGCTCGGGCGGCGCCTCTTGGAAAGCCCACAACTGTGCTCCTTCCACTGTAGATGGTTGGAAGGAGCGTCAATGCAGTGGCAAGACACGGGCCAAGTCTGGTTTAAAGATAAAGAACCATATAAGGAGAAGGGTGAGCACTTAGGGCAGCCTTCCTCAACCTAGGGCGCTCCAGATGTGTTGGACTGCATCTCCCAGAATGCACTTGGCTGGGGCATTCTGGGAGATGCAGTCCAACACATCTGGAGCGCCCCAGGTTGAGGAAGGCTGACTTAGGGGCCTTGAGCTTGCCCATCAAGGCTTAGCACCTGGACAGCAGACTGAGCAGGCACACAAATCTCCTGGCCACTGTCTTCTGCACTTTGGTGAGATGTATTGTGCTTCTGTTTAAATTACAGTCATAATTTCTAAATGTGCGTCTCTCTCTCTAGATTAGCACATGCAAGTTTTGTGCAAATCTTCACCTTCTTTTTTGGAGGAGATCTGTTTCCTCCTTTTTGGTGTCCGGCTAGGGGGCTACTAGGACACTTAAGGGTGGCACAGTGCTTGAACCACCCACCCACCCCGGTGGCTGTGCAGTGCAGCCAAACTGACAACCCTGTAAGACCTTGGTCGGGAACTCACAGCCCATGGGTAAAGCCAGGCCTACAGATAACTATCACTTGGCCCAGTCCTTGTTGTTGCTATCCTAGTAGCTAAATGAAGACTATTAGCTCCAGCCAAGCTCCTGCAAAGGCTGCTTTTTATTTATTTTTGTAAGGCCCGTCGGAGGCTCTTCACTTCAGCCAGCTCAAGAGTTCTCCTGGAGTCAGCAAGCGACTTGGAGGAGGAGGAGGAGAGGGAAGGGGTTTGGCTCCCTGCCACAGATCTGCCCTAAATTGGTCTGCCAGTGAAATTGAGTCGCCAACCGCTGCTGTACATCCCCAGGGGTGATGTGAAATTTCCTGAGCGTCGGGTCCCGAGGCAAATGTGAACCGTTTTGCAAAAGTCGTATTATGAAAGATGAGAAAACGGGCTTGTCTCGAGAAAGTCTTGCTCCAGGGTCCCTTGCTCAGAAAAGGAAAAACAATCCTGGGTACCCCAGGGCTTACTCTCTAGTGGTTTGGCAAGGAGTGGGAAAGCCCTTGCTCAATCCTGCCTGCCGTCCCTCTCATTTCTTCACACACACACCCCCAACAGCCCCGCTTCCATTCCAAAGTTCCTGATTGTTGCAATGTGAACAGAGGGCCCTGGCGCATATTCCATTGTTCTCCGCAAGTGACACTCAAGTGCAGGATTCAGTTTTGGATACAGGCTTCCTCATAGAACTGGAGTGTTTAGGTTGGTTTGGGATTTTGTTTATTTATTTATTTATTTATTTATTTATTTATTACATTTTTACACCGCCCAATAGCCGAAGCTCTCTGGGCGGTTCACAAAAACAGCAATTCGTTGTTGTTAAATCAAGTTGCTAGCCCCCATAGCTGCAAAGATTTTATTTATTTATTTATTTATTTATTTATTTCATTTATTTATTTCATTTATTTATTTATTTATTTATTTATTTATTTATTTCATTTGTATCCCGCCTTTTTTCCTCCAAGGAACCCAAGGTGGTGTACGCAATAATCCTCCTCTCCATTTTATCCTCACAACAACAACCCTGTGAGGTAGGTTGGGCTGAGAGTCTGTAACTGGCCCAAAGTCACCCAGGCTTGAAAGCTTCTGTTAGTCGTGAGCTATGCAGGACATCAGAGTCCTAATCCTGCTCAGCTCCTTGCGTTTGGCTTCAGAGATTTCAGCAAGTATTGCTCACGTACACACACATTCTAATCTGACTATTCCACCATGAGAGCTAGAAACATGTCATTTTTACATACACTCACACACACAGTTAAAGCTGCAGGGGCTATACTAGAGTGACCAGGTACAAAAGAGGGCAGGGCTCCTGCAGCTTTAACTGTTGTGATGAAGAGGGAATTTCACCCAGTGCTGCATGCTGACACCTGCTGAAGTTCCCCTTTCAATACAACTGTTAAGGATACAGGAGCCTTGCCATCCTTTTCATATGGTCACCCTAAACATAGGTACCAGGGTACCCTGGAGAGCCACTGCCAGTCACAGTGGCCAGCACTGGGTTAGAGCAGGGGCTGAAAGCTGAATTAGATAGAAGCTCTCAGTGGCTGCATTCCTGTGGTGGGCGGAGCCAAAGGCAAAAGTATGGGTGCAAATAGCAGAAACACCAGCCTATTTTTGCTTAAGGCTCTTACAGCCAGTAACAAAGCCCTTAGGAGAGGCATTTCAACCTTGTAGAAACGGGTTGGGGACGAAAGCTGGAAAATCACAAAACGATCAGGGGTTGGGCGAAAGGGGTGGGGCCAGGGAAAAGGGGCGGGGCCATCTTGAGAATCCCTGAGGTTCTGCACCTGTGGGCTAGGTAGATCAGTGGCTTGACCTTGTATAAGGCAGCTTCCTCTTGTCCTATGGTACCCCTAGGAGGCTGAGTTGCTTATGGATAGACACCATGGTTAATTCCCATAAAAAGAGGTACCAGGACTCAAACTCTACCTTGCATGCCACAGGGTGGCAAGGTGGGCATTTGCCAGGGCCCCAAGACTAGCGTGGGTCCCACTGCCCCCAAAGGGCGACCATTTCCACTTTACACAGAGTATCTAAGATTATCAAACGCAGCCAGAGAGAATGCTGAGTTTGCATTTCTCCCCTCTTCCAGGTTAGCTCTCCACCCCACGGCTGAGCCCACCCCCAAATCCTGGGGCCACCACCGCGCCATCTCCCAGACCCAGCAAAACGCTGGCCCTGGCTCTGTTGACTTAGTGCGGTGGAAGGAATGTGTGTTGCAGTGTTCAGGGGCAACCTTGCTCCTTTGTTATTTCACTTTACTCCTACTTTGGCTGGCTCTGAAAACAGAATCAGTCCTGCCGGCTCGGATGAAGGGTTTCCTTGGCTCAGCAGAAGACTCTCCAGCTGAAAGGTGATGCCTCAAAGCACCGGTTCCCGTGAGCAGGCCAAGCCGCCCTGACCGGTCCCACCCTTATTCCCTCCCTCGGAAATTCCCTGTCTTGTTGTGGGCCTCGTTCCACCCCTGGAGAATTGGAGAGTGTGTGTGAGGAGCGGTGACGGGTGGTGGGTGTGAATTCCGCTGAACTTGGCAGCTTTGTAACTCTCTAGGTAGCTGTGATTGTCTTGATGTGTCTCACGGGTGTGGGTGGGTGTGCTGGATCTGACCTTAGGTCCATCAGTACATCTGCCTCCGGTACTGCACACGAAGGTGGCGAGTTAGACATTGTGAAAAAATAGGATGTGCAGTGTCAAAAAAAGATGACACCAGCTTGCACAAAAAATGCACTTGCTATTTTATATCCTGCTCCTGGGATATCCTGTGTGTCATTTACATGAACAGGGATGACCCCGGGACGATCCTGGGATAAACCTTAGGTCTAGCTAAGGCCGGATTCTTGGGCTGACCCAACAGAACTCTACTTAGGTTTTGCTTATAAAATCCTCTGGGAGGGCCAGGCCCACCAAACTCCACACATTTTATTTTATTTATTACATTTATACACCGCCCCATAGCGGGCAGTTTACAAAGATTAAAACACAGAACATTAAAAACAAATATACAAAATTTAAAAGCATAAAAACTGATTACATACAATATCTATTTGGGGTCAGTTAAAAACTCAACATATGCCATTAAATGCCTGGGAGAAGAGAAAAGACCTGGCGCCGAAAAGATAGCAATGTTGATGCCAGGCAAGCTTTGTCGTAGAGATTGTTCCATAATTGGAGAGGCCACCACTGAAAAGGCCCTCTTCCTTGTTGCTCTCGTTCTGGTGGACATCAAGGTAAAAGACACATGTCTGATGTCTCAAAAATGTGTATGTACCCATGGGAGATGGTGCTGTGTTTCTTCATACATCTGACCCATGTGTCTTTCCACTGACAGGGGGTGGGGGCCTGTATTTTAATCCCAAAGGAATGGTGTGTGTGTGTTGTGTTGAACAATGGATGATGATTAAGTGGCAAAGGAAAGGCACTCTGCTTACTCACAGAGGCACCCTTGTATCTACTAAGACCTTTCTGGAGCCATCTGGTCTTCAGAAGAACGAACCCTGAGATGTCAAATTAGACCTTGGTTGCGGCTTGATTTGCTCCCCAGTGTGTGTGTGTGTGTGTGTGTGTGTGTGTGTGTGTGTGTGTGTGTGTGTGTGTGTACCACTGCAGCTATTTGTGTGCCGTGCTGTTTTCTAGGAATGTGAGTGTGCGGTTGTGAGGGTGAGGTTTCAGTGCCCGCCCTAGTGTTTGATAGACTTGGTTCTGTTTCAAAGCCTGGATTCCTCTATATGCTTCACTGTTCACAGAAGCTTTTGTACTCTGTGTGTGATTGATGCGTCCCTGATCTCTCTCTGATCCTTCTCCCCAACCTGCGCCGCTATTTCAGCTACCACCTGGGGCCACTCCTCTCCCCTGTCCCCCCTGCCTGTTCCCCGAGCCTGGGGGAGATTCCAAGGCCCCTTCAAAGGGGGCAGGTTCCTGCAGGCCCCAAATCCCAGCTGGGTTTTTTCTTCTTCTTCTTCTCCCTGCGCGGAAACCCCCTCAACCAGCCTCGCTGGCTGCCAGGAGAAACCAAAACAAGCCACATCACACCTAATCCCCCCCTTGATCCCCAAGAAAATGCTTCCCCCCAAGTGCCCCCCCTCCTCCTCGACAGCTTTGAACCTGAAAGGAAAGAGCAGATGAAAGGAGGAGGAGGAGGAGGAGGTGGAGAAGGTGTGGTCCTCTGGGGCTGATAAGGCGCAATCCCATTCCCAATCTGCAAGAGCTCTTTTCTTGCCCCCTGTTCTGCCTCACCCACTCACAGCTTGCTCATAGAATCATAGAGTTGGAAGGGGCCTACACGGCCATTGAGTCCAACCCCCTGCTCAATGCAGGAATCAATGTACATGGGGTTCCCTGGTAGTCGCCCTTCCAGAAACTGAACAGGCCTAGACCCGCTTAGCTTCATCAAGGTTGCAGCATCCCATGCCATCACACCAGATATCATCCTAACACCCATCCTGCTAAGGGTGCTCAGTTCCACCTAACGGCACCCCCTCCATCAGCCACAGTATGGGCCTAATCCTGACACCTTAAGGGCGGCGCCCTTTCATCCCAGCCACCCCACCATGGTTGGGGTGAACATCAATCCACACAAGGGTTGGAAGACTTCAAGAGAAGATGGCCTGTGGTGGCTCTGGGATCCCTGCTGGATCGGACCAAGGAGCCATCCCATCGGACAGTCTGTTCCCACGGTGGCCAACCAGTGGAAAGCCCAGAAGTACGACATGAGCACAATATCACCCTCCTGCTCTTGTCCCTCAGCATTCTGCCGCTGGTATCAGAGGAAGCCTATAGCCATCCGGTCTAGTACCTATTGAAATCCTTCTCTTCTAGGAATCTGACTAATCCCCTTTTAAAGCTGTCCATGCTGGTGGCCATCATTATGAACTCCATCAGAGGAGCATTTTATTTCACGCTTGTTACTGGGCACTCGCAGATTTTTGCGGGTCCCTCTCACAACGCCGTCTGCCTCCCGCGCACCTCTCGCCCCTTCTAGCCTCCTTCACGTGACAAAAAAAGACTTCTTTTTAAAGACTGAAATTGCCGCTATCTCCTGTTGTGTGTAGGAGAAGCAGCAGGATCAAAATGCCCCACTGAATGGGCCACGTGCACGTTGTTTACTTCCTCTTTCGAAAAAGAGGAAGTAATGAGGGACAACCGCACGGGCGGAGAAGCGACGATAAGCAAATGTGATTTCCCCCTGTGTTGATGACGCTCTATATCCTGTGGTAGTAAATTCTATAGTCCAATTTGTGCTGTGTGAAGACGTACTTCCTTTTATCTGTTCTAACTCTCCCACCCTTCAGCTTCATGGGATGAACGGGTTCTAGTATTATGAGAGAGGGAGAAAGACATCTCCCTATCTGCTTTCTCCACACTATCATGCATAACTTTGTACATCTATACCTTGTCCCTTGTTACTTGCATTTTTTCTAAGCTAAACAGTCCCAAACATTATAACCTTTCCTCATGAGGGAGTTGCAGTTGCTCCACACACCCCTTAGGTAAGGGCCCCTCTTTGTGGGCCTCTCCTCCTCTCTAAGGCACCACCTCCCGCTTGCTTGGCCTCTCCCTCTGGGCCCAAAGCTGCACAACTGCCCAGGGGGACAGCACAAGGGAAGTGGCAGATACTGCTCCATGTTCCCACTCTTATCCTTGCTTGCATTCTCGGAGTGGGCCAGCGAATAGCGGATGATGACAAGAAGGATCAGGATGCTCCATGGCAGGTCAGTAGTCCCTGCCCCCTCAGGATTTGGAGATTTAGAAGCTGCCCACCAATACTGACTCCTGAAGCCAGCCCTGAAAATCACTCACAGCTGGACTGGATGTCCTCTCAGTTAGAGCAGTGGTCTTCAACTGGCGGTTCACGACACAAAGTGGGTTGCATGGTCAGTCCAAATGGATTGTGGCAAAGTTGTTGCTGCCATGTTGGGCATGGAGAAAATTGTGAAAGTGGGTCTGAGGTTGGGAGTCTGAGGTGGGTCCCGGGTCTGGAACATTTGAAGACCTCTGGGGTAGAGCAGAAGAACATAAGTAGAGCCATGCTGGATCGTACAAAGGCCCATCTAGTCCAGCACTCTGTTCACACAGTGGCCAACCAGGAATCCACAAGCACAAGTGCAACAGTACCCTCCCACCCATGTGCCCCAGCAGCTGGTGCACATAGGCTTACTGCCTCTGATTCAGGAGGTAGCATATAACCATCAGGGCTAATAGCCATGGATAGCCTTTTCCTCCAGGAATTCATCCAACCCCCTTTTAAAGCCATCCAAATTGGTGGCCATCAATACATCTTGTGGAAGGGAATTTCATAGTTTAACTAGGCGCTGCGTGAAGACGCTCTTCCTTGTATCTGTCCTGAATCTCCCACCAATCAGCTTCATGGGACAGCCCCATTGGCTTCTAGTATTATGAGAGAGGGAGAAAAATGTCTCCCTGTCCAAATTCTCCACACCAGGCATAATTTTGTACATCTCTATCTTGTCCCCCCACCCCCTTGGGTAGTGTCTTGAGGCCATGTCCAGCACAAGCCTTTGCTGCTTACTCAGCAGTAAGTCCTGGAGGTGATGGAAGTTGTAGTCCAAGACATCCGGATGGCAGGGGAAGGCCGCCCTCGTCTCTAGCTTTCTGTTGCCCGAAAGCAGACAGCCAGATCGCCCTGAAAGATCCCAAGCAAAACGGGAAGGGGATAGAACGTTGTCATTTGGTGTGTGTCATATACTCTGGGCTGTACCGTCAAACACAGTGCTGGCAGCAGGTTTTGGAGGGTGGCTGGCGAAGGCCCTCCCAATGGCGCCTCCCTTAGTGAGTCCACCTTCTCACCCCCATTATCACCAGCTGCTCTAGCTCCTCGTCCTTTCTCCTCATTCCCACCAGTTCCTTGCTTGAAAGGCAGAGAGCCAGTTAGCAAGTGGGCCGTGGGATTTCTTGATCTTCATGATCACCATCACTGGGCCAGAGTGAGAGGTGGGTGAGCAGGCAGGTTCTCAGTGGGCCCCTACGGAGGTGTGGGCCCTCGGACTGTGACCAACCATGCCTGCCCATGACGCTGCCCTGGCCGAGCGTGTTGGCTCCATTCAGCCCCTGGCAGACCTATCCTTCATCAACGTGTCCAATCTTTCTGAGCGAACCTTTCTCAATTAGCAGCCACAAGCCACATCCAGCGCTTTCTCTGCTCACATCTACGCTTGAGCTGCGTTCTGCCAACACAGCCCCCAACCAACCACTCCTGGGAACTATGGTACTGGAAAAGTGTTTTTAATTTAGGTGACTTTGAACCAAGCCGTTTTCAGCTAGATTGCAGTTCCCAACATCCTTTGAAGCGGATCTTCAACAGTTGAACTGGTTCCTCAAACCAGTTTAAATTTTGTAGCGTCAACATTCCCTTAAACCACACTAGCTGGTTGGCTGGTGCTTAACATACTTGGTCCACTCTTCCCCAAAACACCTTTATAAAATCAAAGGAACCTTATTAATTTATCCTTTTGATTCTTCCTTTCCTCCAAGGAGGTCAGGGTAATGGGTCCTCAGCCCCCTGCTCTTATTTATCCTTACGACAACCCTGTGAGGTGGTGATCAGCGCAAAGTAACCCATGAACTTCGTGGCTCAAGTTTGAATTTGAACCTAGGTCTCCCCAATGCTCTAACTACTATACAAGCCTGCTCCAGATGTGTCAGACTGCAACTCCCATCACAATATGTTGATTGGGGATGATAGAAGTTGTAGTCAGACACATCTGACTTAGGGTACTGAGTGGGGAAAGACAGGAGTGGAATCCCATCTTCTCCATCTGTCCGTACTTGGAGGTGGGGAGTTTTGACTTTCCTGATATACCAAATACATAAGAACAAGAGCCAAGGTTGGAAAGGGGGCAGGACATTTCATTGCCAGGATCTGACTCTGTAATATGTGACAAGAAGTTACTTCTGAACATGTACAGAGAGTAAGTTTCCTCCTAATTGAATAACCATACCTGGGCCTCTCTCACACACACACAGGATCTGGTTTTCAGAGTGGCTTGTTAGCAAGTTTATTATTATGATGGTTACAGATAAATGACTCTGGAATAAAATAAGGACCAATAATCCTATTTGTAAAATTCACAACACGCTGCTGTTGGATGTTACCGAAATTATGGTTTGGGGGATCACTGTTGTAGGATGTCCTGGCTCGCAGTTGACTTCAATACCCGGGCTGCTGGAGTAAATGGGGGTGTGGGTGTGGGTGTCAGGGCCCCCAGTATTCAATATGCTCCCCTCAGTGCTTTAATTTCAGATTTTTCGGAGGTGCTCTCTCTGGAAGCCCATAATACCAAACTCCCAACTTTGTTACGAGGGCAGGACACTCTGCAGCTGCTCAGACAAAGCCCACTTCGATGGTTGCTTGCACCTCACCCGGGCTCAGCCATACTGGGAGAGAGGGAGAGGGAGAGAGAGAGAGAGGGAGAGAGAGAGAGAGAGAGAGAGAGAGGGAGGGAGGGGGAGAGAGAGAGAGAGAGAGAGAGAGAGAGAGAGGGTGGGTCTCTCGGGGCCGTGGCTGCTACAAACACGCCACGGGCGATGCACTCTGCACGTGGTCAGAGACACACACTCCACTCACGTGCTTTGGGGATCCAGGACAGGGCTTGGAAAGTGTTTCCGGGGTGTGAACCTTGGCCCAAATACAGACCCGGGCGTCGCCCGCCCCCCCAGTCCCCACACCCCGTGCCTTCTGCCATCCCGCCGCGGCTGTCTGGCTGGCTGCACTCCCCGCCCCTCCCTTCGCGTCCTCCTTTTCCTCTCCTTCCCGCCCCGTCTCGGATTTCAAGGCGGCGCGTAGAGATGAGAAAGGGAGTCGGCCACAGAGAAGACGCCGCCAGAAGAGCCGCCGCCGCTGCCGCCGCCTCCCCCTCCTCCCTCGGCCCTCCCCCTTCGGGATGGGACGTCCCAGGGGCGGCCGCCGGTCGGGGCGGGGAGATCTGCTGGGAGTGGGGTGGGGATGGCGGAGGAGCCGCCTTCCCTTCTGCCTCCGGCTGCCAGGGGAGCGCGCTGGGGGGAACCGAGAGCAGAGCAGAGCGTGGCGGCGGCGGCGGCGGCAACCCAGGCAGGCATCGGCGCCGTCGGACAAGCGCCAAGCCGAGGGAGACGCGCGAATCGGCTCCGGGGCTGTCGCAGGTGGTGCTGTGGGTCCGGCTGGGGCGGGATCCGGCTCTTCTCTGCCCCCAAAGCCACAGCAGGTCCGCCTGGATGAGCTCGGCTTCAGCCCCCGACGGACGCTGCCCTTTGGATCCGCTCTCGGGAGAGGCGCTCGTTCCAAGGGACGGGGCGGCTGGACGGGTCCTGCACTGAACGGCACAGCCCGACAGGCGCCCAGACAGATCCCCGGGGCGAGGGAAGGAACCCACCTGGTCGGGACACCTGGCGGGGACCAGAACTGATCTCTACCAGACCCCTCCCCCCACCGCCACACGCCCCTCCTCCGGGAGGGGGGACTCAGAAACGACTCCGGATTCACGCCAGGAGGGACAGGGGGGCGAGAAGGGATTGGTTGGGGAAGCCAAGAGAGGCGGAGAGGGGAGGAGAAAGAGAGAGAGAGAGAGATCCTCTAGCATCGCACTTCTGGCAAGAGATCTACCAGATTCGAGATCTGTTGGGCGGCGCAGCTGCGGACGGAGTCCAGAAGGGGGAGGCGAGATCCCGTCGCGAGCCGTGTTCGGGCACCCCCACCCCACCCCCAGATCCTCGGGATCGTGGCCGGGGAGATGATCGACTGGATCAGAGATCCTTCGGGGGCTGCAGGCTCGGAACGTAGCAGGGCCGGGAGGGGACCCATCCGGATCGCCCCGGGCGTCTGACGGCAGGAGACGCTTGGCTTGAGCTCCAGATGAGTGTGTCCTGCGGGGAGCGCAGGCCAGCAGAGGACAGCCCCGGCGCCCCGCGGGGACCCCCGCGAGAGCGGAGCAGCGACACGTGCGCCTAGATCCCACGGCCAGATCCACGACCCACTCACCGATGACAGCAACTTTCCTGGAGCGGGAAGAGGAACCGGGGGGTTCCGAGCCCCTCAAACACAATGGCTAGGGGCTCTACCCACTGAGCCACCCTCAGCAGAGATCCCTTGGATCCTCAGAGAGAGCTACTGGATCGCCCGGCTCTTTTCAGCACCATCCCCGCCGATGTAGACTCCTGGGTCGGGGATTGGCTGGCGCTGTGACAGCCCAGAGACACCCCTCCACCCCACCCCGTCCTTCCTCTAACCCGCCGCCGGGGCTCTCGCTCGGGGCCCTGGCTGTTGTGGCCCCCTCGGGCTGTGGGGCAGCCTCGGTGCCCAGGGCAGGGGGGTGACTCCGTCCAGAGATGCCCTGGGTGGTTCTCGGCCTCTTGGTGCTGCTCCTTCGAGGGTCGCTGGCTCTGCAGAGGGCAGGTGAGTGAGGCGAGGGGCGAGCGGGTGCGTGTGTGTGCGCGCTTGTGTGTGTGTGGAATAATTAGAACCAGAATCCTCTCCTCGGCTCTAGAACGAGCGGGGTCAGGACGCCTGGATTCTCTGGCGTTGGGGGGTGGGGTGGGGGATAGTGTATAGAGGGCACCACCCCAGAGCGCCTCCCCACCCACCCCCAGCTTTAGAAAAGGGCTGTGAAACGGGAGTGGCATGACAGCCCGGACGCCTGGGTTCCCTGGGAACAGAAGAGGGGTATTGAATAAGGGCCACCGCTCCCGAGAGGCCTCCCCCCCCCCGATTTAGGAAAGGACTAGAGGGCATAAGATGTGGGTCGCATGACAGCCCGGACGCCTGGGTTCCCTCCCGTGGTTTCTCCTGAGTTAGGTCTGAGTGGTGTGCTTCCCCACCCACCCCCACCCACCCCCCGCATAATGTAGGTCCCTGTAAGGATGCGGGTCGTTTGGCGGGGCAGGCAGCGCGTCGCGGGCCCGGGGCAAGGGGCCACCCTGCGAGCGAGCGAGCGAGCGGCCCTTCGCGCAGGGCTTCCCATTGGCTGCGGCCTGGGGCAGGGCCGTGGCTTGGCGGCGGCGGTTGTGGAAAGCGTCCAGGGGAGGCGAGGCGAGGCGGGACCCCTCTGCCGATGCGGCTTGGCACCGGGGGCGCCCCTCGCCCTTGGCCTGGCGGGAACCCGCCTCCCTCTCCCTCTCCCCGCCCCGCCCCGCTTGGCCTGCCTCGGCTTGGCCCGACGAGCCCCCGGCTTCCAAGCAGCCCGGCGATGTGGCCACCTGTCCCGCCCGACGGCAGACAGACGGAGCCCTGCCGATTTCACACGCGGCCCTCCTGAGACAGCTGCCGGACCCAGGCGAGCGCCGGGCCGGGGGGGCCGGGGGGGGGAAGGGAAGAGAGAGAGCGACCGAGGGAGAGAGCGCCTGGGCTGGAGTCTCCCGTCTCCGTCCGGGCTCAGCCCCACTTCTAGCCCAGACCGCTCCTGTCTCCCCACCAGATGCCTTTGGACGCCGTCCAGGATACCTGTCAGATGGGAATCCCAAGCGCCGGGAACTGGCTCTACAAGGTTGGGCTGGGTTACAATTGGGGAGGGAAGATGCTGTCTTCAAGGTTGCTGATGGCATCGTGGCAGCGGCAGCGGCAGCGACAGAAAGCGCCGCCTCCCCCCAACAGCGAGAGATGCCCCCAGACAATTGGGGGGGGGGGGAATCGGTAGGGGGTGGCGTGTTCCAACTCTCCTTCCAAACTCCGTGATTTATTTTCAGAGCTCTTCATCAGCTTGCCAAGTTTTGCCAGGCTGGTTTTCTCTGGAGGTGGGGGACTCCAACTCCCACCAGCCCCAGCCAGTGTGGCCAAGGGCCAGGAATGCTGGGAGTTGTAGTGCAAAAGATCTGGAGGGCACCAGGTTGAAGGCTGAGTTATGTCAAGAACATAAGCAGGGCCCTGTTGGACCAGACCAAGGGTCCATCTAGCCCAGCATTCTGTTCCCACAGTGGCCAACCAGATGCCCCCGGGAAACCCACAAGCAGGACATGAGTGCAACAGAACCCTCCTGCCCATGTTCCCCAGCAACTGGTGTATGAAGGCATATTGCTTCTAAGACTGGAGGTAGCATAGAGCCATCAGGACTAGTAGCCATTGATAGCCTTTCAGCAATCAAGAGAGTGGAGGAGTCACGTCTTATTCCATCATTGGCATCATACAGGAGTTTTGCATTCTTCGTGGGGAGGGGGATTTGAGGCTGTGGTCTTGATGGGTCAGAGCAAGGAATGGTTGTTTGTTGTTGTTGTTGTTGTTGTTATCATTATTATTATTATTATTATTATTATTATTATTATTATTATTTCATCAATGGACAAGGCACTTTACAAAGCATGAGAGGACAGGTCCCTGCCCCGTGGAGCTTACACTGTAAAAAATAATAATAGAGACATGAGATGCAAGAGAGAGAACTGGAAGCAGGGGAAACCTGGGAAACATCTGTGATTACTCCACTTACTGAGACTGAGCTGTAGCAAGACGGCCTCCCTTGACTCTGTGCCCTCCAGATATTTGGGATTTCACCTCCCATCAGCCTTAGCCAGTATGGTCAATAGTCAGAGTTGTCGTCTAAAACATCTGGAAGGCACCAGGTTGGGGGAAGGCTGGACAAGGGGTTTTACCAGAGGTGTCATGGAAAGATACATTTATCTCTGTTTCCCCAAAGCGACCTTATTAATAGCAATGTAAGCAGAGTTAATGGGGAGGAAGGGGTGTGGTGGGCAGGGGGTTCAGCTTACCCCCCCTTACTTTGACCTGGAAGTCCTGCTTTTTGACTTTGAAACAGAATGAGCAAAATTGCAATTATTCCAAAGTGTGTGTGTGTGTGTGTGTGTGTGTGTTGTGGTTGAGGGAGGAAGGGAAGGCACTCTTCACATGCTCAGAGGTTCTCCTTTGGGGAGTTTCCAGGGGTGTGTGGAGAACTTAAGCAGAGCCCTGATGCATCGGACCAAGAGTCCATCTAATCCAGCATTCTGTTCGCACAGTGGCCAACCAGTAGATCATGGGAAAGCCATAAGCAGGATGTGAGTGCAACAGCACCCTCCTATCCATGTTCCCCAGCAGCTGATGTGCATAAACCTACTGCCTCTGAGACAGGAGTCATCAGGACTTGCAGCCACTCATAGCCTTCTCCTCCAGGAATTTTTCCAGGGAGGGTTGTGGCTCAGTAGTAGAACGCCTGTCCCAGGTTCAGCCTCTGCTGACATCACCAGTTAAAAAGCATCACATAACAGGTGGAGGCGAAGACGCCTGCTTGAAGCCCTGGAGCGCCTCTGTTACTCAGAGCAGACTTGCCTCATCCAACCTGGTTCCCTCTGGATGTGGTGGACTTCGACTCCCATCAGCCCCAACAGTCAGGAATGCTCGGAGTTGTGCAAAACGTCTGAAGGTCACTAGGTTGTGAATGGCTGATTATACTAGATGGATCAGTGGGCCTGACTCAGTAGAAGGCGTCTTGATGGGTTCACAAGCAAGTCAACATGCATCAGTGCCGAGGACCACATAACAGATGCTGTCCAGGAATCCAGGAATCTCTCTCAGTTATGTCTCCCAGGGAGAGAGAGAAAAGGGGCTGGCTACTATCCCAGGCCGGCAGGGACCTAGATCCAAGGGTTGGATTACTGAGATCAGGGGGCTACTATGGTTGCCAACTTTACATACACACACCAGGCTGTGCTTCTGTGCCTCTAACACATTACTTTATGAACTTGGCTCTAATTCTGAACTTTCTCTGTTTTGCACCCCTAGCACCAGTTTTACTGATGGGTGTGTAAACGGACATTCCTAGGCAGAATTTTATATAAGTCTCTGTGGGGTGTTAGTGCCATGATCCTAAAGAAAAAGGGAATCTCTGAGCATTTGAAGAGTATCTTCCGTTTCCCTTCCCCTAGAACAGAAGCACACTTTGGAGTAATTGCAATCCTGCCTGAGTTAAACACTGGTATTAGAAGAAGAAGAAGAAGAAGAAGAAGAAGAAGAAGAAGAAGAAGAAGAAGAAGAAGAAGAAGAGACACACTTACCCCTCTGTGCCTCTCACGAAGTGGCTGGAGCGTAGGGCTTAGAGCTGGGCTGGGGGACCCGGACCCGGGAGCCACATGTGGCCCTCCACCTAATTTCTGCTGAGGAGGGGGAAAATGGAGGGGAGGGGAAACCAGAAGAGCCAGCATGATGGAAGGACTGGAGAGGAGACAGATGGGATGGCACACACACACACACACACACACAGAGAGAGAGAGAGAGAGAGAGAGAAAGAGAGAGAGAGAATGAGCTATGTAATCTTGGCCCTGGACTCATTGATCATCAGTTCTGACTCTGTCCACCATCATAGAAGGCCCTGACAGACTTTTCCTGTGGGTCAGGGGAGGGCCTGTAGCTCAGTAATAAGAGAACTTGATTTGCATGCAGAAAGTCCCAGATTCGAGCCCTGGCATCTCCTGCCTGGAGAGCCACTGCCAGTCAGTGTCGACAGTATTGGGCTGGATGGACTGACGGTCTGACTCAGTAAAAGTCAGCTTCCTCTGTTCTTATGTCCATTTCCTTCATTGAAAAAAAGGTTTCCCCCCATCTGGATTCGAGAATCAAACCAAGACCTTCCTTGCCTCTGCTTTGAAAGCTGTGTGACAAGCAAAAATTCAACAGGTGACGCTTCGTGCAGCTGAAGTGAGTGGGGAAAGACGCCCCCGTGGGACGCCTGCCTTTCTGTGCATTCAGTAAAGTCTGTGGGGAGGGGGAATGTTCTCCATCCTGGTGGCTGCAGGACATAAAACCCAGCGTGTTGCCTCTTTGTTCTGTTGCCAGGATCAATCGTTGTTTCTCTCGGTTTCCTTTGTAACAGGAAATATTGGTCAGTCCCTTTGAAAGTAGCTTCTTCCCTTTTCCCCACGTTTGGGACACTGAGAACTGGGGGGGGGGGGGGGACCCAGCTGCAATGCATCAGACTGCCAGGAGGGGCCACTGTCGTGCAGGAGGCAGTTGCGCCAGGTCATTCCTTCATGCCTGCTCCTATGAGGAGAATCTTTGAGCTTTTCCTGTGCTGGAAGGATGAATTTTGACTCTGTTGGGCATCTCATTTCCACCAAGAAAGTGGCTCGCACCCTCCCTGGGCTAGGGTGACCGTATGAAAAGGAGGACAGGGCTCCTGTAACTTTAACAGTTGTACAGAAAAGGGAATTCCACCAGGTGTCATTTGTATGCATGCAGCACCTGGTGAAATTCCCTCTTCATCACAACGGTTCAAGCTGCAGGAGCCCTGCCCTCTTTTGTAGCTTCCTTAAACCAAGGGTGTTTGGGGGCAGATGTGTGTGTTTGTGTGCACACACAAACACACACACACCCGTCAGAATCCATTGACGCTCACTAGATACCCGTGTAACTTCCTTTAAACATCTTATGACTTGCTGTACCTCACTGGTAGAGCACCTCCTTTGCATGCAGAAGGCCCCAGGTTCGATCCTTGGTATCTGCAGGTAGGGCAGGAAAAACGTCTTTCTGAATCCCTGGAGAGCCACTGCCAGTCAGCTTCCACAATTCTGGGTCTGACTCAGTCTAAGGCCTAAGGCCTAATCTACACCAAGCAGGATATTGCACTATAAAAGCGGTATATAAAAGGCAGGAGCCACGCCAAGCAGGATATAGTGGTATGAAAGCGGTATATGGTATGTGTCAATGGGCCCCCACAGTTGTCAGTGCACTTCAATACCGCTATTTAATACAGCGGCCTAAGGCAGCTTCCTATTAAAAGAAAGAAAGAGAGCTAGCTGATTTCCTATCCTTGTGTGATGGGGATGCTTTGGTGATTGTGAGTACAGAATTTTGTTTATCCTAATATAGTTTAATTAATGCAGTGTTGTAATCTTAATAACAAGTTTTTTAAAAAAATTTTTATAAAGCTATCTAAACTAGTGGCCATCATGTACTAGTGAAATCCATTAAGGGTGCAAGCCTGTGCATGTCTAGAAAGAAATAAGTACTACAACTCCCAGCATCCCCCCTGCCTGTATCACTGGGAGTTGTAGGAATTGTTTCTGTCTAAACATGTAAGTTAGGCTAGGGTGACCATATTTGGGAAACCAAAAAAGAGGACACCTAGTGTGTGTGTGGGGAAGCAGCTTTCTGAGTCCTGCAGAAAGTACGTTATTCCCCCGCCACCTTAAAGAACCCGATTGGAGTGGAGGAGGGGAAAGGATTTCATTCTGCACCACCACCATCCACTCCAATTGGGGCCTTTTCTATAATGTCCACGAATGACCCACTTGCCCCTTTAAGACCTCAATTGGAGCTCAGGGTGGGGGAATGATGTGCCTCAAGAAAGCATGACATTCCCTCCTGCCATGCTAATGGCAGCCTTAAAGGGGAAGGTGTGTCATTCCAGGACATTATTGAAAATTATAGAAAATCCCCCCTGACACTATGGAAAGAACAAAAACCAGGACAAATCTGGGGAAATCCTGACAGTTGGTCACCCTAAGTTAGGCTCTCGTGGTTATTTTTGGATGAGCCAGGATTTATAATCCTCATTGCAATTTTGAACATGGAACTACAACAGAGTGGCAGTAATGGAGGAAGAAGGGTAGTTATTTGGGATTCATTACAGTGGAGTGTTTGACATTTAGGGCTTATCAATTAGTTCCATTGGTTCCCTGAATTGCTCACATGCTTGTGAACAAAACTGACCCACTGCTAGTCATGCTGGGACCAAATAAAAAAACCCAAACACGCAACAGTCACCAGCCTTCAAATCCTAACTGGCCAAGGTTATTGAAACCATTCCATGTGACAAACCAAACTCTATCCACCCTGTATAATTAAATCTACTGGGTCTATCTATTTTTCCCTGTCTTCAGTGACCTCAGAGATCAGCTGCGCCTTGTGTGTGTTTTCCCACCTCTCGTGCTTTGCTGAGTGTCACAGGTCTTCTTCTCTTCCTGTTCACTCCGACCTCAGCATCACATGGTCCTGTGGGTCGTTGAAACACTTCAGGGTGAGATGCCTTGCAGATCAGTGACCAATGTGTTTCAAGGCTGTACAATGACCCCTTGGCTAAAAAGGGTACACTTTGGTAGCGTGTGGTGTGCGTGAAAGGGTTAGAAAACTCTCATTCTGTTGTGTGCACAGCCTTGTTGTTGTTTATTATTTTATGCAGCACCTCCAGGGTGCATGGCCCTTTAAGCAGAAGCAAAAGGAAGACAGGCCTCTGCTCCACGGAGTAGGCAATCCGACATTTGATACAGAGGAGGCAACAGAGGGAGAAAAAGGAGGCAAAGTTAAAGAGGAGAAGGATATACCTTCAGTTCAGTTACAGGTACCTAGTCTTAAGGCTCATCTACACCAAGCAGGATATTGCAGTATGAAAGTGCTATATAAAAGGCAGGAGCCACACTACTGCTTTATAGCAGTATTGAAGTGCACTGACAATTCTTGGGGCCCATTGACACATACCATATACAGCTTTTATACCACTTTCATAGTGCTATATCCTGCTTGGTATAGATGTGTCATGGGCCCCAACAGTTGTCATGTGCTTCAGTACCACTATAAAGCAGTAGTGTAAATCCTTCCTTTTATGTACTGCTTTCATACCGCTTTCATTGTGGATTACCTGCTTGGTGTAGATGTAGATGAGCCCTTAGTAGTGGTGCTGTTAGGGTAGGACTCTGGGGCAGGTGCCCAGGGGCCCATTTAGCAGAAAGAGCCAGATGGCCCCCAAATGCAGGAGGTCTTACCACATTTTGAAATAATACTCATTGCCAGTTTAAGAGGGGAATTTTCATAACACTATTAAATCCAGATCCCCATAAGAAAGAATGTGAAAGTAGAATGTGTTCTCAAAGGGGCCAATGGGGAAATAATAATAGTAGTAGTAGTAGTAGTAGTAGTAGTAGTAGTAGTAGTAATCCCAACACATTTTGGAATGAATAGTTTCTTCATTGGGGGCAATCTTACAAACCCAAATTCTAGGAAGTAGCTAAGGCAGTTTATTTATTTAGTACTTTTCTAATCTGTCAAATAACTAATGTGCTCTTCCAAAGATCTGTTCCAAAGTGGCCGTCTGTTGAATACCCCCAGGGTCATCTTAAGAGGGGAAACCCCATAAGACCATTAAGTCCAGAGTCTAAAATTGGCTAAGGGGTTGTACTAAAGGCATCCCAGAAAAGGTGGGTTTTGAAAAAGGATTTGAAGGAAGGGCGGTAGCATTCCAAAGGGCTCATGCCAAAGGGCTTGTGCTTTTCAATATTTTCCAGATGAAAATAGGGATACCTGCAGAAATGATTACTTATTTATTTCTGCAGAGTATATAACCACCCCCTGAAGAAGATTAAAAAAAAACCCAAGAGGCCCAAATGCCTTTTGTATAATAAAATTTTCCTATAGCATCCTGAGACTTTTCTCCCTTTTTGTGTACATCTGGGATGCTCACCCGCCTTGCGCGCTGGTATTTTGGCTCCACTTCTGTGCAGGGTAAAAATAAAATAAATGAGGCCCTCAAGAGTGCCTTTGAAACTGAATTCAGAGTAAAGAAGTTCCCCACTTCTGATGTACGTGATGTGTTCTAGAGACCGGTTGCATCGCCTTCCATCCAATTCAGGAATTTAACTTTTAGGGATTCTATGGGAATGGACTGGAACCCATGGAACGGCAACTCTGCCTACTCACACTGTCATTTTAGAAGGGCATCGTCGACGCTTCTCCAAAAGGACAGAATTGAGGGCTGTGATTTATCAGCAGTGGCTTAGTGGTAAATCTTTGAAATGCAGCCCATGACTAAAAATCTCACCATAAAGTTTATGGGGCGTGACTGCAATCCTATGCATCATTTCCTGGGAGTGAGCTCCATTGAACTCAGTGGTGTGTTGAGCTCAAGAGAACTTCAGCCAGCTGAAACACAGCTTTTAGCTTTTAATTAGAAATGCAAGCCATCTTGCAAAGAAGCATTACCGTTTACGTTGTTAGTATGAAGTAGGAACCTCATTGAATAGAACATCCAGCCTCTTGCTTAATTATTTTCCTCATTCGTTGACTTTCCCTAACTGCTCATCTGTCATGGGCAAGAGTAAAACTTGAAAGCCTCATTATCACCATCATTGCTCCTGCTATGCTCCAAAAAAAAGTGCTCCCCTGTTTTCCTCCTCCCCTACACCACTGTTTATCAGGGACAGGTAAGAATTGCCACTGTCCTTGGTAAGTAAGGATCACACCACCTTATGTAGCCTACCTAGTGTGAAAACATGCAACACAGTGGTTGTGCAGGAAGTCTCCTCTGCACAGTGTGGATATTCTGCATGGAAAGTTTTCCAAAAAAACTCCATCGTGGGGTGGAGTTTTCCCACCAGACAACATATTTCTCAACAGTGGTGGAAGAACTCCACTACGGAGTTCCTGTCTAATTATATTTTATTAAATTTATAATAGAAAAATTTATAACTTATATCCTTCCTGTCTCCAAAAATGGCACTCAAATTGGAATATCACATACACACACACACACACACACACACACACACACAGAAAGAGAGATCAAAGCAGTTTACAAGAATAAAATGCAACTCAGATTTAAAGATCTGTAGCAATATTACAGTAGCAATATTACGGACCATGAATTATTATTATATTTATTTGTATCCCGCCTTTTGCCCAATGCTGGACCTCAAGGCGGCCATGAATATACAGTACCCATTTTAATTTTGTTTTTTTTACAGGCTTTTTATATACCGCTGTATATCCAATAAGATTACTGAGTTGTGAACAATAGAAAGAAAGAAAACAAAATATGGAATTAAAATATTTAAAACCAAATTAAGTTATCTAAACCATGACTGGTGAGTCAGGCAAGGCTTGTTTAAATAAAAATGTCTTCAGCAGGTGCTGACAACAAAACAACATCAGTCTCTGCCTGATATCAAGAGGCAGGGAGTTCCACAGAGAGAGAACCAGTACACTGAAGGCTCTCCTCCAAGTGGATACCAAATGAACCTCAGGTCTGTGTGGACCCATCAGAAGCACCTCACCTGAAGACCACAGTGACTGGGCAGGCTGGTAAAGGAGAAGGCTCTCCTTTATTCTGGTCCCAAGTTGCTTAGGACATTATACACCAATAACAGCACCTTAAACCTGGCCCAGTTTCAATAGGCAGCGAGTGCAGTTCCCTCAGCAAAGGCGTTACATGCTGAAAAGGGCCAAACTGCTGCGTTCCGCACTAGCTGCAGCTGCTGGACCAACCATAAGGGCAGCCCCCACATAGAGCATGTCGCAGTAATCCAGTTTTGAGGTTACTGACACTTGTACCACGGTGGTCAAAAACATGAGACCTGCAACGCAGTGTTGAGGCGTCTCCCCAACTCCTAAAACGCATGTTCCCATTCAGGGCTCTGGCCAGACTTGAGCAAGAACCTGGTAGGGCTGTTCGTGGGGCTGAGGGTGGGGGTGAGGATCTTTTCTTTCCCACCCCCTGAAGTCTTTCCCCTTTATGAAAAAGTAGTAGGTGATTGGAGGAGCCCCGGAGAACTGCTGCTACATGAATAGTCTGACCTGCTAGAAGGTACTTTGCAATATTCCTGTGTCCTTTCAGCACCAGCTGCTGCCAGCTGCCAGCCAGGAACCAGAGCATTTTATTACTTTATAGTGGCGACGGGGTGCGTGCATGTGTGTGGAATCTGGAGAGTGGGAAAGGGTGTCTTTAATTCCCTCTTAAAATATCTCAGTATGGTGCAGGGAATGGAATTTTTAACCTCACAGTGCTAGGGATGGGTGTGAAAGAAATTAAGTACTTATTTCGATGCGAACGTACTCAAACCGAAATTCGAGACTTTGCAGTTTGCACAGATTCGGACTTCATGAGACGAAGCACGAACTGGAATGCAGTTTGCCGTCAAAATATAGATATATCAGAAGTTTGCAATGCAGCTTGCAAGGAAAAACACACCCACATACATTTGAAACTGCATGCACAAAAGCATGTGTGTGTGTTTGTTTTTTAAAAACAGCACAATGAATGCATATGCTTTATAAAAAATGTGGATACAGATGATAAGAGATGGGAAACCACTAAAAAAAACACATACATTTGAAAAAATGTGTGCAAAAGTGTGTATTTTTTTTTAAAAAAACACGTCCACCAAAATGTGTACAAATTTTCCTGTGGACTAAAGAATTCATCACAATGCAGAATGAGAAAGGATCAAACTTAGCACTGGAAAAATGAGAAGCTGAGAAAAACAGCTTGACAGATTCACCCATCACTGCACAACGTGCATCTTTACAGCCCTAATCCCCTCCGACGCCCGATAACTTACTCTGAGTAGTCAGTGGTTTCAGCAAGCCTATCTTTTCCCGCCCCTCTGCTGACACATTCCATATGTCCTGAAGTGGAGATGGAATTTGAATCTCAGCTTCAAATCCAGGGCTCTGACCATTAGACTGCAGTGACCCTGTTCAGACGACACGCTAAGCCATGGTGGCTAAGCATTTTGAGCTAAATATTATGGCTTAGCGTGCATGTGAACCATGAGTTAACATGTCGTGTGAGCCATTCTTGACCATGGTGGCTACATAACAACAGTTTAAACACGTTCACTAACCATTTGCTGCAAAAGAGTTAGCAGCCTAACCATGGCTTAGTGTGTTGTCTGAATAGGCCCACTGTCTTCCTTTTTTGTTTTTTACAGGCAATTGCTTTACATTCATATCCATCTAGTCCAATGTCCTATTTGCCACAGTTGTCAACTGGCTTCCCACAGAAAGTCAACAACCAGGACTTGAACGCAATAGCTCTCTCCTGCTCTTGTCCAATAGCAACTGGAGGCATGTTGCCCCTGAAGCTGAGAGTAGCAAATAACCCTCATGACTAGTAGCCAATGATCACCTCCTCCATGAATTTGTCTTATCCCCTTTGGGAACCACCTTAGGCCCCCGGTTTGCAGAACTACAAAAATAATTAGGGGGAAAGTAACAGAACGTGGGGAGGAAAGAACCCCCCCCCCCAAACAGCTCAATAACGACTGAGTGTGTTTGATGGTGATGGAACATTAACAGGTTATTGCAGGCGGGGACAGAAAATTGGAGAGTAGAGGGAATCGGAATGGAGCATCCTTCAAGGGAGCGTGGCTGAACAGGAGCACTGAACATTGCAAGATTTTTGCCACAGCTTCCACTTATCCTATATAAGGCTCAGTAAAGCTTTATTCCCTGTTCCCCTTTCTTCTTCATAACCCCAATTTTCACTTCATGCCATCGCCATCTTTCATCTAGGTTCTTAAGAACTCATTTTTGTAGCCCTCTCTATTATAAAAAGCCTTTCTGGTTATTTTCCCCTGTATCTTTTAATAGCTCTCCTTTTAGAAAACAGTAGGCTGGGGATCCAGAACTACAATTCTAATTCTAATTTTATTGTTTTTTATTCCAAATTTTCTATAGTCACTGGAAATAACACTTTTCACATCAGTTAATCTCCTGAGGAAGACCTGAGTGGACTGCCATAGAACTGTTGTCTATTGCAGAGGATTCTGGGATATTTCCCAGGTGCCCACTCAGTTCTGCAGAGCACAGGCAAGGCCTGTTGGGCCTCCGTGTCAAGCCATGTGTCCTAGATGTGGCAGTGGCAGTGAACCCATGTTCCTTTTCACACCCCTGCCCTGTGGGATGGGATGGGGTTAGGGTGGTCTTCCTTGGACAGTCAAAGGAGTATGTGGGAATGGGGCCTTCAGCCCTCCCAGCTCTTCTGCCTTAACTGCCCCCTTAGACTATTGCTCTGGGAATTTATTTATTTATAGAACTTTTATCCCACTCCTCAGGCAAACAGTCTCCCAGACCAAATTGCAAACAAACTGTTAAAGAACACTAGTGTCTGCCTGCAGGTTTACAATCTAAAAACACAACACACACAAAGGGGAAAAAGGGATGGGGAGGGAAGAGGAAATGATGAAGTAGTGTTCTAGCAGGACTAGTGGACTTGCCCTGCTTCCGATCGCATCTCTGTTTCTGGGATGGCTACTGGTGGTCTCTTTCTCTCCGTTTCCCAACTCACTTTCAATATGATTAGGGTGACCATATTTGGGAAACCAAAAAAGAGGACACCTAGTGTGTGTGTGTGTGTGTGGGGGGGGGGAAGCAGCTTTCTGAGTCCTGCAGAAAGTACGTTATTCCCCCGCCACCTTAAAGAACCCAATTGGAGTGGAGGAGGGGAAAGGATTTCATTCTGCACCACCACCATCCACTCCAATTGGGGCCTTTTCTATAATGTCCACGAATGACCCACTTTCCCCTTTAAGACCTCAATTGGAGCTCGGGGAGGGGGAATGATGTGCCTCAAGAAAGCATGTCATTCCCTCCTGCCATGCTAATGGCAGCCTTAAAGAGGAAGGTGTGTCATTCCAGGACATTATTGAAAATGATAGAAAATCCCCCCTGACACCATGGAAAGAACAAAAACCAGGACAAATCTGGGGAAATCCTGACAGTTGGTCACCCTAAATATGATAGCTGGAAAGAGAGAAATGTGGCTCTGGAACAATTGGCTGAGCTGAGGCCAGGAGGATCTGAGGAGGGTTCAGCGCATTGAAACCCCTCTGCTGTGTTCTCCTTTTACCTTTAAAGTTCAACTCCTGACCTTTGCTTGGTGTGTGGACACAAGAACGGAGCCTCTGTCATGAGGGGCTCAGCCTGAAACACCTCCAGCACATTGCAGAGGAAGATCGGTTCGGTCTGACACGACTGACTTTCTCACTGAAAGGCCCCGAGAAGCATCCAAAGGGGTCCTGGAACAACAGTCTGGAAAAAAAACGACGGCACGCATACACACACCAGTTCTAAAGGTGCGAAGGCGCCCTTGGTATTCCTTTTTTCTCTTTTAAAGAGAGGCATTACAGATACGTTTGGAATTCTTCTTTATCCCATTCCTTCTCCCCGCAGCCTGTTGGTCTTTCGACAGCTGCAGCCCCAGCGGGAGGAAGCCCTCTACAATGGTACCAAAATAGCTAATCCCACGTTTGTCGGAATAGAACTATTTCCCCCGCCCCCACCCGGTACGCATCCCGTGGCATTTATGGAGCATTTTTTCGGCAATTCCAGCACTCGGTAACACAGACTCCTGAGCCATTTGTCCTTCTGATGTCCCACCCCAATCTTTATTTCACACATACACACCCCGCTCTGTCAAGGCCATCTCACATTCATGGGCTTTATTACCCACCCCCCACCTCACCCACCTCAAAACAGCCTCCACTGGGCCCAAGCGGCCTGTAGGAGTCCCAGCTGCCAAGAGACACCACCTGCTAGACAACCAGGCTCCGGCCTCCGTGGGCTACCGCATCTCCCCACAAAGAACTCCCCCCCCCATAGCCCTCCCTCTGCTTTCCCCCCACCCCTTTTGCTTTATATCAGCCACCTGTTTATTATGTTCTCAGCTATTTCCATCACCAACAACAGGTGGGACCATGTCCCCCTGGGGCTTATGTCTGCTAGTTCGGAAAAGGCGTCTGGTTACACCATGAGAGGTTCGGGCTTGGTGGAGGCGGTCAAGGTTGCGGGGGGGGGGGGAGCAAGACATGGGCTTATTCCCAGCTGTGAAAGGACATTAATATGTCTGGGATAGAAGAAGGCCGGCGAGGAGCCAGGACTCCTGGGTTCTCGGGGAGGCAGAGAGCCGAGAGCGGCTGGTTTTCTCGCCAGCCCCAGGGAGAGCCTCCCCTGCTCTGCACACAACCTGGCACGCAGCATGACTGGATCCACAAGAACGCCTGCCAGATCCGTGCCTTTTCTCCGCTTTAAAAAGCGGGATGAAATCTAATCAAGTTTCGGCACCATGACAATGTGCATTCTACAACCGGTTTCATTACAGATTTGCAGAGAGTCGCTTGCTTCTGCTCCGTAATTTTTCTTTTTCTTCCACGTTTCATGGAGAGGGTGAAGTAGGTCTGTAAGGCATTGAAGTTCCTCCTGTGACTACTGGACGCCCTCTTTGTATCGCTCAGAATATACTCCAGGTTCCTTTGCATGCCAATGTATCCACAGATGCCCTGGCCCCAATCCCATGGCAATGGGCACTGCTGAACCTTCAAAAGGGCAGGTGCTGAAAGTCTGGGCCAGGCTGGCTTTCTGCTCCAGGCATCTTTGGCCTGCTCTATGTGTGCAGTGGAGGGAGGGAGGCACATCCTGAGGTGATAAATTAGTGGGCTGTACGACTTCAGAACGCAGGGGCGGAATCACGCGTTTGAAAGTTCCCTGAACACAAACTACAACAAAGTCCCTGCAAATGGAAATTCAGCAGAGCAGGGAGTTTCAACTTTGTTTTCTCTTTAATGGGCTAGATTGGGCTTGCAGGGAGTTGGATGTGTGTGTGTTTATGTGTGTGGTTTGTGTGTTCTAGATGTAGCAGCATTCAGGAATGGCATTCCGACTTGCAACATGAAGAGGTACCCTCCATTCTGCCACCTCATTCTGCTACAAGGGTAGACCTGACCAGGCCTTAATTTCAGAGGGCAGGTTGCGTAATGACAGGACCACAGTTTTGCACGTGCTCAGAGGCACACTGACTTTTATTGTTACTAGGCTTTGTGCGCTGTAAGGCTGGGTTCTCGGAGGCAACTGAACCCTGGTTCCGCTGATGTAACTTGAGGACTCGGCCTGAATCCACCACCCTCGAGGAGGACCCACTGTTGACCTTGGTAGAGGTCAAAGCGATGAATGTGTGTGTGGGTCCTCTCCATCTTATCTCTCTCCGCCCCCGCCCCCCCTTGTGCTTTGCCTGCACTTGACTTTCTTGGCATGGCCGATTAAATGCGTCTTTGAGCGCTTTGATCCTCCTCCCCCAAATATAAGATCTAAAAGGGTCTCCTGTGTTTCTCTTGCCTCCAGCCAAGGCTCACGCGACACCCTCCACACCGATTTCCTTTGAATCTTCAAAGCCTTTGCATGCTTTAACTGATTACACATTTAGCATCTCTAATCTCCTTTTTGGCCCCCACCCTGGAGGCAACCTTGGGACGTGTCCCTCTTCTTTCAAGCTTGTCTTGTCACGCTTGCTCTGATGTTTCTCCAGCTCCACATTTCTGGAATGGGGGGCCGGTGAGGGGGAGGAGGGGGCAGCTGGAGGTCTCTTGCGAATTCCCGGAAAAGACAGGAGACCTTCCTTCTGCGGGACTTCTTCTCAAGCCCTGCAGTCACCCTCGACTTTATGGATGGGGATGTGTGTTTAAATCTTCCCACCACAGGGGCTTACGTTGTACCCCAGTTTATTTATTATTACATTTCTATACAGCCGGTTCACAACAGTTAAGGCCATAAAGTATACCACCATGACAAGACACAATCTAAAACGTTTAAAAGCTTAAAACAATAGTATAAAGTCAAAGTCAAACCAGCAGCAGTATATAGATAATAATAATAATAATAATAATAATAATAATAATAATAATAATAATAATAATACAATAAATGGATTTAAAAGAATAAAAACCGAAGGACTAAAATACCTGGGAAAATAAAAAAAGCTTTCACCTGGCATGAAAAAGACTACAATATAGGCACCAGACGAGCCTCTCTGTGGAGGGCATTCCAGAATCGGGGTGCTATGACAGAAAAGGCCCCATCTTTAATAGCCACCCATTCAGGGCCGGCTCTCCCATGAAGTAGGGTGAGGTGCCCAGATCAGATGGTCGAATTATTTATTTATTATTTATTTACAATATTTATATAACACTCCCCATTGAAAATTTCAGAGCAGTGTACAAGATAAAATAAAATAAAAACAGAATAAAACACTTTAAAATAGATTTTAAAAGAAGCAAAATATACAGTAATCTGTGGCTAGTCATTAAGGAAAGGCTTCCTGGAATAATGACGTTTTCAGAAGACGCCAAAAGGAATACAAAGTTGGCGCCTGCCTGACCTCCAGAGGCAGGGAATTCCACTGGAGGGGGGCTACCACACAGAAGGCTCTTCCCCTGGTGGACTCCAGTCGGAGGATTGGTCTATGTGGAACCACCAGGAGCAGGCCCTTGGATGACCTCAGTGACTGGGCAGGTTGGTAGGGGAGAAGGCGCTCTTTCAGGTATCCTGGTCCCAAGTTGTTTAGGGCTTTGTACACAAGTCCAAGGCCTGGTAGTGAATGGGCAGCCAGTACAGTTCCCTCAGCAGAGGAGCGGTGAATTGCAGTGGGGCTCTTGCATGCAATGGGGGAAGGGGTGCAATGCAGAGGCAGCGGGAAGAGGCATGATGCGGCACTGACACCACGCGTTCCCTCCCGCCTCAGGCGGCAGGAAAGCTTGGACTGGGGCTTCACTCACTTCACTTCATTTGGTGGGGGCACCTGGAGGAAGGCCTGTGAGGATGAATTTAGAGTCTGGGCAAGTATATATGGGCGGAGACAACCCTTCGGTTTGACTCAAGGCGGTGGATGTTTCCACATGGAGGGCTCCTTATGCAGCCATGCCAGATTTTTTGGTACAAAGAAAAATGACTGAACAAGCAATGGGAAAAGAAGAGAGAGTTTTGGGTGAAAGATGGATTCATCTGGACTACCTGTAAAATTCTGTGAAGAAGGCAGGCGTATTGCACATTAGAGGTCTTGTCTGGAAGCACCCACTGTCTCTGAGCAGGCACAGAGTGCCTTTCCCTCACCAAACAAGGCTGGCCCTCAGCCACTAGGAATCAGCAGTCAGTTCTTTCAGGCTTGAGAGCGCCGTGCCAGGGCTTCTGAAACCCCGGAATCTCTCCTATTTCTTCTTGTTTAAAAATTAAACTCTAGAAGTCAGGGCGCTTCTGGGTTCTAACAAAGCAGGGGTAAAATGGTGGCTAACAGGACAACCCTGTGCATATTTGCTTGGAAGTAAGTTACTTCATCTGCATAAAGATGCGTAGGTTGCACTTATGAGCGAGAGTTTCCAGTAGGGAACTCCTCGATTCAAATCTCTCATCAAGCATAAATTTACCATGGCAAGCTATTATTATATTTCCAACCTCCACTCCCTCAATCTGGAACATGGGCATAATAATGCTGATCAAGCTTACAGGATAGTAAGGACTGTTGAGATATTTATTTTGTTTTTGTTTTTAAATCGCCACAAATTTGGTGGCGACGGGCGCAATCCTATGCATATGTAGACGGGAAAAGTCTTAAAACTTTCAGCCTGCCCCAGCTAGCATGCTGGGAATTGTAGGACTTTTCTCTGTCTAAACAGGTGTAGGATTGCACCGTAAGACTATTTAGTGTGGCATCGAGACTCCCTTGAGTGCTGGGAGTAGGATCTGGAGACCCAGGTTGAAATCCCCACTTGGCCATGAAGCGGAGTGGAGGACTATTGGTCAGTCACCATCTCTCACCCTAACCTACCCCCACAGGGTTGCTGTGAGACTTAAGAGGCATGTCTACACCTGTGAATCCATGTGCAGCCTAAGATTTTTGGTGGAAGGGTGGGATTTTATTTTATTTTAAAAACCCCAAATAAATAAAATTTAAGAACATAAGAAGAGCCCTGCTGGATCAGACCAAGGGTCCATCTAGTCCAGCACTGTGTTCACACCGTGGCCAACCAGCTGTCGACCAGGGACCCACAAGCAGGACACGGGTGCAACAGCACCCTCCCACCCGTGTTCCCCAGCAACTGGTGCACACAGGCTTACTGCCTTGGATACTGGAGGTAGCACATAGCCATCAGGGCTAGTAGCCATTGATAGCCTTCTCCTCCAAGAATTTATCCAACTCCCTTTTAAAGCCATCCAAATTGGTGGCCATTACTACATAATTTCACCATGTGCTGCATCAAGAAACACTGCCTTTTATTTGTCCTGAATCTCCCACCAATCAGCTTCATTGGTAATAGTTGGTTTTAAATTATATTTATTTTCTTTTGTTCTTTTAAATCTTAAAAACCTCTTTGGGACGGCAAATGGGGCGACTGAAGTGTGTTCAAGAAGCACCGTCTTGCTAATTGTCCCGTTTCTCTTTCTCTCCCTCGCTCCCTCCCTCCCGCTCCCTCGTCCTCAGAGTTGTCCGAATGTTTTATGGTGAATGGAGCCGATTACCGGGGCTCACAGAACAGGACTTCGCCGGGGAGCACAGGGCGGCCTTGCCTCTACTGGAACCAGACGCGGGAGCATGCCTACAACACGGCCAAGTATCCCCACGGGGAGTGGGGGCTGGGCAGTCACAACTATTGCCGGAACCCGGACGGCGACGTTCAGCCCTGGTGTTACATCTCGGAGAACGAGGAAGGGATCTACTGGAAGTACTGCGACATCCCCACCTGCCACAGTGAGTGCAGGAGGCTGGGCAAGCAGTGTGTGTGTTTAGGGTTGTCAGTCAGCAACGGGTAGGTACAAACATTTGCTCCGGTCAGTAGGAGAGTTTGATCAAAGCTGGATGCAGTGTTGGCTCTGGTTTTTTGAGGATCCTTGGAGGAGACCCCCTCAATGGGGCCCCCTGCCTCAGAGTGTTTGCCTCCTCACCGCAGCGGACTGGTTTGGATTTCCATGAATCCGACCGGCAGATTCGGCAGCGGACTGGTTTTCCCAAGTCACACAGATGCCATGGACTTGGCGAACCGTTGTTGTTGTTTTACTTTCCAGAATTTTGCGGAGATTTAGTTGTAGAAAAGGGGGGAACCGAAAATGCACATTTCCCAAGTCTAAAGAATGAAACTGTGCATTTTGGGGAGGATTCATACATTTCGGGAGAGGAGGTTTTCCGCATTTTGGGAAGCGTGAATTTGCTCAGTTGTGAATTTGCGCAAATTTCGGAAATTGGAAAAAAACCCTGATTCCATCAATGGGCAGACGACGGAATAACAGCTCCTGACAAAATGCAGATGGAACAGATTTTGCAAAATCCATACATCTCTAATGCCAGCTCTTTAATTCCTTTGCATCCTTGCTCAAAACTAGGGCTGGCCTAAGATAGTTTGCTACCTGAGGTGAAAGAGAAGTGCCTCGTCCCCGTTTCAGGTACAGGAGCCAACTAATCTAGCTGGTCGTACCTTACTTCAGCACTGGCAATGAGACCGCATCCTCCACCGCACCTGAGGAGAGCAATTTAGGGGTGCAAGGCAGGCCGCATGTTGACACACCACTCCAGACTCCCTGACCTTGCTGTCACTTGCTGTCACTCCGCCTGGAGGCTGCTCATTGCCCACCCACAACAAATGCTGCACTGCGGCAATAGTGTCGCAGCGTGCATCACGTGAACAGAGCAAAGCATGCACATGCGCAAGACCTGCTGGGATGCCCAGCTGCCTGCCTGCTTGATTAGTCAGGGCACTTTCCCAGTGGCACTTTCTGTAATGCTCTGGGAGAAGATGTCAGGGCGAGAAAGCCAGCCAGCCCAAGGGAGCAAAAAGCAAGCATCAGTAGTGCTGGAGTGCCGTCTCAGGAGGATGGAAACAACTGTAAGGTTGCTGCCACCCTCTGCATCTCTGCCGCCTGAGGCAGCCAGCTCACTATACCTAACGATAGAGCTGGCCCTGCATCAGACACACCTTTTCTGTGAAGACTATGGTACAATGCTTTACTCCAGCCTTCCCCAGCCTGGTGTCCTCCATATTGACAATAACTCCCATCATTCCTAACCTTTGGTCATGCTCGCTGGGGCTGATAGGAGTTATAGTCCAAAACATATGAAGGGCACCAAGTCGGGAAAGCCTGCCTGAGTCCCCCATAGCCCAAATAGATCTTTCTGAAGAGGGTGTTCCATAACGGAGCGTCACCATCCAAATAGTCTCTTCCTTAGTCGCCACCTGCCTCATACCTGCGCAGGTTCAAAACAGAGTAGTAGGCAGCCTTTTGGATCTACTGGAATATAGCATATATTTTATTTATTTATTTAAGTGAAAAGAACGATCATTTATACGCATTAGGTGACATGGATCATACTGGCCAACTCAGATTTAAGCTCTTTCGGTTTTGCATTGTGTTATGCTGCTATTCCCCACCCCCCTCCACACACACACACACACACACACACACACACACCATTTCCGACTATGTGGCTGACTAGGAGAGGGGCAATCTTGTAACTGGACTCCTTTGTTGTTTCCTCCAGTGCCCGGTTATGTCGGCTGCTTCCTAGACTCCGGGACTCCCCCAGCGCTGAGTGGCAGCAGTGGGACCTCCACCAAGCTCACGGTGCAAGTTTGCCTCAGCTTCTGCCGCAAGCGAGGATATAAGGTAAAGCCCTCTCTCAGCTGTGGGCATCACAGGGTTTGGAGGGCCCTCGGGCAAAGCAGCCTCCACGGGCCTAGGGATGGAAGGACTCGCTCGCTTTGGCGGATGCTCACTGAGCCACCGCCTGCTCCTGGCACTGCACGAGGTTCTGGTCGGCCTGGCGAGCACCTGACGAAGGCGTGCCCCCCACCCAGTTCTCTTAGCGAGCCACCGTTTTCCACAACAGTGGCAGCTCGGGGTTTTCCGGGAAGATAATGTTATGTAAATGCCCCCTTTATGGCCACTAATAAATGCTCCATTCACGCCTGTAATGTTGCATAAGTGGCCCCTTTAATGCTACTATTTACATAATATTACCTTTTTAGAAACCCCCGAGCCGCCATTGTATGCAAAATGGAAGGTCACTAAGGAGGTGGGCAGCTGCTGGGTTCTTGCCGAGCTGCGGGGGACTCGATGAGTGGGTCCATGAGCACCCCATGGTTCAGCAAGTGGGGTCCAGGAGGGCCAGAGCGGGGGAGTCTGTCGGACCCTACGCCCCATGGACTTTCGAGACATCCCTAAATGGGACCTCTCCCTCCGTGGGTCTACCTTCTCGCCACCATTCTCACCAGCTGGTCTTGCTCCTCTCCCCTCCCTCATCATTGCTACCACTGGCTTGCTCGGCAGGCAGGAAGCAAGTGAGCAAGTAGGCTGTTACATCAACTGCTCCTCCTTCTCAACGTCATTGTACATTCAGAGCCTACGAAACCTTTATTGTGCACTCATGATTCCTTAGTTAATCATAGTTTGCGGGTCCTTTACACAACATCTTCCTCCTCCAGGGTCTCTCCCATGCTTTGCAACTATTTTAGCGGGGGGTGGGATTTCTAACGAGGAAAGTCTGGTATTATTTGTGAATGGCAGGATAAAGCCTGGTGTGATTGCGTAATTCCACTGCACCACAGCGCCACCTAGCGCTTGTGTAATGGAACATAAGGAAAAGAAGAGAAAGAACCCCCTCCAATGGGGGTGGCGGGAACATATAAAGGAGCCTATTTTAATCATGCAAATAATTCGGAAACAGAAGCCTCGGTAACGTGGCGGGTTAAAAGCCTCACGTGGAAAAGCCCTCAGTCTATACATCTGTCTTCATTGATCCATGCTGCGGAGCCCGTTTTCCCTTTTCCTGATCCGCCTTGCACCCTTCCGTGACTCCTGCCCCGTGAAAGGAACGGGGACCTTTGAGCACATCAAACCCCTTCTCTGTTTCCAACCTATCTGCCTGTTCCTCAGCTCTGAGCGATGGGGAGCACGGCCATCCAGGCAGCATTTGTTTTGGCGTTCCGGGCGATCAGTTTTTATTGGCGCAGTAAATGCACAGTTGTTAGCCATTTGTTGCGCTCGGTTCGGACGTCCGCCCTGGTGGTTATGCTTCTGTTCCAGGGATCCTGCGTTTTCTGATCATGACATGCGCTGGGTTTTGTTTGGTTTTTGTACCTGGGGAAATGAAAATGCCGTTCCGTTTGCCCTCCGATTATGATATCCATTTGGTCATTCTCCCAGCAAGCGTCTAGTGCCCGGGGCCCTTAGAGATATTTTGGGCTCTTTCCCTGGTTTTCAGCTGTCGTTGAAGTAAGAAAAAAAATAAAAGCATGTCTCCCAACTCCCCAGCCCTGATATCTATGGAAATGTAAGGAAAGGCTGCAGTTAATATCCTATCCTGTGACCCTATTGCTAAATAAGAAATAAACCCACCCCTACTAAACAATCTAGGGGACTCCAGATGTTCTGAACTACAACTCCCTTAATCCCTTACCATTGCCCATGTTGGCTTGGGCTGATGGGAATTGTAGTCCAAAATATCTGGAGGGCGGTAGATTGACTACCCCTTGGGATGACTGGCCAGAGCTTCAGCACTTTAATTTAAAAAAAAAAAATCTGAAGAAGGTACCGTATTTTATTACAATAATTGAATTAAAGAACTGGTTTTCATTTAAATATATTCATTTTATATGTAGTTTTTATTGTACTGTTTTGCATTAATTTATGCTCCATCCACCAAGTTCATTTCATCACCCAGTCTCAACTGTGGTCCTGCCCTGCCCTGCAAGCACCTATTGGCCACTGCCTGTGATGCGGTTGGCGCTGCAGCTCCCACACACTCAGTCCGTGGTGTGATTTTTCTTTTTTACATTTAATTTGAGTTATAATTTATTTTTAAGTGCCTTACCTGAGACTGAGGTCTTCCCCACTTTCCCAGTCCAACCATTGGTAGCATTCATTACCAATTTAAAAATATTGTAAAATTCACCCCAAAGCCTTAATAGAAATATTGACCCCAGTCCAGAGAACATCACAGGATAGGTTTTTTTTAGAGAGTTGAAGGCAGTTTGAAAGAGCTAACCTGCTGTCCATGATATCTACATGCACATTAACCTCTGGCAAATAGGTTGTATTGTTTCAAAAACCTACAAAACCTATTGGACCAGGGATAAAAAAAAGGGGGGCGGGGAAGAAATATATGTGTACACCCAAGGAAGTGAAACTTCTCTTAAAATACTTTCAACATACTTGATCCAGAGCCTCACTTTCTCTGGATCAAGGCCCATTTATTATTGTCATTCTACAATTCACAATCTCAGCCATGCAAATCACAAATGTAACAGGCACTTCCTAGAGACAGATCCACCTTCCGCACAAACACTGTCTTTCTCTTTCTCCTCTGAAGTTTGCTGGGGTAGAAGCCGGTTACGCATGTTTCTGTGGCCATGAAGGGGATGTCCGGCGTAGCCAGCCAGTGAGTGCTGTGGAATGTGACCAAGTGTGCTTTGGGAAGTCCAGCGAGCTGTGCGGAGGGGATGGGAGAATCGGTATATACAATGGTGAGTGTGAAACACCCACACTGGGTTTAGCGTTTTAAACCTTTTTTTTTTTTTTGGCAAAGATTTATATACATCTGATGTGTATGCATGGTGATATAACTATATCCACTGAGATAAAGAGAAGGTTCTTTTCCCCTCTCCCATAATACTAAATGTGGGGAGGGGGGTCACACAGTGAAATCGGGCAGTAGGTTTAGGATTAACTTCAGGATACTTACACAGAGACAAAACGCCGGGTATAGATATATCTGGGTTTCACTGCAGGAGTGTGAAATCCCAGACACTCTAGGTGGCAGTGTTGAGCAATGTCAGAATACACAGTGCTGCAGTGGGTAACATGTGGGCCTATGGTGGCTCTTTCCGTCCCTTTTTATGGCCCTGGCCGGCCCTCCCCTCTGCTGTACTCATGGCAGCAAATTCCTGGGAGCTTCCTGAAAGTGCAATTTTGCTTTAAAACAAGGTGCGTGCTCCATATGTGCCCTGTTTAACAGCAAACTCATAGTTTTTTGTTTTGCTGCGCACCACTGAATTTCAGCAGCAAATTCAGCAGCGTGCCATTGATCAGGAGGGCAGCCCACAGTGGTAGGGTGACCATATGGAAAGGAGGACAGGGCTCCTGTATCTTTAACAGTTGCATAGAAAAGGGAATTTCAGCAGGTATCATTTGCATGCCTGCAGCACCTGGTGAAATTCCCTCTTCATCACAACAGTTAAAGCTGCAGGAGCTATACTAGAGTGACCAGATACAAAAGAGGACAGGGCTCCTGCAGCTTTAACTGTTGTGATGAAGAGGGAATTTCACCAGCATGCATACACATGACACCTGCTGAAATTCCCTTGTTAAAACAACTGTTAAAGATACAGGAGCCCAGTCCTCCTTTTCATATGGTCACTATACCCATTGGGTTCTGGGATGAGGGGAATTGAAATTGCCAGCCCCTGATATTAGGGGTTTGCCAAGGGCAGATAAAAGGAAGTGCATCTTCACTTAGTGAATAATTAAGGCTGCAATTCTGTACACATTTATCTGGGAGAAGGTCGCACTGAATTTAGTGGGACTTACTATTGAGTAGACAGGCACAGGCTTGTCATGTATCTTATGGAATTCGCTGCCACAACATATGGTGAAGCCTCCCAAATCTGATACCGTTAAATCAGAATTAGACCGATTTGTCATGGTGTAGAGCTCTATCCGACGGCTCTTAGCTATGATGGCTACAGAGAAGCTTCATGTTTTCAGAGGTACTATGCGCTCTGTGTGTGTGTGCATGTGCACTTGTGATCGTATTTTGCAACAGGGAGCTAAACATTTATGAGCGTCAAGGGAAGAGTCCTGATTAGGAATAGGAAGAATGCATTGGGAAAGTGCTTTCGCGTATTTCTGGGTTTAGAAAAGAAAGACTTTCCCAAGCTGCTTCCAAAGTGGATATCATTACGCCCCCGTTCTTCTGGTTTCATGTTTACAACATCTGGATTGCATTTAATTATTTATTTTTAGCCAGCAGTGGTTTTCTAAAGGTTTTTTTTTCTGTTTTCCTGTTTTTTCAGACACAGTTGGGTTGTTTTCTTTTCCAGTTTTGACTCTGATGGATGTTAAAGCGTGGTGTCTCAGTTTAACAGTTTGGTTTTTCTCTTCTTTTTTAAATTGGTTTTAAACAACAGCAACAGCAGCAGCAGCAAGACTTGGCATTTATTTATGCGGCGCTTTTTGGGCACCACACACGTTGTTTCAGACATCTTTACAACAATGTCTGAATTATATTATTACAGTACAACTAGTATATGGCTTAATATTATTAGAGAATGCTATGATACTATTATGCTATAACTGTATTGTACAGTTTGATCATCCATTTGCCAGAAGAACTTATCATAATGGATAATAATGCAATCACAGAAGATAAGGCTATCAGTGGCTACTAATTATGATGGCTGGCTATTACCTCCTCCAGTAATGGAGGCAGTATGCTGGGGAACATGAGGAGGAGGGTGCTATGATATTCACATCCAATTGGGACATCTAGTTAGCCATTGTGGAAACAGAATGCTGGATAGGATAGGACTTTGGTCTGATCCAGCATGTTCTTTTTTTAAATATGGTTTTATTTTATTTCATTTTTCACATTTTTATCTCATCCTTTCTCACAAACAAGTAGCTCAAGTCCCACCTTATCCTCACAATAACCCTGCGAGGTAGGTTAGGTGAGAGCTATTGAACACCCTAAAGGTCACCCAGGATTACCCAGTGAGCTATGAACCGCCCAAGGAGCTTCGGCTATTGGGCGGTATAAAAATGCAATAAATAAATAAGCTTTGTGACTGAATAAAGATTTGAACCTGGCTTTTTACCCACTGTACCACATATCTTTCTATCTGCTAAATATAAAATAAATACATACATAAATATAATGTTTTGTATTAGTGCTTCCCTGAGTTCTAATAACTAAGGTACACCTTTTTTTTCTGAATTAAAACTGGAATCATAGAATCATAGAATAGTAGAGTTGGAAGGGGCCTATAAGACCATCGAGTCCTACCCCTTCTCAATGCAGGAATCCACCTTAAAGCATCCCTGACAGATGGTTGTCCAGCTGCCTCTTGAATGTCTCTAGTGTGCGAGAGCCCACAACCTCGCTAGGTAACTGGTTCCATTGTCGTACTGCTCTAACAGTCAGGAAGTTTTTCCTGATGTCCTGCCGGAATCTGGCTTCCTGTAACTTGAGCCCATTATTCCGTGTCTTGCACTCTGGGAGGATCGAGAAGAGATCCTGGCCCTCCTCTGTGTGACAACCTTTCGAGTATTTGAAGAGTGGAGTCACACTTCATTCTCAGGCCCTAGCTAGACCTAAGGTTTATCCCGGGATCGTCCTGAGGTCGCCCCTGCCTGCTCCCGGGATATCCTGTGTGTCATTTACATGAACAGGGATGACCCTGGGATGATCCCGGGATAAACCTTAGGTCCAGCTAAGGCCTTACACCCACAAAGTTTTTTCCCTGCCCCCATTTAAAGTGCATCTGAATAAGGAGTCCACCAACTGTGTATCTGAGTGATTCGCTGTTCTGGGCCTGGCCATTTCTTTTGACAGCAGGTAATGCCACATTGTCTCTGCGTTATTGGTGAAAAAATTAATGCTGAAGCCGATTAGACGAGGATAAGATCAGAGTGGGGAATCACACAGAGATGTAGTAAGCAGCCTCCTCTAGGACTGGGTCATTCTACTGCAACAGGAATGGTCAAACAATCCAGTCTCGTCTCACATAACTTTGTAGCAGTATTAATGTTCTCCAGTTGGAAGGAGGCTAGGCCAGAACAGAGAATCACTCAGAGACTCAGCAGGCACCATCCCCTGTGGAGAGAGCACTTTGGGGCCTACAAATAAATGTGATTGAGTTCCCATAGCTCACCAATAGTTTGGGGTTAAAGTACAGTGTATTTTCTTAGGCTTGCTCACCCCCACCCCCCAGACTTTGTTTCAGTTGCCGCTGCAGCCCCTGACCTGATCTGCAGTGAGTCGAGCCTGCCTGTGGATTTTCTGGGAAAGTTTTGTGTGCATTTTTGGAAGGTTCTGCAATTACAGTCGAATTTCTGCAAATTACGGCTGAATTTGCAGAAAATTCATGAATTATGGACAAATTTCGCCACAATTTGTGCAAATTTGGGGAAAACAGCTTGCAGCTTGGCTCAGTGACACAAAGCAAGTCATACATGCTCCAGAACTCTGTCGAGCCAAAAACGGAACGAATTTCCTAGCAACAGACATCCCTGTCAACAGCCGAATGGCAGCATTGACTGTAAGCCACCAGAGCTGAGTGGAGCATCTCAGCTATGGCTCCCAGCAGTCAGCCTCAAAAGCAATGGTGTACTGGAGCCAGGGCTCCCAGGTGTGAAGGACTGTGACTTTTTGGTTAGCAGGGGCAACGGTGGTGCCTGCCAGCCCCCTTAGGCTCCCTGGTTTTCTCTGAGCTTAGCTGCAATCCCCACATTAGCTGTTGTGTGTATATGTGTGTGATGGATTTTCCCAGCCATAAGATATTGTTGTGAGCTCTCCCCTAACGCAGACACACACACATATAAATATGGGTCATCAGCTGAGCTACTTGCATTTTTGGACACCCCTTGGGGGACGGAGCTATAGGGACTGTCAGGATGAGCACCTGCAGTTGCATTTTGAAGAGCCGATCGCCAACAATGGGAGAGTTAAATCAGAGAAGTGTGCAATGTGTGAGTAGACCACTAGGTGGCGATGCTCACCCAGGTAATGAAGCAGCCGCTCCTGTCCGCGGCACTTGCTTTGGGCCGGGAGCAATAACTCCGTTGTAGCTCTCCCCTCCCCTCATCTATGAACTGCTTTCCTTGTTGTAAGGAAGTGGCTGCTGAAAAGTCCTGAGTTCAAGTCTTGGCTCAGTCAAGCACTGACTATTTGGCCTTAGGAAAATTGATCTCTTACAGCCTTCACCTCCCCATCTGCAATCATACTGGTTTACAGCAGGGATGAGAACTTTTCTTCTGTCAAGGCTGCATTTCCTTGGCGGAGGGATGGGGGCAGTATGTCAAGGACCACCTGCCTGTGGTGGGCAGGGTGGTAGCCAGTGGAGGGTGGGGCCAGAGCCATAAGTGGGTGGAGCCATCCCCTTCCTACCACCCCTTTTCTTTCTGCCACCCCTTCTCTCTCTCTCTCTTCCACCCCTTCTCTCTCTCTTTCTTCCACCCCTTTTCTCTCTTTTTCTGCCACCCCTTTTCTCTTTCTCTTTCTGCCACCCCTTCTTTCTCTCTCTCTTCCACCCCTTCTCTCTCTCTTTCTTCCACCCCTTTTCTCTTTCTCTTTCTGCCACCCCTTCTCTCTCTCTGCCCCTCCCTTTTATTTCTTTCTGTAACCCCCTTTTCTCTCTCTCTCTCTCTCTCTCTCTCTCTCTCTCTCTCTCTCTCTCTGTGTTTTCCTCCTCACTCAGCAAGCTTCTAAGGAAGTGACAGATTGCTCTTGCCAGAGATCTGAACTGATCATTTGCAGAGGGCTTTTGGAATGAGTCCTAGCACTGCAGGTTGCCCAACTCTGGTTACAGGGTGGCTGTAGGCAACCTTGAAACACACAATCATCTCGTGCATTGTTTGTACAGTGTGTACTTTGAACACTCTAAAGTGTTATATCTGTTAGGGCTGCCACCCACTTAAAGTTGTTTTATTTGATTCATTGATCAATGAATACATTTGCACATGAGAAAATGAACAGGAATTCTCAAGAAAGAAGCATACTTTCTGTGGTTGTACATAATGCATACATTCTCCAGAAGAGGCATGACCTTACCAGAGACATCCCCTCCTCTTTCGCTCACAAATGGGAATGCCTCTTCCAAGGTGGTGCTTGCTTGATTAAACACGGACACTTCTTTTGTCGACCAAGTTGTCTTCCCATCAACAAACCTCATTGACTAAACGTCTCAGCCCTAATATTTCTTGCAATCATGTTCTCACATCCTTTCCCGCTTCTTTCCTACCCCACAGTATCCATGGGGGCCTGTCAGGGAAACTTCAGTGAATCCTCTGGAGTGATCTACTCTCCGCAGTTCCCAGACGACTATGAGGCTGACAGCAACTGCAGCTGGGCCCTGCGCCCGCCGGGCTGCGACTCCGTGGAGCTCACCTTCCGGCTCTTTGACGTCCACGACCCCAATGACCGCCTGGAACTACGGGACGGGCACAGCAACCTGGTGCTGGCCCAGTTTGATGGGCGCCGGAGGCCGGGGGCTCCCCTGCTCTTCCCCACCGATTACCTGCTCCTCTCCTTCCAGTCGGACCAGCTCCTTCAAGGCCAGGGCTTTGCCATCTTGTACAGAGGTACGCGCTGAGACCTTGCCCCGACGCCGCGAGGTAGGGCAGGCGGAGAAGACCCGTTCCCCCTGCGTTGAGTAATGTTGGCCTGGTTCTCAGGGGGACGTCTCTTTCTGGGATCTGAAAGGGACGCCGCTTCCAGAGGGAGAGGGGGGCAGAAAAAAGCTTGGATGGGGGCAACTCTTCAGCCGCAACAATAGCAGAAGCAAAAGGCCTTTGTCCCTAAAGGGCTGCAGCTGACTGGGAGAGAGGGGTGTGTGCTGAGCACCGGGCCGCCTTTGAACTCCGAGGCTGGGCCCAGGGCCTGCCAAGCGTTCCCTGGAGCTCGGAGCTTCAGAGTCTCTAATTAGAAACAATTGGTTCCACACCTGCACGGGGAGAAGGAATGTCTCTTTGAACTGGGGCCCTGGGAACCAGGAAGGTTTCTTTTGACTGCCGCTGTCAAGCCCTGCAAGTGCGTTACCTGCACTTACTCACCCTGCCCCTGGCTACCGCGCCTTTGAAATAACAAGCCAATGGCCTGCACGCAACCCAACGGGTTAATTATGGGCAAGTTTCTCCTGACGTCCCTTTGAGCCCCTGTGTGGCCCCAGGGCATGTAGCCAAAAATGTTTGTGATGGGGGGAGAGCTAAGGGGGGGTGTTGGAGGTGTGCGGGGAGATAGAATAAATGCAAGCCAGCAAGAACCTAAACACCAGTGGCCAAACATGTTGTGGGACAATTGTAGTAAATATTAATAACAGGGCCGGTGTCAAAGGTAAGCATGGTTGGGCATAGGCCGATGGCCCACAGCCCAACAGGGCCCATTCATAAGAGCCCCCCTGGAGTTGCACCTCCTCTTTGCCATGGCAACCTGTTTGTTCACGTGCCTCTCGCTCTGGTGAGGAGGAGGAGGAGGAGGAGGAGGAGGAGGAGATGCTGCGACCTACTTGCTCCCTGGCTCTCTGCCTCTCAAGCAAGCAAGGGGTAGCAATGATGAGAGAGAGAGAGAGAGAGAGGAGGAGGAGGAACAAGAGCAGCGGTGGCAGTGATGCTGAGAAGGTAGATTCACGCAAGGAATGGGGCCGTTGAGGGCGGCTCTCCCAAGGGCCCTCCAAAACTTGAAGATGACACTGATTAGTGCTTGGTTATCTAGGGTGACCGTATGGAAAGGAGGACAGGGCTCCTGTATCTTTAACAGTTGTATAGAAAAGGGAATTTCAGCAGGTGTCATTTGTATCATGCATGGAGCACCTGGTGAAATTCCCTCTTCATCACAACCGTTAAAGCTGCAGGAGCCCTGCCCTCTTAACGAGATACAAAAGAGGGCAGGGCTCTTGCAGCTTTAACGGTTGTGATGAAGAGGGAATTTCACCAGGCGCTGCATGCAAGATACAAATGACACCTGCTGAAATTCCCTTTTCTATACAACTGTTAAAGATTCGGGAGCCCTGTCCTCCTTTCCATACGGTCACCCTAGGTTATCCCAATTCCTCTTCATTCATTGACCATTGGTTACCTTCTTACTGAACTATGGTGTAGAATACTGCCTATGTCCTTTTCTTTATATCACTGCCCCCTCTGCTCCCACATCCCACTAGAAAGTAAGTTTGTGTAAGAGAGCATTTAAAGTCTGAGCTGAACATTCAGGGGAGAAGCCTAGAGTCACCCGGATAGGGATGAGGTCATTTCAGGCTGCAGGGCTGAAGGACTGGCGTGAGGGCCGGCTCAAGGCATTTTGCAGCCTGAGGTGAAAGAGCAAATGGTGCCCATCCCCACCGCCAAGTCAAGGTACGTAAGGGCCTGCCAAGTCATTCTGGCAACTAAAGCAGAAAATCCCACAAGCTCCTCCCCCGCATTTCCTGCCTGGCAGTAATAATATAGCGATCATAAATTAAATTATTGGCAATTTGCTGCTCTTATGTGACACCCCAAATCAGCTGCTTGAAGCAGACAGCTCACTCTGCCTACTGATAGGGCCAGCCCTGCTGGGGGTTGTTGTGTGGGAAGGATCACACCTTCCCTTTGGTTTCCCATTCCCACTCCTTCCTTTGGGATGTCATGTGTATATACATATGCAGCGCCTTTATCCTGAGCATACTAGGCATCTACTCTGCCTAGGGTGGCCACAGGAATGAATCACCACATAGGAGGACAAAAGGACAGCGCAGATTTGGATAACATATCCTAATTCGTAGGTATTTGATGTAAATTTGGAAACAATTACTACAATTGAAACAGAAATACAATGGTGGGGAAGACTGGGATCAGGGGGTTTCCTATACGAGGCATTTATCATTCCCTACTAAGCTGTTGGTGGGTTCTTTCGATGACCGTGTGGCCCTCCAGTTTTGCTTCTTTGTCTAACAAGCACTTTCAACAAGTTTTTTAGAGCAGGGGAAAAGTGGCATTTAATTGTGAAAGCGAAAAAAGCATAGTTTCCTCTTGTGTATTTGTACTGTTCTGCTATACTCCAGTGCCACCTATAAATTATGCATCAGAAAACCAGGAAAGGTGCCTCATCTAGAATTTGGATCTCAATTCTGTGACAAAAACAAAACTAGATGTAGCAACCTTGTGTAGAAAAACTCAGTTTTCTGTCCAAGTGCTAACTGTGGATGAGCAATTTCTAGGCCCCTACTGCTCTCTCTTCTTATGGCTCTTTATTATCAAACTGGACTTTAAAAATAGAAGATGTCTTCAAATAAAGCAGACTTCCTTAACCTGATACTCTCCAGTGGTGTTGGACTACAGCTCCCAGCAACCCCCAGCCAACATATAGTCCAACACATCTAGAGGGCACCAAATTGATGAAGGCTGAAATGGAGGACTGTCCTCTAACAGTGATTAAAACAGGACTGTAAAGTTGGAAACATGGCCACCAGGCAGAGACGGGCTTTTCCCAGACCTGCTCGAAGTCTGTCGGGAGCCTCAGCAAAGTGCCTGCTGGTGGTGGCCCACCCCCTCACCTGAGCTGGTGGGCTGAGCTGGTGGGAACTGCCATTTTAATTTCCCACAATGCTCTGGGGCAATGCTACTTTGGGGGCATGCTGGGAAATTTAGACATTGGTTGCCAGACCTAGCTATCTGTTGCTAGTCAGAGTGCTGCATTATTATTTTTTAAAGTGGGGCAGCCCAGGGGCAGAAGTCAGCGGTGGGCCCTGAAATAGGCCTAACAGCTGTCTGAGAGAGGCCTACCTAGGCCTGGCCCTGTTACTTGAAATGCCAGGAGTTGACCCTTCTGCATGCAAAAGGGCTTTTTTTTACTTTAAAGGTGTTGTTTCTTAAATTAATTTTGTTTTATATATAGATATAATTCTGTTTACATTTCCATCCCACCCTACCTACAAATAATTCAGGGTACCACACATGGTTCTCCCTCTCCTGGGCCCCATTTTACCCTCAGAACACTCCTGTGAGGAGATAAGGCTGAGAGGTTATAAGTGGCCCAAAGTCACTCTATGAGCCTCATGGCTTAGGCTTGAAAGGATTTGAAACCATGTCTCCCTTGGCCCAGTTGGATACTCTGATCACCGCATTACTCTGGCTTCTCCCCAAGTACTAGGGCAAGTTTTGTGTCTAAGGCCACAACTAGACCTAAGGTTTATCCTGGGATCATCCAGGGTTTGCCCCTGCCTGAGCATTGGATCCCCTGTGTGTCACCTAGATGAACAGGTTTGACCCCTGGATGATCCAGGGATAAACCTTAGGTCTAGCTATGGCCTAACAAGCCACGGCCTTTATAAGGCAGGTCAATGATCCAGTTTTCAATGGAAATGAACATTAGTAGCACTTGGTGTGCGCAATGGGCAAACATGCCACGGCAGGCGTTCCCAGCCAATTGCCTTCCAGACTGCAACTCCCACGTTGACGAAGGGTGTATCAAAGGCTTCTCAAAAGCAAGACCTAGTTTGAGTCAGTGTTTATCATGGCTGAGTCAGGGTTTATCAAGATTCTGGTACCCAGAATCTTAATTAAGGTACATCTTGTTGTTCCTAAGTATAATAAATTAAACCACAGAGTTTGGGGGAAAGGGGAGTTTAAAATTCACTGTAAAGTCAATCCATGTTTCTGATTTCCATGCAGGAATGAAGGGTCCTTCGGTCAACATACGGACCCTGCCAGGCGATGGATCCCATCTTGTCCCGACCTCCTCTGATTGGCTGAACTCCACCTGGACCTACAGTGCCAGTGACTCCACCATTGGGGTAGGAGGTAAAGAACTAGGCTTCCCCTGAAGTTGCCACTTGTGCTAACCTGGCTGGCTGGCTCAGGGCAAAAGAGTCTCCCATGGGTCAGTTTCCCTCCTGGCAAAGGAACCTGTGGAGCTGGCTACCCTTTACATGCAAGAAAACCCAGACGGCAGGGTAGTTTTTTTAAAAAAAAGAACAAATGGCTGTGGGAGAGGGGGATTTAGAGCAGAGAAAAGCTGTGTGTGTGTGTGTTTATTTCTTTTTTCTACCTGCTATTTATCTATTCTGAAGAACCAGTTTTACTGAGGAACATGGTGTATGGGGCCCTGTTTCCCAGTAGAACTGGGAGTGCCGGGAAAGAGGGTGTGAGAAGAGTGTCACCCCCACGCACTTAATTTCAAAGGGCCCCACATCCCTTCTTTCCCAGTAAGATCACTGCAATGGGGAGGAGGTTCAAGCACCAATCTTCGGCAGGAGCTTTGCAGTTGTGTGCTTGTGAACATGTGTCTGTTTTTGCACATCTCGTGTGCAGCCCCCACCCTCCCACTCAATATGGTATGTGGCCCTGAACTATGCATGTGCAAACTTTTTAGCCCCCTCCTGGGGCTGCATGGGGCAATGAGTAATGGGGCAATTACTCATGGGGCAATGAGTAATCCACACATACCACACACTCCATATCCCCATGCACATCCACATACATTCTGCCCCCCCCATCTCTGTGCGCAGTACATGCAGAGGTTTAAACCTGCCCTCCCTGAACACTGTCACTGTGCCTCCTCCCAGCCACCCTCACTCACTTCTGCTATACAGCTGGGCAGCAAGGAACACAGGCAGTTTAAATCATGCTCCTGACAGCCTAGGAGTGTGATTGTGCCAGGGAAGAGGGCGCATGGGGATGACTGTTCTTGTGTTTCCTTCCTCCCCAGCACATTTATGCTCCCAACAGCCTGTCAGACACCTGTGGTGGGTGCAGTGGTGTAGGTGAGGAAATATAAGGAGGCAGCTTGGGAACCTGTGATGGGTTGCATAGCTTCCAAGGGCCGCCTGTAGCTCATAGACTGCCGGTTGCCCATGTGGGTTCTAAACCATTCTCCACGGCAGTTTCCTGCCACACACCCACAGGATTCCAGTGGCATGTGAATATATGATTGGCACTTTATGCGGGAGGGGAGAACACTACTTGGGGATCCCATTTGGAACTGAGAAATAGGTAGGGAAACACACACACTCACCTTCCACTTTCTTGCTCTAAATTTCCCTTTTCCTAAGTGGCTTCTCATTTAAAAACAAAACAAAACGTTGGGGATATTTCACACATCTTGCATATACTGTATATATAGAATACTCTGCTATTCTATGATTCTAGATTTCAATATGAACTGACCAGATCTGCACTTCCCAGGCTAATAATGTGTGAGTTAGAACTTAGTGATCTACCGGCTTTTGCACATTCCAAAATACCTTTTTAAAAATGTACAGTTTGGGAGAGAATATGTATTTAAATCCACAATCATCTATGTGCTTTTGTGTGGATTAAACATAATAATCGCAAATGGATGCAGAAGCAAGACATAATGGACCTATGGGTGAATACATGCAAAAGTGATACTGACAGAAAATAGAATGATTTTCCCATCTTAAATGTGTAGCAATTTGCCCAACTTGTGCCCATCCCTCTGTAAACGTTGCTGTGGTGCAATCCTGCCACAAAACCACCAGGGGTCACTCTTTTGTACTACAATGACCCCGTTCAGACAACATGCTAAACCATGCTGCTTAACCCCCAAATGGTTAATGGAATGCATTAAGGTTCATGTTTGTAGTCAGAGTTGGGTTAAAGGATATAAGAAATACTAAATAAATCTTCATTCTGGGCAAGGCCCCCTGCACTTTAAAAAAAACTAAAGGAAAAAACAACAATCAGGACTCTGCACGGAGGCTGCATATATTAGGCCAATATATTAGACCAGTTAAGCAAGTTTATGAATATCTGCTTGTTTTGCACATTTTTCCACTGCTAGCCAGGGGAACTGGAGAAAACGGGACAAAGCAACAAAAGCCTCCCTCCCATTTTGGTTTCGGCCAGAAAGACTGCTCGGTCCCCATCTTACCTGGCTTCTGCAGTTTTGCTAGACACTCCCCAGGCATTTTTACACCTATTTGTGCACTCACAGGGACTAGGAACATTAAAAATGAACAAATCAAGTTGCTCAGTTTTCTGAATGCTTGTGTGGCACAATCAAGGAACTGTGGAATGCACAGAGTCCGATGACATGCCTACATTTCTTGCCTGCCCAAGCAGACTCGCAAACACGCCCACAGACCAAGAACATCCCTTATTTGGGTTGTCACCACATCCTAAAAACTTCCACATAAATAAACTCCTCCTTGTACCGGCCAGACTAGCAAGCATTTAAATCAGTTGCCACCTTCTGTATTCTCACGGCTCCTCTTTTTGCAGCACCACACTGCCCTCCCCAACTCCTGGATGTTGAAATTACCTCATAAATTTCACACCACCCAGTGGGAAAGGCTTTGCAATTATGGACCGGCCTCCAAGGTGCTATCTTTCAGAGAAGCACTCTGGGGCTGCATTCCAGTGGTGGGTGGGGCCGAAGGCAAAATGGGCAGGGTAAAATATTACCTCAGATATCAGCCTATTTTAACGTAAAGCTCTTACTGCCAGTAACTAAGTATTAGAAGAGGCATTTCAATCTTTTAAAATGGGAGGGAGGGGAACGGCACAAAAGTTGAGAAACCAATAAACAGTACTCAGGGGAGACTGGGGCCCTGGAAGGGGGAGTTTGGGCCCACGAGCCTGAGGTTCAACACACCTGTTTTAACCTATCTCTTTTGGCCAAACCAGACAAGACTCTGAGTTTTGTGTTCATATCTGACATCTCCTTAATTGCTGAGGCAATTTGGATTTCCAAAGTAAACTGTCCTGTTCTCACACTATCATGGAGCCTTTATTTGTGCCATTAGGGAAAACGTATGAGTACTTCCACGTTTTCCCTAATGGGGAAAACAGAAATTTCCAGGGGTTGGTTTACATCTGGAAACTATGACAGGAGGGGATGGTTATCCTCCCCACAACCTCATGACACAATCCCAGTCCAAATTGTTCCCCATCTTTTACCTTTTCCACCCTTTCTAAAGAACTGCTTAAAAAAAAAAGAGAAATGTGTGATCTGATCATGGTTCTCCAGTGGAAGTTGGTGGCTCCGAAGTCAGTAGGATGGTCAATCCGCTCCACGTTTCAGTCAGAACCAATCAGAACTCTAAAGGAGCTTTCCAAAGTATGAAGCTTCTTCGGACTGGTTCTGATTGAAACCTGGGGTGGATTCACCACCCCACTGACATCAGAGTCATCAGCCTCCACTGTGGATCCCCATGAACTGGCTGGCTCTTCAGTGTTTTGGAATCTGCTTGAGACAGCAAATACAATAAAAATTTATATGAAATGCACAGGATGTCTGTCTTTACCAAGCAGGCAGTGGCCAGCACTTTACAAAGAAAACACACAGTAATGTAAGTGTAACGGAAGAATACCTCTATCATTTTTACAGCATATGAAAAGAGGGTTTCCCCCCCCCCCTTTAAAAGTGAGCCTGCAGGTGAAATCTTCACCATGTCTTGATTAAAACTTTGTAGTCACACTTTAGGAGAGTGGAGACAGGTACTGTAGAATTGCTTTGCAGATCCAGGACATTGACTGTCACCAGCAGCACTGGCCATTCCATGATTTAAGTTGTCTTCATATGGAAAATTGATGACTTCTTTTTCCTACTTTAACTTCTCTGGAGCTGGAGAGAGAGAGAGAGAGAGAGAGAGAAAGAGAGAGAGGAAACCAGTGCTGGGAGTGAGTACATTCTCTCAGCCACAGTAAGGGTAGAAAAAGACTTAGGCCTCATCTACACTAAGCAGGAAAGCGGTATGAAAGCGGTATATAAAAGGCATGAGACACACTACTGTTTTATAGAGGTATTGAAGTGCACTGACAACTGTTGGCGCCCGTTGACACATACCATACCACTTTCATACTGCTATATCCTGCTTGGTATGGCTCCTGCCTTTTATATACTGCTTTCATTGTGCAATATCCTGCTTGGTGTAGATGAAGCCTTATTCTGTAGAGAACAATCAAGCCTTCCATATAGAATTTTGGTGCAAGCATGTTGACTACAAATGGTGTCTTCTGTTCCTTTGTAACACAGCTTGGGTGATGTATACAGCCACAGGGACCTTCATCTTAGCCATCATCATCATCTCGTACCATCTGCGCAAGAGGTAGGTTGGGGTAGGGGAGAAACCTGGGAGATGTCCAGCGAAATCGGCTTGCTCCGGCATTTGCATCCCACTCTGGTTCTATCCCCTTCCCTGCCTGTCCATGCCAAAGGCAACTGTGAAGTTCATACCAGAGTGATCTGCCAACAGGTGGGGAAAGTGTGACCCGTTAGGTGCTGTTAGACTGGACAGCCAGATGTGGAGGGCCACATGTTCCCCAACCCTGGCGTACCCCATTGAGACAGAACATTAATAATACCTTACAGTTATATCCCTAATTGGACTTGTTTACATAAATATTGTATTTAAAGGTGTAGACTGAGGCAGCAGCAGCGGGGGAAAGGTCCCTTTTAAAGCAAAAAGCAAATTTGCTTCAAATAGACCCTTTTTCCAGCTGCTGTCATGGTTTCTCACTTTGAAAAGGAGCCTTTTTCTCCATTGCCACTACCGTGCTGCCAAATTTTTGATGGCACAGTGGCAGGGGTGGAACATATAATTTTATTGCCATAAACCAATGGCCACAAAGGCAACTGATTTGTGATTTGTCACATCACTTGTTTTCATCTATTAAACTTTGGATGATGTGCCGTCAAGGGGCTTTTGTAAGTGGTGGGCGATGGTTGAGCCCTCAAGATGTGTTGCTGTTGCTGGTGGCATGAATTCTCAACTCACTGGGTTGTGTTACCTGTATTGTTCTCCTTTCCAGGACCTGCCTTTTTGTGCAAAAGAAAGCCGGTGGTTCCCTGGTCCCTTTCTCCTCCAAAGGCCCGCGAAGCCGCTGCCAGTGCCTCGGGGGTGAGGCGTGGGCCGTAGCCTACCGACATACCCGTGTGGTGATCTGCACTACACGCGGCGCTCCGCACCATCGCCCCCTGCACAATGGCGGGGTTGCCGGGGACGACGAGGCCTCCTCGGACTGCTCGTGCCTGTGCCACAGTTATGAGAACCTTTCTTCCACCAACCAGTCCTCGCTCAAATCTCTCATCTCCACCATCTGAGGCGAGGCAAATCCTGTAATTCTCAACTCCCACAGTCACCTTCATGAATGTCAGCCTTCTTTCTATTGCCAGATCCCTGAGGTGGAACGTACTCAGTTCACTAGGGACCAAGAGACCTGGATCTTACAACTGTATATCCACTCAAGGTGTGAGGCAGGGCAGCTGGAACATAATGGAAGCAAATGCCCAGCGTGGCCCTGATAACCACATTCCAGAGAAATGGAAAGCCGTTTGATAGCAGCCATGCATAGCAATGTTCCCCTATAGTCGAGATGTTCTAATCTGCTGCCACAGTAGCTTTCTATGAGGCAGGAGAGTGCTGACGTGGTGGGACCCTCTCGCCACATCCCTTTCGGGAGAGACTTCTGGGCATACTTTGGAGCAAAGAGGCTCATTATGGTGCTGGAATTTTGAAAACATTTCTTCTGGGTCAAAGACATCCCCATCAGGACAGGATTCGTACCGCATAGCATTATGGGGAAATTTAGGACAGTGTGACAAACCCATGGAGTTGGGTTTCTTCAGAAAATTGCATTATGTGAGACACAAAGGCCTGGAAAGGGGTGGGGGGAGGTTATGTGACCACAACCTTGGAGGGTTAAGAGGAAGGAGAAAGGGATTGGTTCCACAGGGAGGGTAGCTAGATTTTGGATCCTAAAAAAATGGGACTTGAGTGATGAACCCCCAATGTCACCTGGAGGACACTTCGGTGCAAGCAGAGCCCAGTGATCATGGACTTGGAAAGGTAACTCACTTGGCTCCAGGGGGCTCTATGGACACACCAAAAAAAGAGAGGAGACAGAAACCCGCCCCTTTGTCCGCTGCGCCCCACAGGCACAATATGGATTTTGGAACGTTAAAGTGTCATTAAATTATTTTCATATTGGTGAGGATGCTTCTCTGTTATTGTCTACGCTAATCTGCCACATTGGGATGGGGCTTGGAGCAGGACAGTGAAGGTTTAAAGATTTCCTGCTTTCCTGGATCGGATCTCTAAATGGAACATTCATTCACTCCCAAGGCAAAGACACGCAAGGTTACCAAGCCTTAAAGGAGTCTGCCCATTGCCCATTGTGTATGAGTCACTGTTCTGGGTATTCTCCCTCCCAGAAAGGTGCAGTAGAGGGCAACCCAAATGATTGGGGGTTGAGGGGCTGGAGAAACTCCCCTATGAAGAACAGTTACAAAGTTTGGGGCTATTTAGTTTCAGAAGAAGGTGGGTGGGGGGGAGCATGTTGTGTATAAAATGATGCATGGTCTGGAGAAAGTGGATAGGGAGAAAAACATTTCCCTCATAATATTAGAACCTGGGGTGATGCAATGAAGCTGAATGGTGGGAGATTCAGGATAGAGAAAAGGAAACACTTCTTCACACAGCAAATACTTAGGGCCTAACTACATGTGACATTAACGATGTGACTGGCAATCATGTGGATTTTAAAAAAAATATATACTGGATGCTTTGGGGGCAGTGATTATTAGCAGAACTGCAACCTGCAGAAAGGTTTAAGCCTTTCTTCCCCTGCTGTGCAATCTTAGTGAAACTCTCCTCTCCCCATGCATCAATCCCCCCATTGATTCCCATGGATTCCCCTCCCCCCCCAATGTGAATTGCCTTGTGGAGGGCGGGGGTCTTAAACCTCCCCTCCCCCTATGCTACATTTCCATAATTGATCCCCTGCATCTGTTGTTGTTTTAAATCTATGACACGATTGCTTACTAATCACATCATTCATGCCACTTGTACTGAGGCTCTTAAACTATGAAATTTGCCACCACAAGATATGGTGATGTCCCCCAACTTTAAAAGGGGGTTAGAACAATCCATGGAGGATAAGGCTATCAACGGCTACTAGTGGCTGTTTCATTACCTCCAGCGTCGGAGGTAGTATGCTTCTGTATACCCGTTGCTAGGAAACATGAGCGGGAGGCCACTGTGGAAACGGAAGGCTGGTCTAGATAGGCCTTTGGGCCGATTCAGCATCTTTATCAGGGAGCAGAACACTTTCAACGGATGTTCTTCACCAAAGTTTCATACTCGTACACATTCGAAAGGGGGAAGGGAGAGGGAGTCCCGCTTGCCCGCCTGCCTGGACATCACGGCCTGTTTGAGGAGAGAGGCGAAGCGATCTGGTGCCCTTTCCTTGGGAGTAAGGCAGTGGCTGGCTTGGGCCAGGGTTGAGCTTGCCACATGCTTTTTCTCCTTCTTCTGGCGGCGGCCTCCTGGGTCCGAACGTGGAGCCCCCACCCACCCCAGTGTCCCTGGCTTCACTTTGGCTGGGCGGGCGTGGGGCGCCACCTCGCCCGCCCAGGCCCAGCTGAATCCTCGGGCTGGGCCGGCCCAGCTCACGGCCAACAACGTGCATGAGTGCTGCGAGGCACCCGGCGCCCCTCTTAGCTTGGCGCTCTAGGCGGCTGCCTGAGTGGCCTCTATGGTAGCACCAGCCCTGGCCAAGAGCTTCTTCAAATGGAATCTGGCCTTGGCCTGAAAGGTTTTCAACACCCCTGTTCTGAAGTCCCTCCTCTGGGGAGATAAGAGTCAAGTATATCTCCAATTATAATTTGGGGGTGATGGGGGGAACCTGCCAAGGCTATCCGTTTAGAAACCAGGCCTCCCGAGGACCGTTCTCCGTGGGGTGCAGGAGGGGACTGGAGTGCTGTGTGGGGTGAGGCAGGGCAGGGCAGGGGGTTCATTGCCCATGAACAGAATGTATGAAGTGTCTCCGTTTCTTTCAGTCATAATTACAGGATCTCAAAGTGCGTTTACAAACATACTTATTGCAAATAATGGGTGTGGATGGCTGGACTCTAGAATTCACCAGGTGAGGGGCAGACTTTGAGAGCAGGGACAGGAGAGAGAGAGAGAGAGACCAAGGGCTCATCTAAACCAAACAGGATATTCCACTATTAAAGCGGAATATAAAAAGAGCCACACTACTGCCTTATAGCGGTATCGAAGTGCACTGCAGGATCTACACTACTGCTTTATAGTGGTACTGAAGTGCACTGACAACTGTTGGGGCCCATGGCACATCTACACCAAGCAGGATATAACACTATGAAAGTAGTATGAAAGCGGTATATGGTATGTGTCATGGGCCCCAACAGTTGGCAGTGCACTTCAATACTGCTATAAAGCAATCGTGTGGCTCCTGCCTTTTATATACCGCTTCCATAGTGGAATATCCTGCTTGGTGTAGATGAGCCCTGAGAGAAAGAGAGAGAGAGAGAGAGAGAAGAAGAAGAAGAAGAAGAAGAAGAAGAAGAAGAAGAAGAAGAAGAAGAAGAAGAAGAAGAAGAAGAAATGAGTCACTTTCAGTCATTTTGAAGAACCAGAAAGAGCTACAGGTTTCTTTGTTTAAAAGAAAACCTCGTATATATTTTAATTTCTGATTATTGTTGTTATTATTGCTGCCAGAGCTGACTGTAAAACTAGGCCCGTTGCTATGGGATGTTTTCAGTTCTCAGCCTAGAATATGTGAAACAATAAAGAGAGTGTTTCTGAGCATCGGTGAAGTGCTTTCATTCGACACCAAATCATTAGTGCTACAGGGGATTGGGTTTTTTAAAATTATAGAATCATAAAATAGTAGGGTTGGAAGGGGTCTATAAGGCCATCGAGTCCAACCTGCTGCTCAGTGCAAATGATGGCTTGCAGATCCAACCACCCCATGCAAGGAAGGCCAGGGGAGAGGCCTCAGTGCTGATGGGTCGCTCCAGAGGTTTGGAACCCAGGCAGCAGCCCAAGGGTACTGGGTGTTGGCGCTGAGGCTGACTACCATTTGCCACTGGATATGTCTGGCTTCAAGGTAAGGGCTTCCAAGGAAGCAAGTGCAATTTACAGGCTCACTGGAGTTCCAGCACCTTATTTTAGAAATGTTCACTATGCAATGCTGTTTCAAAGATAGGCAACTGGATCCAGATTTATGCTGGATCAGCTATGCTGAGAAAAGTGGACATCACTGCCCACACCAGTCCTTCCAGCCGCCCCCCTCAAATGCCACACAGTCAGGAGTCCCTGCTAAATGGGGGTGAGCTGAGATGTATAAGGTGGGGAAGATCCCCCCAAAATGAGCAGAGGGACCTTCGGTGAGCAGAGCCCTTACTCTTGCAGAAAGCAGATCCTGGACCCAACCCATTTTGTTTCCCTGGCATTTGTTTTGAAGTTGAAATGAACAGGCCCCTATTTCAAATGAGTTCACATCTTGACTATGCTCCACAGAAATATCCAATTATAACTAGGATATATATATATATATATATATATATATATATATATATATATATATGCGTATTGTTACCCAGCAGAAAAAAGTGAAACAGCCATATATATATATATATATATATATATATATATATGTGTGTGTGTGTGTGTGTGTGTGTGTGTGTGTGTGTGTATATATATATATATATATATATATATATATATATATATATATATTATTTAATTCATATTAAATAGTAATGCCAACTAAGTTAATGGAAATGTAATGACTGGGAGATAATTCAAATGGATCTGTATATTCACATCTGCATGAGCTCAGATTTAGACATAGGCTGAGATTGTATTATTAATTACAGGGCCTCAATATTGTAGATTTAGGATGCAATCCTATGCATGTTTAGATGGGGGGAATCCTACAACTTCCAGCATTCTCCAGCCACCCATGCTGCCTGAGGAATGCTGGGAGTTGTAGGACTTTTCTCTCTCTCTAAACATGCATAAAGTTATGTCCTTAGATATTAAATGAAGTATGTTCAAATTTTAGAAGTGAGTTTTTGTATAAGAGCAGAAAAGGAAGTATGGAAGGAAGGAAGACAGACACACACACACACACACACACACACACACACACACACACACACACCCACACCCACACCCCCCATATTAAAATGGTAATTGCCTTCCTTTTTGGAGGGTGATACTTTGCCAAGCTCCGTACACCACCGCAGCCCACTGAATAGATTCCAGCTGAAGAGTCCTGCATGTTGGATTAATGAGGCACTGAGAGTAATTAATATATTGTTGTAATTATGTCTCTCCCACTAGGTTTCCTTACATTCTTCAGGGGCAGGAGGTGTCTCGTGCATTCATTATGAGTGTGAAAACCGTTTAGGCCAAAACGAACATAACCAGGGCCTTGAGTCACATGCATAAAGCTTGACTAATCAAGAAATAAGGGAAAGGGTGCAATTACAGATGGCCCAAATATTGTTACAGTGTCCCCAGCCCAGCCCCGGTCTTTACTCCCAGTTACTTATTAGGCTAATAAGGACGAGGACCTCCTGCTCAGCTTAAATTGCATTTTTCTTAATAGAACTAGTGTAATTTAGTAGCCGCTGAGCTGCAAACTGAACTGTGAAGCTGGGAGCCTCACATTCAAATTTCGGCTCTGCCAAAGTCTCACTTGCAAACTGTTCTCAGCCTCAATCTTCCATCTGCAAAATGGGGATAATTATGCTGATGGGGTGTCTGGGTGTCCTATTTGCAGAGGACAGTCCTCTATTTGAATAGTTGTCAGAATAAAGTCCTTTATCTTCTACCTGAAGGGCTGTTCAGTCCAAGTCCAGTTTGAAGATAAAAGAATCAGCTACAGCCAGTGTGGTGTAGTGGTCAGAACGTTGGACTGGGACTCAGGAGATCTAGTGTTTCATCCCCGCTGGACCATAAAGCTCCCCTGGTCACTGACTCAGCCTAACCTACCTTACAGGATTGTTGTGAGGATAAAATGGAGAAGGACCAGGTAGGCTGCCTTGGGTTCTTTGCAAGAGGAAAACAGCATTTAACAACATATGCTAAGTTTGTTTGTTTTTAATGGACCCCAGAACTGTTGTTAAATGGATACTGTTTTTTATATTTTTGATAGTTTAAAATTTTGTATACTTTTTAATGTTCAGTTTTTAACTTTTGTAAACCACCCAGAGAGCTTCGGCTATGGGTCGGTATATAAATTTAATAAATAAATAACTATAAATAAACAGGTGGGATATAAGTGAAATAAATAAATAAATAGGGAGATCATTCAGGGGCCTTGAAGTTGCCCATCAACAGTTCGCATCTGGACAGCAAACTGAACAGACTGATCAGTCTTTCCTACTAGGGTGAGATGCATTTCTATTAAATTAGAGCCATTATTTCTAAATTCGCATCTAGACCTCTGAAAGTACATGCACGTTTCATGCAAATCTTATCCTCTTTATTTTTGACGATGCATTTCCACTTTTGGCTTTGCGTAAATGCCCCCCTCCCCCAGCCTCCCAGACAGGGCTGCGGTAAAGATTATCGACATAATGAAAAAGCGCTATATAATTTTTATTTATTTATTTATTTATTTATTATTTATTACATTTTTATACCGCCCAATAGCCAAAGCTCTCTGGGCGGTTCACAAAAATTAAAATCATCATAAAACAACCAACAAGTTAAAAATACAAATACAAAATACAATATAAAAAGCACAACCAGGATAAAACCACGCAGCAAAATTGATATAAGGTTAAAATACAGAGTTAAAACAGTATAATTTAAATTTAAGTTAAAATTAAGTGTTAAAATACTGAGTGAATAAAAAGGTCTTCAGCTGGCGACGAAAGGAGTACAGTGTAGGCGCCAGGCGGACCTCTCTGGGGAGCTCATTCCACAACCGGGGTGCCACAGCGGAGAAAGCCCTCCTCCTAGTAGCCACCTGCCTCACTTCCTTTGGCAGGGGCTCACGGAGAAGGGCCCCTGTAGATGATCTTAAGGTCCGGGTAGGTACATATGGGAGGAGGCGTTCCTTCAAATAACCTGGCCCCAAACCGTAAATATAAATGCTTAGGAAAATATTAAATGCCTGATGCTGATTGCCTTGTGCAAACACCATTCACGTAACAGAAATGCGGGGATGATGAAGATGATTATTTAAAAAAAAAAACGATGAAGGGGAGGTCTCTTTTACTGACGCTGTTGGAACCACCGCGCTTCCCAGTAATTAGGAATTAATTTCATAACCGCGTTAGACCTGCACACCCTCCGGCCTTTGGGGGGCGTCTTTTGCCCGCATTGGAGATTTACAATTGGGCCTATCTCCCGCGCGCCCACGTGCGCCCAATCCCCGGCCTCGCGGGCAAGCCACTGAGGGGGGCGTGGCCTCCGTGGGTTATGCAAATACAGGACGGTCGATTAACACCCAGCGCAGGCGGGAGGCGGGGCGCCCGTTATGCTAATAATGGAACGATCCCGTTTCCACCGGGGCGGTTGGTAGGCAGACCCTGGAGATGGGGGTGGGTGGGCGTGGTTTGCATCTATAATTCCTTCCCCCCCCGCCCCATCCTATTATTTTATTTTGCATAGCGGAGAATCCTGACTCCAGCAGCCCAGCCCAGCCCAGCCCACGTGGGCCCCCAGCGGCCTTGCTGCGGTGCAGAGATTGCGCGCGCCGGAGGGGCAGCGTGCAAATGGCAGAGCGGGGCCGGACGCGTTGCAGACAGGAGGCGTGGGAAAAAGGCGGCGGCGGGGGGGCGACACCCGCATCTATTATGCTAATGAGGACGGGGGGCGGAGCAGGATTGTGAGCTCAGTGTTGGGGAGAGGAAGCGAACGGGGGGAAAGCCCGAGGAGGAGCCCGCTGGCTGCAGCAGCAGCAACGGCAGCAGCAGCAGCAGCCGGAGGAGGAGGAAGGAGGAAGAGGAGAGGGAGAATGCAGAGCCCCGGCAGCAGCTGACCCCGGGGGGGGAGCCCGGCCATGGCCTTCCTGGGGGGGCCCCGGCTCCTGGACTGGGCCAGCTCCCCCCCACACCTGCAGTTCAACCGCTTCGTGCTGACGGGCTACCGGCCGGCCAGCTCCGGGTCCGGCTGCCTCCGCAGCCTCTTCTACCTGCACAACGAACTGGGCAACATCTACACCCACGGTGAGCCGCTGCAGCGTCGCCTCCTGCGCCCGGCGACTCTGCCTCCCGCCCCCGTCCCCGATGATGCCCCCCTCCCGATCTTCATGGACAGACCGCCGGCCGTCCTGCAGGGCCCTCCCCGCGATTGCACCGGCTGGCCGGCCGCCACGCTCCAGCCCTCCGGGAGATGCCTGGCAGTGCAGCGGGCGCCCGGAGCTTCCCTTCCTTTTCTCCCTCCTGCTCCCTCGCCCTGGTGCATTTCGCCGTCTTCGCCTTGTCGATGATGATGATGATGATGATGATAATAATAATCAACGATGATGATGGGAATAGTAGTAATGCCATATTTCCTGCACCGGCTCCGAGTCACCCCCTTTCAGGGCCTGGATCTCCCCTTCTCCTCCTCCCGCCAAGGGCTTGGAAGACCCCTGCGCCCTATTTCCCTCGGTTCTTTCTTTGGGCTTCAGCTCCATTGCACACGGAGCCCGCTGTAGTTGGCACCCCAAGGCAATAGTGGCTCACGGGCCGTTAGAGGGGTCCCTGACTTTTCTTGCCCCCGTATCACCGTACATGCAACAACTCCATTGCAACAATCCCCCCCCCCAATGTGGGATTTTGATACACCCACATCCACCTCTCTCCTGCCCCGAGCCCTAACTTGTGTGCCCCCTTGACCCTCAAGGCCCATTCATTCTGCTTCCTGACGTCTGTGGTAAGAAGTGGCCCTACAAATGACAAAGACTGAAAGTTAATAACCCTTCTTCCCCCCCCCCCCCCCCGCGCTGCTGCCATAGGTGATCCTTTGCTAGAGTTCAGGTGAAGTTGTTGAGCTAAGCATGGCGGTAGTGGAGGTTTTGCCTTTGTACAGGCAGTGCCCGTTTTTCCCTGTAAAGGTTTCTATGGCAGCCTTAACTTTGTATTCTGTGTAGTTTTGTGGGCAAACAGCTGACTTCTAGCAGAATGGGGCCTGTCCCTGGTGCCTTTCCCAGTTTGAAAGGATCTTGGATAGCAGAGGAGGGAAGGAGCCTCTCCCAAAGGCCTTGGGGCAGATCGGGCAGGGATCTGCACCCTAGCGAGGGTCTTGCAGGTGCTCGGTTGGTGCAAGGCATGTTAGACTGGATGCAACGGCTTTGGCAAACCAGGGTCTCCTTGGCTCATTCGTTCAGTGGTTTTTGTCTGTGGCGAAAGCGAACAGGAACGGAGTGTGTTGGAATTTCCCCTCCATTCAGCGCTAAGCTTGAGTACCAGTGTAACGTCATTTGGCAAAACGCACAGGGTGCTTTTGTCATTGGTTTCAAAGAGAAACTACCTGGAGATGCACAACACGTTAGACTGCAAGCTCCACGCTGGGCCGGGTGGGTGTGAGTGATTATAAATTTGTGCTTGATCCTAACTATTTTTTATTTTATTTTTTGCATGGTGGGGTGGGGGGAAGAGCAAGGGGAGGCAGCAATGCAAGAGTTCTTGCTTTCTCCTAGAGGTTTGCTATTGCTGAGTAGATACATTCACAAAATGGACCTGCCCTCGCTATTGTAGTTTTTTTTTTTTAACCTGGCCATCTCGCCACACCTAGAGGTGTGAATCATTTTGTGGCATATTTGATGCTTAGGGTATGGTCTGAAGGCACCTGGTGAGGCAAGGTTACTCAAGCTAAGCAAGGCTGAATCTGGTCAGTGCCAGGATGGGCGACTTCTCAGAACACTGTATAAGATGCCCTGCGTTCTTAAGTGCAATAAATAAAAAAAGATCAACGCCCTTTATTTATTTATTTATTGCATTTCTATACCACCCAATAGCTGAAGCTCTCTGGGCAGTATAGAAATTTGGAATATGAAAAAAGTAGTGCACGTACATATATATGTAAGGCCTGGGTAACTTGGCAACCCACTGATGGTGGTGCATGTTATAGTATAACATTGTTATACTCTGGGTTAAACGGTCTGAATGCTTATACTCTGGGTTAAATTGGGGCCTAGGACCCCGGCCTCAAACTTCTACCCTGATGGCCTAGCACCGCTGCCCACTGACCTTTACACTCCCTGTTCTTGCTGCCTTCCTGGATGTTTCTGAGCTGGTTACCTATACATGGGAGATTCAGAACAAATAAAAGGAAGTGCTTCACACAGTACATAGTTAAACTATGGAATTCACTACCACAAATTGTAGTACCTCCAGTTTTGGAGGCAGTAAGCCTATGTAGACCAGTTGCTGGGGAACATGGGTGGGAGGGTGCTGTTGCACCTGTGTCCTGTTTTTGGGTCCCTGGTCAACATCTGGTTGGCCACTGTGTAAGCAGAATGCCGGACAAGATGGACCCTTGGTCTGATCCAGCATGGTTCTTAACATTCTTATGTACATGGCTGGTGGAGCTATTTGCCTTGCTAGGCCACAAATGGAGCGAACCTGTTTTAGGCTGAGGTTGGAGAAACTATAAGGTTGTGTCTAGTGCTCTTTGAATGTTGAAAGCACTTCATGGCCGATATCTCATCAATCCTTACAACAAACTTATTAGGTAGGCTAATTTTATTTTCTCTGTATTGGCTTTCCTAAGGGCATCTAGTGAGTTCCTGGTTGGAGTGGGACTTGAACCCGCAACTTCTCAGCTCACATTCTTGGCTACTGCCCTAGCTCTTCTATTTGAAAGGATGTCATGAACCTTGGGGGGAAAACCACCTTTTGCCAGGTCTCAATCCAGAGCTGTAGTGATAGCCCAGGTCTGTAGTCATAGCCCCTTCTGGAATATTCCAAGCTCCATTCCTGAATGTATACATAGCTTTCATTTTGTTTTTGTTTTTAAGTTTCTAGTCCTTGCTTGTGGAGATAGAAGGAAAACCATGCAGGCAGGGTTCCACCCACTAAGAAATGATGCAATTAAATAATTTAGACCTGTTAAGCTGCCTGTTAAAGCTGTTCTGGTTGTTTTGCAATGATTGCCCACCCCTTAATTTCTGGCTACAGGAACCTGTCCTAGAACCTGTCTTTTGAGGCCGGGACCCAACTCCACATTATGTGAAGTAATAATGTCTGTGTCCCAGACTGTGTTTTACGAGCACTTGATGCAGCCACTTTGCAGGAGTGAGTGCCTGGATGGGAGACCACCTGGGAACTCCATGTATGCCAACTTAAGTTTCACAACAGAAGAAAGGTGAAATATAAATGTACCAAATAATTAAATAAGAGTAAAGTACCCTTTGAGCATGTGCAGAGAGTGCCTTTGCCTCAGCACTGAGTCACCACAGAAATTCCTTACACACCACAGCTTGGGAGATTGAGACTGGTTTCCAGGTGGCTCTTCAGAAACTAAGCACTGGTTTTCCACTGTACCTTGTGAGAAATAATGAAGGGCCACGTTTACACTGCAGGCAAGTGCATTTGTCTGGGATAATAATAAGGGAAATGAGGCTAGTTGGGCAATCAAACAAGTTGTCGAAGGGGATTGCAGGGTCTTCTCTTCCTTGCTGTCCTTACGAGCCCACGGAGGGACCGGTTTTCCACTTAAGTTCCTTATGTGTCACCAACTGAAGTCCAACAAATAGTGCAAGCTGTAACTCGTCCTGGGTGAGTGAGCAAGTGGACAACTGGCTGCCTCAGGAATCCATTAGAAGCCCCGTTGGTCTGTTGAAACATTTTCCTGAGGGCTACAGGCCAGGCGAGATGTTTTCGCGATTTGTGTAGCTGTTTGGCAGGTCCCACCTCAACTCTTTCCTTCTCCTATTGCGGGTCTAGGAAAGAAGCCCTTAATGGAGAGGGGTATTAATAATATTGTCATTGTCATCATCATCATCACATTTATATCTAGCCCTTTTTCCTCTCACAAAGAACCCAAGGTGTCTTCCATTGTCATCCTCCTATTAATTTTATCCTCAGACAACAACCCTCTGAGGTCGGTTAGGCTGAGAGTCAGTGACTGGCCCAACATTAGCTAGTGAACTTCGTGGCTGAGTGTAGACTAGAACCTGGGTCTCCCAAGTCCCAGTCCAACATGCTCTCTTGAGTGTTGGTGGGGCTTCAGATACATCCCTAGCTGGCTTAGTTTGATTGAGATCTTTGATCCATCTAACCAAGTGTAGCCTCCTACGATTGACAGTAGCTCTGCAGGAACTTCAACAGGGGTCTTTCCCAGTGCTGCTACCTGGGATCCTTTCCCTTGGAATTGTCGATGTTGGTCTTATGGCCTTGTGCGTGCATAGCATGAACTATGGGCTATTCCTTGTCTCTTTGTGTGTGTCATTTCAGGTTACTTACAAGTTGGGGGTGTTGAGGGATGCTAGAAGTAGAAGGTGCGTACCTTTTTTTTATGCTTTACTACTGGAATAGGCTAATAAGTGGTTGAAGGTCACAGCGTGGGTCATGACCCCACATGGCAGGGACTGTCTTTTGCAGGATCTGTGAGTTTGGGGTCTTTGTTGGTGAGGATCTGTTTAGGTGGGAATGTTTCATTGTGAGGTGGTAAGCACTGTTTTGCTCACATGGTTTCATGTGTATCTCCATAACTATAAAAGCTAGAAACTTGCTTATTTAAAAAAAAAAAAAAACAGAAGAAGGAAAAAGCTTAGATTCTGAGGAACCTTGATTTTGTGCTAGGTGTCGCATTCTGCGTTTTTTCTCCTGCACTTCCACGGAATCAAGGCCTACCCGTAGCTCCCAGGCAGTACCCTCCTCAATTACCAGGCTTTTCGCTTGTGTTCCTGCACATGTCGACAACAAGAGCTGTATTGAAGAAGGGAATTGTTCTCGGCCTGCTGGTGTCAAACGAGGGCAAAGAGTAACAGGGAAACAGTTGAGCAATTATTGTTGTGCAAAGTGTTGACGGGCGGTTGGAGGCGTCGGTACCAATTTGCCAACCAGGCAGCTTTGAAATATAGTTGCACACTTCAAAGGTTCGAAGGAAGCGATAAAAGTAAGCAGTGTCTAGAGTGATGGTATGCCTGAGGGGTGTGTATGAGTGTTTAATGGATCAATAGCCCACAGAGAGGCCAGGTTTCCTGGTTCTCTTCCCAGAGCTAAGAAGGGAGTTGGGCCTGCTTGAGTAGATTTCACATCCCTAAACTGAGGGAATTCTTTCCACATGGGTTTGTTTGTCTGTTAAGGCAACACCTATGTCCCAGAATCCCTTGCAACATGCAAGGGATTCTGGGAAATGTGAGCTGTTGGCCAGGTCTGTTGAGCCGAACTGTCATCCCACATAAACTGAGCACACCCAAAACACATGTACTGCTCCCTTGCCTGGACGTTCAGGGAACTTGTCCACCATTTTCCAACTTTCTCCTCAAGGAACACGGGGAGGGGAGCAGTTTCCAAAGCTGCTGGTTTAGAGGAATGTCTGTGAGGCATATATGAATCAGAACATCTTCGTTCAGAAAACTGTAGATGTTTGCTTCAAAGAAGCCTTGAGCCAAGGAAGTTGTTATACCCCTATTCTGCTGAGCCAGGTGGAATAGTGTGTGTGTGTGTAAGCTTGCTTATGCCAGCTTCCCAGGGGAATTGCCTCGTGGATACCATGCAGCTAGTTTGGCAGCGTCAACAGGGTGGGGATCTCCAGGGAACAGCATGTTCCAGACACCTGGGATCTGCTTGGCAGCACCAACGCCCAAGGCTGGGTCCCGAGGAAGCCAAAGGTGGAAATTGAAGCGGAGTCGGAAATGAAAAACTGCCGCACTGGATTGGGCCAAAGGTCGATAGGAACATAGGAAACTGCTTTTTACTGAGTCAGGCCATGGTCCATCCACCCTAGTATGGTTAACAGCGACCCTCCAGAGTTTCAGGCAGGATTCTTTCGTAGCCCTACTGGGGATCGAACCTGAGATTTTCTACATGCACCTCTGAGCTATATCCCCTCAATCTAGTCCAGTGCGACTGAGAAGCTCAAAAGCAGAGCATGGAAGTCACTCGTTTTGTCCCTATTTATTTAGTCCTGGCAGGTATACTGCCTCTGCAGAGGTGAGGTTCCATTTAGCTCTTCTGGCCAATAGATGTTGGATGTGTGCTGCTGCTTCTTTAGTTTGACCAAAGCTGAGCCCCGCTTCTACCGATTAGTCGAGGCCTGGGCTCAGTGGAAGAGCCATTACTTAAGTCTGCAAGGACTTCAGTTTCACTTGGTATCTCTTGTGTGATGAGAGCCAGTGTGGTGTAGTGGCTCAAGTGTTGGACTGGGAGTCGGGAGATCCGGGTTCTAGTCACCACTCAGCCATGGAAGCCCACTGGGTAACTTCGGGCCAGTCACAAACTCTCAGCCCAACCTACCTCACAGGGTTGTTGTTGTGAGGATAACATGGAGAGGAGGAGGGTTATGTATGCCGCCTTTTGTTCCTTGGAGGAAAAAAGGCAGATATAAATGCAATAAATAAATAAAGCTCTTGTTAAGGACGGGTGGGCAACATGCAGCCCCACCAGGCCTTTTTTTTTTTGGCCTCCACTGCCAAAATACAGCAGTAGGGGAAAGCAGCAAGATAGCTCCCTTTTTTAAGGAGAAAAGGCAGCAGGGGGCTCTGGGGGCAGGGGGAGCAATGCACCCCCCCAACCCCTAGGCTAAAGGATAAGCAAGCTGAAAAAGACTCTCCCTGAGACCTTAGAGCAGCCTTCGTCAACCTGGGGCGCTCCAGATGTGTTGGACTACAACTCCCAGAATGCCCCAGCCAGCTCGGCTGGCTGGGGCATTCTGGGAGGTGCAGTCCAACACATCTGGAGCGCCCTAGGTTGAGGAAGGCTGCCTTAGAGGGAACAATACCATTCTTAAAACATTGAAGTTTGCTTCAGTTCTGCATTGTCGATCCTGCCTTGAGCACGGGATTAGACTCAATGACCTACAAGGTCCTTCCAACTGTGAAATTCTCTGACTTGGTAGAAGACTGCCTTGTGTGTGTCCATGAGAGCCCCGTTTCTCTAGTTGAGTTAAGCTCTCTTTCCTCCCCTCGCAGAACCCAAGAGTCCTGCTGGGAATTACCTTTCCAGCTCCCGTGAGTTAAGCGCTGTTGATCCTGGCTAATCCAGGCACAGAGAGAGAGAGAGAGAGAGAGAGAGAGAGAGAGAGACACTCTGTTCTCCTGGCTGCCCTCCGTTAAGAACTGGGGGCAGGGAACTGATGTGAAGACACGGTTCAGGGGATTAGATGGGCCTGCTTCTGTGCTGCCCAGGAAACCTCCCCCCACTTTCCCCCACTTTTTAAAGTACTTAATGCCCTCCACTTCTAAAGATTCTGAAGGACACAGGGAGCAGGAATATTTCCCAGGTGAGAGGCAGATAACGGATAGAAACCAAATGTCTTTGGCCCTTTCCTCTTGGCTACCCTTTGTTAGGTCACGAGTCCCCCATTTGTTCTAAGAGCTAGAGAATGGATGGACTCCACATCAGTGGCAAGTTTAAGATGGGGCTTTGGGGCAGATGTCCCGGGTCCCACTCTGTAGAATGAACAGAAGGGCCCCCAATCACACCTTACCACATTGGGAAGTACTACTATTTAAAGAGCCCCTTCCCAATAAGAGCAGAGTCTAAAATGGCCAAAGTGCACTGCTTCTGTGAGTGTCTCTACAGTAAGGAAAATCACATTGTTTACTTGCAACTTTTGTACTTCCTGGTTCTTTGGCGCGATTGTTATGGGCTTCATTACGCAGGAGGAGAGGGGCGACAAGAGGTTTGAATTGAATACTTCCCTTCTATTGAGTTCTCTTGAGACAGCACTATCCAGTGGCGGAAACTCCTGCTGTTTCCTGGCTATTACCACTTTAAAAGGGGTTCTTTTTATCCTGGGATTTCCGCAGGAGACGTCCTGGTTGTTTATGATGTCATGTAATCCACCCGAAAACGTCCGTGAGTGGCCAGTCACCCTTGTTTAGAGGAGCCCAGTAGCTCAGTGATGGCGCACCTACTCTGCCTGCAGAAGGTCTCAAGTTTGATCCCTGGCAGCTCCAGGTAAGGCTGCGAAAGACTGCTGCCTAAAATCCTGGGTAGCCTCTGCCAGTGATACCCCGCCAGTCCCTGTAGAGGAACTGATGGCCTCACTCTGTCTATAGACAGCTTCCTATGCCCTAAAGGCCCCTCTGTCTTGCTTCTCTCCTTGAGAGTTGCTATTGATCTTGGTTGCCCTGGGAAACATAGCAGGGACTGGGTGTGCTTCTCGTTTGGATGTAGTGGTTAGTGTATTGGGCTGGTACTCGAGAGATCAGGCTTCTAGTCAACCCTCGGCCATGACGTTCACTGCGTGACTTTGGGCCACTTCTCATGCCACAGCCAGTTCCTGGATCTTTTAGCCCTGGAATTGGTGGGCGCACATGGGAGCAAGTGTGCTGCCCCTGGCCTGCTTCCGCTCACTTGCCTGCTTCCGCTTTCCCCGATGGTCTTGCTCAGCATCTCTTAGTCTTCTTCCAGGATTCATTGGAGATGGTGCACCTGTCTTTCAGGCTTATCTCTCCCGTCATAAGGGCGAGATTTATTTTTAACTTAAGAACTGTAGGGTGCTAAATTTTGCGCTGGATGCCAAATGTTGCACTTGTGTAGTGCATTTGTTTCTTCATTTTTAAATTATTTTTATTTATGTTATGTTTTTATCGCTTCCTTCCTCCAAAAGGTTAGCATGGCATACAATGCCCTCCCTTTGTCCTTATCCTCACAAGGAAGCAGAGAACCCAAGAAAAAATGGGGAAACAAATGGGGGGAAAAACTTGAAGACACACACACATTTCTTTCCAGGCAGTTTTGGAAAATTGGGGTGAGGCAACTTCCCGCCCTGTATTATTACATCCCCCCGCCCAAGCCTTCACATCTCCACTCTTCACACAACAACCCTTTGAGGTAGGCCAGGCTGAGACGCAGTGACAGGCCTAAGATCAGCCAGTGAGTGTTGTGTCTGAGTGGGAATGTGGACCTGGATCTCTCCAGTTTTAGTCCATTACCGTAAGCAGGACGCTTTGCAGACATGTGGAAATCAACGCCCTGCAACTGAGGACCAGGGGAGTGGGAAACACTGGCATTTTGATAAGCGGATCGCTGGCCAGCGAACATGGATGCAGCACAGAAAGTAAGTCGGCCTTCCCAGCGCGGCCAGAGGACTGTGAGGACCCTGGAGACATCGGGGTGGACCCGACAGGAAACGTTGTGGCTGAGTTGGGAGCTTAGGAGGTTTTGTGTTGCTGAGAGGATATGGCAGCAATCCCATGCTCAGCTGGAAGGGAAGGCAGCCGAGTGGGTAATGTGAGCTGTTCCGGATTTTCTTGACCCTGATGACATTGTGTGGCCAAGAGGTAGAATGAGGACATTGGGCGGGACGTCCCCCCTCCCCACCGTTTCCCCCTGCAAGTGGCTAAAAGTAAGACTGAACTCACCCAGCCCCCTTTGCCTCGTATTCAAATAGTGTGAGGGAAGCAATACCATCCTTGTAGTAGCTTGTCACAGCTACAAACCCTTTATATAGTGCTCCCAGTCTTGCGCTTGCATTCTGCCCAGTGAGAGACGAGCAACGTTTTTACTCCCCTTTCACAGATGGGGCACTGAGGCCCAAAGCCTGCCATTCTGCCAGGACTTTGCAGAGTGGGAAAGGCATTCGTATTTACTTGCTTTTTATTTAAAAGATCTCCATCCTGCCTTTCAACTTTTTTTTTTTTTTAGACATGCTTACAAATGTAATTTTTGATGCAGTATAAGACTTCCGCAAGCGGATAAATCAAATATGCAGCCTGTCAAATTAAATAATACATCCTCAAAACAAATAAATAGGCCGATGGTTGCTAAGGGGAGGTCAATATTAATGGCTGTTCAAGGCCTAAGAGAAGAGGGTGGACTTAATATGGTGCCTGAATGAAGATTGTGCCCGGCAAATTTGAGGGAAGCCTGGGTGCATGTGTATGAACTGTTGTGCTGCCACGAAGCAGGCCTTATCTCTGGTAGCTATCTGCCTAACCTCAGAAGGTCGGGGAACCCAAAGTAGCATCTCTGTACTCCCTCACTGGATCAAGCCAAAGGTTGATCTAGCCTTGCACGCTGTCTCTAACAGGGAACAGCCCGATAAAGCTCCCAAATCCCCTGTTGGACCCCAACATCTGGGAATCAGTGATAGATTTCCCTTGAAGATGGAAGGCCCACTTTTTAATTACTATGTTCCGGCCTTCCTTTACTTGGTGCCTTCCTGACATGTTGGACTGCAACTCCCATCATTCACTGGCTAGGGATGGTGGGAGCTGTAGTCCAACACACCTGAAGAGCACCAGGTTGGAGAAGACTGGTCTTATCCACTGGGGGTTGGGGGGAAACTAAGCTAGCAGTCTTTGCTGCATCTTCTGGCAATTCGGCGTGAAGAAATACACCCCTTCTGTTTGTAACTTGTGGCCAAGGGATGGCAAATGCTCTTGCTGCATGTACCTTTCCCCCCTTGGCTCCTCTAGGGAGTGTTGCCCCTTCCCACCTTCTATTTATCCTGCTAGAACTGTATTTTATTTAGCTTCTTCCAGAGAGCTAATGATGATCCTATTACAGGCTCAGCTCTTTTCTATCTCCTCCCCCACTCCTCTGCCCTTCCATCCAGCCGGGGGTGGAGGTGTGGTCCAGCATCATGGGGGCTCCAGGAAGGAGGGCAGATCCTGTCCCAGAGATGCTGAAATAGCAGCACCTGGCCTAAGTGGCTTACACTTTAGCAGCTGACCTCTGAGATGGCCAGGAGAGCCTGGACTGAACTCTCGCCAGTGGGGGGGGGGGGGGGCTTGGGTATGGAAAAACCAAGCACGAATCCTCTTCCTCTCCAAATGGATTTGGGCAGTTGGTCTTTGTTTTCCCCTTCCTTTCCTCATTCCCCCCCTTTCCTCCCAGTGCTTGTGCCATCAGTTGGGGGGGAAATACCTAGACTGTAATCTGTTTTGGGCAGGGGCCTGTGTCTCTCTTACTCTGTAAACCACTGTGTTCCCTATAAATGAAGACAGGGCCCATCTCTCTGGAAACTAAAGTTGCTTGCGTTGAAGCTGTAGGAAGGACTGAGGTATAATGAAAGAAGAGCCGGGGGGCAGGGGGAATTCCTGCCCCTTGAGAGAGAAACACTGGGATCTCAAGTGCCAGGGCTGCACGGTCTGTCTTCCCCTGCCCAAGTTCCTCTCTGGCTCGGAGCATGAAATCATGACTGTTTAATGTTACACGGTCTTGACGCTTCCGGGTCGGTTATCCGATCAGCGACATGTCCCAAGGGAGGAGAGCGTGGCTGGGATTGTGCTTCTGTGACAGGTCAGGAAGCGGGCGGGCACAGAAATGGAGAACAGGAGATGCAGGGAAAAGAGAATGAATGGAGGAAATGGGAGGACAACTGGAGACCCCCTTTCCTTAGTTGCTCTTTCTAGGGACTGGAGACAGAAGGGAGGTGAAAGACGTGTTTCAAATCGGTCCTCCCCAACCAGATGTATTGGACTGCAATTCCCATCATTCCCAGCCAGTTGCAGGCCAGCACATCTGGAGGGGGAAAGTCTACTTCAAATGCTGCTCCCTGACCCACCCTCCGCACCTCACTGAGGTGTGTGAGTGGGGGGAAATGTCTCCTGTGTCCTTTTGAAGCAGGTCTCTGAATGTGTTTTGAGAAACCCATACAAGTATTTGCCCTGAGGCAAAATATTCTTGGAATTGACCGAGACAGAAAAAGGCGGCCAGGTTGGAAAGTTTGCCAGATTTTGCTAGAAGGCTCTTGTAACTTCAGTGATTGGTAGTACAATGGCACAGCCCTGTGCATGGCACAGTTATCAGGATTTTGTGTGCGTGTGCTTATTTTTTTAATCTAAATTTTGTGCCTGATATAGCTGAATTCTGAAAACATCTTGCATACATAATCTTCCCCCCCTTCTTCCTGACAATCATGTGGAAGGGGGCAAAGATATAAGCAGAGGCCCTGCCCCGTCCCCTGAATTCTGGCATCTGAGTCCTTGCTACTGGTTCCTTACACACCTTTACGCTAATGTATATGTATCTAACACATTTTTTGTATCTTGTCCTCCTTCCTCCCACCCCTCAAAACAGAACTTAGGGCAGCATATGTGGGACTGTCCCATTTTCTGCTCACAACAACCCTGTAAGGTAGATTTAGGTCTGATAGAGATGGGCTTGTCCATGGCCAATCAGTGTGCTTTGTGGCTAGTTAGGAGTTTGCACCCCTCCCTGCCATCCAAATTTGACACTTGACTTGCTGTACCATACAAGTACACATAAAGTCTTAAGGGCTAGGGACTTGCTTTTTTAAAATAAAGGCTGAGATTCTTTGCACTCTGAATTCTGCACCCAGAGGTCCAATGCTGTAGCGCAGTTTTGGAATCTATACAACCTTGGCAATTATTCCCCTGCTCCTGGTAAGATTTCTATTGGTCATTTTATAAAAAAATATCCTTAATATACTTTTCTTGTGTTCCTACTCCCTCCATGTTGGGCAGCATCCTGCTTGAGGACTTCATATCAGGTCTTGGGCAGTGCCGTTATTTCTTGGGGTGCGGATGTGAGGGGAATGGCTACTTGGCATCTCCCTGTAAGGTAAAAACATCCTCTTTTGGCCCTCTAGGTACTAAGTTGCTGCATGGCTTGTTTACATGGATTTGGCTGCATTTTGGAGGCATCTACCTTTGTGCAGCTGGCGCTTGGGTTCCACAAGCCTTGCCGTCAGCAGAATGCACAGTTGCCAGTTATTTGCTGACACTGCTTCCCTGTTTGTCCTTGGTGCTGTCACCTCGTCAGGTGGAGCTGCTGAGAACCAGCAAGGGTTCTGCGGCCGGTTTCTCAAAGCCCCAGCGCCCTATAGCAGGGGCTGTTCCTCAGCTCCAGAACCCCAAGCTCTTGGATTTCAATCCCTGCTGACTGAGGTGACTGACTGTGCTCAGTGGTACAGCAAAGGCTTTGAATGCAACATTTCCATTCCTGTTTTTTGTTTTTGTTTTTCATTTAGGGCTGAGACAGACTCCCACTACCAGTCAGTGAAGATCAGGGATGGGAAACTTTTGCGGCCCTGAGGGTGCATGCAGTGACATTTGGTAAATCGGCGGTGCGGGGGGGCTCACATGCACAGGATGTGATGGACGGAGGGGAGCCTAAAGGTTCTCTCCATCAGGATCGCTGCGGAGAGACTGAAAGCTTGTTTCTTCCCAACCATTGATTCCTTTCGGATTTGCTATTTCCCCACTGATATCGCCAGCAGAGAAACAGTGATACTGGCTGCAGCGGGTTCAAATGTGCTGGGGAAGAAAGCACTCGCAGAGGGCTCTCTTGCCAGACGTCGTAGTCAACAACAGGGTGGTTATCCGGTGGGATTGTTCATTCCATAGTGTTGTCAGAGATATGGCCCACCCTCTTTTTAAGTGATGGGCCTTAGCTGTGGTACAGCCACTGTGGTGTCATGGTCAAGTGAGTCTGACTAGGAGCAAGGGAGACCTGAGTTCAAATCTCCACCTCTCAGCCATGAAGCTCACTGGTTGACCTTGGGGGGCAATTATCATCTTTCCTCTTAACTTACCTCAGGGTTGCTATGAGGATAAAATGGGGGGGGGGGGGTGGAGTGAGAGAACTTCTCTGGCCTTTGAAGAAGGGTGGGATAAAAATGTAATTGTAACCCTGTGCAGTGCAGCCCTCTGGTAAAAGGCTGGGAGCTCAGGCAGGGCAGGGAAGAGATGTTCTGAGGAGACTGTGAAGAGCAGCCAAGCAACCAAGAAGAGACATGCTAAGGAAGCCTTCTTTAACCTGAGGCCCCCCAGAGGTGTTGGATTGCAACTCCTATCATTCCCAGCCACTCTAAGGAGTACTGAGAAAAGACAGCAGTAGCGTTCTGTGTTCCCACCATCAAGATTCGGCAGCTGCTCCACCACATGTCGGTGACTGAGGCCTACAGCTACCTTGGAGCCTTGGATTGTAGAACCAGACAGAGATTAAAAGAGTACCCCACACTTTTGGATCCTATAGTTACTGGACTCCATCTCCCCCCCTTCAAGTGTTTATTCCTTTTGAATAACAAAGAGTCTTGCAACACCTTAAAGATGAGCAAATTTATTGTGGCGTGAGCTTCCGTGGAACACAGCCGACTTCCCCAAGATTCGTGAAGTGTTAAGCATGTGTTCCACGTCATGCACTTCTGATGAAAGGTGCTGTAGCCCATGAGAGCTTTTGCCATAATCAGTTTGTTAGTCTCTGAGGTAGCCAAAACAACAGAGGTTTGCGGCACGTCAGACGAACATGGCTACCCCTCTGGAAATTATTCCTTTTGAATGTTCCCCTCGCTTTCCTCCTGCCTGCTTCCCCAGTAAATGAATCCTAGTTCTCGATTTGTATTGATTCCAATAAGTTGCTCACTGGTTTCCTTTTCTACACCCAGTTCATGGAACAGGAGTCCTGGTGGGCTGGAGGCACTCCATGCTATTCAAAGCAGCCTATTCCCTGCCCCACTCCATCCCATGACTGTGGGGAACCAGGTTCTGTGATTCCCAGCACCTGGTAGAGTTGCTGGTAGGGAAGCTGGATTTTTATAGTAAAAAAGGGGCTAGGCTCAATCTGCTGCAACTCCACCAAAAAGGAATCTTGAGGAGGCGCTGAACTGAGAAAGGCCTCTGGCTGAGTTGTCAGAGTTGCTACCATTCGGAGTAGGCAATGCTGGTCTAGATAAACTAACAATCTAACTCTGTGTAAGGCGGCAGGGGTGCCGCCTTACACAGAGGCCCACGTGGACCTCAGGCCCACGGACCAACTCTGGGCCTCCTTGCTCCATAACTGGCCCCCAGGTTCTCCAGAAGGACATGCCCCCTTCCCATGGCCACCAGCCCTTTTTCATGACCACTGACTGTTTGGTGGCTTGTTGGCTTCTGTGCATTTTTTACCACTTTCTAAAAGGGTCGAGACGCCTCTTCTAAGTCTTGAGACGCAGCATGCTGGTAGTTTTTGCGTTTTTGGCCTCACCCCCTTGGCCTTCAGTTCTGCTCCCGAGAGGTTGTCCTAAACTGAATTTGGCCTTCAGCCTGAAAAAGATTCCCTATCCCTGGTGTAAGGCAGCTTCATTCGGTCCCCCCTGACGCTTCACAGGAGAGCAGAGAAGCTCCCATTCTCCATCCAACTCTGGCAGCAATGGGTTTAAGGTTCATCCCTCCTTTCCTGGCCTGATCTTTGCATCTTTGCCAGTTGCATGACTTCAAATTCAATAGGTACGAGCACACCTTTTTCCTTCTTTTGCGTCACGGAGTTGCAGTAAGCGAATAAAGAGCCTCCCCTTGCATTTCTCAGCCTCATCTGTTGGTGCAAGTTAACGGTCAAGGGAGTGGGGAGAGGCAACTCTAGCACTGTAAGGTTGCTCAGTTATATATAAGGTTATCATTTTCCCCTCCCCTTTTTTGTGTCCCAACTTGAAGCTTTGTGCTTTTAACATGTGTCAGGCAGAGGTTGAAATAGGGTCAGGTTTTACTGGGCAGAAGAAATGTAGTGATTTGGGGATGGGATGGAGAGTTCACCAACTAACTTTCTGCTTGCTGTGCTACTGTTAAAGCAGTTTTCCCCAGGGGGAGGGGAAACGGTTGGCAGTCCTTCTGGGTGGCAGTGGCAGCAGCAGCTCCAGGTTGTGTCTCTAGCTCTGGGCTACGTGACACAGGCCTCCCGGGACTAGCTGCTGACTCAGTCTCCCTTCGGCTCTCGCTTCTGTTTCTCTCTGAAAGAGAATTTCTGACTTCTTAATGAACTCCAAGGGGGTGTTTATCACGGTCCTAATTGAGATCTGGCTTCGGGCAGCCTCAATTAGCACAGTAATTGGGCTCAGGGAGATGTAATCTGTTTGTGTAAAGCTGCAACCTCTGGGGGAAAGGGGAGAGTGAGGCAGGCCAGGGCGAAGATGGGGTGGCTGCATCCACAGGTCGGGAATGAAGTTGCTGCATTTGGGGAAAGGGGAGAAAAGGACATCCAGCCTGCACCACGGAGAAGGAACATGACATTCCCCTCCCTGGCCCCTTATAATAGTTTAGGAATCAGCAGGGATAGGGAAGGAGGCCCTTGAGTCCAGCTCTCATTATCCCTGACTCTGGGCTATGCTGGCTGGGGCTGATGGAAGTTGGATTCAAACAGCATCTGGAGGGCCAGATTCTACACTCCTCCAGGATAGCTCCTTGAATTATTTTCTCTGTCTCTCTAAACATGCACCACAGCAGTTCCTAGATTAAACAGATTTGGGAAATTGCAGGTGGGTTCCACCCCATTCAGACTTTTCCTGCTATCCTCTGTGCTCTCTTCTGAGGAGATCCCAGCTTCCCCCAAAGCAATGTTTTGTAAGGAGTGGGAGGAGTTTTAACACTTTGCATTTCTCCTACTGTTCTTGCTCCTCTTTTTTGCCTGGTATTGCATAAACTCTATCAAAGGTTGTCCACCACTTCAGATAAGTCCGAGCAGATCGTTCTCGCCCAATGCTTTCAGTGTGTTTCCTGGTGCTGATTTGTTGACAACTGGGTGGTAGAAACAGGATGTGGTTGGAGGCAAGAGATTATGTCAATAGGGTATGTGTGAAGGAAGTGGGATGTTAGGGACCCAGAACTAAAGAAAAATATGTGGGAGACAACTTTTAGGTTGATGCGTAATATGGGAAGAATTGAGTGGTTTACAAGAAGGGGAAGAGATTTCCAATGCTGTCCCTAGTTAGAGAAAGGATACTAGGACAGCTTTACTCTTGCCTTTCTCCCTCTTTTTCAGGTATCCCTCTACTGGGGTGTCTCTTTGTGCTGCCGTTGACCATTCCATGGGCCCGAATCTCAGTTTTATGGCTGGGAATAGCGCACTACTTGGCTTGCATCTTTCCACAGCTGGGCAGCGTGCTCTACCACCTCTTCATGAACCATGAGGGAGGCCCTGTTGTCTACCATACCTTGCTCACCCTTGATATGTGTGGGGTATGCATGGTCAACACCTTGGGTGAGTTAAAAGTGACCCCTGCCCAGCTTATGGGGATGTGTTTACTCTGCTGGAGGTAGTGACAGTTCCTGAAAAACTGGAGGGGTATATTATTACTATTAATGGGGGACAGTGGTTGAACGAATGACAACTAGTTGAGGGAGTGGATGCTGGAACAAGGCATAATTCTGCAATGGATGCCATTTAGTTGCTTTGTACCAGGTCAGGCCACGGCCATTGTACTCCACTACAGCAGCTCCACACAGGTCATTCACGTCATTTGCTACTTGATCCTTCTAACCGGACATTTATTTATTTATTTATTTAATATCTCTTCTCTGCTTTTCCAGACTGGGATCTTCCCAGGATGGCTTGCAATATAAAACAGTAAAATTCAATATAAAAATTATAAGAGCGCCTTAAAACGTGGTGTGTGTTTTTAAAATTAAGTTTCTTAAACTAAAATACTTCAAATATTAAACCGCAACAAACCTTTTTAACAAAAATCCAAAAAGAATAGATGTTTTTAAAACCCTCTTTAAAAGCATGCCCAGAAGAAGCCAGTAGTATCTCTCTTTGGAGGGAATTTGATCTGGGATGGGGCCACCACTAAGAAGTGTCTCTCCCTCTCTCGCTTGCTCTCGTGCCTGCCAGCTTTACTGATCTTAGTGATGGGCCAATAAGTAAGGCCTACAAAAACAGGCAGGTTTATATGGAGATGTCAGGGATTGAGTCTGGAATTTTCTCCATATAAAACATGCTCTACCATTGAACTGCAGGCCTCCCCACTTGTTCTGGGAACACAATTGGATTGAAACATGTTTGAGGTGAAAGTGGCTTAGAGTCTGAAGCTGTATGGGACAAATTGAATCCGCTATGGTAGTGAAAGACCAAAGTTTATTAGGTGGTAGAAATCCTGGAGGAAAGTATAAGAAGGCAAAAGAGCTAGGATCGGGTCAGACATAGACTAGAGGGATTTAGAGGAGGCTTAGAGAGTCAGTAGGTCTGTCCTGAGAGGGTCTGGAGGGCAGCACAAATGTCTCAGTGTGCTAGAAACTAGCCACACAAATTATGATTAGCATTTGCTTTTGTCTGTAATGTTCTGGTGGATTGACTGCCTTGTTTCTCTTTCCTGCAGGTGCTCTGCCAATCATCTACTGCACGCTGGCCTGCTCCCCAATTCCCCGCACTATCGCCCTGCTAGCCTACAGTGGCTTGTCAAGCTATGGCATCTTTTGTGCAGTGACTGCGCGCTCCAGCGTCCGGCGCCTGCGATCCTTTGCCTGGCAGGCCATGTTCCGCTTCTTCTTCTTCTACCTGCGCTGGGTGGGACTGGGCACAGGCCACCCTTCCTCTCTGCGTTCATACCTCATAATGGACGGCTTGGCCTTTCTCGGGGGCGTCATCAACATCTCGAGGGTGCCCGAGCGCTGGAAGCCGGGCCATTTTGACTACTGGTTCAACAGCCATCAGATTATGCACGTGCTGGTGGTGGTCAGCATCCTCTATCTCCACTGGGGAGTAGTGGCTGATCTACAGTGGATCGGCAACTATGTCTGCCCGATGGAGTGACAGTCTTGTGTCTGGACCCAGCCCTTCCACAGAAGAACCCCACTGATTGAGAAGTGGGAGACTTCTGATGTGTGGGCCATGAGTTTAAAGTCTTCTACAAGGGCTGAAGTGGAAATGGAAGTACATGTGTACAACTTGGAGAAAACCTACTTAGAACAGGGTGTTTTCTTCTGGGCTTATGGTTTCCCATTGGTTCAACACACCCACGCATATATAGGATTTGGATACTTCTGGGTCTTTAACAATGGATTTCCATTGGTTGAGGTGCTTCTAGATAAGCTAGTGGTGTTCAACTGTTCTTCCAAATTACCACCGTGAGGGTAGGCGATAAGCGGTATTTGGTTAATGGTTTGGCTTGCTGACCTACGTTCATAACTTGTGGGGAGTTGTCAATTGCACTAGTGAAGGTTCTTTGTTACCTTCAGTCTTTTGCATCAATTCTCGTCAGCTGTAGGTCTTCCTGTCATCGGAGCTAGACTTCCATTGGCTTTGGTGGTGATTCAGGAAGAATACCATGGCTTGGACAACACTTTCACCTCATTTGATGGTGAAATATGCACTGGGAGAAGAGGGATTTAGTAGAAGACGCTTGTTTTGAGTACAGCTTCTCTGCTTTATAGAGACAAGGTATTTAAATAGACTTTTATCCAGGTATCTTTCAGACACCATGCAATATTTTCTTATTTTTTAAAAGGGCTGGTTAGACACCTGGGTATCAAGGTCTGCACAGAGTGGTGCTGATGAGGACCTGGTGGAAAGAAATGGTGGGATGCAGCTAGCCAGTTTATTACAGGTGGGATGCTCTGTATGCATTTAATTTGCTCTGAAATGACTTGAAGCACTGAACCAGCTCCCCCCCCCCCCACACACACACCACCTCTACCAGAGGGGTAATTAGGGGCCTTGAAACTGAATTGGGGTGGAAGTTGAGGAGTCCAGGTTTCCCATTCTGGTTGTTTTCACCAAATTTGGGACCATGGCTTCTTTGCAGCATGCCTCAGTTTTCCATTTGTCTCCTGGTGGAGGTGTCTGGGGATCAACCCTGAATGTCGATTCTTGGGTTGCCCCCCCCCCCCCCCCTGCTTCCCCAACTATACTTTGGCAAGAGCAGGTGCTTTCCAGAGCTTAGTTTAGCATGAACTTGGAAGAGCTCTTTCTATTCCATTTCTTGTTGGCTGTTGCTGCTGCAACTGCAGTAATCACTAACACAAAAGTGAGCTGCTGCTACCTTCCCCTTTCTTACTGCCCTTCGTTGGCTAGGATGCCAGTTCCCCTTCTTCCAGACTTCAGTTCACTTCCCTCACTGACCTCTTGAATTGGTCCGGCTGGTCCATCCTGAAGATCTCACTTTTGAGTTCTGTTTCTTAAATGGAATCATCAGGTTGATTCTTTATTCTGAAGAAAGTATTTAACTTGGTTTTAAACTTGGGTCTGTGGTCAGTAACTAGATTTCTAGGAGGGCTGTTTTCATAGTCGGGGTGGAAGTTTTGAGGCCCAAATAGCATTTTGGCAAGCTCTTTTACCATCCCTTCACACTCCTCTTGCCCCCAGGTTAGGAACTGGGAGGCCAGGCATTCCCCTCAGGTGCCTGAATTTGGCCCAGGACCCTTCAGCTGCTCACCGATAATTTAGGTACGAGTGAGGCTAAAATAAATAACTCAAATGAGGCTAATATAAATAACTCAGTACAATTGAGGCTAATATAAATACGTTTTTTTAAAAAAAACAAAACTATTTTGGTTGTCATAGTAGGCCCTAGCCCTCTTCAGCATCTGGACTCTTGAGGGTTATGGTGTGGCCCGGATTTTAATGTAAGTGGTCCCTTCACATGGAGCTTGTTTTATGTCAGAAATTTTTAAATCGCCTGGGTTTTTGGGTGGGTGGGTGGGTGGGGGGTGGCCTCAAAAAAATGCACCCAAAAGAGTTTATGAAAATAAGTAACCCAATCCATATTTGGTGACCCTTATAAATAAATTTAAATTCAACAGACATATTTACCTAAGTTACAATAGTGTGACTTTTAAAAAGCCAGCTGTAGAAGACATTCCTCCCCTCTCACAGTGGGAATTCTCTATTTTCTGCACAGCACCACCTTAATCCATACTTGTGTAAGTGGCTGAGCAACAAAGCATGTGTGAAAACTATTCTAATGGCCCATCCTGAGAACTAGTTTTCAATATGTAGTAAACCAAACCTATCTGGATTTTCTTCTGCTTCTGGGCCAAACAAGAAATGTCATGTAGTTGAATCTTTCCATGAATATGAGAGTGTGGGTAACAGAAATTTACCCCTTGCATTTCCCCCCATTGTAAGGTAAAGTGAGGCATGGGGAAGCTGTGACTTTGAGCAGAAAAGCAGCCAGGCTTGGCTCCAGATTTAATTATACTTAGAGTAGACCATTTGGGATCAGTAGAATTTAAGTTGGGAAGTCCCATTGATTTCAATGGGTTACTCCCAAATACGACTAAATCTGGACCCAGCCCCAAAGTTGGAAAGGGATGAGCACCTCCACCCCTTTTCTGTTTAAACTCACAGGTGCCTGGAGCTGATTTTGGTTTTTAATAGAAACCAAGAGAAGACCTATAAATGTATGTCCTGTTAGTTTGGATCTCAGTCTTCTTTGCAGCAATGGACTAAAATGTTGGATAAAAACTTGGAACTGTCACAGCTTATAATGAACAGCTAAAATGGGAGTGAACTGTCACAGCTTATAATGAACAGCTAAAATGGGAGTGTGGGACTTGGCATGAGTAGTTATGTGGAAGGGTTAAAAGTTTCCACCTCAGTGGGGAGGAATACAGGGTTTAGGCCTCCTCTTCCTTTGCCAGATTGTCTTCTGCAAATGCAGAAGGAAGATGTGAGCAGGTCTGCATTATGAGGAACAAAGGACTGACTTTAGACTCCCACATTGGGGCGCGAGGCATCTTTTCTGTGCTGCTATTTTGGGCTGGGGTTTCACCTGCTGCCAGCCCAGTCTTGTCTCTTATTATCTCAGGGTAGACGGACATGGTTAATGTTCGCAGCTTCTTTGGGCTGAAGCTACATATCTTTAAAATAAAAGAGCAAGGCACCAAATAATAAAAAAAATGCACTTCATGAAGGAGGGAGGGAGAGAAGGAAACTGTAGGTGCTTATGGTCCAGAACCTACTGTTGGGCAGATGGCAGGTCTGGGCTTCTAATAAAGAGAGATATCTAAGGAAGACTCATTTTTTTCCTGGCCTGTCATACAAAGTGGTATTTCTGTTCTTTTGAAGTTCTTCAGAAATGTCCCCAAACGCTGGAACAACCTGGTGGAAAAGTGTGCAGTTTTCATGCAGGGATGAGGATGCTTAGCCAGGTTTCAATCCAGAACCTTCCAGTTAAGAAGTAGAACCCAAAGAACTTCGACCATGGTTTTAAACTTGGCCCTGTTATAGGTAGGAAACCTGTGGCCATTCAAATTATGTCGATTGCAATTCCCATCATCCCTAACCATTGGCTGGGGTGAACAACAGAGGGAAGACCCCAATTTTCCCACCTCTGTTACTGGAAAGCACAACCAGTGGTTGAAGGACACTTAACTCTTCCTGGCTGCAGGAAAATGCTCCAGGGAATCATGAGATTACAGTTCAGTGATTAAGTTTATTGAAAGCAATGAAATTATAGTTCAGTTAATCATTTAACTGTACGCCTCAATAATTTAATCACTTTCATTGGAACTTTTGTCATGCCTAAATAGTATTAGATTGTACCCTACTTAAATAGCATCAGATTGTACCCTGCATTTGCTTGATTTTCTCAGAACTTGGTGACCAATGGTTGGGTTTCTTCCTGCCTAACCTCACCTGACACACTCAGACACTTAAAAAAAATGGACAGAAACGCTTGAAACCTCTAGATTCCCAGGTTTGGGTAGAAATTTAACACACCTCTTTGTGTTACAGCACAGCAACCCAAACAGGCTGCAAACATTGAGGGCTAAATCAGTTATGGGGCTTCAGCATCATTCTCACCTTGTGGATTGTTGAATGGTGGTAGAACCGTCTGTATTCAGGCAGGCTGGAACTCTTTCGTACAGAAATTAGTTCTGCAACAGGACTAAACTGCACAAATTATACAAACTGATACGTGGAATTATTTTGATATGCGCCCATTAATTTTTATCACCATTACGCAAAACGGAAGTAGCGTTGTATTCTAGCTTGTAAGAAAGAGGATGAGACACATGCACCTCACTCCCATACATGCTGACTTGGAAGCAAGCCTCACAGACTTTGATTAGTCTTGTGATTGCAGTACAGGGGTAGGTAACCTGCAACCCTCCTGGTGTTTTAGAGTATAACTTTCATCAGCCCCAACCTACATAGCTAATGGTCAGTGATGGGAGTTGTAGTCCAAAACATGGAGGGCACTAGGTCGGAGAAGGCTGTTGTAGTTAAACTTCATGAAGCATCAAAATACAACCTCTCTTGCACCTTCTACCCCTAGTTAAGCAGCACATGATGTTGTTTTTAAGTGAAAACTACTGAAGGCAATTAGGACCCACTAGATACCAGCAGCTATTAAGATTTGGGTTAAAAAAAAATCTGTTTTAGAGATGTGTCTGGTTCTCAGCCACGATCAGCTCTACCTAACCCCTTCTCTGAGGCTTTAGAAAATGAAGCCTGCGCTTTCAAGGTTTCTCTCATTCAGTGGTTTTTTTAAAAATGTGACCAATTTGTATAATGGGAGGTGACATGAAGGCCCTGACATAACTAGGCCCTGACATTGCTCTTTTTGTCTCTATGTTCCAACTTGGGTTGCAAGTCAAGTCACATCTAAAGAACAGGAACGCACAAAGTTCAGTGGAAGTTTCTAGATGCATTTATTGTCAGATCTTACAGCTGCCACTTTAATAAAAGCCCCAGTTGGAGGAGAGAAAGTTAGTAGTCCCCATTTCCCAAGCCAATTCCAGGCATGGCAGCACATTCCTGACAACACTTAAAAAGAAAACGTGTACATTATGAATTCAGCCCTCATACCCATATAAAAGAGGGACCCCTTCCTTGCCCCTGAAATGACCTCTGCCAGTACGATCTGCTTGCTTTCCACTACCTTCCAGAAGACACTGATCTAAACCCCTGAGGGAAAGAACCTGCATCTCAAAAACAGCATCACTGTAGGGCTCAAGCAAAGATACGCACAGGGAAGCACCCCTAGATCTTCTGCCTCCTATTTGCAAGACTTCGCGCTATATCACAGCCCAGCCCCTCTGAGTATAGTGACCACGTGTGTAACACTTGTGGGAGGGACTCCTCTATGCACCCAACAAAGGGGGGCTAAGCAAACCAGTAAATAAAGAATCGGAGTTCCCATCAGCTCTGGCACTTTTGCTCAGATATGGAATCCTCAAACAAGCTCAGCAGGTTTTTGGGTTCAAAAGTGGAGCACTGATTTGAGCACTGGGGAGCAACTACCTCCCATTCGCCTTCCTCCTCGTCTTCAAACGCTAGCGTGCGGCACGGGTTATTTGCAGGTAATGAGTCCGATGAAGTGGGGCTGCCGCTTGGGGATTCTGGGCTGATGCAGCTGATGTTGAGACTGCCTCGGAGCCCCAAAGACCTGCAAGGAATCAACAAAAAGGGTGAGCAAAAAAAAAAAAAGAAAAAGATCAGGTTGGGCAGCCCCATCAGGATCTGCTAAGCTTACTTCAGCAATGAGGGAGACAAAAAGTTCACCACAGAGCCTCAAAAGTTCAGAGAATTGCACCCTCTACAGCACTAAAGAAGAGGATACATTTATAAAAAGAAATCACGCACAAACACACACACCGAGTCATTAACAAGTCAGAGATTGCTTTGCAACCTGAGCGTGCATGCAGAGTTCTGGGAAAGCCTCCAGTTCAGCTGCAATCTCCCTGTACCTGTCATCTCTTAGCCAACAGCTCACCTGTTCTTCCTGCCACCAGTCTGTGGTGAGGACTGCCGTGGTGTGGAGGTGCTTCCTGCACAGGCCTGTATGTTCAGCAGTGGGAAACCAGGCAGTCTGAATAAGAGAAAATCACTGTAAGGTACCGATATTTGCAAATATCTGCATTAGCTTTAATCCCATGGGGCTAGCAGGAGACAGACAGAATTCAGAAGCGTGTTGGAGAAGGGCTTTCTGTACTGGAGGCATGCTTGAATAGAAAGTGGCTTGTATGCACTCTTAATAGAGGAACAGAAGTCAGCCAGTCACTTGCTCACTTCCGTTTCAGGTCTAATAGTTGGTTACCTTATCCTCCCTCTGCATTTAAGACAGGGCTTGTTTTTCTATGCTCAAGAAAAAAAATAGTTTTAGCCACCCATCTTTCAGAAAATAAAGTGGAAAGAGGAGCAAATTGAATAACCACGTAGATATTTTATCAAAAGGAGGTTAAGAGATCTTAGCATAGTTAAAAAGCAAGGCTGAGCGGGGACTTGATTTTGCTACAGAAACATCAGTGGGATTAGCATTGTAGAACGAAACAACTGCTAAGACGATAACTGATCATAAAGTAAAGCTACGAAGACATTTCCTAAGAGTTCAGTACAAAGATTTTGAACCAAATTCAACTTTTAAAATGAAGCTGGATAGGTTCATGAATGCCATACATTGGTCTCAGGTGGTGGTGGGGAGAGGGGTCAAAAGGAATTGTTAGCTAATCCTGCTAGGTTTCAGATATTGCCACAAATTTAGATAGGATACTGGGTAGTTAACTTGCTAGAGGACTAAATATTTTCTCAAAGAGGACTAGTGGGCAGAATTTTGTTTGCACCATAGGTCTAATTAAACCTAGTGTCAGGAATGAATTCACCACCACAGACTGGCTAATGAATCTGGATTTTTGAAGGGGAGATGCATTAGCATTCCCAGGTAGTCTGACAGCTCACTTGCTTCAGACAGGTGGATTGGCCTAGCACACAATAATGATACAGTTATCTTCGACACAGGGCATCTTGTTTATTTATTGCATTTTTATACCGCCCAATAGCCGAAGCTCCCTGTACATCTGCTCTTTATTTCTGGCATGGTGCAGTCTGGAGGCAGGGCAATCAAAGAATGGCTGTGCCTTTTAACCCTCCCAAGTCTAACCCACTTACTTGTGTGAGGACTGCAGCTCCGCAGGGCAAGTGTGGTTGTGACACCCAGCTGTCTCTGTTAGCTCAAAGACATCCTCACCAAGGCTCTCTTCTTCCTCTTCTCCCCAGTCACTAGATAGGCTGCTATCTTCCAGAGGGGGGAGGAGGGGCGAATGTGGGGGTGTGACTGGAACATTCTGATGCCAAAATAGCAGCCAGTGTGCCGGGCTGCACACAGCCCCCCAGAGCCACTGCATGAACCTGAGGAAGGTCTGGAATGAGTGGAAGGGGAAGAATTGCACATTGAAGCATGGGGAAAGAAGCAACAGGTAGAGCAGAGCAAGCGGCCATGAGTGGTACTTTCTCAACTGGGTGTATCACACACAAAAAGAAGCAAGATCAAGGAAGCTGACGTGCCACCAAAGCCCCCTCCCCACGGCTGCCAAAGATGGCAGGGCTCCCGCATTCACTGAGAAACATACGGAACTGGTTCATTCAAGAAAACTGATAAACATCCCTATCAAGAAGGATCCTGTTGTTGAGACAGGAAAGGGCTACAAGGCATTGCCACAGTCCTAGGAAGGGAGTGCTGTGGAGTGTACTCTCAAAAGGAACTGTAGATTCATATTGTGATTGCCTTTGGGGAAGCCATGCTCACCTTGCACATGGAAACTCCTTGCTGGATCCCAGAGTGTGTCAGCAGCATCAGCTTCCGCCACCTCTCAGTCTTTTGCATGATGCTGGAAGCAAGCAGCATCTCCACTGAGGGCCGGAGCTGATGATTGGGTTCCAACATAGCAGTTAGAAGAGTACGCAGCTCAGCAGAGAGACCTAGGAAGGGTGAGAACTTTCAATCACCTACCTTGCTTTTGGTGGTACACTGAATTTTCCACATCACCAGTTCTTTCCATTCAACCCTGCTGATGTTGATAACCACTTTTCAGGCTGCCTGCTTCCCATGGGGAATTGCAACAAAGCCCTTGCTTTGGCTAGTGTTGGGGGATGCCTCCTTTACTCTTGCTCACCTGCAGTAAATTCAGGAGGCAGATAGCCCTGTCGCAGCTGCTGCCAGCCTTCACCCCCATTGGGGAGCTCCATATTACAGGCAATCTCTAAGATGGTTACGCCAAGGCTGGGAGAACAGAAACACACATCAAGAAACAGAAGCAGCTCCGCCCTCCTGATCCACAGCACCAATTTCTAACACCCCCTGCAAGCTAAATGTTGAGGCTGGGGAGCAACAGCTGCAAGTGAGAAGCTGGTGGCTCTCTTAGCCTCCGGAAAGCTTCGCTCCCCCTCCTTCCCATCTCACCCCACACCTGAAGACGTCAGCAGCCTTGGCGTATTCTCCAGAGAGCAACTCGGGGGCCATGTAGCGGGGATCCCCTTCTTGAGCATCACTCAGATCCCCAGAGTCCAGTTCCAGCATGAGCCCAAAGTCGCCCAGCTTGCACACGTTGCTAGATGATAGGAAGATGTTAGCCGGCTTGACATCCATGTGCAAAAGATTTCGGTCATGTAAGTGACGCAGCCCCTGCAACAAGTCCCAGAGGAAGGCCCGCACCTGCCATTCGGGCAGCGGCCCATACTCCTCACAGTACTGCAACAGGCTGCCCGGGCACAACTCTGTCTGGATGTAGAGTTGCCCACGCTCCTCCCAGGCCTGCACGAAGCTCACACAATTGGGATGGTGCCCCACACGTTCGTGTTTGCGCACCTCAGCCAATTTGCGCTGCCTGTCGCTCTCGCCGCGGAATGGTTCTACAGAACGTTTCACTGCATACAACTGACCATCCTCCCGACAGCGCACCTGTAAGAGAAATGCAGTGACTTATTAAGCCCCATACACTGAAGTGGGATCCAGGCTATTCCATGGAAGAACCCTCAGCCCTAGGACAGTATCCGGGAGCCCTAACACCCAAGCCAGGAGTGGCAGCAGCAGCACACTGTGCCAAGAACTTCCAGACACTCTGAGAAAAAAAAATGTTCACATCACACTGTGTAAGTTATAATGAAACTACATAAGTGTATACTACCTGTTCTAACTGCTGAAGCAGCCAAAGTTAAGAACATATAAGTACATATAATAGAAACTGGATAATTTCAGATATGCACTTAAGACCATTAAAGCGATGAGCAAAAGAAATTACAAGAGGAGAGTTTGGAACAGAAACCAAATTTTACATACAAAAATTAAACTCAAATATGGGAAGAGCTTCACTGGATCCAAGCAAGGGTCCAACTTTTCACTACTTGGTGCTCTGCAGATATTTTGGCCAACTCCATCACCCCCACACAGCATGGTCAATGATCAGGACTGATGGGAGCTGTAGTCCAAAATATCTGGAGGGCACTAAGCTGGAGAAGGCTGGACTAGTTCAACATCCTGTTTCCCACAATGGCTTGCCAGATGCCTCCAGGAAGCAGGGCATGATGACCACAGTACTCTCCCACAGTCTCAACCTAGTAACTGGTATTCAGGAGCATACTACTTCTAAACATGGAGATCGTCGTTAGCTTTCACAGCTAATAGCCATTGACAGACATAAGAGCCATGCTGGATCAGACCAAGGGGCCATCTAGTCCAGCACTCTGTTCACACAGTGGCAAATCAGCTGTCGACCAGGGATCCACAAGCAGGACATGGTGAACAACACCCTCCCACCCATGTTCCCCAGCAGCTGGTGCGTATAGGCTTACTGCCTCTGATACTGGAGGTAGCACATAGCCATCAGGACTAGCAGCTATTGGTAACCTTCTCCTCCAAGGATTTATCCAACCCCCTTTTAAAACCATCCAAATTGGTGGCCATCACTATGAAGAAGCACTTCCTTTTACCTGTCCTAAATCTCCCACCAATTAGCTTCATGGGATGACCCCTTTGGGTTCTAGTATGGGAGGGAGAAAAATTTCTCCCTATCCACATTCTCCACATCATGCATAATTTTGTACATCTCTATCATCTCTCTCCTTACCCTCCTTTCCCCAAGCTAAATAGTCCCAGCTGTGGTAATCTTCCCTCATAGGGGATATGTGCCAGCCCCTTGATCATTTTAGTTGCCCTTTTCTGCACTTTTTCCAGCCCTACAATATCTTTTTTTTACGTGTGGTGACCAGAACTGCACACAATATTCTAAGTGTGGTCGCACCATAGATTTGTATAAAGGCAGCCTGATACTGGCAGTTTTGTTCTCATAATGCCTAACATGGAGTTTGCCTTCTTCACAGTGGCCGCACACTGGGCGGGCTTTTTCATCAGGCTGTCCACTGAGCTTTTCACCACATATACTCCATGAGTTGCTCTAAACCCTTTTAAAAGCCATCTAAGCTAGTGAACATCACTCCATCTTGTGGTAGAAAATTCTTTATAATTCACTGTGTCAGCCTTCCCCAACTTGGTGCTCTCCAGATGTGCGGGCTGTGACTCTCATAAATTCCAGCCAGCATGCATGAAGTAATTTCTTGCCCGCAAGGGATGGGTAGCCCTTGTGCCACTGCCTTACCTTGTACACTTCACCAAAAGATCCCCGCCCCAGACGGCTCAGCTGCTGGAAACATTGCCTGAAAAACAACTCTCTTTTGGAGGCATCGTACAGCTGGCTACGCAGGGTTGGCGGTTGCTTCTGTTCACCATGGAAGGAAACACTGCGCGGTTGGAGTTTGGTCCATGGCTGCAGTCGGCGGTCAGAGAAAATCCGGCTCACGGTCAGCGTGCTCTTGTGGCGAGGCCGTGGAGGAAGCGTATAGCTGAGTGGCTGGCGGGCCCTCTTGACTGAAAAGCTGCCTTCTGCTTCTCGGAAGAAGGCAGGTACTGGCAAAGGAGTGTGGCTCAACTGGGACTCAGCCCCTGCACAGTCAAGAGGTACTGGCATATCTGAAAGGAGAATGTGCAATCATTTCCATGGCAACTTCCCCCATTACCCAAATGGTAAAGCAGTCAGTCTCTCTGGTGCTGGAATACAGGGGGCTTTAAAATTCACTGGGCATCAGGTGGGTGGGAAGGAGAAAAGAGTACATATAAAATGGCAAGTATTTTCAGGATGGTTCCCTGAAGGCACTGACTGACATGACAGTCTCTAAAATTCTTGGGAGAGAAAAGGAACCCTTCACAGACTGATAATTGACATGAGCTGTGGGTAAAAGGCTTGCTCCATAACTGAAGCCTTTCCCCATGTGCAACCCAAATGGAAAAACCGCATAGACCAGGAGCACACATTCAGTTGAAATGGGCTCTCTTCTCCTAGCAACAGTCATATTTGGAAGCACTGGAACCTGGAAGGCATTACTAATGTTATTTCTGATATAAGCAGATAGCTCTTCATTTCTAGCTTCCAACTCTGGGAACAAACAAACTTTAGCTTGGCACAAGTCATGTCTGTGTCTTTCACTTCGTTTGTAGCTTGGTTTTGTAGCAGAGACCTGCCTATTTTTGTCCTTTGTAAAAGGACCCATTTTAAGGTTTTGTGAACCAGTCAGAGGCTTTAACAACTGCTGGGCCTCCCAATCAGCCACTAGAATTCTATCTTAGAAGATCAATGCTCTATGGGCTGCTGTCTCCAGGCACCGGTCATTTGGGGAGCATTTGAGGTAAGATACATTTCCTCCATCTGCTGCAATTGTCCTGGAGCCATCAGTAACAGTGATGGAGTTTCTAATGGCCTTAGAAATTCCTGATACACCACATGACATTCAGGAGAAACTGACAAGTCTGGAATCTGAAATCTCTAGAGGCACTCAAACTAAAGCAAACAAAGCTGTCAGCAGAGTCACGGAAAGGAGAAGCACTAAAAGGTGCACCAACAGGAAGATTTGAAGAGCTTCAAAGTATTGATTTACACCAGAAGTTCTTTGCTTGCATTATCTGTCATAAGCCACTTGAATCTCTATGTGAAAAACAGAGTAGAAGGCTACAATCCCATACATGCTTTCTTAGGAATAAGCTCTACTGAACCCAGTGGAACTTACTTCAGAATAAAAATGCATGCCTTCCAAATAAATAAACCACTTTCAAAATTGCTGTATTTCTAGCCCATCTCTCTGCCAAAAAGCTCAGAGCCGGGCATGTGGGTCATCCCGCCTCCCCCTTTATCCCAACAATGCTGGGTGGTAGATAATTATGTCAGAGTGGGGTGTTGTCATCACAGTCCACTTCCAACTTGAGTGCAATCAAACTAAGAACATAATAGAAGCCCTGCGGGTTCAGACCATAGGTCTACCTAGTCCAGTTATGTTTCCAACAACAGTCAGCCAGGTGCCTTGGAAGTTCACAAGCAGATAAGGTGATAACAATTTCCTATTTGTCTCTAGAATCATCTGGTACTCACAGGTACACTGCTCTGAATATGGGGGTTCCATTTAGCTATCACAGCTACAAAATGTCTCTGTGGTGCCCAGTGTCAAACTAAGAGCAGGAAGACCCAGGCTCAAACCTGCACTCCGTGATCTCCACTCCACTCTCCTCACTCTCCCTCAGCCTGAAATACCTAAATGGATTGTAGCGAGTATAAAATTGAGTGTGTGCATGAAGGGGGAGAGGGACTGCATAGCCTGATCACCTTGAAAGAAAGGTGAGATTAAAAATGTAATGTACAATTTATTTCTAAGGAATTTGTCTAATCCCCTTTAGAAAACACAAAAACCTAAATTAACACCCAGTGCAAACATAGTTCAAGAGTCCTGGTCCCCCACAGAGGTAAGTTTTGTGAACCGCCCAGAGAGCTTCGGCTATTGGGCGGTATAGAAATGTAATAAATAAATAAGTACATCAGTACCCTCAGATATGTGAAGGCCTCCTGCTCCCTCAAAACACTCTTTCTCCTTTACTGTTTCCATATTGTTTGTTGTTTATTCGTTCAGTCGCTTCCCACTCTTCGTGACTTCATGGACCAACCCACGCCAGAGTTTTCTGTTGGCCATCGCCATATACTTGGAACTAAAATCCACTAGAATGTCTCCATGATGCCACCTCTTTCTTAAATACTCTTCTCAAAGCCCACCTTTCCCGCTAAGTCTGTGACACAACCCCATAGTACCCATACCTTACATTCAAGGATGGGCAACTTGTGGCTCTCCAGATTTTTTTGGCCTACAACTCCTATCATTACTCACCATTAGCTATGCAAATGCCCAAACCATTTTTTAAAAACTTTTTCTTTTTGGCCAGAACCTCCTCTTCTTCACCTTCATCTTCAGGCAGGTAATGCTTTGTCACACCCTTATAAATACCCTTAAAGTACTCCTGTTCTTGTGCTTTAGGCCTGTCTCGCACCCTATGTTCTTTCTTCTGCAGCCAATGCAAAACAGCTGGTCTGGGGTCCCAGTCAGCCAATGATGACATATTATGAATAGAAAGATATAAGTTTTCTGTTTGCACAGATAGTCCGGCCCTATTTTTACTTCTGAGTGCAGCACTTACACTTATGAACCTCTCAACATCAGCACTTTGGGGTTTTGCAGCAAGTATGCGGGCAAGGATCGTAGTGGCGTTCTTGTAATTCGGCGAACCTGCAAGGGCCTTGCAACCCTCTTCAATTGCAGACCTGAGGCCCTGCGCATTATCGGCTCTTGTGCTCCCAAGAAGTATTGCTCTTCTTCTCCAGATTTTGAGAACCACTTTGGCCAATATATAAATTTTGCCTATGCGTGTCCTGTCTACTGATCCATCACTGCGTAGTGACAGGGCTAGTGTGTCCTTGCACAACCTTTTCTGGAGACGCTCCTGGTCACTCTCTACAATGCACTGGAGGAAATCATGATGACTATTTGGACTTACATGTTGAAGCTCGACAGGAACATTGTTCAGCAACTTCAGAGAATTGAATGAGAAGACTTGGGAAAACTGGCTGATAACAACACGTGCAGCAAAGGAGTGTCCACTCAAGGCGAGTTTTTTGGCATCTCCATACACATGAAGCATTACACCTCCAATCTTGTTAGCCAACTTTTCTGTTGCTTTACTAATAGCTTTGCCCATATCAAAGAAGCATGTGTTCTTTTCTCCTTCGCCCTTTGATGATTTTGACGATAATCCCATGTCTCCAGTACTGATGGCTGCAGTCTGTGGTTGGTCCATGGCACTGCCACTGCTGTGAACCTCTTCACTGCCCTGGTTGCTGCAGTGTCCCCTACTCCCAAACCAAATGGAACTACTGATGCCGTAGTCTTGAAGCTCAACATGTGCTGTAGAACTGCCCTTGGTATTTTGTCCATCTCTAGTGACAGGTTTTGTCTGATGTTCATCAGCACCTGACTTTGACTTGACAACGAGCCATCCTGTGAGGCATTGCTGTCCCTCCCTCTTGGCCATTACTGAACGTGAATATTGTAACAATAATTTTGTAACCAAAAGAAAGAAAATAGGAGTGCATGTAGGGTTGAGTATCACAGTCCTTCAAATCCAGGCAGCCTAATTAATATGTTATGGTGTTCCTGGGACACCCCTTGTTAGTAACTCGCCCTCCCTGTGTTCTTGGTCACTGGTATGCATAATGAGCAAACTAGGAGTGTTTGCAGTTCAAAGCTGAATCTAATGAGGCACTCCAGACAGGGATTTTATATATTTCATGAACACACACACACACACAAAGCATAAAGACAATGATAAAGTCTGGGTGCCAAAAAGACAAAAGAAACAATCACAGAATGCAACTATGCACTTAACTTCTGCCACCAGATTTTGTTCCTCCTCTTTGTTGTTCGAGTGGAGGAACTTTGAAATTGTTTTGGAAACCTGGAAAATCGTAGTCTAGCAATACTCTCTTTGAACTGGGGGTTGTATGTGTGCAACCTGCTCTAAAGTCTAAATGTTTCTTTAAACCAGAATTCCTTGGATTTAGGCAAACAGGAGGGAGGTGTATTGTTTACAGATCTAGTCCATATTTTTTTGGTAGTAGCTGTTAAGGCCAGCCAGACTCTGGTGTTGCTCCAGCCCAGGTTTTAGGAAGAGCTCATGCAAACGAGACCAGGCTGGAGAGCCATGATGGAGCCTGGCACATAATATTCAAGCTTCACAATAAATAAGTTTGCTGTACCTGAACTCTTTCCTGGGTGGTTCCTGAATACCACAGATTTTACAGGAGGATCCATCCCCTCTGGCCCTTTCTCTCTTTGGGGCAATCTACCAGACACACAGTTCTGAGGATTGTACTGGGATAAGCAAACAAAAGAAATCAACAGCTAACACATCTTATTTTGTGTCCCTACGCTTTCAGGATTCTTACTTTACCTACATCAGAGTCCTCCTCCCGAGTCACTCTTTTCAGAGACTGAAGCTACCCCAGGCCCAGTACAGAGAACTCAACTGAACCAATCATAAATTGCCTCTTTGCTCTAGGAGGTCAGAGAAAATGGAAACTCATCAACCTTTTTCTGTTTCCCTCTTCCTGTCTGCTCAGGAACTGACTCTAAAGCCATTCTCATGTCACTGGTCCTGAGAGAAGCTTCTCTCTTGAAAACAAACTAAGTAGCTTCCTTTAACTTGCTTTGCTTGCTTGTAAACAGACTAACCTCTTCAACTCCAAGGAAATTCCATAGGATTATAGTGTTCGCTTGGAAGGGTTCTCTTGAGGTGAGGTTTGGGAGTTAAGCAGTTAGTGTCCAAATAGAAGTTTTTAAATCATGTAGTGGGATAGAAAGCTGTCATCTTTGTTAAAACCACTTTGTAGTGTCCAGTTTCTTGTTAATTTCCACTTCAGCGGTTTCTCAATGCATTCTTCCTCTGTGGTGTACTTGTTGTAATATGGTGGTTTTCAAATCAGCAATGGTATGCCCTGGAAGGTTGAAGTACTTCTAGGTTCTGCTTTGTTTTATGTCTGATTTGTGTCCATTTATTCTTCTTGCTCAGAGGTTGACCTGTTTGACACTGGCAAATGACGGCATATACTACATTGGAGGATGCAGGTGAAAGTGCCCTTGATAGTGTGACTGATGTTGTTGGGTCTTGTGACAGTGTTGCCTGAACAGATGTGGGGGCAGAGTTGGCACTTGGGTCGATTGCATCATCTGGTCCCTCTGACTGTGTCCCTGTCCTGTGTCCTGTTACTGGTTAGCATCCGCTTCAGGTTGGGAAGTTGTCTGTAGGCCAGGACTGGTCTGTTTCCCAAGGCTTGTGAGAGAAAAGTGTCTGTGCTGATGATGGGTTGGAGTTCACTGATGATCCGTTGCTGTGGTTTCAATTGGGGGCTGTAGATGGCAACCAGTGGTGTACTTCTCTTGGTCTGTCGTTGGTCCTGGGTATCCATATGGCCCTGTCCATCTGTCTTTAAATTTAAGGTGCTACTAATGTTGGTGATGTTTGTCCAGTCGTGAAAGAGAAATAATGTGTTTGGCAGGGGCGCAGGGGGTGGGTGCCTGACAGGGCATTTGTGCAGTTGGAAAATTTGCTTTAATTTATTTTATTTATTTATTTATTTCGTTTTTATACCGCGCAATAGCCGAAGCTCTCTGGGTGGTTCACAAAAATTAAAACCATAATAAAACAACCAACATGTTAAAAGCACAATTACATTTATTTAAAAAAATAAAAACCTGGGAAGGGGGGGGCATGTTCCCACCACCACAGTTGGCTATACTTTCCCAGCATGCATCAGGGCTGGGCCAGTCTCCCTGAAGTTGGCATGAGTAAGATCACCACAACCACCACCCTAAAACTCGAGAAAGACCAAAGACTTACCTCTTCAAGCCCCTTTTCAACCAATGTCCTCTGAGTCCCTAAGGATTGGGGATAAAAGACGAAGAAGAAAGGCTTTGTTTCTGTCCCGTTGTGAGTTCCCGGATGTAGCAGCCTTTCTTTTTCCTTCAGCCAAGGCGCCCAGGGTGCGTGAGTGGGCGATTTCCCCCCCCCCCCCCCGCTCCAAGGCGCGCGCGAGAAGACCCCAAGGAAGCTTTCAACGCCCGGTTCTCGCGCCAAAATTCCAAATGGCCTCGCCCACTTCCGCCTCCCTACGTCACAGCCGCAGCGAGCGCGCCAGCGGGAGGGCGGGCGCGCGCGTTGCAATCCCACAACAAAACAGACGTTGAGGAGCGGGTCAGAGACCAAGCGCGCGCCCTGACAGCGAATCTCGCTTTTCTCTCTCCTATTCCTCCCTCCCCTTGCTTCGCCGCCATTTTTTTTAGCCAATCAGGAGCCGACAAGAGTTTACGGTGGGGGGGGAGGAAAAAGGGAGGAGATACGTCTGGCTTGAGGAGCACGAATGGGAACTTCTCCCTTTTTGTATTTCCCCTCAGAATTATGATGGTTAAAATGTGGGATTGCTGCCTCAGCGCCATTGTCCCCCGCTTGTTTCTAGCCCACAGTGCACTGGGGCAACCAGAGCTGAACTTTTGCCAATCTCAAACCACAGTCTAGCTGTGAACGCTAAAACGTAAACACAGAGAATGGCTTCCTTTCACAAACCCAATTTTGAACAGTCTAAAATTATATAGCCCTCTGCTTTTCTACTATCATGTGGATTAGACTGAGCCTGCAAATTCACCCATACTGAATAATGTAGGTGTATGGGACTGTCTATGAGGGCTTATGCCATAGTGAGCCTGCAATTCCATTTAAATAGTTGTTTTAAGTGGATATTGTTGTTTTTATGCTTTTGATGGTTTTAAATTTTTGTATATTTGTTTTTAATGTTCACTGTTTTTAACTTTTGTAAACCGCCCAGAGAGTTTTGGCTAAGGGGCAGTAAATAAATGTAATAAATAAATATTTATAAAGAGTAATAATAATTAAATATCTGTCCAGAGCTTTGGCTGATTCTGAAATTAAATAAATAAATAAATAAATAGGAACTCTACACAAAATAGTATGCCATAATAAATCTCTTGGTCAGCCACTTAATCAGGAATGAACCCCACTAAAGTAAATGGGGCTTACTTCTGAGTAGGCATGTATAGGATTCAGAACATGCTGGATGAGACCAAGAGTCCAACTAGTGCAGCATTCTGTTCCCACCTTGGCCAACCAGCTGCCCACAGGAAACCCACAAGCAGAACATGAGTGCAACACAGAACCCTCCCACCCATGTTCCCCAGCAACTGGTGTACATAGTGCCTACTGCCTCTGAGAGTGGAGGTAGTGTATACCCACCAAGACTAGTAGCTATTGATATCCTTATCCTGCATTAGTTTGTCTAATCCCCATTTAAAGCCATCCAAATTGCTAGCCATCACTTATGGTAGTAAATTCCATAGTTTATACACTGTGTGAAGTACTTCCCTTTATCTCACCTGACTCACCAATCAGCTTCATGGCATGATCCTTTAAAAGACAGGTGCTACAAGACTCCTTTTGTGGGTGGGTGTGTTGCCAATCTTCTCAAAGTTGTAAGGATACTACATGCCTCTTGCAGCATTTTCAGGGATAGGTTTCAAATTTCTTGGACTATGCTTCATACACTACACCTGTCCTAACTTTACCTGGGGGGTGGGGAGGCACATCCCCAGCCAGGAGCACATTCAAACAAGCAGTTGGATCCAGAATCTACCTACAGTTGACGAAAGGTCTTTGAACACGGGAGGTGCCTCTGCCCAGTTTTGAGGGAATCCTGCCTGCCCCACACCTCAATCCATTCAGGAGGGTCCCCTAACTCTCTATGTACCATTTTCAGGAGGCTGTGAGGCTGCTGGGGGGTGGAGGGGCGTCCACCAGTCCAGTTGCATGCAGCTAAATGTGGATCCAACCCCAGGCTTTTATTGTGCAGTTGCCTTGCCTTGCCTTGCCCACTGAATTTTCAAGGGGGTCAGACCTCACTTCCATTTCCTGCCCTCCTGTGTTTTCCCTCTGCTTCTCGTCTTTTTTTTTTTCATAGCACAATGTCTTTTGAGGGTTAGCACTAGGAGCTTTCCATCTGGAAGCAGACATGGGGCTCATCTACACCAGGCAGGATATTCCACTATGAAAACGATATATAAATGGCAGGTGCCACACTACTGCTTTATAGTGGTGCTGAAGTGTACTGACAACTGTTGGGGCTCATGACACATCTACACCAAGCAGGATATAACGCTATGAAAGTGGTATATGGTGGCATGTGGCATGGGCCCCAAGAGTTGTCAGTGCACTTCAATACTTCTATAAACCAGTAGTGTGACTCCTGCCTTTTATATACCGCTTTCATAGTGGAATATCCTGCTTGGTGTAGATGAGCTCATGGTGTTATCACTTTCTCTTCACTGGCTGCCAATTAGTTTCCAGGCAAAGTATAAAGTGTTGGTTATCACCTTTAAAGCCCTACATGGTTTGGGTCCAGGCTACCTACAGGATCGCCTTCACCAGTACAATCTGCCCCACACACTTTGGTCCTCTGGGAAGAATCTACTTCAGTCAGTCAAAGTTAGGCTGACAGGTATTACCCAGAGGACCTTCTCTTCTGCTGCTCCCAGACTGTGGAATGGCCTGTCAGAGGAGACTCATCAACTTGACAGTCTATTAGTATTCAAGAAAGCTATCAAAACTGATCTCTTCCGGCAGGCCTATCCAGTGGAATTTTAGGATGTTTTTAGAATGTTTTTAGGATGTTTTAACAATGTATATTATGTTTTAATTCAGTTTTATGTATTTTATATTTACTGTTGTTCCCCGCCTCGATCAAAATGGAGAGGTGGGTAAGAAATAAATTATTATTATTATTTATTATTATTATTATTCCCCCACCCCATGGTGCATCTTGGCCAGGGAAGGTACAGCCTATTGTCCCCGTGCCAAACAAAAGGCTTCATGCATATTCTTTCATTTTGTGTGGGGTGGCAGTGCATGCAGAATTCCATGCACTGCAAAGCACCATGTGTCCTCTGGATCTGAAGGAACTCCTCACACAGTGCTTTGCTTACTTGAGGTACTGCTTCTCACCTAGCAGATGCCCTGTGCAAAATGAGAAGATGGCCGTAAATTCTTCCTAATCTGAGAGCAGTTTCCTTCCCAGTGAGTCAGCGCCCTTCTCAGGGCTGCAGGCTGTTGCTTGCTCATCATTGACTGAAAGTTTATTCCCTAAGATTACATTGTTGTAAATTACGCCTAATACTTTTTAAATTAACTGTTAAGGATTAACTATTAACATGTTGAATTCTTACAAAACTCAGTGCTGTCCTATAATTAAATTTTCTGTTACTCTTTGAATTTCATATTGCCTGCATCAACTCATTCATCAAGGCATCCTTTGTACCCAGGCTGTTGATTTGAAGGAACATGCACATTTCAAAGTAGCTAAAAGCTACGCTTAAAAATAACTAGTTATTAAATATTTCTGACACTAAACAATTTATAGCTGCTAACATATGAACAAGAGACATGAGTTTAACATCAGGATTATAGACATTTCTGATGGTTATGAGGAAAATCTAACCCTTCCCCTGGAAATGTGACAATGAGGATGGTAGGCTGGCCCCTTACACATTGTCAAAAAAGAAAAAAATGCATCATCCAAAAAAGGATAAAAGACACAGATTTGCACAACAGATGCATTGGCTAATTTATATGTATATATGAACATTTGGAAGTCTTTACTATAATTACCTTTACTATAATTGAAATATAAATATATTGACTGTGAGCTGACCTGTGCACCTGTTCAATCTGCTGTCCAGATGATAACAGTTGATGGGCAACTTCAAGGCCCCTTTGTCCCTTCCTATGTCCCCCCCCCACTTTAAAACATATGTGGACTAGGCAGCCCTTCAAATAGAGGATTACCCTCCATAAATTAGGACACCTGACCACTCTAAGGCTGGCTACAGCCATACTTGGATTGTAGTATCTGCGTTTCCCATGCATCTCTGTTTTGACAGCCAAGTACTTCATTACACAGCCGCCCTGCTTCTCAGTGTTCAGATTGTTGTAAATAATCCCACAGATCCATACTTAACTTCACCTTTCTAACTTCTCATATGCATTGGAGTATGAACAAACAGTAGCTCTAAGTGTTTCAGTCTGTCTTGTGACTGGTAAAAACCCATAGCAATGGAAAAGCATTGGGGCGGGACGTTTAAATAACTACAAAGGCTTGTTTTGGTAGATATTATGCTTCTCTTACCTAGGATAATAAAGACACGACACAACAAAACCATGGATTTTTTTTTTAATTGAAAAGACACTGGGCCTCCAGATATAGACTATAAAGTGGAATTTGTAGGACACAGCTCTATAGCATTGATAACTGGCATGGTAGCAGTCCTTGGAGAATGTGCTGATCAAGGCTTTTAAAAGCTAACATGCAACGTTTTCTTCTCCTTTTAAAATGAAACGTTTCTAATAATAAAATAAAAACAGTAGAAAAAAGAAAGACATGAAACTTTATATTAGAACAAGACTTCGTCGTTGTTGGTCATCAAGACTTAGCACCAAAGGTTCCCGGGATGCTGAAATCCTGTTGTGGGGAATCCACAGAGCTACGTTGTACCTCAGCATTTTCCAGAAGGGCAGCGAACTGAGGAAAGAGAGGGAAAGAGGATGAAGACAACAAGGTGGTCATTGTTCCATATTCCATTCTTGCACTTTATAGAAACAGATCGCATAGGGTGGGGCATAGGGTGTGGGCTGAAATGTTTGCCCTTTTTACCAAATGATTAGATAGGAAACTAGCATTCAGATTTTCCCCAGCATTCAGAAGTTTTCTGGCATTTGTCACAATGCCCTGCAACAACTCAACACTGGTTGTGGGTCTTCCCACTGCCCCCCTTCCTTACCCAGAAAGGCCGTGTCCTGGTGCCAAAGACATATCTACATTACACATCTAAACAGGTATAGAACTAATGTAGCTGTCAATAGTGTGGCTAGGGCAGGAACTGGAAGTCAAAATGACCATCCAGAGAGCAACAGGTGATGTGGGCAGCAGCAAACATGTCCAAACATGTCCAGCATCAGCAGCTGGGCCAGGCCAGAGGCTGATGTTGTTCACTGCAACATCAATTCAATTTTTTTTTAAAAAAAGATGTATTTTATAATATGGGAGTAGCTGGCTAGGCATCTGGATCGTGGTTACAGATGCTCCTTTTAATGTTTTTACTTTCAAATATATATTACCCTTTTCTACAACAAAATGGTCTTATTCCCAAGTAAATGTTTTTAACATATGAGCAGCAGAAGCAAAGTGGCATTTGATTCCTGTGGTCATGATGGTGCTATGCTTTAAGCGAGTTAAAATGCAAGCCTACACATGCTAAGAGAAGATTTTTAAGTCAGCGTGGCCAACCATTTTCTCTCTCACGAACATATAAGGAAGGTAGAAGTATTTGTAAAGTATGGAATAGCACTGGGGGGGAAGAGAACGTTAGTTGTGTGTTTCATGGCCATCTAACACCTCCCCCCCAACACACACACATGCACTCGTAAGACAATTAAGTTCAGGCAGGTTCTAAAATTACCTAGCTGCAACAATGACAACTGTCATGGCTTCCTTCAACTGTACCTTTATAAAGGTGCTCAGCCTTCCAAGTGATATTATTTAGCCCCTTTCACATAACCACAGATCCTGGGGCTCTCATGAAAGAGGCTCTTGCTATTAAACCTGTTTAAGGCTGTGGTGTACTTATGGCTACAGGTTATTTTGTGGAATCTTAGATTATGCCAAAGTGGCTGGGGCAGGGCATGGGTGAGCAACAGCCCAAATACTGAAAGGTATATGGATCCCATTTTCTATTCCTTACCTCTGTATCCATTTCCCAGGAATCCATTCATGCCATACTTTGATTCTTTCCCTCCTGAAGCAAAAGAGAGAACAGGCTGATAACTTTGAACTGCACAGAGCTGTTTCTATCCCTTTTATCTTGTCTTATTTTGGTTTACAAGCCTTTTCCTAGTTGATCAAAATCCGAAAATTCACTCTAAATCATCTTGTGGCTTGCCTCTATACAAATTGCAGCGTTTATAGGGTTGGATTCGGAGTTTGTCAAAGCTGGAGTATTGAAATCATGACAAGTTGGTCCCATTGATTTCAGTAAGTCTACCCTAAGCCAAACAAGGCTTTTATGGTGCCGCCACCTTGCCTCATTCACAGAATGTTTTTGTGAATTCACAGAAAGCAGATGTCATCAGCTTTCACTTGAAGTCCTCCTGTGTTTTCCCACCATCCTTTGTCTTTTCACTTACTACAAAAAATCCATTAAGGATGAAAGCATGGAATAGTTGCACAATGCCTTCACATTTGTAATCCTAGGACACCACCGCCTGGAAGCACCTTTAATATGACTAACTCATTACCTTCAACTTTCCAAAATGTTAAAAGAGAGACATTCCAGGGGCCCCATTCCAAAAATCTTGGTCTGCAGTGCAACCCTATTCAGGTTTACACATAAGTAAGTCCCACTGTGATCAAATGGGCCTTATTGCCCAGTAAGTGCATTTAGGTTTGCAGCCCAAGATTCTATGAGCATCATCAGATGGGTGGATTTTTCCATTTCCCTACCATCGCTATGGCCTCCTGCTGCTGTCCCACAATAGCAACACTCTCTTTACACAGGGATAAAGAAAGGAAGCAGCAACAACTACGTGGCCCATTCAGGTGCCGTTTTTATCGTGCAGCTTTTCCTGCATGCAACAGGAAATGGTGGCACATTCAATTTTCTTAAAAGACAGATTAAAAGCGCTCTGTTTTGCGAAGGAAAAACAAGTGGGAGGAGAGGGAGGCACATAGGAGGCGGATGTCTTTGTCTAAAGGATGTGTAAACATCCGTAAGTGGGCAGTAGCAAGCATGTGATAAAATGTTCATCTGATGATGCTCTATATTGCTATTTCAGTAGAGTCTAGTGCTTGTTGATTCTATTGCTATTTTTTTTTTGCTTGATGTCTTGGTTTTTTACTTTTAATTCTGCTGTGAACCATTTCAGAAGTCATTATTGACAGGCAGAACATAAGTAGTTAAATAAATAAATAAATAAATAAATACAAAAACGAAAGTTCTCCTAAGAAGATCAGAGACATTTGGAGACCTGAATGAGAAAACTGAAATTAAGCCTACTGGAGAGTAAATATATAGATAGATAATAATAAAAATTTTGGGCCCAAAATATGGTGCCTGAGGTGGCTACTTCGCTCTGCTAATAAATTCTGTATTGTTTAATTTTTAAAAAAGTTCAATAATATTTAATTAAAAAATAAGCACACAGAAAGAGGGCACTACATGGAGCAGCTGTGATATGTAGTGTGGCTTTATTGCAGAGAACACTGCCATCTTGTGGAGAGCCTCCCTGACATAAGATGTCCAGCAGCAGCTGAGGTAAATTATTTTATTTATTAAAATTTCTATACCTTCCTTCAATATAAATACTCTCAGGGCAACTTACACAATAAAAGTAAAGCGAATATAATAACATAACTAAAACTCAAGAGACACCAGATTAAAAAAATGGGAGCAATAGAGTTTAATAGTTTAACAACAAAAAGCCTGGGAGGATAAAGAAGAGCCAGATCTACACCCAGCAGGATATATCACTTTGAAAGTGTTTTGAAAACAGCATATGGAATGTGTCCTGGGCCCCAACAGTTGTCAATAGCATTATAAACTGTTATAAAGCAGTAGTGTAGATCCTGCCAGGTCTTTGTCAAGCATTGATAAGGCAGCAAAGTCAGGGCTGGCCCTAACATTAGGCAGAGCGAGTCAGGGTACTGAAGGATAGAGCTGTTGCCATCAGATGCACTGGAGGATGCATGCCATCCAGGCTGGTGTTAAAAGTCCGCATGGATTCTACACATGAAACGGAGCGAGTGGGAACTATGTTGTCCTTCGCCTCAGGCCGCAAAATCTCATGCGCCAACACTGAGCAAAGTAGGTGCCAGGCGAGTCTCCCAGAAAGAATCTGGAGGACCACTGCAGAGAGGGCATTCCAGAGTTTTGGTCTCATTAATGAAAAGGCCCCATCTCTTGTTCCCATTCATTTACTTTTGTGTGAGAATGGACAAACAGCTGGACCCTTAAACACCATGTTCAAGCTTGGGCTGGTTCTTTATGGGAGAAGACAGGCTGTTAAGAGCTCTAAAAGTTACCACTAGTTTTCAATTGAGCCAGGTAACAAATAGATTTTTAGATTGTGAGCCTCTGGGGCAAGAGGGAGGGACCTGTGGCCTCCCAGATGTTGTTGAACTACAACTCCCACCATCCCTGTCCACTGGTCTGCTGGCTGGGGCTGATGGGAGTTAGAGCTCAACCACATCTAGAGAGCTGAAACTCCTATCAGCCCCAGCCAGCAGGACAATGGCCAAGGATTATGGCAGTTGTAGTCCAATAACATCTGGACGCCCACAAGTCCCCCACCCCTGCCCTTGGGGATAGGACAATTAATATTCAGAAAACCTGCTACAAACTGCTCTGAGCCAGTGGGATAAGCCAGGCTATCAATAAGATAAAAATAACATAGGAAACCACAGAGCTGGAACAAGATTGGAGTTAATCGACTCTAGTGTCATCAGTCTCCAGACAAAAGCCCAGAAGTCCTGCTTCAGACTAATTGCAGTTTCCATTTAACGGCAACTGGGTAAAAAAAACAAGGTGCACACTAAGAAATTGCCCCCACCTTTACCCGCTGTGAACTGGAAAGGCACCTCTTCCCCATTGATGCAGGAACACACAAGTCTAGCACCACCTACCGTATCCTCCCAGTGCTTGCCCAGGACCTAGTGGACTGCCGTACCCTCCTGGTGCTTGTCCTGCTGCAAGGGGACCATATGCACCTGCTAAGCAAAGCAAGAGGCAAACACTAAGCACAGTACAGGCACAACAGTCTCTGGTTGCAGAAGGTGTTCCCATTTACACCAGTTCCCACCGGGAGGTATTCTGTCTAGAGAGCAGACTGTGAACTCTATAAAAGACATAGGCATGCATACGGGATGTGTTGGGTGTGCCCAGGTACACCCTAATGTCTCTGGAGCCTCTGGAAAGCGCGTATTTCTCCCCTATTAGCATGGTGTGTGTGGGGGGAATACAACTTTCTGGAGGCCCTGGAAAGAGCGCTTTCCCACCCACCCCCAAGGGTTTTCCCCTGGGTGCACGCCCTAATGAAATGTGCTGCGCACACCTATGATTATTTATTTTTTTGCAGTCAGTCTTACCTGCCCCCAGTCCGTTAGCTTGGGGGTCTCCACCATTCATATACCCGAGCCCGTTTCCATTGCCTGCACAGAGGGAGAGAGGGAGAAGAGGAAAGAGTATAACACAAAAAACCACTCCAAAACCACAGTCACTGCCATCATCTCACTTCATGGGCTCTGCTCCCAGGGTTAGAATCCATCGTACTCCAACATAATGTATGCCATTAGTTGCCAACAATGCCCTTCTGCCGCCTGTATAGGACAAACAGTTCTTGCATAGAGACAGACCTGTTTAAGTATAAACAGAAATATAGCTCACATCTAAAATCCAGAGGGAGAATATTTCAGCCTCCCAGGACACTTTGGGGGAATCCGCACGTCGTTCCGAGATAGCTTCTAAGCAACCCCAGTGCGGCGTGAAAGCGATCATGTAACTGGCCTTTGGAAGAGCCAACGAAGAGACGTCTTTCCCCCCACCGCCGCCGCCGCCGCCGCCACCCGCAGACCTCCTCGCCGGCTGGGATGGAGAGCTCGGGGGAAGAAGGCGGGGTGGAGAGCTTCTTCCGCTCTCAACCCCGCCTTCTTCAGCCGAGCTCTCCGTCCCAGCCAGCGAGGAGGTCTGCGGGTGGTGGCGGTGGCGGGGGGAAGGACGTCTCTTCGTCGGCTCTTCCAAAGGCCAGTTACACGATCGCTTTCACGCCGCACTGGGGTCGCTTAGAAGCGATCTCGGAACGACGTGCGGATTCCCCCTTCGTTACTGAGCTGAAAGTTATGTACTATTCTCCAAAGCCATCTCAAACAGAAGATTGAACTTGAAACTGCTGGCCTAGAATTAAGTTTGATACTTTTCATTTGGGGTTCAATCAAGTTCAGACGTTCCTCTCCCACTACAAGTGTTAAATTAGCATCGCACAGTTAGGAAGATTATGTTATTGGACGTTACTACTGTTGTCAATGGTCACAGTACTTATTTATATACATTTGAGCTTCACATAGAAATGTCACAGACTCCACGGAATGTCAAGACATTTCATAGCCGTTTGACTCCACTGTTTACATTCCCCCCTTCTATACCTATATATGCATCTAGACAGACAGACAGACAGACAGACAGACAGACAGACAGACAGACAGACAGACATGCCAGTTGAGGATTACACTACATGCATCTGATGAAGTGGGCTCTAGTCCACAAAAACCTATGTCATAATAAATCTGTTGGGGCGCTTCCAGATGGAGGACTCCTACTGCTATGAATTAGAAGGCATTGCGCAACAATTCCATGTTTTTCTTCTTAATGGATTTTCTTCATTAAGAAAGAATATGGAAGACGCAGTGGGAAAACGGAGGAGAGATACAACTGGAGGTGTCGTCTGGACTGCCCCTCCTCTCCCCTGGAAAAATTCCATGGATGAGGCAGCACGATGGCTCAATAATAGCTTCGTCTGGAAACACCCTCAGTCTTTTAAGGCACCAGGGACTCTTTTTGTGTGTTTTCTGTAACAGGCAGAGGAACATCTACACCAAGCAGGATATTTCACTATGATAGCAGTATGAAAGCGGTATATAAAAGGCAGGAGCCACACTACTGCTTTATAGTGGTATTGAAGTGCACTGACAACTGTTGGGGCCCATTGACACATACCATATCCTGCTTTCATAGTGTTACAGCCTGCTTGGTGTAGATGTGTCAATGGACCCTGCAGTTGTTACTGCACTTCAGTATCGCTATAAAGCAGTAGAGTAGACCCTGCAGTGTACTTCAATGCCTCTATAAAGCAGTAGTGTGGCTCCTGCCTTTTATATACTACTTTCATACCACTTTCATAGTGGAATTCCTGTTTGGTGTAGATGAGCCCTAACATGGCTCTGGAATTTGAGGAGAGGAGAGGAGCTGTTTTCAGTGCCATGGACTCTGCCGTGGGACTTGTCAAGTAATGATTTTAAAAAGGAGAAAAGCTGTGAGAGTGAAATGGGTACTCTCTGATTACAGCAAAATGATGTCTCCTTAATCAATAGACAATGCTCAACCAGACCCAATACAGTTTGTGACTTTTAGGCAGGCTTGAGCACTGACTTCTTTTTTTCTAGAAATGTGTTGCTGCTTGGCCCGTTTTTCCATCCCAGCCTCTATGAGGTGGAATTTCTTATCATCTAGCCCTGGTGTCCATCCAGGCTGTGATCCATATATCAGGTGTGGCCCACCTGTGTAAAAGAGACAAAGAAGCAGGGGGGTTCTAAACAGGGAGGTGCCATGGGTTTGACACCTGCCTAGAAGCTTTGCCCTCTGTCCTTTGCCAATAATCCAGACATTTCTGGGCTAGCTTCAATTACTCAAGGGTTCAATTACTTCAATTACTCTGGGCTAGCTTCAATTACTCAAGTCAACAGCCCAGTTTGTCCTTTCAGGAGAAGATCCTGCCAATGGGAAAGATTAGATCCCTTCCTCACAAGCAGATCTTGGCAAGCAATTGTGTGGTCTAGTCAATTTCACACCTTAGGGAGAGAAGGCTGAAATTAACTAGACCATAAGATTGCTTCTTGCTAGGCTTAGCAGGAAGAATAAGACCAAGGAAGTCCACAAAGATGATCTGGAACTTGCGGAAAAAGGCACTGAGGTAGCAAGAACAGGAGCATAGGAAGATAGAACCACAGTTGATGCTTACCATATGGCCTTGGTTTACCTTCAGTACCCAGACTGGCAGGTTGAACACCATATGGCAGCTGGCTGGATCTCCTGTAGGAAGGTTAGCTCCTGTCTGTGCGATAGCTAGTTTGCAAGGAAAGGCTGCCTTATGAGTTGCTCTCAGCTTACCCCAGAAGTTCAGTGTAACTTCCCATCAAGAGCACAAGCTGCCACCAAAAACTGTTCCTTCCTGGCTCTTCTTCTCCCCTGTCCTCACTAGTTGCCACCAGTTGTTTCCTTGACAGAGGCACTGTGCTATTAACTGCTTAGAGATATTTTAAAATAGAATCAGCTGGCTGAGGAATGCTGCGGGTTGAAAGATGTTTATCTGTCTAAACATTCATAGGATTGTGCCCTAAATAAATAAAGTAAACTGCTGCATGACAAGTAGACATTCAACAGGTATAACCTTTCCTATCACAGCACCAGCTATACTTCTGCCTGCCATGCACTGGCTAAAAGCACAGAGCCTCTGTCTGCTCGGGTTATTCCCCATCTCTCTGCAGGAGATAATGCTTATCAAGCAGATGGGTGGATGGGATGGGTTGGGCCTAGCAGAGGAAGTGCTGTGCATTTAGTTGTGTCCATGTGTGTGTACATGCATAAGGGTGGGGGCTTCTTCACCAAGGATGCTGCTATCACTTAGCATCTCTACATTAGAGGAAAATTGCACTGCTTGTGATGGACTCCATTACATGGGCAAACAGAGGCGACCACATGGTCTTAATGGAAAACTTCTCCTTTTGGTGCTCATAGCCTTGCATGGGACAGTGACCTCTAGTGCAGAGCTTTCCAAACTTTTCATGTTGGTGACACACTTTTTAGACATGCATCATTTCGCAACACAGTAATTCAGTTTTACTAGCAAACCGGAGGTTAAACTAACCCCTTATGAGAGATACGGACACATACATAAATTGTAATAATGAAATGTATGGGGACACAACATATCTCATGAAAACCTTTCATTTATATTTTTTAAAATATATGATTTGCAAGATAATAACATACATTTCCAAGACTTTTCACATTGAACCAATTTTGTCGAGCTGCAATCGAGCGGCGGTTGAGACAGTGTTCTATCAAAAACTGGACCCATGGAATTTCTTGAATGTGTCACTTCAGGTGTAGCCGCGTCACCGGAAGTGATGCAGAATCAGCTGTTTCAACCTGATTATGCATACTGCTCATGCGCACTATCTGTATGATCCCTCAACCGTGGTGTGCATACACGGATACGACAGAAGGGGAATATACTAGTGCACCATACTAATTGGCACCTTTGCTGGATAAAAATGCATGCAACTTGGTATTGCTTATTTCACATAGACTCGCGTGACACACCTACACACTGCAGCTGACACACTAACGTGTTGCGACACACAGTTTAGAAAGCTCTGCTCTAGTGGGTGCTTTGTAGCACAACTTCAGCTGCACACGTTAAGAAATCCTGCGATGTTTCAGAAGAATTGGGATATCCTATCCAGTTTTTTTTTTAAGAACAGGATAATTCTGGGGAGGCGCGGGAGATGTGCAGGAGGTTGACAACATAATATAAAGGACCTGCAAACTTCTGTAAGTGGCCATTCATAAATGTGCCATATATCACTGGTGTAGAGATGCTCTCAGTGATCATATATATTGTGAGATAACAGCACCTGTCTGCACCAACAAGGAATTCCAGGATATTTCATCCTCACAGACACAGACCTCCTAATCAGGATGGCCTTGAGTCATCCACAGCATTTCTGTAAAGAACATCAAACTCACTCGAATACAACCTTCCCCAACCTGATGTCTACCAGATGTGCTGGACTACAACTCCCTAGTAGATGAAAGGCCGTATTGCTTAGCTTGGGATGGAAAGAGGAGTAAATCAAGAGCTGACTGATGTTGTCCACATTTGAAGACCCCCTCCTTTATTAAAGGGTCTGATCAGTTCTACAGCTGCTTAGCAGCAGCAATGCTAAAAAATCATGGACCTCCAGAGCATTCATCAGGTTTTCTATTTCAGCTCCCTTTGCTTTCCCCATTTGTCAAGTGAATGCGTAAAATCTTTGGTCCAAATGAATTCAGGGAATGTTACCACGAGATCCCCCAGCTGTTATAAGCACTAAAGTCAGGTTCCTCTACAGGACTCGCCCTCACCTCACTACAGTCCTTTGCTGTGACATCAGAACAGAGTTTCCAACCAATCAGAAAAAGCCTGCTCCTGTGCCTTTAACGGGTAACTTGTTCTGCAGAAATCAGGCATGGGAAGATTTTCATGGCAAGCAAATGGAGTTTATTATCACCTGTTAATGTCTGTTGCTCGTGCTGCTGTTAAAAGTACATGAGCAGAGGCTGCTAAAAGTTGGAAACCTTGTAGCAAAGACCCAATATCAAGCTTTTCTGTGGCTAGTTTATGTGCCACCGTGCTGATGGATAGTTGAATACAATGAATGAGATGTAGAGACAATCTGGTCGCCACAACTGTTTTCAACACCCTCCTTGCAAATGTTTGGTGTTTTGTAAAATGTAGGGTGACCGTATGGAAAGGAGGACAGGGCTCCTGTATATTTAGCAGTTGTATAAAGATTACAAGGGAATTTTAGCAGGTGTCATTTGTATCATGCATACAGCACCTGCTGAAATGCCCTCTTCATCACAACAGATAAAGCTACAGGAATCCTGCCCTCTTTTGTATCTGGTCAAAAGGGCACGGCTCTTGCATCTTTAACTGTTGTGATAAGGAGGGAATTTCACCAGGTGCTGCATGCATATAAATGACACCTGCTGAAATTCCCTTTTCTATACAATTTATAAAGATACAGGAGCCCTTGTCCTCCTTTTCGTATGGTCACCCTAGAAAATGTTCATAAAATGCTTCTCCTCTGTCAGATTTTAGACTGAAATCTTCCTGTGGCAGAAAACATGTAATTACGCCCTAAAACACTGTCCACATTGGCAGCATAATAACGACAGGGATGTAAACATTTCCAACTGCTAATACGACATGACTCATATACTCCTGAAAGATTTGCTCCTATCCATTCGGTCTGGTGAACAGTTCTGTGAAACCCCAGCGCTTTCATGTTCCCACACAAAACTAAACTTAAGTAGGTCCAATAAAAGATACCAATTTATCTCTTTAGTATCTACAGTTCTTGGGAACCAGCTATCATTATCTGAACCCAAACTGGTCATGTAACTAGACCTCAGTATTATTTTTCCAATCCATGCTGCATTTTAGCAGATGGCTGTGCTTTTAGCCCCTATGCTAGTTCTTTGAGCTCCATAGGAGTTTTGGGGAGGTCCTGGAAGGCCTGAGAGGAAGAGGAGGGGGAGGCCAAGGGGATATTACCCAACCCACCAAAACCAAGTCACTCCCCCACCTCCCCCACATTCCTGGAGGAATCGCACCCCTTGCTGAGGGTGCAACTGTCTGCAATCCATATGAATTTAGAACCTAGGACGCATCCAGTCACAACCAGGGCTGTATATGTTGGGGAAATGAAAATTCTGCACCAAGGGACCTCCAGTACTGTGCTAAGAAAAGCAAACTACTGCAACCTGTATGTCTTATGCAAATTAAAATGATTTGCTTGTGTGCGTCCTATTTTGCATAATTGGTTCTGATCCTGATGATGGTATTGAAGCGTAAAGAGCTGAGAAGGCTACATTAGCTCTGCCCACTGGCCACAGAACCTGTCCTTTCCACAAACTCTCAAGCTTATCTTCACAGACTATCAGAAGATCTAGAGCAGGGACACGGGACCTCCAGCTTTTGAGGATTCCCCATCCAGTCCAAAAGCTTCTTTTGCTCTTATCTCTGATTACTGATCAGAGATAAGAGGGCATTTAAATGCAATTTTTGTGAACCGCCCAGAGAGCTCTGGCTATTGGGCGGTATAGAAATGTAATAAATAAATAAATAAATAAACTTAAATACCCTGAAAAGAAGCAAATTCTTGCAAATGTTTTGAGAGGGTTTTTTTATAGGTAGGAGACCTGTTGCTGCACTTGATTCAAAATGCTATTTGTTTCTGCACACTTGTGCTGAGCACAAGCAGCCCTAGCCACAAATCACCTCACTTCCCAACTTACCATATCTTCCAGCACCATAATTACCTCCCAGGCCAGCAGCCTCTGGTTGCTGAGGTTGACCACTGTATGGGAGCTGCCCTGCCCCTGTGATGTAGATAAGGAGACAGAAGAAGGGCAAGAGAAAGAGCTCCATCACACCAGCGATTTATTGCACACTCGCCATTCCTGGTAAGTGGTTTTGCAGCGTGGTACTCACATGATGTCATCCCTGTCCTGCACTCATCTGGTCCCTTCTTCCCCTTGTTATGTTTTATTTTGGTACAGGGAAAGTCTGGATTATTTCCCCCTCTCGCTTTTTCCTTTGTTGGGTGTGTGTGCTAATGGAGTCTTGCTGACGAAAGGTGAGGGAGGGAGGGGCAGTTCTCCAGCACGGACATCGAAGGGACTTGTTAGTCAGCTGAATGGACTTTTTAGTGCTCCAACCACCACCACCTTCATTGCCCGCAGAAACAGAGCCCAGATGAAACCTTAAATCAGTAATTGCTAGATAACAAAGCCAGAGTGGGGGTGGGTGGGTGCAGAGCACACACCTATCAGAGTACCACAACCAATGAACTGGAGGAGGAAGGAGAAGGGGCGGGGTGCAGTGGAAGCGCAAACAAGCGAAAACCTATGTGAAAGGGACCATGTGTGATGGAGCCCTTGACGCGCTTATGAAACAGAGGTAAAAAAACGCGGGGACAAACCAGAGAAAAAACCAGTTGTGATGGAGCCCAGTGCCAGAAGCTGTAACAAAGAGACTCCTCTATGCTGCCACCCACTTTCCCACATGAGAACATAAGAAAAGCCATGCTGGATCAAACCAAGGGTCCATCTAGTCCAGCATTCTGTTCACACAGTGGCCGACCAGCTGCCCACGGGAAACCCACAAGCAGAACATGAGTGCAACAGCACCCTCCTGCCCATGTTCCCCAGCAACCAGGCTTCATAGGCATACTGCCCCTGAGACTGGAGGTAGCATAAAGCCATCAGGACTAGTAGTCATTGATAACCTTATCCTGCATGAATTTGTCCAATCCCCTTTTAGAAGCCATCCAGTTGGTGGCCATCACTACATCTTGTAGAAGTGAATTCCATAGTTTAACTATGCACTGCGTGAAGAATTACTTTCTTTTATCTGTCCTGAATCTCCCACCATTCAGCTTCAAGGGATGACCCCTTTGGGTTCTAGTATTTTGAGAGAAAGAGAAAGAGAGAGAGAGAGAGATCTCCAAAGCCGCTTTGTCCGCATCATGCCTAATGTTGTATACTTCTATCATGTATCCCATTACTCTCCTTTATTCTAAGCTAAACAATCCCAGATGTTGTAACCTTTCCTCATAGGGGAGTTGCCCCTTTCTACACTTTTCCCAACTCTATAATATCCTTTTTTTAGGTGCGGTGACCAAAACTGTATACAGTATTCCAAGTGTGGTCGCACCATAGATCTGTATAAGGGGAATATGATCTCGGCAATTTTGTTTCCAATTCCTTCCCCAATTATGCCTAAAATGGAATTTGCCTTTTTCACAGCAGCCGCACACTGGGTCGACATTTTCATCAAGCTATCCACCACAACTCCAAGATCTCTTTCTTAAGGCATATCTGCACATTCTCCCCTGTTGACACCATATACTTCAACATTAACAGAGCAATCCTATACACGTCTATTCAGAATTAAGTTCTGCTTAGTTCAATGGTGCTTACTCCCAGCCTTAATGGCCAATCCTTCTCTCTAGGGAACTGTAGCTCTATGACAGCCTACTTCAACCTGGTTCCCACCAGATGAGTTAGGCCTCAGCTAGATGAGGGGTGGAGGGCGGCGATCTCGCGATTTTATGATCGCGAGATCGTCACCCTGGTTTACTGTGACATTGTGGTCACCATTTTTTGTTGTTGTTAAAGGGGACTGAGCGCATGAGCACTCGGGTGCAGTAAGGAACTCTGTGCTCCTGGCTTCTTGCATTTTCTCACGAGGAGCCAGGACAAAGCGCGACGGCGGGCCACATTTCCGCGGTCTCAGGATTATACTGAGACCGTGGAAAAACCGAGAAAAATGGGTAGAGTGATATCCTGGGGAAAGGGAAGGATCATCCCTCCCCGGGATCCCCTGTGCGTCATGTGGACACACAAGGACGATCCCCAGGATATCACCCCCGTCTAGCTATGGCATTAGACTATGGCACCCAGCATTCCTAGCATTGACCAGGGGCTGATGGGAGTTGAAGTCCAATACTCCTAGTGGACCCCAGGTTGGTGAAGGCTGTTTTAGGAAGTCTGGGTTTTATCCACAGGGAATTCTCATCACCCCTTGCCAAACTACAGGATTTGTTGCAGGAAGCCATGAGAGGTAAACAGGTTTAAAACAATATAAACTTATAATGTAGCTACAATCAAGCCACTTTCCCCTTTGCCGAGGTTTCCAAAGCCATCTAGGCAGCGCTGAAACCATGTTTCCACCCCAACACTGGTTAAAGCTAAGCACTTTTCAAGTCATAGAGTCATAAAATCGTAGAGTTGGAAAGGGCCTATAAGGCCATCAAGTCAATGCACGAATCCACCTTAAAGCATCCCTGACAGATGGCTGTCCAGCTGCCTCTTGAATGCCTCTAGGGTAGGAGAGCCCACGACCTCCCTAGGCAATTGGTTCCATTGTCGTACTGCTCTAACAGTCAGGACGTTTTTCCTGATGTCCAGCCGGAATCTGGCTTATTCCGTGTCCTGCACTCTGGGATGATCGAGAAGAGATGCTGGCCCTCCTCTATGTGACAACCTTTCAAGTACTTGAAGAGTTCAGCTCCTCTTCAAGTTGCACATTCCCCCCCTCCCCCGGGAGATTGTCGGAGCCTGGGATAGAAGGCTGGCTTTTTAAAACAAATAAATAAATAAATAGGACAGCCTGAAGACTCACCTCCGTATTTGGCAGCGGCAAGATCACCAGCAGGTCCTCCTAATTGACTGCCATAGGGAGACTGCACACCTGCAAACAAGAACCCCACCCAAAAAAAAATTCAGTACAAAACCCCTTCTTCTTATATATGATAACGACGGTAAGACGATTGCATGCTCAAAAATGGAAAAGTTCAATATTGCCCACAATGGATGAATGGCTAATGAAGATGGTGGAACTGGCGGGGATGGCAAAACTAACGCCAATAATTCAAGAAAAGTCAACAGTATGTTTTTGACTGAATGGAAATTTCTTATAGACTTTTTGCCAGGAGTAGAAAACAGTGACTTGTACATCTGTGGATTCAATAATTAAGAAGAAAATTTTAAGATTAAAAAAAAGAAGGGAAATTTGATTTTTGCAACTTTAGAATATGAGAAGATATAGTTACATGTTATAGGGTTGCAATTATATGGTTACATATTATGTGGTTGCAGTTATAAAATATGAGAAGACAGGGTTACATGTTTTTGCTGCGGAGAAGATCGGAAGTCTATCTTAATTTTGTATGGTTTTTTTAAGCGTTTTGTGCTTTTTATCTGTTTGTAGGTTCTTTTTCCCCCTACCTCTTTCTCTTCTGTTGTGTGTGTCTAAGGTGGTTGTGTTTTTAAAATATTTAAAAAATTAAACTCAAAAAAAAGAAGAAGAGTTCAGCTCCTCTTCAAGTTGGGCATACTTTTTTTTCTCAGATTGTCGGAGCCTGGGATGGAAGGCTGGCTTTTTTAAATAAATAAATAAATAAATAAATAAATAGGACAGCCTGAAGACTCACCTCCGTATTTGGCAGCAGCAGGGTCACCAGAGGGTCCTCCTAATTGACTGCCATAGGGAGACTGCGCACCTGCAAACAGGACACCCCCCCCCCAAAGAATTCAGTACAAAACCCCTTCTTTCGTTCAGAACCTGGTTGGAGTTCAGAGAAGGTAGGAGTTGTTGTTACTAAGCAAACGGAGACCCATGATCAAACCTGCATTTCTAAAGCAAATGCAGCTTCAGGAGTGGTGGTGGGGGTGTCGTTGATTTGGACTGGGGCCACAGCAGTGGAGGGAAGCAAGGTAAATGCTTTTACCATTGCGCCATTTTCTGATGCCACTTGCCCCTTCCCCTTGGCGCTGTGATTTGCCCCAGAGGGCAAAGAGGAGCTTCAGGGGGTTCATTTCAACTGGAAAACAGGGGAGGGGAAGGGGATGGGGTGGAGACAACTAGCCCCTCCCACCCCGGTGCTGCAGCCCTGATCCAAATCTACACACACATGTTGTGCAGGCTGCATTTGATTTGCTTTTAAAAGGCTGGAACATCTATGAATGGGTCTTCTAGGAATGTAGGAAGTATGCCCGGTCAGACTGCCCATCCAGGCCAGGGGTGCAAAACTACATGTCTGGGGGCAATATCCGGCCCTCTGGGGTTCCCCAGAAAGTCACGCCCCATTCCCCCAAACCACTGCTCATTTGGTGGCTTCCCGGCTTTCGTGTAGCATTTCCCCTAAGTCTAAAAGGCTGAAAAGCCTCTTCTAAATTTTGGTGTAAGAGCTTTGAGCTAATCTATGCTGGTATCTTTTGTTTAGGGTCCCACCCCTTTGCCCACCCATCACTGGAATGCAGCCCCTCCCCACCGCCCAGAGCTTCTCTGACATGCTATTCAGCCCTTGAGCCAAAAAAGGTTCAGCACCCCTGATCTAGGCCACCCATTGTCCATCTATTCTCTACTCTCCATGGTCTCTTGCTCAGTCCTGCTACCCGATCCTTTTAACTGAAAATGCCAGGAATTGATGCTGGGACCTCCTATGTGCAAAACCTGTGCTCTATCATGGAGCACAGGCAAAACCTGTGCTCTATCATCCCTCCCTAAAACGAATCATTCCCCTGGACCATCCCATTCTGCTGTTTCCCACCTGGGAAGAGACTTAAACCTGCATCTCAGGTTGACCAGTGCCAAGCTCTTCTGTGTCTTGTGGTACATATCTTGGATCTTACACCAGTATATCTAGTTTAGCCCCTCATGGGAAGGCCAAGACACTTTTCACATGCTCAGATGGACTGCCTTCCAAACTCTACTTCACCATTGAAACTAAATTCTGAAGCTAAGTTCAAGTAAGTCATCGCTGACTTTAAGTCCTGTAACCTGTTTTTTTCTTCCCCTCTACTGATGAAACTATATCTTTCCTTGTATGATCTTGGTCCTAAATTCCTTCCCCTAAGATAATGGTATCTCCTGGAACGAACCCACCCACATACTACGCTCATCTTCTAAGTCCCTCCTCCAAGTGTCTCCTCTAAGTGAGGATCAGAAGGTAGCATCAAGGGAGAGGGCCTTCTCAGTGGTGGCCCTCCAATTATGGAACAGTCTCCCCAAGGAGGCCTACCTGGTGACAACACTGTTATCTTTTCAGTGCCAGGTTAAGATCTTCCCCTTCTCTCAGGCATTTGGCAGCATATGATAAGGTTTTTAATCAGGTCCTGGGATTTCTTATTGTTGATTATTTTAATTGTTTAGATAGATGTGTGTGTTGTCGATTTATGTTTGTATGTAAATGTTTTGTTTGCATTATGTACAATATTGTGTTTTTAAGGTTCTAATCTTTGTAAACAGCCCAGACAGCTTTGGCTATTGGGTGTTATAGAAATGTAATAAATGAAATGAAATGTAGTGGCTAGTGTTCCATTTGGACTTGGGTTAATATCTCACTGGGTGGCATTGAGCAAATCTCCATCTCTCGGCCTAACCTACCTCACAGGGTTGTTGTGCTAAAATGCCATTCTAAGTTCCTTGGACGAAGAGAAATAAATATGTTAATAGAATCCATTACCGTTACCATATCCGCCTGGGAAAGGGCCAGTCCCAGGAAATCCATTGCCTCCAGCTCCATAGCCTAGAAAAGAAAAAAGACCTCAGAGCTTTGTGATTTGCCTAACCCAGCTGGAAACTGAAGCTGGTATCCTCTACCCCAGGGGTGGGCAACTTATGACCCTCCAGATGTTTTGCCCTATGCTAGCTAGAGCTGTTGGGAGTTGTAGGCCAAAACATCTGGAGGACCACAAGTTGCTCACCCCTGTTCTACCTACCCCTTACTCTAGAGAAGTCTTCCCCAAACTGGTGTCCTTCAGACGTTTTCAACGGCAACTTCTATAATTCCCATCCAGGATGACCAATGGTCAGGAATGATGGGAGTTGTAGTCCAAAACATCTGGAGGGCACTAGTTTGGGGAAAGCTGCTCAAGAGCGTAGTCCCTGTAGAGCAGATGGATCCAGACCTTTGAAAAACTTCTTGACTGTTAGAGCAGTACGACAATGGAACCAGTTACCTAGGGAGGTTGTGGGCTCTCGCACACTAGAGGCATTCAAGAGGCAGCTGGACAACCATCTGTCAGGGATGCTTTAGGGTGGATTCCTGCACTGAGCAGGGGGTTGGACTCATGGCCTTGTAGGCCCCTTCCAACTCTGCTATTCTATGATTCTTTGATTATATAAGGGGTTTTGCTGCCCATATGTTGATCAGCAGCTCCACCTACTGGGCACATTTCTTCATTGCTGCAAGCGGCACCCAACAAAGCTGTATTTTGTTACCCTTAACATGATGGACTATCAATGGAGGATCCCAGTTTGCAGGCAACGACAATTTGGAAAGTCTTTGTGAAAAGCACATAATACTTTTGTAGGTAACACTCCCGAGCATGTGATACCACTGTACGAGAACATGGGTATAGACAGGAAGCTAAAGGGGCAAATTTTGCATAGCATTGTGGGCATAAGGAACTGACTTATAGGTAGGGTGTCCATATGGAAAAGAGGGCGTGGGAATTTCAGCAGGTATCATTTGTATGCATCCTAGGCTGACCCTATGGAAAGGAGGACAGGGCTCCTGTATCTTTAACAGTTGCACAGAAAAGGGAACTTCAGCAGGTATCATTTGTATGCACACAGCACCTGGTGAAATTCCTTCTTCATCACGACAGTTAAAGATGCAGGAGCCCAGCCCTCTTTTGTATCTGCTCAAGGGGGAGGGCTCCTGCAGCTTTAACTGTTGTGATGAAGGGGGATTTCACCAGGTGCTGCATGCATACCAATGACACCTGCTGAAATCCCCCTTTCTAGACAACTGTTAAAGCTGCAGGAGCCCTGTCCTCCTTTCCATATGGTCACCCTACTAATGGCATCTCTCTCACTAGCTACGTTTGACTTCTTCTGACCCAGTGCAGTGGGATCTTCAGGGTGCATTTCTCTCTCACCGTTGCTGTATCCATTCTGGAGTCCGTTGCTTGGGTAGCCCCCGGCGCCACCTGGATAGGCTGTTGAACAAAGCATGGAGAAAACAGAAAAATCAGGCACACACAGAAATGGCTTCTCCTCTTCTTCCTTTTCCTCCCCTGCCTTGGCCTCTGCAAGTCGAGCAAGAGGGTGCTGTTGCACTCCATTCCTGCTTCTGGGCTCCCGTTCGGACATCTGCTTGGCCCTTTTGGGAACCAAACGCTGGTCCATGTAGGCCTTTAGTCTGATCCAGCATGGCTTTTCTTAGGTTCTTAAGTCATCATTTCTCCAGTTGTCCCCATTCCTCCTGATGTGTTGGATGGCAGCTCCCAGAAGCCTCAGCCAACATGGCTAAGGATCAGGGATGATGGGGTTTGTGATCCAAAACATCTGAAGAGCACCAATTCGCCTGCTGCAGTGCAACACATCTAGAGGGCACAAGGTTGGGGAAGGCCAATTTAAGCGATGGCCTCAGATGGCAGGTTTTGTCTGGAATACTCAGAAGAAGAAGAGATTGCTTCTATTTATTTACTTACAATATTTCTATACTGTTCAATAACTAAAGAAGATTCCGGAGTAGTGGACATAGGTATAAACCAGTGGTTCCCAAAGTGGGCGGTATTGCCCCCTTGGGGGCGGTGGGATTGCATAGGGGGGCGTTAAGAGGCAAAGGGACAGCAGGGGGGCGCTGGCAGGGGGCGCTAACAGGCAAAGGGGCGGCAGGGGGGCGCTCGAGGTGGTCTCTCCAGAAGGTCCTAAAACCCAGGGACCGAGCAGGAAAGAACGGCAAATTCAGCTGCTCTCCCCACATCGCTCCTGCTCAGGAAGGACTTCAACTCCTAGAATCCCCTCTAAATGGGAAGCACCAGCCCCAGGCTTGCCGAGGGAGGGAGGGAAAAGAGAGCGAACGCCTCTGTTTGCAGCCAGTATGGCGGGGCACACCAATTGGATTTTGAATAAAGTATTCAATTAATTTTTTACTGTTTTGAATTTTATTGTTATTATCTTCCTTGGTGGGTCGTTGAAAACCACTATTCTGAATAATGATTTTTATAGTGTAGGGTAGGGGGGCGCTGGGCATGAGTTTGTGGAACCAAGGGGGTGGTGACCTGAAAAAGTTTGGGAACCACTGGTATAAACAGTAAAGAGAAAGAAGATTAAAAAAGCAAATTGAAATTGTTAAGGATCAGGGGGGGAAAGTGGCTAGTCAGTTGGAGAAGGCTTCTCAAAACTGAGCTGTTTTCAGGAGGCGCTGGAAGCAACCTAGTGCTGGTGCCTGCCTGACCTCCAGGGGCAGGGAGTTCCACAGAGAAGGGGCCACTACGCTAAAGGCTCTTCTTCTGGTGGATTCCAATCAGGCCGTAGGTCCATGTGAACATGTCCAGGGTGTCTTTCCTGTACTAACAGTATCTAGGACAGAGGATTTGTTTTCCTGAGAACCGCCCCAGACATTGCTGTCTCAGTCAAAGGACAAAATGGTGTCCCTTCCACACACAGGAGCTGACTGGAGTGTCAGTTGAATCTTACTTCAACACTGGTGATGGGAGGCCGTCCACCACACCTGAGGCAGCAGTCTAGTTTAGTGGCCCCAAGATACCTGTGCCATACACAACTGTGGTATACCCAAGAGGCTGTCATTGCTGTCCCATAGCATCTGTCACCTGAGGCAGTTGCCTCACTCTGCTTAATGGTAGGACCAGTCCTTTGTTTTCCAAACACATTTGAGCCCCATCTCTTTGGAGGGACAAACTCTTAGGCCCAGTGACTCCCTAGAGGCTGTGAGTACCTCCTTCTACCTCACCTTGCTGTGCTCCTATGGCTTGGTAGCCAGCGGCACTGGGCCCTGCTCCATAACCTGCTCAGAGAGAGAAACATAGGTAGGTATCATTATTTTTGCATGAACCAGCATGGATATCAAGGGTTTATGTGAAGGTTGTGAAGTTCTCCTTAGCTCAGCTCAAAACTGGGCTTGGCAAATCTAGCTGTAGTCTTAAAAATTTGGTTTCCTAGCTTAATTGTTGGTTTCCTGACCTCATATTGAAATTCTAACCACATCACATACCCATTGACATCAGCAGCAGCTCAGTGGGGTCTTAAAACCACCCGTCAATCCTCTCCCCACACACTGTATTGGTGTTTGCAAAATAGGGACATTTATTCTGTGGCTATGGGTTCGGATGTTGGGGAAATCCACAAGGGATTCAGATGACTTCGATTTCTATTAATCTGACATAGATTCCCCAGTAGATGACTTTTTCCAAGTCATGTGGATTCTGCGAACTTGCAGACCATTTTTGCAGTCTCGTGCTAACTATCCCTAAAAAAATCTGATTCCACCAGAGAGCCAACAACAGGAAAAAAAAGACTCCTGATGAAACATAGATGGAAGGAATATCACAAAATCCGTACATCCCTCAAATGGCAAAGGGAATGGTGGGAGCATGGGGCTGAGGGAAAGGAATTGGGAGGGCAGATCTCCGCCAAGCTGCAAAGGAAGGGAGGGGGAGAAGAGGTGGGACAGTTTGGAGGAAAGGCAGTTAGAGAAGATATTATAAGCTAGGAATTTGCTTTTCTAGTTATGAAGTGCCAGGATGCAGCAGATGGATTTTATGAAGTAGGAGCTTGCTTTAATTTTAAAACAGAAGCAGTGATTCTCCAGATGGTGAATTCTGCACACGTACAGAATCACAGCACGCCTACAGCATGGCCCAGATGCAATGGAAGCACCTGGGGCCTTCAAGTGTCCAGAGAAGAGCCCACTGGAGAATGGGATGGCCACAGGAGTATTACCTGATTTGGAAGGCTTCCCTCTTGCTCCAAGGCCTGTGGGATAAGGCAAGAGTGAGTGAATCAGGCCAGAAAGACAAGTAGAAAGTTTAGGAGCAGGTTTGAGTAATTTACATTTTAAACCTTCGAAAACCCTGCATTAGGAAAACCTGAATCAGTGACTTGTATAGGGTGACCATATGAAAAGGAGGACAGGGCTCCTGTATCTATAACAGTTGTGTAGAAAACGGAATTTCAGCAGGTGTCATTTGTATCATGCATGCAGCACCTGGTGAAATTCCCTCTTCATCACAACAGTTAAAGCTGCAGGAGCCCTGCCCTCTTTTGTATCTGGTCACTCTAGTATAGCTCCTGCAGCTTTAACTGTTGTGATGAAGAGGGAATTTCACCAGGTGCTGCAAGCATGCAAATGACACCTGCTGAAATTCCTAGACAACTGTTAAAGATACAGGAGCCCCGGTCCTTGTTTTCATATTGTCACGCAAGTATACATTGTTCCAATTAAGTACATTTGCTTGCCTATATGTGCTTACTTTGCATACTTCTGCTTCCAGTAATTGTAGTGAGGGATAAACAGCTGCTTTATAGCCCCACTGAAAATCCTACTGAGCCCCTCTCTAGTTTCTGAAAGTTCACCAGACATTGCCCGTAGCCATTATGGACAAGAAACTTGATTTTTAAAATAAAAATAAAAATGAAAGAAAACATTTTCAGGATGATGCATTTTCCACCTGGCGTGGCATCACAGCTTATTCATGGCTCTGATTAAGGTTTTAGCAGCATACCTTTCACAGAGAAAAATGCGGGCATTCTTGTAATACCCAAGTTATACCAAAGATTGCTGCATGACCCCTTTCTCCAAAGCTGCCATATTCATTTACTCCACTATAGGCTGTCTATTGCGGATTTAATGTCTAAGGGCTCATCTACACCAAGCAGGATATTCCACTATGAAAGCAGTACAAAAGTGGTATATAAAAGGCAGGAGCCACACGACTGCTTTCTAGCAGTGTTGAAGTGCATGGCAGGATCTACACTACTGCTTTATAGTGGTATTGAAGTGCACTGACAACTTGTTGGGGCCCATGACACATCTACACCAAGCAGGATATAACACTGTGAAAGTAGTATGAAAGCGGTATATGGTCTGTGTCAATGGGCCCCAACAGGTGTCAGTGCGCTTCAATACCTCTGTAAAGCAGTAGTGTGGCTCCTGCCTTTTATATACCGCTTTCATAGTGGAATATCCTGCTTGGTGTAGATGAGCCCGTAGATAGCATTTGTGGCATTTCTCAAAGTTAGATTAGGAAAACACACATGTCTGATAAGATTGATCTTAGAGGCCAAGGTATACCACAGGATCTGCAGTGTGTGAAACTGTAAATCATACTCCAGGTGGTGACTTAAGTGTTCAAGCTCAGGCATTACCAGCATGTGTAGATTTAGTCATGCTTAGAATAGAATAATTGAAGTTGATGGGATTTAATTAAGTCATGACTAAAAATCCCACTGATTTCAATTGGTCTACACTAAGTAAATCCGGACCCAAGCCAAGATATACCTGCTCTGCTCTGAAGTATAAGCTCTAGAGAACTTGATGAGGGAGCTAAAGTCTTGAAAAATGGTATTTTGAGCAATGTACACTAAAAACTTTGGGAAAAGGCATCTCCAAAAGTTAAAAACTGGGACAGTCTTTTACAAAGGTTTAATACCAGAATATAGGCTCTGTCCTTAGTAAGGAAGGATTTTTTTAAAAAAAAGAAATAGTATAATTGGTGCTTATGTAATCATGCAGTTGCTGTTAAGCCAAGTTGGTCCAAACACGGGAGTATGTATGAGGGAGAACCACAAAGTTAACATGGCCACAACAAAGGGGATTAAAAATAATAATTTTAGGTTTAAAAAACCAAAGACAAACATAAACCCGCCGTGCAAAAGCATAGAAAAAGATGCCAGTGTCCAAAGTCCAGGAAGCCAGTCATTATGGGACTTCAACCCCAACGTTTTAAAATGAAGGAGGCCAGTCAACCCTTTTTCAAAAGGTAAAATAAGCAAAAGGGAGGATGTTTTTGCCAAGAAATGTAGCTGGGTCACTTAGCGGGCCTCTAAGTTTGTTGAAAGACTTGGCAGACATGTGTTTTTTTAAAGGGGGATATTCAAGCAATCCATGTTTAGCCATCAGAACGTTAAGAGGTAAAGGAAACAGTGAAGCATTTAAGTGAGCTATTTTAAAAACAGGTAACAAGAGACAGAAGGAAGTTGTAAAGGTGTCTGATGAGGGTACTCACCTCCCAAGGGGAGGCCAGCACGGGGATAACCAACACCCCTGTAACCTGGAAGACAACAGGACAAAGATGCATCATGAACATCATGCAGAGGCCACCAGTGAGGGAGGAAGCAGCAGCCAGGCACCTCTCCATCGTGCCTGGGTCCAGCTCCAGCTGAGAGCCCCCTCCCTCCTGCTACCAACTGTCACTGCAGAGGCCACCAGTGAGGGAGGAAGTAGCAGCCAGGCACCTCTCCATCGTGCCTGGGTCCAGCTCCAGCTGAGAGCCCCCTCCCTCCTGCTACCAACTGTCACTGCAGAGGCCACCAGTGAGGGAGGAAGTAGCAGCCAGGCACCTCTCCATCGTGCCTGGGTTCAGCTCCAGCTGAGAGCCCCCTCCCTCCTGCTACCAACTGTCACTGCAGAGGCCACCAGTGAGGGAGGAAGCAGCAGCCAGGCACCTCTCCATCGTGCCTGGGTCCAGCTCCAGCTGAGAGCCCCCTCCCTCCTGCTGTCAACTGTAACTGCTGAACTTTGCAACTAAGATTGTAGTGCCTGAATTTGCTTTCCTTTCCCCCTTCCTCCTCCTCCCTCCCAATCCCCTTTCCTTTTGTGTCATGTCTTTTAGATTGTAAGCCTGTGGGCAGGGACTGTCAAGAAATACTTTTGTAAGCCGCCGTGAGAGCCTTTTTTGGCTGAATGGCGGCATAAAAATCCTTAAATAAATAAATAAATAAATAAATAAACGAACATGAACAGGACAGAAATGGCTCACCAATTTGGCCATTGAGCAACATGTTTTGGAATTTAAATTAAAAATTGCTCTCTCAATTTCCAGTTTTAAATTGGAACAATATTTAAAATAATAACAACTTTGCAAGCAGTTTGAAAATGGTATATGGAACATGTCCTAGGCCCCAACAGTTGTCAATACCATTATAAAACGTTATAAAGCAGTAGTGTAGATCCTGCCTGCCTAAGACTCACCGATACATTTTATGGCTATCGTATAAAGGATTCACTCACCCTAATCAACATCTCTCTGATCCAGGGCTGGCCCTACCATAAGGCAGAATGAAGCGGCTGCCTCAGGCAGCAGATTTGGGGTATCACGAAAGGGCAGCAAATGGTTAGCTGTTTAAATTGCTGCTATTAGATTTTTTTTACTGCCAGGGATGGGAAGAGGTGCTTGTGGGGTTGCTAAAATAACTCAGCTAGTTTGGGTACTATGCACCTTGACTTCGAGGAAGGAGAGGCATCATTTGCTGCTCTGCCTCAGGCAGCAAAATGTCTTAGACCTGCGTGCTCTCAGTTTACTTAAAGCATTACACCCAACAGCATGAGTGCCTGTTTTGAAAACTCGTTTTTTAAAAAATGACTAGATGTTTGTCATGAGAACAATTTGCTCGAAACCCTTATTATCTAAACGTGGGGTGCAGCTCTCCCACAAACCATGGGGGAAAACAGCCCCCAGTGTCCCTCCGTGCTGTTCATAGTTACCTGGCTTCTGTTTCCCAGCCTGTGGGTAAGCGCCTAATCCTGCAAAGTGACAGAAAAGAGGGATTTGTGCTTCGAACACAAATCGGAGGGCTGGCTTCCTAGGCCTACAAGACTTATCCCTTCAGGTTGACTCATTCAAGCCCTCCTCCATTATCCATCACTGCTACAGAAGACCACATGCTCTCCTCAGCAACAGTAGAGACCAGGAAGTCAGCCAACTCTCTTTTCAATCACTGCCATGTTCCGTAAACTAAGAACAAGGCCTGGTTTATGATTCTGGCTCGCAAAAGGAGCAACAAACCAGGGTCCCAAGTTCAGATGACGTGGTAACCCAAACAGTTACTGCTTTATTTATCCCAGGTTGGGGAACTTCTTTTCAGCCCAAAGGCCAGATTGCCTCTTATTTAGGGTGACTATATGGAAAGGAGGACAGGGCTCTAACAGTCGTATAGAAAAGAGAATTTCAGCAGGGATCATTTGTATGCATGCAGCACCTGGTGAAATTCCCTCTTCATCACAACAGTTAAAGCTGCAGGAGCCCTACCCTTGTAGCCAGATACAAAAGAGGGCAGGGCTCCTGCAGCTTTATCTGTTGTGATGAAGAGGGCATTTCACCAGGTGCTGTATGCATGATACAAATGACACCTGCTAAAATTCCCTTTTCTATACAACTGCTAAAGATACAGGAGCTCTGTCCTCCTTTCCATATGGTCACCCTAATCTTATTGGGTGTGGCCAGAGCCCAATAGGGATATGGCTACCATTCTCTCTCTCTCTCTCTCTCTCTCTCTCTCTCTCACACACACACACACACACACATCATTCACCCAATTCATATGCTACACACACACTGTTTTTAACATTCATATGCACATACATTCACACACTCATATATCCCCATACGCATCCCACACACGAATATGAAGAGAGAGAGAGAGAGGAAGAGAGAGAGAGAGACCAACTCCCTCTCCATCCCTGTTGTGGGGAAAGGTAAGAGACTCCCAAGCTTCTTTTGGGAGGGAGAGGAGGATTCTGGGGCGAGGCCTCCAGAAGCCAAGTAGAGATGCCTCATGGGCCTAATCCAGCCTGTGGGCCAGGAGTTCCTCACGTATGGTTTCGTCAGTTGCCCAACTGTAGGCTGAGGACGTGTGCTTTTTTTTAACAGAGGACATTTCTCCGTTCGAAAGACTGCCCTGTCCAGTTCCACGGCCACCCATTAGGAATTAGCACCTGACCAGCAGACTGAAATGGCAGGTACACAGGTCAACTGGTCACAGTCTTCAACACTATGGTGAGATGTATGGTATTTCTATGTAAATTTTAAGAATTATTTATAAAGCTGCATCTGTTCATGCTGGCTGGGGCATGCTGGGAGTTGTAGTACTTTTTTTCTGTCTAAAAACATGCATAGGATAGCACCTAAAGTAGCCTCCTCACAACCTGGTGCCCTCCTGATGTGTTAGACTTCAATTCCCCCAGCATGCCGGCTGGGGATACTGGATGTTATAAGACTTCTTCTGTCTAAACATACATAGGATAGTGCCTAAGCCTTTCTTTCCTTTCAAGGAAGACACTCCATCCCCTTGATTGTTTCAGTTCTCTCTTCTGCATCTTTTCCAGCTTTGAAATGCCAGCTTGAGCTAAACCTTGGAGGACACGGGTGGGAACAGAGAAACACAGACCTCTGTGTCTTAGTGAAGTGAGCTAGAGAGGGCATCTTACCTGCTGCTCCATATCCAGCTGGGATGCCGTAACCTGAAGAGGGATGCAAAGGTATCAAACAGAGAAGGATTAGAATGGATGGATGGGGTGGTGGGTGGACATCAATTGATATAGGAACAACTGAGAAAGACTGGCTTCTGTTAAGGCAATTGTGGTTGGCCTCAGATCAGCCTTCTCCAACAATGTGCCCTCCAAATGTGTTCAACTACAACCCCCATCATCCCTGTGATTGTGTTAGCTGGGGATGTTGGGAGTTGGAGTCCATCATGTCCGGAGGGCTCCCAGTTGTAAAAAGCTGCCTTAGAGCTTCACCACAGCTTTTTATCCTGCAATTTACTGGGGCTTCTGTTTCCGGGTTCTTTGCGGGATAGATTGGCTCCTTTATGTGGGCAGACACACGTGCTTTGAATCAAAAGTCTTCCTCTCTCATTATACAGCCACTAGATGGCGTTGCCAATATATCATATTTACATCCCCTCTCGCTTTATCTCCAATCATTTTGAAAGCAGGAGACATTCTGGAGGTTGATGGTGTCATGTAAAGGTCCCACAAACTTCCATGAGTGGCCAATCACGAGCGTGCAATAAAATCACTGGTGTAGAAATGTTTTTAGACGACAAGGTCTATCACCTTGCCTAGGTCCTGTACAAGGCATAACTTAGTACCAGCACCATTGACCGTTGGAGGACAACATCCTGCCAGGGTTGGCGCCTTCTGGATGTTTTTACACGAATTGCTTGCCAGGCATCTCTGGTTTGCCCCCAAAGCTTCATCCAGCTCACCAAATCTGTTCTGAGCCCCTGTGAGGGCAGAAACAAGAAGGGCTAACAGCCAGGAGAGGTATAAGATCCTCCACCATATCCCACTGTGAAATTTGACAGGCAAGGGAAGCTAAACTTTATTTATGTAACCTTATTTATTTATTTATTTATTTATCAAATTTATAGATCACTTGACTATATCTAAAAAGGCCTCTGGAAACATTGCATCCCATCTATCCATGACACTAGATTGGTATGTGCTAATAGAGATGCCGGAATAGGTTGGTCTCCATTGAGAGCCACTGTAGTGTAGTGGTTAGAGTGTTGGACTAGGGGAGGGGGAGCTCTGAGTTCAAATCCTCATTCAGGTACAATGCTCCTGTGCTCCTCAGAGGATGGGAAGGTTGAAAAACGTAATAAATAAGTAAAAACTCCTCTAGAAAGGTCGGGTTCTGTAACCGAATGAGGTGATCGAACAGACCATTTCACTACCAGTGTGGAAATATGCCGTCATGGGGTTTGATCCAGATTTAGTCATACTTAGAGAAGACCCACTGAAATCAATGGGAGTTAATTTACTCAGGACTAATTTAAGTCCCAATGATTTCGATGGGTGTATTCTAAATATGACTAAGCCTGGATCCAAGTCGCACACTTCCCTACAAGTACAAAGGACAACAAGCACTTCCGGTTCTTTCCTCGCCTTGCTGTGCGTGCTTTCTCCTTGCAGGGTGTATGTCATGTAGAGAGATCATTTAAAATGGCCATTCTGCCACCTCAGCTCTCTGCCACCTCATTCTGTCACTATGTGTGTAGATGAGGCCTGAGGTCTCACAAGGTTTTAGGAGGCAAAGAAAAATAAATTGACATGTTTTAATTTTAATTTTATTTTTTACTCAGCTGCAATTTATTTGAGCAAGAAAGCTAAACTTACGGAGTCCGTTTGGCAGTCTTTGGGCCCCATAAGCAGGATATTTCCCTATGGACATAGAAAAGCAAAGATGGTAGGAAAATATGAGGGGATAATAATGGAATGATAATTAGAGATTGGGTTGTACTTCAAATTACAACATAACATTTGCTTTTAACAATTTCCATATGTTAAATTGCAATCTGCACCAAAGAGACCTGGGCTGAAACTCCCATTCTGCCCTGAAACTCACTCTGGGCCAGTCACCACCATCTCTCAATCTAACCTGCCTCACAGGGCTGTTGTGAAGGTAAATTGACCGCAAGGGATCATCCTGTGTACAACACCCCTGAGTTCCTTGATGGAAGGATGGGATCAAAACAGGAAGAATACCACGCCTCCTAGAATTGGCCATTGTCATTTTGAAAATGTAAATATAATTTTCAATTTGACTCTTTTAAAAGAGCTGGGCAATGATGACATAAAATAAATAAATAAAATAAAGGGTAGATAATTAGAAAAGGGACAACAACATGCGATTGCATTGCGACTGACAGATTAAGATGCAGCGGCATTGTCAACCAATGGGATTCATTTTTTGAGGGACTGAAAGATGTTGTGTGCTGATAAGCCAGTTAGAGATGACATGCCAGCTTTTTGGACTGATTTCAAAAAACTGAGGCCCATTTTCAATGGGTATATTTCTACCTCCACCAGCCCTAGGTTTGGTGTGTCCTGAAGGAGACTTGGGAATTTCCACAAATTTGCCAGTGCCTCAAAAGGTAAGAAGGCACAAGGGACTCACTATTGGTGTTCCCAGGGTAGGGGGAGGCTATGGCTGGCCTTAACATGAGGCACAGTGAATCAGCTACCTCAGATGGTAGATACTGGGGGCCAAGGTCTGGTAGATAGAGCTCCATGTGCCATGTAACCTCCACCTCACCCTAAACTAGGCTCCTGCCCTCAGGTTTCAGTGGAAGATGTGGTCTTGTTGCCTGTGTTGAAGTAAAATCCAAGTGCCAGTCCAGTTGGCTTCTGTATATGGAATGGAGGGAAGGGGCGCCATCTTGTCTTTCACCCCAGGCAGCAAAATAACGATATCTGGCTCTGCTCACCCCTCCTGGGGGCCTCAGTCCAAACTCCTTATTATCGGCAAGATGGAAGTATCTGACTCTTAGGCCACAGCTAGACCTAAGGTTTATCCTGGGATCATCCAGGGTTCATCCCTGCCTGAGCACTGGATCCCCTGTGTGTCACCTAGATGAACAGTTTTGACCCCTGGATGATCCAGGGATAAACCTTAGGTCTAGCTATGGCCTTAAACTACTTTTCTGCCTTGCCCTGCTACGTCTGTCTAAGTAGCTCCAGGTTGTCTCTTGTAACCCAGGTGCATGCGTGAGCGCGCACACACACACACAGAGACTAAAGACTCCTGGTACCATTCAAATCTCAGGTGCCCGTAAAGAGTTGTTCTCCATACCCACTGCACACCTACGGCTCCTTCAGGGCTGGCCCTGCCATTAGGGAAAGTGACGCAGTTTCCCTGTACCTGTTCCCTGTACCTCAGGGAACAGGGAAGGGCAGCAATGAGTTATTGGAGGACAGAGCTATGGCAGCTATGTAGACTACCTACACCCCTAAGCTTCTTTGCTGTCCTCAAGTGTGGTGGATCATGCTCTCCAATCACATCGCCTGTGTTGAAGTAAGTTTCAACAGTTACTGAGGTTGCAGTCAGCTTCTCTATGTGGAATGGTGAAGGGGCGACATTTTATGCTTTTGCCTCAGCAGCAAAATGTCTTGGGCCAGCCCTGGGCCCTTTGGTTCAGGAAAGATGCCAGACACCTCACCTAAGCACATTTCAGAAGCAGTACATAATACCTTGCTGTCGTCCACTATTATACCCCTGGGCTGCTCAAAGAGCCAAACTGGGATTTCTATTTATGTTCTATATGTTCTCACAGTGTTCTATCTTAATAGCAAATGCCAAGTTAGGAATTTCAGTTTTTTTAATTTTTATTATTAATATTTATATACTGCCTCATTTTCTAAAAAGCCTTCGAGGGGGTATACAACAATTTAAAACAATAAAACCTTAAAACAATAAAAGCAAGAACATTGAAAGCGGTAACTATGTTAAGATAACACATGTCCAAAGGCTAAGTGGAAGAGATGCAACTTCACACCCTTTCTAAAAGCCTAGAGCGGGGCCAGTTGTAGCTCTTGAGTAGTTCCCTAGTTTGAGGGAGAGAAGGCTGATCGCCCCAATGTCAGTGGGGTGGTGAATCCGTTCCGGGTTTCAGGCAGAACTACTCAGAACCTTGGATAGTTCCTTTAGAGTTCTGACTGAATCCCTGAGCCGATTCACTGCCTCACAGACATCGGAGCCACCAGCTTCCACTGGTTTGGGGGCAAAATAATAATAATAATTTTAATTTATCTAGCTTTGGGGAATGAAAGGAACCCACCACCCACCACCCCCAAGACTTACCGGCCTTGGCTCCTGCTGGTCCCAGTCCAGTTCCTGGCTGGACTCCCCCTGCACCTAAAGAATGGGATACATACAGACCACAACGGTTGAACTCAACCTTGTCTTGGCTATGGAGCGGAGCTATAGGGCAGGGCGGGTGAAATGAGGGAAGCCCCCTTCAAAGAGAAGGCAAATTACAGGCCAGATCGGTTAAATCAGGGATGGACAACATGCAAACCCCCCCCATGACCTGAAATGTGGCCACCGCCACCGCTGCTGCAGCCCTCAGACTGCTGAATTGTGGCAGTGCAGCAGCAAAACAGTGGGCGGTTTGCTACCAAAATTCGTCAGCAAACCACTACGGAGACTCAGAAGTGTCAAATTCAGCTTGTTTTCAGGCAAAGTGTAGCCCTTTCGAATCTCTGTGGTGATTTGCTGCAAATGCTGGGATATTTTTTTATTGCTGTAGTCGGTCCGGAGACAGGAGTGCCCCCCCCCCCCGGGCCAAGCACAGTCCAGGTGCTGGAAATTGGCCTGCGGACCGCCAGAAGTTTCTCCACCGCTGTGTTATATGGTGAACTACTTGGATCACACTCTCTTCCGGAGGCAGCATTGCCAACCAGCTATTGTGTGTGCACATGAGCTAATTCAGTTTTGATGTATGCAGCTTTAAAGTCACCCATTGAGTTCCCTTTGAAGACAAAAGAATCCATATTAATCTAGTAGCATCCCTATGGTATTTCTATGAGTGTTTGGGCTTCTCCACATTCAGCAAAAATCCCGCAGCCTTACCAGAGCTTTGTCTTCTGGAGTCTTCGTGGATTTAACAATCAGCACAATACAACCCCTCCCTCACCTGTTTTTGCCAGTTTCTTCCCATAGGTTTCCATTCTACTGTCAGCAGATGGCGCTGTTTTATCGCGCGTTTTCCATTTATTACTGCATTCCCTGGGTTTTATAAAATGACGGATTCCCGCTTGAAATCACTGGGACAGGCATCGGAAATAACGACATGATGAAAAGGATCTGCAAACTTCCATGAGTGACCAGTCACGAGCATGCAATAAATCCCTAGTGTGGAGAAGCTCTTTGTGTGTTGGGGGGATGGAGGCGCAATGACACAGGATACTTACCTCTTATCAGGGATGGGAGGTAAAGACCGCCCCGGCCATTTCCTTGTGGTTTCACTCCTGAAAACAGGGTCACAAGAAGAAGGGAATGAGATTGGAATCAAGTGAACTAAAAACCACAGCCTTTCTACCAAGTTTTAACTAATTTAGGGCCATCAGCCCCCAATACTGTTTGTGAGTCACTAAATTGGATTGCAATAACCATGTCACTCTTAGGGTGACCAGCTGTCCTACTTTAGAGATGACAGTCCTCTATTTGATGGGCTGCCAGAGGACTATCCTCTATTTGAAACTGTCCTCTGTTTGAAGGGCTGTCCAGTCCAAGTCCTGTATAAAGATAAAGAACCCTCAGAAGGAAGCGCTGGGTCAATCAATAGCATCTAGACAGCTGTCAATCAAAAGCATCAAGGCAGCAGATGGAGCGAGGCACACACGTCACCTGGTTAGTCTTCCCTACCGAGGTGAGATGTATTGTATTTTTAGTTACATTCTATTAATTATTTCTAAATATGCTTCTATATAAATTAGTGCATAGACATTTCTTGCAAGTCTGCGTCCTCTTTCTGGCCCCTTTTTGGGTGATGCATTTCCTCTTCTTTTGTCCATGTGTAAGAGGTCAGTCTGTTCACCCATAAGTGTGCATTGAAAAGGTAGGAAAATCCTGTTACAATGGTTTTAAAAACAAACAAACCCACTGAATTACCCAAATTCAGTGGTGGCTGGTGGCTCTGATGTCAATGGGGCTGTGAATCCGCTCTGGGTTTCAGTCAGAGCCAGTCAGAATTCTAAATCCCAATTTTGGGGATTTGATTCAGCACCTTGGATAGCTCCTTTAGAGTTCTGGCCGCCGCCCAGAGTGGATTCACCACCTCACTGATATCAGAGCCACCAGCCTTCATTGCCCAAATTGGGTTTTAAAAAAGAGTTGGAGTGGGTGTGTAAATTAATCTACATAAAAGGATTTTCTTTACATGAGATGTCAGAATAAGCAACTTATTAATGGAAAAGTTGGGATCAGAAATATTCAAAATTTGACACGGGGGGGGGGGAATAAAAAACCCTCAAAGGCATATTTTGAAATAAGAAGTTCAGAGTCAACTTTTGAATGTGATCATTTACACCTCAAAATCTGAAACTGGAATGCTTTAAACTTTTTAATGATTTTTTGTCTTCAGCAAGCAAAATCGCCTAAAAGCTGCTAGCTATGAGACACCACATCCCATTATATGTCATCTACCCATTACCATCAAATACTAAATACCACTACATGCCAGCAATCCAGTATTAAATATTTAAATGAAATAAAGTATTGAATATCACATGAGGTGAAGGTGAGGTGCAGGTATCAAACGTTTGGCAAATGGATCTGGCAAATATTTTAACATTCGGATAACATCTAAACAACCTTCGCAGAGGAGATGCTTTGAAAGTAAATTTGTTTTATCTATTTGATGAGATTTTGCAAGTCAGGGATAGTATAGTGTTTTAATATTTTATGTTAACGGTTCTTTAAAGTGACAGACTGATAGAAAGACAGGCATGTGTGTGTACTAACAGATACACCCCCAGCCTCTGGGATATAGTTGGGGTGGCCTTGTGTCCCACTTTAGAATGGACAGTCCTCTGTTTGAAGGCATCCTCTGTTTGAACGATTATCTGGTCGACGTCAGGTTTCAAGATTAAGAACTCTAAGAAGGTAGGGCCCAGGAACCTTGAACCTGCCCATCAACATTTATCACTTGGTGATTGTGCAAGCACACAGATGACCTGGTCACAATTTATTTATTTACAATATTTATAACCTGTTCCTTATCTAAAATAGTTTCCGGAGCAATGCACGTAGGAATAAAACAGTAAAAAGGAAGAAGGTTAAAACCAGCAAATTAAAATTGTTCAATTTAAAACAAAGGACCAATAAAATCAGTGGTTGGTTGAGGAAGGTTTCCTGGAACAGAGTTGTTTTAAGGAGGTGTCGGAAGCAGCCTAGTGTTGGTGTCTGCCTGACATCCAGGGGCAGGGAGTTCCAAAGAGAAGGGGCCACCACACTGAAGGCTCTTCTCCTGGTGGACTCCAGTCGGGCCAAAGGTCCATGTAGAACCACCAAGAACATGCCCTCCAATGACCTCAGTGACTGGGCAGGTTGGTAAGGGAGAAGGCGCTCTCTCAGGTATCCTCGTCCCGAGTTGAGATGTATTGTGTTTCTATTTCAATTCTATTTAAATGATCAGATTTAATTTAAATTGTATCTGCATTATTTTTTATTTAAACATATATTTTAAATTATAGTAATGATTTCTAAATTTGCAACTATGTGTATAAATTAGCATATGCAAATTGGTACCACTTTTTGTCCTCTTTTTTGGTGATGCATTTCCTCTTGATGGTGATGCATATGTGACCGCCATAGATATAGGTTATAGGTATAATATATAACATATAGATTATAGATATAATATTTGATTACAAAACAATGGATTGATATGTGAATCAGGCTTCCTTAGTATGTCTTTCTTGGGTTCTTAGTTCGCACACACAGTTTGTGAAGAATTAATTTCCAGAGGAGTAACGGAGTTAGATGGTTGCAATATAATAACAACAACATGTAGCCTTGTGACTCCTTTGGCAACTTTCCCCAACCTCAGAGGTTGTTGGACTAGGACTCCCATCATCCCCAACCATAGGTCATGCTGGCTGGGGATGATGGGAGCTGCTGCCCAACAACATCTGCTGGCCCAAGGTTGGGAAAGTCTGCTTTCATAGACTGCTAGAGCCCACTTTACCAGTTGTAGGGGACGCAAGCAGCAGTTGACAGATATTGGAAGTGGGCTGTGGTCCACAAGGTCTTTTGCCCACAATAAATCTGTTAGTCTTCAGGGTGCTACAGGACTCTTTCTCGTTCATGTTGCCAAGAGGGTGTTTCTCTTGTGTCTGGTGGAAAACACCCATCATTCTGTTGGGTGAGGCCCCATGGGGGCAAGTCTAGGTCTTTCGACACAGCTCCTTTCAAAGCCTGGGTCCCCGATGCCAAAGGATTATTCAATCTCAGCAGAGAGACATTTTGGCCCACCTGTGACCCGCCCTGTCTCCTGGCGCGGGGAGCTGGCCTGCCTCCCTGCCTTGGTGGCTTCGCAAGAGGGTGTCAACCTCCCCCCTCCCCCTCCCGCCCTCAGTGAGGGCATTAAGGAGGCTTTTGTGTGGGCAGGGTTGGCAGGGTCACTGAAGGAATGTGGCATATTTGTGCCAGACTGAGAGGTTGCACAGGAGAGAGAGAGTGAATTCCCAAGCTCCACCCAGGCTGGACTACTTGGACAGGTCATGGTCCAAAGAGGGGCTTTAAGGGGTGGGGGGCATGAAAGGCCAGCTGGGTCATGGGACTACTCTTGGCTTGCAACTTCCTAACTCTCCATACTACACAGGTTCTCCTGCATCATTATTATTATTATTATTATTATTATTATTATTATTATTATTATTTTGTATCCTGCCTTTTGCCCAATACTGGGCATTGTACAAGATCATTGCACAATTGATGTCACTTTTAATTAATGTAGAATTAACAACAAACCTCATAGTAATTTCTGTATTCACTTATTATTATTATTATTAATTATTATTATTATCATCTCTCTTTTCTTGCTTGTGGCAGTTTTTCTAGATGGACACGATGGGCAATGCTAAGTCATGTTGTCTTTTACTGATTCAGGAATTTCCTGACTTTTGAGTATGTTTTGGGTATGTCTGCTTTCTGGATGTTAGTGTGGATGTACTTTGGTAGGCCCAGTTTCTGAAGGTTTTCTGTATAGTTTTTTGATGTGATGCCAGTGTCTGATGTGACTAATGGAATAATTGCGACCTTTTCCTCTCACCATATTTCTTTAACTATTATTATTATTATTATTATTATTATTATTATTACTACTATTTTCTAAGGGCTCATCTACACCAAGCAGGATATTGCACTATGAAAGTGGTATGAAAGCAGTATATAAAAGGCAGGAGCCACACTACTGCTTTATAGTGGTACTGAAGTGCACTGACAACCGTTGGGGCCCATTGACACATCTACACCAAGCAGGATATAACACTATGAAAGTGGTATGAAAGCAATACATGGTATGTGTCAATTGGCCCCAGGAGTTGTCAGTGCACCTCAATTCCGCTATAAAGCAGTAGTGTGGCTCCTGCCTTTTATATCCCGCTTTCATAGTGCAATATCCTGCTTGGTGTAGATGAGCCCTAAGGTTAAAAAACAAGAGTTTCTGCCCTCATATTACAATCTAATGGCCACAATACAAAAGTAAAAGGGAACTGGGAGGAAAGACAGCAACTTCAGGTACCAGTTCTTAAAGTTACATATTTTGATTAATAATATGGAATAGAATTCCCCGTTTCCCCATATGCATACATTCTATAAGGCCATTTCAATTGGCATACTTCTATTTTGTTTTTCTTCCATTGTGGAACTCAAGGCAGCTATCCTGGGGTTCTCTCGGATGGTTTCCCATCCTGACCAGACACAGACCAGTTTAGCTCCAGGAAAGTGGCTGGCGGCATCATGGAGCCCCATACCATGTCCATTTTTGATTATTACCATTATACAATAGTATATTCAGGCAGCAGGTTGATGTAAATATGATTCACCCACAGTAGTAATATATAAACATGTTTGTTTATTCTCCATTTTAAATGTGAATTTTTTGTGGTTGAGTGCTAAAGAACCCTAATTGTGTTCTGACATAAGAACAGCCATGTTGGATCAGGCCAAAGGTCTATCCAGTCCAGCATTCCGTTCCTATAGGGTCCAACTAGATGCCTACAGAAAGCCCATGAGTAGGACTGCTCCTGTTCCCCAGCAACTGGGGTAAAATAAAATAAACTGGTATCCAGAGGATTTACTGCCTCTGTTATTGGAGGTAGCTTATAGCCTTCAGGACGAGTGGCCACTGATAGCTTCATCTATTTGTCTAATCCCCTTTTGAAGCCATTCAAGTTGGTGGTAGTGAATTCCCTAGTTGAACGATGCCCTGTGTGAAGACACCCTTCCTTTTTCTCTGCCCTGAACCATTTGGCTTCATTAGATGACACCAGGTTTTAGTATTACGAGGGAGGAAAGAAAAATGTGTCTCTACCCAATATTTCCACCCCATCCATAGCTTTATACACCTGGCTATGCTGTCTGGGGATGATGGGAACTGCAGTCTGGCTAACACATCTGGATGGCATCCGCTTAGGGAAAGCTGTTCTACACACGTTCTAATGATACTCACTAAGTGATCTGGGGACTGTCACTCTCTTCCTCAGCCTAGCCAACCTTACAGGGTTGTTGTAAGGCAGGGATGCAGAACTTCAGGCCTGCTGGGTGTCCCAATCTGGGGGTTTCCCAGAAGTCCAAGCCCCCTTTTCCCAACCACTGATTCGTGGTAACTGCTTTTGTGCAGTTACCCTCCGCTTCTAAAAGGTTGAGATGCCTTTCCTATGACTTTTGCAACTGCCTCTCCCTGGTCAATTGCACTGAATTGTGGGATCACCGAATTTTAGGGTTAGAAGGGACCTCCAAGGGCTGGAAGAGATCTCCATCTAGCCCAGCCTCCTACTCAATGTACTCCTAGTTGATTCTCCTGCTCAGTGCACTGCTATTTAAACAGCTTTTAGCTGCTCCTTCTGGTCTATTGTAATGAAGTTTTATTCATTACATGTTTGTGTATTGCATTTCGGTACCGCCCAATACCCAAAGCTCTGTAGTTATGTAACGCAAACCTGTACATGTCTACTCAGAAGTGAGCTCCAGTGAGTTAAGTGGGAACTTACTTCCAGGTAAGTGTGTATACCTGCAGCCTTAATGTATTGTAGGGTGACCATATGAAAAGGAGGACAGGGCTCCTGTATCTTTAACAGAAAAGGAAATTTCAGCAGGTGTCATTGATATATCTGGAGAACCTGGTGAAATTTCCTCTTCATCACAACAGTTAAAGGTACAGGTGCCCTGCCTTCTATTAAATCTGGTCACTCTAGTATAGCTCCTGCAGCTTTAACTGTTGTGATGAAGTGGGAATTTCCCCAGGTTCTCCATATATACAAATGATACCTGCTGAAATTCCCTTTTCTATGCAACTGTTAAAGATACAGGAGCCCTGTCCTCCTTTTCATATGGTCACCCTGTGTATTGACTCTCCTGAGCAATTGCATTGCTGTCTCAAATTGTTTTCAGATGCTTCTCTCCGGTTATTGCATTTTTTGTTTGTTTTAAACATCTTTTTTAAACTGCTGATTTCATTATATTGCTGTGATCTGTGGCGCTGAATCATGCTTAGAGCAGACCTATTGAAATCAGTAGGACTTAGGTTAGTGGTGACTTACTTGTCCTATTGATTTCAGTCAGTCTACTCCAAGCAACAACTAAATCTGGATGTGACTGCATCTTTTTGCTCCAAGCGTGATCTAACCTAAAGAAGGCTATAATCCTATGCAGTCTTACGTGGGGGCAAGTCCAATTGAAAACAGTGGGACTTACATCTGTGTAAATATGAATGGGATTGATCTGTACATCCACATTATACCTCCCCCACTTCCATTTAAGGGCACAATCTTATGCATGCTGACAGAAAAGTTATATTGTGCTCAGTGGAGTTTATTTCTAGGTAAGTGTGCAGAGGATTGCAGCTGAAGGGTGCAATCCTACACCCAAGATATGACAAGTGAGAGGCTATAGGATGTGGTGTGCATTGCTTCACTGCTGCACTGATTTAAGTGCCTCTTGATGTAAATGAAGTATTAGCACAGGATGGCTCTGTTAGACTTTTAATCTGCAGTTTAGGGATTTTAAATCTTGCTTTACAACATCCCTTTTCTCAATCCCCTGTTTTTGGGGTCCCCCCCGCACCTTAACATCCACCCTGATGAAGCGTTTTGATGAACTCGAAAGCTGATCCCAGTAAAGTTATTACCGTACTGTTGCTTTTGGATTCCCCCTGCTAATGGACTAACTTGGCTACCTGCAATTTCTGTGCAACATACTTTGAAGCCAGTGTAGATTTTACATCCACATGGCAGGTACAAACCCACCCCTCTCGCCTTAAGAATTAAGAATAGGGTGGGGAAAACCCAAAGAAAATGTGCTCCAAGCCAGAAAGAAGAAAATAACACCCTTAACCATCAGACATAGATGTCAGAGGCACAAGTAGATTTTGTCCATGAAATCGTTTCTGTATGTTTATGTTCAGAACCTAAGCATATTGTGTACTTTGTACATTTGCAACGCCAAGATTTATCTAGAATTCAAAGCGGTGATGCTGTTTGGTAATGTTAGACTTCGACAGACCCAGTTTGCCCGAACACAACAACCCACCGTGGCTTGTTTAAGCCACAGTGGCTTGTTGGGATCATGCGAACCGACACAATGTCTTACAGGATCCACCCCACCCACACCTTTAGATGGGAATTTTTATTACTCCACTTCCTTCAAAATGTGGTATGCCAGTCCTGCTGCATTTGGGGCCCACCCTCTCATTCTGCTCTTCACATCTACCCTGATGCCACCACTCACACTGGGTAAGCAATAGTCCCCTTACCTACATGCTTCCTATACATCCTTCCATCCCTGTCGCTTGGGATGTTCAGTGAACGTGGTGCGGTGATGCAATTTAACACCAGACTCACACTTATCAAGGTGCAAGCCCACTGGCAAATGAGAGATAAACCCACTCAGTATTAATTACCTGGTTCCTGCATGCACCATACCCACCTTCCTCAAGTCCGAGTTTTAATTTGATTCTATGCCAGTTCTTACAGACAGTTTTTAAGACAACATTTTATACTTTCGTTTCATCTTCCACAACATGCGGAGAGACTTACCAGCAGAACACCCAGCACATTGGATAGAAGAAATCAAAAGCAGACAAAATCATAAGTGACTGATAGAAAGATACCCAAATATATAGAAAAGGAGAAAGACAATGAGTTCTGATTCTGTTTCAAATGTTATAAACTTCTATTACTCGTCTTTTTTTTTTAAGCCCCAATCATGTATTCCTTTCATCACAGGAAAATTGTTCCATCCCTCAGATAGCAGCACAAAAACTGAATCCTCTTTTCATGTCTGTACACAAACTCTGTCCCCTTTTCATCTCTGTCTGCCAGACTTACCTCCCTGCAGGCTGCTCCTAGCCAGGCACAAGAGCAGCAGTGAGGTGCAAAGATTCAAGTTGGCCATTGTGAAGTGTCTGCGCTCACTTCTTAGAGCCTCTGGGTACCACACAATGCTCGGAATGGGTGAGGGGCAGCCCCTTTTAAGCCCTGCTCATGCTCCGCCTACTTCCCACCTCCCCTCCTCATTGGGGATCTAAGCCACACACCCTTTACTGTACCCAATGGGCTCTGAGGAGGACTCCCGGAGAGGAATATGGGGGCACAGACACTGCAACACACACAGTCACACAACACACGTTTGTTCACATCCTCATATCCACGTTTGCTGCTGATGCTGTCAGTCACATCCTTTCACTCCTCTGAGCATACACATTTTCCCAGACATGTATCAGTACTTCTGCTGAACCATTTGCATGAAGCATGGCACTTTCTTCCAAGGCAACATGCAAATTAATTCACAATTACTTTTAAAAAAAAAACATTTACGTGATTTGAGTTTTTTATGCTGCTTTTAGTTGTGGGGTCTATTGCTGTTTTATTAATAGATTACCCTCCCATTTTAAAAAAGTTTTATTTTGAATCTTGTAAACTGCCCTGGGAATTTCTGATGAAGAGTACTATAGATTCCTGTAAACCCATCCATAAATGCCTTGCCTTCTCTAAGATTCGAATTTCCATTCAGCCATGAAGCTCAGTGGGGGTATTTCCAGATGAGACTTTTATTGTGCCGTCATCCTGCCTCTTTCATGGAATTTTACGGGGATCTCAACAGTGCTTTTCACTTATAATTCTCTCGTGTTTCACACTAATGCTTCTGTCTCCCCCCCCCCCTCTCCCCATTGCCAAAAATCTGTTAAGGGTGCAATCCTATGCATGTTTAAACCATGCTGGCTGGGGAATGCTGGGAGTTGTAGGGGTTTTTCTGTCTAAGAATGCACAGGATCGCAACCTAAGGAAATATAGATGGAATAGCTGCACAATGCCTACTGGCTGGCAGTGCTAGGAGCCATCATTCTAGAAGCATCCTGACTGACCATGGGCATGACATATGTCTCTCCCTAACCTACTTTGCACATCGTTCTGAGGATACAAATGGCAGAGGATAAACATTCCATGGATGAAAAGAGGGGTTAAAAACTTCATAAACAAAAGAATGTGTCTGCCCCTACAACAGCCTGATGAGGTAGGCCACTGTTCCTGTTTTATAGCTAGGGGGCTAAGGTTAAAAGACAGTGAACTTTCACGGTTAAGTAGGGACTTGAACTCAGGTCTCCCAAATGTAGGGTGACCATATGAAAAGGAGGACGGGGCTCCTGTATCTTTAACAGTTGTATGGAAAAGGAAATTTCAGCAGGTGTCATTTGTATATATGGAGAACCTGGTGAAATTCCCTCTTCATCACCACAGTTAAAGCTGCTGGTGCCCTGCCCTCTTTTAAATCTGGTCACTCTAGTATAGCTCCTGCAGCTTTAACTGTTGTGATGACGCGAGAATTTCCCCAGGTTCTCCATATATACAAATGGAATTTACTTTTCTATGCAACTGTTAAAGATACAGGAGCCCTGTCCTCCTTTTCATATGGTCACCCTACCCAAATGTAACGCCAAATTTATTGAATACTGGAAAGCTATAAAGTTGTGGATAGTGGCGTATATCTACTATAATGACTTAGCAACAGTTATCTTTGACAGCCTTTATGCATGATGATTTAAATATAATCAGCTGGATCCAGATTTAGAGTCGAGCCCCTGAAATTCATGGGACTAAAATTATCTACACTTAAGTATGACTAAATCAGGTTTTGGCCCACTATTTACTATACTCTATTCTTTCTCCAAGGAGCTCCTGAATAGTTTATAGATAAACTATATAAAGAGTATCTTTAAATGAGCAATTTATAGCATGCTCATGACTGGCCACTCATGGAAGTTCATGGGTCATTTTGACAATGTCGTGAGCCTCCTGCGTATTTCCCGCTCGGTTTCTCAGTTAATCCATTTAAAAATAAACCTCTGAAAACCTGATTCTTCTGAAATCTGTCGTGATTTCCTGCTGTGTTCTGTTGAAGTTGTGCTATACAACCCCCACTAGAGGGTGCTATTCCATTGAACTATATTTGGCTAGGCGGTTTTAAATTACAGGCCACAGGGTCGCTGCTCTCTTCCCGTGTAATTCAGCATGTTTCAAATGCGGAAGAGAAGCAGGAAGCAGAGCAATGGTAAGGAAACGTGATTTCCCCCTGTCTGAAAGCACTCATAGTCTCCCCTTAGTTTCTTCTTTATGGAGCCAGACCTGTTTAGCTTCAGCAGCAGAGCTGTACTATGTAGGGTGACCAACTGTCAGGATTTCCCCGGATTTGTCCTGGTTTTTGTTCTTTCCATGGTGTCAGGGGGGATTTTCTATAATTTTCAATAATGTCCTGGAATGACACACCTTCCCCTTTAAGGCTGCCATTAGCATGGCAGGAGGGAATGACATGCTTTCTTGAGGCACATCATTCCCCCACCCCGAGCTCCAATTGAGGTCTTAAAGGGGAAAGTGGGTCATTCGTGGACATTATAGAAAAGGCCCCAATTGGAGTGGATGGTGGTGGTGCAGAATGAAATCCTTTCCCCTCCTCCACTCCAATCGGGTTCTTTAAGGTGGCGGGAGAATAACGTACTTTCTGCAGGACTCAGAAAGCTGCTTCCCCACACACACACTAGGTGTCCTCTTTTTTGGTTTCCCAAATATGGTCACCCTAGTACTATGTGCCTCCAGACCTTCCTCAGGGCAAATATTGTGCAAATCAGAAACAAATGTGCATTCAAGTGCATGCAAAGGCCATCACGTACATACACATGTGCACATCCTCTCTTCCCTGTGCCCACATCACACACTCTGGGCCAAACTAAACATGATGCTGGAGATCAGTGAACAAAACTCTCTATTAAAAACAACAAATAAACAGGAGTGCAAAAGTTCAGGCCCACTGGACAGATACAACCTGTCTGGCTCTCTGGTTGAAAGAAGCACACTATCCCCGTTTTAAAGCTTAGGGCCCTAAGATTAGGGCAGCAGTACCTGGGTGCGTATGTGGGTTTAACCCTTCACCCCCACAAGCTTCCCTTGGTGATAACGCCATGGAAACCGTTGGCCCTGCTGGGGCAAAAAGTCAGCCTGATGCATCTCTCTCTTTTCCGCCTGTGAGGCTATAGCAGGAGAAGAGAAGAGTTTGTCAGGGAAATGGTGAAAGGAGAAAGGATCAAGTCCTTCTCCCTCAGAGTTGCTGCCTCAGTATAAAGAGTGTGAGTGTGAGTGTGAGTGTGTGTGTGTGTGTGTGTGTGCAGCTGCATAGGGTGACCATATGAAAAGGAGGACAGGGCTCCTGTATCTTTAACAGTTGTATTGAAAAGGGAATTTCAGCAGGTGTCATTTGTGTATATGGAGAATCTGGTGAAATTTCCTCTTTATCACAACAGTTAAAGCTGCAGGTGCCCTGCCCTCTTTTAAATCTTGTCACAGTATAGCTGCAGTATAGCTCCTGCAGCTTTAATTGTTGTGATGAAGAGGAAATTTCACCAGGTGCTGCATGCATACAAACGACACCTGCTGAAATTCCGTTTTCTATGCAACTGTTAAAGATACAGGAGCCCTGTCCTCCTTTTCATATGGTTACCCTAATTTAATTTACTTATTGCATTTATATCCTGCCTTTTCCCCCAAGGATGTGCACATTGTTGTCCAACCACACCTCATCCCTGTTTTGTCCGCACAACAACTCTGCAAGGTAGATTATGATGAGAGATAGTGACTGGCCAGACCTTCCAGGACCCTCCCTTAAAACTGCCATTTCTTTGTCTGGCAAGGAGGGATCCTAAGCGACATGTCAGGCTGAAAATTATTCTCTTCTTCCACCCCCTCCCTAACCCCACCTCTCCATGCTGAGAAAGCTGCACCTGTTGAACTTCTGCTTGTCAGGCAGTTCTTAAAGGCACAGAGCCTCTGTTCATATATTAAAGGAGGCCTAACTGCTCTTTCTACATCAAAGCTGCTCTGTGAAGTCATATGCAAAATCTTCGGTCCTTCTCCAAGATAAACAGCCGCTTGGCTTCCATCCCTGAGCTTGTAACATGCTCGCCTGGATGCTTGGTAAACGTTCGCATCCAGCCAGCTGTGTAATGTTTCCCTCCCAGCTCTTTTTTCCCTCTCACCCCATTCCTCAGAACCATGTTTAAACTGTCTGGACCGCTGTGAGGGCTGTTAATGATGGGGTTTCTCGCCAGCTCTTGTTCATGAAGGTGCCTCAAACTCTCGTGCTGAAAGTTCAAGAAGGGCAGCCTTTGGAGGAACACTTAATGTGGCTTAAAGTGCTTAGCGGCCTCCTAGTTTCATGCGACCAGCCTGCAAGGCTGTTTCCACTTGGCTGTGCTATGAGCCACAAACTCTATTTATGTCAGCCCTCTTCTTCTGGTTACAAGGTAGTTTGCAAAATGCCTTATGGAAGCTTCAAGCCTCTATGTGCAATAGGGGGATAATTTATTTTTATTTATTTATTTATTACATTTATATCCCGCCTTTTTTCCTCCAAAGAACCCAAGGCAGCATAGATAATCCTCCTCCTCCTCTCCATGTTATCCTCACAACAACAACCCTGTGAGGTAGGGTTGGGCTGAGAGTCTGTGACTGGCCCAAAGTCACCCAGTTGGTTTCCATGGCCGAGTGGGGACTAGAACCCAGATCTCCTGACCCCCAGTCCAACATCTTAGCCACTACACCACACTGGCTAATTGTACTCCTCTGCCCTGCAGGCTGTTGTAGTCATTACAGAGGCTGTGAATGTAAAACAGCCCTGTGTCCTGCTTTATGGAGGACAGTCACAGTTCTCTGTTTCAAGGGTTGCCCAAGGTAGGGTGACCATTTGGAAAGGAGACAGGGCTCCTGTATCTTTAACAGTTGTATAGAAAAGGGAATTTCAGCAGCTGTCATTTGTATGCATGCAGCACCTGGTGAAATTCCCTCTTCACCGCAACCATTAAAGCTGCAGGAGCCCTGCCTAGCATGACCAGATACAAAACAGGGCAGGGCTCCTGCAGCTTTAACTTTTGTGATGAAGACGAAATTTCACCTGGTGCTGTCTGCATACAAATTTTTGTGAACCGCCCAGAGAACTTCGGCTATTAGGCGGTATAAAAATGTAATAATAAATAAATAAATAAATAGATGATAGCTGCTGAAATTCCCTTTTCTAGGCAACTGTTAAAGATACAGGAGCCCTGTCCTCCTTTCCATATGGTCACCCTTGCCCAAAGGCAGTCCTCTCTTTGAGGATGTCCTCTGTTTGAAGGGCTCTCTGTTTCAAAATGAAGAACCATCAGAAGGCACACGAGCCAGGGGCCTTGGAAGACGCCCATCAAGAGTTAGCACCTGGACAGCAGACAGCCGACACACAGGTTGCCTGGTCCCATCTTCCCCACTAGGGTGAGATGTATTGTATCTCTATTTCAATTTGAATAATTATTTCCAAATGTGCATCGACAGGTCCACCAGCCCTGCTGAAAGCCCTCCTCCCTCAGCTGTCACCACCAGCATCCGTTCCAGCAGGCTGTACTGAGGGCGATGGGAGTGGTAAGCAGCACCCGCTCCTCTCCTGAAAGACTACTTCATTCCCCCCCTTCCGTCACCATCACTTTCATATAATCATAGAATAGTAGAATTGGAGGGGGCCTACAAGGCCATCGAGTCCAACCCCCTGCTCAATGCAGGAATCCACCTTAAAGCATCCCTGACAGATGGCTGTCTAGCTGCCTTTTGAAGGGCTCTAGTATGGGAGAGCCCACGGCCTCCCTAGGTAATTGGTTCCATTGTCGTACTGCTCTAACAGTCAGGAGGTTTTTCCTGATGTCCAGCCGGAATCTGGCTTCCTGTAACTTGAGCACATTCTTCCGTGTCCTGCACTCTGGGATGATCAAGAAGAGATCCTGACCCTCCTCTGTGTGACAACCTTTCAAGTATTTGAAGGGTGCTATCATGTCTCCCCTCAATCTTCTCTTCTCCAGACTAAACATGCCCAGTTCTTTCAGTCTCTCCTCATAGGGCTTTGTCCACACCCCTGATCATTCTTGTTGCCCTCTTCTGAACCCCCTCCAGCTTATCTGCATCCTTCTTGATGTGGTGCCCAGAACTGGACACAATAAAGATGAGGTCTAACCAGTGCTGAATAGAGGGGTACCAGTTCCTCAGACAATTTGGAAGCTATGCTTCTTTTAATGCATCCCAAAATAGCATTTGCTTTTTTGCAGCCACATCACACCGTTGGCTCGTATTCAACTTTTGATCTACAACAATTCCAAGATCCTTCTCGTTTGTAGTATTGCTTAGCCAAGTATCCCTCATCTTGTAACTGTGTATTTGGTTTCTTTTTCCTAGGTGTAAAACTTGGCATTTATCCCTATTAAATTTCATTCTGTTGTTTTCAGCCCAGCACTCCAGCCTATCAAGATCACTTTGAAGTTTGTTTCTTTCTTCCAGGGTATTAGCTATCCCACCCAATTTTGTGCTATCTGTACATTTGATAAGCATTCCCTGCACCTCCTTGCACAAATCACTAATAAAAACGTTGACAAGCACTAGGCCCAGGACTGAGCCCTGCTTTTTCCTTCTGCGTTGTGTCTTTTTTAGATTATAATCCTGTGGGCAGGGATTGTCTTGAGTGATTGCATGTAAGCTACTCCGGGAGTCTTTTTGGTTGAGGGGGGGGGGCAGGATCAAAATACTTTAAATAAATAAATATTCGGATATGAACATGTTTTACAGATCTGTGTCTTCTTTTGTCCTCTTTTGGGGTGGTACGTTTCCTCTTTTTGGGTGATGTGAAAGTGGCCACCTTACATGTATTTGAAAGTCTTGAAACATGCTCTATAAGTGCTCTCTGGATTTTGAGATTCTGCCAGGGAGACACCTTAGTCGGGCCTCTCCCTCTCTGCTCTCTTTGGGGCTTTTCGGTATTTGCTGACCCTGGGCGGTGACCTGTCAAGCATGCTGGCACAGTATGTACCCCAACAACCATGACCTCCCCGCTATTGAATTTGGGGCCAACAAACACACACACTGGCTTTTCTTGCTTTCTCTTGGCTTTTGGGAAACACATCAACATTCATGATCCATGAACTATTCTAACGTCAGGGCAGCTACATGGGGACTCGCTCCAAAGGGCCTTGGTGCGCCGTGCGTCCGCATAGCATGGGAGAGCGGTCGTTACCAGAGGAGGGGGTGCTTTACAGCAAACACAGATGGCAAGGTGTGGATGCAGGGATGGTTGTCTGGGTGCATAAATCCAGCCTCTCCACCCCCGCCTGCAGTGTTTAAGTGTCAGAGGTCACTGTCTGGGAATGCTCAGGCGACACCGATTTGGAGGTGAAAACAAGAAGGAATGGAGCGGACATGGAGAAAGACAGAGGGAAGCTCTCTCCGCTTTGCTCTTCTATTTGGCAAGGTTCCGTTGTAGGAAAGGCAGCTCCAGACTTTACAAGGAAGGGCCACTTGGGTTGGTAAGCTGATAAATTAGATTTCATGGCACAGCAGCACCTCGGCCATGAGCTCTCCCGGCAGCTCAGATATGCAGGGAGGGCTGTTCTCAAAGCTGGAGAACATTCACATACCTAAATTCGAGATGTGCCAGGAGACAAGTCACACAACGGCCCTCAGTGGAGAGTCCTTAGAAGTGGACAGTGTGCTTTTCATGCCAAAGTCATTGGCGCCATCAGAGCAGAACTTTGAGGTGCAGGGCTCCACTCGGCCGGAGGACCAGGGCTGCCCCGAAATGCAGTAGGGCTAGCTTTATACATTTTCAGGGAAGCGAAACAATAGACATTACTAGCTAAAGGGCAGGGCAGCAATGGTGAGGGCCATATAAGGTCATGAAATCCAGAGTCTAAACGCACCTAACTGCGCTACAGGTGAAAGTTCCCAGGTTCAGTCCTCAGCATCTCAAGGGATGGCAAGGAAATCCCGGAGAGCTGCTACTGTCAGTCCAGTGTAGACAATACTGAACTTGATGGCCCAATAGTCTGACCCGGTATGAGGCACCTTCCTCTGTTCCTCCTGCCTGTGTCCCGTCTCGCCCTCCACTGCCTGCTTGCTATGTGGCATACCTGGAACCAGTGTATAGCTTCTTTAGAGTTCTGACTGAAACCCGGAGCAGATTCGCAGCCCCACTGACATTGGAGCCACCAGCCTCCACTGCCTGGAGCCCTGCTCAGTTACGGTAGATGGGGAAGGGGTTGAGTGGCACAGCCAGAGATGCCGTGGCTACCTTGTCTCCCACTGCAAATGGAAATATATATGAATTAAGAGTGGCCAGTTATGCATCACCAAACCAAACAAAAGGATGAAAGGGAAGACCATAACATTTGCCTGTGCAAATTTACACACACACACACACACAGAAATGTAGAAATAATAACTGTTATTTAACTAGAAATACAATGCATGCCACCATAATGGAGAAGATTGACTAGGTTAGGGTGACCATATGGAAAGGAGGACAGGGTTCCTGTATCTTTAACAGTTGTCTAGAAAAAGGAATTTCAGCAGGTGTCATTTGTATGCATGCAGCACCTGGTGAGATGCCCTCTTCATCACAACAGTTTAAGCTGCAGGAGTCTTGCCCTCGTGAACAGATACAAAAGAGGGCAGGGCTCCTGCAGCTTTAACTGTGTGATAAGGAGGGAATTTCACCAGGTGTTGCATGCATACAAATGACACCTGCTGAAATTTCTTTTTCTAGACAACTGTTAAAGATACTAGACTAGGCGACTTGTTATCCAAGTGCTAACTGTTGATGGGATACTTCAAGATCCTCATCTCTCTTCCTTCTTATGGTTCTTTGACTTTAGACTAGACTTGGACTGGTTGGTCCGTCAGTCAAATTGAGTACACCTTCAAATAGAGTACTGTCCTCTTCCAACACTCAAAAATGGAGGGCTGCCCTCTGTAAAGTAGGGCATCTGATACCCCAATATGAATTTGACAAGCATATCCCTATGGGAAGCGTTGTTTTGAATTCTATCTCACATAGATCTGCCCCAACTAGAAACAGCCTTTTCCATCATGACCTCGTCACTTGGGAAGGCTCTCCCCTGAGCTGTTTGTCTGGACTCCTCCCTCCCTGCTATCTTTTCAAAGGTGGGTCAGGACCTTCCTCTTTCAAAGAGACCTGGAGTTGATTGCTTCATTTATTTTGCTGCTTGCTTGCTTTGCAGACCAATGGTTTGTGTTTCTTCCGATTGGGTCTCATACATTGAAGCCCTTTATTGTATGCTGCTTTGGAAGGTTTGTGGAACACAAATGTTTAAAACAAATGAACCAATTCGCAAATGTCACTGCACGTACTAGACTACGTTGCCAGCAGGGACAAGTGGGAGAAATCGGGTCTGAATTAAGGGAGCATTTCAGAGGTAACAATGCTTTGGGAAGAGGGATCTGTTGACCCCACAAAACAAGAAATATAAAGTACCAATCCAGATAATATCTTCTTAAATCCTATTGAAACCAACGGTGCTTTGAAATGACTCACAGAGGAAGAGGCATAGCTTAGTAATCTTTTTCTCTCTCTTTGTTTTGTTTCTCTGAAATTTCACAATAAAAAATATCAAGGGCATGCCTTTCATGCGTTAGGCCTCAGATTTAGTTCCTGGCATCTACCGCAACAAAAAAAGGATCTCAGGAGAAATAGGTTAGGACAGACCTCCACATGATACCCCAGAGAGCTGCCACTAGCCAAAGTAGACAGCACTCAATTAAATGGATAGATTAAGTATGAGGCAGCTTCATATGCAACTTCTCCCAATAATTCCAGTGGGAGATAAACAACATTAAATTTCTCTGGCTATGGACCAACGGGGGCTACTTTCCCCTCTCACCAAGAATTAACTTCCTTCCTCCTCATGCATTTCCATGCATGATTATGTAGCATTAAAACACAAAACCAACATAAAATTTGCTATACCCCACATTACTTGCCTGCCTGCCTGTAAATTGATTAGACCGCCAATTGCCTGGAATTTGGTGTAGTGAATCTCACCACTCTGTTGAACTTCACGTGAGAAAGCAACTGGAGCTAGGAGGTATTGGGATAGGGAGGAACAGACATTCCTCACACCCTAGTAAAGGTCTCATAGCCCACAAGACTGCACAGTTGTCAAGCTCCCAACATTGCATCCCTGCCGGTTGCCTCCTCAGTAGCATTGAGAGGGATGTGGCTCCCAGTGCTCTGGAGGAACTAGAGCACCAGTGCAATATAGTGGTTACAGTGTCAGGCTAGGCTTGGGGCAACCCAAGTTCAAATCCCCCCTCAGCCCTGACATTTACTAGTTGACCTCTTAGCCCAGGGCTCGGGAACCTCAGCCCAGGGGCCAAATCAGTCCTCCCGGAGTACTAATCTGGCCCTCTGGCCTCCTTCCTCGGGACCCACCTCCTTTCTCTCAACCACCAATCATTTGATGTTTCCTGGCTTTTCTGCTGTTTTTGCACCACTCTAAAATGTTGAAATGCCTCTCCTAAGGCCCAGTTACTAGCAGTAAGAGTTCTAAACTACAACCTGCTGCTATTTTTTAATTTATTTATTTTTTGCATTTTTGACCCACCCTTTTTGCGTTCAGCGGCTCCTGGGAGCTTCCCAGAATTGGAAAATTCGGCCCTCAGGCTGAAAGAGTTCCAACCCTCCTGTCATAGCCCACTTACTCTCTCTCAGCATAGTCTACACTGCAGGGTGGTTGTAAGAGAAAGAGAAGAGGGATGATGAAGTATATATGCTCCCTTGAGCTCCTTGGATAAAGTTGAGATAGATTGAGCTTAATTAGAATCCAAAGTGCTGCTGGCTGTAAATTCTTAAATTTAGACAGATTTAAGGCCTCACCCACAGACCTTGATCAAAATGCCTTAGTTCAGAGTAGCATGACATACGCCTTAGCCTTAAAGCATGGCACAAGGAAGCATCTTAATTCTTTGCTCATTTCAGCTTCTTGTCCCTCCTGCTAGCCATCACCTCACTTCTATTATTCCTACTCCTATTTTGCTCTCCTTCCCAATTCCCACCTCCCATTTGTTCTCCTGTTTGGGGTTCTCTAGAGAGAGTCAGTTCTGATTTTGCACATTTCACTATAGTGAAGTCTTCTGCTCAAGGGAACTGAAATCCAGCAGGTTATTGATTTTTGCCATTTTATTCCTCCCAGCGGCTTTTCCGTTCCTGTTTTTGTTGCTGCTCCTGGGAGTTTACCTTGCTTAAAATACCACTGCTCCCTGACTCAAAAATTGGGGTGTCTCCAGGACACATGTGAAAGAAAGGTTCTTCTGGAAGGAAAATTTCCATGCTCTGAAGGTGCCAAGAACCACCAATGAATCCCATTTATAATCCACCTGGTTAACCTGAGAATGAGCAAAACGGAAAGATACAGCAAGACCTGTGTACAGCCAGAAGGTGCTCTGAAAGAGAAGAGACGGGTCCTTTGACCCCGTCCCCTTTGAATGTGATTGTGCATTACACCAGGAGGTAGGATTCCTGGGTTGTCTGGGAGGGGATGATGTAGCCAAGAAGTCTGAGCAAAAAGGAGCTAGGACTTGGGAGCCAGGACTCCTGGATATAGTGGGAGGTGATGTGGCAGAAGAGGTCCATGCAAAAGGGAGTTAAGATTCCTGGGTTCTCTGGAAGGGAATTGGCGGGGGGGGGGGGGACGTTTCATCAGGTCACTGCCCAAGCGTTCCCAGGAAACCATTGCTGATCCATCCATACTTGACGCCTTGGAATAATAATAATAATAATAATAATAATAATAATAATAATAATAATAATAATAATATCTTCAAAGCAGTTTGTATATGCCAGGCTGCTCCAGATATGGTGACCTGCAACACCCATCATTCTGAGGCAATGTGGACAATAGTAGGGTGACCAACTGTCAGGATTTCCCCGGATTTGTTCTGGTTTTTGTTCTTTCTATGGTGTATGGGGGGATTTTCTATAATTTTCAATAATGTCCTGGAATGACACACCTTCCCCTTTAAGGCTGCCATTAGCATGGCAGGAGGGAATGACATGCTTTCTTGAGGCACATCATTCCCCCACCCCAAGCTCCAATTGAGGTCTTAAAGGGGAAAGTGGGTCATTCGTGGACATTATAGAAAAGGCCCCAATTGGAGTGGATGGTGGTGGTGCAGAATGAAATTTCCCCTCCTCCACTCCAATCGGGTTCTTTAAGGTGGCGGGGGAATAACGTACTTTCTGCAGGACTCAGAAAGCTGCTTCCCCCCCACACACACACACACACTAGGTGTCCTCTTTTTTGGTTTCCCAAATATGGTCACCCTAGACAATAGCCATCTTTATTACCCCAGAATGCCTCTGAGTCCAAACATACATGGACTCAAAAAAACTACATTTAAAAGAAAAGGTTTAGAAAGAATGAGAGCATCATCCCCAGTGGACCTGCAAGGGCTCGTGGTCCCCAGCATTTGGCCTTTCATGCCAAGCACTGATACCAGGGCTTGCCTGTTACTCAAGTTCCTTTAACAGGAGAGATTGAACCCGGGACATCCTGCATACAAAACATGTGAGCTACTGCTGCTATAGCCTTTCTGGATTGTACATATATTTACTCAGAAGTGCTTTCTCCCATGTAAGACTGCAAAGCAGTTGAGGTCTCAGCCACTGTGGCTCTCAGAAATTAGTCCACAAATGATCCCTGGTAAACTCTTCCAAATCTAGTCTTTCAAACCTTTCTTCTGTGTGACCCGCTGTCCTGCACTTTGTAAAATACTGCATGGAGGTGTTCGAGAGAGCTCCGAATTATTAGGGGGAAGGCAAGCAGGGGTCACTCTGATTGCTCCCCTACGGATTACCACCACCTTCCTGCGGGTCCATCAGAAACCAGCTGTCCCCAGTGGGAAAGTCAAACAGCAGGTACATTCCTGGGCAGGAATCTAGCATGGGTGTGCAATGTTTGGGAGTCTGGGAGAGGAGAAGCAGGCCAGGACAAGATGTGGGGCCAGACAAGCATAAAGGTCAAGGGGCAGAGGGAAAGAATGTGGCATGCCTGTTGCACGGGAAGGTACAGCTAGGGTGACCCTATGAAAAGGAGGACAGGGCTCCTGTATCTTTAACAGTGGCATAGAAAAGGGGATTTCAGCAGGTGTCATTTGTATATATGGAAAACAGGAGCTATACTAGAGTGACCAGATTTAAAAGAGGGCAGGGCACCTGCAGCTTTAACTGTTGTGATGAGGAAATTTCAGCAGGTTCTCCATATATACAAATGACACCTGCAGAAATTCCCTTTTCAATACAACTGTTAAAGATACAGGAGCCCTGTCCTCCTTTTCATAGGGTCACCCTAGGTACAGCAGTTTCTGGAAGTTGCAGCAAGTCCTTGGCCATTTCTACACCTGCCTTTTCCCCCCCGGGATCATCCCTGTACATCCAAATGACACACAGAGGATCCCGGGAGCAGGCAGGGACGATCCCTCCATTTCCCTGGAATAATCCTTAGGTGTGGAAAGGGCCCCAGCAATGGTGCCCCAGAGGGATAAACTGAGCAGGCAGCACGGGAATGCCTTGAACATGGTTTTCTTCTAGATTTAAGTAACCAGGTTTCACATGGTAGCTGCTAAGAAGCTGACCACAGAGCACCCCTAAGGTGTGGGCAGATGCAGCTGTGTGCTGCAAGGCTGAAGCAGGCCCACCTGGCATGGTTTCCATTCATTTCCCCACCTCTCCACTCCCAGCTGACATTCCAGGGCATTCTACCGCTTGTCCAGTGATGCCATTTTGATGGGAGCCAAGCAGACACCATTTTAAATTTCCCATAATGCTTTGGAAGGCCAGACATCACTGCAGTTAATTGGATGCCTGGTGCGGCGGTAAATGTAGAAGTGTAAGAGCTTGTAACAACAGCTTCCATTGACATATCACCAAGGATAATCTATAGTCACACACTCCCAGGGTATGTGTGTTTGTTTATGAGTGTGTGTGTGTACACACACACACACATGCACACTGCTTTTCTATTATTTATATTCAAAGGAGCTAGTTAAAAGCTCCATCATAAAACTCAGACATCCAAACCAAGCAATCAAACAAAGAAAGCACTAATAAAATCTCACAATAAAGTTTATGGGGTATGACTGCAATCCTAGGCATAGTTACCTTGGGGTAAGCTTCATTGAACTGAGAGCCGCTTACTTCTGACTGCCTATGTTCAATCTGTAAAATGCATAAAGTCTTAACAAAAGTTCTTCAGTGAGCTGAACGCCAATATTTAGTTTTTCAATATAAATGAAAACCATCTTGGGGAAAAACCTGCTAAGGTGAAGTAGGAAATCCATCAAAGAAATGGAAAGGACTATCCAGCTCTACTCCATTATTTCCCTCACCCTCTCTCTATACTAATCAGTCACAAACAATAGTAAAGATTGAAAGCCTTGTTATCACCTCATTCCCTTCCAAAAAAAGGAAGGTCCGTCCATCCATTACCGAGATGCTTGGGCAGATGATGTAATCACTCCTGTTGTGGCAAAAGCCTTGGAGCTGCATCAACCTGTGTTTCCTCTCCAGCGCTCCACTGTTGGGTGTTCCAGGGCATTGTGGGAGATTTTCAAATGGCAGCCTTCAGATGCCCACTGTGGCAGAGGGCCTGGGGCAGGCATCAGTGCTTGGAGGTGTGGGTTCCAGAAGCTGCCTAAGGTTGCCAGTTGGCCTGCCAAGCAGGTGCTCAACAATTTGCTTACCTTGGCAGGCTCAAGCTGGTAGAAAAACGAGTCAGTTCCTTGAATCCTTAAGTTAGGTACCATACATGGCCACAAATTGTGTAGGCTTGGCATAAACAAAGGAAGAGAGAAAGGTCCCTGCCCTGAGGAACTTACACAGGGCTGGCAACAGAGGCTGGCATCAATGGGTATTGGCTCAGGCCCGTGCACAGAAGTGAGACAATACACAGTTACACTTGCTTCACCGCTGTTGGTTCAGGTTGAAGCAGTAGAGACTGGTGGCTCCGATTTCAGTGGAGCTGTGAATCCATTCCGTGTTTCAGTCAGAACCAGCCAGCCAGAACTCTATCAGAGGTGGTGAATCCTGGATAGCTCCTTTAGAATTCTGGCTGGTTCTGACTGAAACCCGGAATGGATTTACAGCCCCACCAAAATCAGACCCACCAGCCTCCACTGGGTTGAAGACTCAAGACAGGAGAAAAGCGAGGGCTTCTTTTAGCAGGAAGTTGTTGTGTGTGCCATATGCATTTCCAGGGGAGCCCATAGGAGAGAGAGAGAGATGTTTCAGAGGGTGGCCCTGTTTTCTACTTTATCGAGGACAGTCCTGTAGTTGAGGAGTGCCTGGTCCAAGCCCAATTTAAAGATAAAGATCCCTAGGAAGGGAGAAACAGGGGCTTTGAAGTTGCACATCAACAGCATCTGGGCAGCAGCAGCAGGCACACACTCACCTGGTCACAGTATTCCCCACTTGGGTGAGATGTATTGTATTTCTACTTCAGTTTGAGCAATCATTTCTAAATTTGCATCTCTACATAGAACGTTCACATGATGAAACAACCCAATGAAACCATCATCAGACCAAGAGTCCATCTAGCCCAGCACTCTGTTCACACAGTGGCCAACCAGCTGTTGACCAGGGATCCACAAGCAGGACTCAGGTGTAACAACAGCAACTGGTGTATATAGGTTCACTGCCTCTGATGCTGGAGGCAGCACATAGCCACCAGGACTAGTAGCCATGGATAGCCTTCAACTCCAGGAATTTATCCAACCCTCTTAAAGCCAGCCAATTCGGTGGCCATCACTACATCTTGCGGTACTGAATTCCATAATTTAACTATGTGCTGTGTGAAGAAGCGCTTCCTTTTATCTGTCCTGAATCTCCCACTAATCAGCTTCACAGGATGACCCCAGTTCTAGTATTATGAGAGAATGATTTGTGCTGTGGTTATAACACTGGGTTGTTTCTTCAGAATTCCAGATTCTAAAACCACGGAAAACAACTCAGGGATGCAGAGTTCCTGAGTTGTTTAGTGCAACTGGTGCAGGCGAGCAGGCGGGCGCTAGTATGCTCACTTGCTCCTGCTCACTCGCAGACATTATGTGAAACATGTTTCATCATGCGAACCAGGTCATAGATTAATGCCCCCTTCCCCCACCTGCTGCTTTCCAGATGTGTTTGGACTACAATTGCCAGCATCCACCAGTCAGCATGGGAGTTGTATTCCAACACATCAGAAGGGCACCAAGTTGGGGGAAGAGTGGATTAGCATATGCAAATATCATCAGGCCTACCCAGTTGAATTTTAAGATGCCTTTTAATAATGTGCTGCTTTTAATAATGTATTAGTTTAAAATATTTTAATCAATTCTATGTATTTTATGGTGTTTGCATTTGTGTTGTACCCTGCCTCGATCCAAAGGGAGAGGCGAGTAACGAATAAATTTATTATTATTATTATTATTATTATTATTATTATTATTATTATTATCCATGTCCTTCGTTTTGTTCTCTCTTTGGGCAATGCACTTCCTCTACCATGAAATGCACATGTGAATAAGGCACAAATCCCAACTAGTGTAATGATATGTGTCTCTAACCTTTCTCCTTAGCTCTATCATGGCTTAAGCTTTGCTTTCTTGCAAGAAATTACGAATCTTTGAGATATTTAAGGATAGAGAAAAGAGGAGAGACTGTGCAGGTGGCATTAGGTCAGTGGAATAATCCTGACCCATTGTCCAAATAAACATACTTGTGTTTGCGTTGCTAAATGCGTCCTAATGTTCCATCCTGTGTGGCAAAGGGATACACAGCTGAATTCCCCCCTCTCCCTGCCATGAATGCATTCACACATACGCACCTTGTGCTCCTTCTTGTTGGTCATGAACAAAAACTTTCATATTTTCCTTCAGTTGGAACCTCAGCATGGGCCCAAGGATGGGCTGAAAGGGAGAAGCAAGAAATTGCAATCATATTGAGAATTCATATAGCATGGAGTATCGCAGGACAAAATTGAACTTGAGCAAAAGATGGAGGTGATACTGGGAGAGAATGATCTGGTTCGCATGATCACTGAGGGTTAAACAACCCACCATGGCTTAATCTTCAGAGTGTTGCCAGCGCATGCAACACATGATTTGTCTAATTACCGTCTGAACCCAGGCAGCACAACTTGTTGGAGGGAGAAACTACCTTCAAATAACTCAACAACAGGCCTCAGTAGACCTGTGAACTATATCTGTAGATTAGCCTTTATGGTGACTGCTACGACACAGGCTCTTTACAACAAGCCTGTCCACGGACACTCCCTGCTCAAGCTAAGCGCCACCACTTTATGAGCCTGAGGTGAGGGACAAACACCACCTTTCTACAAACTATGTGGAGAAAGGGGTTAAACAGGAATAATTTCAGGAATAAAATAATGCGCTGTGAATTATATGTGCTGATGGTGAATTAATGTCAGAACGGGTATTATATGTATATAACTGCAGATGATAAATGCCAGGGAGACACGTGGGATTTTTGTGGTAGTAAAACAAACTGAATAAAAATTTATTTCAATGTTCACAAACTTTGTTTCATAATAAAACTTTTCAGACCCTTGTTAAAACTTCTCATCCAGTCCTTTCTCTCTTCTCATACACACTTTCCTTTCTCTCACACCTTCACTCTTGAACTTTATTATCAGGATTGTTTAATATACACCAACTGACTTTCTGCACACTACACTCAAAAGACAACCCTCTTTACCTGGATCCTCTAATTCTCCCTTGAACCAAAGTACTTTAAAAACACAACCTCCACTATCACCTCAGTCATTCCCTTATATATCCTCCTCCCCACTCCTAAGATATTCAATCTCCACCCACTCAGGTCAACATTCTAAACACAATAGACTTACAAATCTTAGACATACATTAGGGAACTGACTTGTGGGGTGTAATGCCATAGTGACTACTTATGCATCAATCAAATCAGAGGACAAAGGAGGACACCAATTTGCATAACATTTGCATATGCTAATCTATAGAGAGAGAGATGCAAATTTAGCCTTAATCACAATAGACCTTTACATTAATTACTACATCAATTACAATAGTCTGACTCAGTATTAGACAAGTCCATATGATCTGGAGTAAGAACCAGATCCTGAAAGATCAAATCTTTAAATTTACTCTGCTGCCCAAATGTGTGTATGTGAAAACCCTATACATTGGAAATAGTGTCCCTTTAGAGTAGCTGGTGTGTATTTCTTCCCCCATCTTAACTCTCCTTTCAAAATTGCCCAAATAAATGCTTCCACAGGTTTTGTAAGGGGAGGCGGAATGCAAGTGGTTCTTAACAAAATAAACCCAGAAACAATTAATTTGTATGCAATTTATACAATTTAATCTCAGCAATATCAACAATATAACAAAACATTAAAGGGGAAAGAAAGGGGAGAGGGGAGTAGTAGAAGACACAGAAAGTATTCTTTGGCAAATTGCTGCAGAGCAATGAAAAAGGCCAAACTTCACTGGAGAACAAGCTAAATTTGGCCTTTTAGGTGCCCTGCCCTCTTTTAAATCTGGTCACTCTAGTATAGCTCCTGTTTTCCATATATACAAATGACACCTGCTGAAATTCCCTTTTCTATGCAACTGTTAAAGATATAGGAGCCCTGTCCTCCTTTTCATATGGTCACCATACTCTTAGCCCAATCCACCTCACAGGGTTGTTGTTGTGAGGATAAAATGGAGAGGAGGAGGATTATGTACGCCGCCTTGGGTTCCTTGGAGGAAAAAAGGCAGGTTATAAATGCAATTATATCTATCTATCTATCTATCTGTGGGTGACTGGATTCGCACCATACGCTAGCCCACACTCAGTGGTTGTGTGTGGGTTGTTGAACCATGGATTGTTTGTTGAACTATAGGTTAGCATGTTGCCTGACATTTTCCTCAAGGTGGCTTGTTAACCACACAGTGTGGGTTATTTTTCTCAAACAAGCCATCTTGAAAACCCATAGTTTCCTGTTGGGTTGTTCATGGTGGTTAATAAGCCACCCTGTGGAAAATGCCCTCAATTCATACAACTCTCTAACCCCCAGTTCAACTATCAACCCATGGTTCAACAACAACCCACACTCAAATGCTGAATGTGGATTAGTGTGTTGTGTTTACAGCTCCTGTGTATGTGTGTCATAGATAGATATAAATTGAAAACTGCCCTATCGTAGAGAAAGCATAGTCCTTTCCCGATGGTGTTTGGTTTTTTTTTACTTAGAAAAATATATATGGGTAGTGTTAAAACAAGAAAAACAAAGCCATCATTCCCCACCTGCAGTTTGAAGTGGTAAAGTCCATTCTACCACTTCAGGGCTCTACCACTTCATTTGCTACCTGTGTACACCCTCATTGTCTCCTTTGGAATGAGTTTCACAGAGCCAAGCTAAACATTAGCATAGCAATTGCATGAATGGTTTTTAAAGTGTAAGTTGCAGTCATGCCCACCCCCAGCCTGGATCAGGGCGCTTGCAGGGAGAGTAGAAGTCTTTAACCATTGCTGCTAGTGGGTGCTTTACTCCTGATGCAAATAGGAGGGATGGGACTACCGATTCAGATTGAGGCCGCAGCAGGGGACAAAGGGTTGAAATCACCCTACACCCCCACACCATGGTCCAAAATCTGGATTGAGCCCAACCATGTATGCAATTTACACCTTAAAATAAAACATCCATTCACACAAATGGTGTAATGTCTAGTTTGACCCTTAATCCCACACAGTTCCCAATTCTTGCTTTCCAGGATCTGATCTGTCTAGGCTTTCAGGAATGTTGGAGGGGAGTTCGCTTTGAAAAGGAAAAAGGAAAACAAAAAAGTCACAGCCCTTTGGCAGGAAAAGCCTCCATGGGAGTTTGCTTCCCAACCCCCCTCGACATGCTCTTTCTTCCCTTGCCAAGATGTGCGTCCAGCACAGTCCCTTCCAGCTCTCCCTCTGGGAACGAACCTGCCTCTCCTCATCTCTGGCTGCCTGTGCCCCTAGCCCGCCTCCCCCATCTGAATACTTCAGCCCCAGGCCCTTTCCCACACTGTTGGGGAGATGCGGTTATTATTACACCCTGTTGTGATGCGTGATGTGTCTTTTCACCGACTTCTCCATCGCACAACGCCCCTGGGAGGTAGGCCACTACTGTACATTTTTCTTTCTCCCTCCCCACTCCCTAACACACACACACACCTGTATACAGTGGTGTAGTGGAACATTTTGAAGTGCAAGCGTTCATTCTAAGATGCCCAATGGCAGGGTGTGGTGTGGTGTGGTGAGGAAAGCATTCTCTTTGGCCAAAATGGCTCCAACATTCTGTCCCCATCTATGACTTATTCACTGAGCTTCATTTACCTGTAATTTACCTAGAGTGACCATATGGAAAGGGGGACAGGGCTCCTGTATCTTTAATAGTTGCATGGAAAAGGGAATTTCAGCAGGTGTCATTTGTATGCATGCAGCACCTGGCGAAATTCCCTCTTCACCACAACCATTAAAGCTGCAGGAGCCCTGCCTTCTTGACCAGATGCAAAAGTGGGCAGGGCTCCTGCAGCTTGAACTGTTGTGATGAAGAGAGAATTTCATGAGCTGATGCATGCGTGCAAACAACACCTGTTGAAATTCCCTTTTCTATACAACTGTGAGACATACAGGAGCCCGGTCCTCCTTTTCATAGGGTCACCCTATTTTATACTGAGTCAGACTGATCGTATTTTCTTGCCACTTATTGCCTGCTCCAGGGTTCCCAAGACTTTTCTGCATTTTTCAAACAGTGTTGTGGACACAACCACAAAATGGCTGCTGTGGTTCTTTGTGGCTAATCACAAAATGTTGGAAGCACACATGCTATGTGTGTACAGAGCTGGCCCTGAGGCGGCTGCCTCAGACGACGGATTCGGAGTGCCATAAAAGGGCAGCAAATTGTTAGTTATTTAATTCGTTGTTATTATATTTTTACTGTCAAAGGTGGGGAGAGGAACTTGTGGGATTTTCTGCCTCGTGTACCAAAATAACTTGGCAGACTTTAGGTACCAGGCACCTCGGCTTGGGTGGGTAAGGGGCTCCATTTGTTGCTCTGCCTCAGACAGCCAAATTCTTGGGCTGGCCCTGGCGGTTTACCAGGGAGAGGCACCAAAGAGCAAAATGGAGATATGTCTGGTAAATAGGGGCAGTCAGAGTGTATGTATTCAATGAAAATGTACACAGGCCGGAAAGAGCCCCATATTGTAATGGCTGTGTAGCAAATATAAGTGGCCTTGACTTCCTCTCATCCTCTCTTGTAATCCCCTGCTCTGCCTGCCCCATGGGACCGACGCCTCAGGGGCCCTCTTTCACATTCTGGCCAAAAAAATCTCTTTTCTGTCTGCAGATCTCGGCTTCTAGCCAGACTAAACTCCGGAGTGCTGGGTGATGCTGTGTGTTAATATTTAGGTTGGGTAATGTCTGAACCTGGGAGTGGCCGATTTTATTGCTGGCCTGCACTGCCTCCTGGAACTACATATTGCACACACCCCCAGCCCCCTGCACAATAGCTGGCTACACACTGCCTCCCCACAGCTGTTTTCACTTGGGTCGTAGTCTTGCTATCTAGGGAGAAAAGTGTGTGTGTGTGTGTGTTGCGGGCGGAAGGAGTGGTGGTTTCGTGAGACATAAAAGGGTGTGAAAAGTACATGTTTTTCCCTCCTCTTTTGATGTCTTGCCTTGATCTTTTGTTTTCATTCTTGGAAAGATGAAGCAGAACTATATGTGAAAAGAAACAAAGAAAGCAGGGGTGGGAACAAAAGAGTCCTCCCCATTGCCCCCAAAACGAAAATAGACCAGGCTGCTAACAACGAAGGATCAAAACGTTCACTGTCAGAAGTGTGTGTGAGAGAAAGAGAGAGATGGTCATTTAAATATCTTTTTAAAAAATTATTCCCCCACCCCCACCTGCACATATATTCTATAAGCAGCCTTTATACAGGTCAATGTTTCCTTTGAAGAAAAGAACTCTGGACACTTTTGGTCTTTTTTTTTTAATGTTTTCATTCTTATTTTAAAGTACAGGAAACAAACAACCAAGGGTCTTGTAGCATCTTAGTCTTTAACACGTTTATTTTGGCATAAGCTTTTGTGAACCATGGCCACTTCATCAGATGCATAGAGAAGGATCATGACCTTAGCATACGTTGGATGATGTTCTTAGAACGCTGGGTAATTCCATTGATTTATTGTAGATTGAGGAAAAAATAGTTTACATAAGAATATATATTTTCAAGAAGCCAGTATAGGATCTATGTGTTTGAAGCACACGTTGGAGCGCGTTGTGTTTATTGATATATTTAATGTTGTTTTTATGCCGTTGTATTTTATGTTCACTGCTTTGATACTTTTGTGGAAAGTAGTCCATAATCTGAAAAATAAATAAATAAATAATTCATTATTAGACTTCTACCCCAAATATGAATATTTCTGGAATATGTTGTGATAGAAATGACTATCACAACAGTAAGAAGCTTTCTTAAATTCTCATAGTAGGTTCTTGCAGAAAGTCTGATCAAATGCCCAACTCTGATCATCTTATGAAAAGGAGGACAGGGCTTCTGTATCTTTAACAGTTGTACAGAAAACGGATTTTCAGCAAGTCTTATTTGGGGAAATAAGCAAGTCTGGTGAAATTCCCTCTTCACCACAACAGTTAAAGCTGCAGGAGCCCTGCCCTCTTGACCAGATATGAAAGAGGGCAGGGCTCTTGCATCTTTAACTGTTGTGATGAAGCGGGAGTTTCACCGGGTGCATACAAATGACACCTGCTGAAATTCTTTTTTTATACAACTGTTAAAGATTCAGGAACCCTGTCCTCTTTTTCATATATAGCCACCCTCCTTTTCATATGGGTCACCCTATCCTGAACCTGCTATTAGCTGTGGTGTGTGTGAGAGCGAGCGAGAGAGAGCCCCTTGATATGTTTTCCCCTTCAATGCTACTATAGTAGGGGGGGGGGGGAGACGTAAGGAAATATCATAGGGAAATATCATGGGGGGAAGTATTACGCCCCCTCCCTCCCAGGCTGTGGCCTTGATTCAAACCCGTGCACGTCGTGGCTGTTTTCCATGGAAAAACACATCAGAATGATCCGATCACGGGTCTCGGGAGGCCTTGAATGGAGCCAAAGTGTTTGAAAGGGCAGTAATAGAGTCTACCACTAGAGGGCAGGCGGACACTGTTATTGCGTTCATGAGGAACTTCTGCAAGGCCATGCATTCCTTTGGCTTGCGAGGGAGAAATTCTCTCTTGCTTTGCAAGCTGCTGTCCATCTAAAATGGGCCCTATCTGCACTTTCTGTTCCATTGCTGCTTTGTTCCTCACTCCCTTGGCACCAATCCCTGCTCGTCCTCCTCTCGTTTGCAGGCTCCCTCCCCCCGATATTTTTTTTACACTGCATTTGGAGGCGAGAGAGTGGTGACCCAACAAGCAGGCTGGCTCTGGCCTCCAGGGCCATTTTCTCTGGTTCATGGCAAGCAACCCGACCAGATTCTTCTTCTTCTTCTTCTTCTTCTTCTTATTATTATTATTATTTATTTATTTATTTATTTATTTATTTATTTATTTATTTATATAGCACCATCAGTGTACATGGTGCTGTACAGAGTAAAACAGTAAATAGCAAGACCCTGCCGCATAGGCTTACAATCTAATAAAATCATAGTAAAACAATAAGGAGGGGAAGAGAATGCAAACAGGTACAGGGTAGGGTAAGCAGGCACAGGGTAGGGTAAAACTAACAGTAGAAAGTAACAGTAGAAGTCTGCACAACATCAAGTTTTAAAAGCTTTAGGAAAAAGAAAAGTTTTTAGTTGAGCTTTAAAAGCTGCGGTTGAACTAATGAAGATATGTAGGCTGACCATATGAAAAGGAGGACAGGGCTCCTGTATCTTTAACAGTTGCATAGAAAAGAAAATTTCAGCAGGTGTCATTTGTATATATGAAAAACAGGAGCTATACTAGAGTGACCAGATTTAAAAGAGGGCAGGGCACCTGCAGCTTTAACTGCTGTGATGAAGAGGAAATTTCCCCAGATTCCGCATATATACAAATGACACCTGCTGAAATTTCCTTTTCAATACAACCGTTAAAGATACAAGAGCCCTGTCCTCCTTTTCATATGGTCACCCTAAGATATGGGAGGAAGTTTGCCCGCAATTCTAGCCGAGAGGAAAATTAAAAGACATTTTCCATTTGAAAGAAAAGGAGAGATTTCACATGTTAAGATTACATTGTTAGGGTGCAATGTTTAAGCAGCATGCTGGCTGGAGCATGCTGGGAGTTGTAGGCCTTTTTTTCCTATCTAAACATGCATGGGATTGCACTCTTAGTCCCGTACTGAGTATTCTGACAGGCAGTGGCAGTCCAGGGGTCTCAGATAGCAGTCTGTTACCTGATCTTTTTACTGCAGATGTCAGGGTTTGAAACCCAGGGCTTTCTACATGTGAACTATGTACTCTACCACTGAACTCTGGTGCTTGCCATCTGCAATATTTATAAGTACCTGTATCTTGTATAAGAATACGGTAGCGTAAGTAAGGCATATTACTCGAAATCAACCAGACCGATTTTGCTCATTCTGGTTTTGAACTGAAGCTTGAGCAGAGTAAACATGCAGAAAATTTTGAAACTTTGAAAAAGTTCAAAGTTTGAGCTTTGGGCAGCTCGGAAAGGGAGATGGAAGAGGCAAAGTGTAGGTTAGTTCATATGCCTCACACTGTTCATGTAATTTATTTATTTATTTATTTATTTATTGCATTTTTACACTGTCCAATAGCCGCAGCTCTCTGTGCGGTTTACAAAAACATGTGACAGACTCTGCATGTAATGTAACATGTGACACATGTATAATAATGGGAAGGGGGCGGAAGAAAAGTCAGTGATAGAGGAGGAAGAGAAGCTGAGGAGAAAGAAACAAAAAGACAACAGAGGGAGGAGAGAGAGAGAGAAATCTTACATCATGTATTTTCGACCTGAAACTTCAACAAATGGTAAATGATTTTTTTTTTTTTTAAAAGGAAACATTTTCAGACTTGTGGTGACACGGGTTGAAAATATTTATTTTTTAAAACCATCTGCCACCCAATTAATCAAAGACACTTTCCCCCCCGAGTCAGTTAAAAGCGTTTAACTGATTACAATTCTAACTGGATAATCAATAAAACCCTGCAGCCCAGGTTACATCAGATGAAAAGTTTTATATGTAAGCGCACATATTTCTGTATCTAAATCTTCAGTTCTAGCTGCCAGCTGTATATTCATGAATGTGAAATAGGTGCATTGTTTTTGTTTTGAAAGACTCAGCAACCCACACAGTGAGGTATATTTTTTGAACTGTTAATAGCCTGCTGTAGGACAACGGTATGTTTCTAGTTTATCTTTAATGAAAACAACCAACACCCTCCTGGCCTTTTAAATTGGCAGATGAAGGGCAGTTGCAGGGATAATGAATGCAGCATACAGAAAGTAAAACTGGAGAGCCTTCAGTCGCCCTGAGTAGCATATTTTGATCAGAAGGGCAGGGTATATAAGCAGTCATTACAGGACTTTGGAGCAGATGTCCAAGGCCCCATTTGGCAGAAAAAACAAGAGGGTACCCCAAATGGAACAGGGCTGGCTCACCACATTTTGAAGAAGTGGAGTCATAAACATTCCCATCTGAAGAGATCAGATCTTCTCTGTTATGCCCCGAGTCTAAAATGCCCTAAGTGCATCACCAGGTATAAATTACTGTAATAAGTGTTGGAACAAGTGGGATGGGGGCAGCTTGTACAGTGACCTTCAGTAAGAGAATTAGAGTGTTCCAAATGATGGAAAATATGGAACAAGCATGTTCTAAACGATGGAAATTATGGAACTGTACGAGGACAATCTTGCCCACTGGACCGCAAGATGAAGGGGACATGAGCTCATCTTGGCAAACTTTTCTGGACGGGTCTGAAATTATTCTATGTTTCCTGCATCTGCGGTCAGTGGTTGCTGATCAGCTGCCAGAACTATCCCCTTCTTTACCCCACCCCCAAATTCTCCTTTCCTGATTGCTTCCCTCCCCCTGGCTTCTGGCTCCACAGACTTCTCCCCCGCCCCCTATTCCCCGAATCCATGGGCCAAAGCATATAGGGGGCAAGGAGGAAAGGTTTGAGAGGGTTGGTTCCCAAACTAAATATTACATTTCAGTCTAGCAACATCAGTGATGAAGAAAGGAAAGAACTGCTCGAAAGGGAAGAAAGGAAATTTGTTTCTCGGCCCCTGTTCAAGGACCTGGCCTGGACCTAACATGCCATTCACACAACTTGGGGCCTGTAAATCTCAGGGAGTCTGTGCCTGTATGCCTCCATTCCTGTGTTCAGATCTGGTGTGTTAAGATTAGTAGTCAGAGCAGAGACTGTGTGTTACAAATACACCAGCAAGGATGTCAAGTATTGAGGCTACAGAAGTGCCTGACCTTGCTTGCCATCATCAAGAGGCAGACATAAGGATTATTTGGCACATCCAACATACATCACATGGTAGTGATCACAGCAAATGACACTGATGTGTTGGTTCTGTTAATTTACCATCAAAAGCACTTCCTAAACTCTCAGGTTTGGTTTGATTGTGGCGTGTCTTCTAACAACAGCAGAAGGACGATCAATGTAACTTGTATCACAGAGGAGCTCGGACATGATCTGATAGAGGCCTTGTCTGGCTACCACAGGGTCTGATTTCACAGCTGCATTTGCAAGACAGGGAAAAGTTAAACCCTTTGAAATCATGAAAAAGAATAATGAATTCCAAGAAATTCTCAGCCAGCTAGGTGAGTCATTAACTTTAACTAAAGAAAAGATAGCTGGGTTGGAGAAATTTGTCTGTGCCATGTACAGCCACCCTAGATACTCCTCTGTGAGTGAAGTAAGATACAGTCTATTGATGAAGAAAACAACACCTAAGATCCAGTCTAAGACATTCCCCAGAGTTAAAGGGATTGACCCAACAATGCTGCCTCCATCTAAACCTGCTTTGATCCAAAAGATTAAAAGAAGCAATTCAGTGTCATGCCTGTGGAAACAAGCAGATTGTAGAAAACCTGACAAAGGCCTTGATCCTACTGAACATGGCTGGTACTTGGAAAATGGCAGGTACTACATAAAATGGTACGATGGTCTAACTCTCCCTGAAAATCTTGAAACGGCCACAGAAGAGGACAGTGAAAAAGAAGATGAGGAAAGTGATTTTGACAGTGATGATAGCAGTTCCAATGAAAGTGAAGAGGACATCCGATGAAATTTATTTGTTAACCCTTCTCACAGAACATAGTTTTTATTTTGTAAATTGTCAATTTTTGCTGAAGATTTTAAAAATATTTGTTAAAAACAATTCAACCTAATAAATTGTCTTTTTTAAATATGTAATCATACTTGTCCTGTTTGAAATTTTGTAAAGAACATTTGAACATGTTCAACTGTAAAAAAAAAATCACAGTTGAACATTTCAAAATGATCTGTGCATCAGATCGAGGGATATTTAGGGTGGATACTTTTGAAATGAAAGCCCTGTAAAATCATACAATCCTGAGAAAGTGGACGTATAATGAAATATCACTCATAATTCCCTAAGCGTTGGGGTAAACCCCATGATATTATACATTTTCTTAATCCTCATTAAAAAAATGTATTTTTTTTGTTCTTGAGTATTCTTTCAAAAGTTGTATAGTTTTTGAGTATATCATGGTAAATCACATAACCAATGTGAACACTGATTTTATATGTTCAAATGAAATTATTTGAATTAAATTAATCTCTTTAGCATAAACGGGTGAGAAGTTATGCATATTTAAATGTGGCAACTACATAATAGCGTGGCAGTCATATTGATGATGTCACCATGCAGCCCTCCACCACTGTAATTTTGTAAGACTCACTTTTCTGAGACACTTATGTCATATATAGACAAAAAATATTCACTAAACTCTTGCACCCTTCGGGTAAATAAATCCTGGTCTGGCTCTAGGACTATAGAGAGAACCTCCTCCCAACACTGCATAAGAACATTAAAACAGGGCCTTTTCTACAATTGCCCCAAGGTTATAAAAGAGTTTCCTGGAACAGGTCAGTAACCATTACCTCTCCCCTTTAGCTTTTCAGAAGCAAATGAAAGGCCAACTTAGTTAAAAGGGCAAATGGTTTGAGGCAGGTTTCTTTCATTTAATGTTGTCTTGTTCATTTGGGAATTCTGGATTGGTTCCAGATGTTGTCATACTTTGCACAGACCTGTTGAAACCAATGGGTCATAACTAACTGAAGTCCCATTAGAAAGAACAGAGTATTGTGGCACCTTAAAGGACCCTAATCCAATTTGGCCGCCTCCTGATATTTTGAACTTTATTTCCCAGCAGCCTCTGTGATCGTAGCCAATGGTCAAGCATGCTAGGAGTCATACTCTAAAACATCTGGAGGGCACCAGGTTGGGAAACGCTGCCTTAAAGACAAACAAATTTATCTGTGGAGGGGGTGAGGGGAAAATGTAAGCTATGTTGTTAGAGGAAACTTAAATGCAAAAAGGTACAGACCGTGATGATAAGCTGATAAGCATAACTGTTGCCATTCACAAAACCTTTGAGATGACTTCCTGCAGAAGTGTGCAGGAGCAAATGACAGCTGATAGAAGAGAAGGCAGGATGAAATTGACATGGACATTGACACAGAAAGGAAGGAAGCCTGCAACAAAGCCTTAATGTCCTTGTAAAATATTTGTAAGGACACTGACACATTCACTTTCCCAAGCTTCCTTCCACTCAGTGTCAATGTCCTTGTCAATTCCATCCTCCCTTCTCTTCTACTAGCGGTCATTCACTCCTGCACACTTCCACAGGAGTGGGGGGCGGAATGCAAACACATTTGGGACACCCTCTAGAGTCCCTTCTTCGGAAGAAAATAATAATCCCGAGGCTGAGAAGGGATGAGGGAGAAATGGTAGCTGAAGTAACCCTAACTATAATTGCTCTGAAAAGGGACTGCAATGGAGAATATACCCCCTTTGCCACTCCCAAAACACAGGGGGTGGGGAAAGTTGGCAAATGCAGTATGTATTCCAAAAAGAGGTAGCAACTGGAGTGGGGAGGTTGGTCGGATAAATTTCCTGTCAAAGGGATGAGGATATGAGAAGGGTTGCCATGCAAAGGCCACTGGGATACTTGAAGGGAGTCAGCTGGAGGACTACGGGAGAAACAAATCACAGCAAAGATCAAGCAGGCAACAATCTATTGTAGAGTAACATGGGTTGGTGAACAAACAACCAACCCCCCGGTGGCTTATCCTCATTGTGGCTTATCGTGACATGCAATCCCATCCTAGTGTCTTGGGAGGTTGAAGTGTTCCTCCACTGGTTTCTGAACGGTGCCATTCTTTATCTGGGAAAACAACTCCCATTGATTTCAATATGTCTATTTTAAGTGTGACTAAGGCCACAGCTAGACCTAAGGTTTATCCTGGGATCATCCAGGGTTCGCCCCTGCCTGAGCACTGGATCCCCTGTGTGTCACCTAGGTGAACAGGTTTGACTCCTGGACGATCCAGGGATAAACCTTAGGTCTAGCGATGGCCTAAATCTGGAACCAGCTGTCTGGTTACCAGTTTTCATGTGTTTGGTCTTTAAAACACACAAACACAAAAGGTTTATAAGCAGCCTTGATTATTTGGAGAGTCAGCAAATAAATGGAAGGATGGAAGATTAGAGTGGAAAGAAAGAGAAGACAGGAACATTTGGCCATAAACATTTTAGTCATGAATGTGGAGGAGGGGGATTACTACCCTGTCAATAGTTACTTCTAAACCTCACCTGGATTCTCCATAAAAACGGCATGGATGGATTATGTCAATTCTAGGGGAACAGCTAATATGGAAGTAAGCCACATTTCCTGGAACCCAAAAATTTGCCTGTGGTCCATTGTATCCTTCTCTCTCTCTTTCTCTTTCTCTTTCTCTCTCTTCCTCCCTATTTATCAGGTTTTCCAGTTGAGCTGCTGCAGCTACATCTCAAACTCCCAGGTTGCAAAATCTGTCTAGCCCTGCATTCTCCAACTTGGTGCCCTTAAGCTGGGTTGGAATACAACCTCCATCATACCCCAGCATGCTGGGAGTTGTAGTCCAACACAGCTGGAGGGTACCAGGTTGGGGAAGGCTGGTCTAACCCTTCCCAGCAGCAATTGCCCCTGCCCCACCCCCCGCCCCCGCTGCCAACCTTCCACCCAGGTCATATGCCTTAGTACAATCAGCACATGCCTTGAAGGTTTGCTCTCTTTTAGATCCGTGTGGGAGGCCCTCTTGAGGGCACACTTTGTTTCCTCCCAATTATACAGAAATTCTCATGTTCCTTTCTTCCCTCTGGGGCTCCCACCCACCATGTGAATTTGTTGCATTGCTTGTGTGTGTGTGTGTGCGCGTGTGCGCACAACTAACAGGATTTAGGGTAGGGACAGGGCAAACTGGGCCCAATAGGACTCTGCCCCCAAAACTGTTTTAGTGCCTCACCCTAGGGGCATATGAAATAAAAATAAGAAAAAAGAAAAGGTCTTCTGAGCACCTCCAGAGTGCTCTGTTTGACCACAGTGAAATGGCACCAGTGCAGACACATTTGGGAATATTGGGAAGGGGAGCAGCTCCCAAGTGGCCTTGAATCTCAGCACCATAGGTTTTTTTAGAATTACCTACATAGCACCTCTGAGCATGCATAGAATTCATTTAAATGGCCATTACTCTCCTGTTCCTAAAATGGTGCTCATGATTAACTGCTTTATTGGATTGCATTGGACAGGATCAGAACTAGTTTTATGCTGCTGTTTTAGTTTAACATCATGGGGATTGGTTTGTTTTTTAAATGATTTATGATACCGATTGTAGGCCTCCTTGGGGAAACCTTTGTTTCGAAAGGCAGCATAAATATCCTTAAATATGTATCGTCCCTTTAGTAGTGATTGGATGTAACCACAGCCAGCCCCCACACCAGGCTTTCCCAACCTGGCACCCCACCCCCAGATGTGATGGACTCAAACTTCCAACAACATCTGGGGGGCGCCAGGTTGGGAAAGGCTGCCCCACACATTGGGAATGGTGGAGGAAGAGATTCCAGGTGAGTGGCTGTGGTTGAGCCAATGTACCTCTCATTTTAGAAAATGAACACTGATCAAAAAGCAAAACACGTGATTGTGTCAGGAGCTGCGCTATACAAGATGGAGGTAAGGTTTTTATGAATTACATTTTAATTCCACCTTTACCCCAAGGTATTCAGTATAGCTTACATGGCTCCTCTTCTCTCATTTTATCCTTACAACAGTCCTGTGAGGTAGGCTAGCGACTGGCCCAATATTACCCAATGAATGTCATAGTTGAATGACATAGTTGGGAATCGGGTGCACTGTGCTTCAGTGGTTCCGGTCCTATCTCTCGGGCAGGTTCCAGATGGTGATGCTTGGGGATAGCTGCTCCTCAAAGAAGGAGCTGCTGTGTGGTGTACCACAAGGTGCCATCCTTTCCCCAATGCTATTTAATATTTACATGAAACCGCTGGGAGAGATCATCCGGAGGCATGGGCCGGGGTGGGGTGCTATCAGTATGCTGATGACACCCAAATATATTTCTCGATGCCTTCAACAACAGCGTCAGCTAAGGATAGTGTGTCTCTTCTGAATGAATGCTTAGAGGCGGTAGTGGGCTGGATGAGGAAAAACAAACTGAAGCTGAATCCAGGCAAGACGGAGGTGCTTGCTGTCAAAGGTCATAACCTAGGTTTGGAGGTGTGTCAACCAGTTTTGGATGGGGTTACACTCCCTCTGAAAGACTGCGTTCGCAGCTTGGCGGTGCTTCTGGATCTGTCGCTCCAAATGACAGCCCAGATAGATGCGACGGCCAGGAGCGCCTATTATCAGCTTCGGCTGATACGCCAGCTGCGCCCCTTCCTAGAGTCGGAAGACCTAAAGATGGTTGTGCACGCGCTGGTTACTTTGAGGCTTGACTTCTGCAATGCGCTCTACATAGGGCTACTTTTGTGCCTAGTCCGGAAACTTCAACTAGTTCAAATTATGGCAGCCAGGTTGGTCACGGGTACACCTAGGGTTGACCACATCATACCAGTCTTAAAATCTCTTCACTGGCTGCCAATTAGTTTCTGGGCGAACTATAAAGTGTTGGTTATCACCTTTAAAGCCCTACATGGCTTGGGTCCAGGCTACCTGCGGGATCGCCTTCTCCCGTACAATCCGCCCCGCACACTCAGGTCCTCTGGGAAGAATTTACTCCAGCCAACAAAAACAAGGCTGACAACTATTACCCAGAGGACCTTTTCTTCTGCTGCTTCCAGTTTGTGGAATGGCTTGCCGGGAGAGATTCGTCAACTTAACAGTCTTCCAGAATTTAAGAAAGCCATAAAGACTGATCTCTTCCGGCAGGCCTACCCAGCTGAATTTTAAGATGCCGTTTTTAATGGTGTGTGGCTTTTAATGATGGACTGGTTTTAAATGTTTGAATTAGTTTTATGTATTTTATGTCGTTTTTAATTGTGTTGTACCCCGCCAGAGGGAGAGGCGGGTAACAAATAAAATTATTATTATTATTATTATTATTATTATTATTATTATTATTATTATTATTATCTTCCCCATCCTAGTCTGTCAGTCTAATCACTACACTGCACTTGCTCTTTAGAGAGGCAGAAGAGGAACAGAATTGTATATTCCCTTCCCAGAATTTTTCTGGCCTGCATGCAAAACTGGAGAAAGACACCAACTGCTTTCACTTGAGACTTTTATTGTGCCATTGCCCTGTTTCCCTCATGGAATTTTACGGTGGAACCAGATGATTACGTTTTTCACTTGTAACCCTCCTGTGTTTTCACACTGCTTCTTCCCCAGTTCTGCTCTTTGGTAGTGCTAGAAGCTCTCTGTCTGGAAGCACCCTCTATGTAGGAAGGGAAAAATATTTTTGTTTCTAGTTTCCTCCTTCAAATAAGATGCATTTTTAAAATCGAAAAGTGCACATCATCAGACAGGGCACCCCAAGGCATTTTGCCCTACACAAAAGACAAAAGACACACACACTCATTCCTCCACTCCACCAGAGGGCAGCAGGCTAACCTAGGAGGCATTGTGTAGGCCATGTGGCACACACAGGTCTGTCCTCTAACACTGTGCTGCCTCTTCCTGCCCCTCGGCCTAGTCAGGTATGTCTTTAGTGGGACTGACTTTCTGGAGAATTGACAAAAAGGAGCAGCATGTGTGTTTTTTTTACTGTGGTTTTTTGGTAATTGAACTTAAAGCAACCACACCTGATATGTGCAAGGGCACGTGTGCATCATAACAACGTAATGCCAGGAGACGTGTAAGAACAGGTAATAGATGTATTATGAGGTTTTTGCACTGACCTCTCCCTTGAAACCTGTCAGAAAGCACTAAAGCCATCCCGGGTTCCACCCAGTTTTCTAGAACGTTCCGTTTCAAAAACCGCTGGCAATCCTTCCCGGGAATACCATTTATTGCCCAGAACTGGTACTAGAATCATTAATGGCTATATCCCATACTTCTTTGTACCATTCCTCAATAGAATATTCCCCTTGGACCTTCCAGTTCCTAGCTACCATCAGTCGTGCTGCAACCAACAAATTCGATATCAGCTCTATAGTTCCTTTTCCACACTTTATATCTTCAAATAGTGACAGCAATGCTATTTTTGGTGTTTGTTCTATTTTCATTCCCACTATTTCTTCAATTTCTGAGAACACCATCTTCCATAATCTTTGTACATATTTGCATTGCCACCACATATGTAAATACGTTCCTTTTTCCCCACAACCTCTCCAACAATTTGCTGAATGTTGATCACTTATCTTATTCAATCTAATTAATGATAAACTGACATGTAATATTAAGTGGAGAAAAGGCGTAACTAAAATAAATGAGTTTGAAGGAATTTGGAAACAGTTCCTAGTGTTTGTGTTTACTAAGGGAAGTGGGAAACCGCCAGCAGAAGAAACGATCAGATTTTGGACTCAAGAATGATCCCGAGGTGGGGGGTGCACTTTTATGTTAAGAACGAAGATGTTGTAGTATGATAAGGTATATGTAATAGTTTTTGATATTTGTACTCAACAATCATTCAATATGTATGCAGCAGATATTTGATGTTTTTTTTTCTTATTGTGTTTTGTTTCAGTTATATTTTGGTAATGTTTATCTATGTTTATATAGTGTTGAAAATGAATAAAAATTAAAAAAAAAAAAAGAACTGGTACTAGAATATGGATTCTGTGGAGGTTTTGTGGCTTATTGCATGGATTCCTTTTAGTCGTGTGTGGCTGGTGAATTTGGTTAGTTTGGCAAGCTTAGAAGTTGGTGTTCTGGGTCGTTTTCTGGGATGCCATTTGTTGCCTGGATCAGGGACCAGTGTATAGATTCTGTGGAAGTTTGGGGCCTTTATTGCATCAATCCCATCTAGTCATGTGGAACAGGTGAATTTGGTTGGTTTGACTAACTCACTTCTCTTCTGGATGGCACCTGAAAGTATGAAAGGGTTAATAAAAGTATAATATTGCATGGGTTTTCAGTTCTTCAATAGCCTTCTCATGTGTGTCTAATGTGTCCCACTGTTTTTGGCATCAGCTTTATTTATAAAGGGGCCATTCCGACCTATTCCGTTCCGGCTTTTACACCGTTCCAACTGTAGCAAATAAGAACATTGTAGGGCAATTCTATTTTTCTTTAACCCAAAGAACAATCCCCTCTTGGCTTTCAAACTACTGGAGGAAGGGCTGTTGCAGAAGAAACAGACACAACAGGCAGGGAAAGAATATGAAGAATATGAATCCTTCAGCAATATGAGGTATCGATGAATGAGTTTGCAATGTGATCCCTAACCCCAACCTTGCGCTTTCCAGGTGTGTTGGAGTACAAGAAAGACTGGATGGGGATGATGGAATTGATACTCATAACACATCTGGAGGGCACCAAGGTGGAGAAGGACACCAGGCACGGTTTTGATCCTGATTTGAAGGCAAGCAGAAACCAGCGTTTGCCTGTTTGGGTTATAGTTCTCCGCAAACAAGGATTAAAAAGTTGCTCGTTGCTGCACATGACGAGAGGAAGGAGGGGGACCAGGAGGGCGGAACGTGCAAGCCTGCATGATCTGTGTCGGCTTGTTCCTGTGATGATGACGTGTAAAAGTGAACTTCACATTGTTCTTTTCCCCCCCCACCTGGGCGGACTTTGCCAGCGTGGACAGCGTTCTTCAAATACTCAGAAGCACTTCCCGCTGAGGACCTTTAAAAAAACACACATGCAGGTGCACCTACTACGGTTTTGCTCCGTTCAGAGGGGAAAAGGCAGGTTACACATGCTCAGAGGAGGCAGAACGGAATTTGGGGGAATGAAAGGCAGCACCGTGACTTGCAGGGTGCGGAGTTCCCCTGTGTGGCCACCAGGTGGAGCATCCCTTGTGGTGTGTGTGTATGTAGGAAAGGTGGGAGGGGGGAGCAAGGTGGTAGGACACTTGAGCTCTCCCAGGTGAGGCAGCTGAGGCCTCTTTGCCTCCCTTCACTGGCTGCCTTTGTTCTCGGGCCCAGTCCGTCTCCCTTGGCAACGCGATCCTATCTGCCTGCAAAACTGGAACATGGGCACTTGTTGCACGCCGCGATGACCTAGAAAGCGAGCTCTTGGTGGTGTCTCTTCCCATCCTCCCCCCCTCCCGCTTTCACTCTGCCCTCGCCTTTGGCCTGCTCCGGCAGTGGTGATAATCGTGGTGGTTTCAAGTAACCCTCCTCTGGGAACTGATCCGGACAGCCCTAGCCGGCCTCACGGAGACTTCAAGCCTGGCTGAGCCCATCAGTACCACTGTCTTGCTCAGGCGGTGCTTCAGAGGGACTGCCGTTCAGAAAAGCACCTAATGGTGATCACTAGTGGTTTTAGACTACAATATCCATCATACTGACCATTAGTGCTGATGTGGTCCAAAACAACTGTGTACCAGTTTGGGAAAGACTGGGTAAGAGTGATGGATTAGGACTGGAGAGACCTGGGTTCAAATCTCCCCTCATCCAGGAAACTTGGGCCAGGCACCCTCTCCTGGTCTAAACTCCTTCACAGGGTTGTTTTTAGGATGAGAGGATGAGTAGAACCACGTGCTCTATCCTGACCTCCTTGGAGGAGGAATCATCATCATCGCCATCTATACATTGTTATCTGTAAATATTTTTATATTGCTCTTCAACTGTATTCCCAGAGTGGTTCATAAAAAGAAGTGTGGCATATAGATAAATGTATTTTTTATGATTGATGTTATAAGCTGCCTTGGACTTTTATGAGGAAAGGTGGAATGTAAATAACATTCACCTCTGCACAGGTGGACTACAAATATAGAAACTGTTTTCTATATTAGCCCCAGAAACTGTTTTCAATGGCCGTGCTTTTGCCTAGAAGATGAGGAGTCATCACAGTATATCCTTCAGCTTGAGCACATGCAAAGTGTTGTTCCTTAACCACTGAGTGACCACACAAACAACCATAATATATTGAGGAACTCTGATAAGAGTATCCAGGATAAAGTATATAATAAGGCAAGTTAGATCCCTGATGCATTTTGAGGAGAGGTAAATTAACGAGTGGGCCCAGGAGATAATATGCTTGTCTACCTATTCAAGGCATCATCTGTTATATTCTCTCTTCATTCACTGTTGGCTAACTAGGCCTTTGTGTGAGCCTGGCTTCAAAGATGTTTTGGACTACAACTCCCACAATTCCTCACTATTGGCCGTGCTAGCTGGGCTTCTGGGAGTTGTAGTCCAAAACTTGTGAGGGGCACCAGATTCCCTACCCCTGATCTTTGATGTTTTCCCAGAGTAGCCTGGTGCCTCTTGAATTCTCCTGCCCCAGAAAATTCTCTGTCTAGCTTCTCAGGTTGAGCTGGCCCCACTGAAGATGGCTTGGAAGTGGGCATCCCCATTGCTCTCTGCTTTTTTTTGTCCTAGAAGAAAACAAGTGCCATCTCTAGATTAGAAGACAACTCCTCTGGTAGGGTTACAGCTGTGTCAGGCAAAAAAACAGAATCCTTATCAACTTGCGGTTGCCACGTTATCAACCCATTTCAGAGTTATGTGTGCTCAGCTTCCTTTTTATCAGACTTTGGCAACATGACTCATTTTGACCTGGAGACAGAAAAAATCCCGTTAGACTGCCTTAATCTTTTAACGACTGCCCTAGACTGGCATTATGCGATATACACCAACCTGTGGTAGGGGCTGTTTACTTCGTTTGCAGGCGTAGTAGCGACTAGCCCCAGTTCAGTAGTGTAGCAACACGGGGTCAAACTAGAGTAGAGGGGAAACTATCTCTCTCTTGCCAGAGCTAATTGCCACTTTGGGGGGATTTTAATTTGGGGAGATAGCGGGGGGCTGGGGGAAGGGTTAAAAAAAAAAAACCCAACTCCCCTAGTGCTACAAACCAGTCCAATCGCCTTCTCTGCTCCAGCACAGCTTTTAACCAAAGGGAAAAATGTCAGGATATCTAATCATGAACTTTTCATGTGTACTGTGTAGTTTGGCTCTTAGATAGACATGGTTTGGCACCTCCTGCCAAGGGGTCTACTGATAGGAGCCCCCTGGAGTTCTTCCTCCTCCTCCTCACCATTGCAACCTGTTTGTTTACCTGCCTCTCAGGGCATCATCAGACCGGGGGTGGGTGGGATTTTCGCTTTTCCCTACCGTCGCTATGGCCTCCTGCTACTGTCCCACAATAGTGACAGTCTCTTTACACGGGGAGAGAAAGAGGAAGCAGCAATGGCCACGTGGCCCATTCAGGGGGCGTTCTTATTGCGATGCTTTTCCAGCACACAGCAGGAAATGGCGGCAGATTTCGTTTTAGAAAAATAAGTCAGATTTTCCAGGTCTTTTTTGGCAACGGAAAAACAAGCGGAAGGAGTGGGAAGCGCCTGAGAGGCGGACGTCGTCATCTAATTCTAAAGGATGCGTTGAAAAACTGTCAGTAGACAACAACGAGCGTGGGATAAAAACACTTGTCTGGTGATGCTCTCGCTATGGCCCAGACAATGGTGGTGCTGAGGGGGAGGAGCAGATGCCATAGCCAGGGCCGGTGCCAGGATTTTTTGTGCCCTAGGCAAGGTGAGCTGCTTTCACCCCCCCACCCCCCCACACCTTATCCCCCCACCCCACCCCAGGTAGGCGGAGACAGGTTACCTGTCCCTCGCCTGAAGTCCTCCTGGCTTGGCGGGACGCTGCAGTGGGGCGGGCGGGCAGATCCAATTCCGTCCGTTCGCCACCCTGCCCCACAGCATGGGAGGGGAAGCTGGGGGAGGGCAGTCAGACGGCTCCACGTTCTGACTTTCGGCACGCACCGGAAGTCAGAACGTGGAGCCGTTCCTTCCACCACCACCACCCCAGCGTCCCGGCTCTGAAGTAATAGTCTTCCAACTTTTTTTGGCCTCGGACTCATCTTTACCACCAATGTTCAGGATGGGATTCACTTTTAAATAATAAAAACACCTGTTTATTTTCATTGTTGGGAATTTTGTATATACAAGACCCCCCAAATCTGTTTGATTTTCTTTTGTGTTTCCCCCCCCAAAGCAACAACAACCCTAAAATGAAGTCTTTTTTGTGGAGGTGCAGCCCTTCATGACAAACGTGTGGATATCACCACCACTCCCAGCAGCTGGAACAGTCTTCTCAAGTGCTGTATTCCACATAACACACCCCATTGCTCATTACCTCGGAGGTTTATTATAGGAAGATCTTATTTGTCTAATCAGTGGGGCCGGGGGAACCCACATATACCACCGGGTAGATCATTCCACAGTAGGGGCCTCACCATTGAGAAGGCCCTCTCCCTCATTTCTGCCTTCAGAGCGTCCCTTGGAGGAGGCACCTGGAGGAGGACCTTAGATTCTGAGTGCAGGGTATAGGTGGCTCATGCAAGGAGAGGTATTGTGGTCCCGAACTGTGTAGGGCTTTATAGGTTAAAACCAGTCCCTTGCATTGAGCTCAGAAGCATATAGGCAGCCAGTGCAAGCAGGCTAGAGTCAGTCTTATATGTTCAGACTTTCTTGTCCCCTTAAGCAATCTGAACGCTGCATTTTTCACACGCTGCTGCTTCTGAACTTTCTGCAAAGGTAGCCCCACGTAGAACACGTTGCAGTAATCTAACTTGGAAGCTACCAGAGCATAGACAACTGAAGCCAGGTTATCCCTGTCCATATAGGGATGTACCTGGGCCACCAACCTAATTTGGTAGAAGGCACTCTGAGCCACTGAGGTCACCTTAGCTTCAAGTGACAAAAATGATTCCAGAAAATCCCCCACGCTATGAACCTGCTCCTTCAAGGGGAGTGGAACCCCATCCAGAACAAGTTGAGCCCCCTCCATCTGGTTAGAAGAACCACCCATGAACAGCATCTCGGTCTTGTTTGGACTGAGCTTCAGTTTATTTGCCCTTATCTAGTCCACTGTCGCAGCCAGACACCAATCTAACACATCCACAGCCTCACCTGAAGAAGATGAAAAGGAGAAGTAGAGCTGTGTGCCATCAGCATACTGATGACAATGCACTCCAAAACTCCGGATGACCACACTCAACTTCATGTAGATGTTGAACAACATGGGGGACAGAGCTGGCCCCTGTAAAACCCCATACTAAGGAATCTATGGGGCTGAGCAATATTCCCCAAGTACTACCTCCTGCAACCGACTGTCCAAGTAGTAGTGAAATCACAGCAATGCAGTACCTCCCACTCCCAACTCAGACATTTGTCCTAGAAGAATACAATGACCGATGTTATTGAAAGCTGCAGAGAGATCAAGGAGAACCCAACAGGGTCACATTCCCCCTGTCTTTCTCCTGAAATACGTCATCATACAGGGCAACCAAGGCTGCTTCCATGCCAAAACCAGGCCTGAACCCCACTGAAATGGATATGACAAGTCATGGCAGGGCAGGCGATTATGCAAATCATACCCGGCATGTGCCATGGCTTAAACAAGCCACTGTTGCTTGTTTAGCCTATGATGATGGTGCGAACCAGGTCTCTCTGTTGTTTTTACAACTGCGTGGGATTTGAACTTGGGGTGCCCCAACCCAAGTCCGTCACTACACTGTGATGCCTCTCATATGCTAAATTATCCTATTGTTATTCATCTGCCCCAACCCAGAGGGAGCTGCTTTTGTGCAATGAGAATGATAGTGTGTTTGTGAGCGGCCACATATGCGCCTATACTAGGCTTTCATTCCATTAAAGTGTAAATACTATGCATGCAGCATTTCTTGCATCACTCTGGAAGTGACTGGCGCAATGAATATCTAACAGATTCCACTGTCCTGTGCCTCTCTCTCTCTCTCTCTCTCTCTCTCTCTCTCTCTCTCTCTCTCTCTCTCTCTTAAAGGAATTCGACCACAGGAACTCCCTGTATCTCTCTTTCTCTCCCACTCCCTCCCTCCCTCCCTCTCTCCACCCCTGCTTGTTTTTCTCGGCCTCTCCCTCTCCCCCCCCCTCCCGCCTTTCTCCTCTGGAACGGGCAGCTTCCCAACTAGCCAACAGAAAATAAAGAAATATTCAAACTCTCTCCTCGACACCACCACCCAGTCCGTTGTTACCATGGATCCCCCAATGCCCTTCTCGGCTTGATGTGCCTGCCCCTCCCAGCCACCTGTTGGGGGCTCATATAACCCACCCCTCCCTGTCCCTAAGCACGGGCTCCCACGGGATCCTTGTAGACAACAACAGGTACCTGAGAAGGCGAACAATTCAGTAACAAACAGCCTGTCGGAGCCAGGGAGAAGAGAGGGCGGTGAATTTATCCATTGCCCACAGTCAGCTTCTTCCTGGGCCTTTTCTCTTATGCTGGATCTGCACCTGTCCATCTTGTCTCCAGTCGAGCTTATTAAGTGACACCTTATGGACAGGTATTCCTGGATGACCCCACATCGTAAACCATCTCTTGGATGCTGTGGACTGCCATCTTCCAGGCGGGTTGGGTGTTTTATTCTTTTTTACCGGTAACACAAGATCTCTTCTGTAGTGGCATTGCCTGTCAGTTCCATAAAGAGACTTGATTCTGAAGAGGAGTCTCCCAAAGAATCTCTTATCCTGGGTCCTGCTCGTTGCTGGAATATTCTTCCAGGACGTACTGTCTGAACTTTACTCTTTGGAGATATTCTTTGGCTCTTTGTTGTTGCATCCCTCTGTCTGAAGACTACGTCTTTTGAATTCTCACCTTCCTCCGCTTCCATAAAGGACAGCCGGTCTTGGGCGTTTCCGTCCGCAAGACGTGTTCCCTGACCCTCCCAGAGGGCGGTGGAAGAGCCGTAGGCTAGCAGCGGCCCATCCACAATGGCCTCTGCTGGGCTGGAGATCTTGGCCATGGGCCTATGCATCATTGGCTGGGTGGGAACCATCCTGGCATGTGCCCTGCCCATGTGGAGGGTCTCGGCTTTCATCGGGAACAACATCGTTGTGGCGCAGATCATCTGGGAGGGGCTGTGGATGAACTGCATTGTGCAGAGCACTGGCCAGATGCAGTGCAAGATCTACGACTCCATGCTGGCCCTGCCGCAGGATATCCAAGCTGCCCGGGCTCTCATGGTCGTCTCTGTGGTGCTGGCCATCCTGGCGCTCTTGGTGGGCATCGTGGGAGCCAAGTGCACTAACTGCGTGGACGACGAAGGTGCCAAGGCCCGCATCGTCATCACCTCGGGCTCGCTCTTCATCATCGCGGGGATCCTCTGCCTCATTCCCGTGTGTTGGTCTGCCAACTCCATCATCCGCGATTTTTATAACCCGCTGGTGATCGAGCCCCTCAAGAGGGAGCTGGGGGCCGCTCTCTATGTCGGCTGGGCAGCATCAGCTCTGCTGCTCCTCGGAGGGTCACTTCTGTGCTGTTCCTGCCCACCACGGGAGGACCGTTATCCAGCCCGCATTGGGTACTCTGTTCCGGCCAGATCCTCTGCGCCTCCAGGCAGTGGGATTGACAAGCGGGACTATGTATGAGTGAGTGGGGTGGACTTGCCAGATGTTGCTAGGCCCAAATCCTGACAGATGTTACTGCCCCCAGGACTTTTTACAGTTGAAAAAAATGGGATGATGACAACCGGGGCAGGATTGAGCCGTGATATCTGGCAATTCTGGAATGCATGTGTGTGAGTGTGTGTGTGTGTGCAGGTGTATGTGTGAGGCCGTGAACGAGTGGGAGATTGGGAAAACATGAACAAATACAGGGGTATGTGAGAGCATGAACAAACAGTTATGAAAGCGATGAGTGCAGCAGCAAACACAAGTGGAATGCGGAGACAGAAGTGAGGAGGCTGAGCAAACGGGAGGGAGCAAGAAGATAGGATAAGTAGACGGACGAGTTAATGGCTAAGCGAGCAAATGCGTGTGGGAAACGTCGGAGCCGATGAACGAGAGTGGATGGACGCTTATGAACAAAAGCAAGGACAGGCCAAGGAGGTGGAAAATTAAATATCAGAGAAAACAGGAAACAAACTTTGAGAACTGGCTGATGTATAAACAGTTTTGCTCTAAGAACAAACTGATGTGAGGAGTTTGGTCATGGCCAAAATGAAAGGAAGGGGAGGAGACACATGGCGAGCCAAAGAACAAGGGGATTAATATAAAAATGAAGGAATGGGTGCTTGTATGATGGAAAGAATGAGGGGATGAAAGAAGTGTTTGTGTGTGTGTGTGTGTAAATGGAATTAATTCAAGAAGAAATGGGCCGAAAATATAAATCAAGCCAAAACCCAGAGATAAATGAGGAATCCCGAGGCAGGTGAAAATTGGAGGAAAAGACAGACTTCACCACAAGGCCTGTGCAGGGATGGCTTGGGCTCTGTGAGCTGGGGGTGGGGGGCACATGGCAAGAGACCCTGACCCTGTCTTGCCTTGAACTGGCGCTGTTTGTTGGCTGGTTAATAATTTGTCAAGGATTTGGCTATTCCCAGGGGCCAGGACAAACAGAAGGGGCAGTTATTCACCCATATTGCTTTCTATCCATCTACCACAGCGTGCCTCAAGACAGTGCTAGAAGGGACTTTGTCTCTCTCACACACCCAAACGCATTAGGCCTCAGTCCCTTCACAGAGTTGGAAACAGAAGAAACCAGGTGTTCTGGCTCCTGCCCCCCCCCTCTGGTATTAGGTAGGGGGGATCCAAGGCTTCTTCCTCCCTCCCCCCCTTTTTTTTTCTTTTCCTCCAGCATTTTCCTGATGAAAAGGGGACGGGGAGCTTCCTGAGGTAACTTTATTCCCGTGGACAAAAAGGGTCATGGGGATCCCTTTTTGTGGTGCCCTTCCCCAAACCTAGAGCTCTGTGTGGTGTTACTGGAAATTGTATTATTCAGATAAAGAAGAGAAATGTTTGTAACCTAGATGTCTCAGTCTTCTTTTTGGGGATGGGGAGAAGGGACTGTGGGCCTTTAAATAAAGGAGGGGGAAGCTAATTATCAAAGGATGGAAAGGGTGCAGGAACAAGTGTGTGTGATGTTAAATGTACAAAAAATAGCTTCATTCCTAACAGAATTGATACTGGATTTCACACAGTCAGACATTAAAGCCTTTATGTTTTAATCCTATACCTGTGTAGACTAGTTCTAGTTATTCAGGAAAGGCACTTCACATAAGCTCAGGAGCACTTTATCACTTTGCACAGGCTTTGCCATTCAAAAGAGGTGCTATAGGGTGACCATATGGAAAGGAGGATGGGCTCCTGTATCTTTAACAGTTGCATAGAAAAGGGAATTTTAGCTGGTGTCATTTGTATTTATGGAGAACCTGGTGAAATTCCCTCTTCATCACCACAGTTAAAGCTGCAGGAGCTATACTAGAGTGACCAGATTTAAAAGAGGGCAGGGCACCTGCAGCTTTAACTGTGGTGATGAAGAGGAAATTTCACCAGGTTCCCCATATATACAAATGACACCTGCTGAAATTCCCTTTTCAATACAACTGTTAAAGATACAGGAGCCCTGTCCTCCTTTTCATATGGTCACCCTAGCTCAGCTAAGCCCCAATGTGACCTCATTCTTAAACAAAGCCATAGCATGCAGGAAAGATGATGATGATGATGATGATGATGATGATGAAGAAAAATATATTTCTTACCGCCTCTCCCACTGGATCGAGGCGGGGAACAACACCAAATACAAAAAAACACCATAAAATACATAAAACTGATTAAAAACATATAAAACTAATACATTATTAAAAGGCATCTTAAAATTCAACTGAGTAGGCCTGCCGGAAGAGATTAGTCTTTATGGCTTTCTTAAATTTGAGAAGACTGTTAAGTTGACGAATCTCTCCTGGCAGGCCATTCCACAGTCTGGGAACAGCAGAAGAGAAGGTCCCCTGGGTAATGACTGTCAGCCTAGTTTTTACTGACTGGAGTAAATTCTTCCCAGAGGACCTGAGTGTGCATGGCGGATTGTACGGGAGAAGGCAATCCTGCAGGTAACCTGGACCCAAACCATGTAGGGCTTTAAAGGCAATAACCAACACTTCACCTGGAAACTAATTGGCAGCCAGTGAAGTGATTTTAAAGTTGGTGTAATATGGTCACCCTTAGGTGTACTGGTGACCAACCTGGCTGCCATATTTTGCACTAGTTGAAGTTTCCAGACTAGGCACAAAGGTAGCCGTATGTACAGCGCATTGCAGAAGTTGAGCCTCAAAGGTACCAGCGCGTGCACGACCTTCTTTAGGTCTTCCAACTCTAGGAAGGGGCTCAGCTGACGTATCATCCGAAGATGATAGTAGGCACTCCTGGCCTTCATATCTTTCTGAGTTATCATTTGGAGCGACGGATCCAGGACCACCCCCAAGCTGCGGGGGTCTTTCAGGATGGTGTAACCCCATCCAGGACTGGTTGACACACCTCCAAACCCAGGTTGGGGCCTTCGACAGTAAGCACCTCCGTCTTGCCTGGATTCAGCTTCATTCTGTTTTTCCTCATTAACGGATGCATTTCTGTTGAGTGTTTTAGAAAGCGGTTGTTCATTGGTACAACAACAGAGGTGCCGGGGCTGACATTTGCCTTGCAGCTATGCCCTCTTAGAGTCTGAAGCTCTGCTCTTAATCCTGGAGTGTTGGAATTGGCAGGCGGTTACTCAGTGGTGTGTGAAAGGTGCTCCAGACATGCTCAGAGGCATTCTTCTTTCAGTCAACTTGCTGTTATAAAGGAAGATGGAAACCCCTCTTAGTTAATGCATGATCGGGGGGACTAGGCTCAAATGAAGCATCCCAGCGAGCGAGTGAGGACCAAATAGAAGAGACTGTTGCAGGGTAGAAAAATGTGCCACAAATGTGGATTAGCGGGAATGTACAGCAAATACACACCTGGGAATTGGTGTGCCAGAGGAACGGTACAGGGCATAAGAGCAGGTGCAGAGTGTGTGGAAATGAAACAGGTAAAAACAACAAAGTCTTGGGGCACCTAGAAGACTAACAAGCATAAATTTACGGCATAAGCTTTTGTAGACTAGAAGTTGGGAATTGGAGAACTAAAAGGGAAACAGATACGCTGTGGAGGTGGAAACTCGTTTGCTAGGGAGAGAGTGAGAGGATAATGCAGGTGTAAATGCATGTGAAAGCCAAAGTTCTGAAGAAGCGTGATAACTGGGAAAGGCTTTTTCAGTTTGAAAGTCTGTGCTCCACCAATGGACTGAAGTCGTACCCTCCCAGACAACAGGGAGCTTGCTGTGGTAAGAGAAAGGCATTTTGCCCATGCTCAGAGGCACTCCCCTCCTTATTACATGTTTCAGGGCAAAGCCTCTGACGCTGAGAGGGAGTGGGAGTGCTGAGAAAAGAGAACGGCCAGCCCCAATTTTGCAAAAATAAAGGCTCACATAATCTACCATGCAAAGTGTGTGACGCTCCCAGCTGAGCTTTCACTGACTAACCCCAATACACTAGGGAACCAGGGCCGGTGCCAGCAGCTGGTTTCCTGGGGCAGCTGCCAGGGCCCCAGCACCTTGGCAAGGCCCACTGTTGATACCTGCCCTGGGCTCTCTTAAATGTATTTGTCAGCCCAGCACTCTGAGCGGCACCTGGTTGCTGGGTCTAACTGCCATTTTAATTTCCCAATATAGCGACCCCCCCAGGGCATTGTGGGAAATTAAAATGGCACTTGCACATCACATGCATACACCGCAGACATCTGGCCCTGCTGGTGGATGCACATTCAGGGCCACATTCAGCTGCAGGAGCTGTCCTAGAGTGACCAGATACCGAAGAGTGCAGGGCTCCTTCAGCTTTAATTCTTGTGATGAGGAGGGAATTCCACCAGATGCTGCGTGCATAACAATGACACCTTCTGAAATTCCCTTTTCTAAACTACTGTTAAAGATAGAGGATCCCTGTCCTCCTTTCCATATGGTCACCCTATACAGGCTCTCTCTCTCTCTCTCTCTCTCTCTCTCTCTGACCTTCCACCCCATCCCACCCTACCATTACCCAGAGGACCTTCTCTTCTGCCACTCCCAGACTGTGGAATGGCCTGCCAGGAGAGATCCGCCAACTCAATAGTCTTTCTGAATTTAAAAAAGCTATAAAGACTGAATGAATTTTAAAATGTCTGGCTGTTATTTTGATAATGTTTTTAATCAGTTTTATATAGTTTATAGTATTTTTATATGTGATGTTGTTCCTTGCCTCGATCCAGAGGGAGAGGCAGGTAAGAAATAAATTATTATTGTTGTTGTTGTTGTTGTTGTTGTTATTATTATTATTACCACCAAGGGGTGTGAAGCCTCTTGGCTCCAGCAGGGCTGGCCCATGAATTTCGCAGAAGGCACATGGGCCTCAATGCCGCCCATTCTTCAGCATCACTCCTTGGTGAATTCCAGGCATATCTCTGAAATGAGGAGAAAGGAGGGAAGGAGAATGTGGTCTCCCCCAACCCTCCACACCAAAAAACAAAGCAATGGTGATTAAGCCGTTTGAAGAATTTAAAGAAATAAAAAAGTAACCATTAGTCCCCTCCACTCTGACATTCCAATGTAATTTTTTTTTTAAAAAAAAACCAAACCTGTTTTGCTAAAAAGCTAGGTAATTTTAGAGACATACAAAAAATAAGCAGATTTGTCCATGGAAGAGTTCCCCATTTCCTCAAATCCCCTTTCCCAAAGTCTTTTTACACACTTTCCTTTGAGGAAACTCAGGTGCTGTCAATTCCATTCCAGGCAGTAAGGAGAACACCCTGGCTGGTATTCTTCCCTCTCCTTCAACAAGCATGCAGAAGTGCGGACATACACTTTTGCCGCCCCCCCCCCTTTCAGGTTTCTTGGATGTGGGCCCAGTAGTCGACCCCTGTAAGGCGAGATCCCTGCCTGGCTTCTTGGAGGGATACCAGTACATTCCAGTGCTAGGCCGAGCTTTCCACAGCCAGACACATAGGGACAATGAAGCCGGTCTCCCTGGCATGAGATAAAGTCTCCACCGGCAAGATTGGCATGAGGTGGGATGGAGAGTGGGGGCTGGAACGGGTGCGTGTGTGTCACAGTGGACAAGTTGATGCCTCTGGGAAGAAACAGACCAGGGTGGGGGCAGGCGGGCGGCTGTGCAATCCCCAGACTTAATGCCATCTTGCTTACCTACACCCAAAACACCAGCTTCTGTCTTTTTGTCTGTAATTCCATCTTCAGCTTCTGCTATGCTAAGGATCCCAGAATATTAGTTGCTTAAGACCTCCCTCCTCCCACCTAAAAAAATGTATCTGCTCTCCAGACCTTGCACATAATGTGGCTAAATCTCCCATGCTACCTGGTGCTCCCGAACAGCCCATCCCATGAGATCCAGCATAGTGTGCCAGTTATCATGTCAAACTAGGACTACAGAGTCCTAAATCTCAGCCATGGAGCTCACTGGGTGACCTCGGGCCAATCTCTCTTGGCCTAACCTACCTCACAGGGTTGTTGTGAGGATAAAACGGGAGGGAATCCATGTTTACCATCTTGAGCTCCTTGGAGGAAGGGTGGGATGACTCATCATCATCATCCTTTGTCAGGAAGCCCAATATTCCCCCAAATTGCCCAAACCTGCACTTAAAGAGCCTGTTTCTAGCGGTCCATCCTGCCACATCCCAACGTTGATAAGCTTCCCAAACTCTTTGACATCACCCCTCCTCCCTTGCTGTCTCAATACGCGGAGCTTTCTCTCACAACACATAGGTGGTGTTCTCTCTCCCCTTTGAAGCCCCTTAATCCAGCCTTCTGCCAACCAGGTGCCCTCCAGATGTCTCGGGCTATAACTCCCATCATCCCCAGCCAGCATGACCACTGGAGTTATAGGCCAACACACATGTAGGGCACTAGGGTGGCAAAATGCTGCCCTAATCCTCATTGCCAATCATAACCAAACATTAAGTAGCTGTGAAGCAGGGGTGGGCCTTGGTTTCTTGGCTTTTGCATTATTTCCCCCTCCCCATTCTAAAAGGTGGAAATGTCTCTCTTAAGCCTTATTTATTTGCAGTAAGATCTTTAAGCTAAAATAGCATGGTATTTTTGGGAGCCCATCCCTTTTATACAGTTAAAGCTGCAGGAGCCCTTCCCTCTTTTGTGTCTGGTCAAGAGGGCAGATCTCCTGCAGCTTTGACTGTTGTGATGAAGAAGGAATTTCATCAGGTGCTGCATGCAAACAAATGACGCCTGCTGAAATTCCCTTTTCTAGGCAACTGTTAAAGATACAGGAGCCCGGTCCTCCTTTCCATATGGTCACCCTAAACAAAACTAAGTCTCCCCCTTATCCCCAAATCCTGGTTCCCCACTATTTTAATGTGTTCCCTTTTCCAGCATTGTTCCTTTAAGCCACCCGTAATATCCGCCCAAGACCTCATGCAGAAACATCTCCAGCCCATGCTCTCCTATCGCTGTGTTTGTGTGCTATGGCCTTGGTTGAGTCAGGCGGTCCGAACAGCTTTGGGATATGTTGGGACAGAGACTAAATTCTTGTGAGGAGGAATTCTTGGGGGCTTGATGCATATTCTGGTATCTTCACCAAAGACTTGCGCCCTTCCTTGGGGCCATGTGGTCACTTATCTTGCCTCTCCTGCCTCCCAGCTAGACTTGCTGCTAAGCCATAATCTGCATAGTGATCTCTCCTGGAAAAGTAATACATCCAGCTCCGAGATGGCTCCTTGAACCAAGCCATGGCCCCAGAGCTTGTCTTCAGTGAACCTGGTCCTGGAACATGTTAAGCATATTTTTGAGCATGGGCCGAGTGCTTTCCTTTCACCATTACCAACCCCTACATGCTCAGGAATAAAATCTTCCAGTACGGAGGGATGCTATCTCCTTGGGGAACACAATATTGAAAGCCCTCAACTTAAAACTAAGCTTGTTCCTTCTCTTGCTAAGGAGTCATCATAAGCCTTGATAGTGAAATGGAGCATCCACTTTCAGAGGCAGTGTATCTCTCACACAACCCAATCTTATGAGACAACATCAGAAGGGCTGTAGTCTTCATGCTTCATTTGTAGACTTCCCGGAAAGCATCCAGGTAGGCCTGTGAAGGAAAACAAGGTGCTAAACTACTTGGTCCAGTACAGAAATATTCCCATTTAAGTGTTCAGGCTAGTTGAAACCTGTTATCTCCCTCTTTCCAAATTGTTCCTCACTCCTTCCCTTCCCTGAAGAAGGTGGTTTAATGCTTCAGAAGTACTCAGCATGGGAGAGTAGGGGGGAACTCTTTGTTCCTAATTCTGAATACCTGGTGGTTGACAAAAGATAAAAGGAAAGAAGTCGCCTCTGAACAGGTCTTAGGACAAAGGCCAGTAATTGAAAGCAAAAGGCCAGGGCTTGGTCTGAATGAAGTGTCTAAGAAATCAAGTTCCTAGCCCTCAGTACTTGGATCTTGAATGTGACTTCCAGTGTCCTGTAGAATTCCCCCCCACACACACACACACAATCAATAGAGCTTTTACATTTTTTGTAATACATGTGAGCTTAGATAAAGGGGGGCAGCTCAGCTTCAATTGAAATGGAGATGCTTTCATGCCACATTCTGTACTTCAGCCGGAAATCACGGTTTGCAATCAATTCCACCACACCACTGCAGGTCTTTTGATAAAAGTTGCAGTTGTTTTCATCCCAATTACAATTTCCACATCCAGGTGCCATCCTAAACCTACCTGCTTGCAAGCAATCCCCACTAAAACCCGTGGGAATGAAGGAATCATGGTTCTATTTATACTGCCCACTTTTCCAGCACCATAGAAATAAATAAAAGGATATAATTTCTGTGTTTCATTATCCCCTCTCCTGGATGCATTTAATTTTCATAACTTTCCCCAACAGATCTCTGCTTGTTCCAACCTAGCCAGTGTGGCTTAAGGGTAGCTTAGACTTTCCCAACCAGGCTGCCTCTAAATGTTTGGGGGTACAACTTCCATCATGTCTGACCATTGCCCATGCTGGTTGGTGCTGATGGGAGTTGTAGTACAACACATCCAGAGGACACCAGGATGGGGAAGGCTTGTTTCGATAGAGTTAAGACCAGGAAAATCTCCTCTCCCAAATGCTGCTCAGCCATGAAGCTCACTAGGTGAGTACGGGGGCAGTCACCATTTCTCAACCTAACCTAGCTCACAGAGTTAAGAGCATAAAAGCCCTGCTGGAAAAAATCAAGGGTCCATCTAGTGCATTCTGTTCACATAGTGGCCAACTGGCTGCCCATAGAAATCCCACAAGTAGGACGTGAGAGCAACAGCACCATCCCAGCCATGTTCCCCAGCAATGGGTGTACATGGGCATACTGCCTCTGATACTGGAGGTAGCACATAGCCATCAGGACTAATAGCCATAGATAGCCTTCTTCAGGAATTTTCCCAATTCCCTTTTAAAATCATCTAAGTTGGTGGCCATACTATATCTTGTGGTAGCGAATTCCATAGTTTAACTATGTGCTGTGTGAAGAAGTCCTTCATTTTATCTGTCCTGAAACTCCCACCAATCAGTTCCATGGGATGACCCTCTTGGGTTCTAGTATTATGAAAGAGGGAGAAAAAATGTCTCCATGTCCACTTGCTCCACATCACGCATGAGAATGTTGAGGATGAAACGGGGGCAGGGAAGACTCCCAATTGTACCCAATGCTCTTGGAGGGAAACCAAGGGACAGACAGAACACATAACTCCCAGAGTTCTTCTGAAATCACAGAGGAGTCAGAGTACTTGCTTCAGGCATGACAATCTATTTATCTCTGCAATCAAGTTTCAGGTAGCAATTCTAGTGGTGCAGCCCCTGGACTTGGAACAAAAGTCACACACACACACACACACTATAGTCAGGGGAATGGCTGGCTGGGCATGTACCTGGGTTACAGAATCTCATTTTATCTTTTTTACTTTAAGCACATTATCCACAGAATGGTGCTCCCCCCCCCCAAAGTAAATGTGTTTAGCGTCAGGGCAGGAGAGGCAAAACACCATTTTATTACTGGAGTGACGAGGGTGCTACGATTTAAGGGAGCATAAAATGCAAAACTGCACATGTTCAGAGTGTTTGCTTTTAAAATCAAAGTTGGTAATTGTTCTTTTTCTTTTTTGCTCTAACTTATCAGGAATGGAGAAATAATAGTTAAAGCATGGTATGGGGTGTGGAGAAACGTTAGTTGCATATTTTACAACTGAAGTAGTCCACATGGTCAAGACCCAAGTCCACAGTCTAAAATTACCTAGCTACATGGGCCTGCGTAAGGGGTGTGCCAGGTGTGCCCAGGCACATCCTAATGTCTCAAAGAATAAGCACTGAATTGAGGGTGGGGGGGGCATTGAGGAGAATCCAGATGGAGTGGGAACATCCCTCTGGCTGCCCTCTGGCTGCTCCGTCATCACGCCAAAGCATCGCTGCCTCCAAGAAAGCACCTTTACTGCCAGCAGCAGGAGTGAAAAGGAATCGCTCTGCTGGGAACCTCTCTGCTGGAATCCATGCTTCAAAGAGGCTAGGAGGAGGGCCCCTGAAGGCTAATATCACCTCATAACCCCCTCCCCCAAGACATCGCAAAGCACCAATGCTGCGGCTTAAGTATTCAATAAAATATTTGTGTGTTTTTAAAAAAATCCCTGGGTGCACACCCTAATGAAATGTGCTGCGCACGCCTATGAGCAACACCAGGACACAAGGAAAAGAGCATCAATCACCATCCACTGTATCACTGCTTACCTGTCCTCTGCGGCTGGTATGAGAGGAACAGTTCCTTGAACTAGAAGTCACCCTGCTTTGCTGCAGAAAGCCCTTCATCTGGAGTCCTGATTGTATAGGTTGGTTGCAGACACGTTGCAAAAGCCTTCTGTATAAAGCTTCCAAAGAATTTTACTTGTCCCAGGGTCAAGTTCAAACTTCGGAAACAGTCACCCCACCCACCCCCCGGCAGGCTGAAACCCTATTTAGATTGACCCTCAAAGTCACCCACCCCATCCCAATAATAAAGAACAAGATCAATTGCTATATACAAAAGCAAATGATTTTTATTCAGGTTATACTAAAAAAGAGGAAGGGAAACAAACTGAAATCCAGTGTGAAATGCATGCAAGGTCAATTGCGACAAGTTAACAAAACAAGAGTCTAAAAAGCCACATTCCCCTTCGTTCCAAAAACAGAATTGTACATCACATCACAGCTTGAATTGACTTCAGGTTCAGAATACTCGTTTCCACTCCACCCCCCCCAAAAGGAAGCACCTGTCAAACAGGACATGATCTTCAGGGCATTGTTGGCAGTATCAGTTCCTCGTTGAGTTTCCCAGGTTGAGAATCCAGGACAGAAAAGATCACAACACACAACTATCACAAACTACTCGGAAAGAGGACTCTTGAGATCCAGTACCTTCTCTGCCTACGTTGAGAACATTGATCACACGTCAAAGATGTTCTCCAAACGATGAACTCCGACTTCCGTGGGGTGAAAATCTATACAATGGGTGTAGTTACAGTGAGGGGGAAATACTGAAGGTCCAAGAGCTTTGTGAAGTCTTGGAACAGGATGTTCTGTTCTCAACAGGGGCATTCACGGTGTGGCACCCCAGAAGGGATGCAGTCCTGCTCCTCTAAGGGGACGTAACAGTAGAGAGCTTGCAGAACGATGTAACAGCTTCGTTCCCAATGTGGCGCTCCTACACGTAGTTCTTGCTGGGGTAATCGCTGCGGGGCTGCGAGACGGCAGCTGTGTACCTGGCGCTGTAGTTGTTGCCCTGTCTCTTGGGGCAGTTGCAGCATAACAGTGCCCCTCCGAGGATCATCAGGGCAGCCGCCGCCCAACCCAGGTAGAGGGCGCCACCCAGCTCTCTCTTCTGAGCTTCGATCACCAACGGGCTGTAGAACTCACGGATGATGGTGTTGGCCGACCAGCAGACGGGGATGAGGTAAAGGACTCCGGCCACTACGAAGGTGGCGCCGGCGACTATGATGATGCGTGCCTTGGCATTCTCGTCCTCCACACAGTTGGTGCACTTGGCTCCCACTATGCAGACCATCAGGGCCAGGACGGCAAGGAGCACTGAGATGACAGTGAGGGCCCTGGCTGTTTGTATATCCTGGGGCAGGGCGAGCATGGAGTCGTAGACCTTGCATTGCATCTGGCCGGTGCTCTGCACAACACAGTTCATCCACAGCCCCTCCCAGGTAATCTGAGCAGTCACGATGTTGGTGCCGATGAAAGCGGTGACCTTCCACATGGGCAGGGCACAAGTGACAATCGCCCCGATCCAGCCCAACACCGAGAGGGCCATGCCCATGATTTGGAAACCAGCGGAAGACATGGCTCAACGTAGACAGTCCTGGAGAGAGACACAGCAGGGAAATTTTGATGAGTATCTAAGAAATTATTATTATTATTATTATTTATATAGCACCAACAATGGTGCTGTACAGAATATTCAAATTAAACAGCAATACCCTGCCTAGAGGCTTACAGTCTAAAATGTTACCCTTCATATTTCAGTGCAACAGTTATTACCCTATGTACATATCAGGGGTGGGTGGGGGGCAGGAAGGCTATGTTACATTTGTGGTCATCCACAGGTTTCTCCATACAGTTCTGTACCATCACCACCCGATATGCTGAAGGCCACAAGTTTAGCTAGCTTTTAAGAAGGAACAGACCAGCCTCTCTCTCAACCTTGGGTCCCCAGATGGTGTTGGACTTCAACTCCCATCATAGTTACCCAGCATGGGAGTTATAATCCAGCATTATCTGGGAAATCACTGGACTAGACCAATTCATGGAGGACAGGTCCATCAACTTCCATTAATCATGATGGAGATGTAGGACCTCTGCATTCGAAGATGGCAGGACGCTTCCATGTCCTGGATGCTGGGGACAAACAGGAGATTGTTGCTGCCTTTGAGCCCTGGCAACTGTGGGGAAGGACCTTGCCAGCCACTGCTAGCCATGCTGGAGGGACCCTTTCCTTGATCCAGCAAGACTCTGATGCGGTACAAAACCTGGACACACACTAAGCAGTGCAACCAGAAGAGCCTTAGGAGAGATCAGATCTTACTTCGTTTGAGACAATTTTTTTTTGAAGAAAAAACAAAAACATAACAAAGAGATCTCCCTGGCCGACCTCGGCTCCCCTTGCCAAGCCGGTTTTCCCTCCTCACTGGCAATGACTGGGGATTAGTTGCGCACAGTTATTACGACCTGTTTTTTCCAGCAAAACAGGAGTCTATAACCTGTTCCATTGCCCACCCATCATTGGGGTTAAATATTAGGGGAAAATCCCCTCCGGCGAAGTATAGCTTGGAACAAGCTTTCATTTACCAAGCACCCATTCATTCTTTCCGGTGGGAGTGGATGGAGGCCCCTTCCCCCACCCAAGAAACCAGCTCCAAACCCAGTCAGTTCTTGTTAAAAGCCACGTAAGTGGTAGATGATCACCAGGCTCAGAAGGTCACACCCGGTTGCTTTTTCAGTACCAACCTTGAAAAGTTGCAGGAGCCTTTATTAGCACTGGTACCAATAGCCCTATTCCCACAACATGAACTTGAGAAAGACTCTGTAGCTCAGTGGTAGAACACAGGCTTTCCATGCAGAAGGTCCCAGGTTCAAGCCCTGGCATGGCCATTTCTTGTTTTTTTTTGTTTTTAAGAAGATTAGATAGTAGGTGATGGGAAGATCTCTGCCCGAGACCCTCAAAAGCTCCTGCCACGAATAGTACACCAGCCAGGTACTCTCCAAACATGTCAGACTACAAATCCCATCATTCCCAGTCAACATGGCCATGCGTTGTTCTGACACAACACAGCTGGCTAAGGAAAGGAAACAAGCAGCATGGTGGTAAACCACAACACTTTGGGCTGGTTGTCACGTGAGGCCGTCGCTCAGTATCGCCTGAGTATTCGCCTGAGCAGTTCGCCATTGCATCCACACGAATCAACGCTGCTTTGCGCTTGTCCCCATCCATTAGGATGGCTGTGCAAGCCCTGAAGACGATTCATCATCCTGGTTTAGAGAAATCTAGATCAAACCAGAGTTTGCTAGTTCAGATGCAACTGCAAACCATGCTGAGGAGGAGGAGGATTGTGGAAGGAGAGGCAGGAGAGAGCCCAAGGCTCTTTTGAGCTGTGCACCTTGATGGATTGGCGTTCCATCAACCTGAGCCTTGAGTTAATGCGGGACTTTCAAGAGCTGAACGCAACTCTGTCTTGTCAGGAATCATCATCAACATCATCATCATATATTCATTCATATATTACCTGCCTCTCCCTCTGGATCGAGGCGGGGAACAACACCAAACACAACACAATACATAAAATTAGTTAAAAGGGTATGGAAGTCCCAAAGGGCGCGACAGAAAAAGTGAAAGGCTCCTAAACACCTCAAGATCATTACGTGGCACTTTGCACATGAGTCATGGTTCAGGACCGACCTGCTTCCCAGGGGCATGCCCAGAATAGCAATTCAAGAGACAGTGGTGTGTGTATGTATGCCTATGTCTTCCCTAGGCTAAACGTGCTGCTGCCACAGTGAGGGAAGCAGCCGTGGATTCAACACCCTGTCTAATCATGAAGCTCACTAGCCATCCTTAGGTTAGGCTGAGAGAATGGCTGCATTGCATTCACACAGAACTGTAAGCCAGGATTCCATGGAATCCTGGCTTATGATAAAGGAGCTGCATGCTATTGTATGCAACCCATTCACTTCTGCTCGGCTGTTCCCATTAGCAGCTCAACAAACCAGAAACGGAAAACAGAGGCAGTTATCTGACAAGACACATGTTTTCTGGACCCTCTAGCTCAGCTTTACAAACTCAGTGCCCCTAAGATGTGCTGGACTATAACACCCATCAACCCTGGATCAAGCGATGGGAGTTGTAGTTCAACACATCTGAAGGGCCCCACATTGGGGAAGGCTGATTTAGGATCAACGGCATCCAGAGTGGTTGGAACTGACTTGCATTTTTGCAAGCAAAATGTCCCACCCTGCTTTCTGCACGCCTCTTCCCCCAAGCGGACAGGTAGCTGGAGCTGAACCCAGCCAGTGTCCCCCACCACCACCACTTCTGACTTTGGGGTGAGGATAACCTGCCAAAGGCTGCTGCTGAATCAGATGCCCTTAAGATGATCTCTTTCTGGGAGGAGAGAACTTGTGGTTTTTCAGCAATGCAATGCTCCCACTTGACTCAGAGGAGGCAGCAGGAGTCAACCTAGGTGAGTAGGCGATACTCCAGTCTGATTCAGACACACGGACAAGCACCTGACTCATCAGGTCATGCAACTTCTCCATGATCAGCTCCAGTCTAAATGAAAGCCCTTTCTATATCTACAGGTGTAGAGAGATGGAGAAGGGGTGATCCCGGACTTAACTACTTCTGGGATCATAGCCCTCAGTTCACATGGGCCGTGCAACGTCACAGGTGTCACGCCCATCGCAGCTGCCTTTTAAAAAAAGAAAAGAAAAAAAAAAGATCTGGAGTGCACTCGTGCTCCAGCGAAAATTAAGGTTAAAAAAAGCCCCGCTCCCCACCCCACCCCCAAGGGCCCTGGACTCCCCCCGTGCCGTCTCCTTCCCTCTGATGACCCCCGCTACTCGTGGGGAAGAGGGAAGAAGCCGGCACAGGCACCCACACCACCTGCGGTCATCGGGATCGTCCTGGAACTGCAGGTAAAACCAGGATAACTGAGGTCTCAGTTATCCTGGGGAAATGGAGGGATCATTCCTCCCTGCTCCCGGGATCTCCTGGACACATAGGGATGATCCCTCAAAAAACAGATGGTATAGAAAGGACCAAAGCCAGCTGATGGCATAGTTATTTTCTTCCTCCTCATGATTGAGCAGGGCAAAAGAATCTCCCTCCTCCCTATCTGATCAGGTACCAAGAATAGCTACAGTTGCACAACTGGCTGCTCTTCACTCTAGATCCGCTTCCAGCAGGTAAGAGATACCTGCCCTGTGAACAACCTCAAAAATTGCATCATCCCCTGCCCCAAGGAGTTTGGTGCAGAGGAAGAAACAGTTTCTTGAGCAACCAGTTACACGGCTGTTAAGCAAATGTTACATTCCATTTGCCTCGCTGCTGTGGTTCATGCTTTCCACTGTCACGGGAATCATTATCTCTACTTTCGTCAAGTTCTTTGAGTTTCAGCCCACCTTGGTGTAACATGACTTGCCTGACTCCAGGCAAGTCATGTTACTCCAAGCTGCTGAAACCCAAGAAAGCTTGGTGTAAACATAAGAATGTGAGAGCCATGCTGGATCAGAGCAAGGGTCCATCTAGTCCAGCATAGTGTTCACACAGCGGCCGACCAGCTGCCTGCAGGAAACTCTCAAGCAGGACATGAATGAAACAGCGCCCACCCACCCATGTTCCCCAGCAACTTGTGTACATAGACGTACTGTGCCAGGGTGGGAATCATTTCTGTGTTGAGCTCTAGCTCTCATACTGAAAACAGTTCGAGTTTTTCAATTTTATCTCCACCTTCCTGAGCCATTATTTCACCCTTGACCCCAGTTAAAAAGTAATTTTGCAAGTCTAAAGTCTGCCCACCTCTCTGCTACACCACATTACAAACGGTCCTCCCAATTCAAGAGTTATCCCTTTGCCGCTAAAGATGCATCACCTGAGAGATGCATTAATGGCACACGCCCTTTAGCATGGTAGTCTTTAGTCGCATTCCTCAACCAAGTGCCCTCCAGACGTTGTGAAGCGTTCCTGACCATTAGCCATTCTGTTTTGGAATGGAAGTCCAAAACATCTGGAAGGTACCAGGTTGGAAGAGGGTGCTCGAAGGTCTTCCAACTGGCAGATCAAGACTGCCAACCCAGTTGGACTGTACCACCATTTTAAGCCAGGAGTCCTGAGCTTCAGGACCATGGATCATGTCTGGCCCTCCTGCAGTCCCAATTCAGCCATCTGGGGCTTCCCCAGAGGGCTGTGCTGCCATCTCTCCGCCCCACTCCATTGTCCCTGACCGCAGATCTTCTGGTGGTTTCCTGGCTTTTGTGCAGCTATCTCCCCATTGTGAAAGATTAAAATCCCTCCTCCAAGGCTTAGTCACTGGACAGGGAGAGCTTTAAGCTAAAATAGACTGCCATTTTGGCCACACACCCTTTTGTCTTTCGCTCCGCCCAGCACTGTAATGCAGCCTCCCAAGAGCGTCTGCAATGGAATTCAGTCCTCAGAGGTTCAACACCCCCATTTTAAGCCATGTTTTAAAAGCAACCACTACCACCCGGCAAAAAAGTAGAGAGGCAAGCATTTATGGAAAAAATATAAAAGATGGGTTCCATGCAGTTGGGGCTCCAGAACATAATGGGGGCAAAGTCAATTTCTAAGGGACAAGTTTTGTCCCACTTGCTAGACTTCTGGAAGAAAACTGGGGAGCAGGCTACTTGTCGTCGTCGTCGTCCCCCATCTGGTTGTTGCCAGGCCAGGCGGTAGCCTACATGGCTCTTTAGAACAAACAGAGCCTCTTGTAAGCACAACCATGGAGCCGCAAAAGAACAAACCAAGTGTGGCTTCATCACTACCAAGAGCAGTTCAATAACACCAATGTGCTAAAGCAGCCTCTGCCAAGTATTTTTGTCACCAAGCTGTCTTGGGTTGGAAGCCATGCAGGACTGGCCTTAGGATGAACAGCGCCCCGGGCAAGGGGTACCTTTGGTCCTCCCAGTCACCTTTGCAGGGACACCCAGAAGGCTATTGGAGCCTGGTGCAGGTGTGATGTTCGCACCTCCTCCAGCCCAACTTGGTGCCCCCTTCATCCCGGCACCCCAGGTGACCACAGAGTTCGCCCAACCCTAAGGCCCGGCCTGAAGCCATGTTAGGAACAGGACACACACACACACCCCTCTCTTCGATTGAGCCCGTCCGAACCCCTCTGAAAATGGCACGCACCTAGACCACACAAGGTCTAGGTGCACACACAACACAGCAGACCCAACAACAGAACACCCAGCGGTTTTCCTTTGCTTTAAAGTGGCCAATGGGATGGCTCCAAATTCGATCATATCAGTGACATTGGGTGGGTGGGGGGCTGAGGTTGGGGGGCATGGAAGACCCGTTAGGATCACTCTGCACCAAGCTTAGGACACACTCCATGTGCTCACCATCACTATCATTACTCAGAGCTAGGGTTCAAGCTACAGAAGAAATCCCGCCGAGAAATTAGATCCACATCATTGCTCCAAGCGAGCAGATCTAGATCTTGAGAAATTACTAGGTAGAAACGTAAAGCAAGTGCAAAGGCTGTTCTTGTATGTCTATGAACAGTAATAGTAATATCCACTGCGGGGTGGGGGTGGGGTGGGGAGAAGAGGAAGATGAATGGCAAAACAATGCATGGGAAAGGGTTAAAAGTCTCTCGCACCACCATCACTCTGTTACAAAAATCAGCAATTCAGTGCCAAAATTCCTGCATAGTTTGCCCATCAGGGCAGGGTGGAGACTCTTGATAAGCGAAGCCTGGACAAGTGGTAGAGCTCCTTGAACATTGGAATGACAGATTAACAAAATCCACCAGCAGTCTCAATGGCAATTGTTTGCAGACGTTAAATGAAACCTAGCATTCTGATTTCATTGCCAACATAGGCTCATAACCCCAGCTCAGTTTCTGACTAAAGCACAGGCCTACCTGGAAGCTACACCCTCCAGAAGGACACTGTTGTTACCACCATGTTGCATATTTTTTTAAAAAAATTGAGCCTTGCCTTTGGCCCTCAAAGGGTCATACTCTGAGCCAAGTTTATCACAGCAGCAGCACCGCCATTTTAAGTATCTTCCCAGAGAGGGGGAGAGAAGGCAGGCAATGATAAGACAGACCTAAGGAGTTGAAAATGGACCGTTGAGAGAGAAGGTCGGAGAAGAGGTTGAATGATTACTACATGTGTAGTAAGCCCTGACTTGTAGGTAAGACATGGAAAAACTTTACTATTCAACACTGCTTCAGCAAACACGTTACCAAGGCCCAGGGAATACAGGCTCAAAAGCCAATTAAGTGCCATTTATATAACTTCTACAAGATCACACACCCTTTTACACTGTGTTGATGTAGGGCGAACTTCCTCTTCATACTTACTCACAGATATGGCATGTATGAAACCCAGTCTTTTGCTTCCCAGAATACACCAAAGAGGTTACGAGGGGCTCTTAAGCAATGCTTAAAGTGCAGCCAGGTAACTTCTCCATTTTCTGGCAATTCTAAAGCTACCCCACTTCTTTTGAATAGAAATAAACTGAGCTTGGCCTAATTTAAAATTAAATTATCCCACTTTTAGATCAAATGTTCCCACGCTGGTGCCCTCTAAATAGGTTGGACTACAACTCCCATCATGTTGGCTGGGAGTTGTAGTCCAACCTATCTGGAGGGCAACAGGTGCCTGAAGGATTAACTTGTCCTCATTAGGGCAGCTTGAGTTTATGTGCTCTCAGGGCGCGATCCTATGCACGTTTAGACAAAAATAAAACCTACACTCCCAGGATGCCCCACAGATGGCATGGCTGGCTAGGGAATGCTGGGAGTTGTAGGCCATCTTGCACCCTTAACGGCTCATAGAGCACCTGCTTTAGGAGACAAAGACTGCAGCTCCATCATCCGCCATGAGGCAGGGATTCAATTACATTCCTCGTGGCTGGGCGGGGTGGAAGAGGCGAAGAGAGTGTGTGTGGGCACCACCCTGACTTTTACTGCCCTACAATTGCAAGAGGGCAGGTTTATGATACATAAAGCTTTCGATCTAGAACGGGTCATTTCACATTCACACACACCATCCTTCCATGTTACAGGAATTATGTAAATTCACCTGTTACAAAGTCCCCCACCCACAGCACCCCAACAGATCTAGGCTTAAGGGCACACATGGGGCAGCCAGTGTCCCCACCCCCACCCCATTTCCCACTTTCTCCCATCATTTCCAGGAGAAAAGCGCTTCACCCAAGTCGGAACTCTTGGATTATCTTTCTACTTGTTTAAGTAAAAGATTTCACTTTCCAGTCCTAGGCAGGTACGTGCAAGAGATCCATTTCTTTGAAAAGGAGGGTCCAATTTCGCATCCGGACACTAGCCTAGGCATTCACACGTTCAGGTTCAGCCTCGATTACTGGCTGACAGGTACTCTTGCTGCTTTGGGGTAATCTTTCGGTCAACCGTGGCTTTCCCTGCAATTTTGTAGCCTGGGAGACCTGTTACTCCCTGTGGAGCGGGAGGATGCCATTTCACACAGCAGCACCCCCCGCCCTTCACTATTTCAGGCTCGCAAGACCCCTTAGGGCAAAGAGACACGCGGTCACTGGGCAGCGATGCTCCAGGGAACAAAGACTCCCCCCTCCCCACATGCATGCCTCGGGCAGGGCAGGGGTGGGGGCGAGGGCGAAAAGAGGGCGGGGCTGCCCTTATGGCTTTGTCCTCGCCCTTCAACCGAAACTCTTCCCCTCCCCTACTGCCGCCGCAAGGTGGAAGAGGCGAGGGGGGATTTCTGCCAGCTTAGCTCACCACCAAAACTGCAGGGCTGGGATCAGGGCCGCCTCTATTTCTGTAATATGGGCAAATAGGCCGTAGCCAGGGAGGGCCTAGGAGGGGCCTGTTCCCCAAAAAACCTTTCTCTGCGCCCCTAATTTTTTTAAACACACACACACACGCACGAGCAATTAAAAACAGTTGGCAATGTTGTCTTTAAAAGTCCTACAAACCAGACGAACTCTGCCCCTACTTTTCTAGCCCCCCCCCCCGAACTTTTAGATGGGCTACAGGCCTGCGGAGAAGGGCAAGCGAGTGCCAGGAGCCACGGCTTTAAAGCGCTTCCCAGGAAAGGTGGGGTGGGGGAGAACCATTTTGCAGCCCAGGCGTTGGGCGTTTTACTCCAAGGGCAAGAAAACAACCTCAGGGCTCGGATCGCTCCGTTCCGGACCTTTAAATCGGCAGCGGCCGGGGATGATTACGCCGTCCTGGCGAGCGCAAGCGATTGAAGCGCGCTCTGCGTATGGTCAGGGTCACGGTCTACATGATGGCTTGATTTGACCCAGAATTTAAGCCCTCGGAAAAGTAAAATCGGATTCTCCTCCATAACTTGACGCAGTGGAAACGGGATTCACTTTTCCACCCCCTCCTCTCCCACCCCAAAGCAGATCTCTGGGTCTTTGCGAGGTGTTGGCAAGCACATGAGCGCCAAGGCGGGAACGGGCATTTCCTTCTGGTCTCCTTATGCACTAAAGTCCCGCTGATCGCCAGGGGACGGGACCCAGGCGTCCGGGTGCCACTGCCAAAGACACCCCGCGGTTTTTCCAAGAAGCATAAAACACAGGTATCACAAGATCATGAGGCGCGTATGAGCGGGGTGGGGGAATGTACCCCGTGTACACCACAGAAATAGACCCAGGCACGCCGCTGCCCATCAGATCCCTTCTCTTACCTGCAAATTGGACCTACAGCAGCACAGGTTCGATTCCAGCAGCAAGCCGGGGCGTGAGTGACTGGGATGGATTAATACGCCTTTCCTGGTGGGGCGGGCTGCTATATACCCCTCTCGTCCCCTTCAGCCCTCCCCAGACCACACCCCTCCCATCCCTCGATGACGTCACTGGCAGGTGAAATTGGCGACCTGGGACAGGAAGCGGGAGGGGCGGAAAACCCCCGAAGGCAGGCGAAAGACCCGCTGGCCTCGGCCCGGGCAGGGGTGGGGAGAATAGACCCTGCGCGCATTTTGGGGGAGGGGAGGGGATCATGGCCAGGTGCTCACTTTCCTATGCACATTCACTTGGGGAGTAGTTGTAAGACCCATGCAACTCAAGCGGGGCTTACTTGGAGGGAGCAAGTGGATTTCCAGCGGTGTGGTGTCCGTCGTCAGTGCAGCGCATTTCTATCCTATGGTCCTTTACATTTATTTATCTATTGTTACATTGGCATCCCCCCCCCTTCCTTCTTAGGAGGCCAAAGCAGCGTAGAAGGATGCCCCTCCTCTTCCTCCTCTCCCTTCTATCCGCACAACAACCCTGCGAGGTGGGTTATCTGAGAGTCAATGGGTGAGTTCGGACGACACGCTAATCAACTGTGTGTGTCTGTAGTAGGAACACAATGGGAAACAACCGTTGATTAACGTGTCGTCCGAACTCAGCCAGTGACTGGCCCAAAGTCACCCAGTGAGCTACGCCATATGCGCATTCCAATGGTCATTCGCAAAGTCAGCGTGTTCCTTTGGCCGTCTGGACAGAGCCAGTTGACACCAATCTTTTTAAAATACTGTTATTCGTTCGAGGTGGCATTGAAGTCTTCTTATTTATTTATTTATTACATTTCTATACCGCCCAATAGCCGGAGCTCTCTGAGCGGTTCACAAAAATTAAAACCATTCAAAATATAAAACAACAGTATAAAACCATAATATAAAATACAATGTAAAAGCTCAACCAGATAAAAACAGCAGCAATGCAAAATTACAAATTTAAAACCATGTTATTTAAAATTTATAGATTGTTAAAATGTTGGGAGAATAAAAAGGTCTTCACCTGGCGTCTAAAAGCATATAATGTAGGTGCCAAGCGAACCTCCTTAATTCTTGAAAATCACTCTCCCCCGTACCAAACCCGACTTTTTGCTCAGTTATGAGAGAGGGGCGCTCTGGTCGTGCTAAGAGGCACCCTTGCCTTTGCATCAGATGGTCCAGATCTGAGCCCTGGTGAACGCTGCCTTCTGCACGTGCCTAGATGCAATGTTGCCCTCTGAGTGGGGAGGTTCTGTGTAACCATGGTGGCTAAAAGCTGGTCATCTTCCTTGATTCCCCTTCTTAAAGGCATCCTGGCAGGTGGGCACATCCGCAACTTGTGGCAGCAAATTCCGAAAATCAGTTTGCAGTCCGTCAACATACGCACTCGGGAGTAAGTCCCACGGTGTTCGGTGAGGTTTACTCTCGGTTTAATGGTGCTTAGGAACCGCAGCTTTACATTCCACATTCTCTACTACTCCCAGGAACGAAGGGTTAAAGTGGGGCCCATTGGAGTATCGCATTCTTGTGTTTCTAAGGCAAACAAGGAAATTGAGTCGAAAGGATGGGGGCTGGGAGCTAACTACCACTCCTGGATTCTCTCTGGAGGATCAGAGGCCCCTTCACCCCCACCCCCACCCCCACCCCCACCCCAGGGGTATCCGCAGTTTAAAACACACACATGAAGATCAAAGCGCTTTTGTCCATGTGCAGAGTTTCTTTCCCTACGGAGTAGCAAGAACGCCCCTTGGTCTGAGAGTTGAGTTAAAGGCTTCTTCTTCTGGGGGCAGAAGCTGTATCTCAAGTACGTTTGAACTCCACCAGCTTTTTTGTTTTGTTTGGAAAATAAACAATAAAGCAGAAACAAGATAAATTTAGCCGCGCGCTCTTGATTAGGTTTGAAACAAGGAAGCCGGGGAGGGGGGGGGCGGTTGTATAAGCCCCCTGGTGCGTGTAAATGGTCCACCTCCCTGGGCATGACAATGAACCATTGAAATGGCCCCAGGGTGGAGATCCGGCCCTTTCATACCTCCTGCGGTTAGGGGGGAGGGAGAGAGAGGGGGTGGGGGAAGGTAAGGGAGGAGGCAGGAGAAAAGGAAAAGGGAGTTGGGAGGGGAGGGACTGAGAGAGCCCCCCCCTTTTTTGAAAATGGATTTGTGCCTTTAAGGACTGCCCGTGAGGCTGGAAAACGCCAGGTGGACCTTTCCTCTGGGGTCCGCATTTGGATAATATCTTCATTAGGACCAAGTGGTTAGAAAATAGCAAAGAAACTCTCCAGTTTCCTAGATCCCTTCAGCAGCCTGATGGAGAGCTCGGGAGAACTCAAAACAGAACTCGTTATTTTTGTAATGTTTTGCTTGGCCCCTAATACAGGTATTGTTGAACTCTGGATTTTGGAGGGATTTTTGTTTCCTTATAGGCCAACATGGCTACCTTTGCTTTTTCTGTTTCCCCCAAGTGTCTAGGGAAATGTTGAATCTCTTGAGTTTCTGCTTTGCATGCAGAGGACTCAGAACCTCTGTCCCAAATAATAATAATAATAATAATAATAATAATAATAATAATAATAATAATGCAAATCCTAGTTGGGTCTAGTCTGCAGTTTGAGTTCAAGAGATCTTTTCATTGTTATTTTCATACTACATCATCTTTGTAATTTCATTTCATTTATTACATTTTTATACCTCCCCATAGCCAAAAATTAAAAACCTTTAAAACATATTATACAAAGTACAAAAAGAAAGGCAGTTAGATAAAACCACAGAAACAGATAACACACACACACACACACACACACACACACACACAATGTACCTAAAAACAATTTGTTAAATCATCAGCCAACATGGCTACCTTTGTTTTTTCTGTTTCCCGCAGTGTCTAGGTAAATGTTCAGTTTTTTGAATTTCTGATTTGCATGCAGAGGACTCAGAACTTTTGTCCCAAAATAAATAAATAAATTGATGCAAATCCTAGTGGGGTCCAGTCTGCAGTTTGAGTTCAAGAGATCTTTTCATCGGCCTCATTCAGAAGACACCTTAAACCACAGCTTTAACCACAGTGAACCTTATTCACCATGGTAAAAGCCATGGTTTATGGTGTCTTCTGAACATGGCCCGGCTTTCTGGCTTAACCACCGTGGTTAGAGCTGTGGTTTAAGGTGTCTTCTGAACGGAGCCAATGTCTGTCATTTGCATACTACATAATCTTCGTAATTTCATTTCATTTATTACATTTTTATACCTCCCCATAGCCAAAAATTAAAAACCTTTAAAACATATTATACAAAGTACAAAAAGAAAGGCGTTTCAATCAAACCATATAAACAGGTAACACACACGGAGACAGCATATATCTAAAAACAATTTGTAAAACCATCAGCCAAAGACAATCCAAGACCTAACCTAAAATTCACTGTATGCTGCAAAAATGCCTGAGAGAAGAGACATTCTTCTCTGAAAAGATAAATAATGCTACTTTAAACCCATTGCATGGAGCATTTAAAAAACTATTCCTTTTGAGGAAGCACTGTTTAAATTTCCCTCAAGGTCTAATAATTTGTAGTATGTATGAAACGAATTACAGACATCTTGATTGGAAATATTAATGGAGTCTTTGGGGCTAATTCTGTAAGTCCTCTTGCTAGCTTACTGGTGCAAACAGAGCAAGGGAAGAATTGCTATATCAATTAGTGGTGTAGCATAGCAGTATGTAATAAAGGAACCTCACCAATATCAGATTTATTTTATTTTATTTATTTATTACATTTATATACCGCCCCATAGCCAAAGCTCTCAGGGTGGTTTACAAAAGTTAAAAACAGTGAATATTAAAAAGTATACAAATTTAAAACCATCAAAAAACATAAAAACAACAGTATAAAAACAATGGTATCCATTTAAAAACAACAGTTCTGGGGTCCGTTAAAAAACAAACTTAGCATTATTAAATGCTGTTAAATGCCTGGGAGAAGAGAAAAGTCTTGACCTGGCGCCGAAAAGATAACAATGTTGGCGCCAGGAGAGCCTCAACGGGGAGATATTCCAGAATTGGGGGGCCACTACTGAAAAGGCCCTCTCCCTTGTTGCCAAAAAAAGGACAGTATACAAAAGCATTATGCAGAATCGAAAGGAGTAAAGTGGACTGGAGGGGACAGATCTATACACCTATCTGTTTGTCTGTAGACTAAAGCAGATTTGGTGCAACCCTATGTGCTTGATATATTTCATAAGATGTTAATGGGTTGCATCATCACCTTGTTGTTGTTGTTCCTCTCCTCCTTTGCTTTCCCTCTAGAACTTCCTACCTGAATGTGTATGTAGTTCTGGAGCTTTACAGACGAAACGTAATATAAGCAAAGGACTGGTCTCTGCCCCAATGAGCTTACATTATCTATCTATTGACACACAGGGAAGAGAGAATGTGTGTGAAACAGAGACAACAGAGGGAGGAGAGGAATGAAGGCTCCACAATTCAAGAAGGACGCAGACAAGCTGGAGCGTGTTCAGAGGAGGGCAACCAGGATGATCAGGGGTCTGGAAACAGCCCTATGAAGAGAGACTGAAAGAACTGGGCATGTTTAGCCTGGAGAAGAGAAGATTGAAGGGAGACATGATAGCACTCTTCAAATACTTAAAAGGTTGTCCCACAGAGGAGGGCCAGGATCTCTTCTCGATCCTCCCAGAGTGCAGGACACGGAATAACGGGCTCAAGTTAAAGGAAGCCAGATTCCGGCTGGACATCAGGAAAAACTTCCTGACTGTTAGAGCAGTGCGACGGTGGAATCAGTTACCTAGGGAGGTTGTGGGCTCTCCCACACTAGAGGCATTCAAGAGGCAGCTGGACAAGCATCTGTCAGGGATGCTTTAGGGTGGATTCTTGCATTGAGCAGGGGGTTGGACTAGATGGCCTTGTAGGCCCCTTCCAACTCTGCTATTCTATGATTCTATGAAGGAGTCAAGCCTAAGAAGGGGTGAATGGGTTGGATCCAGACTCCATACTTAGAATAGACCCACTGAAATCAACAGGAATTAGGTTAGTTCTGATTTCAATGCATTTGCTTCAAATCTAACTGCATCTGGAATCAAACCAATGTGAGCAAGTGCAGTTATACAGGCTTACACCAGGGATGTAAAAATTGTGGCCCATGTGTGTCTTGCCAAGGTGGTGGCATTTCCTATCGGATCTCTGATGTCTTATCAGAGATAGGAGATAAGCAAAGGAGTTTCTTGCACTAGCAAAAGAATTCCTGCCCTTATCTTGGATCTCTAATGAGAGATCCAAGATAAGCAATCATCACATGGAGGGGTCACTTCAGTGACCCTGAAGCAGGTGTGTGTGTGTGTGGCCCCACCCCATTATGTGTATATGTACACATGTGGATCCTGGACAGCTCCCCCCACCCAGCAAGACCAAATTTGACAATACCAGGCCAAAAAAAGTTTTGCAGTCCCCTGGCTTACACCCTAACCCAATATTTGATTACTCTGAACTAAACCCTTCTGAAGTCAATGGGACTTACTTCCAACTCAGAGCAGCCTAAAAGCTCCATCACACCAGAGGTTAACATGCTCCCTACCTTCGCTTCTCCGCTCATGTTTTCGTTCCTCAGTTATGTCCTCCTTTCAAGAAGAGGAAGTACCCAATGAGCACGAGGCCCATTGAGTCTGCTGTTCTAATGGCGCTGCTTCTCCTGCACACAGCAGGATTGAGCAGCGATTCCGAGTTTAAAAAAACATTGGACTTAATGAGGTGTTTGTTTTGTCACACTAGGAAGGCCAGAAGGGGCGGAAGGAACGCGGGAAGCAGACGACGTCATGTGAGGGACCTGAGCAAACTCTGTGAGTGTCCAGTAAGGAGGGTGCAGTAAAACACTCGTGGGATAGAGCTTCGACTCAATCCTGTGCACTTTTACCAGGGAGTAAAGCCCATTGAACCCAATGAGGTTTACATCTGAGTAAACAGGATCAGGCTGTGTTGCTTGAGTAAGAAGCACTAAGCGCCACAGACAGCTAGCATCTGGATTACTCACCTTCATTTTCAACACAACAACTTGATTGCGTAAATGTTGTTGTTGTTGTTATTATTATTCGTGTTCCTAAGTGGCTGAGGTGGGGTGGGGTGGGGGGACAGCCTCGTTTGCTTTGCAGTGAAGCCCTTTTCAAATCATGGAGAGAAATGTTATTAGTTGCTAACAAGTTTGATCAGTTACAAAATGTTGCAATGTATTCTTTCACACCTTCTCAGCTTCTAATCATTGTTCCAGCCAACTTGCAATAAGAGGTCTCTTCTCAAATCTGGATGCTCACAGGTCCTTGTTGGGCCTTTTGAAAAATATGTATATTATTTTAGTTTACAGAGTTGTTCATTTTTGTGCTCTTACGGTGCCTCCATCCCCAAGTATGTAGAAACAACTCCCCTATTTTTAGATGGCCCAATTCCATTTCAGAAATGATAGACACCCAGACACCCATGTTCACTATTAGAGGGAAGTTTGATGACATGAAACAGCTCTCTTAGTTCAGCACTTTCCACTGCAAGAACCAGGGCCATCCCAAGACGTCTTGCTGCCTGCGGCAAAGAACAAGATGGGACCCTGTCCCGTTCCATGTACAAAAAAACCAACTGGACTGGCAGATTAATCTCTCTTCACCACTGATGATGGGACAGTGTCTTTCACTGCACCTTAAGGCAGCAGATTAACGTCCGAGGTGTAGAGAAGGTCAAGTCGTACAAAGCTCTCTCTTCCAACACCTTGCTGCTGCCTCCTAGCTTTGGCCACCTGAGGTGACTGCTTCATTCTACCTTATAGTAGAGACGGTTCTGTCTGAAAAAAGTGCAGTGCAACAGTGCAAGATCAGTAAAGATGCTCTGGATCTTGTATAAAAAATACTGGCTATGAGTTTCAGAAGCAGAAAGAAAGAAAGAAAAGTTATGACTGTAGTAGCTACTCACCTCCTTACACAGTATCTTAACACCATCTTCTCCCTCCTTCTCCACGTTCCGAAATGAGCTTTTAGATTCCACACCACATATCTCCAAATAGTTTCACAAATGACCCATGGGATTGTTCTAAGTTTTAATGCAGAGAAGATCCTTTCATAGACGTCTCTGTTTCTCCCGTCTGAATGTATCACAACTGGGGTTTTTTGTGGGGGGGCGGGCGTTGTGAGCAATTTGAAGACTTGCTTTTACGACCTCTGGTTTTATAGAGGGTTTTTATTGCTCTTTTTATTGTTTTAGTATGCAATAAAAAAAATGCTTCGAAGGCCTGGGCTGATTGATAGATAAACAAAGTGACATAGGGCTGAGATTAATTGGGTTTACCACATTTTGCTGTTTTCGAAGAAATCAATGCAAAACTGGTGTGCGATATTTAATAAGCATTTTGTTCAGGAGAGCTGAGTTCTCCTTTTGTGGGTTTCACACATATCACAAATTTTCTATCACTGGGTCTGGCAGGAAATGTGAGGAACCAGGAAGAGGTGAGGGGTAATCATAGTTGCTTCCAGAAAGTTTCATGTGATGAGAATAAAGAAATTGAGGGGGGGGGGCTTTTTGTTTGGTTTTGTTTTGCTATATTGCCAAGTTAACAGTAGATCTATTGGTTAGGTTGGAATAGAATAGACTGTATCACCTGAGAAAGCAGAGGGACGGTCGGAGGAATGAAGAACAACTTTTAAATGATCTCGTAGGTTCAACATTCACTGCAAAAAGAAAGCTTGTCCAGCAGGCAAAAGGGCGTGTGCTAGCTTCGTCTTTTTGTTTTTTACTTGAAGGGATTTAAGAAATAAATAAGTGTAGAAGGTTTTTAAAAGTATGCCTCCCACCCCGCAGGGCGAAGTGGTACAATCCGTTCCCCTACCTCACCAGCATCCCTTTGGCCCGGTTCGCACGATCACAGGGTGGTTCACAAGCCACAGTGGGCTGCTGTGATTGTGTTAAACAGGTCTGTGGAGCCAGGGCCGGTGCCAGACTATTTTGCACCCTAAGCAAGGTGAGCTACTTGCACCCCCCCAAACAAAAACTGCCAACTTCGATTCAGCTGTTCAGGAAGAGTTTCTGAACTATTATATTTTCTTTTTATTATGTTTTTTTCTTAAAACAGCTAATTTGTATAAAACTGTGACCCTTAAAGGGCAGTACTGTGCCCCTCTGAGGTCTGTGCCCTAGGCGGCTGCCTAGTTGGCCTAATGGTAGTGCCGGCCCTGCGTGGAGCTGTCTTCATGGCGCAGGGTTAGCACTGCCTCCCTTTGAATCCCACCGTTTCCTCCCCCCTGTGTGTGTGTGTGTGTGTTGGGTAATCCTGATGCCAAGGAGGGAGTGTGGGGTTTGGGGGCATCCATCTGGTTACCCCTGCCCTCTTCCAGGTGGAAGTTGAGCAATTGCCGGTCGCCTTCCACCGGCACTGCCCTCGGATTGGCCCTCGATTGGCCCCGGAGTGATGTCAGCTGGCGGAAGAGCTGTACTGACATCGCTCCGATTGAAAACATTGGGGTAAATCCCCAACGTTTTCAATCCATAGCTTCGCAGGAAAGCCCACAGTGGCTGTGAAGCTGCACCTGCGTCATCTAAGTGACGGAGTTCGGATCCAGAGCCACGGAGGGGGTTGACCTCGCATATACACAGCCCTCAGGTCTCAATTCTTCTGAACGTGGGGAGCAGGCACAAGATTTCTGCACTGGGGCTGGGTGGGAGGAGCTCTTCATGGTGGAACACACGTCTTGTATGTAGAAGACCCCAGGTTCAAATGCTTGCTATTTCTAGGCAAAGCCATTGCAGGTAGGGTTGCTGAGGGAGGCCTGGAGGTTCACAGCTAGCCAGAGCAGACAGCACTGGACAGCCCCCCCCCATCATTTTGCGTCAATGGGCACACTGGGGATTTTAACAGTGTCATGGGTGCTCTCACAAAATAGCTGCCATGGGGGTGGGGCTTGCTCATTCTGCTGCCTTTGGGCAGCATTTCACAAACGGTTGAGGCTCAGAGAAAAGTGACATGGCGAAGAAACTATGTACAAGGCGAGTGGGTGTGGGTGTCTCAACCCCAAAGCCAAATTACAAATTTGCTCCCACAAAGCAAAACAAAATGCCCATTTCACAGAACACACTTTGCAAATCATATACTGCATACAGAAAACTCAGGCAGAATCTACACTACTGCTTTAAAACAGTTTATAACAGTATTGACCACTGTTGGGGCTCAGGACACACTCCCTATACAGTTTTCCAACTGTTTTCCAACTGTCATATCATGCTTGGTGTAGATCTGGCCTCTGGAAAACACATAACCATGCACACCAACCAACCAACCAACCAGCTAACACATGGATATTGTTGTTTTTATGCTTTTGATGGTTTACATTTTTTGAATATTTGTTTTTAATATTTGCTGTGTTTAACTTTTGTAAACCACCCAGAGAGCTTCAGCTATGGGGCGGTATATAAATGTAATAAATCTATTAGGCAAACATTCCCTTGCTCCTCACCACCTCTTCAACCCCCCTGGGATATTCCCTACCCATCACCCCCAACCCACAGATTATCCTTCAATTTATGGGCAGCTTCAGAACAAAGCGCTGGGATGCCAGCGGCCCTCGCCGTTTTTATTTCCTAAGAATTCTTGGAAATAAACATGGTGCAGGAGGCCAACACTTTGCTTTGCAACATTCTATCTTCCCAGTTATTTTTTTAAAAAATATTTGTTTAATTTATGAATAAAAACCAGGAGGAGCAGGGAAGAGAGGTGTCCATGGGTGATCGTGGCTGTCCATGCCAGGAACCCCAGATCTAAAAGGGCAACTGAGGCTAGCTAACAGCTAAATGAAACCGCTGGGAGAGGTCACCCGGCGTTTCAGCTGCGTTGTCACCACTACGCAGGTGGCAGACACACAGCTGTACCTCTACTTTCCACCTACTAATCCTAGGGAGGCTGTGGAGCTTCTGAATAGGTGCAGTTTGGGGAATAAATGAGGGCGAACAAGCGGAAGTAGGGTTGTCATACATCCCGGGAAACTGGGAATGTCCCAATTTCCAGGAGATTCTGAAATGTCCCGACTTGGCTGGGCAAAAATCCCAGATTCCTGGTCCAGCTGGCTGGAGAAATTCTGACCTCCAAAATGGTGCCTTGAGCCTGCTCAGCGAAGAGGCAGCAGCAAAGAAAAAGATGCATCAATCTGGTGCCTTTTCCAGAGCATCACCGCTCCTCCACAGGCTCATCTGAGTCACTCACTGAGACTCACCTTATTGTGCCTGTGGCTGCGTAGAAGAGGAACAACAGCGGGGAAAGGCGCACGTGCTCTCCTCAAGCTACCCGAGTCCCATGCAATGCAAAGGCCTTTGATGAGCTTGGCTGGCTGTGGTCAGCCCTTTAGGATAAGCGCGGGGTGGAGCTGCTGGGTTATTTGTGGGGGAAGAAAGAGTTTTGTGGGGGACAGGAGGGAGCGAGCGAGTGGGGGTCGAGGGGGTGAAGGAGAGGAAAGGAGAGAGGGGAGAAAGGAAAGGAAAGTCACTCCCCCAAAAAATTGCCCTTCAAAAATCCACCTCCTTGGATGTGGGTTGCAAGCCTCAAATCTGATACTTGGAAGCAAGTTGCAATGAATTTAAGATGCCTGGTTTTACAGTAGTTGATGTTTTAATTGAAAAATTGGACTTTGCAAAAATTGGGCCTTTACATATTGCTCAGTTTTTAAAAAAAATCCTAACCCTCCCCCCCCAAAAAAAATTGTCCCAGTTTTGTGGATTCAGAATATGGCAACCCTAAGTGGAAGCTCAATCCAGACATGTGTCGGGTAATCAACTGTACTTATGCGTGCTCTAATTACAGACCGTACAGTGATAGCAGAGTATACAGCGGCTCTTAACTATGAACACAGCAAAGACCAAAAAAATATAAGGCAGAAATTTTTGTTTGTGGTGTACAAAAATAAATACTTTACTGACAGAAATCATTTAGTTATGGCAAAACAATGTACAATTCAATACTCACACATGGTCACAGAAATACAGCTTACATCAGGGTTCACAGCAATGAGAGTGATGATTTAATGAGATTAACAATGGTTCAAACGCTCTCCTTATATACATTTCTCTGTACAAATGATGCAACCACTAATTGGCAATCATAGGAAAATTAACACTATGTCATAGTCCAATTATTCAATCAAGCCCATCTGCAAAGTTGACCTTTAAGTGATTGTCTTTTGCTGACTCTTCACTTCTTCCAGGATTTGCAGAATAGTCCAGAAATATGGAAAAGGAAAAAAACAGATTCCAGTCCAGGACTCAACAACAAGATGGAGGTACTTGGGGCACCTCCAAGGGAAAGGGAAATCTGCTGATCTGGATAGAGGGTTTCATATTCAGACGAAGTTGCACTCTCCCTGCAAAGGTAACTGAAGAGGGTTCATTGCTTGCCCGTCCTTCTGGACTCATCTCTGTCTGTGAGAGCACAGGGCGTGGCTGTCGCCAGGCATGCCTTTTATCAACTTTCATTGGCATGTCAGGTTCAACCCATTATTATTATTATTGATTTTTTAATGTGAAATTTCAACAAAACAAAAAAGAGGAAGGGGGGGAAATGCAACATTATCTAGAGAAAGTGGACCTGCCCTCAGTCTTGCAAGCCCTAGTGACATCCAGACTGGACTACTGTAGTGTGCTCTATGTGGGGCTGCCTTTGAAGATGACTTAGAGACTTCTGTAGGTACAGAATGTAGCTGCTTGAACCCTCGCTGCAACTAGATTGGGGTGAGCAACATGCACCTCATGGGCCATATGTGGCCCTCTCTGCGGCTCCTGCCCCCCCACCCCCAATTCATTAAAAATGGTGTCCATAGCTGCTATGGAACACCAAAAGGATCAAAATTAGCTCTCTGGAGCAGCCCCCAGCACTCCGTTTCAGTCTGGGGATTCTCAGAGGAAACTGAGGGGATTCTCAGAGTGAAACCCATGGGCCCTCTGGCTTGTGCTGAAAATCCTTTCAGTAAGACCCAGATGGTGGGGTGGGCAACCTAACACGCTAGCCCTGCAGCCACTTCTTCCAGCCCCGTGGTTCTCTAGAGGGCTGACATGGCAGTGGTAACGGTAAGGCGAAGAGGGAGTCTGCAATGAGAGAATGGAGGGGGCTGCAGAATGTGGTAATGGGGAATTGGTGTGCGAGGCTGTGGCAGGTAGAAGGGGTGAGATGTGGTGGCCACATCAGTGTGCGTGTTCTTTCATGCCTTAGGAGGGGAGAGAGCTTGCGCCAGGGCTGAATACCATCTTCCTGGTCATGTGGTGTAGTGGCTAGAGTGCTGGACTGGGAGTCGGGAGATCCGAGTTCTAGACCCACTCAGCCATAGCAGCTCACTGGGTGACTTTGGCCAGTCACAGACCCTCAGCCTCAAGGGGTTGTTGTTGCGAGGATAAAAAGGAGAGGAGGAGGAGGATTATGTACCTTGGGTTCCTTGTAGGAATAAAATAGTTAAGAGCAGAGACACCACACTGACAACAAAGGTCCGCATAGTTAAAGCAATGGTATTCCCCGTAGTAACCTATGGCTGCGAGAGCTGGACCATAAGGAAGGCTGAGCAAAGGAAGATAGATGCTTTTGAACTGTGGTGTTGGAGGGAAATTCTGAGAGTGCCTTGGACTGCAAGAAGATCAAACCAGTCCATACTCCAGGAAATAAAGCCAGACTGCTCGAGGGAATGGTATTAAAGGCAAAACTGAAGTACTTTGGCCACATAATGAGAAGACAGGATACCCTGGAGAAGAGGCTGATGCTAGGGAAAGTGGAAGGCAAAAGGAAGAGGGGCTGACCAAGGGCAAGATGGATGGATGATATTCTGGAGGTGACAGACTTGACCTTAGGGGAGCTAGGGGTGGCAACGGCCGACAGGAAGCTCTGGCGTGGGCTGGTCCATGATGTCACGAAGTCGGAAATGACTGAACGAATAAACAACATAAATACAATAAATAAATAAATAATTCACCACAACTGGTGTCCTTCCTCTTAGGCTGGAGGTAGTATATAGTCACCATATAGTAGCCATTGATACTAGCCTTCTCTTCCATGAATTTATTGAATTCCCTTTTGAAACCTTCCAAATTGTTGGCCATCACTACATCTTGAGGTAGCGCGTTCCACAGTTTAACTATGTGTGAAGAAGTACTTCCTCTTATCTGTCCTGAGTCTCCCACTAGTATTATGAGGGAGAAAAATGTCTTCCTCTCCATCCCATGCATAATTTTGTATGCCTCTCCCCTTACTCACCCTTTTTGTAAGCTAAACTGTCCCAGACGTTGTCACCTTTCCTCATGCGGGAGATGCTCCAGCCCCTTGATCATTCCAGTTGCCCGTTTCTGCACTTTTTCCAACTCTACAATATTCTTTTTAGGTGACCAAAGCTATACCGTATTTCTTCGATTGTAAGACGCCATCGATTGTAAGATGCACACTAATTTCAGTACCACCAACAAAAAAAACCCTAAGACACACCTGCGATTCTAAGACGCACCCCATTTTTAGAGACGTTTATATGGGGAAAAAAGTGTGTCTTAGAATCGAAGAAGTAGGGTATGTGCCCAGAATTGTACATGGCGTTCCAAGTGTGGTCACACAGTAGATTTGTATAAGGATGGTGGTGGGACCAACACTGAGGCCTTCTTCTGAGACGTTAAAACCCCGGTAGGTTTGTATTTGAAAGAATAGCCTGCTCCCAAATCATGTAAGTCATAACCGGCATTTTCAGTTGAGGCTGGAAACAGACCTGAAGCCAGTGAAGCTGTTGTAACAAGGGAGTTACGTGCTCCCTGTAACTGGCCCCAGTCAATAGTCTGGCTGCAGCATTCTGGACCAGCGGAAGTTTCCAAGCGCTTTTCAAAGGCAGCTGAACGCAGAGCATGTTAGCAGTAGTCCAAACAGGATGTAGCTAAGGCATGTGTCACCTTGGCCAGATTTGTATCTATTTGTATTTACATGAAACACATTGACTTGGTCTGGATGTATCAACAGAGCCTTGGCGTCATGCACTCCCAGCCCCCCATCAAGCATGAGAAGAGATTTAAAGCTTCCATTCTTGGTTCAGAACAAGCTGCAGTTTGTTGTTGAGTTGTTTCACATGTAACGACAACCCAGAGTACAGGTTGAGTACCGGTTGTTGTTGAATCATGGGTTGTTGTTGAATCATGGGTTGCCTTTGAATCGTGGGTTGTCGTTTCATGTGAACTCTGCACTATGGTTTAACTATGGGCTATTAACCATGAACAATCCAGGAAGAGAACCCATGCTTTGTTGCTGGGTTGTTAACCATAGTGCAGAGTTCACACATAAAGACAACCCACGATTCAACAACAACCCATATTCAACCTGTACTCTGGGTTGTCATTATATGCAAACCAGGCCATTAAGTCTGATCTTAGCACACTGTGGTTTGTTCAAGCCAGTTTGTTAACAAGTCCAGGATCTGATATTAAATCTGGGATATCAAATCCAAGATTAGGGAGTGTGCTAACCCAAGTTTTGTGCCTGTGAGAGTTTGCTGTTACGTCTCAGCTGGGCCAATATCATTAACTGAGTTCATTGTCAGCCAGAAAGATCTATAGCATTAAAGATGTGGTATGTTTTCTCTTTCCTATTGAAATAGTGGATGTTTCCCAAAACTGATCACAAGGCTGGCATTGTTTTTATTCCCCCTTCCTTTAAAAACAGTTGTTTATGGCCCAGCGCTCTAAAGCAAGGCGCTGAGTGAAGAGGCTGCAGCCACCACCATCACCACCTTCATTCCCCCAGAATGCCTCTGGGCCTCAATGTAGTGACTCTCAGCCCAACCTACCTCACAGGGTTGTTGTTGTGAGGATAAAATGGAGAGGCGGCGGCTTATGTACGCTGCCTTCAGTTCCTTGGAGGAAAAAAGGTGGGATATAAATGCAATAAATAAATAAACAAACAAAAAACTAGACATATCTTAGTTTAAAGCTCTTGCTGCCAGTTACGAAGCCCAAGGAGAGGCATTTCTATCATTTAGGATTGAAAAAGCATAGAAAAGCTGGAAAACCAGCCAGTAGCCATTTGGGGAACTTCCAGAGGGCTGAACTGAAGCCCCAAGAGGGCTGCCTGTGAACGGGAAGGTTGAGGTTCTCCATCCCTCAGAGAATGCAGAGGCCACCAGTGAGGGAGGAAGCAGCAGCCGGACACCTCTCCACCGTGCCTGGGTCCAGCTCCAGCTGAGAGCCCCCTCCCTCCTGCTACCAACTGTCTCTGCAGAGGCCACCAGTGAGGGAGGAAGCAGCAGCCAGGCACCTCTCCACTGTGCCTGGGTCCAGCTCCAGCTGAGAGCCCCCTCCCTCCTGCTGTCAACTGTAACTGCTGAACTTTACAACTAAGATTGTAGTGCCTGAATTTGCTTTCCTTTTCCCCCTCCTCCTCCTCCTCCCTCCCAATCCCCTTTCCTTTTGTGTCATGTCTTTTAGATTGTAAGCCTGTGGGCAGGGACTGTCAAGAAATACTTTTGTAAGCCGCCGTGAGAGCCTTTTTTGGCTGAATGGCGGCATAAAAATCCTTAAATAAATAAATAAATAAAAATCCCTGTTCTCCACTGTCCTGAGGACTTTAGAGGAAGAGAAGGGTGAAAACAAAATAAGTAAACAGAGGCCAGCTCAAACGGTGTTATCCAGACACTAAGTGGTTAATTTTACGTCCTGGAGCTGATCTGCTTGACACCGAAAGGGTGTTGCACTTCATGAAATAAAGCTGTGCTGTGTTTGACCTGCGTTTATAGCCCTCCGTTTTAATAGATGGATGCCTGCCAAGGAGATGTTTGTATTTGATTGGTCCTTATGGGTGACAATAGAGAGATAACATTTTGAACTTGGTGGTACTCTGTTGCTACTCTCAAAACACACACAACGTCATGGGGCAAGCCAGTGGAGGCTGGTAGCTCCGAGGTCAATGGGGCAGTGAATCCGCTCTGGGTTTCAGCCAAGATTCTAAAAGAGTTATTCAAGGCATAGAATGAAAACAGAAACAAAAACCCACAACTGGGCAAAGCTGTGTGGTGAAAAGCTTTCTGATGAAAATTTAGGAGCATCTGATGAAGTGAACTGGAATCCACGGAGCGTCTGATGAAGTGAACTGGAATCCACGGAGCGTCTGATGAAGTGAACTGGAATCCACCTTTCCCCAACTTGGTGGCCCCCACATATTTTGAGCTACAACTCCTATCAGACTCAGCCAGTGTGTCCAGTGGTCAGAGATGATGGGTTTTGTAATCCAAACCATCTGGAGGGTAATAGGTTTGTAAAGGCTGGCTTATGCCATAATAAATGTGTTCATTTTTAAGGGGCCAAAGATTCTTTTTTTTATTCTGATTTTAGTGGATGCCTATTGGCTAGCGCCCATGCCATTATCACCCCACCCCCAAAATCCCTAGAGCAATTCTAAAACAACAACTTCTTTTTCTTATTGATAGAAGGCAGTATCCAATGGTAGTCCTACGCTGACTAGGCCCATTCACTTCAATGGGTCTACTCTGTGTAGGAGTACCATTGGCTACGGCCCAGAGTTTCCAACTTTTGAACCAGCCCTTTTAAACTTGGCCTATAGTAGTACACAATCGAAGAACATAAGAAGCAGCCTTATACTGAGTCAGACCATGAGCCCATCTTGTTCAGTATTATCGAGCAGCTCTTCAGGGTTTCAGGCAGGATACTTTCCGAACACTATCTGGAGAAGCCAGGCATTGAACCTGAGATCCTCTGCATGCCAAGCAAGTGCTCTGCCATTGAGCTGCAATCTCTCCTCAACAGTTGCTCGACCTTTGGCAATGAATGTTTTATCAACGGGTTCATCTCCTTACCATGAAACGCCTGCTGGTTTCTGCATATGAAAGCATCTATTAACGATTCAACAGCAAGGCCAGCCAGTCTTTTTCTTGGTCAGTTTTGCCATTCTTGTTTCTAATATTTTAGTGAGGTGGAAATGAGAGAGATTGAGAGAGAGAGGGAAGGAAGGAAAGAAAGAAAGAAAGAAAAGAAAAAGAAAGAAAGAAGGACAACATGGAACATTTCCTGCTCTACTAAGCTAATTACTTTGTAGTCTGAGTTGATGTGTTCTCCGGAATAAAAGAACTATTAGTTCATACCTGACCATGTTTGTTTGCTTTGCTCTTAAGCATGAGAGCCAGACCGTCTCTCCCAGCTGTCTTTTATCTGCTAGAAACCCCCCCCCCCTTCCTCTTTTCAGTTTTCTGCCACCACTGTAAGTCAGAGCCCAACGTCTCGGGAATGAAAACAGGGGCATATTTGCATACCAAGAATCACTGACAAGCCACCTCCCACCCCCCTGCACTTGTACACTGCTGGAAGTTCCCACTCCGCCTTCTGTATGCCTTATTTATGTATTTCACAATCGCCTGACCGGTGCTCCCGTGAAAGCCAGGAGTGTGATGGTTCTTTTGGTTAAAGATCTACTAGGAAAAAATAACAGAATTGTCCTGCAATCTTTTATCAACCATTCAGAACACATATGTTAGCGGCTGCAGTGTGTGAATTCAGCAGTAGGGATGTTGGTTAAATCTGCAGTGGATTCAAATGAGTTTGTATTTCTATGAATCTGACCTGTAGATTCTGCTGTGGACCAGTTTTTTCCAACTCATGCGGATTCCGTGGACTGGTTTTTTTATTTGCGTGTGTGTGCGTGGTGGTGGTGGGGACTTGTGCTAATTCACATTAGTGTATTTGCATGAGTGCTCATTAGAGCTAATGTGCATCAGTGCAAGTAGAAGATCATGATTTTAGTAATCCGATTCTGTCAATGGGCAGAGAACGCCTGACATAGAGCACCATGAAAACTTGATGGCGCTATATAAATAAATATTAATAATAATAACAATCTTTTTGTGAACCGCCCAGAGAGCTTCGGCTATTGGGCGGTATAAAAATGTAATAAATAAATAAATAAATAAATAAATAATAAAAATCTGCACAATGCAGACGGGATGGATTTAACAAAAACCGCTCAACCCTATTTGCCAGGCTGCGCATGGCATGGTGTTTCGGGGCTCATGTGCAAGCATTGATAATAACGATGAATGGCCTTCTGGAGAACCTGGGGTGGAAGTTGAACCCCAAAGAACTCTAAAAAAGCTAATGTGGTCTTAGACGCCCCATCAGGAGAAGTAATATGACCACACTATTCTGCACCATTCAAACTTCTTCTGCAGTACTGTGCCTTGTCCTGGGCCCTGTCTTTCAAGAAGGATGCTGACAAACTGTTCAAGTCCTATGAGACACAGTTGAAAAAGCTGGCTGTGTTTAGCCTGGAGAAGACTTAAGGGAGACTTGATGAGCTCCTTCAGATGGGGGTGGGTGGGGGACTCACATTCCCTTACTGTGACTCTGCTCCCAGCTTCTCTTCCGCTTCTGCAAGGAGCTGTAATTACACAAGGTAGAGAGTAGCGACCATGTGGCTGGAACAGCCTCAATGGAATGGGACAGCGACCTCTAGTGGGTGTTTTATAGCGCAACTTTGCCTGCACATGGCAGGAAAACACGACAAATATCAATTTATCCCAGAAAGGTCGGGTTTTCTGAGATTTTATTTTTAACACTAGGGCTGGAAAATAGAGCGGGAGATGCACAGGAGACTGACGTCTTCGTCAGAATGACCCGCAAACATCCATGAGTGGCCAGTAATACAAAATGCTCATTTAAAGAAGCTCAATAGCAACCTTGAAATATTTTAGGGGCTGTTGTGCAGAAGATGGAGCAGCCTTGTTCTCTGTTGCTCCAGTGGGCAGGACCAGAAACAATGGGTGGAAATTGCAGGGAAGCAGATTTTGGCTAAACATTATGAGAAACATTGCCAGTTTAAGAGCATTTTTTGACAGTGGAACAGACTTTTTCAGCAAGTGGTGGGTTCTCCTCAGAGGCTGAGTGGCCAACTGTCATAGATGCTGGAAATATACATCCTGCATTTCAGATCCTGCACTAAGTAGAGGGGTTGGATTAGATGACCTTCTAACTCTGTGATTCTAAGGGGCAATCTTATGCATGTTTAGACAGGAAAAGTCCTACAACTAGCCGCCAGCCAGCCACTGTTGTAGGATTTCCCCCACCTCTGTCTAAATATGAATAGGAATGCACCCTAATGACAACTCTGGCAACTAAATGTTAACAAGATTGTTCTCCAAGGCAAACATAGGGTCAAAAAGAAGGGTCCCAGATTTACCAGGGATGGAGACCTAAAAATCTACTTTGTTCCTGATAAATAGGGACAGAAGATTTGTGAGCAATTCTTGTTGCATCGTAGTCCATGTGCATGAGGCAGCTTTCTCCAGTTTGAAGTCCTCCAGATGTGTTGGGCTGTAACTCCCATCATCCCCAGCTAGCATGGTGGGAGTTGCAATACAACACATCTGGATGACAACAGTTGGGAACAGGTTGGCTTAGTGGTGTGTTGCCAGTTAGATATTGCAAGGAGTAGGATCACACACTCACTAACCTGTAAGTCAGCCTTCCCCAACCTGGTGCTCTCCAGATGTTTTGGACTTTAACTCCCATCTGCCCAAGCCAGCATGGTCAGGAAAGCTGGGAGTTGTAGTCAAAAATGTCTGGAGGGCAGCAAGTTGGAGAAGGCTGCCCTGGGATATTGTTTTGAAAACCTGGAGCAAAATTCCCCAATTAGGGCTGAATCATCGGCTCCTTCATAGCTGTCTGTGAGTCAGTATTTGGAGCTGAGTCAAATCTGAGTATCGAGGAACCGAATGCCTGAGGTTCGTTCGTATGGCAACAGATTCATTCTCTGGCCGTCACCAGGCAGAAACTTGGGTAACTGGGGAAGTGGAAGTCTGCGTACGCTATATCCCATCATGCTCTGGGGTGCTGCTTTGTGTGTGAGAGAAACAGAGAGGAAGGAATGTAGGTGGATCTGAGGCAGCCCTACCCCATGAAAAGGTGAGGTGGTTGCCTCAGGTGCCAGGTTTTGGAGGCAGTGAAGGTCAGCGGAAGGCTGCCATTTTGAGCAGAAGATCAGTTGGAAGGACCAATGCTGGCTGAAGATGGTGGAAGTTGTGTCCCAACACCTCTGCTGGAGGATGGCCTTGAGGAAAGCCTGGCTTAACCTTTTTATGGCAGCTAACAAGGTTCCCAAGTGTTTCCCCCCACCCCCGGGCCCCAGATGCTCAACTACTTTTGTAAAAGACACATCTGGAACCCTGCCAGGGTGTATATGTGTCGCCATACTCCCTGCTGAGCTGCAAAGCTGATTGGGTGATTCGGGGCCGCTCACTGCCTCTCAGCGAAGCCCACCTCACAGGGTTGTTGTGAAGATGAAGTGTGGGGGCATGGATGCCATCCTGTTGTTTTTCAAGGAAGCATCAAAATAATATTTTCATATATATTTTTAAAGCATGCTAGGGACTTCTGAGAGGCATCCCATGTAGATCCTGTCCTTTTTTCAAAGAACAAATACAGGTGTACGTAAGCGTTATGCCAGTTTGTCCTTACAACAGACCTATGAGGTAGGCAGGGGTGAGAAAAAGGATCAATCTGCGGTCACCCGGTGAATTTCACGGGTGCTTGGGGATTTGAACCCAGTCCTCGTCTAACACTTTAACTAAGTGGTAGGCAACCTGTATTAAGGTACCATTTGACTACAACTCCCATCAGCCCTAGCCAGCATAGCCAGTGGTGAGGGATAATGGGAGTTGAAGCCCAACGACACTAAAGAATAGTGGAGTTGGAAGGGGCCTGTAAGGCCATCCAGTCCAACCCCCTGCTCAATGCAGGAATCCACCTTAGAGGGCTGATATCAGGCTTGAGTGGGCCCTCAGTGTAGTACAGCCAATGAGCCCTCTCCGGTGCTGTAGGCCCCCCCGACCCCAACCACTGCCACCCTCCTCCCCAACATTGCCCCCGGCCCCCGCTACCAATTGTGCCCCCTCGGGCAGACGTACTTGACTGCGTCCCCATGGCCAGGCTTACCTGGCGGTGGCAGTGCTATATTACAGTGGTCTTCAACTGGTCCAGAACTAAGATCCACCTTGGACTCCCAACCTGCAACATGTGACCCACTTTCACAATTGCTCAACAAGGAGGCAACAGCCTTGCCACGACCCATCTGGGCTGATCTCACGACCTACCTTTGGGTTGCGACCCATCAGTTGAAGTCCACTGCTGTAATGGGATGGGAGACGAGCTGCTGCTTAGCTCTGATTGGTGCTCGGCAACTGCCAGGTTTGATCTCTCAACATACAATGCCCAGTGCCTGACATTGGACGTTTATTTATTTATTTATTTATTTATTTATTACATTTCTGTACCGCCCAATAGCCGAAGCTCTCTGGGCGGTTCACAAAAATTAAAACCACAAAAAACATCCAACAGGTTAAAAACACAATTTTGAAATACAGTATAAAAAGCGGTCATTGAATTACATAAAACATGCACAGTGCTGATCAATGTAAGCCCATCTAGAAGGGAGGGGTTAACTGGTGGATGCGACGTCTGTGACACCGGGGCAAGTAGTGGCAAAGGCCCAGGCACGGTGTCAGTCCTCGGGACCCCTGCCACAGCACGGTGCCCCCAGTAACTGCCTAAGCATGCAGGACAGCAGGCCTTCTGGCTCCTTTGCACACAACAGCTAGTCCGCCCTTGTGTGTGCGTTCACCCAATCTGCTCATGGATTTTCTTCTGAGGATCTGCCTATCCGGAAGATCACCATGTGTGCTGCTGTTGTCGGGGGATGTTGGGTCTGGACTCACTTCCTCACTGGGGCTCATTGTTTGGGGCTGTGTCTCCAGGAACTGCTTGTTCCTTGGCTGTGATCCTACAAAGAACATCAAAGGATAGCTTTGTGTTGGGCTAGCATCTGGAGCCCAGGGCCAGCATGTGCCAATGGTTCCTTCCCATGTCCCTCCTGACGGCATGGTGGGCTCCTGTTGTGCCCAAGGTGTACCCACTGCTATTGCAACAACCTGCTCAGTGGGAAAGAGTTGGTGCTTCCTCCTCCTCCTCCTCCTCTTCCTCCATTCCTTGCCATGCAGACAAACTGCAAGCTTTATGTAAACACATGTCACTCTTCCTAATGTGTTGCGCCAGAGAACAATAGGGCCGCCACCTCTTTTTTCCTTGCCCCACTTCTAGGTGGACAAAAGGGGCAGAGAAATTCCTCTCCTAACACTAGAACTCAGGTTCACCCAAGGAAACTGATTGGCAGCCACAGCCACTGGGGTAGACGTGTTAAGTCGGTCACAGCAAAACCTGCAAAAAACCTGGTAGCACCTGAAAGACAAGCAGATTGATCATGGCATGAGCTTTTATGGACTAGAGCCCATGTCGTCAGATGCGGGAAGTGGTGTCCTCAGTTGGGAAGGCCGGCCTTACCCTTAGGCAAAATGAAGCGGCCGTTTCAGGCAGCTGAGCTCGGGTGTCATGAAAGGGCAGTAAATTCTTAGTTCGTTATCTTGTTATTGTTGTGTTTTTACTGCCAGGAAGTGGGGAAGGGACTGGTGAGCTTTTCTGTCTCAGGTGCCTGAATAATTTGATTGTCCTCAGGTATGATGCACCTTGTCCGTTGGCTGACCCAAGACATTTTGCTGCCTGAGGTGAAGGACAAGATGGTGCCCGCCCCCTCCAGGACAGGGCAGACCATGTGGGAAACACAGCAGTGTCCTCCAACAGAGGACAACAGCCCAGGAGACTACTGCCCCCTCCACACCACCTGAGGCAACTGTCTCACTTTGCCTAATAGTAGGGCCAGCCCTGCAGTTGCCACATAGATAGATATTGGCAATAGATTCAGGACATAAAAAAAAGGAAGTACTTCTTCAGGTCTGCACACAATATGTACATATATGGGAAATTTGGTGCCACAGGATATAGTGATGACTGTTGGTTAGATGATTGCAAAATGGGATCAGACACATTTATAGAATCTAGGACTACCAATGGCTATTTGTTATGGCAAAATTTCCCATGTTCGGAGGTAAGAGCCTTTATAGGAGGGGTGAAGGGCCTGCAGCACCCCAGATGTTGTCAGCTAGTGACTCTGATGTCAGGGGCGGTGAATCCACCTTGGGTTTGAGTCAGAACCAAGAACCATCCTGAACTCTAAAGTAGCTCTCCAAGATGCTGAACCTATTATGGGGATAGGGTCCAGAACCTTGGATAGTTCCTTTAGAGTCTTGGATGGTTTTGACAGAAAACCAGTGCGGATTTACTGCCCAACTGGCTTCAGAACTACCAGCCTCCACTGTATGTTCAACTACAGCTTCCGTCATCCCTAACCATTGGCTATCCTGGCTGGGGCTGATGAGAGTTGGAGTCCAATGACACACAAGTCCTCCACCCCTGCTATATACTATCAGAGAGGATCCTTGTTATCCAAAATTGCACCATCTACACACAAAAGGGAAGTATCAACAGGCTTGGGGAAAACCCAAGGTTTGCAGAAGTACAAAAAGAAAATTAGGAGGGAGAAAAAAAAGTGTGTTGTGTGTGTCACCTCCAAGCAGCCCAATGAGGTCTGAGCTTTGCTCATTAGCTATAGGAGGCCAACTATTGAGAGCAAAGGAAACAACAACTGGGTTGGGGTGGGTGGTAATGAAGTAGACCAGCCTTTCCCAACCCTGGTGTAGTCCAAGTGTTGGACTAGAACTCCTGTCATCCCAGCCAACTGGGTGATGGGAGTTGTAGTCCAAGATATCTGGAGGATGCTGGGTTGGGAAAGGCTGAAATAGACTGTATCCTGGAAGAGGGCAAATGGGTAGCTGTGGTCACCTGGACAGGAGCATTCTGCAGAGGAGAAACATTTTGTTTTCTGTCTACCTGTATAGCAGTTGCTGAAAGACAACCGCTGGGACTTTTAGAGCTCCATCACACCTTGGAAGAAAAGCTGGCTAACGCTGGCTACCCTCGCTTCTCCGTGGACACTCAGTTACTTCCTGTTTTCAAACAGGAAGTAAACAAGGTGCATGAGGGCCATTCAGTCTGCTTCTCCCACACACAGCAGGAGAGAGCAGTAACTTTGGTTTAAAAGATATTTTGTCGTTTTTCTGGTTTTTCTTGCAGCGCAAGGAAGACCAGAAGGGGCAGAAGGCGCGCGAGAGGCAGACAACGTCATGTGAGCTACCTCCAAGGAATCCGTGAGTGCCCAGTAATGAGCGTGCAATAAAACGCTCATCGGATGGAGCTTTTAGACATCCCCGGAGCCTCTGGTTGGCCGCTGTGGGATACACTATGACCCTGGACTAGATTGGCCAGCTTTTTTTAAAAAAAGGGGGGCACCCTATTGCCAGATTGTTCTGTGGAGCGCGGCGCTGAGACCACCCGTTTTCAATGTGGCACCAATTGCAAAAGGTCGTGCCAGGGATCGGAGGGCCAACAATTACTAAGCTTGCCTAAATTCTCTGAAAATCACTTCAAAACCTGTTTGTGCTCACTCCTGTTTTCATTTTTGACTTCTTTTTTGGGCTTGGTCCAATGGGGAAAGTGTGGATTTTGAATGGGAAATGCACACTTTCCCCCCACTGACTAAAACAGGAATATCTATATTTTGTGAAAAAAATGTGCATTTCAAAGTGAGGATTTTAAAAAAATAGTACACATTTTTTTAGCACATTCACAAATTTGAGAAGTTGTTAACATTTCTCCCCCGAAAGTACTCCTGCTCAAGTCTGCAGACAGGACCCATTGACATGATTTGCTAACAGAAATTAAATTCTTGTACATCCCTGTCGTTAGATGACCACCTGTCGATTCTTGACCTTCCATGCCCCATCCTGGGCTTGGGGCACAGTTGTGGGCTGTGTGCACAGGCCACACTCTTGGCCTGGAACTGTCTTCCCCAACCTGGTGCCCTCCAAATGTGCTGGACTACAACTCCCATCTCCCATGCTGGCTGGGGATGATAGGAGTGGTAGTCCAGTACATCTGGAGGGCAGATGTGCTAGGCTAGAACTCCCAGGATTAGGGGAGGCTCCCCTAGTGCAACCCAACTTGTAGCAATGGGCAGCAATATGTTTCTTTCGTGTGGGAATACCGTTCATGTGTCTACTATAAGAAATGGTCACCCAGCTTAAGGAATCTTGGGTCCACGTGACTTCGGTAGTTATATAGTGATACTCTGTTCTGTTTCAAATGATTATCTTTGAGTCTGAGTGTGCTATAAACAAGGGACTTCCTCTTCTTTTGTTGCCGATTGTGTAATGCGCCTGTGGCGAAATACTTAAAAATCTGGCTGGCTGACAGGTGCTACAAAACATCACGGGGTCTTGCAGTGTGTGCCTTTGGAGGTTGAAGACCCTCCCCCCTCCAAGTGCCCACCCTTCACATTATGGAAGACAAAGCTGCAGCTCCTCAACGCCAGCCTTGATTCCATCTCTGTTTGTACTCAATGTGCAAACACAGGGGGTAACAGGAATCTCTTCTGATTCTCAGCGTGGGGCTCAGGAGGCAGCGCTTGCTCTTGCGGGTTGTGAAGCTGGAGCTCCTTCCTGTGGTCATGATGGAGAAGGAGATGAAGAACTCGGCAAAACCGTGCACAGCATATTTACGGCAACGGCATCAATGGGGCACAACGGCCAACATTTGAAGAGACGATGGCCAACGTTTGAGTGGCCTTTCGTAGGAGCGGTGCCTGCATTGCCACAAACAATGGCGCGGACTTTCTGCAAGGGTTGTTCAGACTTCAAGAGCTACTTGATTTGAGAGTTATTCAAGAGGCTCTGACTTCTGTACCCTTTACCCACATGTTGATGAAAAGCGCTGCATTCCCCACATGCCCATGAGTTTCTGGACACAAACTGAAGTTCTGATTCTGACCTATAGAAGCTTCTATAGCTTGGGACCAGGTTACCTGCAGGACTGCCTTCTCCCATATGAGCCTGCCCAACTTTTAAGATCTTGAAGGGGATACAAGAGAGGGCCCTCCCCCATGGTCTGGAAATTCCTGCCAATGGAGGCTAGATTGGCCTCATCTCTTTTGTCTTTCTTCTGGCAGGCAAATACTTAAAATTTAAAAAAAACAGGTAGGTGTTTGGCATATAAGCTAGTCTGTCGCTGAAGGAGTTCTTTTAATTGGTTGGTTTATTTCGCCTATTGTCGTATTTTTAATGCTTGTTTTTATGATTTAATCTGGATTTTATTATTAGCTAGCACGAGCACCATTGGTGGTGGGTGGGCAGAAAGGCAGGATAGAAAATAATAAACAAACAAATAAATAAATATGCCTCTTTGCAGGGACCATCACAATGAATGAAATCAAATAGAGGTACCCAAAGTTCTTACATTCATTTCCCAGAATCCCTTGCACGCTCTTGATAATAACACCTTTCCAATCAAGTAGAACCAATTGCCACTGATGGTTGGTTTCTTGCATGGCTTCTCCTAATATCTTCATGCTCATGTAAAAACACTTTTGCAGCAAAGGAGCTGCACTATTAATGGGGGTAGGCAACCTGGTTGCCTCTAGATGTTTTGGACTACAATACCCATAAGCCCCAGACATCATGGCCAATGATCAAGGATTATGGGAGTTGCAGTCCAAAACATCTGGAGGGCACCAGGTAACCTACCCCTAGGCTTCCCATAGGCATCTGATTGACCACTCTGGGAACAGAATGCTGGACAAGATAGGCCTATGGGTCTGATCCAGCACATCTCTTCTTACATTCAAACTCACAAGATCCCAGAATATCAGAAACAAATTAGAGCAAAGTACAGGTGTGCGAAAACGTCGAGGTCAAAAATCCATGACGCAACATAATCTATCTTGCAATCCTGAACCCTAACGTGGAGGTCAGCCCCACTGAATGGAGCCAGCTGAAATTCAATTAAGAAGATGGATTTTCCCTTGAAATCTGTTGCCAGGCTTGGAAAGTGGAATTGGAAATGGAAATTCCTTCAAGGTTTTGCACACTTGGAAATGTGGAAAACAAGAAGGAACTTTTTATCATAGTGGACTTGTAAAAAAGCCAAATGCTTCTGGATAGAAATATACGCATTAATACAGAAGTTATTAAAGATTAAGATACAATTGATACCGGAATACTTTCTTCTGGGACTAATAGATGATCAGTTGAAAAAGAGCCATGGAACACTATGTTTATATATGATAACGGCAGCGAGATTATTGTATGGACAAAAATGGAAAGGCTGTATATTGCCCACTACGGATGAATGGCTATTGAAGATGGTGGAGTTGGCGGAGATGGCAAAACTTACGTCGATAATTAGAGAAAAGACAACATCTAGGTTTTAAACTGAATGGAAAGCTTTAATAGATTTTTTGCAGGGATTGGAAAAAAAATGACTAGTTTATCTGTGGATTCAAGGATTAAGAAAAATTGTAAGTTAAAACAAAGAGGGGAATTTTGTTTTTTGTTCTTTGTAACTATGGCGGAAGAGAAGATATGGTGACTTATTTTTGTTGTTGTGAGAATCGAAAGTTCATCTTAACTTGTAATTTTGTTTTGCTTTTAAGTGTGGTAGGGTGTTATTTCTGTAACTGTTCTTTCTTTCTTGTGTATTGTATGTTTTTTTAATTGGCTTTGTAAATTCTTCTCCAGGTCGGCATCTTAAATATCTGAAATCTGCTGTCATCATCTGAATCATATCTTCATTGACTAAATATGGCCAAAGCTTCCAGTTTTTCCTCTTGCATCATATACATTCCAAACCCTTGCTCTGTTTTTTCCTTTTAGTTGCCCAGGTGTATGGCAACAGAAGTGCAGAGGTGAAAAGTTTGCTGGAAATGACGCCAAGGAATGATGACACAGGTTTTGCTTCCACACTCTTTGAAACTGACATCATGCACTTACACAATTACTACAGTGGAAGTCACTGCAAACCTGTTTTATCCTGATCTCCCCCTTTGTCCTCTCCAACGCCCACCTTCACCCCAAGATTTAGCTTGTGGCAATTTTTCTGGATTTGAACCCAGTCGAAGCACCAAACCTTTATATGTGGATGGGCAAAATTCTATTGATTCACCTTGGGACAGATCTAGTATTCTATTGAAATGGATTCTAGTTATCTAAATTGTTTTAAATTTTATATATTTATATTGTTATGCTGTATTTTATTATCTTATGAACTGTTGTAAACCACCCAGAGAGCTTTGGCTATTGGGTGGTACAAAAATGAAATTAATGAATAATAATATAAGCAAGTGTAAAGTAATGCACACTGGGGCAAAAAAAAAAACTCAACTTGAAGTGGATGAGGGCTAACAAATTGAGACTCAATCCAGACAAGACGGAGGTACTGCTAGCGGGTGCTTCATCTGTCCGGCGAGGTGATGTTTGCCCTGTCCTGGACAGGGTTGCACTCTCCCTAAAGGATGGGGTCTGTAGTTTGGAGGTGCTCTTGGATCCAGAACTGTCACTTGAGGCACAGGTGAACTCAGTGGCAAAGAGCACCTTTTATCAGCTTAGGTTGATATACCAACTACACCCTTATCTGGACAGAGATAGCCTAGCTACAGTTATCCATGCTCTGATAACCTCTCGTTTGGATTACTGCAATGCGTTATACATGGGGCTGCCTTTGAAAACGGTCCGGAAGTTTCAGCTGGTACAAAACAGGGCAGCCCGTTTACTAACAGGGACTGGCCGGCGAGTTCACATTACGCCAGTCCTTTTACAACTTCATTGGCTGCCAGTCCAGGTCTGGGCCCAATTCAAAGTGCTGGTATTGACATTTAAAGCCCTAAACGGTTTGGGGCCAGGTTATTTGAAGGAACGCCTCCTCCCATATGTACCTGCCCGGACCTTAAGATCATCTACGAGGCCCTTCTCCGTGAGCCCCTGCCAAAGGAAGTGAGGCAGGTGGCTACTCGGAGGAGGGCTTTCTCTGCTGTGGCACCCCGGTTGTGGAATGAGCTCCCCAGAGAGGTCTGCCTGGCGCCTACACTGTACTCCTTTTGTCGCCAGCTGAAAACCTTTTTATTCTCTCAGTATTTTAACACTTAATTTTAACTTAAATTTAAATTTTACTGCTCTAACTCTGTATTTTAATCTTATATCAATTTTGCTGCATGGTTTTATCCTGGTTGTGCTTTTTATACTGTATTTTGTATTTGTGCTTTTAACCTGTTGGTTGTTTTATTATGGTTTTAATTTTTGTGAACCGCCCAGAGAGCTTCGGCTATTGGGCGGTATAAAAAACGTAATAAATAAAATAAATAAATAAAATAAATAAATACAACCTGATGGGATCTGAGCTAGGGGTGACAAACGAATAGAGAGACCTGGGGGTTGTGGTGGACAGGTAAATGAAGATGTCAGCCCAGTGTGTAGCAACCTGTGAAAAAGGCAAGCTCCATATTAGGAATGGAATTGAGAATAAAACTGCCAATATTATACTGCTTTTACACAAATCGATGGTGCGACCACACTTGGAATACTATGTACAATTCTGGTCACCATACTTTAAAAAAAGATATTGTAGAGCTGGAAAAAGTGCGGAAAAGGGCAACTAAAATGACCGAGGGGCTGGAGCATCTTCCTTATGATGGAAGGTTACAACAGCTCTGACTGTTTAGCTTGGAAAAAAGGGGGTAAGGTGTACAAAATTGTGCATAGCGTGGAGACATTTTTCTCCCTCTCTCAAACTACTAGAACCCAAAGGCATCCATCCTATGAAGCTGATTAGTGGGAGATTCAGGACCCGAAAAGGAAGTACTCCTTTGCACAGTGCATAGTTAAACTATGGAATTCATGACCACAAAATGTAGCGAGGGCCACCAATTTGGATGGCTTTAAAAGGGGATTGGATAAATTCCTGGAGAAGCAAGCTATGGCTACTACTCCTGATGGCTATGTGCTACCTCCACTATCAAAGGCAGTAAGGCTGTATATACCAGTTGCTGGGGAACATGGGTGGGAGGGTGCTGTTGCACTCGTGTCCTGCTTTTGGGTCCCTGGTCAACAGCTGGCTGGCCATGGCGTGAACAGAATGTTGGACTAGATGGACCCTTGGTCTGATCCAGCATGGCTCTTCTTAAGTTCTTATGAAGCCCTTTTGAAAAGGTAACAATTCTGCCAGTCAGCTGTTCAGAAGAGAGAGACAATTTAGCTTCTCCCCCTGCCAATCAAGGGAGTATAAGTCTATCAAGGGCTACTAGTCATGATGGGCCGTCTTCGCTGCACTCTGGACAAAAAAGGCGGGGTAAGTCCCCAACTTTTTTGTTTCAGAGCTTCAGGGGGAAGCCCCGGGTGGGTGCATGGTGGCTTCTGCATTATATAATCAACGCTATGCCACCGCACACCAACCCTGGGTCTTTCGTCACATACAGACAGCCCCCTGGAGCCATCCAGATGTGTTGGACTCCTCCTCCCATCATTCCCAGCCAGCATAGCGAATGCTGGCTAGGGATAATGAGAATTCTAGTCCAACACATCTGGGAAACACCAGGCTGGTTTAAGCACTTTATGTTTCTGCCTACCTGATTTGTATTCATAGCTACACATGGCCGTTAATACACATTAAGACCTCTTTCAGTTCAAGGGGCCAATTCAATTTTGGAGAAGCTCTTGGGGCTCGTATTCCAGTGTTGGGTGGGGGCCAAAGACAAAAGGAATTGGAGCAAAATATCAAAAGTATCAGCAAACTTTAGCTTAAAGCTCTTGCTGTTTGTAACTAAGTCTTAGAAGAGACATTTCAACCTTTTAGAATAGGAAAAAATAATACCTGCCACCACAGTATTAGCAGTCAGGAGAAACGAGTGTGACCATCTGGGGACTGGGACTCCATATGAACTGGCTAGCAGCCTTGAACATCAACACCATTGTTTTAGAGTGTTGCTTGCCTCTGCGATCTAGCATCAGTTCTTCTCTGCACTCAGGAAACCAGAGGCCAACCTCATTTACTGACATATTTCCTGGGCTGGCACCTGTGGTTTCTGGCTCCCACTGTCCCTGGGGTCTACATTTCCTGGTTATTATAGTGTTGTTCCTCCCTCCTGCTTCCAATCCACACCTACATTATTGGCTCCTCCTGCCTATATTTAAGAAATACCAGCAGGAAATAAAGAACTCTAGTATTTGTAATTCTCGAGAGTACATATCACACTTCTCCTATAGTCACCTATAAAAGTGCACTCCCACAGTTTATCTTCTAGAGTAAAGCCTGATCGGACATATGGCTTGCTTGGCTCCAGAAAATCTCACAATATCTAGATGCCACTTACAGATACAGGAAAATAAGTGTATATAAACATCCTCAAGCATGATTTACAATTTATCCTGTTATTTCCTTCATGTCAATAGGCTTGCAGTCCAAACTGTGTCTCTCTGGATGACTGGGCCTGGTAAAGTGCCCCATCCTCTTACCCCTGGCAGGTGGCTTACACTGGGGCCTCATCTACACCATGCAGGATATTGCACTATGAAAGTGGTATATAAAAGGCAGGAGCCACACTACTGCTTTATAGTGGTATTGAAATACACTGACAACTGTTGGGGCCCATTGACATATATACCATATAGCGCTTTCATACCACTATATCCTGCTTTGTGTTGCTCCTGCCTTTTATATAGCACTTTCATAGTGCAATATTCTGCATGGTGTAGATAAGCCCTGGGTCTGTTTATTTATTTATTATTTATCATATTTATACCCCGCTCCTCAGCCAAAAAAGGCTCTCAGAGCGAGCGGCTTACACTTAGCAAAAAAGGCTTACAGTCTAATAAAGACAGGACACACAAGGAACAGGAGTTCAGGAGGGAGGGAGGGAGGGAGGAGAGAGAGAGAGTCCAACAGGAGCAGGCCATGATGTTTCTTCTGCCTGCTCCTGTCCCCTTGTTCTTTCTTCTTCCCCACAGGGCCAAGATGACAGTTTGCCCTGTGGGGGTGGGGGAAGAGTCCAACAGGAGCAGGTCATGATGTTTCTTCTGCTTGCTCCTGTCCCCTTGTTCTTTCTTCATGTTCTAGAACGTAGTGGTGCTTCTCCCCATTAAGAATTATCCTACATGGTCCCACAGGGTTCAATTTGTTCCCCAATGCTAATTGACATCTACATGAAACTGCTGGGGGAGCTTATCTGGAGGTATGGAGTGATTTCTCCTTTTCATCAGGTCCAAGTGCGGCATTCACTTACCTAAATGAGTTCCTGGAATGAGTGGACAGCTTCTAAATTACCATATTGACTGCAAATGGCCTCAAAAACATTTTAAAAAAGCAGTTCAGAAATATGGTCATTAAATAAATAAAATTTGTGTGGGTCAAGTACTGCAGAAAATTAGTGACAGCGAATTCAAGGATGCAATTACTGTCTCAGTTTTGGACAGTGCTGTTCCTGCTAACAGATAAGGTTGCATCCAATGTTAGTCTAATATAAGTCCCAGTTATTTCAATGGGTCTACTGTAAGCAGGACTGACCGTGGATGCAACCTATGGTCTTTTCACCTGAGCTTATAGAAATGTTAGGAATGCTAAAGCTCAGTGGATGGAGAACCCTACCAAAACTGTTTTAGTTTCCCAGTATGTAGGGTGACCATATGAAAAGGAGGACAGGGCTCCTGTATCTTTAACAGTTGTATTGAAAAGGAAATTTCGGCAGGTGTCATTTGTATATATGGGGAACCCGGTGAAATTCCCTTTTTATTACAACAGTTAAAGGTGCAGGAGCTAAACTAGAGTGACTAGATTTAAAAGACAGCAGGGCACCTGCAGCTTTAACTGGTGTGATGAAGAGGAAATTTCACCAGGTTCCCCATATATACAAATGTTGTTGTTGTTTATTTGTTCAGTCGTTTCCGACTCTTCGTGACTTCATGGACCAGCCCACGCTACAGCTTTCTGTCAGCTGTCGCCACCCCTAGCTCCCCCAAGGTCAAGTCTGTCACCTCCAGAATATCATCCATCCATCTTGCCCTTGGTCGGCCCCTCTTCCTTTTGCCTTCCACTTTCCCTAGCATCAGTCTCTTCTCCAGGGTATCCTGTCTTCTCATTATGTGGCCAAAGTACTTCAGTTTTGCCTTTAATACCATTCCCTCAAGTGAGCAGTCTGGCTTTATTTCCTGGAGTGTGGACTGGTTTGATCTTCTTGCAGTCCAAGGCACTCTCAGAATTTTCCTCCAACACCACAGTTCAAAAGCATCTACCTTCCTTCGCTCAGCTTTCCTTATGGTCCAGCTCTCGCAGCCATAGGTTACTACGGGGAATACCATTGCTTTAACTATGCGGACCTTTGTTGTCAGTGTAGTGTCTCTGCTCTTAACTATTTTATCAAGATTTGTCATTGCTCTCCTCCCAAGAAGTAAATGTCTTCTGATTTCCTGTCTGCAGTCAGCGTCTGCAGTAATCTTTGCGCCCAGAAATACAAAGTCTGTCACTGCCTCCACGTTTTCTCCCTCTATTTGCCAGTTATCAATCAAGCTGGTTGCCATAATCTTGGTTTTTTTGAGTTTTAACTGCAACCCAGATTTTGACACCTGCTGAAATTCCCTTATCAATACAACTGTTAAAGATACTGGAGCCCTGTCCTCCTTTTCATATGGTCACCCTACCAGTATGTAAACTTCCTTTCCCAGAAGGCACTGTTTGTATTTTGGGCATTCTGGGTAATGTAGTTCGTTAAAAATGTAAAAAAAAACCACACACCCAACAACGCCACTTCAGTGAACTAAAGAGCAACCCTTCTACCCCACGCTGTGAATAGAGCACATATTAGGACTAGCAAAATGGCCGACGACTGCATGATGGGAAAATGTAAGTACCCTAACTCTGCCCTAACCCGACGTTTACAGGTCTATTAAAGATACAGAAAATATAGCCCATGTTTCCCATTGGGCTTTGCGGGAAAGTCGCTTTAGAAATATAATTCTCCGCCTTTTCCTTTCCTGAGGGAAAAGGGTGGAAGGAAATCCCCCAATTTCAGTTCGCAACGCCTTCAGGAAATTGTAGTCTGCTTGTAAATAAAGTCTCAGTGGGAGCTATGGTGCAATGGGAGCAACTGAACTACCATTCCCAGCATGCTCAGAAGAAACGCGACCTACGCGAATAACATTTGAGGGACGTATACATAACGCGCATTCCGCCCCGCCCCCAGTCAGAACTTCTCGCGAGGTTTGTTGTTCGGCTCTCTATTCCGACTCCCTCCGACTCTAATTTGGGGAGCGCGCGGTGGCTGACGGGAGGGACGGCTCGTTTTGGCCTCCTCCTCCGCACCCACGACCAGCTGTATTCCCTGAATTGCGCTGCGCGACAATCCCGTTGTCGCGAGGAAGACAGAGAGGGAAAAGAAGCGGCGGAGAAAACCGAGAAAAGTCCGCCTCAATACAACCCTTCTCTATCGCTTTCCCCGGAGCGCTTGAGAAAATGGCGGACGACCTTCGCGCTGCTTGCGAGGCCCATCGGGGCTCGTAGTCTTTTCTCTGCGCAGAGCCCCATTGACTTCAAGGCGCCGAGCCCTGAAGAGAGACTACGCTTCCCAGAACCCCACGGGCGAGGCGAGGGACAGACGGGAGCGAATTGGACGGGAGGGGGGGCGGTTCCAGCTTTCCTCCCCTCCCCCTTCTCCTCACCCTCCGCCTGCGCCGCGGCTGCTGCTGCTGCGTCGGGTGAGGGAGCGCGAGCGAGTGGCGCAGGCAGAGAGAGCGGCCTCCCCTGGGCAGCGTCGGGGAGGGGGGTGAGAGGCCGACTGGCGCGGCGGGGGGGGGGAGGCGGGGGCGGCCAGGCCTAGGGAGGGGCCGGGGCGTGCTTCATGTCCGCGGTTTGGCCAGGGTGGTGGGGGTGCTCTAGTGGTGTTGGTGTGGGCAGGCGAGGTCTCCATGCAGAGGACGGGAGGGGCGGCAGAAGGGGTCTCGAAATGGGTGTGAATTGGGATAGCAGGCGCCACCAGGCCTTGAGGTGAGCTGGAGGGGCGCAATAGGCGGAGGTTGTTTCCAGGGAAGGCCCAGGCTGAAAAGGGAACGGGGTGGAAGGGATGGCTGTCTAGGCCTTATGCGGTGGGGAGGCTGGTCATCTCTTGAGGGGTTAGGTGGAAGTAGAGTGGTTTTCGCCAAGTAGGGGTGGGGGCTAAGAGGGAAGTTAAAGAATGATGGGGGTATATTGGGGTGGGGGTTCAATCTGTTATTTAGATATCTAAGGGGAGATTGTAATCAGATAGAGGGTGTTTGGGGGTGTTGTTCAACCTGTTAAAGATAGGGTTCTAATAGGAGAAATATAGCCAGTTAGGAGGTGAGGTGGTACAAGCTAACATTATGCACATTTGCTTGGTAGTCAGTTTTACTGAGCTCCCAAGAAATTGTACATAAGATTGAAATTATAGTTGGAAACTGTTGGGGTGGAGTGTGAGTGCGTGCCATATACATATATAGGAAGAGGGGTTTAATACAGCAGTAGTTAGCCTGTGGGCAGAGACTGTCAAGAAATACTTTTGTAAGCCGCCATGAGAGCCTTTTTTGGCTGAATGGCGGCATAAAAATCCTTAAATAAAAAATAAATACATAAATAGTTGAGGCACCAGATATGGATGGTGGTGGTTTTGGTACTATGGGATGATAGGTAAAAATTTCTTGAGAGCAGGTGGTAAAGTCTTGGGAACTAAGGCATGAGCTCTGGGCTGAAAATCAAGTGTCTAGGGATTAGATTATGGTACTTGGGTTTAGGTAAAAAGGAGATAGGTAGCTGGTGGCAAAGTAGGAAATAAGGATTTGTGCACTGGCAGAGTTTTTGTATAGAGCATGTACTTTGAGACCTTTGGATCCTAAATCAGGACCAGGAGGAGGATAAATGTTTTTGGAGGGACACATAAGCACAGAGAGAACAAGTGTGGAGCAGGAAAGATGGTGGTGAATGGGATAGTTCTCTTGGGAGAAGTGCGTGTGGACAGGATTTGGGGGTGAGATATCCTGAAAGGGATGGGAAACCTGAGAGGCAGACAGAGTGGGGGAGGCTTTAATAAAGAGTAAAGTTGAAGTTACTTACATCAAGGAAACAATACCAAGGTTTGAGAAGAATGGAAGGGGTGTGACATGTGGGGCAAAATGCAGGCTCAACTTGTAAGTAGTTAGCATATGGGAAAGGTGCTGCAGCTCATGACCTCTTAAGGTTTTGTTCTGATATGTATCTGTTTTTTCTTTAATTGTAGAGAGGTGGAAGGAGATGATGCTAGCATATAGAAAACATTTCACAAAAGCTGCCAACTGCTCTTATTGTGCTTGCTATATTTCCTGTGTTTTTTTTGTTTCTATTTAGGTATCAGAGGCACCAGTGGTGCTAGCCTGTGAGAGCCATGTACAATGGGATAGGACTCCCCACTCCCCGGGGCAGTGGCACCAACGGTTACGTGCAGCGCAACCTCTCGGCCGTGCGCCACAAGAAGGATCGTACTGACTACAAGTCAGAAGAGGAGTTGAGGAAGCTGGAGTCGTCTCTGGTTAAAAAACCCAACCAGGACATCCTGGACCACGAGCGCAAGCGGAAGGTTGAGCTGAAATGCTTAGAGCTGGCTGAGCTCATGGAAGAGCAGGGGTACGTTGTTATAGGATGGTTGCAGTGAAGACACTTGCAGGATTACAATGGGGATTGAGAACATACATGGGAATAGTGACTGGTAAATGTTGGGAATAAATGATTTAGGGATGTGGGTGGGTGGTGCCTTTCAGCCAGAATTTCTACTTTCAACCGTGGGCCACCCTGGTCTTTGCAGCGGGTCTGGATTGTTGATTTAAATTGTTCTGAACCGTTAGCAGAATGAAGCTTTCAAGTGTCGTAAACTATACATGCTAGATGTACAAACACGATGTTGTGGCATTGGCTGCATGCCCTCATCCATGCTGAGTTGACATAACCTCTTTTAGTTTCAGTGGGGCTAGTTCAGGAGCCCCTGCACAATGTTTTGAATATAAACCTCTTCAGTGTTAAATTATTTATAGGCACAACTTCTTCTTTTTTACTTTTTTTTGTGATTCAATGAGTTAAATTTCTATAAACTTAGTAGGACTTTGATTAGTCAGTTCCATAAGGATTGCAAGAATAGTAATGTTTGGAAAGTTAATTCTGCTGGGTACCAGGAATGAAAATGGCATTTTTTATTTATTTTTATTTATTTATTTAGAATACTTATATACCGCTCCTCATTGAAAAAATTTCGGAGCGGTGTACAAGGTAAAATGAAAATAAATTTTATTTTATTAAAATAAATAAATTTTAATAAATAAAAAATAAAGTTTTTCATCTCCAGTGGAAAGTAATCCCTCTTGTAGCAGTAATAATAACGTGTATCTCGCTATACCATATTCTAGAGTGCTATCTCAATAAACTTACAACAGCTTTGTACGGATGGTTAGTATTATCCCTGAATCGCAGATGGTGGGGTGGGTTTGGGTTGAGAGAATAGTGGCATGTCGAAGTTTGCCTAGGCCTTAGCTAGACCTAAGGTTTATCCCGGGGCTGTCCCTGCCTGCTCCCGGCATGTCCTGTGTGTCATTTACATGAACAGGGATGACCCCGGAACGATCCTGGGATAAACCTTAGGTCTAGCTAAAGCCCTAGTCAGCTCATGGGAGAGGCAAGGTTTGAAATAAAGCCTTCCTGATTTGCATTTCAGACATATTTGCTACGTTATGCCAGGTAAAAGTAATTGGCAATTTTCAGGGTGAGCCTTGGAGCTGTTGCAATTCAAGCAACACAGAAACATTTTGTGCTGCCTGATTAGAGATGGGTTACTTTGTGTATATGGGAACCATCTGGTAAGCCTCCTAAACTCTCTTCTGATGTATACAACTTAGGTATGGAGAAGGGGAGATCCAGGAAAAAGTAGCCACTTTTCGGATTATGCTTCTAGAGAAGGATGTAGCAGTGGTCAAGGAGGGGGAACCGCAGCAGAAGCCAACGTAAGTAAGGGCATCTCGGCCCTGATGGTTTGGCATTATCATTTCCTTTCCATCCCTTTCGGGGCTTGTTGCTTCTCAGCTCTTCCCATGCTTCCATCCTCACACTCTGGCTCTTTTCCCTCACAGCCCTCCAGTTCCACCTCTGCTAACTGCTTCCATTCTTCTCCAGTGTCACAGAGACCCATCAGCTGGCTGAGGCCAATGAGAAGAAGAACGAGAGGCTTCGAGCTGCGTTTGGAATTAGTGACAACTATGTGGACGGCAGCTCCTTTGACCCCAACCGCAGGGCCAAGGAGGCAGCGACAGCTGCAGCAGCCAAGCAACTGCAGGAGCAGCAAAAGCAGTACAGGTATGTGGGGATCCCTGCTGAAAGGAAGGGTGCGCAATGAGATGGCATGGTTGTGTCTACCTGAGTAAAGAAATGGGTTGCACTTCTTTGACTTTTCATGGATTAGGACACGATGCTTTAAAACGTTTAATTTCTAAGACCAACACAAACAACATTTTGAGAATAAGTCTTTTATTAAACAGCATAGTGAGCTAACTTACCATCCTGGGGTGTTAAGATTGCACCAGATGAGACTTACGTTAAGACGTATTGCCAAATGTATATTATCTTACAAAATACCAAGTGATTGGTCTCCTAGCGTGTTTAAAAGTCTATAGTTTTCGGTGTCATTTTTTGGCTAATGTAGTTTTTCCACAGTTGTAAGGGCTCTAACCGTGATTGATTTTGCTGTTTCCCGTTCTGTCAGTAAGCATTTCTGTTTGGGGGGAGGATTCTGAGCTTGAGGGATAAGAGGCTATTATTATCTGCCACTGTAGCAGCTTGTTTAGGGATTGGGGGTGGGGAGGATTGAAGGAACCTGTTTTGGGAGTCAGCTCTTCACCACTGCCTTTGTCTCTTCAGTCTTGTCAAAGAGTCCAGCAGCTCCCGCTCACCATCCCCAAAGCAGAAAAAGAAGAAAAAGAAGAAAGACAGAGGCAGGTGGGTGGGTGAGCTGAGACACTTCAGTTCCCTCTGCAGGGATGCTATGCAGAGAGAAGAGGTCTGGGTTTGGCAAGAGGAGTGTGTTAGTGAAGGGAAGAGGGCAAAGAGAAATTGGCTTTCTGGGTCCCCCTTCGTCCCCTTGGAAGACTTAACGCGCCCCTTTTGCTTATCCTTTCAAGGTCTGAAAGCAGGTCACCTTCTCGGAGAGAGAGGAAGAAAAGCTCAAAGAAAAAGAAACACAGGTAAGGGGGCTGTAATGGGATAAGAGGGCCAGCTTGGGGTTGTGGGGGGTGGGACTGGACCTTAGGGTCTTTTTCACTTGAGTTGATGGCGGTTTTAAATTATCCACTAAGTATTTGGTGAGAACAGACATTTTGCTTTCTCTAAGAAAGCTAAGGGGGGAAAAGTCACGTGGTGGTAAGGAGCCTGAGGTCTCTGTGAGCATGTTCTTTCTCGCCCTGTACACTGTGTCTCTCTTGTCAGGGACCTGTCTCCAAACATCCTGTGCAGGGCTAGGGTCGGATGGGGACTCACACTCCTAATCCAGCATCAGTTTTGGCCAGGCTAATGTTTCTGGGCGTCAGGTTTGGTTATTTGGCAACAAGCTGCATTATATAAGGCCCTGTGTCTTTTTTCCAGGTCAGAGTCGAAGAAAAGGAAGCACAGGTGAGTCTTGAGAGCCAGCCATTCTTTTGGAATGCTTTTTGATGTAGAGGGGAGTCTGCAATTTTCATTTACTTAAAATTCTCAACCTCTCCTTAAATTCAAGTGAACAGAATTCTCTAAGGATACCTGGTGAGCTGCCTTGTTGAGTGGAGACTTTACCTAAAGCTTACAAGATTGGCTATGCTACATTAGTCTGTTATGAACGTGGAGGCAGTATTATTTTAGTGATCAGCTCTTCTTGGGTGTTACTAGGGGTGGGTGGGGGAGTCCGGCAATGAGTAGTATAGGAATGTAGGGGTAAACAGTGGCTGTGCATACATTTCTTCAGTGTTTCCAGAATGTTTCAGAGCAACCTTATTTTCCCAGGTCTCCAAGTCCCAAGAGCAAACACAAATCCAAGGAAAAGAAACGAAAGAGGTAAGGACGTGTTTTCTCGCACTGCTACCTAGCTTCCTCCTTGAAGCTGACTACGTTTTGCATGCCTCCCGCTCATGTTTCGAACTCTGCCTCAGGTCCACCAGTGAGTCTGCATCACAGAAAGGCCGCCGAGATCGTTCTTCCTCCCCAGATGGTTCTTCCTCGTCAGATGCTTCTCGTAGCAGGTATGGGCTACAATGGAGATCCAAGAGCTGGCCCTCGTAACTAGATTACAGATCTGGGCTGAGTCTCACGGATAAGGCAGTCTCCAAGCTTATGATTGTTACTTGTTGTCTACAGGTCAGGCAGCATCACTACTCAGAAACGGGGGACCCTAAGACGGCAGAGCAAGTCTCCCTCTGCACCTTCGCGGAAACAAGGAGAAACAGAGGTAGCTCCCAAGAACCTGCCGGAGAGAGAGCGTTCATCTTCTTCTGAGCCTGTCCGGCGGGGCAGGAGCTCAAGTCCTCGAGAAGGCAGAGAAAAACGGGAGGTAGGGGGAAATTCAGTGGTTTGAAACAGAGATGGCTTCGGAACTCCATTGTGACTCTATAATTGCTGGAGGGTGGAAGGCATGGAGCCTGAGTTTACATTCTAATTGTTCTGTTTTTACCTTCACGTTATTCAGAAAGCCCTGTCCAAGCATTCTCCGGCACATGAGAACCGTCAGCGTTCCGCCAGCCCTTTATCTCCTACCAAAGAGAAAGAAAGAGACAAGGAGAGGAAGTCTGCTCGGCATGGGGGTCGGAAATCCACTCCCTCATTTGAGCGGGATTCGAGGTTGAAGCGTGGTTCCCCAGTGCCGAATGATCCATCCCGGGAAAAAGCCATTGGGCACAACTATCCTTCCTCTAAAGAGGGCAGGTCACCAACCTGTACCTCCCCACCCCCTAAGAAGCAATCAGAAGATCGTAATGGGACTCTCCCACCATCCAAGGCTAAGATGTCCCCTGACCAGAAGGAGCAGCTGACAGCTGCCTCATCTTCTCCTGCTTCTAAGGCCACTGAGGCCAAGTTGAGGAAGGACTCACATGATGGGTCTCCACACCAGCGCTCCCGTTCTCCTTCAGAGAGTGGTAGCTGCTCCTCCTCTTCTTCCTCTTCTCCTTCCCCTACAAACAAGCCAACCACAGTTTCCCGCAGCTCTTCCCCAGAGGACCCTCCCAAAAGGCAAGACAAAGAGAAGGTGTCTGCACACAGAGAGAGGTCTAGCTCATCCCCTGAAATCTCCCGCTCTGGGCAAAAGCAATCCGCCAAGACTACATCTCGACGTGAACTATCAGGCAGCCCTCCAGCCAGGAACACCAAGTCAAGGGCCAGTCGGAGGGACAAATCTCTCTCCCAAACGCCCATTGCTCGCAGAGGTAGATCTCGGTCCCGCACCCCACCTAAGAGAGGCAGATCACGTACGCGTACACCTCCAAGGAGGGGAAGATCTCGCTCTGCTCAGAGACGTGCCCGATCCCGTTCTCGCACTCCTTTGAGAAGGGCCCGTTCTCGCAGCCCTCAGTGGAGGGGCAGGTCGAGAACACCCCAGCGGTGGGGCAGGTCACGCTCACGTACTCCACCCAGATGGGGCCGATCTCGTACCCCTCAGAGGCGTGGCTGGTCCCGTTCTAGAACCCCCCAAAGGCATGGTTGGTCTAGAAGCAGAAATAGTGGGAGATGGGGAAGGTCAAGGACACCACCAAGAAGGGGGAGGTCGCGTTCAAGAACCCCACCAAGAAGAGGCAGGTCTAGATCAAGAACTCCACCCAGACGAGTAAGATCTCGATCTCAACCTAGAAGAGGCCGATCTAGAACCAGAAGCCCTCCCAGGAGAGGGAGGTCAAGCTCTTCGCCAAGGAGAGAGAAATCCTTGATTTCAGCCAGGCGAAGCAGGTCTGTGTCATCTCCAGATCGGAAGGCCTCTAGAATTTCTTCAAGGAGAAGTCGATCTGACTCTTCCCCCAGAATAAGAGAAAGGACCAGAAAAGTGCTGAGGCGTAGCCACTCGGGATCATCTCCTGAATTAAGAAGCAGATTACGAGTGTCTCCCAGGCGCAGTCGATCTGTATCGCTTCCAAAGGCCCGAAAGAAAGCTCAGTTGTCTCCTAGGAGGAGTCGTTCAGGTTCATCTCCAAGATCAAGGAAGAAAAAATCAAGAACACCTCCTCGGCGCAGTCGCTCTAGTTCTTCTCCGAGGCTGAGAAAGAAGTCCAGATTATCTCCAAGGCGAAGTAGGTCTCGTTCTTTTCCAACACCAAAAAAGAAATCTAAATCACCTGCCAGGCGTAGTCAATCCAGGACACCCCCAGCAGTCAAAAATAAATCCAGAATGTCCCCAAGGAGCAGATCTGGCTCATCTCCCAGACTCACAAAGAAGTTTGAGGCTTCATCAGCAGTTGAAGACAAAACTAAAATGCCTTCCAGAAGGAGCCGGTCTGGTTCATCTCCAGCATTGAGGAGGACATCTAACTCTCCTGCAAGACGTAGTAGGTCTGGGTCCTCTCCAGATCTAGAGGAGAGATTGCCAAGAAGGCGAAACAGGTCTGAGTCTTCGCCAGAAGTTAAAACCAAGTCAAGGTCAGAGTCATCCCCTGGGCTGAAGAAGGAAGTACGGTCATCTCCAAGGCAAAGCCGGTCTAGTTCTTCTCAATCATCAGCAAGGGAAAACTCTTTATCACCTCCGAGACAAGCAGCCTCTCCAGAGCCGAAATCCACACCTCCATTGCAGCGAAGCAGATCTGGGAGGTCTCTAGCAGCGAAGGAAAGACCTAGATCGCCGCAGCTAAGGCAGAGCAGGTCTGGATCACCTCCCGCTTTGAGGGAGAAATCTCTCTCTCCTGCGAGACGAACTGCATCTGGATCTTCCTCGGAACTGAAGAAGAAATCAACTTCACCACTGGAGAAGTGCAAAACCGATTCTTCGGAGCTGAAGAAATCCAGATCATCACCAAGACGAAGCCGGTCAGGCTCCTCACCGTTAATCAAAGAGCAGTCTAGATCGCCTCCCAGGAGCAAGTCCAGATATTCTCCTGACACAAAGAAATCTGCATCACCTTTGAAGCAAGCCAGGTCTGATCTCTCCCCTCCAGCAGTGAAAGAGAAGTCGAGGTCGCCTGCCAGGAGAAGTGGGTCCCGGTCATCTCCTGAACTAAATGGCAAATCTAAATCTCCCCCACAGCAAAATAAATCCCAAGAAACAAAAGCAAAATCTGGATCACCCAGGCAGAACAAATCGGAATCTTTGGCAGTAATGGGGAGAGCTACATCACCATGCCGGAAGAGTAAATCAGGTTCATCTCTCTCTGGAAAAGAGAAATCGCAGTCGCCCCCGAGGCAAGGCCAGACTGTACCATCACCAGGACTTAAGAAGTCCGAGATTCCATTGAGGCGAAGTCGGTCTGGATCTTCTTCCTCCTCCTCCTCGTCATCCTCTTCCTCCTCCTCTTCTTCCTCCTCTTCTTCATCATCGTCTTCTCCAGAGGATGATAAATCACGATCACCTCCAAAACTAAGCCGCTCTGCTGCGCTGTCAGTCAAGAAGAGCAAATCTATACCATCCCCAACACGCAGCAGGTCAGATTCCTCTTCAGAACCAGAGAACATCACAATTGCAGCCATCGCAAAGCACAACAGACCTGGAGCTTCTCCGGAAGCCCGAGAGACTTCAAGAACTGCGGTGATGGGACCTAGATTGCCCTTGGAGAAGAAAGAGACGCCCAGAGATGCACCTCGGAGGAGTAGGTCGGGGTCATATTCTGGGGCTAAAGAAAAGTCAAGAACGCGCTCCAGTGAGAGTAGTTCAGAATCCTCCCCAGAACGGAAAGAGAAGTCTGTAAGCAGGTCTGTGTCACCTGTGAGACCGACTGTAAAATCCAAAACACCTCCACGACGTAGGACATCAAGGTCGCCACCCAGGCCTAGAGCAAAATCCAGAACACCACCAAAGCGTGGCAGGTCTGGGTCACCACCAAGACCCAGAGTGAAGTCCAGAACGCCACCAAGACGACGCAGGTCAGGATCATCTCCAAGACCCAGAATTAAGTCTAGAACGCCACCAAGGCGGCGCAGGTCTGGATCATCCCCCAGGCCCCGAATGAAGTCTAGGACGCCACCCTCGCCGCCACTGCAGATCTGGATCATCTCCAAGGCCCAGAATGAAATCTAGAACCCCTCCACGAAGACGCAGGTCTGGATCCTCTCCACGGGCCAGAGAGAAGTCTAGAACACCGATTACGAGAAGACGGAGATCCATCTCCCCGCTGAGCCCTAAGCGGAAATCTCGAACACCTCTGAGGCGTGGAAGATCCAGATCACTCTCCAGGGAAAGGTCAAACACCAGCATTCATCCTCATCGGTCTCAGTCATCGTCCCACTGTGACAGACCTAGAACCTCCTTGCGACAGGGGAGATCTGGTTCCCCCTCACGGAGGAGTCGCTCCCGCTCATTCTCCAGGAGACGAGACAAGTCTAGGGGCTCGCTCCGGAGGGAGAGGTCTATCTCCTCCCCAGGCCGAAGCCGCTCAAGGTCCCCATCTCGCCAGGACAAGCCTCGCTTCCTGTGGAAGGGTGAGCGCTCTGTCTCCTCGCCACGCAGAGGTCATTCCCAGTCACCAGCACGGAGAGAGATGTCGAGGCTGTCTCCACAGCGGTCTGCCACCAGTCGGAACGCATCCCGTTCCCCTCCCAGGTTAGACGCCTCGCGTATAACAGCAACCTGCAAAGGCACTGGGTCCAGAGCATCTCCTGATTTTCAGTCATCTCCTGTGAGGAAGCATTCCAGGTCAGGTTCCCGGGAAATCTGCACCTCTCCAGGAAGGAAATCTCGCTCCCCTCCTGTGCTGGAGAGATACCCCAAGTCTGACACCCAGGAGAAGCCAGCAGCCTCCTCCCTTTGGCACAGCAAGAGCAACGCTGCCATTCCTCGCACTCCAACTCCACCTTGTGATGGCTCTCCTAAACCGCAAAAAACCCTGTCCCCTGCTCCATCCATGCTACGGGAGTCGCCTGCAGTGTCGAAGAATGGCGGGTTCACGGCCGTCCGAGGCAGCCCAGGAGATAGGAGTCAGATCGCGCATCCTGCTGTGGTTCGAGATGACACCGTTCCTGGTGCTCCCTTGGTGCCAGGGAGAAGCAATTCTCATGCAGGCTCTCCTTCCCCTGTTAAAGCTAGGTCGGCGTCTCCTTCCTCCTCCTCTTCCTCCTCTGCTTCCCCTAGCCCCTTGCCAGCCCTGGTTTCTGTGCTCGCCCCACCTCCCAAAGAAGAGGAGTCTGTACCTGAAGGAAAGGTAGCCGAGAGGCCCGAGGTGCGCCTCCCCACCCTTGAGCCTGAGCCACAGTTGTCTTCTGCCACTGTGGAGGAGAACAACACCAAGAGCAGCTGCCCCCCGGCCCCCCAGCCGGCTGTCCCCTCCCCACCACCCTCTGCCCCCTCGAAAGCGAAGAGAAGTTCATCTGCTTCGTCCACCACTTCGTCGTCGTCCTCATCTTCGTCGTCGTCCTCGTCTTCTTCATCTTCTGATTCCGAGTCCAGCTCATCCGAGTCCAGCCCCCACGATCAGCCAGTAAAGGACCTCGAGGCTGAGATTGTACTGAAACAGTAAGAGTTTGTCTTTCTTTCTGCACCCTCGCGCCTTAGAAAGAGCTGGTAGTGAGCATTGATCGTAGCTTTCTTAGATAAAGGCTCTCTGGGATCTTGCATCTGGTTCCTCCCTCTAGGTCAACTGTGCTACTGCATTCGCTGCTTCTTTTTTATCCCTACATGTCTCCTCAATCTGACGTTTTCATGTCATGCATCGTCCTCCAAAAGGAATCCTTTAGCATCTTGAAGAATCACATTTGTTCTTCACATTTATTCTGTTATAACAATTTTGGGGACTGGAGTGTCCACATCCTTTTTCATCAGCTACTTAAACCAGTAACAAAGGCTGTGAAACACAAGAGGTACTCGGATGCTTCTGAACAAGTATACCAGATAAGCAGAGATGGATGCGAGATAAGCACATGCAATGACACCGTCTCCCTAGCTTTGCTGAGATAATTTGACACCTCTAGTTGGGGAGAGATCCTTGGTCTCAGTCTGTTCCTAAACCGGCTTTGTGAGTAAGCCCACTGAAGTTATTAAGAGACTAGTAACCTGTGTTTTCCTACTGGCTAAGGGAAAGGGAGAGGCTTTCCCTCCCCCGTGGCTAGCATGGAAACCCAGGGCTCATCTACACCAAGCAGGAATTCCACTATGAAAGCGGTATATAAAAGGCAGGGGCCACACTACTGCTTTATAGTGGTACTGAAGTGCACTGACAGCTGTTGCGGCCCATTGGCACAGACCATATACGACTTTCACACCATTATATCCTGCTTGATGTGGCTCCTGTCTTATATACCACTTTCATAGTGCAATATCCTGCTTCGTGTAGATGCGCCCCAAGTGGGCTGGAGGAGGAGTGAAGGAGGATTCTGTTCCTCTTTGGCCCAGTCTTCACATTCAGCGGCATGGCATGTCTTGTCGCCCCTGGTGATCCAGTGAGCCTTTTAAATACAAGGCTGCCCTGAATGAACAAGGCATAACAAGGATCTGCATAACTTTTCTGTCACAGATTCTTGCTGCTGTGAATAGTCACTGTGCTTATGTTGTCTACTTTTAAAGCATGGCACAGAAAAGTCGCAGGTTGCTTTGCGTGGGCTTGTGGCCCACTGTCTACCCTTCATGTGTTAGTCTGTAAAGTGTTAGTCTGTACCTGAAGGAAAGGTATCCGAGAGGCCTGAAGTGTGCCTCTGCCCCCTTGAGGCTGAACCATAGTTGCCTTCTGCCACTGTGGAGAACAACACCAGCTGCCCCCAGCTGGCTCTCCCCTCCCCATCACCCTCTGCCCCCTTGATGATGATGACTCTCTGGGTTTGTTGTCATAGGTTTATCAGAGCTACACATTGAAATGCTTCTCCCTGCCCATATGCTTCTAAAATGCTGCAATGTGGTCTTTGTCCACTAGAGGCCACCCTTGTTCCACTGTATTGGGTGCCCATACTAGGAATAGGGATGTTGCAGGTGCTCAGCTGGGTCTGGGAGTCTAACCGACTTCCCTGGGTCTGGACCCAGCTTGTCGGACGCAGCAGCTGCCCTCCCTCATCCAGAGCCTCCATTGCTGCGCACAGTGGAGGCTCTGGAAATTACATACTTTCCCTGTGCATAAAGGGGGCCTTTATGGCCACTGTTTATGCAACAGGGGAAATGTGTAATTTCTGGAGCCTCTATTGTGCGTAATGGAAGCTCTGGACGGGCACCTGGGCTTGTCATCGGAGTTACCTAAACTAAATGCATTTGCCTAGGTTTATGAATTTATATAATTCTGATTCTAAGATTCTAGTTTAGTATATTTTGATTAATTTTGTCAAGATTTAGGGTGAGGGCAAGGAAATAGGAGTGTAGGAATTGGAGAGAGAGAGGTAAGAGCTGGCAACAGCTGGGAAAGTGGCAAAACGCAGATCTCTAGAATCCATAGTCAAGATACAGCTTGAGACCCTCTTCAGATACGATCTTACTGGCGAGATTTGCTTCACTTGAAGTTGGTCTAGAATGTCTTTCACTTCACTGAGCTTCTGTTCTGTCCCTGTTAGCAACCATGCAGGTGACCCTCCCCCCCATCCCCCCCTCCTTGGGAAATGTAATCACCATGGTGCAGCAGGGGAGACTTTAGATGTTTTCTGACTGGCGTAGGAAGAACAGCAGCAGCTATACTGGTAACAGGAGTTTAAAGGGTGGAGGGTGGACTCAGTTAACTGGTTTCCTGGACATTTCCCACGATCAAGTTTGTGCATCATTTTTTTTAAGAAACAAAAATACAGATCCTTGGATTTAGCCCACCAAGACCTCTGTGGTCTTCTTTCCAATACACTCATCCTGTACACCAACTTGATAACGTCCTTTCCTCCCCCTTGTCCCGCTTCTCCCTGCTCCAGGCCACCAAGCCCGGTGCTGAAGGAGGGTCCCCGGGACGAGCGGCCTCCGGAAGTAGGCAAGCGCAAGCGGCGCTCTCGGAGCTCCAGCAGTTCCAGCAGCAGCTCTTCCTCCTCTTCCTCGTCCTCCTCCTCTTCCTCCTCCTCCTCCTCTTCGGCCTCTTCCTCGTCTTCCTCCTCCTCCTCCTCCACATCGTCGCCTAAGACTGGGCCCCAGGCAGCCGCCAAGGTGGCCCCCAAAAAGAAACCGTCTCCTGAGAAGAGAAAGTAAGCACTTGGCTCTTGGTGAAGAACTGTGGTTGGATGCCAGGAAGCGATAACGTTCCCTGTTAGCAATGGTTCTCTTAAATGTGGGGTGGACCAGCCCCCCACCCTCAACCTGACCTGCCATTCCGAGGAGCTGTTCTTATGTCCTATTCTTAGCATGCTTAGGATGACCGCTGGCACTGCACAACCAGTGAAAATGTTGTATGGAATGATGGGGGGCAGGGGCAGAGGACCAGCAGCCCCTAAGACTTGCAAGTGGTTAAGGAAGAGGCAAGAGTTTGTGGGGTGGTGGTATTGGGCAAGAGGGGGCAAAAGGGGAGGCTGTGTATAAAACCCCATAATTCTGGGCAAAAGCTTGAGCGTTCAGAATCCTGTATCTGGTCATGCAGGGTAATAAGGAAAGCTTGCATCTGTTGGCTGGCTTTGCGTCTTCTTCTTCTTGCTAACCACCAAGATGCCAGGAGCTCTGCTGGGCGGTGAAGCTTTAACCCAGGGGTGGGCAACTTCTGGCTCTCCAGATGTTTTAGCTACGGCTGATGGGAGCTGTACTCCAAAACATCTGGAGGGCCACATGCTGCCCACCCTTACAAGTGTAACCACTAGGAAGCTTGCATAGCTGCCACTCCGCTCTGGCTTCCAAGATCTTGTCAGGCGTTTCCCACAAAGGTTTGAAGCCTGCCTTTGCGCCTTTAAGGGTTGGAATAAGACGCGTGTCAAGGATTGGCATTGCTGGGACCCTGCTGGGACCTATTCCTTGATCAGAGCACCTCTGCCCTGCTGCTCGTACTTAACTGTTGGTTCACCCTCCATCTGGCCCAGAGGAGATTGGCAAATTAGCGTCAACATCAGGAGGGGCGAGAAGCAGCAGCTACTGCTGCAGTGATGCTTGCTAGGTCTCTTCCTGGCAAGCAGTGGCAGTGAGGAGGCCTACGGTGAAAGCCTTGCCACAGCACCCCAAAGCTTTTTTCGTGTAATGAAAGTTTTTGGAATGCCGTCCCCCAATGCCAGTCTCTGAACATGCCATGTGTGCTCCTACAGCTCAGGGATGTGCACCCTCTGTGCTCTCGTCCAACATTTTATTGCACAGTTGAAAATGTGACTTCCCCGCTGCTGCTGCTGCTTCCATGGCTGCAGGGCTTTACATTGCCAAGTCAGAGTGTGGCGAATGCTGTTCTAAGCAGTCTGTCTTGTCTCTCTGCCTCCAGGTCACACAGCCCCCGGAAGCCTATTGACTCCTTGCGTGACTCGCGCTCCCTCAGCTACTCCCCAGTAGAACGGTGCCTGGTTTCCCCTCCGGTCCAGCCACCTTCTGCTCCAAGGGATCGACGTAGGTAGGTATCTCTTCATCCCATCTGCCTTCTCCTCATGTGGGTCTGCGAGGATGTTAGGTGATCATTAAGGGTCTCTTTGGGGTAGGGAAGAGGAGATCTGTGAGCAGGGGCCTTGGGTCGGTTTCATGGCCTCATTCCTTTGCCCAGGGACAGGTCCAGAGACAGATCTTTGCAGAGAAACAGACGAAGCATCAGCAGGTCTCCAGGACGGAAACGGCGGCGCAATTCCCCCGGCCCCCGAGGCCCCCGTCGTAGAACTTCAAGGTAATGTGTCCATGTGGCTTGCTAGCGCTAGAACCTTCTGACCAGTGCGCAAGCTGGGTTATGAAATAGGGCTCGTTAAGGGTAGTAATTTTTGTGACCCACTGAAAGAGCTTTGGTTATGGGGAGGTATATAAATAAATAGATAATACTCATTAAATGAGAAACCAGAACTTGAACGATCATCAGAAAGCAGCCAACGTGACTCTTACCCACCTAGCTAAGATCAAGCTTATTATTAAAATGGCTAACAGTCCTTGCTGAATCTTTACTGCTTTCCTAAGAGCATAGAGTGACTGTGCCAGTGTGCTTAGTCTCTTTGAGTGAATGTCCTTTGGTGGAGAGTCCTGGATTTTCAGAAAATGCTCTGCTCCGTAGTTCCATTGGCCTTGGAAATTAAGATCTACAGCACCATAGAATGGTCTGCAGACTCTGGATGCAGCTTTTCTGCGATTGAATCGAAGTAGACTTGTAAGCTGCCTGGATCGGAGCTAGAGTGTTTGGACTGGGGGTCGGGAGATCCGGGTTCCAGTCCCCACTCGGCTATGGAAACTCACTGGGTGGCTTTGGGCCAGTTGCAGACTCTCATCTCAGCCCTACCACACAGGGTTGTTGTTGCGAGGATAAAATGGAGGTGAAGAGGATAATGTACGCCGCCTTGGGTTCCTTAAGGAGGAAAAAAGGCGGGGTATAAATGTAGCAGTAATACCTGGGTCCCATGCAAAAACTCCTCTGGGGCTTGTCTAGTAATGCTAGCGAACTCTCAAGTGGAGAAAAAATGGTGCAGCCTTCCGTCTTGACATCAGTCCATCGGGAAGCTTTTTTACTTGTATACTCTGCTTTGAAGACACCCAGGTTAAATGTATCACAAATGTGTGGAAGTCCATTATGACAGCCTCTTTTGGTCCCTGGCAGATGTTGCCATAGTCGAAGGGTGTGACGAAGGGGTAGGAGGGGCAAGGTGCTGAAGACAGACTACGGATCTGATCGATGGTAAAGATGCCAACCCCCAGAAGCAGCCCTTCCTGTTCTGCCTCTGTGGGCATTCTGGACCCTCTCTTGCCTGGTTCCTTAGTAGCCTCCAGACATGTCAGGTTCTTGGAGCTTCTCTCATTAACATTGTGAAGCCCTTCCCCTTCCCCCTCCCATCACCACCACTGGCCCTGCGCTTCTGGTGTCCTCATGTTTCTTTCAGGTGAGGTGCCTAGGTGTGCATACAATGGGTCAGGTTGCGAGTCCAGGAATTAAGCCTGTTCTTTCTCCCCTCCCCTTTTCTCTCTTTCTCTCCATAGGTCCCCCTAAGCCTCTTGGAGAGTCTGGAAAGCCCTTGCCCTTGCAACCACAGACTGCACCACCCCAGCCTCCCACAGTGCTGTCCCAGGTGGGAGCCCCCTGCCTCCTGATGCCCACTGGAAACCAGTGTGTTTGCGTGTTGTGGGGGGGGCCCTCTTCATTTGCCATCGGCTTTTTATTCTCATTAGTTTTTTCCTTCACTGTCCCTGTCTTTATTGCCCGTCATTTGTCGGCAGCTACATTCCCCTCCTCCCTGGACATTTCTGCTCAGCACCCACCAGGATCCGCCGCCTCTGCGCTCTTCCTCCTCCTCCTCTTCCTCCTCCTCCTTCAACAGTTGGTGACGTTCATTTGATTATTATTTTTTCTCTCTCTCCTGTGAGCGTTTTATTTTCTGTGCGTTTTACAACTAAAATCTTTACTTCTGTGTTTTGAGAGAGGGGTCTCCTTTTTCGTTGATTTAGACATAAAAGGTTTAAAAAAAAGAAAAAGAAAAACACAAAAAGGGTGGGTGGGTGGGGGAGTAGGGAGATATGTGAGCTAATCTGTTTGATTTAGCGTTTCTCAGGCGCTCCTCTCTGAAATGGTTGAGGGTTGTAGGAAAACAGGGGAAGGTTTGCCCTAATGGCGTTGGAGACCTCCCAGAGTCCAGTGCGGGAGAGCCTCTGACTTTCAGTCACCCTCTCTCTGTTGCCCCGTGTTTCAGGGTAACTCCTCAGTTGCAAGCAAGTGATCTTTTGGGGCAGGGGGAGTGGGGGGAGATAGCCTTTCAGTAGCCTGCAACAGTGGGGTTGACTTTTGATGGTGGCAAAACTGAGGATTAGACCGTTCCTGTGTCCCCCCCCCCCCCCCCGGAAACAAACCGATTTTAATATGCGGCGCTCTTTTTCCTTTTTATCCCTCCCTCAGAGCAGACTCTTTCATATTGATCAGTTGAGCCAGGTCAGGAGGGGTCAAGATAGGGACTGGAAAGGGGGCAGTCAGGCATTTTATGGGGGAAGGTGATGGAGATTTTGCTGGAAAGAAGCTGAGAAACCCTAAATCAGGGAGGGATGGGAACAGAAGTTTCTTCATATTTCTTAAAAGCATTTAATTTTTTTTGATATGTACAGCAAGGAGATTTTTTCTGTCAAATAAAAAACTTACGAAATGCAGAAATTGTTGAGTCCCTGAGGCTTTTCTCTGCGCCGTTTCTGGGGTTTGGTCTGGTCAAAGGAGACCTCCAGTATTTGAGCAGGAGTGCTGTGTCCCTTTCCTTTTATTCTGCCACATAACTCTGTGTCCTCCAAGGGTGGACGTTCCTTTTTCCGATTCAGATGCTTAGTTCAGTACTTGTCATTCCCACTTTACAAAGTGTATAGAGCCCCTTTAGTTACTAGGTAGTCTGTCCAACCTCAGATTGCTGTCGCTTTAGGGGGAAATGATATTTTGAAATGATTTTGCTCAAAAAGTATGCTGACTTATCCCTTTACTTGTGGTTGCAACAAATAGTAAGAACAAAAAAAATTTAAAACAAAACACCCCAGACACATACTTTGCTCAGTCCAGGTAAACCGCCCATCCAAACAGCAGAAAATAAAAAGGAACTCCTTAACATAAACCTTGTAAAAGCTATAAAGCATGGATTATAAATTTGCTGAGCAGAGCATGCAAGCGTAGCAGGACCACAGCAGAAAAGGATTATCTCTGTTTCTCTTTAGATGGGGTTGGGAAGGGGGCTCTGAGCAGGCCCTGTTCAGCAGACCTTGGTGAGAATGTTTGATTGGTACAGAGAGGGGGGAAGGGTGTACAATGGGTCTAAATGAGGCCAAATTCAGTCTGGAACAAATTCTCAGAAGCGGCTGACCAAAACGGGACACTCTGAATTCCCACTAAGAGTGGGAGAAACAAAGGCACCACACCAGCCCTCAAATGGAAAAACTCCTTCCCCCCCCCCCCTTTCAAACCCCTGTACTAGCCTTGTGGCTAAATATGTTACAAGCTTCTAATAACGTTGATTCTGGTGAAATAAGAGCGAAGAAATATTTCTGTCTTGACTAGTTGTATCGGATCTAGATTCCTGCCAGAAATGTTTGCCTTACGTGTTTATGTTCATTGCAGTCACATTTGATTGCTTTTGGTCACCTGGTTATCAAAATCTGCTTTTTTCAAAACTTCTATTTCTTACAAACCGGAGTCCCTTAAATCCATTCTGTTTTGCCTTCTGGAGTGAATCTCCCTGCCCTCTTTGCTCAGTTCTTCAGAGTGAATACTTTAGGATTCTTGTCTGAAATAGTGGGGAGTGAGGAGGAGAAAGAGGAAGTAGCAAAGCTAGAGCTAGTTTTCAGCTGTTGTGCCTAATAATAGTCGCTAGAGCCTGCTCTTGCCCACATTTGTGATTTTGGTCTTGGAAAATAAATTTCTTGCTCGGGCAGCTGTCCAGATTGTGCACCTGCTTTGCTAAGGCAAACTCCGTTCCCCTTTCCCCTTATACTGGCATAGAAAATCCCAGCCTGTTTTTTTTCTGTGCCAGCCCCTTGCTATATCCAAAGTCATTCATCCTCCCCACCTCAACCTTGCTACCCTGTTGTTAGGGAAGTTGTTGCTAAACGATTCTCCCAAATAGTTTCCCTTGTACTTCGAAGTTGCCGCTTGAGAGTCCTGCTTCTGGGGCAATCTTCCGGCAAGATTCGAATTACTACTCTGCCTCTGGCCAGTCGTCTTCCTTGCCTCTCCTCTCACTGACCAAGAAAAGCATTTATTTTTCTCTTTAATTTCCCCCTCCGGGCTAAGCATGCAAAGTTTATTCAGCCCTTCCTTGTACGACTTGCCTTCTGACCTTTATGGTGCTCAACCAAATCATTGCTAAAATCATTGTGTGCCTTGCAAGTTTTTTTTTTTTTTTTACTCCTCCCTCCCCTCTTGAATGGCAGGCCCGGTGCCATATCAAAAGCAGATATGAAACTCGAAGTGGACTTCCAAAAGCTCGTCACGTAGCACGGAAGGTGGTGTTTTTTGTGACGCACAAGGCCAAAAAGCCCCTTTGGGCTCATGGTGGTTCTTCTAGATCTCAGCCAATGACTTCCTTTATGTCTTGGAAAAAGTTGTTTATGCCTACATTCTTTAAAATGCAAGTTTCCTTCCTACTGCGCCCCCCCCAATGCCATCTGGTCTCTCCTTATCAACTCATCCCACTCTGCTCTGCAGTGCAGTGGTGTAACTCACTAGTGAAACTTAAAACGGGTTGTGTTTTTCAATATGAAACAGAAAGCAGAGGCCCTTGCCAACTTGTTCTAGAAAAAGGTTCAAGGCCCTAGCAAGAAATCTGCAAATATTTAAAAGATGCAGTATAGAAAATTTTTAAATATACTTTTTAAAATATGTGTAGGTCTATTGAGTGGAGAGAAGGAAATAGATGCTTTTATATGCTTTTCAACAACGGGGCTTACAGTTTTAAAACGCTAAAACAAATGTTACAAAGAAAAGAACAAGAGTTTTCTCAGACTGACTAGGTGCTGATGGCACAAGTTCCCTGGCCTTGAGTGACTTACCTTCTGCCTTCTCTTGGGACTCGCAGAACTTACTTCTAAGGAAGGTGGGTTAGGGCTGAATGCAAGAGCAAGTCAGGGTTTCAAAACGGTAAGGAATCTATTATTAATCCTTCCCTTCTATTAAAAAAACATACGCTCCCGTTTTCTAAGCTTTTAACAGCAACTACGAACTTTTCTCACTTTTGTGTTTCTGTTATCATTGAGGCTTGCACAACATCAGTTTTAGATGGAAAATGAGAATCTCGGCCCTTGAGTTCCTGTGCAAGGAGGCCATGATGAGCAGAACACCCCGGAGTTTGGTTCTCTTGTCACCTGCTTTGCGTGCCTGCTTGCCTCAGCATTTGTGTGATCCGGTGTGGTAATGCTGTGGATTTCCTTTAGTGGGCCCCGCATGGTATGTTTAATTAAATGGATCAGGCTGGATCCAAAATAGGTGAGTTCACTTAAATCATGACCAACTTTTCCTATTGATTTCAATGGGATCTAAGTGCAACTAGACTTTATCTGGATCCACCCAAATATCTTGATATGATAGGCTGACCATATGAAAAGGACAGGGCTCCTGTATCTTTAACAGTTGTATTGAAAAGGAAATTTCAGCAGGTGTTATTTGTATATTTGAGGAACCTGGTGAAATTCCCTCTTCGTCACAACAGTTAAAGGTGCAGGTGCCCTGCCCTCTTTTAAATCTGGTCACTCTAGAATAGCTCCTGCAGCTTTAACCGCTGTGATGAAGAGGGAATTTCACCAGGTTCTCCATATATACAAATGACACTGCTGAAATTTCCTTTTCTATGCAACTGTTAAAGATACAGGAGCCCTGTCCTCTTTTCCATATGGTCACCCTATGATATGAGAAGCTGGGAAAATGGTAATGCTGATTCTTAATGACCCTTTAAAAATGAACCACCCGTGTGAAATCCTGACCCTTCCCCCCCCACCCCCCGTTCCCACTGAGCACATCTCACCTCCATGAATAAATAGAAAAATGCAACTGTATTAAGACCTGATCCTTTATTTATTTTTTATTGATGCTGGTAAACATGAAATACATCCAGTACTATGAAGCACATACCCACCCTCAAGCAACGATAGCATCACACACACAAACAAGCCTCTTCCCACAATTATCAAAATGGCCAAACTCATTAAAGATGTGTTGAGCTGGGAGGGGGTGGGGTCTTATTAGCAGCTTTCATGCCCACTTACCAAGGGAAGTGAATGTTGGTGGAATTCTGATTCTGGGCACATCCAGCATAAAGAGGTAGTATCCAAGTTGTGTAAAGAAAGTGGGTCTATAGGGAGAACAATCCTTTTATACTTCCTTACTTGGTGGGACTGGGGATGCTGGTAGTTGTAGTCCAACGTATCTGAAGGGTACCAGGGTGTGAAAGGCTGCGACAGAACATTTTTTGTACTTGCCTTGTGCCAATACACTGTCCTTTCCCACAAGTCTTGTCCCACCTCCCGCTATACTTGACTTCAGAGTTTGTACGCTGCAGGCATTAAACATAGTTAGGAGTATCACATGTGCAATATGTGAGGGGAAGGGGAACTTGTAGAGCAGCCTTCCTCAACCTGGAGCGCTCCAGATGTGTTGGACTGCATCTCCCAGAATGCCCCAGCCAGCTGGCTGGGGCATTCTGGGAGTTGTAGTCCAACACATCTGGAGCGCCCCAGGTTGAGGAAGGCTGTTGTAGAGTGACTGTGAGAAGGCGTGTATGATGCTCTCTGTGGACACTCCTGGGATCCCTCCCCCCCCTTGTGCTCACCTCCTTCCCCCTCCTTTTCTCCATTCCTCTGCTGAGCTCTGCTTCTCCTTGTTGCCTCCGTTGCTCACAGTACACTCATCCATAAAGTAGGAAACACTACACTTGGACACGAGCGTTTAGTAGTGCTTTCTACTTTATGGATGAGTCCACTGTCTTTAAAGTACAGCTGCACGCCACGACCGACTCTCAGCGTTGTCTTCATCCGGTGCCGACCATTTCTGGGCTGGCCTTCCCCATTTGTCTCCCCTACCCCCACCCGCTAGCCGCTCCCTGGTTGTGAAATAACAGGGAGACACTAGCAGGCTTGGGAGGTTTGACTTAACGCTGTCCTGTGGGGTTGGGGTGAGACAGCGGTGTTTTTTTTTACAGAATGCAGAAACATCTTCCTTACCCAGATGGGCTTACAGTCTACATAGGGTTTAGGCTGCTTCAGCAAACAGGGAACAAAACAGTGAATAAACCACACCAGACTCACTTACTCACATGAAACAGTACAGAAAATAAAAGTCCTGCTTCCTTTGCACCTATTAATATTTATTTGACTTGCTCCTCTTCCTCCCATACCCAGTTTGTACCGTTGTACTTGGATGGACACCCTCACATGCACTCCGCATAGAGAAAGCTAAAAATCATTCACTTCCTGAAGTAGGGCACACGCACATAAAAAGAAACAGAAATTGAAAGAAGAAAAGTTGGCGGACTTTGTGTCTTTTCAGATGGCCATAGCATGTAGCTGCTTTTGAAGTAAGGGTGAGTCCCAATTCATGTGGCAATAGGCAGGAGATGGACGCATCCTTAGCTTGACCTCTTCCTGCAGGGCGTGTTCCACACCCAATAAAAAAAGTTGTGGCATAGCAAATGCTTTCATGTTCACCCTGGTATCCCAATATAACTCTGCTTCTCCAGCCCCATCATCCTCAGCCATTCGAGGGTCTCTCTGCTACCTTAATAAACCTGATCCTTTCTCCTTTGCTGTCCTATACTCCCCGCCCTCCACAGTTCTCAAAACCCAACTTTTCTATTAAGCATTTGGCATAGCCCCATAGTCTCTCTGGGCCCGTTCAGAAGACACATTAAACCATAGCTTTAACCACGGTAAATAAAGCTTTCTGCTTTATTCACCGTGGTTAAAGCCATGGTTTAAAGTGTCTTCTGAATGGGGCCAATGGCTTTCTAAAACTGGGCCCCCGTGCATGCAACTGAACTGAATGCATCTTGTTTCCCCTCGTCACCCTTGCCAGCCTATCTGTAAAAGTGTGAGGCACAATGTGCTATGCAAATAAATAATATTAATCATAGGAAACAGGTCTTGGAGACTGGAACAAATCCTAAACCTGATTATCTATTGCAGTTGCCTCTCAAGAGTTGATCATAAAAACCTGGGAGTTCTGGTTCACCCAAAACTTACTGGTTCCCAGAGTTGGGGACAAAAACCAAATATCCCAATTGATCAAAACCCGAGATTCCTAGTTGTTCGACATCTCTCCCTACAACCTGCTGTTCACTGCTCTGACGTAATTACCTAGAATTTTCTATGTTGCATGTTTAAATCTAGAGGGTTAATGCTCCATTAGAGGTGACTTAAGTTGGAGGAGCAGGATAGTGGAAAACCAGTTGAGGGCAATTTCTCAGCCCCCTGATTCCTCACCCTGAAATCTGTGTTTCTCTGGCAGAGTTGAAGAAGAAATTAGCTTTGTCTTCAATATTGGGGAGACTGAAGTATGTGGCTTGAGTTTGGAGGAAGTTTGTGTTACGAACCTCCGCTTTTTCTGGCGAGATTTAAGAGAGAGGAGCCATTGATCTTGGAAGACTAAGAAAAGTAAAGCAAGCTGAGTAGAAGAGTTTTGTAAGTAAAATATACACAAACACGTTAATTTTATAGGGCTTTTTAAAAAACAATCATGCCCCTAAGTATTAAAATCTTTTATTTCAGTTTTTACTTATGGTTTATGCCAAGCTGTAGGGTTTTTTTTTGGGGGGGGGGTTGTTTATGGTTTTTTTAAAGAAGAGAGATTGGCACACATCAGTGAGTTTGCAAATTCTGAATATTTAAATATATTGGAGGTAGGCTCCCATGAAACTTAGGTGCCAACTACTTCCTTGGCTGAAGAATTTTAAAAACCTCCTTGCTGTGCCAATACATTGCCTTCTTGCTCAAAACGTGTGTCACCATATGTCATACCCTGCCCCCAACTTTAAATTACAAAAATACAGCTCAAAAGCAGAAATAAACTCCCATTAAAATTCCAAGCAATTTATCATCAAAAACCCAATTAAGTGCTTTCTGTCAGTATTACTACTACTAGTAGTAACAGTAGTAATTATTATTACTGTTACTATTATTACTAATAGTTATTATTAGTAGTGCTAGTAATAATTATAATAGTGTAAAGCACTGGCTGGTTTTTAAAGAGGAAATTCCACAAAACTGGAGCTGTAATGGAGAAAGACCAGCTTTGTATCCCGGTAGATCTTAACTCCATCCACCCCCCATCCTTCTGGACGAGTATTTAAACATCATCTTCTGTGCTGTGTGACCTTGCATATCAGATTCGTAATACCTGATCAAACAAGCAACACAGGTCGAAAGAAGGGATATTTCTCCCTGCGTACTGTTATACAATATATTCTGCAGACCTCTCAGTACTGCCAAGAAACCCCTTTTGTGATCTTTAATTTGGGCTTACACAGCATAAAGACTCGCTGAGCCAAATTCAGACCGCTGGCCATGTCAGGCAGGGTCTGGGATTGCCAAAGTGTGAAGTCCGTGTGTCACAAGCACTTCACTGGCTCCCGTACGTGAGCGTTTGGCTTGGATGTATCACAGTTTTGAGAAAAACCGAACATGGCTGGCTAGCTCTGTAGGGCCGTGCCTTCCTAATGTTGGAAGAGGTAGGCAGGCAATAAACCCTGGAGGGCTGTTGTGATTCATCAGATTAAATGGTAGCCCACACGCCATGTATGGCAGCCTGTTGTGCAGGCCCATCTTAATGGTAAGTTGGGGCTGGGGGTGAGAAATGGATTCTAGGTTTTATCCAGAATAAACTATAGGATTCTGTAGAGACTACTTGTTATTATTTAATGCTTTACTTCCAAATGTGCTAGGCAGCTGAAGCAAATGCAATAACTTAGTAAAAATCAAAATCATTTTAAATAAAATAAACTTAAGGGTAAAATCCTATTTAAAAACAACAGCCTGTAGTACAGCACTTATATATAGCATAATTAGTTCCTTTTAATATGGCTGCATGCTGTTCTACAGTTTTTTGTTTCTATAAAATGGCCGCATAACTACTAACAACAAATACTTTATTAATATATTAATAGATGGAGAGAAGAATTAACCTGGAGATCAGTTCTAAGCATATTTACTTGGAAGTAAGTCTCACTAATTTCAGTGGAACTTATTCCTGAGTAAGACTGTGTATTATTGTAGCCTTGGTTCAGTAATCGGTGCCATAAAATGGCGGTACGAGTATTGAGCGTTCTTCCTGACCACTTCAACTGCACTCTTACGCTCACTTAACTTGGGCGTTAACCTGACTTCTGAGTAAACATGCAGAGAAATGGATGCAATCCTGTACCTGTTTACCTTGGAGTAAGCCCCATTAAACACAATGGGACTTACTTCTAAGTAGACATACAGAGGAATGGGCTTGCAATGATCTTTAGGATGCAGCCATGTACTTGTTTTACCTAGGAGTAAGCCCCATTAAACACAATGGGGCTTTCTTCTGAATATTGATTTTATTATTTATTGATTGATTACATTTCTATACTGCCCAACAGCGCATTGGATGGTCAGAAAATGACCAAGCCCCAAAAGGTTTTGCAAAATAGTTGGTTTGCTGTGTTACAATAATATGTAGTTATAAATTTAATTTTCAAAGGCAGGGATGGTGGGGGGGAAGGATAAAAATTGTTTATCCCCACCCCCAACTCCGCTACTAATATGTTTTCTGCTAAAGAAATCATGGGTGTTGGTGAAAAGTGGCACTCAAGGAACAGGAGGAGTCTCCTAAACCTGATTGCAACCGTTTGCCCAGATGGATCTGTGTTCCATATCTCAGCCTTCTCTAACTGGGCGCCCTTCAGATGGGTTGGACTACAAATCCCATCTGGCTCGGGGATGCTGGGAGTTGTAGTCCAACACATCTGAAGGGCACCAGATTCAGGAAGGCTGCCATAGGTACACTTCCTCTCCTTCTCCGCCTTCTATCTCCCGTTCCCCTCCATGCCCTTATTTGGGTTTTTTGACTGGATCCACCATGCATGAGCTCAGGTTACTCGCCCTGCAACGTCTGATCCTTTTAGCACAAAACACCCCTCTGTCTTTTCCTCTCAGCACTGTGTGTAAATATGCAGCAGGTGCAGCAGAAGGCGCCCTCCCCACAGCTTTCTTCAAAGTCCCACATGCTCTAGAATGGGGGGTGGGGGTGGGGAAGAAGCCCTCCTAAAATAGTTTTTATTCTCCCTCCCATCTGACCCAGCTAAGATTCCACTTGATGTTGGGAAAAGGATCTCGGTGCTCCATATCTTACCAGCTGCCTTGCTCCACGCCATTATCTTAGAACAGGGTTCGTGAAAGCTGGGGCATTGTGTCCCCCAGACAGAGGTAGGGCATCCCGGATCAGCCACGTTTCATCAAGGGTCCCCTTTGAACCAAAGCGGTTGGCATGTGCAGATCCCCAAACGCCGGATATTTCTGCACGGAAAGGAGTTACACAAGATTAGAAACAGAAGTTAGGCAATTTCTTTTAAGCTCGAACAGCGCTTGAGACAGCTGTCCGTTTTCTTTCCTAACACTAGAGGGCACATGGGTTGGATTTCCCAGAAGGCTCATAGCCAGCGGCCTGAACAGGCATGAGTGTGTGCTCGCTGGCTGTGTAACCGCCATATTTCCCATTGCATAAACTGCCCAACGTTGTAACTTCCCCATTCTCTCTTGCCATTCTCAAAGAGTGCCAAGGAAAAGGTAGGGGTGAGCAGTTGCGATTAATAGCTTATGTGCTGGTGACCCGCATCGCCAATTCCTCCTGCCCCCCTCCTTAAAAACAACAACATGGATCTTGGTCTTCAAATAAGGAGAGCCTATGAGACAGCCAGAGTTCTGCCCCTGATCCCTCCTCCATCCCGAAGACACCAGGCTCTACCCTCTTTCCTCCCAGAGCTCATAATAGAATTCCAGGAGTTCTAGATCAACCTTCCCCAACCTGCTGGCTGGGGGTGGGGTGGGGAATGCTGGGAATTATAGTCCAACACATCCAGAGGGCACCAGCTTGGGGGAAGGGTGGTGTAGACCATAGCACTCAGCCCCACACTAGCGCGAGCTGCCCTCTCAAAGGACCTAAGAGCTCTGCTTCCTAATCTCCATTCGACAGACGCTTCCCCTTCCCGAATCCTGAGCTCACATCTGGTGCTAGAAGCCGGGGCTCCTAGTTGCCCTCCCGCCCCCGAAGAGCCCAGAAGAGGGACCATGGAAAACTACCTCTTGGTTGCTTGTAATCTATCAGGCCAGCCGCGGAGATCGGGCGCCAGCTGGAGTAGAGAGATGGAACTGGTGGTGTTTGGCCCATTTATAGACCTAGCCCGCCTGGCGTCTCCTCCCTTTCTTGTAGATAATCACATGACCGTTGCTATCTTCCCCTCCCTGCCCCAAACCACAGGAAACGTCAAGAGGCCTCTCTCCTCTGACTGGGGCAGGAAACGGCAGCTACCCCCCGCAAGCTCAGAGTCTTGCATCCCCCCCACACCCCCTGACTGATGTACCGAGCAGCTGTGGTTAATTCTATTTGGGGGGGATGGGGGGAGCTCTTAGCTACGTTAGGCTCCAACAGAGGGGATGGGGTAAGAGGGTCCCAGGGGGGGCTCCTGAGACACCTGCATCCTCTTCCGAGGTGCAGCATGTCTGTCTCTCCGCCTCTAGCAAAGGCCAGGCTATAGAAGCATTTCGCAGCACTGGAACGAATTTCTCTCTGCGCATTTGTGCATGTGTGTGTGGTGGGGAAAGGAGACATGTTCATCCAGGCCCTCCTATGGCTTTGTCTGTGGCCATGGAGCTACGGCAGCATCGTGAGCTGCTTTACGCAATTGTGGGCTTGTCAGGGGCTGATCTCGTATGCAACCCTTGGCTGGTCTCTCTCTCACCTACGTGCCGTGTTCAGATGCAGGTTTTCGTGTTTCGTGCTCTGACACGCACATGCCCCTCTTACAGGTGTCTAAAGTTAGCTGAGGGGTGTGGAAGCTGCTAAAAGAGGGGGGCAGATTCTTTGCTGGTTCCCCTCACCTGCTTAATTAAGAATTAAAATCGATACACTTTCTTGGATTGATCAAGAAGTGGAATGCGAGGACAGTGTATCTCAGGAAGCTCAACAGGGCCTCCATATGGTATCCTAAGTCATCTTATAAAGCCCCTAGGAGAAGTCCGGTTCAATCAAAGAACACAATCTCCCACCCACAGAGTGTATGTTTGTTCTGTGAATACACATGCCCTATGCGTTTTGGGAAGGTCTACCCAGAATAGTACAAACATGCCCTGTTGAGGTACGGGGTAGGGCTTTCTCTGTGGTGGAACTCAACCTATGGAATCCTCTTCCTAGAGACGTTTGCTTGGTCTCCTCTCTGTCTGTTCTCTTCCCGCACCAGGCAAGAGAAGACATTTTTTATTTTAGAAAACCTTTCTACTTGTGCAATGAGTCCTGCTTTTTAAATGTCTGGCTTATGGCTTTTGGGATGCTCTGAGAGGTTTAAGAAGTCTTTACTCATCCGTTGGATTATGGTTTATCTTGTTTGTTTTCCAGCTGGGAATCTGTTCCATGGTGGGGTTTGGCATTGTGTATATCCTAATTTTGTGCCTTGCCTTGCATAATCACACGTGTGTGTGTGTGTGTGTGTGTGTGTATATGTATGTATAAACCTCACACCCTAACATATGCATGCAGGTTTTGCTATGCACAAGCTAAAGAGGAGTAAACTTTTCAAAGCAAGCCCAACATTTCTGTCAAAGCATTTCACCTTCAGTTTGAAGCACACTGGTATCAACTCCCTTGGCCAACTGCTAGAAGGCTGATGGATGGTCCTGGGTTTGGTTTGGTGGCCTTTTGGTCCATACAACCCCAGGATGCAGTAGTTTCTTTAGGGACTAGCTTGGATAGAGCTGGAAATTCAATTTTTGCATCACATTTCAGGTAACCTGCTGGGACTGGCTCATGGGTGGGTGATGGGGAAAGAGCCATGATGGATCAGACCCAGGGTCCATCTAGCCCAGCATTCTGTTCACAAAGTGGCCAACCAGCTGCCCACGGGAAACCCACAAGCAAGACGGGAGTGCAACAGCACCCTTCCGCCCATGTTCCCCAGCAACTGGTGTAGGTAGCATATAGCCATCAGGGCTAGTAGCCATTGATAGCCTTCTCCTCCTGGAATTTATGCAGTCCCCTTTTAAAGCCACCCAGGTGGGAGCAGATTCCATAGTTTATGCACTGTGTGAAGACGTTCTTTCTTTCGTTTGTCCTCAATTTCCCATTAATCAGCTTCATTGGATGACTCCAGGTTCTAGTATTATGAGAGAAGGAGAAACATGTCTCCCTATCCACTTTTCCCACACCATGCAGAATTTTGTACTTTTTTTTTTTTGGTAGATCCCTGGTAGAGCACGTGCATGGCATGCAGAGCATCCCAGGTTTAATCCCTTGACTTTGCGGTTAAAAAGGCAATGTTAAATTATTATTGACCTCTGATGAGACCCAGTCAGAATGGATCATACTGGGCTAGCCTGGCAAGTAGTCTGAGTCAGGCAGGATAAGGTATCAATAATGATTGGACTGGTGAGTTTAGGATGCGCTCAACATGTCCCATATCGACCGCTTGCAACAGGGAGAATGTCAGAGGTGCTTTCTTCTGGGGCAATTTGTCCACAATTGCCAGACTTTTGATTGAGGAAACAAATGGAAAAGCAGCAGCTTAGGGCAAACTTACCCAACCTGGTGTCCTCCAGATGTGTTGGACTGCAACACCCATCATTCCTTGCTAGGTTGGGGAAAGCTATCTGGAGGAAACTGGATGCAAGGGATAGGAATGGAGAGTACTGCTCCCACTCACTTCCAAACCTTAAAATGGTGGCTTCCTTCCACTAGGCCGTTTTATTCTCTTAGCATTTTAACACTTAATTTTAACTTAAATTTAAATTTTACTGTTCTAATTCTGTATTTTAATCTTATATCAATTTCTGCTACGTGGTTTTATCCTGGTTGTGCTTTTTATATTGTATTTTGTATTTGTATTTTTAGACTGTTGGTTGTTTTATTATGGTTTTATTTTTTGTGAACCGCCCAGAGAGCTTCGGCTCTTGGGCGGTATAAAAATGTAATAAATAAATAGGCAAACATCTCTAGCAGACGGCTCATTCTTCATTTCTGCCACCAGCATGTGGCATGCTATAAGCACCTGTCTAGTGTGGGGATCAGGGTGCTCAACGAAATGGACTGATATCCCAGGGCTTTCATGTTTTGAACCCTGAAGATTGATGTTTTAGGAGGGTGCTTGGGAGTTACAAATCCCTAGACGGGGCCATAGCTAGACCTAAGGTTTATCCCTGGATCGTCCAGGGGTCAAACCTGTTCATCTAGGTGACACACAGGGGATCCAGGGCTCAGGCAGGGGCGAACCCTGGATGATCCCAGGATAAACGTTAGGACTAGCTGTGGCCACAGTTACAGTTCCCAAAGTCCCTCTATTGGGAACTGATTTTTATTTGTAATATGCACATAATAATAACACTGATGAATTTTGAGTTGCATGTATTTTATCTTATCTTTACAGCATTTCTTTCTGTATTATCCCGATATTGACCTTTCAGGGCTCCTGCCCTGAAAGGTGGCCAAGAAATATTTTATGTAATCATGATCATATTGCAGATGAGGGCTGAGAGTAGATTGCTTAAGGCAGAGTTTATGTTGGAGGCAAGATTTGAACTGGAGACTTCTTTAATTCATATTGGGTATTAGCAGTACACCAGTTCTCCTATCCTTGCTTTTAACAATAAAACCCAATAAAGGTGGGGTGATAGCTCAGGGCTTGACCACATGCTTTGCACGGAGAGGGACTGAGGTTCAATCCCTAGAATCTCAGGTAGCAAAACTTTAGAGAACTGCTGCCTGTCAGCGTAGGCCAGGCATGAGAAGACTTCACATTGGTGGGATCAAATTTCTTTTCTTTTTAATAGATTCCTAAGGTCAGTCAACAGTCTGGGAGATGGGAGACAGTTCAAAATGGTGGTGTTGGGAGCAAAGCCTGCAGCAATCCCCATTGTCTTATATATATTGGGATGACTTGTTTATGTAAGTGTTCAAGTGGGATCTAAAATGAAACTTTGCCATGTATCCTTTCTTCTTAGCCAGAGTGCTCCTCTTCAGAATTCCTTCCAGCCAGCCATAAAGTATCCTTTAGAATACTCCATTCCGTTTCCCCCATTTTCTTTTATCATTCAACATTCCACGATTATTGAGTGTGTTCAGTCCTGATTTGATCACTTTGTTTTTATCCTCTAATAGATATATATATATTTAAAAAGCTGTTTTTGTAGCTTTGCAAACCATCTTGTTTCTCAGTGGTCCTGTTTTGGCCGCATACTCATCCACACTCACTGGCCGAGTTTGCTATTAGAGGGAATTGTAAATGTCGGTATCCCCGATCAGCCTAGTTTGTGGAGAGAACTGAAGACTCTTCGTTGGTGCTGATAAATAATTGGGAATTGGAAACTTGCTGTTCTACTGCAAATCACCTAGCGATCCACCATTTGCCCCTCCTGGAGTAAGTAGATGGTCCAATTGTCTGACTTACCGCAAGCCGACAGCTTCCTACGTTCGGATCCTTGAGATTTTGTTTTGTTAATTGGATTCTGCCCTGGTTTCTAGAGCTTCTGCCTGTACTTCTTGATGCAAACGTTGGTGTGTGTTGTGGTGGGCTCTCTTCTAGGCTACCATGATAAAGGAAGATTTTCCATTTTTATCACATCCTTCCCCAGAGAGTTCAAGGCAGTGTACATAGCTCTCTCCCTGTCCAGTCTATCCTTACAACAATCCTGTGAGGGAGATTAGGCTGAGCGAGTCTGTGACTAGCCCATGTTTGCCCAGGGATCTTTGTGGCTAAGTGGGGATTTGAATCCAAGGCCTAGTCTATCGCTCTCTAACCGCTACACATCCCTATCTTTCACAAGAGTGGAAGAAACTGTTAACCTTAGTGCCAATCCAGTTTGGGACTGTTTGTTTTTTAGAGAAATCTAAAGAGGTGGGAGATCTGTTCTTGGGTCTCTTCATACCTCATCCATCTTGCTCCCCTCCTCTCTGCAAAAGTCCCCCCCACCCAACCACTACTTTGCTCCCATATTCAGTGAGATCATGTTATACAGCTCTTGGTTCTGCTTTCTGGAGAGGAAGTGATCCTCTTTGTGGTAAACCTGAGCACTCAAGGGAAGGATGGAACAAGCCCTACACCGTAATATTCACATGAACCTATAATTCAGGAATCTATATGTCTGTTCACACTGTGTTTTAACTTGCTCTGTGGGTGAGAACACTGCCAGAGTTAAAAAGCTGTTAGGGGCATTTTTGCTGAAGAAACTGGAGTGTCCATTTTGTATGTATTTCATGTTTGTATATATTCAAGTAGATTGGGAAAAACAGGCTTGGTGGCTGGTAGGAAATCTGTAGGTGTGCCTTCCCCACCTGTTGCCCTCCAGAAGTTTTGAACTACAGTTCCCAGGATTCCTGAGCATTGGCCGTGCTGGCTGGGGCTGATGAGAGTTGAAGTCCAAAACATCTAGAGGGCACGAGGTTGCTAGAGGTAGCTTTAGGTCTTTATTGTCTTCCCTAATGTAATCACCAGCGAGACCTTTTATTTATCTATCCCCTTCCCACCTTAATCCCCTAGGCAACATAACATTATTCATTTTTCTTAACTGTGGCTTTTGTTGCTTAGAAGAACATCTTATCTGATGAAATGAGGTCATGTTTTTATCTTTTAGCGAAGCAAGACATGGTGCATATGCAGCTGAAATTTCGACTTCTTGACAACTGGGAGTGTTTTTCTGATTAAAGATTCAACTGTGTGACCCAAGTATCATCTGTGTGCAATCTAAAACAAAAGCAAGTTTCTGGTCCTCATGAGGCAATTGCGGTGTCGTACGAAAACACAGCACCTTGGTTGGGCCTCTACCGGCTGCCGTGCAGAGCGGATGATGATGAGATGGGCAGAGGGTGACGCCTGGCAATTGGTTGGAGAGGGATGGGGGACAATGTTGTGGTCTTGCGGTGACAGAACGGATCCTTACAGCGATGGTTGTCGACACTGGTCTTTGGTGGCATGCTACCTTTGAAAGTGGTGATGCTGTTAGTTGCGATAGCTAAACATGCCCACAAGTGATATGCTGCCAAATACCTATTGCTGAGAAGTTACTGCAGAAGGGGAAGACTCTTGCTTTTGGCACCTGCTGGTGACCATCCCAGGGGACCCAGCATTTTTATCTTCCAATTGATGAAAGTTCCTTGGCCAGGAGAAGCCTACTTTGAACCTCAACTTGATTAATTATCACTTGAGTTATTTAATCCTTCGTGAACCCACCAATATGGTCGGCCATTTCCCCAGTCTTGTGGTAGCAAGGAGTTCCAAAGATGGCTAGAGTGCTCAGGCTAGGAAGAATGTCCCTCTTTGGGGTTTAAGACTCATTTGCCACAGATATGTTTTTTGAGTGCTTTCTACTTGTGGTATTCCCCTGCATTCTCCCCTGCTCACTCCTCTCAACCCAGTTCACCAGTTCATGTACCACTGTGACCCCGCATAGTCATTTCTTGGGTAGGCAATCGGTTTGTATGAATCCCTTTTAATGGAGGTTATCTGACACCTTCGGTCCTTTCTGTTCTTCTCTCCACCTTTTCCTGTTCTGAGATAAGAGGCAAGCAATGCATACGGTTCTAAGGGAGGAAATGCAACATTTGCTTTGCCTTAAAAGAGTGGTTGGTGTTGGTGTTTTTTTGCTATCTTACCACCCTATCCTCTTTTCTTATAAATCTCGAAAGGGCCAAAACAATAAATCATGCTGGTGTGTTTTGTTCCTTTTTTAAAAAAATGTTTCTTTAATGAATTATTTCTCCTCAAAGTGGTGCTGTACAAGATGCTTCAGGCAGATATTTACAATGGTTTTATGAGATGTAAGTGATTCTGGAGTCCCTCTGGGAGCACAGGACACCAAGTAGGTCCACACAGCATTGGGACATGTGTTTTGTTCTGAGGCATCAACTGAAGCTGGTAGGGTCAGGGAGATCTCCACTCACCTCAAAATGCTGGGCTCCCCCACATTCCCGTTTTTCGGGATGGGTCTCCCTTCCCCCTCACAAATAGCTTTGCTTCATCTTCAGAAGCTGAACTGCTTTGGGGCCAAGAAAGCATTTCTTGCCAGGTCAGAACGTAGGAAACTGCTTTAGCCCAAGTCCCTCTAGCTCAGCTTCCCCATCTGGTGCCCTCCAGAAGTATTGGTGAGAGCCACTGTGGTATAGTGGCTAGAGTGTTGGACTAGGAGTTGAGAGATCCGGGTTCTAGTCCCCACTTGGCCATGGAAACCCACTCGGTGACTTTGGGCCAGTCACAACCTCTCAGCCCAACCTACCTCACAGGGTTGTTGTTGTGAGGATAAAATGGAGAGGAGGATTATGTACGCCGCCTTGGGTTCTTTGGAGGAAAAAAGGCGGGATATAAATGCAATAATAAATAAATAAGTATTAGACTACAGCTTTCATAATCCCACAGCCAGGGCGTTGGTAGTCCAAGAGATGCAAAGGCATCAGGTTGGGGATGGCTGAATTAGCTCAAGATCGTATTTGCCTATTAGCATCAACTTTTCTAGAATTTAGACAGGAGCCGTACCTGGAGATGTTGGAGGTTAAACCTAGGACCCTCTGCATGCTCTACCACTGAACTTACTAGTCTTTCCCACACCAGGCCCCAGAATGGCTGGGAATTTTGGTGCGTAATGGCTGCCTGCCTTCTCCTGTGGCATAAGACTTGTCTTTAGACATTCATGTTAATTTCCTGCTTTTCCAGCACGTATTTGAAGTGCTTACAATTAGGGGTGGGAGTGAGAGAAAGAGATAAGAAACAATCATTAAAAAAATGGCATTAGAAGAGTAAAGATAAAATAACTAGGAAAATGCGTTAGCAATTCAGGAAAATCTTTCTAGGGACCCCCCAAAAGATGATGGTGGTGGTGGATGTTTGTCTGTTTGTTGTTCTTGGATGAGAGGCTACGGACTTCTGATGAAGAAGCCTTCTGCATGTTGCAATGCGCTTTGGTGTGGGACAGAGCTGTGACAGTTGCAGAAGTTTTCAGGGTTGTTTTAAACTTTACTGCTGGTTGCAGGTGGTTCTTAAAAGGGCTCTCGGTTGTTCCTTTCGCTCTGCTGTTCATATGCAACAGTGCTTGTTTTAAAAGGAGCCTAGGCTCTAGGGAGCAGGCTGTTTAAATTCAAATTACAGACAAAGGGAAGGTGGGGGGAAACAACCTTGATATTTAAAATGAGTTTGAACAGGGCCCTCAATCAGTGGCGTTTTGCACTTGCATAAGCAAAAGACAAGGGGAGAAAAATAAGCCTCCCCCCCACAAACCCCCCCCTCTTACCATCAAAATGTGCACATGGGGGAAGGCAGGAGGTGAGAGAAGTGTGAGCAGATTTTGTCACATGGGTGTAAGGAGGATGAGGTTTGAACCGCTGGCCATGCTTGGCTGGAGAAGGCTGCAAGAGCATTTGCGCTGTTTACGTATTGTGCCACCTCCTATTTTAAAGCAAAGATGGTCTTGAGGACAAAATGTTTTCTATGCCCTTGGGGAATCCCCCAGTAACAAGAAACCCACAACCCACCCACCCCCACCTTATCTGAGTGGCCCTTTTTCATTCCTCTAAGGGTCAGGGAGAGCAGTTACATAGTTTTAGGTTCTGGTCTTAACGTGTTATGGCGGGAGGTGGTGGGTCTTTAGATAGTAAAGGCCTTTTGCTTTACTTACTTCCCAATGTGGTGTGGTGCATTTGGGGACCCTGACACTCACTCTGCTAGGGTGACCATATGAAAAGGAGGACAGGGCTCCTGTATCTTTAACAGTTGCATAGAAAAGGGAATTTCAGCAGGTGTCCTTTGTATATATGGAGAACCTGGTGAAATTTCCTCTTCATCACAACAGTTAAAGCTGCAGGTGCCCTGCCCGCTTTTAAATCTGGTCACAGTATAGCTGCAGTATAGCTCCTGCAGCTTTAACTGTTGTGATGAAGAGGAAATTTTACCAGGTGCGACATGCATACAAATGACACCTGCTGAAATTCCCTTTCCTATGCAACTGTTGAAGATACAGGAGCCCTGTCCTTCTTTTCATGTGGTCACCCTACATTCTGCTGAGTGGAATTCTGCCCCCAAATCCTACCCTGATGGCACTGCTGCTACTGACTGGGACAGACCCTGGTGCAAGCCCCACCCCCTAGTGTGTGTGTGTGTGCGTGCTCGAGTTTTTAATTGGCTCCTCTCCACCCTGGGTAGGCCGCCCTCTTCATCACTGTCACAGCTGCCCACTTGCTTGCTCTCTGCCTCTGGGCTAAAACTGTACCGCTGCCATGTTCAGAAGACACATTAAACCACGGCTTTAACCACACTGAATAATGCAAAAAGCCTTATTAACAATGGGTAAAAGCCATGGTATAAGGTGTCTTCTGAACACGGCCAGTATGTTGGTGCAGGGTTCATGCACAGGAAAGGACAGCAAGTAGCAGCAGCATGTACAGGTGCTGGGGTTCTGCAGTGGGCCCCAGTAAGTGCCAGATCTAATGGGGACATGGTTAGAGGGAACAAGGAGTAACTGTTGCTGTGCATCCTTCACCCCCCAGGAGTAATGTTTAGGGCTCCAGCCAGCTTTCTACTGCTGTTCAGGCTCTTCTGGCGGAGAGGGAGGGGGGACACATTATTTTCCTTTCTCCTGCAATCCCCCCCCCCCACACACCTTCATGAGGCCTTTCCTCCATTTTTCAAAACTACTTGCTTAATATTTTTTTTTAAAGAAAGGTTTAGGGGTTGAATTTAGCTGTGGTTTCTTTTTTTTAAATGTAGGAATTATAGAGGGTCATACAATTGTGCATAGTGTACAGCCCACCCTCCCCCCAGCCTGGCACCCTCCAGAAGTGTAAGGCACATAGCTTGTTAAGGGATTATGGGAGGTGTAGTCACATCTGGAGGATGCCATGTTGGGGAAGACTGGTGTGGAGTAATTTTTCTTCCTCCCTTAACACTAGAACTCAAAGTCACGAGCCTCCTTGGCGGTCGATGGAAATCAGCCCCCATAAAATGCTGCTTCACCCACACCTTAAGGGATTCTGTTGCCATAAAAGAGCGACGGTCCCAGGATCAGGTGGCTTTAAAGGGGGGATTGAAGGAATTCATACTTGTATGCTGATTAGTGCCAGTCGCTGAGAAGCAACAGTGGGGAATGGTCTACCCTGCTGGCTGGGGATGATGGGAGGTGTATTGCAACACATCTGATGGGCATCAGGTTGGGGAAGGCTGCCTTAGAGCATATGGTGTCACCCAGCCTTTCACTCTGTTCTCTCTTTCTAGTTTCCTTTGCTGAGAATATATCAACGCAGGTCTTGGAGGGGGAAGTGTAGGACATTTTCTAGAAGAGAGACGGACAACCACATCCTGTCCCGAGCATGAGAGAGAAAGCCAAAGGCGCTCACACATCTGTCTGTCTGTGACTCATGCCACTGTGGTGGCTCCTCCTTTCCTGCTGCTCCACTTCAGCTTCTCAATATGGCGTCCTGCACTCACATTGCAAGAGCCCAAGGTCACGACCTTGACAGGCGCTCTGCTGTGAATTTCTGGTGGGGAGGGCGGGGGGTGGGGAAGAGGAACAAATGGGATGTTCTTGCTTTTCCTTTTAGGAAGTTGGAAGAAGTTGGCAGCCTGGCCTTCAAACAGGGAAACGAGCTAGCAAGAATGAAGAACTGTTTAGGGTAGCCCCCACCACCATTCTAACCTATAGTCTCTATCTCCTACCAGAGCAGGAGAAAGAACCTTGCTTCCTAGCTACATTTGCAGGAGGAAGCCTGTGGCCTGGGGAGGCATGGTAATACGTTTGTGGAATTTATCTTGGGCTAGTTATGATTACATTACAAAGAGTCTGAAGTTACATAATATTACAAGTAGTCTGCAGATTAACTTTACTTCTCGCTCTGTGTATGATGCAACTTCAACTTCCATTCCCTTTTAGGTAATTTCAGGTGCTGGATGGATTTTTTGGGGGGATGGGGGGAAGTTGCAGTGTATGAGGAAGTTTATCCTTCCTTTCCTCAGCCATGCCCCATGAAAATCACGCCCCACTATGTGACTAGAAATGTTGCTTAAACAATTTGTATTGGTGCCAATGAGATTTTTTAAAAATACACAATACTAGCTCTGTGTGTGTGTGTGTGTTTGCAGCTTTGTCAGTTTAGACTAGACTTCATGGTCTTATGCCCCTCCTTTAAATGGCCGTATGTATTACTTGAGTTGTAGAGCACATAACTAAAATCCCACCCCCGCCATTATTTCAAATTTTACAACTGCTTCTATATTTTTGATATATTAGAACATGAACAAAAAGAACCCTGCACACCCTTTAAGATAAATAATACTCTGAGCATGGGCAGTTTTGTATTTTACACTCAAATTGTCACAACTACAGGAATAAAATGGCGTTTGTTTCTGCTGCCCTGATGCCTCATCACCTTCCACTCTTTGGGTGGTCATTTGGGGGCACTGAACTTTTTTTAGTTGCACCATGGGTGTGTGCTTGTATGTATGTTGCGGGAGGGAATGGATAAACCTCTCCCCCTCACACACACATTTCTCCTCCTGCACCTATAATTACATCAAGGCAAAGCTGTACGCTATGCATTGTGTAATGTGTAGCTTAACCCTGGACTTTGCTTTGGAATGAGGAACCACAGCTGGTGATAACGTACATGCATGTTTTATATGCAGTGGTCCCAGGTTCAGTCCTTAATATCTCCAGTTAGGAGGCTCTGCTAGTACAGCGTTCCCCAATCTGGTCCTCTCCAGATGGGTTGGACTGCAATTCCCATCCTGTGGATATCCTGGATTGGAATAATGGGAATTGCAGTTCAACATCAGGTTAGGGAAGGCTGAGCTAGTAGCTGCTGGGAAGCGTGTCTCCCTAAAATGCTGGAGAACTGCTACCAATCAGAACCGGATTCTGGCTTAATGGGCCCAAGTTGCAGGATGCCAGATTCCGTCTGGACATTAGGAAAAACTTCCTGATGGTTAGAGAACATAAGAGCCTTGCTGGATCAGACCAATGGTCCATCTAGTCCAGCACTCTGTTCACGCAATGGCCAACCAGCCATCGGCCAGGGATGAACAAGGAGGACATGGCACAACAGCACCCTCCCACCCATGTTCCCCAACAACTGGTGCACATAGGCTTACTGCCTCGAATACTGGAGATAGCACACAACCATCAGTGCTAATAGCCATTGATAGCCTTCCCCTCCCCTCCCTTGAAGTGGGCTGCCAGCCAGTCCTGTTGCCACAATTGCCCCTCCCGCCACACATCTCTTGGTTGGCAACTTGTACTTCTCAGAGGGCTGCATTTGACTTTGGGGTGCGGAGGGGACCTTAGCTTCTGAGTCCTAGTCCTGGCCCACAGAGTTTCCATTTCCCCCTTGCCCATCCTTATTTACCCAGCATCGGTTTCCTGCTACTGCATCCCATGGCTGTCGCCTCTGCAGCAGGCTTGGTGGTGTCATTTCCTTAAGATGGTGGGTGCATGTGTAAACTCAAGCTGCTATACATGCCCACAAGAATTACAAACCACCAGCAGCCCTGCCTCTAGTGTTGCCAGCCTCCCTTGTGAGCTATGTTAGCCATTTTTTATCCTATTGTCTCCCTGAAGGTGGTGGTGGTGGGTTTGGGAACACTTTTTCAGATTCTGAGAACCTCACAGTTTGATGGTGATGTTTTACTTTTGGATTTTTAAAAAATCTTATGGCTTCCCTTCCCGCAGAAATAAAGAGGGTGGGATTGAGATGCCGCTGGCCATTGGGTACACAGGGCCAGCGGAGCAGCAGGCCTAGGGATAAAGCTAGTTCAGGGGTACCAACTCTTTTGAGTCAATGGGCATGGTTGGGATTCTGAGTGTTGTGGGCACTCACAAAATGGCTGCCATGGCTGTGGCGTGAGCCTGTTCATAAAATGGTTGTCACGGTGAGCATGGCCAGCCACAAAACTCTCTCATTTCCCAGAAAGCAAACTTGTTTGACTAAAAGAAATGAAACTTCCTTAAGAACCTAAGTACAAGGCAGAGCTCCAAAACGCAAAGCTACTCTTTTCAACATAAAGATGGTGCTGGAAGCTGAGTTTAACTATTTAAGTTCGACTATTTAAGTTGAAAAGACTAGTTTTGTGTTTTGGAGTTCTGCCTTGTACTTCGGTTCTTAAGGAAAGTTTCAGCCTCCCAGTTTCTAAAGAAGAAGAATTAAAACAAATCTTCAAAAACAAAATAAAAATCAGGAGGTGCAGAGAGCCTGGCAGGGTGCTCAGAGAGGTCTGTGGGCACCACATTCTGACCCCAGAATGTGCTCATTCCAAAGCATTGCCAACTTGAACTTGGTTTATGTTTGTGCCTTTAATGCAGCCTGAAATACAGCAAGTGAAGGTTACGGGCCTGTATGTAAAATGATGAGGAAAGCACCATCTGCTTAATTCGAGGCGGCTCTTGGCTCAGTCATAGCCGTACCTTAAGAGCAAGGCCTGGCATATGAATAAAGAAAGGTTACTTGCTTTATTAAAAATTTCCTCCCTACTTTCTCTGTAAGCAAATTAAAACAGCCATATTTAAATCGATGAAATGACTAGTTCATCCGGAATCAGAGGCACTAAGCCTATATACACCAGCTGCTGGAGAACATGGGAGAGAAGGCACTGTTGCGTTGTGTCGTGCTTGTGGGTCCCTGGTCGACAGCTGGCTGGCCACTGTGTGGACAGAGTGCTGGACTAGATGGACCCTTGGTTTGATCCAGCAGGGCTCTTATGGTCTTATGCCTTTTTCCCCCCCTTTGCACTCAAACAAAACTAGGTTTACTGTGACTTTTGTATATTTGAAGCACATCCAGGCTGCAGGGGCTCACATTTCTGAAGAGGCATTTCCTCCTGTGCTGAGAATGGGGGAGGTATACCCCAATGCAAAGTTATTTGAGTAGGAATTCGTCTACAAATAATTAACATAACCAATGTGCATGTGTGTGCTGCACAATTACTCAGACGGCTTCCAATCAAGCCCTACTTGAGAGTTTACCTAGAAGCCAGCACAAAGTTACTTCAGCAATTCCCCCCATCACCCCCCACCCCTGGTCGAGGTGGGAGATGTCATGTGCCCCTAAACCCCAGGCACTTTAATTTCTACTTTTATGGACTGGGCTAAAAAAAGACCCAGCTACAGCAGCTTCTCCACCCACCTCCCAACAACCCACCTGCTTCCTCTCCAGTTATACCGTTCCCTTCAGTTCCTCATTCTCTCAAAGCTGGGGGTGGGGTGAGGTGGAGGGGAGAACGCAGCTTTCTTTAGAAAGGACTTCAGATCAAAACATGTGAAAGTGACTGAGAAGAGGAGGGGACGGACCTCTGTTCACTGGCCCCTGTAGTTCTTTGCTCGGATCCTCACCAGAGCCAGCTGCATTACATCGTTTGGCTTCTATGTCGCTTTAGACCAGCCAACTCCCATAATCCTTGGCCATTAATTTTTGTGAAGCACCCAGAGAACGTTGGCTATGGGGCGGTAAAAAATATAATAAATGAATTGGTCGTGCTGGTCGTTGTTGTAGTTCAAAACATCTGGATGACGCCATTTTGGGGGAGGCCGTTTTAAATTTTAGGGAAAGGCCAAAGGGAGAGTGCCTGGGATATTTTTTTTTTTGTCATGTTGTACATTTGAGGGAGGGATGATATTCCAGGTCAAAAGCACAAGGCCAGAGTAGTGCCACTAAACTTGTATCTGGGTGAAACTGGTTTGATGCCCCTCCTCTCTTCCATGGACTCATGCCATAGCTTTGGGTAAGTCATTCATTCTCATAAGAACAAAAGAACAGCCCTCTGGATCAGACCGAAGGTCCATCTAGTCCAGCATTCTCTTCACACTGTGGCCAGCCAGCTGTTTGCCAGGAGCCCAAAAGGAGGAAATGAGTGCCGCAGCACTCTCCTGCCCATGTTCCCCAGCACCTGGTGTATATAGGCTTACTGCCTCTGCTCCTGGAGGTAGCAGCTTCTGTTATCTGTAAAATAGATCTAATGCAGAAGCTGCCTCCTAGGGCAAATGCTGTAAAGATGGAAGGCATTTTGCTTTCCAATTTTATTTTTAAATAAAAGAGCTATCCAAAAAGGGCTGAGACAATTTTAAAAGGATTAGTCGATCAGTGCTTAATAGACATAGAATCATAGAATAGTAGAGTTGGAAGGGTCCTATGAGGTCATCGAGTCCAACCCCCTGCTCATTGCAGGAATCTACCTTAAAGCATACCTGACAGATGGGTGTCCAGCTGCCTCTTGAATGCCTCTAGTGTGGGAGAGCCCAAGACCTCTCTAGGTGATTGGTTCCATTGTCGTACTGCTCTAACAGTCAGAAAGTTTTTCCTGATGTCCTGCCGAAATCTGGCTTCTTGTAACTTGAGCCCATTGTTCCATGCCCTGCACTCTGGGAGGATCGAGAAGAGTTCCTGGCCCTCCTCTGTGTGACAACCTTTCAAGTATTTGAAGAGCACTATCATGTCTCCCCTCAGTCTTCTCTTCTCCAGTCTAAACATGCCCCGTTCTTTCAGCCTCTCCTCATAGGGCTTTGTTTCCAGACCCCTGATCATCCTGGTTGCCCTCCTCTGAACCCCCTCCAGCTTGTCTGCGTCCTTCTTGAATTGTGGAGCCCAGAACTGGACACAATACTCAAGGTGATTCATACATTGAACTCCATCTGAACTCCATCTTTCTGAAGATCTGATTTAGGCGGCAGAGATGATTGCTTCCTTCTTAAGCCTGGCCGTTGTCGGAACCAAAACTAGGTCAGCCTTCCCCAACATGGCACTGTCCAGATCTTTTGGATTACAATTGCCATGCTGATTAGAAATGATGGGAGTTGTAGTCCAACACATCTAGAGAGCCCCAGGTTAGGAAAGCTGGACTAGGTGTGGCTTTAGAAAATGCTGTTTTTTATGTTCCTGAGTAGTAAATAATTACTGAGTAAAAATGGTTCAAAAAGAGTTCAGTGGAAATATGCAATCTCCCTACAGAACAAAGTGTTCAAAACTAGGGAGGGGAAAATATTCTTTGACCTCACCCACCAGCTTGTATGCAACGAAGAGTTTTTTCTTCTTTTGCCCTAAAGAGGAAGGTGTATTCTTTGGTATTTGAAAGCGAATGGGCTGTCACTGTTGCACTACTTTGACGGTTTTCGTTTTGCGTTTTCTTTTTAACCTCATGGCAGATGAGACAGGAAGGACCCACCCTCACCCGATGGAACTGATCTTCTGGGTGCGATAAGGGGCCACCGGGCAGGGGGAAGGCATGGGGAAGGGCTTTGAGATGAGCATGACAACTCCGGGTACAAACCAAGCAACAGCTTTAGTTTCTATAAGGCCACACTGCACAGAAGTACAAGTTGCCAATTCCCCTCATCTTCATCCTTATTCCCTCCTGCCTTGGCTTGGTTTTCTTGACTGGAGAACCCTTGAATCCTCCTTCCCTCATTATAACCAACCCCCCTCCCTTCCCTAGACACATCTCATTTCCTTCAGCGAAACCCAGGCGTCCTGGCTCCCCTCCCCTTCCTTTCTTGCTCTGACATGCTAGATTCTTCTTTCCCTCCCCCTTGGGCTGGGGTGTGTTTGCCTTCCTGTTAGGGTGCTGAGCATTGACTTCCCATGATGCTGGTGGGGGTAAGCTGTAGCGCGCACTGATTGCCTTATATGGGCAGAAATACGCCAGAGGCGGGAGAGGCCTGTGGCGCCATTTTTGCGAGGCAGGATGTGGTCAGCCTGTGGCTTCGGCTACTTGCAAAAAAGACGTTTAGTTACGTGTTTGCTGGTGGAGGAGGGGCAGTTGTCACCTGTGGGTACTGTAGACATGATGATCTGTTCCGAAACTTCCCTGGTGTTTTGCCCGTTGTGCGTTTCCATCATCTCTCCCCTCCCTAGCACCCGTGGCTGGAGCCCAAGCCCCACGGGCATTGGGGAGGAACAACCACCCCACCAGTGAGAGATGGCACGTACCATGAATTACACCCCGAGGATTTGCAGCTGCCTTGCGATCACCGGAATCCGCGGACTGTCACAACGCCATGCTTGTAGGTTCACAGAGTTTTATTTTCATTATAAGACTGCATGTGGGTATCAGTCGTGATTCCAATGAGACACCCCTCCCTCCCACCCACTCACCCACCCTGCCCTGCGAACATGAAACAGACAGGCTTTGCAGCTAGAAACAACCCCACACAGAACTGCAACGGAAGAAATACAAATTCATAAAACAATGATGGAACTGCACCTGCCCTCCCAATTGCACTGACATACCCGAAGTCCCGTGCAGGCAACATGTATGCTGTGCACTTGCTTGCTCCAGCTGGAACCCTCTGCCCACCACACGGGAGAGAGAATGATTCACCTGCCAGGTGTGGGAGATAGAAAAATATCCTCCACCAATTTTTTGGATGCCTAGGAATTGGGAAAGAAGTTTAGATGGTGCCGAATAGCAGCACTCTTCGGGAATCCGGTATCTGGGGCCCTTGCAACCTTGTTCATATGAATGAATGAAATCTTTATTGCTAAAAGTGATAAGCCATCACAATTCGACATAATAAAAACAAAGAGATAAGCTAAAATAAATAAGTTAAATAAGTTAAAAATGGATAATATAAAGTAAAATGAAAATAATGAATGCAAATGGAATATAAAGATAAAAATCACGTTAACATACATTGAGAACTCTCGAGTGGGGAACTAGATCAGCACGTATACCAGAACGAAATCTCCAGCTCTGGTTTCTCTTCAAATTGTATAAATCTTTTGCCTTGTTCATATGACCTTTGAGTAATCCTGCATAACCATTAAGCTCTTACACAACTTTCAGATACTATTACAGAGTGGTGTTATAGTGTTGGTTTATGGCCCGAACTTCGCTGTTCTCATAGGGAAGTTTACCATTTAAAAGCCCGAGATATTTTGATGATCCAAATGCAAGTTGTGTTACGTGATCTATGAGATGCCCCTTAGAATCCCTGGGCACTCTGCAAAGCATGCTGGGATAGAACTAGGGTGGCCAGATGCTCTCTATGACAGCGGTCAGGCCTGTTTGTAGGGCTGTACAGTTCAGTTTGCAGAGCTATAAGGAGGAATAGCCTTGGCATTGCACAACTAGCACAGAATGTAAATTCTCAAACGTGCCAATGAAAAAGAATCATTGACCCCATGCATTTTGGAAACAAGAGTTACTTTGTCAGGGAAACTTTGTAACATGCAAATTCTGAAAACAGGGTAAGCCACCTTTCAAAGATGGTGGCTTTCTTACATCATACATTCTCATCGCATTCTGTCTCGTTTTGATGCCTCCCTCCTGGTCCATCAACAGTTGCCACCTAGACAGGGCCCTGGTCGCATTCATGACCACTATAGTCAGTTCTGTTGGAGTTCTAATTAAATTAACTTCTGTATTTTTAAATATCTGCACAGTATTGAAAATTTACATTTGTATATGCAAGCCTGTGTCCTTTTTTTGGGGTGGGTGGGTGATGCATAAATGGCCACTCTAGATGCATCTCTCCTGGTAGGGCTCTTTCCTTCAACTTCCAGTGTGTGTGTATCCACCACAGAAAAAGTGTAAGAGAATGGTTGCTTACACCATACAATCCAGAGCCACGGAGCACAGAGACAACCCCGCATTACTGCACTGAATGTGTGTGTAAGCACGGTATTATGTACTTCTATTTTTAAAACCCATATGAACAATCTACAAATAACACACTCTCTTGCATAACCGCTAGAGAAGTACCCCATTCCGTGAGCCGATATTTTCCTATTAATAGTCATTTTACAGTCTCGTAACCAAAGGTCATAAAATCACATTCCAACCGAACACAGCCTGAATGTCATGGAAGGCCTACTGGTCTGTGTGTAAATGTTTAGGATGGCAGCTACAGAGTTCGTCTGATGAACTAAGACAAAGAATGGGAACGTTTAGGGTGTGTCTCCCCCTCCCCTATATTTACTACCAACCCTTTAAAAGTATGAGCACATTCTTAGGTCATAGGACACCCTGCCTATCTAGGGGGAACAGTACAAAAATAAGTTAAGGATACAGGCCTGTTTAAAGATAAGCACATCAACAGTCCTTGCCGAAAGAGAAGCAGCTAGAAAGATTTTCAGTAGTTAAAAAGTTAGCATTTCTATACTCCGATCAGCTTTGTGCTACTTCCACCCCCTAATGACTAATAGAATTAAATTATGCCGAAGAAATACAATGGTAGCTGCTTACAAAGATTCTGTGACCTTTCAAATCTCACAGAGGACTAAATAGAGATTTAGATGTATACAAGACTGGCAGAAACAGACGTGCCTGCCCCCTCCAGCCACCTTCCCCAAATGCTAAACAGAGACTTGGTTCACATAAGATGACAATTCACATTCAACCCATATTCATGGTTGAATGTGGATCATTGTTGAACCGTGGGTTGTTGTGTTGTGTGAAACCCACAAAGTCGAACAACCCACAAAGAGAACCTGTGTTTGTTGTTGAGTTGTGAGCTGTGGATCGTACGTGAGTCAGGGTACCCTGTTGAATGAGGTTTGCCAGCGGCGGGCAATTTGTGGCCCTCCAGATATTTGGGCTTACAACCCCCATCATCCTTCACCATGGGCTATGCTTGCTTTGGGAGAGTCAAAGGCAAAAACCATCTGGAGGACCACAAGTTGCCCACCTTACTCTGGGGTAAGCTGGAGGGCAGTAGGGGGAGAGGGGCTCCCTGAAAATAGGCTGGAGGCTTCTTCTGTGAGCAGAGCTGAACCTTGGGAGGTGCCTCTGCCTGATTTGGGGGGGGGGATTTCTTCCTCTATCACAGCCTACCCCATTCAGCAGCCCCCCTCTGTGTAGTATTTTCAGGGAGCTAGAGAGGCTGCCATGGGGGAAGAGGAGTGAAGCGTGTTCCACCCGCCCAGTTGAACATACCCAAGTCTGGATCTAATGCATCGTTCTTTGTTGGGCAAGCTCTGCAAGGAAGATGAGATGTTTCAAGAGCTTGCCTGGCATTTCTTTTAAAATCAAGCGAATGCTAGAAAAACATATCAACTTCCCAAACTCTTTGGTGCCTTCTAACTAGCACTATGAAATTAAGTAAGTTCTTACCTAGAGAGGTTTAAAGTCAAGAGCTGGACAAAGAAGGGGCCAATGACACACAAGAATATCTGAAGAGGTGGACAGAGGAGTCTTCTAGAGGTCAGCAACGGCCGGCCAGCTGGCCACCAGCTACTCTGCCAACAAAGATTCTTTATTGTTGCTTATTCTTTATTGCTACAGCTTGGGGCCAGGCTATCTGAAGGAACGCCTCCTCCCATATGTACCTGTCCAGACCCTAAGGTCATCCTCAGGGGTCCTTCTCCGTGAGCCCCTGCCAAAGGCAGTGAGGCAGGTGGCTACCAGGAGGAGGGCCTTCTCTGCTGTGGCACCCTAGCTGTGGAATGAGCTCCCTACCTGGCACCTACACGATATTCTTTTAGACGCCAGGTGAAGACCTTTTTATTCTCTCAGTATTTTAACAGACTATAAATTAATTTTAACTTTGCTGTTTTTAATTTGTATTTCTGCACTGCTGCTGATTTTATCCTGGTTCTGCTTTGATATTGTATTTTATATCATGGTTGATACTGTTGTTTTATACTTTGAATGGTTTTAATTTTTGTGAACCGCCCAGAGAGCTTCGGCTATTGGGCGGTATAGAAATGCAATAAATAAATAAATAAATAATAATAATAAAAAAAACTCAACCCGTTCTCTGCTTTCCAGGGCGATCTCCCAAAATGGTTCAGGGTCCCCATTGCCGATTCTCTTCCTTTCAACCTCAAAATTTGTCTATTTCTTTTCACCTCCCCCCTCTTCCCTGGCAGCCAGAATAACCCAGATGCTGCACCAAATTTATAGAGGAGAGGAGCACCAAGATCTATTCGTCGTATCATGTGGCAAAGGATGTAACTTGTTTACTTGGAAGCAAGACACACTGAATAAAGTAGGAGAGTTTTCAAAGCTGACACACATAGGATCAGGCTGTAACGTAAGACCCAGGAGGATCCTGGTTCTAATCTTGCCTCTGTTGCAAATTCCCTATGAAGTCTTATGCAAACTGCTTATTCCACCTGTAATATGGGCAGAGCCAGTGTGGCATAGTGGCTACAGTGTTGGACTGGGAGTTGGGAGATCCGGGTTCTACTCCCCACTCGGCTATAGAAACCCACTGGGTGACTTTGGGCCAGTCACACACTCTCAGCCCAACCCACCTCACAGGGTTGCTGTGAGGATAACATGGAGAGGAGGAGGATTATGTACACCACCTTGGGTTCCTTGGAGGAAAAAAGGCAGGATATAAATCTAATAAATAATAATCAGTGGCCTATCATACAGAATTTTCATTATACAAATGCAGAGTTGTAGTATCACAGCCAGGGGGAAATGTACCCTGCATATTTATTCTATGCTGCCCTTGCTGTAAGCTTCTCAGAAACATGTTGAAAGTATGCTGGTCAAAATACTGTCTAGACCAGGTGTGCAAAACCTTCGGCGTGGGGATCCAAATTCAGGCTCGATGGCCACCCCCTCCTTTTTGGTCACCCCTTTTCCCCCAACCATCAACCATTCGGTGGTTTCCTGGTTTTTGTGCAGTCTTGAAAGGTTGAAATGTCTCTGTTAAGGCTTAGTTACTGGCAGTAAGATCTGTAAGCTAACATAGACCCTGTTCAGATGACATGCTAAGCCATGGTGGTTAAGCATTTTGAGCTAAACATTATGGCTTAGCGTGTCGTGAACCATTCCTAACCATGGTGGCTACATAACCATGGTTTAAACATGCTCACTAACTAGGGTGACCATATGAAAAGGAGGACAGGGCTCCTGTATCTTTAACAGTTGTATTGAAAAGGAAATTTCAGCAGGTGTCATTTGTATATATGGGGAACCTGGTGAAATTTCCTCTTCATCACAACAGTTAAAGCCGCAGGTGCCCTGCCCTCTTTTAAATCTGGTCACTCTAGTATAGCTCCTGCAGCTTTAACTGCTGTGATGAAGAGGAAATTTCACCAGGTTCTCCATATATACAAATGACACCTGCTCAAATTCCTTTTTCTATGCAACTATTAAAGATACAGGAGCCCTGTCCTCCTTTTCATATGGTCACCCTGCACTAACCTTTTGCTGCAAAAGGGTTAGCGGCCTAACCATGGCTTAGCGTGTCATAGGCTAGTATTTTCGGCCTCACCCCTTTTGCCTTTGGCAGAGACCATCATTGGAATGGGGTTCACCCAAAGCTTATAGAAATTGAATTTGGCCGTCTGGCTGAAAGAGGTTCTGTGTCTCTGCTCTAGAGACTGTAGACCTTAAGTATAAACATATGAAGCTGCCTTACCCTGAGCCAGACCACTGGTCCACCTAGCCCAGAATTGTCGACTCTAACTGGCAGGGAATATTTTCAGAGACTCAGGCACAACTTGTTCGTAGCTCCTGCTACCTGATCCTTCGAACTGGAGATGCCAGGGATTGAACCTGGGGTTTTCTGCAAGGCACTGACTCTAAGTATTTGTTAGTCTTAGTTAGCAGATGTCCGTTTTTTCAAGCAGCTTGGAGGCACTTTCCTAACCCCACAACACTGAAAGGAAGGCTGAGATCACAACTCTCTCCTGCAACCGGGATTCAATAGCTACATCTGCTCACATTTTATTATTCGATATGATGTTGTCAGCTGAACTCTGCCCCATAGCTCCTGGAAATCTTCCCCGCTAAAATATTTTAGCCAGCATTACCTTTCACAATTTAGCTTTGCAGCCTTAAGGGTTAGGAAGTTGTTTTGATTTTTAAAAGTTAAATTAGAGGTTTTTAGGCGTAAGGGCTAGGAACTTGCTTAAAAAATAAATGGTGAGTTGCTGAGCTCTACACTCAGAACAAAATCTCATACTATGAGCTCATCCCTAAGCAGGACTCCAGTCCTACAGCCCAATCCTATACATGTTCACATGGACATAGGCACACTGTGTTCAAACGGGGCTTACTCCAAAGTAAATGTGAACAGGATTGCAGCCTTAGTCATGAGTACACTGAAGGCTCAGAGTCACAGCAGATCATTCTGTCTCACACAACAGCAGCAACTGCTTTTTGGAGAGCTGCACAAAGCCGTGGTCACACAGCTGCGCTTTTAGACACATACGCACCAGAGATCGTGCAAACAGTATGTGGCAAATCTTCCTCCATACAGACAGAGCGGTTCCCAGTAGACTGCAGCCACCCAACCAGGACAGCTCTCCCACGTCAGTTTTTCCATGACGTGGCTGATTCAAACCCAAACCAGGCCTTGTTCACGTGATCGCCGACCAACGGCAGTGCTTAAACGGATGGAGATTCTGCCACAGACACCCAGCAATGAAAATATACATGTGACTGCTGTGATGGACACAAAATAGGCAAGATTACTGTGCCACTCTGTCAGTTTGGTATTAATTCATGCAGAGTATGTACTCCAGTTCTATACAATGATTAGAAACCCATTTACCCTAAAGCACATATGGCCGGGGGTGGGGGGGGGACAACAACCTACTCCTCTGCCATTCTATACGTGAGTAAAATTGATGGGGGGGGGGCGTTTAACCAAGCCACACTGCAATCTTTACAAGGCACCAGATATCCCCCGTATTTCTGCTATGCAGCCTTCTACTGCAGTATGGTTTACTCAGTACAAGTTAGAGCAGCCATCCCCAACAAGGTCTCCAGATTTTGTTGGACTTCAAGTCCCATCAGCCACAGCACAGCCAGTGGTTAGGAATCCGTGCGGTTGCAGTCCAAAACATTTGGAAGGATCCAAGCTGGGGGAAGATGGATTACAATGTTGGACCTAGAGTGAAAGAGCAAGGTTCAAATCCTCACTCCGTCCTGAAGGTCACAGTGGGCTTGTGACCTTCTCTTAGCTTAAGAGGGTTGTTTCAAGAATTAAATGGAAGTTGGAGGACCATAGATGTTGCAATGAGCTCCTTGGAGGAAGAATGACCAATAAATAGAAATATCAGCTAAAAATAAGGTATCCTGCTTAATTGGGCAACAGACTTAGAAGGCATTATTTTAAGACAGAATAAGCAGCCTGGTGACCTCCAGATATTTTGGATGATGACTCCCGTAGACTCCATCCAACATGGCCAATGCCCAGGGATTGTGAGAGGGTGCCAGATTGCCTACCCCCCATTTTAAGACATGAACCGTTAAAATTGGGAAACGGCAAATATCATCAACAAAAGGCAACCCCTTCTCTCTCTTTACACACATGCACACGTTCTTGTAAGAGAAAGGTACAACGTACGCATGCATCCTTTAAAAACAAAAATGTCTTTTGCTCCCCATTCCTTCTGCCTGCAGAATATCCCTCTTTAGGGATATTCTTGGGCCTCCAAGGGCAATAGCTTGCTTGATCTGAACGGTAACATTTAGCTCAAGGTCATACAGTCAGCTTCCTGACCAAGCTGGGCCTTGAGTCTAGCTGTATACTCCATCCTCAAGAACTAAATGGCTTTTATTTTTTAAAAAGTGTGGAGTGCCCTCTGGCGGCTATTCCTCCTTCCCTCCAAAAAATGCTGCCTCCTCTTTCCTCTCCCTCACCCCGCCACTTTCATTTACATCGGCCTTCCTCAACCTGGTGCTTTCCAGATATGTTGGACTGCAATCCCCATCATTCCCAGCCAACATCCATTGGGCTGAGGATCTTCAATGATTGCACAACAGTTGAGGGTTCATGTTGTGGGCTAATTCTAAGCTACCCTGGGCTTCTCTCCTACACTAAATATCAAAGCGGTGTTTTTATATTGTTACGAAAGATCTCCAAACCCCCTCTAAATACTTTGCTAAATTGCCCCTGCCTCTCCACATGCAAGATGTTAAAAAGCGTAAGAAGTTTTGCAACTTTTAAAAATGTAAATCGAATAGCTGTTCTTTTCAGCAGGTTGAACGGCCTCTATTTGTAGGATGGGAACCAGCTCTCGTCTTGCAAAGCTTAATTCACAACTGCAGTACATGTCTGGGCTGTTCTAAACAGATGGAGAATGAGAGGTCCAGAGGTGGGTGGAGCCACCTCCTGGCCAGGTTTTAGGTGCCTATTTTTAGTGGCATCTTCCTTACCTTACACCCATTTTAACACACACAGAGAAAAGGTGGTGGTATCCTTAGACACAGAACTGGCAGCCCATCAGAAGAATGAAAACGTCCAAACACCTTCTGAGGGCTGATGGCAGCTCACTCCATTTCACTGCACATAGCCGACCTACACATTCATGCAAGTCACATGGTACAGAATTTTGGAGATTGCATCAAATGACGGGATCCTATGGACTTGCAAGCAATAATAAATAGCAGAAAGCCTTCCAGCAAACTGGACGGCAATTCTTAAAACAGCCTACCTTAACCTAATGCCGTCTAGATGTGTTGGTTTGCAACTCCCGTAATGCCTATGATGGCTGGGAATTATGGGAGCTGCAGTCCAACGCCTCTGGAGGGCCCTAGGTTGGGGAACACTGTCCTAAAGTCTACCTGGGAAATGAAATATGCTGCTCAAAGACTACATGGGATCATAGAGTTGGACTAGATCAGGAGTCCTCAACGCCCACGGGCACCAGTGGCACCCACACCACTCTTCATTCCTTGCCCCCTTCGAAAAATAAAAACTGAAAAACATTAGGCTGCCAGGTTTTCCTTTGTGTTCCTGAATCTGCTGCTGTTCAGCGGCCAAGAATTAAAAGCAAGGCAAAGAGGTAGAGGAGACAGAAAGAGTGAGGCTACAGACTTGGGAGGGGAGAGAAACAGAGAGGTAGAGGTGGCGGGGAGAGAAATAGTGAGGCTTGTTGCGGCTGGAGGGGAGAGAAACAGGAACATATGGGGTGAATGGGAAAGAATGAACAAAGCTAGGGATGGGGAAGGGAAAGGAAGGGGGCTTGAGGCAGGGAAGGGAGAGAAAGAGCCAGGCTAGAGTCTAGGAGTAGGGAGGGAGAGAGAGCACACACATGGAGCTGGGTCTGTGTGGGCAGAAGACGATTGGGCAGGCCAGGAAGCTACTCTTTCCTTTTCCCCTCCCTCCCTCGCTATTTCTCCTCCACACCTTGACCAGACAGGCCCCTGCAGCAGCCATTATGTGACTAGCCACATCTTCCACAGGAGCCATATTGTGCTAGTGCCCACCGCAGTTTCTCCAATTCCCAAATGTGCTCACGAGTCCAAAAAGGTCGGGGGACGCTTGGACTAGATAATCACCGAGATCCCTGGAATCCCACCCTCTGCTTAAATAACTCCAGCGAAGGACTGTCTGTCCCACGGTCAAACTCTAGGAAGTTTTCCCCAACGTTCAGCTGAAATCTTCCTTGCGATTTCCACCCACCTGTTCTAATCCTGCCCTCTGGCGCAAAAGAGAACATCTTGTCCACCTTTTATACAACAAATATTTAAAGACAGCCATCATGTTTCCCCTTAAATCTTCTCTTCTCTAGGCTAAATTTACCTAGCTCTTTCAACAGCTTGTCAAAGGACTTGGATTTTCTTCCTTGAGACATTTGGGGTTACCACAAACACAACACACTGAAAGAACTCCTAAAGCTTAGATTGCTCCAAGCAATTTCTTGGCAGGATTTGTGCACACTGAGAATTGCTTGGTTATGCCTAACCTCTTTACAAATCACCATTTCCGGGCTCTTTGAGAACCATGGAGCCATGACATGGATTCTGTGTAGATAATAGTTAATAGTTTCAGTGCAGCCTTCTTCCAACTTACGTCTAGGAAATGCAGAAAACGGCCGGTGTCTTCTGAGGGCCATCAACGCCTTCTAAAGGATTCCCGTTGTCTCCTCAAACTGAGATCCGCTAATGCAGAACTTAGTGAAGGAGAGGAGAGCTGGTGGGATACGTCACGTGTTGAAGTCAGACCTTAATTTTATTGTGGCCGTGATGACCAGTGATCATGGGGAGATGTTTCGATGGGGGTTAAGCATCGCGCAAGACACAGCGTAGGCTCCCTCCCTAAGCTTGGGCAAGGTTAGCGGGTCAGTGCTCAGGAAGACTCCATCCTCCCTCTGCCTAGAAGACGTTGATCGTCAAGCATTTCCAACACATACGTTCCACAGGGGTAGCCTCTCTTAGCCTTTAAGGTTACAGCAAACATGCAGCCTTGAAGCACCTTGAAGACCAGAACCGATTTATTGTGACAAACAAGTTGCTACAACAAACCTTCCCCTCCTCTCCCCCCTCCCCACCCCCAAAAGCAAGGTCCATTTGCGTTTTCACCGCAGAGGCCCACCACACAAGACAAAAAGGGGGGAAAAAACCAGCTGAACGTTTATTGTTTTCAAAAACAAAGTGAAAACATAGCTCTGTGATGAGTGGGGAGGAGGCTGGGAGGGTGTGTGGTCTTGCTTAGAGAGGGGCAGAGTAAAAGGGCGACCTGAGGGGAGGGGCAGTGCCATGTCTCTCTCCACATTGGGGGATCGAGGAAGGGGGGGGCAGGGCGGGGCGCCATGGGTTGTGCAGCTCACTCCGCTGCCCTCTGGCTCTCACTGCACTGCTTGCTCATTCGCGCTGCTGCTGGAGTCCTGGGGCTTCATCACGTCTGGGAGCTCCGGGGGGCTGGAGAAGGGATCAATGCGGAGGGGCTCAAAGGCATCTTCTGTGGAGGAGAAAGAGACAGAAGACAACACGGTCCATTTGTGTTGGGGCTGCTCTCTGCTGTAGGGCCGGAATCGTAAACTGCACAAACCACAAAGAGCTAAACATTTCTTTTCGCAAGCTTACTGTAAGCAGAAAGCGATGCGAATCATGAAGAGGTTGTTCCGATGACCACAGGGGCAAAAGAAGCCATTGTGGCTTCTCCCCACCCCCCACATGTGCAACTGCCATTTGCATAATTACCCACGATGCAGCGTGGGTTGCTGTGTCAGGGGGTGGCTTCTTACCCATCCTACAACTCCTATTTCAAGTTGTGGGTTGTAGGGTGGGTAAGACGTCACCCCTGCCCCCACTGCCGGGTTCGGACAACATGGCAACCCACGCTGCATCGCAAGTAGTTATGCAAATGGTGGCCACGCATCCCCCACGGGTGGGGGAAGAAGCCACAGTGTTTTCTTTTATCTCCGTGATCATCTGAACCATACCATACAGTTAACCAGCTTGACCTGCTTTTTCCAACAGTACTGCTCGCTCCCACATCAGTCTCGAGACATAAGAAGGATTTTACCTCCATACTGTTCGCACGGATGCTTGGCTGGGAGTGAAATGATTGCAGCATTTGTGAGCTTTGCCTCCCCCAAACCAAAATAAAAAATGTAGCAGCTATCCCATATTCCTTTGCATTATGAGAAAGTTTTCTCCCTAGCGGAAGCAGCTGTCTGCTACTCCCCTCAGAGATGATGCAGCAGAGAAAAAGAAGGGAGGCAGGGCTATGCCACAGGCTCTGCTGAGAGAAGATCTACCTTTGGCTCCCTTAACTGTCACCTAGTAGCCATTCCATCAGGCTACTGCAACTGTTCCCATCCTGGCTGGTCATTATAAGAGTTATAACTTTAAGAGCTGTTGTGTCGGTCGTGTCTTTTAGATTGTAAGCCTGAGGAAAGGAACAGTCTTGTTTCTTGCTGATCTGTAAAGTGCTCTGGAAGCATTTTTGACTGAAGAAAAAAGCAACATGCTAAATAAATAAAACCAACAGTTAATTTTCAAAAGGGTAATAAGAAAGGGCTGAAGGGTCAGACACATTGGGTCATTCAATCAAAATACACCCAGGTAGGCTGCTAACTGGGATTGGTTGACAGGAACACCTCTCTCATGCTTAAGGAGTTCCACTGCCCCCCGGATCATATTGGAGCACAATTCAAAGAGCTGGTGCTTACTCACAAAGGGTTACGCAGCTTGGGGTGCAGGCACCTGAAGGACGGACGTCCTGCCTATTCCCACATCAACCTGCCCATGGACTGATGCCATCTTCAGAGCAAACGATGGGTGCCCCTGCCATCCAAGGTGAGGGAGGGAGAAGACTGCAGAGGGGGGGCTTTTTGGTTGCAGCTCCCATTATAGGAGCTGTGGGGAACTATTCTTTTATTTACTAATTACATTTTTATACCGCCCAATAGCCGAAGCTCTCTGGATGGTTCACAAGCCTAGCCACTAAATCCGACTCTTTGGGGGTTCCCCAGATGGCCACACTCACTCATGCTGGGCCAACCACCTTTCCTTTGACTACTGATCATTTGGTGGTTTTCAAGTTTTTGTGCAATCTCTTCCCCATTGTAAAAGCTTAAAATGCCTCTGCTTTGTTGCTGTCAGTAAAAGCTTTAAGCTACACCATGCAGGGATTTTTGGCCCCTCCCATCCCTGGAAAACAGCCTCCCCCACAAGAACTTTCCCAAAACTGAATTTGTCCCTTGGGCTGAAAGACATTCAACACCTTTTGTTCTAGAACATTTTCAGGCAGGTTCAGCCAGCACCTATTCTTACTGTTCAAGGAACAGGTTTTTAATCTTTTGCAACATCTTTATCCTCCTTTGATTCATCTAGTTTATTCTTGTTGTTTTAGCTTTTCTTTCAAAACCGATGTATTTTAACTCTTAGCCAGCAGGAAAATATACTGAAGGGCAGGTTAGGATTTCATGAGAGAAGTAACACTCTGCACTAAACCTCGAAAGCGACACACCACTCACCGCTGGCTCTGAAAGCCAAGCCCACCGTCGCTGGGGCCTGGGGTCGCGCTGTCTGACTGGTGAAGCCACAGTCTCCGAGGGTTTTGCTGTCGTCCAGCAGTTGGTCGTCCTGGAGGGTGGAGACAATCGCACAGGGAAGTGGGAGAAGGCTTAGCACCGCGCCAAGGTTTTTCTCAACTGGCAGTTCAAGGCAGGGACTTCGGAGGCAAGTTGGTTAGAAGCAAGACACACAAGGAGCAGCAAAGAGAGGTTTTGCTATGACCACCTCCGTGTGGGCAGCCAGGAAGTCGCCCGGAATAAGAGGAGGCAAATGCACACTCTGTCACCATGACAAACTGCATCCAAGGGAGGCAGGGCCGGGATGGGTGCATACTGTGCATCAACGGGGTCTAGGGCGAGACCAGATTATTCCCAGATTTGCTCTTTCACAGACTAGCATGCTGCGAGAGGCTGAGGTGAAAATTAGGCTGCCATGTTTGGTGATCCACCACGCTCTGCTTGTCAGAGTAGGAAGGCCTTGCTCTTCAACCCCACCCCCCTCCAGTTTCTTGCCAATTTGGGGGCATTGTCATCACCTTGAAGAAGGGACTAAGGATGAACTGGGATTCCTTGACAGACCAGGGGAATCCCAAGAGCGTCACCATTGCACAGAAAGCACTGTCCGATCGCCTCTGCCTCCACCTTGAGTCCAAAGGGATGTTGGGAGGACAACCTTAAGTGGACAAATCTTACAACTTAAGTGCCTTTCCCTTGTTGTAGGAGATGATAAAAAAATATCTGGGCACAATAGTGAACTGTGCCTCCCATTTTAATAGAAGGAAAACCAACCAACCATCCATCCATCTCAAGTTGAACAGCTAGGGTTGCCCCCAATGCTTCCCACCCCCCAAAATCACCACTCAGAGAGTGGCTACTCATTGGGACTGCTTGTCACTGCTCCAATGTCAGGACATGGGCATCTTGTCTCGATCATCCCAGAGTGCAGGACACATAATAATGGGCTCAAGTTACAGGAAGCCAGATTCCGGCAGGACATCAGGAAAAAAACTTCCTGTTAGAGAAGTACGACAATGGAACCAATTACCTAGGGAGGTGGTGGGCTCTCCCACCCTACAGCCATTCAAGAGGCAGCTGGACAGCCATCTGTCAGGGATGCTTCAAGGTAGATTCCTGCATCAAGCAGGGGGTTGGACTCGATGGCCTTATAGACCCCTTCTAACTCTACTATTGTATGATTCTATGTCAGGGCTGACGTTGCTTAGCATAGCATCCTTTCTTCTTGTGTTAGTCAGGGGGTGAGGGGCTTGGCATGTCCATGGTCACAGAGGTTAATTTTATTATTTTTACTTTAAAAATATACTTTTTACTATAATACAAATATATTAAATTTCTTACAACGGTGCTGATTCCCAAGTAAATGTGTTTACTATCAGGGCAGCAGAAACAAAATTCATTTCGTTCATGATGGTGCTATGATATGAGTTTACAGTGCAAAACTGTACATACTCAAGAGTATTTCTCTCTCATTTTTTTATATCAGGGTTTGTAAACAGAGGTTTTGCTTGTTTTTGGTCTAATGTGTCAAGAGTGTAGTAGTTATAAAGCACAGAATGGCCATGGTGGGGAGAGAAAAGAAATGTTAGTGGCGTGCTTCACAACTGAAGTAATACACATGGGACCTGTTCAGATGACATGCTAAACCATGGTTAGGCTGCTAAACCTTTTGCAGCAATGGTTAGTGAGCATGTTTAAATTGTGGTTATGTAGCCACCATGGTTAGGAATGGTTCACCCAACACGCTAAGCCGTAATGTTTAGCTCAAAATGGTTAACCAGTGTGGCTTAGCATGTCATCTGAACAGGGACACGGCTACCTAATGCCCTCTCCGCCCCCCGGCCTGGTCCATCGTAAAATCGGTAAGTCCAGGGTCCCAAATTACCTGGCTGCACCACTATCCATCCCCCCAGGTTTCAAAAGCCTGGGAAATACTGCTCTAGATTTCAGCCCCTGAGACCTAGGTTGAAATCCCAACTTCGAGAATGAGCCTGGGGCTGCAAGAGATGGAAGCTGTAAGGATTACGAAGCATTTTGTCCACTGCCAAGTGCCATATTGCAATAATGGTAGGCATTGAACCCCGTTCTTTGTTACTTATCTTTTTGATTCCATCTCTAGTGTGGCCAAGAAATGGAGTTCAGGATACAGTTCTGCAGATAGAACAGCAGGGCTACAGAGACCCATCCGGCCTCAGCCCCCATCTGACCAGAGTGCAGGGAGGGAATACAGCAGAAATACATAAGAGGTTAGCAGATTGGTTGGGCCTAAAAAGAAATCTTTGAGCCCTTGCTAACCTCTTCACATATCGCTTGCTTAAAAGGGGGCTCTTTTGACACTTCAAAGATCAAGAGGAACGGTGCCTCTGTGGTTGCCAGAGGCCTACGGGTCTTTTTCAAAAGGCGTGTGTGTCCAGCTACTTGTATACATCACCTCTTGGCTGTAATGTATTAATTTCACTGCCCAGATGCAGAAATACTTATTATATATAACATTCTTAAGTGACATGTGCATACATCTGAAGATCCACACGTATGTATCTGAGAATTAAAAGTCTGAATTGATCCAAACATGCATTCAAAGTTGCCAAGAAGGAGTTGCCAGCCCACAGGAAGAGGGTCCTGCAGGGTACACTCCCCACCATGTCAACTTGGGGCATTTACCCCATACCTTGTATAGCCTCTGTTCCTCTGGGGGTCTCTTAAGAATCCCCTCCACAATTCTTTTCAGCTCATACACCGTACTGGACTCCTTGGCGTCTGTGAAGATGGTCGTCTTGTGACGTCGGATCATTAGAAAGACGTCCTGGGGGAGGGGAGACCGGCAAGAGATGGATTAGTTAGACCAGTTCACAGCATTTAGTAATCCACAACAATCTTTTTTAGTAGTCTGTCCCATTTGAGGCCTAAAAAGGAAGGGGGGGAAATAAGGAAAAACCTTCAACTTTTCTGAAGTATCTTTACCTTCTTCCCTGAAAGCATTTTTTACCCACTGTAAGTACCCAGGTGAATGGCTATTTACAAGCTGGAGTAAAAGCATGGGAAGCTATCCAGTTCCAGCTCAGACTATTTATCTAGCCCTATATTATTTAATCTGGCTGGCAGTAGCTCTCCAGGGTTTCAGGCAGGGGACTTTCACATGAAGCGCTCCCTGATCATTTTTAATCTGGAGATTCCAGGGATTAAATCTGTGACCCTTTGCATGCAAAGCAAGTGCTTCGCCACCACACTGTGGTCCCTTCCAAATGGTCTGACCTTAACATCTTTCTTTCCAGTAAAGCAAGACACAATAAAGTGGAGGGACTGCCCCAAAGTAAGAGGAAAGTAGTATGTGTACACACCCAACCTTGGCCCCAGATAAGACTACAAGAATTGTGTTTAGGCACAGGTGTCTCCTTCACAATGAGGCGGTTGAATGGACTGAACCATTCAAACTGCAGGCGATTTTTTTAAAAAAATACTCTCTTGTGATACATAGAAAACTAAGTACATCAGGAAAAGAATTAGCTTAGAAACTCTCTTCCAGACATTCTAGTTTTCCATTTGCAGCATTGCTGTTTTTACAAGGAGTAAAATCATTCTGCTGCATGTGGGTTGTTGTTTTTAAACATGGAGTAAAATCACATCATTCTGCTGCATGTGTAGACCAGGACTTTCACATCTTTTGACACAAGGTGCAACATGCCATGGGTACAGAGATGGCATCAATCTCCTTTCGGTGAATTATCTGTGAAGCAGCCCTTGTTATTATGGCCTTAACCACCATTTTTCAGAACACAACACAAAGGTGCTCAGCAGACACAGAATGCTGGATACGTTTTGAGAAGGTAAAACTAGCACAAACCAATCTCTATTCCTACCAGAACTAAAACATGTTTTTAGACCTGCAGATTTCATGTTTAGAATCGCAGGGTCCCTGGAAGATCACCTAATCTCCTCTTCCATGAAAGGAAATCTCTGTTCTCTGATGCTTAATCAATCCATTTTACAGACACCTACTAGAATCTTTTGCTTGGTTTGTCTCTGGAATAAGGAAGTCTTTATCCAAAACTGATGACATTAGGGTACATGTAGCAGACCAAGTGTCAGAAGATACAAGTTCAAATCCCCCCTTAGCCAATAAGGTCACTGATGGTGTAGTCATATACCTGTCTACATGGAAGTAAGTCCCATTGAGTTTAGTAGGGCTGACTCCCAGGTAAATTAGCATAAGGTTGCATTGTGAGTAACCTGCACTCCTTTGACTTATTTATTTATTTATTACATTTTTATACCGCCCAATAGCCAAAACTCTCTGGGTGGTTCACAAAAATTAACATACTTTAGAGGGTTGTTGTAAGGTTAAAAGCATGGGGAAGAAATACCCATGTATGTTTCCTCCAGCTCCTTAGAGCAATGGTCTTCAACATTTCCAGGCAAAGAATCCACCTTTAAACCTCTTCCTTATGGAATTAATGATAATGTGACTCAGTTCAGAGCAGGGCAAGTCACAATTGACCACTTCAAGACCAATGCCTTAAAGTAAGCATGGGAATAAAACTATTTGATTTTAAATATTTTGATTTTTTTATTGTGAATGTTTTCTCTTTACTGTTCACCAGTCAGCTATTGTTTTGAAAGAGAATGGTTTATAAATTCTGTAAACAAAAAAACAATGGTAATAGTTTTCTCTTGTCCAACTCTCAAGTGGTTGTCGGTGGCATCCCATTTCAAGCAACTTTTATATTTGGGAAGACCGATCCCCATCATGCCCCACAACAGCCCTTCCCAATCTGGGGCCCTCCAGGTGTGTTGGGACTACAACTCCCATTGGCCATGGTGGCTGGGAATGATGGAATTTGCAGATCAACACATCTGAAAGACACCAGATTGGGGGAGGCTGCTTAAGAGGTTAAAACTACCGAGGTTCCTCCAATCCTTCTGTGCATTTCCTGTGCCCTGAAATACCCTTTAATTTAGTGTACTTTCCATTACTGTCCACCAAATTTTCTTGCTGCTTTTGTCAACGTAAGGCAGCATGCGCAGCCAGGCTTAAGTGTCATCTGACTCGTGATTTCCTTAGATAAGAGATAACCCAACATAGGAATCCCCCTTTCCCTAATTGCTAATGCTGAATCCAGCTTAGCTCACCTGTGTATCACACCCCCAGTGTACACCATCGTGGTGTATTAATCTTAACATATGCATTTGTGATATACCAAGTTACCATCACAGGAAGAGTTACAGTAAATTCTGAGGCAAGCTTTTGGGACAGACAGAAGACCTGTAACCAGGCAATTGTCCCCACACGAAGTTGGGGGGCAGACATGGGCATGGTGCAGTGGTTAGAGCAGGGGTAGGCAAGCTGGTGTTTTGGATGACAACTCCCATAAGCCCCAGCCAGAATGGCCAATTATGGGAATTGTGGTCCAAAACCTTTGGAGGACACCAGGCTGCCCACCCCAGGGCTAGAGTGTCACAGTAGCCCCAGCGGGACCCACCTTCCTCCAAAGAGGAAGAGGATTCGAAACTTGCTAGGTGGTCTTCCACCAATCGCCCTCTCCTAACCTAACCTACCTCACAGGGCTGTTGTGAAGCTAACACAAGTAGGAGTTAGGGCAGGCCCATATACACTGCCCTGGCCTTCATGGAACTGAAGGGCAGGATAAACATGTAAGAAATAAAGCTTTGCATGTTGGGGCGGGGGGAGGAGGAAGAGACACGACCCAATGTTAAGACAGGAAAGAAAGAGAACATGCGGGGGGGGGGGGGGAAGAAAGATTACGAAACACAGAGATACCTTTTGTCGGTGTTTTGAAACGGAAAGGCTGAGAAACGGGTAGGTGGCGCCGGTGGGAGGGGGGAGATGGTTGCCACTGAGAAAGATTATGGGGTCGTGGGGAGGAAGAAAAGAGTGCCCGAGTGTAGGGAGGTGAAAGAGGGGGTGGGGGAAAAGAGGAGAAGGGGGAGCCAGGTAAAGGAGGGGGGTCTTACCTGTTTAGAGGTACGGGCGGGGGGGGAAGAGAAGAAAAGATAAAGGGTTGGCTGAGGGGAGGGGGAAGTGCGAAGGAAAGAGCCTTCATTAGTACCTCTATTATTATTACTACTACTACTACTATTATTATTATTAATTGTTGCCGTTGTTATTGGTACCATTGTTGCCATTACAGACCCCCCCTCCCTCCGTCGTCCGTGCCCCTCCCCTACTCACCATCTCTGCAGCTGCAGCCTCAGCCCAGACCCCCCAGAGAGGAAAAAGCAGGCGCACCCCCAGTATCCCAACATGCACCGCAAACCCCGGGACAGCCCAGCCCGGTTCACTGGAAGAGCGCATGCGTCCTACCCATTCCAGTGGCTTTTTAACTGAGGGGACCAGGCCCTAGCGAGGAAGGAAGAAGGGAGTTACGGGGGGGAGGAACCATAGAGACAGGAAGGCAGGAAAGCACGGGACGCCATCTCGAGAAGGGCGCGTTAAAAGCCAGCCACGCTGAGAAGGTCCCCGCGCTTAGACGCCCGCTTCCTCCCAACCCCCATTTTGTAACGCAGCGTCTCTCCCTATCTCTATGGCAGCGAGGAGTGTCCGCCATGTTGGGGAGGTCAAAAGTCACTGTCGTGCTCTATCCCCCCTCCCTCCCTCTAGGCACATATATAATCCGTATCTCTGTGAATTTTCACCCTGCGCCTTGGCAGCGAGAGAACGGCCTGACTGGAGGGGAGAGACAGGAACGGCCTTAGCTCGCAGCCATCTTAGGAAGGTCACTTTCGCATGGATGGCCGAGGGACGTTGCCCCCAAAACTCCCCAACGATGAGACGGTCAAGTACAAGACGCCGGGCTGAAACTGTTGCCATTTTGAGAAGGGCGTATTTTTGTTGTTTGTTTTTAATTTCTTTGGTAAAGGCCACCATTTTGTAGCGTTGTGCTTCCTTGCCCATAGACACAAGGATCTGGCTCAGCAGCGGTGGCTCCCAAATGACAGGGATCCTGTCATCTTTCTGGGATTAGTGTGCTGGTTAGAGAACAAAGCCGTTCTCTATACCACGGGTGGGGAGAAGGTAAATCAGGAAGTATTTTTTGACTCCCGGTTGTTTTTAATAATAGCAGCAACAAAGTGGCAACCCCCTAATTATACTGCATAAATGAAGAGAGGGAGGGGGTAGGAGTTTTTGTGTGTGGAAGGATTGTAATGAAACTATCATTACCATTTCTGGTAATGAAAACAAATTCCTGGACTAGGAGTATGTTAGGAGTATGTTCAGAGGCACTCTGCTCTTTATTTCACTGTGTAGGTATTTTGCACCAAACTCTGGTTGGTGGATCTTCAGGTCCTAGTATACATCCATAAGCTAACAAATGGGCCCAAGTGCTTTATAGTAGTTAACTCTTCTTTTTTTACACACACAGTATTGAACACGATGGGCCTGTTCAGGCAACACGACATGGTTAGGTTGCTAACCCTTTTGCAGCAAATGGTTAGTGAGCGTGTTTAAACCATGGTTATGTAGCCACCATGGTTAGGAATGGTTCACTCGACACGCTAAGCCATGGTTCACACTAGGGGTGTGCACGGACCCCCCGCCCCGCCCCGCGGGCCGATCCGAAAATTTCGGGTCGGCCCGCTCCGCCCATACTCCGCTCCTCTTCGCCGCGGAGCTCCGGCTCCGAATCGGAGCTCCGCAGTGGAGGGGAGTGGCGCCAGGTAAGGCCGGGAGAGGAGGGCGGGAGGTTTACCGGGCCCTGCCGCCATCGCCGCCCATGCGGCGACGGCGGCAGAGCCCGGAAAGGGACCAAGGGGGAGGGGGGGCCTTACCTGCCTCCGTCCGCGGTCCGTCGGCGTCTTCAATTGAGCGGCCCAGACTTCCTGGTTGAACCGCGGGCTCAATTGAAGACGCCGACGGACCGCGGATGGAGGCAGGTAAGGGAGAGGAGGGCCGGGGGGGTGTGTGTTTACTGGGCCCTGCCGCTGTCGCCGCATGGGCGACAGCGGCAGGGCCTGGTAAACCCCACTTACCTTTCCGGCGGAGCTCCGGATCGAGGCGAAGGATCCGCCTTCACCTCGATCCTCTTCGCCATGCTCCGCCGGCCCCCCAATCCTCTTCGCCTCCGCCTTAAGGGCAGGCGAAGCCCCCCGCTCCGCTTCTAATTCGCCGGTCCGATTAGAAGCGGAGCACATCCCTAGTTCACACAACACAGTAAGTCATTATGTTTCGCTCCAAATGCTTAACCACTACAGCTTAGTGTATCGCCTGAACAGAGTCATTGAGTGCTTCCAGGTGGAGTGCCTATTGCTAACAATAAAAAAAGCGTTGTGTAGCAATTCCACAAGAAGAGCCATGCTGGATCAAACTAGTCCATCTAGTCCAGAAATCTTGTCCATAGAGTGGCCAACTCGCTGTCCATGGGAATCCCACAAGCAGGACATGAGTGCAACAGCACCCTCCCAGCCACGTCCCATTGCCTGCTCTTCATACATCATTGCCTGTGGTGGACAGGTGCACCCCAGAACCTGTCAGACAGGCTCCAGCCTGCTTTCATTCTAGTGTGGCAGATACAAAAGAGGACAGGCACCTGCACCTGTAAGTTTTGTGTAGAATTGGGATTTAACATGAGAGCCCTGCTGGATCAAACCAAGCGTCCATCTAGTCCAGTCCTCTGTTCACACAGTGGCCAACCGGCTGTTGACCAGGAACCCACAAACAGGGAATGGAGCAACAGCACCCTCCTGCCCATGTTCTCCAGCAACTGGTGTACATAAGTGTAGTGCCTTTGATACTGGATGTAGCATATAGCCATCAGGACTTGTAGCCGTTGATAGCCTTCTCTGTCATGAATGTGTCTAACCCCGCACCCCTTAAAGCCATTCACATCGGTAGCAAATTCTATACTTTAAGAAGTAGTGAAACAACATGGAGAGGACTACAAATTGAAGACATAATTTTCTGGACTCCCTGTAAAGTTCTGTGAATGAGGCAGGATGGGCGCACAATTAAAGCCTTATCTGGAAGCATCCACTGGGGATGTGGGAAAGCAGGTATGTAACTGCTACAAGAAGTCTGTTTTGTTGTTTATTCGTTCAGTCGTTTCCGACTCTTCGTGACTTCATGGACCAGCCCACGCCAGAGCTTTCTGTCTGCTGTCGCCACCCCCAGCTTCCCCAAGGTCAAGTCTGTCACCTCCAGAATATCATCCATCCATCTTGCCCTTGGTCGGCCCCTCTTCCTTTTACCTTCCACTTTCCCTAGCATCAACCTCTTCTCCAGGGTATCCTGTCTTCTCATTATGTAGCCAAAGTACTTCAGTTTTGCCTTTAATACCATTCCCTCAAGTGAGCAGTCTGGCTTTATTTCCTGGAGTATGGACTGGTTTGATCTTCTTGCAGTCCAAGGCACTCTCAGAATTTCACCACCAGGAGGCAGCAGGTGCAATGCTGTCCAATCAAGGGGTCTCTCCAACAAAATGTTGCAGCGTAGCAGTATGCTCTTGTTCAGTGTTTCACACAGCCAGCCATGCACTCCTCCGTGACATTCCGTTCCATCCTCCCCCCCATTCCCCCCCAATAGCCAGCATTCTGTAGCCACTGAGCATGCTCAGCCCTCATTGGGCTCTTTTTTCAGGATCCTCCCATTAGATGTTTCTCTTAAATAGTTTTGTACTTCTGCACGCTTTGGGGTTTCTCTGAGTCTGCTGTTACCCTCTTGCATCCGTTTGCTGCTGTTTTAGCTACACAAGTGCTGGCGCTCACTCCGGAACACTGGAAATGGAATGATAGCACCTCCATCTTTGTTTTAACAGTGCAGGAGCTACGACCGTGATCGCTGCTTTCCTTCTCTACTGTTTTTTCTGCTTTGTGGTCTTCACATAATGTGTGACTTCTGCTTGCAACAAGTCACAGTTCTGAGTGTGTGATGTCTGACCTTAGCTTGTGAAAGGGGACTTTTCACAGCACTATCTTGCTATATATTGTACCACTAATTTACTTTTCATTAAGGAACAGACAAAGCAATGCCTGACATTGGGAACAATGCCAAATCAGGAAAGATTTTAATGAATTATTTAATTGTGCTAGGGCAGCTCCGTGCAAATAATTTTATAAAGAAAGTTGTCTGAGGTTTGAATGAACTGTGGTCATGGCGATCTGATCAGTCACAGAAAGGGAAATGGTGATTAAACCTGGATCCTGGGATGCTTCTAAACTGCATGTGGACAGACCCCAGTTGCTCGGGGGTGAGGTTGAGTCTGTCTGTACATACTTAGAAGTACCTCTCTTTCTCATATGCAACTCCAGATGTGTTTTCTTTAGAGAAAAGATGGATTATAGATCAAGGGAAAGGTCAGAAAGAAGATGTTGACTGAGGTAGCTCTCTTTTGAGTGAACAGTCCTGACTCCATTTTGAGACACAGACAAAAAGCCAGGCATCTTCAGCCTCAGTTTCAGAAAAGGTCTTAGAAAACAGGAATGGGGTTGAGAGCAATCATGTAAGTCTATCAAGCAATTCGATTTCTAATAGACATCCTAAAAAGCATTCTCCAAAGGAAAAGGTGGTGGTGATGGTGATGGTGGTGGGGTGTAAAAATTGAGCAAAACATGAATGCTGTGGAGTTCCAGCCGTATGTGTGTCCTCACTTGACCACATGCAGTGAATCCAGACCCTGGCCCATGGCTGCTGCTCTGGTGGGTGTCTCCCTCCTATTCAAGGCCACAAGGCACCAAGTGCTAGAGAGATGATGGGGAACAAAGCAGTGTTGTGTGACCTGCAGGGGAGTCCAAGATCCAGGACAGCAAGGAGAGTGGGGGAGGGAGGGATTGATCCTGAAAACTGGCAGTAAAACTTCTTCATTGGGAGAGTAGAACCAGGGGCAAACGGAGCAATGTTCTTGGTTGGTGAAAAAAGCAACATAGATCTTGGGTTCATATCTGATAGATGGACCCTTAGTCTGATCCAGCATGGCTCTTCTGATGTTCTGATCCAGCATTAGAGACACGAAGCCTATGCACGCACACCAGTTGCTGTGGAACATGGGTGGGAGGGTGCTGTTGTACCATGTCCTGCTTGTTCATCCCTGGCTGATGGCTGGTTGGCCACTGTGTGAACAGAGTGCTGGACTAGATGGACCCTCGGTCTGCTCCAGCAGGGCTCTTCTGATGTTCTTAAGGGGATGTTTAGGGCTTAGCTCAAAGCATGCACAGGTCTCCCTAGTGCCAGGGTTGATGATGGAGTTTTAACAAGGGCAGCTTGAGGCCTTTGAGAATTCTCAGGGCACCTTGAGCTCACTGCGGCCTTCTCTGTTGAGGTGAGATGTCTTGAAATGGTTGGGGATCTCTTGACAGGCAGATAGAGCAAGGAACTGGAGGCAGGGGAGACAGGTAGATGAGCTGCTGGTGGTCTTGTTGTCTGTTGTGCCTTTTGCTTCTCAGGCTCCCGCCATGTGTTCCAGGGCCCTTGTTGACGGCCCTCATTCTGGGTCCCTGGCACAGGGAGGCGCTTTCAAGGAATCCTCCTTGACCAGGAAGAAACTCCACGGTTCCTTTCTGTTGCCCAGATCATCTACATCGAGAAGAGGTGTCTTGAAATTGCAGGAGAACTCTTGACAGGTGGATGGAGCAAGGAGCTCTAAGAGAAATGCCTTGGGAATGTGGGGATGGGTTGGTGAGTTGCTGTCCCTCAACTTTCTTGAAAGGAGACGCCTGGAGAGGCAGGATTTCAGCATTCTTCCATGTTGCCTAGATAACTCCCTGGACCACTTCTGTAGAATCAAAAGGGGAGGTGTTTTTTTTAAAGAGAGAGAGGGATGACAAGAAAGCCAGCAGTCCCAGTCTTCAACTGGTTTCTCAAGTGCCCAGCTCAGTCCCAGGAAATTTCACTGTGACCTGCACAGCACAGCTCACAAATGCATGTGCCATTTCACAGCTCCCCTTTACTGACAGAGAAAGATATATCACAAAGAGGACTCCCCACCACTGGTTTGTACTTGTGGGTGTAAGAAATTGTAGCTCCTGCAGACTTAGCAACTGAAAGTACTGAAAGCACACATTGCTGCAATTTGTGGTGTGAAATTGCACAGTAATGTCTCTCGCAATTCTTTTCGATATGCAGTTGCTATTTCAGACAGGGTTGCCTTTTGCTATATTCTACAGACAAAAAATAAATATAGTGTAGTACCATGTGCATCTTAGGTGCAATCCTATGCATGTTTGGACAGGAAAAAGTCCTACAACTCCCAGCATTCCTCAGCCAGCAGTGTTGGCTGGGGAATACTGGGAATTGTAGGACTTTTTTTCTATATTAAACATGCAGAGAATTGCGCCTTTAGGCAAGTTTATTTGGATTTTCTGCAGTGAAAGCAGTCTTCAACTGAAGCAATTCTTAGATTGTAATCCTATACCCACTTACCTAACAGTACGCCACATTGAACTAAATAGGATTTGAGAAGACATGTATAGCATAACACTGTTAGTTCCATACCTTTTGCTGGAACAAGTAAGTGATATTTGGTTACTGTAAATTTATATCTTAATGGTTGCTTCCACCCTACAGCCCTTCAGTGCTGCGGAGGTATTCCTTTTCTTCAGTCACCTGGAAATGGAACTAAAGGATTGATTTTACACGATATTTAATTTAGCCCTTTTCCCCTGGAATAAAAACTTCCAGCAGTGCCCATTCCCACGGGCAAAACCCTACTGTACATTTATTCAGAAGGAAGCTATTTATTAAAGAGACAGTAGCCCTGAAAAACCTCAATGGCACTTTGCTGCTCTACGCTAGATGAGTTGGTACTGTAACTGCAATTCAAGACCAAGACCCTCCATCCCCAAGAAGCTGCTACAAATCTGGTCTGAATTCAAATGTGGTGGTGATAGTGAGGGGAACCTGGGTTGGATACTCTGTAAAATGGAGAGATGGGTTGAGTTCTTTGTAAAATGGAGCGAAGAAAGGATGTATGGAAAAAAAGCACGATTTGACTGGCTAAGTTTTTATGCAGCTGGTAAAGAAAGGAGTCTTACCTCAGGGCTGGCCCTGCCTGCTTGAGGCGGCAGCACCGTAGAGTGTGTATCAACAGTGCAGAGAACTGGGCAGGGACCAAACGTCATTTTCTGGACCCAGTTATAAACTTGTCACAAAGGCCTCCCACACACATACCACCACAACCCCATCTCATACATACAGCCACATGAGTCATGAAAGAAAGGTTTCTATCTTAATTCAACATTTTCTACATTTCTGAAATGACACTGTGGCCCACACTGTTTTTCCACCCCCACCAGGCCTCCCTCCCATTTTTTTGCAGTTTTTATTTAACATAAGCTCCAGTCTCCTACAATGCTTGTAGATTATTTTGTGGCTTTGGGATTTGTTCTAAGAAAGGTATCCTGACCATATTTTGCTTTTATTCATTTTTTAATTTTTGTTCCTATGGACCACTGTAGTTGTTAACATTAATACATCTGGAGGAGATGGCTATCAATAGCTACTAGTCTTGATGGCTACGTGCTACCTCCGGTGTCAGAAAAGCTATACACCAGTTGCTGGGGAACATGGGTGGGAGGGTGCTGTTGCACCCGTGTCCTGGTAAACAGCTAGTTGGCCACTGTGTGAACAGAATGCTAGACTGGGTGGACCCTTGGTGTGATTCAGCATCGCTGTTCTTATGTTCTTATTTTAAGGTTTTATTTTTCTGGCCTTTTTCAAAGTCAATTTTTCTTGCAAGTTCTTTCAATAGACAAAATTATTCCTTAGCTTTATCATTCTTTTCTAGGGTGGTCAGGTGTCCTACTTTACAGAGGAGTGTCCTCTGTTTGAAGGCATCCTCTATTATTTGAAGGCCTGCCCAATCCGAGTACAGTTTAAAGATAAATAGGCATAAGGACGGAGAGACTCGCGAGGAGCCGGGTCATGTGGACGCACAGGGATGATCCCCGGGCAATCACCGGGATATCGCCTGGTCTAGCCATAGCCTGAGAGCAGAAACTGACAGACAAACACAGGACATTAGGAAAACCTAAGCCAGTTTGTTTTGGAGAATCCACCAACCTATTGGAATGGCCCATTCATTCAGTTCCATAACATATCAAGCACTGTTTAGTATGATGCACAATGTGGCCATGTGTATTTAAAGGGCAGGCCATAATGCACCATTGACAGTGGAATTCTTCATATCAGTTTCAAATGTCAATTCCTCATCTGTTGTTTCTTCATAAGTGGAAAACGTTATGGGGTGCAACTGGCCCCACTCACAGGGCTATGAGTTCAATTCGTTATACAGTGTTATTGCTCTGAAGTTTTGAAACAAGAAACAACACATGCATAGAAGTAACTTCCCAACAGTGCACTCTAAGCCTTTGAATACAGGCGGTCTATTTTCTTTTGTGTATATTGTGGTTCTCCCTTTAAGTTTAGGCTGCTATCTTACACTCACTTCCCTGGGAGTAAGCCCCATTGAAAGCAATGAAACTTACTTCTGGGTAGGCTTGTATAGGATTGTGCTGATAGTCTGAACCCAACCAACTGTTTAGTTTTATGTGTCTTTCAAGGCAGCTGTGTGTTCCATTTAATTTAGATTTACCGTTCTCAAAAACAGGGGAACATCTTTTTCTTTTTTTGTCCCAATACTCCTGTTTTGTCTCACGACATCTGGAGGAAGCCTGGTTTATCCTACAAATTCTCTCTCTCTCTCCCTCCTCTCTCTCTCCCACCCCCTGCAAACTTACATATACTCTGGTCTAAACCCACGACTTGCTTGCCAGAGGCAGGGATGCAAATGGTTAGGGAATCTTGCCTTCCCAGTGGTGGAAGCAAGCAGCTCAGCTGGCCCTGGTGGGTGACTGAGGGTGTGGTGCGGACAACAGTGCCCAGCAGCTTAGGTTTCGCTCTGGGGCAGCCTCTTCTGTACTTGGCAATGCCAAGCCACTGCCCTCTTGGTCATGCACCCATCCTGCCGAAGGGTGCTTGGCCTCATGAAACGAGCCCAGAGCTCTCTTCGCTCTCCCCTTCCCTAGTTGGCAACAGAGCAGGAGTATCCTGGGCTGCCTGAACCATGCTGAGTCTCTGCTGTTCTCAGATTGTGCTTCTCCTCCTATTGCTGAGAGGTGAGCCATCAGGGTGTGTGTGTGTGTTCGTGCGTGCACTTGCGCTTCATCTAAGGATATGGGAACAATCCTTTTGGAGTGAGCAATTATTATTCTGTATCCTGCCTAAGTTGCTAGTTCTGATCTTCTTTTGGTAGGAAAGAGCCAGGATTCCTGGTTTCCCTGGGAGGAGAGTTTGGGGGAGAGAATGAGGTGGTAGGAACAAGGACTCTTGGAGAGGGCAGCAGCGGGTCACACAAAGGAGCCCTAGAAGCTGCAGAGCCTGGACTCCCACTGTTAAAGGGAAACAGCACTCCTGGGTTCTGTGAAAAGATGGAGGGGCTTTGGGTGGGAATGAGGGTAGTAGGTTTGAGCAGGCAGCTACTGGGTGTCAGAATGTCTATCAGGTAAATATGCTCAGAAGCTCCAGGGGCAGGATAATAATGTGCTGCCCAGAGCAAAACAAATTATTTCTTCAGCGTTAGGTTCCTCCTCCTCCTCCTCCTCCTCCTCCTCCTCTTCTTCTTCTTCTTCTTCTTCTTCTTCTATTCTCCTGCCAGGGCTGCTGTGCCTTTCTCATCCGCTGCGCCACAGGCAAAAATTCAGTATGAAATATTTTTCTCCTAGCATGAATATGCTGTGAAGGAGAAGATTTTACCTGTTTAATTCCTTTCCTTCCACATAGTGATAAATATACAGCGTTGCTTCAAGAATGCCGGGGTGGTAGTAGCCCCAACTTGGGGATACATGTATAGTTAAGGAGGGGTTTGCATGTATTAGCAGTCCTGAGTTTTGAATCTAGGAGGATTTTGATTTCCCTTTTCATTGCCATTAAACTCATGACATTTCTGGATTTCCTTATATAAACCTCATTGGAAATTCTCTGCAGTTTCTGCCTCTATATGTGTCATCAGGAGTTTGTCTCCATTTAGATAATGCATTGGTGGGAAGACTGGAGCTTTGTTTACCATCACACCCCTCAGGAACAGATCCAATGCAGTGGTGAAGAAGATCTCTCTTTTTGGCATCCCTGTTTTGCTTTTAGTGGCCTACCTTGATCTGGTTGCATTTCAACCACTGACCATGTCTGGAATTCTTGTGGGCTGATGATCAAAAGTGCTTGGTTCACCAGGGCGAAACCATACCATCCAATTTCCATCTTCTAATACGTGCACAGTCTGGCATTATGTCACTGCCATCTCATTTTCTCTCGCAGGTGCTGAAAACCATTCTGCTCAAAAAGGTGAGGAAAAATGCCTGGCATGGGACAGCCGGACCCCAAAATGGGGTAGGATCCATCTCGAAAGGGTGCTTTGTAGAAATGTTGCTTTTATTTCCCTGTATTCACAAGGTGATCCCTCCCAGTTTAACCACCTGAGACTTCTGTTTCTTGCTCCGACTCTGACTCTTTCCTACTAAAAATAAAATAACCCCCCCATAAACAAAAAGAAAATGGGGGTGGTTTCACCAGTTTGAGGGATTCCAGCCTCATTGGGAAAACACAGGAGTTTAAAGATTTGATGCTGCTCTATGGATGCCCTGTGACGGAGCCGAGTGTAGAGATTCAGCCGTACAGGCCCAGCATGGAAGAAGCCCCCTGCCCTTAAAAACAAACTCATAAATAAAGAGAAAATGGTGTGGTACAGCTGGTGCAATCTGGTTTTGCCAGTTTGAAATATCCCCCCCCCCAATAATTCCATGGATTTCATGCCTTAGTGCAGCCTTCCTCAACCTGGGGCGCTCCAGATGTGTTGGACTGCATCTCCCAGAATGCCCCAGCCGGCTGGGGCATTCTGGGAGTTGTAGTCCAACACATCTGGAGCGCCCCAGGTTGAGGAAGGCTGCCTTAGTGTAAAGTCAGGAGAAGGAAGCATAAGAAAAGGGTTTCAAAATGTGTCTGGTCCTCACCCCCTTACACCCAGATACAAAGAATTCCCTTGTGTGGATGCCTGCAATTCCCCCCCCCCCTCCACACACATCTGCTATATAGAAAGGAGGGGAAATTCAAAAATATAAGCTGTGCACCTTATAGATCTTGGGTGCATTGAATGTACATGCCCAATGCTCCCAAATACCTCTGGATAGAAGCCCTTTAAGTTTCCCTGCAAGTTCTGCTGCTATCCATAAATGCTAATATTTCTCCATCCAAGTCCTTAGTTACTGTATGCACCGTAATTTTGAACATACGCCTTGAATTCTCACTCCGTCCACTCATTTCACCCACCAACAGACCGTCCGTACCTCTGTGTGCCCACAGTACCTGCTGTTACCTTTAATTTTGTTTTGATGTAGTTTGTTTACATGGGTGACCTGGCCTGCCTTTTAGAATGCTTCTAGACGGACAGCTCCTAGCATTGTCAATCAAAAGGCATTGTGCAGCTATTTCATCTTTGGGCCCTTCCTCGATTTTATATGGTTAAAATAGAAAAGATGAAAGAAGCGTTGGGAAACATGGGAGAGTTATATTTGGAAAACACCATCCTCTGGTCCCGTCCCCCCACCTAAAATTCTGTGAATGAGGGCAGGGTGATTTCACAATAAAATGTTGGCATCTTTGCTTCAGTATATTCCTGCTTTTGCATTTCACCATGCATTTTTGGTGCACCAGGGGGGGATCTACACTACTGCTTTTAAAGCGCTTTGAAAACGTTTTGAAAACTGTATATGCAGTGTGTCCTGGGCCCCAACAGTTGTCAAAACTGTTATAAAGCGCTTTAAAGCAGTAGTGTAGATCCCCCCAGGTATTTTTGCCTGTTGGTCCATTTATCCGTCCTTTCACACACGTACATTTTCCTGCCTCTTTCCCTTTCTTCCAATATCTCTCCAATACCTCGGTCACTATGGTGTGTATCATGAGGATTAGGCGTTGCCAATTGAAAAGCAATTTGATCTGTTGTGGAAACGTCCCAACCCATATTTTAAATCAGGCAGGTTATTCTAAGTACATTTGGAACAGAAAGTGAGGAATGCTGTCCGCCTGTCTAATCGGCGGATCAAATATTCTGTCCTAGTTGATCATATTTTCCCCCTTGCAATCCCTTTCCCTCACCCTGACTTTGTTGCTGTCCCGTGGTGAAATGGCAACATCCTGCTGCCTGTGTGTGCAACTGTACGTGTGTCTGCACGTCCCACATCCAAGGGGGCTGTTGGTGCAGCCTTCTCCTTTGAGGATTAAAGATGTAGATGCAGCATTTTTGTGAGGCTTGCGTTTACCATAGAATGGTAATGAAACCATCATCACCAACTTTACCCCCCTCCCTGCGCCGCCCCACATCTCACGCCTCTCCCTGTCCTCTGCAGCCTGTGGCTTTCCCCACGTGTTCTCCCCTCGGATCATCGGGGGCAAGAAGGCCGAGGAAGGGGAATGGCCGTGGCAAGTCAGCATCCGAAGGAACAGGTTACACATATGTGGCGGAAGCTTGATTTCATCGCAGTGGGTGCTGACAGCTGCTCATTGCTTCGAAGGGTGAGTGGGGGGAAAAAAGACTGGGTTGAAAAGACATCCCCTGGCTCGCTTCAGAAGTGAATCTTCGTAAACCCCACCCAGAGAGCTTCGGCTATGGGGCGGTATATAAATGTAATAAATAAAATAAATAAAATGCAGACTTCAGGGCACCACCAGGGGGAGCTAGATGGACAGTGTCAGAGGACAGGACCCAACTCAGGGCTCATCTACACCAAGCAGGATATTCCACTATGGAAGCAGTATGAAAGCGGTATATAAAAGGCAGGAGCCACACGACTGCTTTATAGCAGCATTGAAGTCTTTATAGCAGCATTGCTCCACCGATAACCTCCATCCTCCACTGGTTCCTCCTCCACCTCAATTGCAGGGTTAATTCGACCACCCTGGCACCTGAAGCAGCATTTCCTTGTTTTTTGCTTAGCCTGAAGGTTGTGTTATGGTTCAGAATATGGGCGTTGGGAAATCAAGTCTCAGTTCGGTTGGAATTAATGGACATGCAAGCTACTCTCTACCTGGAGATAAGAACGCTAGCTGACCATACAGGATTCCTATAAGCATTATTGAGCCAGGTGTCCTACTTGACAGAGGGCAGTCTTCTATTTGAAGGGCAGTCTAATGGAAGTCCTCGATTTGCCGTCCCCTCTTCATTTGAAGGGTTGTCCAGTCCAAAGATAAAGATAAAAGATAAAGAATAAGAATGGGTAGACAGGGGCCTGAAAGGTGCCCATCAAGAGATAGCATCTAGACTGCAGGCTCACAGCTCACCTGTCCACAGGTGACTATGGTTGATGTGAGGGTAGACGTGATAGAGGTGTTTAAAATTATGCATGGTGAGAAAGTGGATAGGGGGATGAACTATAGTCGATGTTCATCTAGTGAGGTAGATTAAGTTGAGAGACAGTGACCTGGTTTTCACGATCAGTATTCAAGTCACTGCTGTGGCTTGTCGTGTCGTCCGAACTGGGGTGGCATGACTTGTTGGTGGTGGGGGGAAGCAACCTTCCAATAATCCACAATCTATTGTAGAGTTATTGGAGGGTTTGTTTCCCTCTCCAACAAGCCATGCTGTCCTGGTCCAGATGCTGCTGCAAACAATGGCAGCCCCTCACTGGGGGTTGAATATTTAAAATGGCCGTCAGCATATGCTGCAACCCTCTGTGGCTGAAATAAGCCATGTCGGACTGCTGTGATCATGTGAACTAGTACAGTGTCATTCCAAAAGCTTCCCATTGAACTCCAGTGCTGAGCAAGGATTCGAACACAGGCCTTTCCACAGTACAATACACATTGTTCCTTATCTTCCATAGGGTGCTGAATCTACACGAGTACCAAATCAACCTGGGGGAATATGATCTGCCCAAACCCGTGCCCAGCATGGTCTCATCTGCTGTCAACCAGATCATAGTGCATCCATATTTTGCTGGAGATGGGCTGAGTGCCGATATTGCACTGGTGAGGTTGGAGGAGCCGGTAAATTTCTCCCGAACCATCTTGCCTGTTTGCCTGCCAAATAGTTCCGACCCTGACATCTTCCCGGTGGGGATGGCATGCTGGGTGACTGGCTGGGGCCAGATCTCTCCGGATGGTAAGAATGTGTTTGGGAATTCAGGGGTTTCAGGTATTTCTGAGAGGTTGTAAAACAGAATTTCTTCAAATGTTTTTTTTTTAATCCTGTGATTGAGATTGGTTACTCACAGATCATAGAACCATAGAATAACAGAGTTGGAAGGGGCCTACAAGGCCATCGAGTCCAACCCCCTGCTCAATGCAGGAATCCACCCTAAAGCATCCCCGACAGATGCTTGTCCAGCTGCCTCTTGAAGGCCTCTAGTGTGGGAGAGCCCACAACCTCCCTAGGTAACTGATTCCATTGTCGTACTGCTCTAACAGTCAGGAAGTTTTTCCTGATGTCCAGCTGGAATCTGGCTTCCTTTAACTTGAGCCCATTATTCTATGTCCTGCACTCTGGGAGGATCGAGAAGAGATCCTGGCCCTCCTCTATGTGACAACCTTTTAAGTATTTGAAGAGTGCTATCATGTCTCCCCTCAATCTTCTCTTCTCCAGGCTAAACATGCCCAGTTCTTTCAGTCTCTCCTCATAGGGCTTTGTTTCCAGACCTCTGATCATCCTGGTTGCCCTCCTCTGAACCCCCTTCAGCTTGTCTGCGTCCTCCTTGAATTGTGGAGCCCAGAACTGGACGCAATATTCTAGATGAGGCCTAACCAGGGCCGAATAGAGAGGAACCAGTACCTCACGTGATTTGGAAGCTATACTTCTATTAATGCAGCCCAAAATAGCATTGGCCTTTCTTGCAGCCATATCGCACTGTTGGCTCATATGTTACGAGTCCTCTCCTGTGCTTTGTGACAATTTCCGCAGCTTTGTTTGTAATAAGGATAATGAGCTATATTTTTTAAAAAAAAGATATTTGAATCTCACGCGTAATGACAGAGTTGTGCTATAACCACAGTGCCATCTAGTGGTTGTACAATTAAACATATAGAACTTGCAGATAAAAGAAGTCCCCAGAGGTTTAAAAAAAAAAAAAAAGTGTGAAAAAGGGCGATCATAACCCCGCAAAGAATAAGGAAACAGAAGCCCCAGTAAAATTGTGGGATAAAAAGCCTGGTATGGAGAAGCCCTGAGCTCTCAGAGCATTTTTCTTTTTCCAGTTAACATGGTGGCTCGGACTCTGCAAGAACTGGAAGTGCTGATAATAGATGTGGAGGCATGTAATGAAATGTACCACAATGAAAGCGACAGCTACGCTATGCCAGAGGGCTACAGGCTGATCTACAAAGACATGATCTGCGCTGGGTATCCAGAGGGAAAGAAGGACACTTGTCAGGTAAGAATCGTAGAGCTGAGCAGCGTAGGGATTTTGAGGGGTGGAAAGTGGGGGAGCATCCCGAGGCTAGGATGGCAGGAGCCCTGACAATCTGCACTCTTTGGGGCAAAAGCAACATTTGTTCCCAGCAGCAGTGTCTGCTTTTCTCAAAACATCTGCGAAAAGACGGAGGGGCCTTGGATGGGAATGAGGCTAGTAGGTTTGGGCAGGTGGGGCGCTGGGAGTCAGGGGGCCCATCTGGTAAATGCTCATAAGCCCCAGGGGCAGGAAAACAATGTGGTGTGTAGAGCAGAGTAAATTAACTTCTCAGCTTTAGGTGCCACCTTATTCCCCTGCCAGGGCTGCTGTGTCTTTACCAGCTGCTGCACAGCAGGCAAAAATCCAGTAGGAATTCTTTTTTCTCCTAGCATCGATATGCCGCGATGGAGAAGATTTTTTGCCTGTTTGATTTCTCCTGGCCACACAGCTGATAAACACACAGCGATCCTGCAAGAATGCAGGGATGTGTGTGCTGGTAATCCCAATTTGGGGATGCATTAAAGAGGGATTTGCGTGTATTAGGAGCCCAGAGTTTTGAATCTGGGAGAATCTTAATTTCTCTTTTCATTGCCATTAATCGCACGACACTTCTGGATTTTCTTATATTGTACAATAAGACTCATGGCAGATTTTCAGCTGGACTGAAACAGTTTTTGCCTCTAAATGTGTTACCTCTCTGTTGTACCAACTGCAGGAATGCTGTCAATTTGCACTCTTCAGGGCTAAATCAATAGTTTTCAGTAACAGTGTCTGTCCAGTCCTGGAAAATACCATTACTGCTCCCTGCCCCTAAAATGTTTGCATGAAGTGAGATCTGAAAGCCTGAGAGGCTGCCTGGGAGCTCCACTGGTATTCCCCTGACTTTCATGATGGAAGAAAGACAAGATATGAGTGTATTAGATAGATAGATAGATAGATAGATAGATAAATAAGCCATGCAATCAATGGGTATATTGATTCAAATAAATAAATAGGTTCATTCAATCAGTTTCAGGTGCAATCAATTTCAGCTACAACCAATTTCAGGTGTAATCAATTTCAGATGCAATCAAATAAATAAATAGGTTCATGCAATTAATTTCAGGTTCAGACATTCTTAATTCATTTGAACACCTCTTTGCTTCCCAGGAGAGTGATGGCCCTGTCTCTTCCTCCTCCTCCTCTTTCCTTGCAGGGTGACTCTGGGGGACCCCTGGTCTGCGAGTTGAATGGCACTTGGTACCTGGCTGGAGTAGTGAGTTTTGGGTTTGAATGTGCCAAGCCAAGTCGACCTGGAATCTACACCCGGGTCACCTCCTTCATGAATTGGATTCAGCACACGATGGAGCAGAATGTAGCCCCCAGTGGTCGTGCAATTTCTGATACCCTCTTGCTCCTTCTCCTGGCCTTGACCAATGTCCTTTTGTGACCCACATTAGCCTCACTGAACTGCACCATCCTGGTGCAGAATGAGCTGTCCTCCTCAGTTTCAAGATGGATCAATGTCTGCGAGAGCTTTGGAGGGACAAATATTGATCTTTGTAGGCTGAGCTTTAAGTAGGCAACGTTCAAAAGAGCTTCGGCACCGTCTGAAAGATCTCTGCCATCTTTATCAATAGCACTGGTTGTTCAATAGCTAGTTGTGATGTAGTGGTAACATTTGAAGTGCGGGTGCTCATCATGACAATCCCCATAGCCATGCCCCCAAGGCGGGTCCAGAAATTCAGGTGTTGATCCATATCACAGTCCTTGCTGTTATCGCCACCACGAACCTTTCTAAATGAGGCGTTTATTGTGTACTCATGATTCTTCAGTTATGGTAATTTGCAGGTCCTTTACATGATGCCATCCTCCTCCAGGGCCTCTCCTGTTCTTTTGAACCATTTTAGCAATTTTTCCCCTAATGAAGAAAGCCTAGTATAACTGTCAATGGTGGCATGAAACCCTAGTATTCCATAGTGCCATGTAAAGTAACATAGTAGCAATAGAACAATTCAGCAGGGGTGGATTATTAGGCAAATGAGGCCAGGACTCCAGCACCTTTAATAGATGTATAGAAACGGGGATTTCAAGAGATGTTGTCTACATGATAAGTCACAACTGCTGGAATTCCCTCTTCTACACAATTATTAATGGTGCAGGAGCTTTGAGCTCTTTTGCAGCTGGTTCTATGGGACACTGCTCCATTTGTTGCAAACTGGCCTTCAGATGTCTGCTTCCATTTGCCACGCATTTACAGCATCAGAGTCCCACTGATACAAGACTTTTTATTTACTTTTCTCTGTGAATGGAACAGAGAAAGACAGAAACTGAAATACTACACTCTGAAACTGAAGATATGAAGCGGCATGTTTTGCAATATTGCCCTCTCCTGGAGACATTTAGTGTGCTCTTTTCTCTCTCTCCGCAATGCATGTGAGTATAACGATATCAGGGGAGGAAAATATATGCACTAGAACTTTAAGACTGCAGCCCTTCCAACAGGAGCAACAGCCAGTAACATGCCAACACCCAACAGAAAATAATATACCGCATATGCTTGAATTGCCCTGGGACAGCCAACATTTTCTGGTACCTGATCAATTACTATTTTTTTCCCCGGTCTCCTTAATTGTTTTTGGAGATGTCTTTTGCACACTTGTGTTAGAAGTCTGTGCAGGACTGGCTGTTGCAGTGGAAACAAATGCAGGATATAGCAGACAGAGGCAGTGGGGGAAAGAGAATCAGCAATGGGCCCGTTCAGAAGACACCTTAAACCATGGCTTTTAACCACGGTGAATTTTGCTTATGAGCCTGCCCATGCTTTGAGATCTTCTGGAGAAGCCCTTCTTTCCGTCCCACCATCTTCACGGGCACGCTTGGTGGGAACATGGGGGAGGGCCTTCTCGGTGGCTGCTCCAGTGCTTTGGAACTCTCTTCCTGGGGAAGGTAGGCTGGTTCCCTCCTTGATGTGCTTTCGGAAGCAGGCAAAAACTTGTTTGTTCCGACAGGCCTTTGGAGAATAATTTGGTCCTCCATCTACGTTAAGGTCTTGTAAAATTGTCGTGTGTTTTAAACGTTTAATGTTATAATATTGTATTTTTAAAATTTTAATTTTTGTACATTTCTTTTCCTAGGTTTAAAATGCGTATGTTTTAAATTTTGTAAGGCTGCCTTGAGGCCCAGTATTGGGCAAAAGGCAGGATACTACTACTACTACTACTACTACTAATGTCATGGTTTGATGTGTCTTCTGAACGGGGCCAATATGTAACTTGGGCCATAGCTAGACCTAAGGTTTATCCCTGGATCATCCAGGGGTCAAACCTGTTCATCTATGTGACACACAGGGGATCCAGTGCTCAGGCAGGGGCGAACCCTGGATGATCCCAGGTTAAACCTTAGGTCTAGCTGTGGCCTTAGTGTCACTTTCATCTGTGAAATGCTGGAGGGAATTCGCACAACTTAGTATGGATCGATTTAGTTTCAGATCTAGAGAACAAAGATCATGGGGTTATCTCAGTGAAATGGAATGCATCAGAGGTGAAACACACAATAACTAGGGCAGGATCTACACTACTGCTTTAAAAACAGTTTATAACAGTAGTGACAACTGTTGTGGTCCAGGACTCCATCTACAATTTTCAAACCATTTTTAAAGTGTCATATCCTGCTTAGCGTAGAACTGGCCCAGGAAATGATAAAAGTGTAGGGTCCTTCCTTACATTTCACTGTGACATGTCAAGAACACCACAATGCCTTGTGAATACACATCACAGAATGTTATTAAAAGTTCCAAAACAAGGCACTTTCTCAAAAGCAGTGACTGAAACAACAACTGTTCCAAAATACTGTTGGGAAGTTGGTCCAATTGCCCATTTTGGTCAGCCTTTAATAATTCTAGGTTTGCACCTGAGTGGTAAGGAAAAGATATGCACTGGTTGCATAAGCATACAAAATGTTAAAGGAACACAACGTGTATGAATATAGCAATGTACTGATGATGTAAAAGCATTGTGTATAGAAGACACAGAAATCTTGTATCTGAAGTATTACAAATAAATACAGACTGCATCGAATCACATCTCAAAATGGATTACGTGGTTGAAATGTTTAATTTATTCACCGTTTCTTGGCACATCATTTAGAAATCTCAAAGGATTTTTCTTTGGGTGCTTCCGGAGAAGGCCTTTTGTGTGTGTGTAATCACCCTGCCTCATTCACAACATTTTGTTTGTGTGTGTGTGTGTGTGTGTCTTCCATTTAAAACCCTGCTGTGTTTTCCTACTATTGCTTCCATCATTTTTCCTTACCAAAGAAATCCCATTAAGGAAGGAAAGAGCTTCACAATGTCTTCTGATTGGTAGCGCTCACAGCTGTCTGTCTGGAAGCACCCCCTAAAAAATTAAAGCATGGATGATAAACGTTACTTTCAGTGTCATAATGTCTTTAGTATCATCACTCCTAACCAAAGTCTATGGTAGGATGAAAATTTGCAGCACCATCTCCAAGTGACAGTGACCAGAGTCCTTCGGAGTTAAATCATGATTAAATTGTTTTTATACAACTGAAATGGCTAACTCAGATGTGCTCAAATGAATTTGACCAGAGTAAAATCAAGGTACCAGAAACTCCAGCCATTTGCATGAATTGATTCTGGACACTTTTAAACTGAGTCCAAAATATTCCACCCTGTAGCTGTCAGGCCGAAGGCAGAGAGATGGTTATCTCATAAGAGAGCTAATGCAAGGGACATCAGGAGTGTCACAATGCAGGTCTTGTGCACGCTGCCGTTCTGCTCTCCACCATTACCAGTCATTGTCTCTTGGATCCAGTTGGCATAGTAAGGCACTGAAGTGTAGACACCGACACGGTTTTTCTCGGCACAGCCGTCCCCCCAACTCACAACCCCAGCCTGGGTCCAAGATCCATCACGTTTGCAAACCAAGGGTCCTCCAGAATCACCCTGTGGAAGAGAGGCGAGAATCAGCCTGTGGTCATGGGAAACCTTCCGAGATTAGATTTGGAAGACGGGTTAGATGGGGGAGTTGTGAATCAGGTTCATGTCTTATCTCAGCCTGGTATTCACAAGGGGCCCTTTGGCAAGCCACTATAATATCTGCAATATTTGGAGTAACACTTGTGCAGTACAGCCTGCCATACTGGATTATAAACTCTGCTGAGATAATGGAGCTCTCTCCACTCATTTTGTACATGGATTGCATCTGCTAGCCACACCCACTCCATTTTAAATGTGCACGTCGGCCATGCCCTAGCCAGTCACGTATTCAGCATAAGGCTCCCTTCAGGTGGATTGGAGGTCCTACTATCTAGGGTTCCACCCATGTGAAGGGAACCCCATGGACTACATCTGTACACATGTAGGCTTCTTGCATAATGAGGCTAAATGTGTAAGTTGGCTGGTAACAAGATTGGTATGCATGCCAGTGTGGAAGGGAGGAGGATAGGGGAAACAATCCCATTAGCCCCACATGTATACCTTCTTAACACATATGGAATGCAGGAAAAGGGCTTGAATGTAAAATACTTTGAATAGTCTAAGACACTAGATAAAAACTAACTGTTACTATACTCTGAGAGGGTCTCTACATTAGGGGAAATTGCGCTGCCTTACCAGGGCTGTTCATTTGCGTGATTGCAATGGGCTCCATTACACAGGCAGACAGGGGAGACCATGTGGTTTGTAATTGAAAACTTCCCTCCTTTCGGTGTTCACAGCCTTGAATGGGTCAGCACCATCTAGTGGCTGCTTTATAGTGCATCTTTGATTTTAGATGCCAGGAAAACGTGCTATTTCAGAAGAATTGGAATATCTTAGAGCGAGATTTCTGGCGGAAGGAGCAGGAGACATCCTGGAGGTTGACGACATCATCTAAAGGACCTGAAAACCTCTGTGAGTGGCCAATCATGAATATGTGATATATCACTGGTGTAGAGACACTCTGAGGGATATATTTAATCAGTTACATTCTGAAATCTAAAAAGCTGCCCCGGATTAATCAGTCAGCACAAGATGATAATGCTATTAAAAATAAGTTTCATAAAATGCATTTCCTCTTGTATGAGAGGGAGGGGAGAATGCCTCTTGTAAGAAGACATCTGCTGTGACACATGCACACATCAGCTAAAAAGCAAGCAAGCCAGGCTTTTCGTTTAGAAGCAGTGGTTTTTCCTCCTATGAAAATAAATAAATTTTATAGTACAATCCTATTACGTGTCTACTGAAAAGTGTCTCCTTAGTATGTGTCTACTCAGTCCTACTTATCTGTGTCTACTCATTATAGCACAATCCTATCTGTGTCTACTTATTCTCAGGTATGTATTTATAGGATTGCAGCTTGGGTACCCTGTATATCCTACTTTACAAAAGGCAGTTCTCTATTTGAAAGGATGTCAGGGGATTGTCCTTTTTTTTTTTTAAGGCATCCCCTATCAGTTCAAGAGCTGTCCAGTCCACCTCTGGTTTTAAAATAAAGACACAATAGAAGGGAGAACAGAGAAGTTGCCCATCAAAATTAGCACTTACATAGCAGATTGAGAGGGGACAGACGTTACCTCCTGATCACAGGACTCTCCACTAGGGTGAGATTATTGTATTTCTATTAACATTTTAATGATTATTTCTAAATCTGCATTTATGCATATAATTAGCACAAGCAAATGATATGCAAACTACTTTGTGATGCGCAAGTGGCAGCTAATTGCAGACTTAATTAATAACTCAGGATATAATCCTATCTGGATGCCCATCAGCCTCTGAACTCGGAGGTTGACAAGCATTTATGCAGGGCAGGAGATGTGCGGAAGCAATTATGGCCTCCGTGTTCCTCTCGCCCTGCATTTTCACTTGACCTGTGATTTTGCCCATGTAGCTAGGGCTCTGTGGAGCAGCAGGGAAGGAGTCTGGGACGACCGGAAGATTCTTTGTAAGCCAGCTGCCCCCGTCTCCAACTCTCCACGCTCAGAGAAATACCCCCTTTCTCTCCTTTCCAAATTCACATTTGCGAGCTTGTGAAGATAGCCAGTGCAGTTCTCTCCATGCTGGCTGTGAGAGGGAGGAGGAGGGGAGCTCAGACTCTTGGGTCTGAGGTCAGAGTGCTGTCTCCAGCCTCGGATCCAGGAATCCCAAGTATCCTGTGCCCCTGCCTCAGACTCTGATCTCTTAATCAATTCGTTGATAGGGGGTTTCTGTAAAAAAACCACCCACGCTGCCTTACCAGGTCTCTCTGCATCTGTTTTCTTTTTAGGATTACGATCAGCACCATTATACAGGCGGCTGCTGGTGGCCATGTAGTTAAAAATTGAATACTTCCTCTCTCTGTGTTCTCCATTCTCTTTAATGAGAAAGCACTATCTAGTGGCATAATTTAGCGCAACGCCGAATTTACTCACTGTGAGATTGCATGATTTTCTAGATATTCTCACATCTCTATTTCCCCCACCCCCCAAAAAAAACACCCCACCATTTTCAGGGATAGCGTTGGAAGGGCCCTGGATGATGACAATGTCATGTAATGGACCCACAAACGTCCGTGAGTGGCCATTCACGAGTATGCTATAAATCGCTCATTTAGAGAAGCTCCGAATCTCACATGATTACTGACTAAGTTTTCTTAAACTAGGTGGCCACCCTATTATTTATTATTATGATTTCTCCAGTGGAGCACAGGAGGAACTTGTGGACTGGAGGATGGTCCCTCCCAGCTAGACCAAAGACAGAAAGAAATGGTTAGAAGAAATGGTTATATCCACACAACCAGTTTAACTCCTGGTCTCTTCTCAGAATAGTGAGGAGGTCTGAATAGGGCTCCCTTTTCTGAGCAGGATTACACTTTTGGACTGTTGATCCTTATGAATAAAGCTAGGCCAGAACTTATGTAGGTTATGGAGCCTCCTACCTGGCAGGCATCCTTCCCACCTTCTGGATAACCAGCACAGATCATATCATCTTTGACAGGATTAGTGCCATATTCTTCTGATGGGTTAATATTATAGAGTTCGTTGCATTGATCTCGGTCTATGATTGGCACCTGGAGTTCCTGAAGAATTTTTGGGGATTGCAAATTCTCTGCAGAAGATAGAAATTAGAGAGCTTTGCTTACAAGAAATACAGGGACATGAAGCTTTGGGTGCATATGAACGTACATATTTTTTCAATGAGCCTGGTGTGGAAGAAAACTTGTCACCTTTGGAGCAACCATGCAACCTTCTCCCCTGGACTGAGCTCAGGAGAAACCTGTTCTTCCAGGTTTTACCCTCACTAAAAGCTCCAATGGTTATGTAGTGGTGGTAGGTTGCACGGACTGCCTCTAATGCTGCTCCTTAACTCCCTACACTGGCTTTCCTTTCTGTTCCTGGCTCAGGCACAAACTCTTCCTCCATACCCTCAAAACCCTCCATAGTCTTATCTCCCACTGCCCTCCAATTACCTCTTCTGTTTCGAGATCTATCTATCTGTCTATCTATGCCTGTGAACTTTGCTTCTCCACTCTCTTCTGTCTCAAGGTCTGCTTCCTCAAACACCTCTGAGCTCTTCCACTTTCCCACCCATTATGTAGGGTGACCATATGGAAAGGAGGACCAGGCTCCTGTATCTTTAACAGTTGTATAGAAAGGGGAATTTCAGCAGGTGCTATTTATATATATGGAGAACCTGGTGAAATACCCTCTTCATCACAACAGTTAAAGCTGCAGGAATCCGGCTCTCTTCTGTATCGGGTCATGTTAGGCAGGGCTCCTGCAGTTATAATTGGTATGATGAAGAGGGAATTTCACAGGTGCTGCATGCATGCATACAAATTACACCTGCTGAAATTATCTTTTCTATACAACTGTTGAAGATCTAGGAGCCTGGTCCTCCTTTCCATATGGTCACCTCAGCTGCTTCTGATCTTGGAAGTTGCATATAACCATAAGAACTAGTAACCACTGATAGCTTTGTCCTCCATGAATTTGTCTAATCACCCTTTATAGCTGTCCAAGTTGGTGGACATCATATCTTGTAGTAGCAAATTCCTTAGTTTAACTTTGCATGGTGTGAAGAAGCATTATCTTTTGTATGTCCTGAATCTTCCACCCTTCTGCTTCGTTGGGTGACCTTGGATCACCCCAACCATGGCAAGCTGTAGATTACAAGTTCCTAGAGGGATCTATCCCCCCACACCTCCCTGTATGCTGTAAAGCCCCATGGGTTGTATCCTGTTGAGATCAACAGGATTTAAGCTACTCATAGCTAACTGAAATCCCATTGATTTCAATGGATCTCCTCTAAATATGATTGATCTGGATTCAGGCCATAGCTAGACCTAAGGTTTATCCCTGAATCGTCCAGGGGTCAAACCTGTTCATCTAGGTGACACACAGGGGATCCAGTGCTCAGACAGGGGCGAACCCTGGATGATCCCAGGATAAACCTTAGGTCTAGCTACGGCCTTAGTCACATGTACATTGATAGTGTGTGTTTGTGTGTGCTATAAAGAAAAATAGGGGAAGCTCAGTGCCAAACTATATGAGGTCTTATTCATGTTTTAAAATAAAGCATGTTTAGCCTCGACACTTTTCTTTTGGAGAAAACGCACTTGCGGGCCTAGTTTTCTGCTGAAAAATCCCTCCTCCCTGAATGCTATGGGCCCTGCAGTAAACAGGGGGTTTCAGCATAAAACCGGTACTAGCCCTGATCCAGATCGAAGGCACATTCCATATTGGCAGCTCACAGCTACTTCTTCTCCAAAATGAAAGTATTCAGGATGGTTACAAAATTATGAATGGTGTGGAGAAAATGCCAAGGGAGACATTTTCCTCCCTTTCCCATAATGCTAGAAGCCAATAGGGTCATCCCATGAAGCTGATTGGTGGGAGATTCAGGACAAATAAAAAGGACTCCTTCACACAGCATATAGTTGAACTATGGAATTTGCTACCACAAGGTGTAGTGTTGGCTGCTAGTTTGGATGGCTTTAAAAGGGCATTGGATACATTCCTGGAGGAGAAGACTACCTTACCCTTAAAAAGAATGTAAATAAGGTCTCATGTAGTTCAGCTCTCAGAGTCTAAGTGAGGACAACAACAAAATGCCCCCATCTCTTTTCCTCACCTCCTTCGCGAATCTGTCCCCACCCAGTGACCCAGCAGAGTGTTCCTGGGGAGAACTGTTCGGAAGAGTCCGGCAGGCAGATGGGAAGGATGTAGTCCGTAAAATTCACTGGGGATGCCAGTTCCACTAAAGCAATATCCCCTCTGGATCCATCCTTGCCATTGTAGTCAGGGTGGGGGATAATCTGTCCCACGGCTGATATCTTCAGGTTGGAAGAGGGGTTGTCAAGCATAAAGGCACCCAGTTGCACTTCATAATTGTCTTGAACACTGGAAGTATAAGAACAAGAGAGAAATGTAACCAAAGCAGGGAGCTCTGAGCTTCTTGAGAGCTGAGACCTCGAGCCTTTCTCCATGAGGCTTTTATTGTGTGGTTGTGGTTGCTCACTCACGGTAGTTTGCAGGTCCTTTACATGACATCCTCTTCCTCCAGGGCCTCTCCCACACTTTGCGACGATTATCATGGGTTTTTTTTTTTTTAGACTGAGGAAAGTTTGTTATATCTTGAATGGTGCTATGAAATGCTGTGTGCATTTGCACAATTCTGCTATGTCACAGTGCCATCTAGTGGCTGCATAATGAAACAAACAGAACAGCAGAGAAAGAAAAAAACCCGGGGGGAAAAAGCATGTGTAAAGGAGCGGATCTGAATCCTGCAAAGAATCCGGAAGGAGAAGCCTTGGTAAAAGTGCAGGATAAAAGCCTCAGGTAGAAATGGCCCATAGATCCTGTCTTGCTAAGACCACGAGCTGGACTGGTTCAGTTCTCTGAGCTGCTATGCCTTGGCATTGCTGACCTCTCAAATGGAGTGCCTTACTCTCTTTAACAAGAGAGCTGCTGTCTTCCGCTCTATTGCTCTATGTCTGTATCACCACATCAGGTGGGCAGAGGGTGATACGGCAGCAGATAACAATTCAGGAGATGTCATGTGATACCATTGGCTAATGGCATTCCACTTGGTCCCATAAAGATGCTGACTTTGGCTGGGCTCCTCCATTTGAACCATTGGCTGTCCTCATTGACTGAATGCACCCAACTTGCCTCCAGATCTGGAACTCCCTTCTTTCTCTCTTCCTGCTTGCCGGCCAACCACCTGCTCCTTCTCACTATGTTCTTCATTGATCTCCCCTGCCCTGCCTTGTTGAAATCAAGACTATTAGCCCAGGGTTGCAGCTGTCTCTGGAGCAAAGCTGCACAACAGCTTCACAGGAACATCTATCAGATACTCACTTGAGAAAGCAGTGAGCTGCAGACAACACCCACTGGTTGTCTATGAGGGAACCTCCACAAGCAGGCAGGTTGTTGTACAAAATGCTGACCTGCCAGGGCCATGACCCCTCGGAAGCCGGATCCCCTCCAACAATTCGTGGAGATATCACTGGCTGCCCACAGCCTGCAAAGAAAGGGGAGGAAAGAAGAAGAAGATTTGCAACCGCAGGGAAAAGCTCAGAGGACAACGCTTAGATAATGCTGCTGTGTGGATGCCCCATAAAAAGTGAGTGAATGAAACATGGCAATTCCAGACTAATGAAGAGGCACCCCAGGAGTCCTGGCCCTTTCTACCCATAACAATTGTCACCAGAACAGGATGCAAATTCAGATTTGCTCCACCCTCTCTTTTCTTTGGGTCTTGCTTCAACTGCTGATAGAATGGGAAGACATTTCCCCAAAGGTAAAATAAAGCCTCCAATCAAGGCTTGACTCCGTAACTCCGTAGATAGTTAACTCAGTTTCTGGAATCATGCAGCCACATCTAGGATGGTGGAACATCTCATTTGTTCCTACTCTCTGCTTGTCACATTCTAGAATCGGCATAATATGGGTAAATAGTGGCTGTTTAAAGTGTAAATAGAAGGATGCAACAACAGCTAGGCCTGTAACTCGTGCTTTATTCAAAACTGAAAGTGGAAGCTGCCATGAGGCTAGGTGCTGTTCCTTTGAATAGTTTCCCCCTGGGAACTGTTGTCCTTGACTTCAGTTCCACTAATCATGTTACAGTGGCTATGGGGTGCAATCCTATGCATGTTTAGACAGAAAAGAGCCTATAATCTGCAGCTGGTTGGGAAATTCTGAGAGCTGTAGGCCATTTTTTTTTAAATGAAGGGCATTAAGATGTGGTATAGTTCAAGGAGGATCCTGTCTTAGGCTAGAACAGAGGTTGGATTGGATGGCCTTTAGGTTTGTACCAGCCCTATAATTTTATGAGACTCAGCTTTTTAAAAAAATAATAATCCCCCTTTCTCTTTCCCGTGCTCGAGAAATTCCTGTGCAGAAATGGTTTCCAATATGATCACCTACCTGCTTCTGAGCTAGCAGCACCTGGGGAATACAAAGAAAAAGAAGGTATTTCAGATAAGAGACACGGGCGGTGGCTGCACATTCTCCACTATGGATGAGGCGAGGCAGATGGGCAATCGCCCTGGTAGCTAAGGAACATGGACAACATTTCTTATGGATTAGAACTGTTAGCATAACCAGCTCAAGAGTTACAATAACGAGCAAACGATCATGCACACACACTCCATGAGTCAAGGGGTCCTTCTCCGTGAGCCTCTGCCAAAGGAAGTGAGGCAGGTGGCTACCAGGAGGAGGGCCTTCTCTGCTGTGGCACGCAGGTCCTCCTTTCCATATGGTCACCCTAGTGGTGGTGTCAGCCCCATGCCGGAACCGGGTTTTTAAAAGGTGTAGAGGGTTTATTTTGGTGGCAGGAGTAAAAGGTTTTATAGTTGAGGCAGTCTTCCTTAGACAAGCCCTCCTGGTGCCTGCATTGTGGTCTTTTTGGCACGAGGAGAAGAACTTTTTATTTTTAGATGTTTATATTTTACTCTGGCTTTTCCTTTGGTTTTATTTTGTTTGGAACTTATAAATGCTTTATATTATGTTTGATCATGTGGTATTTTAGGGTTTTAATTTTTGTCAACTGCCCAGAGAGCTTTGGCTATTGAGCAGTATAGAAATGGTTGCCCCGCTGTGTAAACAGAGTGGTGGATTAGATGGACTTTGGTCAGATCCAGCATGGCTCTTCTCTCTTTTTATGAAATTAATAAATACAAATTCAACCAATAGATAAAAAATGTGGCAGGGAGTTCCTTAGACCCAAGTCCTGAAGTTTTAATAAGGGATATATGGGTCCAAAAATCTATAAAGTTTTCCCACAACCCTGGATATTCCCCAGGTATCACTCAAAGGTATATGTAACTGTACATTTGCTCAGGCCAAACTGGTCTGGGTGTGGTCAGTGAGATCACCAGTGCTACATTCCATAAAAGACAGGTAAAATATAAATATAATAAGGAAATCACCTTGGAAATAGAGGAGTGTTCCCCCCCTCTTTTGTCTGCTAGAGAGATGACCCCACCACCGGTAAACAAAACAGGGTTGGGTTTTCAAGGCAAAACTTTTTCATGCCTACACATACAATACAGTTAAAGCAAGTATTAAATTCAACCAGGTTTCGCTCCGGTATCGGGTGAAGGTAGGCATGGTTCTTAAGTGCGTGGATTTTCATTCCAAATTCTCTACCTTGAAAACAAATGTTTTGGAATGCAACAAATGTATGTCAAAACTATTTCTACCACTTGCTCACGTCTGTCTCTTTTCACTGGCTGCGTTCAGACAACACAATAGTCAGTGGTAGGTAGGGTGACCACATGAAAAGGAGGACAGGGCTCCTGCAGCTTTAACTGTTGTGATGAAGAGGGAATTTCACCAGGTTCCCCATATATACAAATGACACCTGCTGAAATTCCCTTTTCAATACAACTGTTAAAGATACAGGAGCCCTGCCCTCCTTTTCATATGGTCACCCTAATGGTGGGTTAATAGTCAACTCCAGGGTTGATTATCAAGGGGGTACTCCCCATACGACATGATTATAATAATCAGTGGAGTGGATTAACCCCAGTGTTGAGTTGACTGTTAGTCAACTGTCTGTTTGATTGACACATCCCCCACCCTCTCTCCACCTCAGTCCTCCCGCTGGTATCCCCTCAGCCATTGCAAGTTCTGCTGGCTGGACTAGAGTGGCAGCTGCTGCTTTAGTCACTCTTGCTGGAGAACTCTGTAGGCAGCTGAAATCGTCCACCCAACTGTGCAAAATAGTCCATGGAGCCCGACAGACAACACGCTAACCAACAATTGTGTGACTAGTCAATTCCGCAGAGTGCTGTTTTCCCCATTGGTTATTTTGGGAAAATAGTCAACCGTGGAGAGGTTTTTGCCTGACAGACAACACAATAACCAAAGCTCAACTAACTGTTGATGACTTAAACCACAATTGGTTATTGTGTTGTCTGAACTGAGCCACCGTTTGTTTCCGGGTTGCCACTGGGAATGCACAGAGTGTCTCCTTGCCTAAGATGGTAGATCCACAACAGAACCAGCTCCCCTTAAATTTGGGAAGAGGCCGGGGAGAAGATGTAACCATGCAGAAGCTTTCCTCCCATCACAGACTTGTTTTTCCTAAGTCCTGGAACATGGCATGAGGAAAGAGGCGTCTTTGCTCACCCTTACTACACAAATCATCTCCCTTTCTCTCCTGCATCTTGGACTTAGTATTGAAAGGCCCCTTTCTGTACCCTCCTCTTTTTTAATATCCTTGAAAAGTGTTGCCGTCCCCACATTCCCTCGCCCCCTCCGCATCTCCCCACACTACCCATCACCGTTTAGCACAGTCAGGTGCAGCAGCCACACCGCCAATCGAGGAGGCACCACCGGCATCGTTCCCCCAGCTTCAGCCTCTGTAGCCCTGTTCCGTCCGAGTGGCTCTGCTCCAGCCAGTTTCAGGCAATGCTCCAACCTCAGTATCAGTGCTATAAAATTTCATACCAAAGGTGAAAGGGTAGGGCTTGTGGTATTTCCGTGAATCTGAGTATGCAATCTCAAAGTGCCAATTCCTGAAACCTTCTAGCCTCCAAGCAGAATCCTAAATTCTGGCTCTCTCCAACAATCTTGAGACCTCCTGTGCTCCCTCACCCGCCCCTAGTCCCAGTGTTGTCAACTTTTTGGCTCTGTTTCCTTAAAATACCTACAGAAAGCTCAACCAATCTAAACGTCTGGCATAGAGGTGTGTGATAGAGGGATAGCGTCACCTGTCAGTTTCCCATGCAGCGATTCGAAGCACAGAGGAACTAGGGATGGTCGATGAAGGAAGGGTTAGTTGATTAATCGGCCGAGTTTGAGTTGGGCAATCTGCTTTGCATGCATCTGCACATGAACGCAACTGAGCTTTCAAATAATAAAAGAAAAACCAACGCCCTCTTGAATGCAGGCGGCTTCGAGACAGAGCGGTCTGAGTGTTAACAACCGCAAGGCACGGGGCAGTGATTCCATCTTTTCTTAACCACTTTTCCATGGTAAGGAGAAAAAAAAAAAAAGGAAAGAAGTGGTGGGAAAACACGGGCAGGTTATGAATGGAAGATTACAAGTGGAGTCGTCTGGAAGCTCCCCCCTGCATTGTAAAATTCAGTGAATGAGGCAGAGTGATGGCGAAATAAAAACTTCTTCTGGAAGGCACCCTTAAGGCTGATTTTCCAGGGGTGGGGGGTGAAATGAATCCCCTACGCATTGAAGAACTGCCCTTCTAGATAAAAACATAAGGAGAGCCATGCTGGAAGATTTAGACCTTCCGGAGACAGGGGCAGGGGGAAACAGAAATGAGCAAAAACACTCCTTTCTGGAACGGGGCAGGTCAGTGGAGCTTGCATAGGTGAGCTCTGCTAGTTTGTCCTGATCAAGAAGCAAGCATTTCTGCATGTTTGGGGGCTTCCTCAGGGACGTGCGAAATCTCTGTTGTGAAAGCAGCGGTTCTGCTTGCGCAATGGAGTCAGTGGGGACCCACCAAGGCCTCATCTACACCAACCAGAATATTCCATTATGAAAGTGGTACGAAAGCAGTATATAAAAGGCTAGGAGCCACACTACTGCTTTATAGCAGTATTAAAGCGCACTGACAACAGTAGGGGTCCCATGATGCATACCACCGTATACTGCTTTCATACCACTTTCATAGTGTTATATCCTGCTTGGTGTAAATGATTTGTCATGGGCCCCTACCACCTTTAGCATTCTAATAGTCTATTACTCCTCCAGATATATCTGCACTTTCTCCTTGCTGGCCATTTTGCAACTGTGCAGGAATCATAGAATAGTAGAGTTGGAAGGGGCCTACAAGGCCATCGAGTCTAACCCCCTGCTCAATGCAGGAATCCACCCTAAAGCATCCCTGACAGATGCTTGTCCAGCTGCCTCTTGAAGGCCTCTAGTGTGGGAGAGCCCACAACCTCCCTAGGGAACTGGTTCCATTGTCATACTGCTCTAACAGTCAGAAAGTTTTTCCTGATGTCCAGCTGGAATCTGGCTTCCTTTAACTTGAGCCCGTTATCTACACTACTGTGTAGATCTGGCCTTGATCTCCATCCCTCACACTGCCACCTCCCTCTGTCCTTCCCTCCCTCCTAAAAAGACACTTTTTTCTTTCCCAGGATTCTAGATTGCATGTGGGACAGCGCTATACCCGTTTTGAAAGACTGAAAAAGAACTTCAGTCTCTCCTACTCCATGAGAAACTTAGATAGCCTGCTCTTTGGGGCAAGAGTGTATTTATTTACATTGTGCTATAAAGCACCACGTGCATTGGTGTTGGGAAAGAAAGAAACAAGCAAGTACAGGGCTCATCTACACCAAGCAGGATATTCCATTATGAAAGCGTTATATAAAAGGCCGGAGCCACACTACTGCTTTATAGAAGTATTGAAGTGCACTGACAACTGTTGGGACCCATTGACACAGACCATATACCGCTTTCATGCCACTTTCACAGTGTTATATCCTGCTTGGTGTCATGGGCCCCAACAGCTGTCAGTGCATTTCAATTTATTTATTTATTTATTTATTACATTTTTATACCGCCCAATAGCCGAAGCTCTCTGGGCGGTTCACAAAAATTAAAACCATCATAAAACAACCAACAAGTTAAAAACACAAATACAAAATACAATATAAAAAGCACAACCAGGATAAAACCACGCAGCACAATTGATATAAGGTTAAAATACAGAGTTAAAACAGTATAATTTAAATTTGAGTTAAAATTAAGTGTTAAAATACTGAGTGAATAAAAAGGTCTTCAGCTGGCGACGAAAGGAGTACAGTGTAGGCACCAGGCGGACCTCTCTGGGGAGCTCATTCCACAACCGGGGTGCCACAGCGGAGAAAGCCCTCCTCCTAGTAGCCACCTGCCTCACTTCCTTTGGCAGGGGCTCACGGAGAAGGGCCCCTGTAGATGATCTTAAGGTCCGGGCAGGTACATATGGGAGGAGGCTTCCTTCAAATAGCCTGGCCCCAAACCGTTTAGGGCTTTAAATGTCAATACCAGCACTTTGAATCGGGCCCGGACCTGGACTGGCAGCCAATGAAGTTGTAAAAGGACTGGCGTAATGTGATCTCGCCAGCCAGTTCCTGTTAGTAAACGGGCTGCCCTGTTTTGTACCAGCTGAAGCTTCCGGACCATTTTCAAAAGCAGCCCCACGTATAATGCATTGCAGTAATCCAAACGAGAGGTTATCAGAGCATGGATAACTGTAGCTAGGCTATCACTGTCCAGATAAGGGCGCAGTTGGTATATCAGCCTAAGCTGATAAAAGGTGCTCTTTGCCACCTGCGCCTCAAGTGACAGTTCTGGATCGAAGAGCACCCCCAAACTATGGACCCGATCCTTTAGGGAGAGTGCAACCCCGTCCAGGACAGGGCAAACATCACCTATAAAGCCACTATAAAGCAGTAGTGTGGCTCCTGCCTTTTATATACCACTTTCAAACTGGAATATCCTGCTTGCTGTAGATGAGCCCCAAGTGTGCAACAGAATATGAGAGGCGCAAGAGAATTGATGGAGGTGTAAGTGTCCTGTTGGATTCTGCCCATGGCTAGCAACTCACTCTAAAAATGTTAACATCCCCCACAAGAAAAATTAGGGACAAAACAGAGACTCTGATTTTCAAAGGAGAGATACTCCAAAATAGGAACTGTCTCTGGTAAATAGGAGCACCTGGGGCAGCTCCCAGGCCTGGTGCTTTAACCACTAAATATACTACTTCCCAAACAGAATTAGAACCCATGACCCTGCCTTTCATATTCCTCCCACCCTTAAGCAACAAACTTCTGGATAACTGCTTTCTGATCCCTCCCTGTGCAGCAGATAAGTTGTTTAATATTCAACCTGAAGATGATATTTGTTTAATCTTCATACAGAGGAAACGTTAAACTTATTGTTTTACATAGTGGGAGTTGATTTCAGAATAAGCACACACACTAAGCACAGCCGTGATGACACCCCATTGGCCATCCTCTCTCCCTATTAAATGTTACTGATCCGTCTTCAACACTGCAAATGCGTCCCCTCTCCAAGCATTCTTTGCTAGCCATAACATTTGTTACCTGGCTCTTTCTGGACACACCTGAAAATATTGTATTCCGTGAAGGGCAGTTGATTCCGGAGAGGAAGAGAGAAAATAAGCTCACAAACTCAGTCTTTAAGAGAGCTTACATCATGCCTTGATCACTCAAAATAAATACATTTGCTTCCTGGTTTAAATAAAGGGACAGCATCTTTTTTGACCGTTGCTTCTACACAAAGAAGCAAAGATAGCAGAATCTCACCTAGGGTGACCATATGAAAAGGAGGACAGGGCTCCTGTATCTTTAACAGTTGCCTAGAAAAGGGAATTTCAGCAGGTGTCATTTGTCTATATGGAGAACCTGGGGAAATTCCCTCTTCATCACAACAGTTAAAGGTGCAGGAGCTACACTGGAGTGACCAGATTTAAAAGAGGGCAGGGCACCTGCAGCTTTAACTGTTGTGATGAAGAGGGAATTTCCCCAGGTTCCCCATATATACAAATGACATGTGCTGAAATTTCCTTTTCAATACAATTGTTAAAGATACAGGAGCCCTGTCCTCCTTTTCATAGGGTCACCCTATCTCACCATACTGTATTTTGTATTTGTGTTTTTAACCTGTTGGTTGTTTTATTATGGTTTTAATTTTTGTGAACCGCCCAGAGGGCTTCGGCTATTGGGCGGTATAAAAATGTAATAAATAAATAAATAAAAATGAAATGGCACAACATGGAAAACGACCTACCTCTATCTAGAAAAGTTACCATAGCACTGGTGTCAAGGACTATGAGGAGCAAAATGACTGAATAGCAAAATTCCAGAATGCTGCATTTTATGCAATTGCCCCTTCCATCTCCATCCAAACCAATGTACAATCCTGGAGGACTGGTACTACTTAATATTGGTGCAGTAAAATTCTAACATTTCAAAACAGTGTTATGCTGCTGCACCCCAGTCCTGAGAGGGGTGAACTTGCAGAGGCTTCAGCACTCAGAGTTCGGTTTCCAAGAAGGAGAGCACTGGAAACTTGTGGTGTTTTATTAAACGGTTTATTTACACTGTGCTCAGGATGAAGGCCTTCAGCAGCGCAACTCCAAGCAAACCCTGCTTTCCCCTCAGCTGTCCAGTGATCTTCTTCCCAAGACAAAAGCTGCCCTTCTTTTGCCTTAGATTCACCCTTCCCCCAGATTCATTTCTTCCTACCCCCTCAGGCTTTCCGGAACAAAGGTTACCAATTAGGGCTCATCTACACCGAGCAGGATATTCCGCTATGAAAGTGGTGTGAAAGCGGTATATAAAAGGCAGGAGCCACATTAGTGCTTTATAGCGGTATTGGAGTGCTCTGATAACTGTTGGGGCCATTGACACACACCACACCATATACAGCTTTCATACCACTTCCATAGTGTTATATCCTGCTTCCTCAACGCCTTTGACTAGCCACTGTTTTTACTGGTCCTTTGTTTTTATTTGAACAGTTTTAGTTTGCTTTTAAAACCTTCGTTCTTTTTACTACCTTTATACCTATGTGCACCACTCCAGAATCTATTTTAGATAGGGAATGCTATATAAATATTGTAAATAAATAAAATGGAAGAAGAGTGCTCAGGGGCAGAACAACCACAATGCTCTCTCTCTCTCTCTCTCTCTCTCTCTCTCTCTGTGTGTGTGTGTGTGTGTGTGCAGCATTAGAGTGATATGGATGGATCTTCCTAAAAACTCACTTTAAGTGTGTTATGGTCTGGTGAATGGGCTGTCCCTTGAGAATACAACACACACAAAAGTCTTAGAACGTAAGAACATAAGAAGAACCATGATGAATCAGACCGAGGGTCCATCTAATCCAGCACTCTGTTCACAGTGGCCAAACAGCTATTGAACAGGGACCCATAAGCAAGGCATGGTGCAGCAGCACCCTCCTGCCCATGTTCCCCAGCAACTGGTGTACATAGGGCTACTGCCTCTGCTGCTGGAGGCAGCACATAACCATCAGGACTAGAAGCCATTGGTAGCCTTCTCCTCCAGGAATTTATCCTACTCCCTTTTAAAGCCATCCAAATTGGTGGCCATCACTACCTCTTGTGGTAGTAAATCCCATAATTTAACTATGTGCTGTGTGAAGAAGTCCTTCCTTTTATTTGTCCTGAATCTCCCACCAATCAGCTTCATGGGATGACCTCGGGTTCGAGTATTTTGAGAGAGGGAGAAAAGTGTCTCCCTATAGCATCGTTATTTTGCTGCTAAACCAGTCGACCTAGGGAAAATTGAGGAGCTGGTTCAGTTTCATGGAGTGGAGGCTGATGGCCAAAAAAAGGAAGGAAGATGAAGGACTCAGTCTAGTTGCAATGTCAGTAGTTTGCCTAATGACGATGTGTGTTGGCACTGAGCCTGGTGTATGCATTATACCTTGAACAGAATTTGCTTTTGTGGAAAGGTGCCAAAGAAATTAAAGTCTAATCCTAATGCAATCTAACCTTCGTGTACGCAGGCAGGCAGGGAAGAGGCAGGGAACAGGATTGTGATCGCTGCCCCCTCCCCCCTGCTATATGAATAAAACCCACATGGTTGGACAGACGCAAAGCTGCAAAATGATGCTCAAAGTGTGATGCACAAGGCTTGTGTTTGGCCGGATGAGTTTTCCACTTGTGATTTGTTCAAAACATGCTGCCCCTACGCTTTGAATGAATCACCACAATAAGCAGAATAAAAATCGCTTTGCCCCCAAGGAAGGCGATATTGGGCATATTGCATTCCTGAATTAATATTTCCACTTTGAGCATGTTGAAGCTTTGACTTCCCTACTTCCATTTCCAGATTGCATGGACAGAGCTTATGAGCTTTTCTACACGAGGCTTTTGATCCACACCTTTACTGAGGCTCCTGCTTCCAGATGCTTTGTGGGATTAAGATGAGTTCCTTTACACGTTCCCTCCATTTTTCCCTTTCTCATTCTCTGCCTTTCTATATCTTCCAGTACACAACCACTAGGTGTCACTGTGGTATAGCAGAACTGCACAACTGCACTGGGTTTCATACTGCCTTCCAGAGATAATTAGGCTTTCTGCACAAGGCATTTATTGTGTGCTTATGATTCCTCACTCACGGTAGTCTGTGGGTGTTTTACATGATGGCTTCATCCTCCAGGGCCTCTTCCGTGCTTTGCATCTATTATTGCAGTTGTTGTTTTTTCCTAACAAGGAAAGTTTGGTGTTTTTTTGTGAATGGCGCTATGAAAACATGTAGAAAGGCAGAGAAAGAAAACCCTCAGAAAAGAAAAAGAGGAAAGGAGCTGATCTCAATTCGACGAAGAATCTGGAAGCAGAAGTGGTGAGTGAGAAGCCTCAAGTAGTAAAGCTCAATACCAAACTTTTCTTACTATGAAAAAAATCACTAAAATGGTTACAGAGCACAGGAGAAGCCCTTGAGGATGACGTTGTGTAAAAGACTCACGAACTGCCATGAGTGAGGAATTACAAGCACACAATAAAAGCCTCATGTAGAAAGGCTCTATATCAGTCGTTCCCAAACTTTTTCAGGTCACCGCCCCATTGGTTCCACAAACTCATGTCCAGTGCCCCCTACCCTACCCTATAAAAATCATTATTCAGAATAGCAGTTTTCAACGACCCACTAAGGAAGATAATAACAAAATTCAAAACAGTAACAATTAATTGAATATTTATTCAAAATCCAATTACATTTTTTTAGTTTATTCAATTAAACATAATTGATGAACTTGGTCCAGTGATATCATCTTTTCAAAGTCTGATAGTCATTTAGCAAGAATATTAGATATCACATTTAGTAACCAGGGTAGAGTACCTCATTATTCTGTAAATTCTTAATGTGATGGATGGGCTTGATGAAGTGATACCAGTTTCCCAATGTCTGGTTTAAAGTCACTTCACATGCGTCTTAATTCACCACGTTTAGTAATCTGGAGTCAATTTCTTTGCTTGGAGAGAAGTAGGCAGACCACACTAAAACCACATTCCACCAAATATGATGTTGGAAATGCAACCAGGAGCTTCTGAACCACTCTCCATAGTGCAGGATAGCCATCAGAAATTTCCTTCTGTAACCAAAACTCCTGGTACGGAAAAGACCACCTGAAGTGCCCCCTTAGCGCCTTGCCTTAGAGCTTGCCTCTTAGCGCCCCCCTATGCAATCCCACCGCCCCCAAGGGGACGGTGCCGCACACTTTGGGAACCACTGCTCTATATCAATACAGTTTGTATGTAAATGCTGAACCATATAACAGATATAGATCTGGAGTCATGGCTATAGTCCTTTTTCTGTCCTTTCCAGTGAACTTCATCCAACATATTGTTGGATATGAACTTCATGCAACATATTATTAATGACCTCCTTCCTCCTCCTATCTATCTATCTATAAATGGAACTGTTTGTTTGTATGACCTCAGCGGACTCAAAAAACTTGTATATGTTAAAAAAGAGAGAGTTAGTATTACTGTTATTGTTATTTATTTATATAGCACCATCAGTGTACATGGTGCTGTACGGAGTAAATATAGAGTATTCTTCCTAATACGAAGTTGTTTAATGTCCCCCCCCCCAAAAGGGGTCTTGGACAGGTAGCAACTAGTTTCTGATGTGAGATGCAAGTGTGATTACACACACTGTTCCCTGGCATGGAGCCCAGCAATCTTGCACCTAACATTTATTTACTGAATTTCTACACTACCTTTGAGGGCAAGTCCTCGTAAGGTGACTTACAATAAAAAATGTTAAAAATTGTTGTTGTTGGTTTTTTTTTTTTAAAAAAGTGGCAACATCACATTTAAAAACCTATCGAGAAGGCCAGCAGCAAGGTCAATAAAAATATTTTAGCTTAAAAGCTGCACAAGAGGGGTCCAAGTGGAGTTTTCAGGGGCAGAAAGTAATGTGACTATCTTAACTGGATCAGAGACCTACGGCACGTCAACAATGTAAATGTTCATGTTGGTGGAGTTTGGGCAGGGGAACTTACTGGTGGGTTGTGCACAAAGGGACCAGAAGTCAAACGTTGGGAGAATGGGATGAAGGAATTGAATAGGTTTAGTCTCGGTTAAAAACAAAACAAAACAGGGTTGTAGTTCTGTACACACTTACTTGGAAATCAATCTTACTTAATTTGGTTGTGCTGACTTTGAAATAAAGATGCATAGCATCAGTTTGTAAGTAAGTGTTTGTTAATGAAGGGGCTGTCTAGATGTCGTCTTTGCCTTGGGCTGGCTCTGAATCTGCACTGCGTCGGTTATATGACGCAGCTACAGATTTGAAGCTATCTTGGGACAAAGAGGTGAAGATGTGCAGCTGAGAAGTCAGGGACGTACCCCAATTTCTCCAGTCAGAGTGAAGTCAGCCTGGCTCTTCCGCCAGTCTGTCCTTGCTTGGAGCCACTGAAGGTGCATTCCTGGGAGGAAGGGGACCTCCTATTGGTTGTTGGGATGGGGCAGGCCCAGCGAGCCTAATGACCTCCTCTCGTAAAGACAACTTCCTGCCACTGTCACGGCTATTTGCCTCTTTTATTCAAACTCCCTTCTTGAAGAAGTTAGTTCACACGCAAGTATCTGTTCTACATCTTCCACAGTGAAAAAAGGGCAGAAGAATTCATCCAGCTGCTCTGCGGTCTTCATATACCCCATAACGGTACTGTTGTCCTGGCTCCTGGGCTGATTTTATGCTTCTGATATATTTAAATTCTCGTGATTTATTGAATTTGCTTTTATTGTTGCCTTTAATTTTGTTTTTTGGTAATATATTCCTCATTTTTTTTACATTTTTGCATCCCTTACTGTCTCCTTGTGAACCGCACTAGCCTCCTCTTGGATAGGAAGGTACTTTTTCTGGCCTGTGGAACACATTCTATGTGTAAAGGACAATCTCCTGATATTTCATGTATCACCAATACTGACAGAATTGAAGAAATTCATAGTGAATGATTTCTCACACCTCCCAGAGGATGGATTTATTCACCACTTCTTCCCACGTTACGTAAAAATCACAAAGGACTATTCTTGCTATTTTATTTGAATTATGGACACTAAAACAGCACTTGTAGTAGCATGTGAACATCTGCTTGGATGGAAATACCTTCCCATTTTCTCCAAACGACAATTCCCAGGTAATTTGGGGACAATCCAAGGGTGAAGATCTTCAGGCCAAGGTCCCAATCCGGTCCTCCTGGAGTCCCAATCCAGCCCTCTCGGAGTTCCAATCTGGTAATCCAGAGCTCCCCAGATGGCCCCTTTGACACCACCCCTTTCCTTCAACCATCTCACTAGGATGGTCTCCCAATTCTTGTGCCATTTCCCCCCATTCCCAAAAGGTTGAAATGCCTGTTACTGGCAGTAAGAGCTTCAAGCTAAAATAGGCTGGTATTTTGAGTATTTTGATCCCACCGCTTTAGCCTTCAACCATACCCGCCACCAGAATGTGGCTCTGAAGGGCTTCTCCAAAATGGAATTGGGCTTAAGAAGGTTCAACACCCCTGGGATGAGCCATAGTACTAAAACCACTCTCCAATAATTTAAAAACCATTTCAATGGGTGAAAACAGATGCATCCAAATTAATCAGGCAGAAGCAGGCCTAAAGTTCTCTGAATCTCCACCCTATTTCATTATGGTGATTTTGGACATATTTAAACTGGTGCCATAGCTAGACCTAAGGTTTATCCCAGGATCATCCCGAGTTCGTCCCTGCCTGAGCGCTGGATGCCCTGTGTGGCACTTAGATGAACAGGTTTGACCCCAGGACAATCCTGGGATAAACCTTAGGTCTAGCTATGGCCAGAGTTGCACTGAGAGCGGATATCCCATGCTGCTCGCTAGCAGGCTGGAGGCAATGAGATGGATGTGTCATAGGAGGGCCTGTGCAAGAGCCGCCAAAAGGAGTGTCACAGCAGGGGCTTTTTGAAATCCACCATTCATCGTCGCTTCGATCCATTTGGCATAGGACGGCACTGAAGTGTAGACACCCGGCATGCGAGGTTGGGCACACCCTATTCCCCAACTCACTACCCCAGCCTGGGTCCAACTCCCTTTGAGTTGGCAAACCAAGGGTCCCCCGGAGTCACCCTGTGGAGAAAGAGGATGGGAGATAGCACATGTTTTTAGCAGAGCCTCTGACATCCAGGCCATGTCTATATTTATTTATATATTTTATTTATTTTATATTGCATTTATATCCTGCCTTTTTTCCTCCAAGGAACCCAAGGCGGCATACATAATTCTTCTCCTCCTCTCCATTTTATCCTCACAACAACAACCCTGTGAGGTGGGTTGGGTTGAGAGTGTGTGACTGGCCCAAAGTCATCCAGTGGGCTTCCATGTCTGAGTGGAGATTAGAACCCGGATCTCCTGACTCCCAGTCCTACACTTTAGCTACTACACCACACTGGTTATATGATGATGCTTTGCCTCCTGATTCCGCTTAAACCTTGCAGCATTGCTGCTGTGAAGCAGAATGGAAATAGTTACACGGCAGGAGAGAGCCTAGGAAAAATCACGGCACCATTGTCAAATGGCGGCAGTGGGAAATTGCGGAAACCTTTTTTTTCCAGATGGCAACTCTGCGCAATGTTGAAAGTCTGTAGCAGCACATCCGCACTGCTACAGTTCATTTAATTTATACATTATATATCTTAACCGGCCTTACTTTCATTCCCTGACTTTTACATGACCATGGCAGCCATTACGAGGCTTGCTGAGTCTGTCCCCTGCCCTGCATTCCTGTGCCTACCCTGCACTGGGATCTGCTCCTAGGTATGCCCATTTCCTTAATCCGAACAGAAGCCACCACTGACAGACGAAGAAACAACGTGGTGACATCAGAGCAATTGAAAAAGCCATGGTAAAATGACACTATGAAAAAGTGCAGATTTTTTGTGGCTGTGAGTTGGCGGCTGCGTCATTTAAACAATGGGGCTCAACTGCGCAGCCATGACGGGGTATATAGGGTGTGCAGACAAGCCCCCAGTTTGGAATGCTGAGCAGGCGAGGGAGCTTGAATAAGGTTTAAATCTTCCCTCAGCCACGTACTCATAAGGCTGCCTTCGGCAAGCCACGATTCTCTCAGCCTTAACCCCCACCTCTATCTGCAATATTGGGATACCAATTCTGGCCTACCGTAAAGTCTGCTGGGAAAATTGTTAATAATTGTTTACATTTATTTTTAAGTCATGTGATCATAAAGATTGTAGTTGACAAGTGCCACCTTTTCTGCACGAGGCTGTTAAACAGTGTGTTTCCTTTCGGTTTTGTTGCAGAATTGAGATCAGAGGTCTACACAAAGAGCTGTTCCCTTCTTGCTCTTCTGCTACATAACCTCTAGGTGGAGCCGTGCCCTAGCAGAACCACTTAAATACACAAGGAGAAACAGTGCGTAGAGAAATAATACCACATTTCCCCCGTTTTCATAGCTTGGGGGTTCTTTTAGATCCATCATTGTCACTTGAGGCTCAGGTGACCTCAGTGGCATGGAGTGCTTTCTACAAACTCCGGTTGGTGGCCCAGCAATCTAGACAGGGATAACCTGGCTTCAGTTGTCCATGCTCTGGTAACCTCTAAGTTAGATTACTGCAATGCGCTCTACGTAGGGCGTGAATATACCCGGTCACTACGTTGAACATCTAAGGTCCTGCTCTGGGTGCCTACTCCGAGAGAGGCTCAGAGTGTGGCAACGAGGGATAGGGCCTTTTCGGTGGTGGCCCCCAGACTATGGAATGTGCCACTGATGCTACCCACAACATCCCAGTGGTTCTACCGGGAAACAAGGCACATGGGGAGCTCTTTAGTGGGTGGTTGGAGTGCAATTCTGCTGGGAAATAGAGGAATGGGGAGAGGTGTTCATAATGCATCCCTGTGGGTAGAATTGCTGGGATTTTGGTGGTGGCAGTCACTTGCGGTAGTGATAGGGTTGGGTTGTGGCCTCCTCAGTGTTCTGGGGTTGGAGCAATGCAGTCTCCCTGAGACCCAGAATTTGCCCACCCCGACTTAAATAGGGGCTTTCTAAAACCTGCTGGTTTTATCTCACATACAAATGTGTACAGATTGAATTGATTGTCTAATCAATTCATTGAGCCAGAACCAATGATTTATTGAATAAGATTCCTTTATGTGGGTGATAGCCACACTGTATCACCATCAGAGTTGGAAGGGATGTCAAAGGTCATCTAGTCCAACCCTCTGCTGGTGTTTCAAATCTACTGGTACAGCACCTTCTCCCAATAGGTGGACGTTCAGCCCCTGCTTATTCTTACTCTTATTTCTCCTTTGAAGAATGGGGAGGGGGGCTTGAAAGATGGTGGGCTTTTCTACATGAGTCTTTTAACCTGCACCTTTATCGAGGCTTCTGCTTCTGGATTCTTTGTGGGAGTAAGATCAGCTCCTGCAGGGCTTTTCTTTCTCTGACTTTCTATATGTTCCAGGACACAACCACTAGGTGGTGCTCTAGCACAGCGGAATTGTGAAAATACACTAGGGGGGGATCTACACTACTGCTTTAAAGCGCTTTATAACAGTTTTGACAACTGTTGGGGCCCAGGACACACTGCATATACAGGTTTCAAAACGCTTTCAAAGTGCTTTGAAGCGCTTTAAAAGCAATAGTGTAGATCCCCCCTAGGTTTCATTGCGCCAATCAGGGACATAACTGGGTTTTCTTTTTAGGAAAAATACTCTACTAAAATAGTTGCAAAGCGCTGGCATGGCTCTGGAGAATTATGACGTCATGAAAAGGAGCCACAAACAACCATCATTGAGGAATCACAAGTGCACAATAAAAGCGTTATGTAGAAAGGCTTGGACAGTTACCATCTCCCAACTAAACCAAAGTCAGAAAGAAATTGCTGAGGGTTACATTCACACAAATGTTTTCAGTTTAACTAATTGATAATGCATCTGCGTGTTTTCTTCTCAGAAAAGGGAGGAGGCCTGAATGCTGTGAATTCCTCTAACGACAGGAGTATGTTTCTGAACCACTGGTTCTTCTGAATGAAATAAGAGTTGTCAGATGTAGATGAGGGCAGTGCCCCGGTACCTTTAACAGTTCTATAAGCTACACCTGCTGAAATCCCTCTTCTGCACCACCCTAGGGTGACCATATGGAAAGGAGGACAGGGCTCCTGTATCTTTAACAGTTGTATTGAAAAGGGAATTTCAGCAGGTGTCCTTTGTATATATGGGGAACCTGGTGAAATTTCCTCTTCATCACAACAATTAAAGCTGCAGGTGCCCTGCCCTCTTTTAAATCTGGTCACTCTAGTATAGCTCCTGCAGCTTTAACTGTTGTGATGAAGAGGGAATTTCACCAGGTTCTCAATATATACAAATGACCCCTGCTGAAATTCCCTTTTCTATGCAACTGTTAAAGAGACAGGAGCCCTGTCCTCCTTTTCATATGGTCACCCTACACAACCCTTACAACTGAAGGAGCCCGGTCCCCATTTGCATCTGGCCATGCTAGAATTAAACTAGGCCGGAGCCCTTTCTGACAGGTTCTGAGGTGTACCTGTCCACCACAGGCAATGGCTGTATAAAGAACAAGAGACAGAGCAGCCTACCTGGCAGGAATCTTTTCCACCTTCAGGATAACCAGCACATATCATACCAGTCTCAACAGGATTCATGCCGAGCCCGTGAGTTAGGGCACTGTTATAGAGAGCATTGCAGCTTTCTCGGCTTATGAGTGGCACCTTCACTTCCTGGAGGGTTGCTGGGTACAGCAACCCCACTGTAGGAAAGAAAAAATGGAAAGAAATGGAATCCATGCTTTTAGCAATGGATGCACCATGAAAGTACACTCAACACAGTTTGGGTAAGGTGACCATATGGAAAGGAGGACAGGGCTCCTGTATCTTTAACAGTTGCATATAAAAGGGAATTTCAGCAGGTGTCATTTTTATGCGCGCAGCACCAGCTGAAATCCCCTCTTCATCACAACAGTTAAAGCTGCAGGAGCCCTGCCCTCTTTCGTATCTGGACACCTGCTGAAATTCCCTTTTCTATACAAGTGTTAAAGATACAGGGCCCCTATCCTCATTTCCATATGGCCACCCTAGGTTTGGGCATCTGCACAACCTTCTTCCTCATATCCAGAAGCGGTACTATTTATTCGAGGCTGGATTTGGGCGAGCTGATTGGCAACCCTTATGGAATCACAAAGCCACATTCTCCCGCCCCCCCCCCCCCCCCCGTCCCGGAGAATAGCTGTGGACAGTACTGATAGGCAGCTTCTCCTGTCAGGTAACAAGCTGTCTTCCCCTGTTAGTGTCAATGGTAGTTACCATCCTGGGATGACTAGCAACTGCTGCTGGCCGCCTAACGGTGGTAGATTCCACTGATTACCTTTGCTGCCCCCTGCTGCCTCTTTCTCCTTCTTGAGTACAGGGAGTATTTTTTGTTTATTAATGCTGGAAGCGGTTACATGATCAAGCTATATTTCCCTCAGCAGAGGTGCTGACATGCTACCAGTGCTGAAGGAGAACCATATAAAACCAACCTGCTTTAATAACAACTACTGTTGAGATATAGGGGATTTTCTACATGGGGATGTTAGCTGCAATATCTGCTTTCGGTTTCATTGCAGAATTGAGATCTGAGCTCTACCCAAAGAGCTTTTTCTTTCCTGCATTTCCACTACATAACCTCTAGGTGGAGCCATGCTATAGCAGAAGAGCTCAAATATACAAGGAGAAACAGTGCCGTTTTTGCCATTTTTAAGAAATACCCCATTTACTCTGTAGTACCCCCCCACCCCGGAAAGTACTTTGAAAAAGCAGAAGTGAAACCAGAGGATCATTATCTAAAGAGCCCATAAACAGTTGTGAGTAAGGAATCATGAGCGCAAAGTAAATGCCTCATGTAGAAAAGTTCATAATGCATTACTCGTAGCCCTTCCCTTTACTATATAGAGAGATCTCATTATGTCACTATGACACCTGAGTATTTTTCAGCAGCAATTCCACATGGAACAGAATGCAATGTAGTTTGAAATTTGAAGGCATTACATTTGCCAAAAGATTAAGAAGAAGAAAAAGTTCTAAGAATGGGCTCTGGGGCTATCTATATACAAGGAAAGCCCTGGGGTGGGTGTGCAGTGGTGCTATGTCAGTTATACAACGCAGCAGCCACTGCATACCAACCACGGGGCTTTCCGGTGAAACTGCGAAGAAAAAAAGTCGGAGATGAGGCGAGTATGGCACATTCGCCATCTATCTTCGCTCTGGAGTCACGGTGGAGGTATGTCCGGGCAGATGGCGACCCCTGATTCCTTGCTGTCTGCCTGGCCAGGGGTCAGGCCCATGCTTTTGCTGTCGCGTCGGGATTAGCCACCGCTACCGCAAAGCAGCAAAAGTGTGGGTTTTTTTTTATTAAGGCGGCAATTCGCCATATAAACAGCCCCTCTGTTGCACCTGCCATAGTAGCCTCGTTCCTAGAGAGTCCCCAGAGTGCCCAAGAAAGTGCTGCTTTGAGTGCTTCTTCTTAGGCTGCTCTAGGAACAAAACTGCTATGGCAGGAACCACAGAACCTCTTCTATGGCTTTTCTTAATTAGTACATTTTTCAAGTGGCAGCAGATGTTGGGGTGTGTGTGTCTCCGGGCTGTGAGAAAGGGGTTAGACTGCTGCTTTCCACCCACACATTTTGCATCTTTGGTTTTCACTGACTAGCTGTTGCTCTACGGGAAGGGTGCAGAAGATCAGGATCAGAGGCCAGGGCTAGGCTGCCTGGAGTCCCATTCTGGCAGTGTTGGGTTCCCCAGATTATCATGCTTCCTTTTCCTGGCCCCGCCCCTCTCCCCTGACCACCATTTGGTGGTTTCGTGGCACCACGGTCATCACTGGTGTGAAAGTCAGCAGGGACTGAATGAGTACCACAAAGAACATTCCTCACCGCCATTTTGAATATTTCCCCATCCAGTGACCCAGCAGTCTGCATTCGCAGGGAATTGTACAGAAGAGTCAGGCAGGCAGACGGGGAGGATGTAGTTGGTGAATTTCACAGGAGTGCTCAGTTGAAGCAAAGCGATATCCCCAATAAGGTCAGTCTCACCATTGAAGTCAGGGTAGAGGTAAATCCGTTTCACATTTGAGAATGCCGCGTTATTTGAGAGGTTTGAGAGTTTATAGGCACCCAGCAACACTTCGTATTTGTCAAAGTAGGTGGATCTGTGAACAGAAGAGCAAACTGCAACAAGAGCTTACAGAGCTGAGCCCCGGGGTTTCTGCAAGACTTCCAGGACCTCAGAACATGTTGTGTTGATGGAGAAATTATATGAGACACTGGAGATCTGTGAGGAAATTGGGGAGAGGAATGCTATAACCCAATGACTGAAGAGGGTGGGAGAAATATGTCATTGTTACATTGGTGGGACAGCCATATTCAATATGTGCTCAGTCTGGGACAGGAGGAGGAAGCACTGCAGAAAGATATAAAAAAATCAACACCTTTGCAGTTGAACTTGGAGAGTTGTTCTGCCGTATCTGTCATGACGGTGTTGTATCTTTTATAGCAGCTGCATAACTCAAGTAGTGTTGCTGTTGGAGGGCTTTCATTGATATCCTTTCTACACGGTAGTTTGTGTGTGTTTTACCTAACATTGTCATCCTCCAGGGCCACTCCTATTCTTTGCAACCATTCTAGCTTGTGTGGTTTTTGAATCGAGGACAATCTGGTATATCTGGGAAAGGCAGGATGAAACCCTAGTGTTGTTGAGCAATCCCACTATACTACAGTGCCATCTAGAGGTTATGTACTGGAATATATACAAAGGCAGAAAAGGAAAGCACCCAGGAAAAAAACAACTATGTGTAGCGGATCAGATTTTTAACACACTGAGTGTGTCTCTACATTAAGGAAACCCCCCTGCACCCTTACCTATTTCTTCCTCTTCTGGAGTCTTCCTGCATTTACGTTATGCTCCTTTAGATGGTGACCACGTGATTTTGAATTGAAAACATCCCCTCTTTGCAATGTGCTTATGTTTACTGAAACAGCACCATCTCGTGGCAGAATTATAGTGCTACGCCATCCCAAGATAATTTTAAATACTGCATTCTTTTAATTTTTTTAAAAGCAAGTTTACTGGGAAAAGTGCAGAAGACATCCTGGAGGTGGACAACATTGTGTATTGGACCCACAAACTTCCCTGAGTGGTCAATCATGAGCATGCAATAAATTGCTCATGTGCAGAAGCTCAAAGAATCCGGAAGCAGAAGCTTCAGTATAGTGGTGGGTTAAAAGCTTCATGTAGAAAAGCCCTGAATCCTCAGGCAATGCCTAAATAAAATATAGGGATGTGCCTTAAATGTCTTCACAAATCAGCTGCAACCCCCAGCCTAGAAAATTGCTCTGGAATCAGGACATTTTTTTTGGGGGGGGGATTTGTCCACTCACAGAAGTTTGTGGGTCCATTACACGACACCATCAACAACCAGGACATCTCCTATGCCATCCCCTAGAAATCCTGTTATTAAAAGAAACACTTTTAATGTGGTAATATTTGGAAAAAGTGGGTTCTGGTGCTGTCTCAATAGGAGTGAACAGAGCACAGTTAGAAGGGAAATATTCAGTTCAAACTGTGAAGTCGCCCATCTCTGCCTGTGTAATGCAGCCCATAACAATCATCCAAGAAGAAGGCAGCACAAAGCCCCGGGTAAGCAACACAATTTCCCCTTAATATAGAAATACTCTGAGGTTCCAAAAAAGACAACTTTAATTTTCTGAGACATTATGCTTGCAGGCTCATGCTGACAATGCCTAATATTTGAAAGGATTCTTTTTTAAATGCCATCATTCACATGTATTCACCCTCACTCTATGATTACAAAGCAGTGGTTAATGGCTCCTTCAAGAAACACAAGATTTTCTATATTGCAAGTAAGGTGAATTTAGAATAATTTCTTGCAACTAGTTTATAGGAACCCCTCCATTAAAGGCCTGATGCCAAATCTTTGTACAAGAGAAACTGGTGCAAACTTGTGTGAACTTCCCTTCCTTTGTGTGCAATCAGAAAGAAAGGGTATTGCTGTTTTTTGCTATTCTTAAAGCTGCCAAACAATTTAACAATGAAAAATGTCTATTGAATTCTCCTAAACATTTGAATTTGTAAACATTTACATTTGTGTTCTCTGAACTGAATGTTCTCCAACATTCCCACTTATGGGAGCTTTTGGCTTCATGGAGTTTTAAGGATAAAATTATTGTATTTGGCAATATTTAGCATTAATGCCTTTACAATTTATTTATTTATTACATTTTTATACTGCCCAATAGCCGAAGCTCTCTGGGTGGTTCACAAAAATTAAAACCATAATAAAACAACCAACAGGTTAAATGCACAAATACAAAATACAGTATAAAAAGCACAACCAGGATAAAACCATGCAGCAAAATTGATATAAGATTAAAATACAGAGTTAGGACAGTAAAATTTAAATTTAAGTTAAAATTAAGTGTTAAAATACTGAGAGAATAAAAAGGTCTTCACCTGGCGACGAAAGGAGTACAGTGTAGGCGCCAGGTGGACCTCTCTGGGGAGCTCATTCCATAACCGGGGTGCCACAGAAGAAAAAGCCCTCCTCCTAGTAGCCACCTGTCTCACTTCTTTTGGCAGGGGCTCACGGAGGATGGCCCCTGTGGATGATCTTAAGGTTTGGGCAGGTACATATGGGAGGAGGCGTTCCTTCAAATAACCTGGCCCCAAACCGTTTAGGGCATTAAATGTCAATACCAGCACTTTGAATCAGGCCTGGATCTGGACTGGCAGCCAAGGAAGTTGTAAAAGGACTGATGTAATGTGATCTCGCCGGCCAGAATCACTGCAGCCCAGAAATGCAAGGGTTTTCTTTAACACATATGTCCCTCAAAATAAAACGGCGTCAAAATTATAAATGCCTTCACTGCCTTGTTTTGTTAGGCTAATTATGCTTGGAGGAGAGCTTTTAGCATTCACACTCCCTTCAGCTGTGAAAAGGTGTCTATTTGCTGAATAGATAGGGTGACCACCATATGAAAAAGAGGACAGGGCTCCTGTATCTTTAACAGCTGCATTGAAAAGGGAATTTATTTCAGCAGGTGTCATTTGTATATATGGGGAACCTGGAGAAATTCCCTCTTCATCACAACAGTTAAAGCTGCAGGAGCTATACTAGAGTGACCAGATTTAAAAGAGGGCAGGGCACCTGCAGCTTTAACTGTTGTGACGAAGAGGGAATTTCACCAGGTTCCCGGTACATACAAATGACACCTGCTGAACTTTCCTTTTCAACCCAATTGTTAAAGATGCAAGAGCCCTGTCCTCCTTTTCATATGGTCACCCTAGAATAGAGCTTTTGTGGATTGCACAGTAGACCATTTTATTATCTCACACCTGGTTGGGGTTGGGGAGCTTGGAATAATGAGATCAAGATGCTGGGTGGCAGCTGATTGGTAGTAAAGGCACAGAATTTTAGCCCGGCCTTTCGGCTGCCTCTGGGGTGAAACTTTATACTCATTTTCCAGCAACATATATTGGATACTTACTCAGAGAAGCAATGAGCCGCAGACAACACCCACTGTTCTGCGATGAGGGAGCCTCCACAAGTGTGGTAGTTGTTCTTTACAATGCTGACTTGCCAGGGCCACGACCCATCAGAGGCTGGTTGGCCCCCAACAATTCGTGGCGAGTTTATTGACTGCCCACAAGCTGTGTAAAGAAGGAGAGGAAATCAGAGGATTTATCATAATGCTTTGCAATACTGGCAGAATCAAACTCTTACAACGTGAGAGGTGGAGCATACCCAGAAACAAATTTTCTCAGAATTAGCTTGCGAATATGTGTATGCAAAGGTTTGATCAATGCTCCTGGATTAAGGTAGTATTTTGCATTTCATTGATCAACTCTCCTGGATTTAAAGGTTATCCTTCTGGTAAGTTAATATTTAACATTTATTGTTATTACTTTGACCAGGTTCACATGACATGAGGATGGTTAATAAGCCACGGTGGCTTGTTAAATCCCCTCTTTCCAATGTGCTGGCTGATTTCTCTAATTACCCTTGTTGAATGCAGCTGTTGTGCTGAATATTTCTCCTATGAAAATTCACATTCATTTTGATAGAAAAGAAATTGCTTTCGAAAATAAATTCAAAGGAGGAGAATTTTTTGAGAAATTCTCATGGGTTTGGTTCAGGGTTCTCATGCTTGCCTTACTTGTGAGAAGACTGAGGAGTGTGTGTGAGTGTCTTGTCTTTCATCATACATTCATCTGTCTGACAGCCTGTGGCCTCCTTGGCTTCCTGAACTTCCTGCCCAGGGAAAGACCTCATGGAATTTTATTCCTCCCATTGGGTCTTTTCAGATCAGGCAGTGCTGGTAGCCTGGGAGACTATAGCGCAATGCTGAGAGGTGTAATAGAAAGAATAATATAGACAGTATCCTCAGCACCTCACAGGGAATAGTTGAGATCAAAACCACCACCAATACACATTCAAAATACATTATAAACCACCCTGAGAAAGAGGCAGAAAAACAGAAGACCCTTTCATGGGGAAAGAAAACGTTCATGAAATTCCTGAGATTTTTCTTTTCTTACCTCCTAGGAATAAAAGGTCAGAATTTTCTCCACATTTTCTTCACCATTATTTTTTGTGGTGGCTGCATTCCTCCCCTAAATGCCCTGGAGTGATGCTAGGCATTCCCTTAACCATTTTGTGGCTAAGCAGCATGGTTTAGTGTGTTGTCTGAACCAGGCTTCTATCTGTCCCAGTGCAGAAATGTGCCAGTATATTGAAGAGCCTCTTACCTGTAGTTGAGTTCAAAGCAGCTGAGGAAATAAGAAAAGGAAAGATATTTCAGATAAGAGGCACAACATAGGATTGCATATAGGAGCAAGGAGAAGGGACTCTGGTTTTAATGGCCTAGTTCAAGCCATCATATCCTGGCTTATTAAACAGAGATATGAACAAGCCTTTTGCTTATACAAGAACCCCTTTATGTAGCCATGAGAGAACCAAGAAATATCCATTTAATCATAGTTTCTCATGTCATCTGAACCAGAAAGCTATACTTACCAGTTTTGGAGCAAACCAAGATATTGAACCATGGTTTAAAGCTAGTTTAATATCCTAGGTTGATTTAAAGCTTCCTGGTTTGAATGAAATGGGAAACTATGGTCAATTAAAGACTTTTTGGTACAATCATGTTTTGTAGTGAATAGGGTGACCATATTTGGGAAACCAAAAAAGAGGACACTCGGGGCAGGGGAGCACGCTTTCTGAGGCCTCCACAAAACACGTCATTTCCCCCTGCCACACTAATAGCATGTACCATTAGCATAGCAAGGGGGAATGATGTACTTTCTGGAGGCCCTGGAAAGCACGCTTTCCCCTCCTCCAGTCCAACAGAGTGGAAGAGGTGAAAGTGTGTCATTCCTGCCCCTCCTGCTCCAATCAGGGCTGTTTCTATCATGTCCGGGAATGACACGCTTTGCCCTTTAAGGCCCCAGTTGGAGCAGGGGTGTGTGTGTTTAATGATGCACCTCCTGAAAGCACATAATTCCTCCCCACCACACTAATGGTGGTCTTAAAGGGGAAGTGTCATTCCTGGACATTGTAGAAAATTACAGAAAGTCCCCCCCCCTGACACCCAGGATAGAACAAAAACCCAGAGAAATCCCGGGAAATCCTAACAGTTGGTCACCCTAGAATGAAGGAAGGAGCAAAGGGACAAAAGACTTGTTGCACATCTTGGGTTCTTAAGCTGGTCCAGATGTGGTCAATTTTAATGTTGGACCTCTACCTTGGAACATGCTAAGTAGGAGTTAAGCTGCTAGCAGCTCTAGGCCAAGTTAAGCCCAATGAAGGCTTCACTTTGTCCAACAAGTTCCAATAATCCCCTTATCCTTTCCTAGTGTTCTACTGCCAGGCAATTTGCTATAAAGGGAAAATATCCCCCCCGAATCTTTTACACGCCTGTACTTAGCAGCAATAGAAGTAAGAGAGGGGAGCTTCCTGTGGAAATAGACTTTTCCATCAACTCACAACCCAGCTTTAGTTGGCCCACCAGTCCAGTGGCTGGCCAGAGATTAACAGTAAAAAGAGAGTACACCTGAGTTTGTGCAGGGTTTTACATCTGAGCTTGTGCAGAGTTTTCCCTCCCTCTTTTGAAAGTAACTCCAGTTTGCACACCTGTGATGTGCTTAGGACTAAGTGATCCCATGACAGATGTCATAAAGCTGAAGGACTAGGGGAGATCTATTTGTGGTTATAGGCCTAGAGCAAATAGATCGTTAGGTGTTTTCCTTGTGAGTATGAAATGCACTATGGTTTATCTGTGTAGTAAGTGAACTAAGCACATAACAAGCTTTATGATTGATGTTAACCATCAGCAGTCACCTTGTACCATGGTCACCTGCAGCAGCCATATTGCCAGCAAGGAGGGTGGAATTTGCATGGCTCTTCTGAAATCCTGTCCAGAAATGTCCTCCACGTAGTTCAGCTGTAGTCAGTTCCAGAAAAAAAAAGTTTTCCTTCAGTGTCAATGTGGTTTGGTATCTGTGGTATGAAATTTCATCTCAAGGATGAAAGGATAATGTGAATATCACTTCCTCCCCCCTGAATCTGGGGATGCAACCCAGAATTTGACTGTCCCTCAATCCCTTGGATCCCAGCAGCTTTGAATTGTACCCAGATATGAACCCAGGTTATCTGAAGGAACGCCGCCTCCTGCCCGGACCCTAAGAACATCCTCAGGGCTCCTTCTCTGTGAGCCCCTGCCAAAGGAAGTGAGGCAGATGGCTACTAGGAGGAGGGACTTCTCTGCTGTGGCACCCTGGCTGTAGAATGAGCTCCTCAGAGAGGTTCACCTGGCATCTTCATTATACTCTTCTCGACACCAGGTGAAGAACGTTTTATTTTCCTATTATTTTAACATGTTGTCATCTTAGTCTTTTAATTTTCCTGTTTTAAATCTGCATTTTAAATCTTTGTATTGCTGCTCGGTTTTATTCAGGTTGTACTTTGATATTGTGCTTTTACATTGTTGTTTAAGTTTTAGATTTTAAATTGTACTTTATGGTTTTGATTTTTGTGAACCGCCCAAAGAGCTTCAGCCGTTGGGCAGTATAGAATTGCAACAAATCAACCAACCAATCAATAAAACTATTTCCCCCTCTTTAGCAAGCTACTCCAAGGCTTTGATCACATCATCCCTATGTTTCTTCCTTGGTATTCCTCAAAATGTACAACTAGTTCTTCACGCCAAGCCAGCTACAATTATTAAGACAAATAAAATAAAATAGAACCGTTCTTGGTGAAAGTTGAAGAGCTCCCTTACCTCTTTCCTGCTACTCCTCCAGGTATGACTACATTTAACGTTCACAGGTGCACTGCTGCGTTATTAAATACTGCTGATTACTGGGAGCAATATTGCTTCGTCTCAATTGTGATAAATCCATTGCCTTTTGGACTCTTTGGCAGTCAGGTCCAAGAAATTCTGTGGCTCACCTTCCCATAGTGGGAAGGTAGGATGACGTTATTTTCCTGGTGCAATCAGAAGGGGATTCAAAGTCCATCTGATTCCTCAGCTAAGATACTTTACAGTTCAATTAGCAGCACCCAATCACCAATGCAGGAGAAGCTGACAACGATTCTCTGGCTCATTATTATCATCATTATGATGATGATGATGTGCTTATGATGATGATGATGGACTGCCCCAATGGTTCTCACCACTAGAGAGGTGCTTGCATTGCATTATCTTGGAGGCAGGAAAACAAAGCAGTTTCTATGTAGAGTTCCAGAGGGGGGAAACTTCTCCTCCACTCTGTGAGCAGCCTTTCCCCTATTTGACTCAGAAGAGGACCAGTGTTGTAGATGACTTTTTAAGTACACCTTCTTTATCATATTTTGTACAAAGTTTTACTTTAGATCAAGATTTTTCAAACTTTCTAGCCCCAAGGCCCAGTTTACAGGCTTAAATGGCAGCAGATGAAGACGGAGTTTGGCATAATCAGCTGGCAATTACGGATAAGTTTCTATCAATATCTAATCTCTCTTTGGAAATCAGTACGTTCTTTATCACAGCGGTATCTTTGGGCAGAGAGTTCAATAGTTCAACTTCCACCCAGTTAAGTTCTGAAGTTGAATCTGGAGGCATCATAATTCAGCTGTTCTCTAATCGAGCTATTTATAGCATGCTGTTTTGTGGCCACTCACGGAAGTTTCCAGGTCAATTTAATGATGTTGTAATCAAACAGGAGATCTCCTGTAGTCCCCCCTGCCCCTTATTCCATTTTAAAACACATCACAGATAACCTGGAATAAAACCTCTGATAGCATGAAATCAGCATTGTGTAAAGCTGGCATTGCGCTATCAACCTGCGGAGGAAGGACTTTGAAAGGAGGAAGAAGAGGGTAAAATGCCTCCCTGAAACAAAGGGAGACAGATCCGATCCCGTGTGTCTACTCAGAAGTAAGTCCCATTGTGTTCAATGGGGTTTACTCCCAAGTAAGTGGTGAGGGTTGTAAACTTACAGCAAAATCTTACTTCTATGCAGAAGTAAGTCCTGACTTCCCTGTGGGTTGTGAGGGAACAGACAACAAGAACTGAATGCCTCCCATACTAGAGGCATTCAAGAGGCAGCTGGACAACCATCTGTCAGGGATGCTTTAAGGTGCATTCCTGCATTGAGCGGGGGGGGGGGGGGTTTGGACTCGATGGCCTTTTAGGCCCCTTCCAACTCTGCTATTCTATAATTCTATGAACCCTCCTTCCTTTGCATAGGGTGACCATATGGAAAGGAGGACAGGGCTCCTGTATCTTTAGCAGTTGTATTGAAAAGGGAATTTCAGCAGGTGTCATGAAGAACTTGGTGAAATTCCCTCTTCATCACAACAGTTAAAGCTGCAGGTGCCCTGCCCTCTTTTAAATCTGGTCAGTCTAGTATAGCTCCTCCAGCTTTAACTGTTGTGATGAAGAGGAAATTTCACCAGGTTCCCCATATATACAAAGGACACCTGCTGAAATTCCCCTTTCTATGCAACTGTTAAAGATACAGGAGCCCTGTTCTGCTTTTCTTAGGGTCACCCTACCTTTGCACACATGCCAGGGAGGGAGGCACTCCCTTGATTCAACTGTGTCTGCCATTTTAAGGAGTTCCGGAAAACATCAGTGAGTGGCCAATGACGCACATGCAACAAATGGCTCATGTAGAGAAGCTCTCAGTGACGAGGAGTCATTTTGTTCGGCAGCTGTGCAAGAGCTAGTGAGAAAGGGGGAGGGGATGGGGAGGTTTTCTGCTCACAAATCCCATTAAAATCAGTACAAGGAAATAGAAGGGAACAAAAGGAGGAGGAAGAAGACAGTGGGTAGGAAAAACTTTAAGGCCATGTGTAAATGTTATCATTGCTTTCAATTTTTGTGAACCACCCCGAGAGGTTCAGTTATTGGGCTGAATAAATTAGAAATGGAATAAATAAATAAATACTCCTCCGTTGGAACACAAATGTCTTTGGAAACTTCAACCACTAAAAAAAAAAAAAAAAAAAGCCCATCGTAAAGGTAGTTTGAACATCAACAGAATATTGAGGGAGAAATAACACGAGGAGGGCAGTTTATAGAGTGTGTCCGTATGATGTGCCAGTGAGCCAGGCATTACAGGGACAGTAAAAAGCCTTTGTGTAGACCACCCCCAGTTCTCAAGACGTTCTCAAGCTCCCTTGCTTTGTTTTTAGGTGACAATTCATGAATCAGGCAGCGTGGTAGAAGAGGCATCCCCTCTTCACTCCTGCACAGGAGGGAATGCCTCTTCTAAGGTAGTGCTTGTCATAAGAACATAAGAAGAGCTTTGCTGGATCAGACCAAGGATCCATCTAGTCCAGCACTCCGTTCACACAGTGGCCACCCAGCTGTCGACCAGGGACCCACAAGTACCCAACAGCAGCCTCCTACCCATGTTCCCCAGCTACATTCTGTGACTTTATTTTTCACACAAATGCTCTCCATTTCCTGGTGACTGATGCCTGCTGTTCTTCTGAGCCAGAGGAGATAGGTGTTGCTGGAGCTACAAGGTGCACCAGCAGTCCCAAGAGCTTTTCCTTATACTTTCCTTCAGTCTATCTGCCCTTCTCACCTCTAGCCTTTCTCTTTCTTCCTTGGCCAAGTGTCCAGGTGTCTTAATTTACAGAGGTCAGTCCTCTCTTTCAAGGTCTATCAGAGGATAGTCCTTTGACAGTGCCCTCTGTTTGGAAGGCTGTCTAGACCAAGTTCTGTTTAAAGATAAAGAACCGTAAGAAGGTAGAAAGGCAGAGGCCTTGAAGTTGCCCCTTGAGAATTAACACACCTGGACAGCCAATTGAGAAAACACACAGCGCATCATTACACAGGGGAAAATCACGTCTGCTTACCATCGCTTCTCCACCTGCACATTTGTCCCTCATTACTTCCTCTTTCGAAAGAGGCAGTAAACAATGTGCATGTGGCCAATTCAGGGGGCCATTTCATCCCGCTGCTTCTCCTGCACACAACAGGAGATAGCGGCAACTTCTGTCTTTAAAAATAAGTCGGACTTACCGGGGTGTTCTTTTGTCATGCAAAGAAGGCTAGAAGGGGTGGGAGGCGCACGGAAGGCAGAAAACGTCATGAGAGGGACCTGTGAAAATCTGTGGGTGCCCAGTAATGAGCTTGCAATAAAACACTCATCTGATGGAGCTCACAGATTACCTGGTCAGTCTCCCCCACTATGGTGAGGTACCCTATTTCTTCAATTCTAAGACACACTTTCCCCCCTTATAAACATCTCTAAAAATGGGGTGCGTCTTAGAATCGCAGGTGTGTCTTAGGGTTTTTTTTTTCTTGTTGGTGGTACTGAAATTAGTGTGTGTCTTACAATCAATGGTGTCTTACAATCGAAGAAATACGGTACATTTCTATTTAATTTATCATTATTTCTAAATTTGCATCTATCTATCTAAATTAGCATATGGAAATGTTATACACATTTGTGTTGCCTTGTGTGTGTGTGTGTGTGTGTGTGTGTGTGTGTGTGTGTGTGTGATGCATTTCCTCTTTTCTTTTTTTGGTACTGCATAAGTTGCCCACTGTGTGTCTCCTGCCCAAAGTTTGAGAAACATTGCTTCTCAGAAGATAGCTCAGAAATGGATTTTACCACAACAGGTAGGCCCCGAAATGGGTTCTTCCATGGCAGGGTAGAGGGGCCTGGAACAGTTCCCTCGGGTGTGCCACTCTGGAGCTGGCAAAGCTGATTTCCTCAGAATCCTGTGCACATTTGTTGTTTCATATACTGAAAAGTATTGAGAGCTCGTGTGGCGTAGTGGCTAAAATGTTGGACTGAGAGTTGGGAGATCCGAGGTGGCTTCAGTTCAGGATTTAGAAAGTGCGTTGTACGAGGGGTGAATCCCAGTGCAGGATAGACCGGGACTGCAGGGCAGAGCGCAGACTTGACAAGTCCCATAACGCCACCTTGTAAGTTGGGGAACAAAAGTAAGGGCAATCCATATGTAACACCGCTACAACTGGTACACCTGCTTTCTTAACCCCTTTCTGATGTAACTGGATTATACTTCCTCTAGATAGTCAAGTTCAACCGTCTTCTCAGTGTTCCGCCAGGGCTGTGGCCGACCCTGGTGGGGCCGATCTGAAGACCTCACTAAACTGTCCAATCGGTAGTAGCGACGGGCGGCGTGTACAAAGGGTAGGGACTTAATCATCACAAGCTTATGACCCGCACTTACTGGAAATTCCTTGCTCATGGGGAAGAATTGCAATCCCCGATCCTCATCACAAATGGGGTTCAACGGGTTACCCGCACCTGTCGGCATAGGGTAGACACACGCTGAGCCAGTCAGTGAAGCGTGTGCAGCCCCGGACATCTAAGGGCATCACAGACCTGTTATTGCTCAATCTCGTGGCTGAATGCCACTTGTCTCTCTAAGAAGTTGGACGCCGAACGCTTTGGGGGGGGGGTTTGCATAATTATACTTTGCATCATATTGCTCACTTCTTTAAGTGAGCCCCTCGTTATTTGCTTGCCCTCCTCTAGGGCGACCATATGACCGGAGGGGGAGGGGAAATCCGGATTTTTTAAAAAAGAGCAGCTCTAATGAGAATTAACAAAAATGCTTATAACTCTGTCATTTTTTAAGATAAAGACATGAAACTTGGCACAATGGTAGCTCTTAGGAAGGGCTTTAGTCATACCAAATTTGAAACAGATCCGTTCATCCATTGATTTTTTAGGAATTTTTTAAAATTGAGGTTTTAAAATTATTATTTTTAAAATCGTCATTTTTAAAGTTAAAGAGATGAAACTTTGTACCATGATAGGATTTAGGTAGAGCTTTCGCCAAACCAAATTTGAAACAGCTCTATTCATCCTTTGATTTTTTAGGATTTTTTTTAAAAATGAGGTTTTAAAATTATTATTTTTTAAACTGTCATTTTTAAAGATAAAGAGCTGAAAGTTGGCACCATGAAAGCTTTTAGGTAGAGCTTTAGCCATTCCAAATTTGAAACAGATCTGGGGGCAGTAGCAAACCCTGTTAACAACAACAGCAGCTTGCAATGAGTGAAGATACAGTCAGAAAAGATATTTGAGGGAACGGGAGAATGTAACACAGAGTATAGCAAAAGCTTCAAAGTACAGCAAAACCTACAAAAGTAAGAGTGAGTGAAGTTAATTTCAGATACATTGAATCTCTCACTTGTTCTTTATTTCGGTGATTTTAACATTAAGATGCTATGTAGAACAGATTTGTCTTAAATGTGTGCTGTAAAATCAGACATGTGACCAAGGCTATGTTCGGGTGGGCACGCCCCCTTGGTGCTGGACACGCCCCCTTGGGGGTGACCATGTTGTCCTCCTTTTTGGTTTCCAAAATATGGTCACCCTACCCTCCTCCAATTTTCCCCAGGCAGGATAGCCTGTGCCCCCTGCCATGTACAGTGGTGGCCAGAATTGTGGACACTTTTTGAAATTTTCATGTTTTGCAACTTTGCATGCTTATAGAAAATGTTCTGTTTCACGAAATTCAAATGTTTATATATCAATTGAAAGACCTGATTCACGTAATACGATAATCCTGCTTCTTTTCCTGGGTGTCCAATCAACTCTTTTCTTTTGTGCCATTGCTCTATTTATGATGGACTTATTATTTATTATTTATTATTGGACTCGATGGCCTTGTAGGCCCCTTCCAACTCTGCTATTCTATGATTCTATGATGTATATACGTACACTTTTAATTTGAGAAATACTTCAAATGTTCACACAATCTCCAATTGCGCTTTAGTTTCAGAACAAACAGCAAAACTGACTTTCCCAAACTTGAAACATGATGTATTGCAGCTACTGCCATGTGATTGGTCCCCAGAACAAGGACTGTGATTGGCCAAGTAGGGTTTACAATTCCAAACTGCTTCTTCACTCAATCACCTGTGCTTGTTTTTAGACTAAAGTAAGCATAACTTTTTTTTGTACTGCATATTTGCATTCTGTTTTTTGTATTGAATTCAGCCTTGAATTCTCTTTCAATTGATATATAAACATTTGAATTTTGTGAAACAGAACATTTTTTTAAGCATGCAAAGTTGCAAAACATTAAAATTTCAAAAAGTATCCACAATTTTGGCCACCACTGTAACTCTTTAGAGTCCTCTTCATAGCAACGATACTGTGGGGTTTGGGGGAATGAGAGGCAAAGCGGAGTGGTACAGACATGGCCATGGGCATGGGAAATCTGTCCACCACTGACTCCTCGATATACAGTGGTCTTCCACGTTTCCACTACAACCTTCTACCCAGTCTTCTGTGGGTTGTAGGACATCAGGTGGGTGTGTCCATATATACTTCATATTTTGAAAGTCATTTTAATGATCTATGTCATTTTCAGGAACATGTAGATTATTCTACTTTTACTTTTTAGAATCTTTACTTCTTTTGGTAGCAAATGGAGCTACAAGCTCTGGAATTGTAAGGAACACCTGAACTGTAAGGAACCGCTTTGTTTTTGCCAGTTCATGAAGAGCAGGCAATTACCCCCCCTCCCCCCGAAGAAACCATAAACATTAGTAACAAAGAAAATTATTTATGTCTCCTCTAGTCCATCACAGTGTCAAGCTATCATAAAGTACCCATCCCAATAAAAAGAACTGAGAAAAAAGGGGAGAAACCAAGATTCAAGGAATATGCATGAAATTTAATCAGACACATTTTCTGAGCTATAGCTGTCACTATCAGTTTCAGTCTCTTTATTGTCCCCTAGAGGCAGAAATGCATCTTGCTCTTGGATTTGAGAATTGTAGACTCCGTTTGCAACCTAGGACTGCCATGTGACCTCGCTCCGGTGTCAAGCTGGGGGCATTCAATGGCAGATGGTAATTACTGATTGGTCAACTGGAAGTCAGTCAGATGGCAGGGGGTGGGCCTGCTGAACTGTATAGCTGCTGGAAAGCCCACGGTGCCTCTGCAATGGGGATTACCTGCTGCCACACCACAGCAGCGAAACTGCAGGGTTTAGCAGCATAGAGGCAAGCTCTTGGACATAGTTTAAACTGAGTCACACTAATACTCTACATAATGATATTCCATACAGTTAGCTGAAAGACTGAAGGCAGGGAGGCAGATGTCTCATAGGAGGGCTGTCACAAGAGCCATCAAGAGGAATGTTACAACAGGGGCATTTTGCGATCCACCATTTTGCGATTCACCATTCATCGTGGCTTGGATCCAGTTGGCATAGAATGGTACTGAAGTGTAGACGCCAGGGTGGAAGGGACTGGCACAGCCCACTCCCCAACTCACAACCCCAGCCTGGGTCCAACGTCCTTGGAGTTTGCAAACCAAGGGTCCTCCTGAGTCACCCTGTGGAGAGAAATGATGGGAGATACCACTTAGATTCATAGCTGGAAGGGGCCTACAAGGCCATCGAGTCCAACCCCCTGCTCAGTGCAGGAATGCACCTTAAAGCATCCCTGACAGATGGCTGTCCAGCTGCCTCTTGAATGCCTCTAGTGTGGGAGAGCCCATGACCTCCCTAGGCAATTGGTTCCATTGTTGTACTGCTCTAACAGTCAGGAAGTTTTTCCTGATGTCCAACCAGAATCTGGCTTCATGTAAATTGCACCCATTATTCTGTGTCCTGCACTCGGATGATTGAGAAGAGATCCTGGCCCTCCTCTGTGTGACAACTTTTTAAGTCCTTGAAGAGCGCTATCATGTCTCCCCTCAGTGTTCTCTTCTCCAGGCTAAACCTGCCCAGTTCTTTCAGTCTCTCCTCATAGGGCTTTGTTTCCAGACCCCTGATCATCCTTGTTGCCCTCCTCTGAACCCCTCCAGCTTATCTGCGTCCTTCTTGAAGTCTTTGTCTTTGGCAAACACCCCAACATCCGATCTGGAATTCCGAGCAGCTGAGGGAGATGGAATATGGTTTAAACCAGGAATGTTGAACAACTTTGAGTCAGGAGGGTGTGTGTGAATTCAATTTTGCAGGAGCTCCCGGAGTCCACTTTCCAGTGGTGGGCAAGGCCAAAAGCAAAAGAGGTGAAGTGAAGTCCAAATCTCAAAAATTACCATTATATTTTAGCTTAAATCTCTTCCTGCCAGGAAGTAGGAGAGCATTTCAATCTTTTAGAAAGGGGAGGAAATTGTACAAAAGCTGGAAAACTGCCCAATGATAGGTGGCTGGGGTGGAGGGAAGGGGTGGGTCACGGCTGTTTGGGAAACCACAGAGGGTTGTATTTGGCCCATGGGCCGGAGGTTTGACACCCCTGGTTTAAATCACAGCCACATACTCACAAGGTGGCCTTAGGTAAGCCAACAGTTCTCTCAGCTTCAGCTCCCTTTCCCATCTGCAATATTGGGTACAATTATTCTGGCCTACCACAGTGGTAAGAATTCCTGAATAGTTATTTCAATATATAAAAAAAAATCATAGTGTTTGCGTGTATGTGCATGTGTGCGTGTGTACATAATACAAGTAATACTGTAAAAATGTAGATGACAAACATCACCTTAGAGGAGGCATTCACTTCTGTGTGTGAGAGAAGAGGGAATGCCTCTTCCATGATGGTGTCTGTTGAGTGAATCTTCTTAAAAAACAAAGGAAATAGTTTTTCTTCTTTAGAACTAGTAGTTTAATGTCATACGTGATGTACACAGATTTAATTGTTCATCTAGTCAATTAATAGAGCCCCAAACTGTATTACTGAAGCTAGCTCTACAGTTAAGGTGACCATATGGAAAGGAGGACAGGGCTCATTTGTATAGAAAAGGGAATTTCAGCAGGGGGGGATCTGCACGTCGCTCCCAGAGCGCTTCTATGCGTCCCCAGTGCACCCCGAAAACGATAGTCTGACTTCCCTGTAAAAGAAACGAGGAAGAGCCGTCCATGCCGCTGCCGAGGAGAGCTCTTCGCCAGCGAGGAGAGCTCGACAAAAGAACGCGGGGTAGAGAGCTTCTTCCGCTCTTCACCCTGCCTTCTTTTGCCAAGCTCTCCTCGCCGGTGGAGAGCTCTCCTTGTCGGCGGCGGCGGCGGCATGGACGGCTCTTCCTTGTTTCTTTTACAGGGAAGTCAGACTATCGTTTTCGGGGTGCATTGGGGACACATAGAAGTGCTCTGGGAGCGACGTGCGGATCCCCCCTAAGTGTCATTTGTATTGGTATTCATGCAGCACCTGGTGAAATTCCCTCTCCATCACAACAGGAGCCCTGCCCTCTTGACCAGATACAAAAGAAGGCAGGGTTCTTGCAGCTTTAACTGTTGTGATGAAGAAGGAATTGCACCAGGTGCTGCATGCATACCAATGACACCTGCTGAAATTCCCTTTTCTATACGACTGTTAAAGATAAAGGAGCCCTGCCCTCCTTTCCATATGGTCACCCTAATTGAAGTGCATATTACACATTCTATATTCGGCTTTCATAGTATTATTTCCTTCTTTTTCTGCCACGTTATCCAAAATACCGCAACAAAAGCCATTGTTTGACGTATAAATGTGCAAGAGGGATATAGCGGTACCATGATGGGATCGTAATGATTTGACACAAGGAACTTCTTCAGATGAGCTTTTTATCCCACACTCGCAACTGGCCCCTCAAGGATCTTTGCAGGTCATTTTGAGAATGCAGTGATCCTCCTGAATGCCTCCTGCTCCATTTCCTGGTTTTAGCGATTTAAAAAAAGACTCGGAAAAGCCGGCTCTTCTGATATACGTCACTATTTCCTTCCGTGTGCAGGAGAAGTTCCACTATAAAACACCTACTAGAGGGTGCTGTCCCATTAAACCGCATTGAAGCTGTACAAGTCATGTGGTCGCTTCTCTTCCTGCTCTCTCCCTCTGTGTAATTGGAGAGTGTTACAGAATCGGAGGAGATGCAGCTTTAGAGCCAATGGTATGGGAACACGATTCCCCCCCTCTGAAGGAGCTCGAGGTGTACCCTGGCCTAACATGCCACTCTATTTGGTAATAACCATCAGGCATTCTAATCCTTAATTCCCTTTTGGAGCATGGGAGGACCTGAAGAATGGAAAGGAGAGGTTCCATCTCCCACTAGACGAAAAATCTACCCTGCAATTTCCCAAATGTTTTCTTCACCTATGTTCTGTTTTTCTTCCTTCTCCTCAGGGTGCTTTAGAATTTCCTTTGCAATTCTTTTTCTGGTGATTGTGTGAGCTTGCCTTATCAATGTAAGATGGCGGAGCGGGCTGTGATTTTCTTCCTTCCTGTTACACATCTCCTTCATTTTGCAGCCTCCCTGGCTGCCCACACTTCTGGATCAGAGAAATCTCCAAAGAAGTTTTACCTCATGACATCTCCCCCTGGGCTTTAATGGAAGTGTGGGAAGCTGGGGAAGCTGCAGATCACTGAAGAGATGATTGTTGGGTGAAAGACAGGACACTAACATGCACCTCTCAACCTTGTAATTATGCTAAGTGCAAGAATCTTTCACTCCACCCATGAGAATTTCACCAGCATTTTCTTCCTCTTCCTCTTTGCTTTCAACTTGAATGAGAATTGTTGATAAAAAAAAGTGCAGAAGAAATTATTGACACAGCACTCATATTAACGCCTGTTCTCTTTATTTACTTTTTATTTTATGTATTATTGCATTTACATCCTGCCTTTTTCCCTCCAAGGAACCCAAGGCAGTGTCAGGATTGGTACTATTGCTGAGTGCTTACAGGACCCAGGTCCACGCTCAAAGGGCTGCTCTGCTGCAGAGTGCTGGCAGAACTCAAGCCCTGGCCAGCAGCAGTTCATGGTGGGTTAATTCAGTGCAGCTGGGAGCAGCTAGAGTCAGGGCTATTTAAGACCAACATTGTGGCTATAGCTTTTGCCACAGCAACATCGTTTCTGTGGTGCTTGGTTCCTGTTCCCGTGTGCCTTGTTTGTTCCTGACCTTGGACTGCTCTCTAGACTATGCTTGCTCTTGCCTCTGCCATGCCTTGTTTGTTCAGACCTTGGACTGTGCCCTGGGCCACGCCCTTGCTTCTGGCCCTGTCTGGACTCAGGTTGGACCTTGCTTTTGAACTCTTGTTGGCCCTGTTGGACTCTGGTCTCCGCCACCGGGTTGCCCCTGGAATCTTGCCCCTGCCTCTTGCTCTCGCCAAGGCATGGTTGTACCAGTAAACTGGTCTATCCCAGACAGCTTGTGTGTGTTTAGTCTCTGTACACCTTTGCTCTCCCGGGTCATGGCACCCAGTCTGCGATCCCAGCCGCCCACGCCCCAGACTGTTACAGGCAGTGTACATAATCCTCCTCTCTATTTTATCCTCACAACAACAACCCTGTGAGGTGGGTTGGGCTGAGAGTCTGTGACTGGCCCAAAGTCACCCAGTGAGCTTCCATGGCCAAGTGGGGACTAGAACCCAGATCTCCCGACTCCCAGTCCAACACTTTAGCCACTATGCCACACTGACTCTTTATTGTTGTTTAATGCCAGGGAGGAAGCCTGAACCCTGAGAATTCCTTCTAGTAAGAGGATTTCATTTCTAAACCTTTGACTGTTATGAAAAATAAATAAAAAGAATGCCTTTTCAGTAGGGCTGTGCTCCGCTTCTCTTTGGTTCAGAGAAGCAGGAGTGAGGCAGCCTGATTTGACTCCGGAAAAGGCGGAGGCGAAGAGAGTCGGGGGGGGGGGCTGCGGATTGAGGCGAAGAGGATTGCCACAATCTCGAGGTCTGCCTGTAGGTAAGTGGGGGGAGGGGGACTCATCTGGCGCTGCCATCCATGCGCTGGCGGCGCCAGGTAAGGAAGCAGGGAGGAGGGACTCTTACCTGTGTCCATCGCGGGCTTCAATTGAGGCCCCGGTTGAAGCTGGAAGTGAAGGCCGAGGCCTCTTCCGGCTTCAAGCCGGGGCCTCAATTGAAGACCACGATGACAGACACAGGTAAAGGGGTGGGTGGGTGGGTTATCTTGTGCCGCCGCTGCTGCCGTCCATGTAAAGACGGTGGCGAAGCCGGATCTCGCTCTGCGGAGGGGGAGACGGGTGGAGCAGCGTGAAGAGGATCGGGCCTGATCTGGATTGGTCCACAAAGTGGATTGGGGGGGGTGGTCCGTGCACAGCCCTACTTTTCAGTGGTGACCCCTCAATTATGGAATGATCTCCCTGATGAGGCTCACCTGGCGCCAACGTTGTCATCCTTTTGGTGCCAGGTCAAGACTTTTCTCTTCTCCCAGGCATTTAACAGCATTTAACAGCATATGCTGAGTTTTTAAACTGACCCCAGAGTAGTTGTTTTTAAATGGATATTGTCTGTTTTTGTTTGGAATTTAAATATCTGTCTATATATCTGTCTATATATCTGTCTATATATCTATATCTATCTATCACTGTTTTTAACTTCTGTAAACCGCCCAGAGAGCTTCGGCTATGGTGCGGTATATAAATGTAATAATAATAATAATAATAATAATAATAATAATAATAATAATAATAATAAATTATGACAAGGTTTCTGCTAAAGATGAGCTAAAATTCCCTCTTCTGCACAACAATTAAAGGTGCTGGAACCCTCTCCTCTTTTATGTCTGGCCTTTCTAGAATAAAACTAGGCTGGAGCACATCCAAAAGGTTCTGAGGGGTATCCAACCACCAATGGCTATGATGGAGTATCCTACCTGGCAGGAATCCTTCCCACTGTTCTGGTTACCAGCGCAGATCATGTCAGGCTTGATAGGATTCTTGCCCAAGACTCCAACTGGGTGACTGTTAAAGATATTGTTGCATGCTGCTTGGCTCATCAATGGCAGCTTCACTTCCTGGAGGGTTAGTGGGGACGGCAACAGCACTGTAGGAGAGAAACAGGGCATGCAGTCATGGAATGCAGAGGAAGGAAGTCAGGTGCGTGCAAAGCTAGATCCTGTCATCCCCAAAGAACAACTGGTTGGCTGCCCCTTCTGCCAATCAAAAAGCTCTTCCCATATCGGCACCAATGAAAGCTCCCATCCTGAGGTAAAGTAGCAGCTGGGGTACCATTGACTGTTATCCCTCCCATTCGCTCATGCTTACTTGGTGTCTCGCAAAGGGCACTCTGCGTATGGTCACAGGCAGTCTTTCTACTTCACATTTTGAGAGCTGAGAACCACTGGCTACCTAATGGTGGAAAGCGCCACTGATTCCCTTTAGTGCTCTTCCTAAACTCCCTACACCTTCTTCCTTTCTGCTTTCAGATCCAACACCAACTCTTCCTTCTTACCTTTAGACCCCTCTATTTATTTAAAATATTTGTAGGCCGCCGTTTAGGGTAGAAATCCCTCTCAAGGTAGCTTACAAGCCTCGCCTCTCATTTATCCCTCTTGGTCGGAGTTGGGGAGAGAAAGAAGTATATTTTAAGAGATAGAAGCCTAAGGCAGAAAGACAGAGGAGAAGAGAAAGAGAGAAAAGAGAGGAGGAAGGTAAGAAGGCTTGAGTCTAGAGCTTCAACACAGGGTGGGTGGGAATTGCATTTCCTTAATGCTTTTGTCCCTCACTACTTCCTTTTTCTGCCTGGAGGGGAAAGCGGAAGTAGACAAAGACCATGTTGCCCATTCAGGGCCGGGGGTGGTGGTTTGCGCTGCTTTTCCTGCACACAGCAAAAGACGCACACACATAAGTGGGTGATAAAATGCTTGTCTGATGAACTTTTAGAGGGAAGAAAAAATAAGAGCTGATGGAACTGGACAACACAGGGGGCTCATTCTCACGTGCATGGGGGCGGGGGAAGGGTGGGTAGGGGAAGTATGGAAGGGTCTCTGTCACATGAGCAGCAACCATGCATCACCCTGTGGTTGGCTTACCCAACTCTGGTGTGGGTAGCCTCCCACTGTCAGTAATCCCAGTGCCCGATGTGGTGGGAAAAGGTGCATGCTGGCCGCTCCATCTGTCGCTGTGTGATGGCAACCATTGAGGAAGTCTGTGCTGGCTAGAGCATCAGCTGACTTTTTTTCCACAGAGTGGCTGGCATGACCCACAAGGAATGGTATACACAACACGTGAACCATCTCCATGCTCTGTTACCTTCACTGCAGCTGGTAGGTAACTGGGGTGGGTAGCTGATCCATTGTGGGGGGATCCCGCCCCCCCATGACACACTAACGGAACGTGGATTGCATTTTTGAGCAATCTACAGTGGGTTAGCATGATATCTGAACTGGCCCAGTGAGAGAGTTGGACCAATGATAGTACGATATTGCTTGTCTAACGGACCTGTATCCATTCCGACCTTAAAACGTCTTCCTATTGACATTTTCTGTTGTAAAATTTAAACTTTGTTATTGAGACATTTTTGTGGTCTCTTTTTTGGGATACCCACTCTATGTCCCATGGCCGACCCTCACAATTCCTAGAATAGATACCTGAGACTTGGGGGTTGCTGCCGCAATAAACAAAACCCGCACTTTCGCTGCATCAGGGTGGCAGAGGCTAATCCTGGTGTTGCAGCAAAAGCATGGGATTTCCTGCAGCCAGTCCCACCCCTTGCCCGGGAAGATGGCAACCAATCAGGGCTCACCATCTGGCTGGCCATGTCTCCACTGCAACTCTGGAGCAAGGCTAGGCGGCAGATGCACCGTGCTCATCTCGCTCTGGAGAAAAAAGTCGGGGTAAATCCCCAACTGTTTTTCTTGCCAGCTTCATGGGAAGCTCAGCGGAACTGAACAGAGGGAAAGTATTCAGTTCAAAACCACATGGTCGCCCCTGTCTGCCCATGTAATGTGTGCCATTACAATCACACCCCAAAGCAGGAAGCACAAATGCCCTGGGTAAGTGACACAATTTGCTCAAGTCTAGTTTGGGAAAAATTCACCAGCATCTCTTGTGGAGATGCCCAATGCAGTGGCACCCATCCACAATGGGGAATACATTCAAACTTCATGACTGGGCTGGAGAATATTCAGACAGGGAAGCCATTTTGAGCAGCAACCCTGTGGTGACTCTGACATCTGCTCCTGCCTTGAATGAATGGCTCTGGCTCTGTGAAATCGGAGTCCTTCAGAGCCATCCCTTGTCTTACCTCTGTCTCTGCCATGATCCTTTTGTCTCTGCACGGCAACTTTAAGACTGTAAGGTCAATGGAGAAGGGAAGTGTTTCCTGCCCCTCACCCAGGCCATTGCCCTACAGAGCACCTTGGGGACTGATGGTGTGGAAGTTAGAATGAGCGCCACAAAGAGCATTCCTCACCTCCTTCTTGAATATTTCCCCATCCAGTGACCCAGCAATCTGCGTTCAGAGGGAATTGTGCTGAAGAGTCCGGCAGGCAGGTGGGGAGGATGTTCTTGGTGAAATTCACAGGAGCCCTCAGTTCCAGTAAAGCAATGTCCCCACTGGAGCCGGCCTTGCCATTGTAGTCAGGATGCGTGAGAATCTGTTCCACACTGGACTCTACCACCGTACTTGTGAGGTTCAAGAGCTCATAGGCCCCCAGCAAGAGGTCATATTGGGAAGTGGCTGTGGATCTGCAAATGCAAGAGCAAAATGCAACAGGGCTTTGCAAATGGGAGCTCTGGGGTTCAGTGAGGAACGTAAGGCCTTGAGCCCTGTTCCACGGATGGCCAATGAAGCAGTGGGGATACCTGATGTGTTTGGGCAGAGCAATCCCTTAACACGGTGGGTTGGGGAGATCCTCACTGATCCAGTGGTGGAATAGTCAGCATATCCAATATTTTCTCAGCTCAGGATAAGAGAGGAAACACAGGCCATAGCTAGATGGGGCTTTACCCTGGGGTGATCCCCGAGATCGTCCCTGTGCATCCACATGATGCACAGGGGATCCCAGGATCAGGGAGGGATGATCCCTCCCTTGCCCTGGGATCTCGCCCTACCCTTTGGCCCTGGTTTTTCTGTGGTCCTGGGCTGAGCCCGAGACCGCGGAACGTGTGGCTGGGTGCCGTGTGGAGCTGGGAGACGCGCACGGGGCGCAGCGCTCCTCAGGAGCACTGCGCCCATCAGTGGTAGGGTGGGGTGGGGGAGCAGGGAAGGTAATTTAAATGAAAAACATTACTTACTGTTTGCTCACGAGTGTTCGTGTGCTGCTGCCCGTTTAAGTTAAAAAAAATGTGGGCACGACGCCTCTCCTTCTGAGATCCTCACGCATCACATGTAAGCAGAGGAGGGATCTCACGATAAACACATCGCGAGATCTTCCCTCCTCCGTCGAGGGCTAACCGGTAGGTCTAGCTAAGCCCACAGTAGAGAGTAATCCAAATCAAACATCTTTGCTGTTGGATTGGGGCAGTTCTGCCAGTGTTATCTATCATGACGGTGGCATATCTTCCATAGTGGCAGCATATTGCAAGTTGTGTTGCTGTAACTTTCAACAACATCTAACTCAGTCAGTGTTTAACTAGAGTATAGGCGCGCAGCGTAAGGGTGCAATCCTACGCTTGTTTAGACAGAAAAAAAGACTAAAACTCCCTGCATTCCCCAGCCAGCATGGGGGATGCTGGGAATTTTAGGCCTTTTTCTCGGTCTAAACAGACACAGGATTGTGCCTTAAATGTTTTTTGAAAAGCTTTTGCATCTCAAGTGGTTAACCAGGGCTCCGTCTCTATGCAGGGAAAGCCCTGTAGTGTCTGTGGACCTGCGCCACATTGGTTAGACGATGCAGGCAGGGCTTCACAGCCACTGTGGGGCTTCCCCATGATGCTGTGTTTTGAAAAAGTCGGGGATTTACCCTGTTTTGAAAAAGTCGGGGATTTACCCTGACTTTTTCAAACAAAGCGATGTCAAGACAGTGGGCTCATCTACACCAAGCAGGATATAAAGTGGTATATAAAAGGCAGGAGCCACACCAAGGAGGATATAGCAGTATGAAAGTGGTATACAGGGCTGGGCAAAGCTGGTAATAGGCCTGGGCCAGATAGGTGTTAGAAATATTATGTTATGCATAATCTGTTTCAAGTTAGAGCAACATTCTAACTGTATAAAGTGGGAGGGGTTTTCCTGCTCAGTTCTATAGCAGTTGTAAATCGGCAGTTAACTGCTCTTCTGTGGTTGTTGTGTGTTGTCTGCATTAAGGAAAGGACAGACCTTGGCCTTAGGGTTAGCTCAGGCTAATAACCCAGCCATTTTTTTTTTAAAAAAACCACTTACCTGAGCACACAAGCGTTCGTGTGCATGGCCCCTATAAGACGGGAAAAAATGGCGGACACGATGGGGTCTTTTCTTGACCTTGTCGTGCCTAAGGTGTAGATTATGTCAAGAGCCCACAATAGTTGCATTGCGGGCTCTCCCTCCTCACCACCAGATTATCAGGTAGGCCTAGCAAAGGCCTGTGTTTCTGTTGTCTCTTGTTATTTGCTGTTACTACTTTCTTAAAGCTTAACATAAAGGAACAGTTTAATATATATCCTCTGGTCAAGTATATTCCTTTGCTGCTATCTTTCTATATGTCACATATAACTCCTAACAGAGTTATATGTAGGCCCCATTTCAAACTGCTCATTAAGTATTTTTTAATCAGTTCTAAATACATATGAACTAGAACGATTTATAAAAAAGGTAATGGCAAGCACTTTTATTCAAGATGTATATAAGACATCACTTCTTCACATTCAGAAATGCTTTACGTGCTTTTCTTTGGGCAAATTAATCAACAACGACAGAAAAATCAAGCAACTTTGCCCAGGGGGACTCGGAGTACGCCCCCTCAAAATCATAGGCCCATGCCAACTGCCTCCCCCTCTACCCAGCCCTGGCGGTATATAGTATCTGTCAATGGGCACCAACAGTTGTCAGTGAACTTCAATACCTCTATAAAGCAGTAGTGTGGCTCCTGCCTTTTATATATCACTTTCATACTGCAATATCCTGCTTGGTGTAGATGAGCCCAGTGCTTCCACCGTGTAAGGTCGCTCCGTGGCCAATATGGGGTCAACCCAGGGGCAGGTCTGGTGGAAGGCAACCAGTGATTCCACCAGGGGTGAAACTTTATAAACAGCAACACACATCTGATACGTACCCAAGGAAGCAGTGAGCTGCTGACAGCACCCACTGCTCGGCTATGAGGGATCCCCCACAAATAAAATAGCCACCTTGAAATATGGCGACTTGCCAGGGCCACGACCCATAAGCAGCTGCTTGACCCCCAACGATTCGTGGAGAGTTTATTACAGGCTGCCCACAAACTGTGGGGGAAAGAAAGGGAATAAGAGGATTTAACACTGATTTTTCAGAACTCACAAAATGGAACTATTACGATGCAAAACAAACTTCCTCAGTTTGAATTCGCCTGCAAATATGTGTGTGCACTCTTTAAAACAACCTGCCTAATGATAGAACCTTCTGGGTTTAGAGGGTATTTAGTCCGGCAAATTAACAAACATTTATTGCCTTATTATTTCTCCACCCTACATGTGGCCCGATGGTCTGTATATTTTCTCATGTTGTGGGCACTGTCACAAGATGAGGGGGGTTTCATTCTGAAAATGGCTATCCCGATGGGCATGGTCGGTCACAAAACATCCTATTTTCAGAAGGCAAAATGGTGAGGCTAAAATAAATCTAACTTCCCAATAATCTAAGTATCAGGCAGAGATTGGTTCTGAGTTCCAAAAACACAAAACCATTATTGTTTGTGTTAGAACACCCATTTCATAGAAATCAAACAGAAGCCCAGGGACAAGCAACTTGGCCAACAAATTGGGCAAAGTTCCTGTGAGAGATGGAATCTGAGGCCCAAAATGCCAAATCACATATTTGCCCCCACAAAGCACACTAAAATACCCTTTTCACTAAAGTATACAGCTGATAACTAATTATAAATCCTGACAATACAGACAAATCCCTGTAGAGAAATCCCTGTGAGAAATCCCTCTTCTGTATTTTCCTTTTATCGTTCACTCTTTTCCAATGAACCTGTTTCCCTCTGACCCACCCCCACATAAAATAAGGCAGCCATCCAGTCAGGGAAGATGGGGAGGATCCCATTTTCCTTTATAGCACATGGCTTAGGGTTTCCTTGCTTGATGAACTTGGAATGGTTATCCAAACTCTTTCTGAAGGAATGCAGCCATAACTAGTGTCCTGGGACATGTTTTTGTGTATGCAGCTTTTTATTTGTAATATTCCAAAATCCTCTTAAAATGGATTGTCTCAAATAATATTAACACGTAATATAATAAAGACGATCCTGCTAACTGAGGAAAGCATGAGGACAACTAAGCGAAGATAAATTTGAGGGGATATGGAGGAAATTGATTGACTATGTTAACAAAGAAGAAATGGGAGAACACCTCCATCGGTGTATATAGAGCTATGGAAAGTATAGGTGGATGGGTAAGGAGACTAAGTTCCTGGGTGCCCTAAATTAAATTAATTAGAGCTTTATCACACCAGGGTTATACTGTGCAATCACTGCAAATTGCGGGCAAAGGGCTCCAAAGTTTTCCACCTTATAATCTGCTTTGACTGTGAAGTACTCCCATGCATCCTGCTTCAATTGTGCTTCAAAGCCAATAGAACCGACCTATTTTACTATCTCTTTGGGAGCGTATCATTTGTTGTTTTCCAAGCAGCCACTGGGGGCGCAAGAGGAGGATTTGATATGTTTAAAGTACAAATTAAACAAATGCTTACGTCTGCGTAAGTTTTAAAGATAAAGACATCAAAATTGGCACAGTAATAGATATTAAGGAGAGCTTTAAGCATACCAAATTTGAATTGGATTGGGTCATCCATTGATTTTTTATGATTTTTTACATTTCTCCCTCTTAAACCCTTTCCCGGTATGCAAAGGATCTTAGGAGCGCTGCTGCCCAGGGTATGATTTAGCTAACAACAACAATGATGATGACAGCTTTATGCTATGGGGATAATTCGAAGGAAACGGGTATGTGGGATGAAGCCCTTAATGTTAAATAACCTTAAACCCCGGGCGGGAACATGTATTTATATTTGAATGGACTCTGAATGTATTTATATGTTGTATTGACCTATGTAACCAGAACTATAATAATAATAATAATAATAATAATAATAATAATAATAATAATAATAATAATAATTTAATTAAAAAAGAAAGAAAGAAAAAATATCCTGCTGTAGGTGAGGGTAGGGTGACCATATGAAAAGGAGGACGGGGCTCCTGTATCTTTAACAGTTGCATTGAAAAGGGAATTTCAGCAGGTGTCCTTTGTATATATGGGGAACCTGGTGAAATTCCCTCTTCATCACAACAGTTAAAGCTGCAGGTGCCCTGCCGTCTTTTAAATCTGGTCACTAGTATAGCTCCTGCAGCTTTAACTGTTGTGATGAAGAGGGAATTTCCCCAGGTTCTCCATATATACAAATGACCCCTGCTGAAATTCCCTTTTCTATGCAACTGTTAAAGATAAAGGAGCCCTGTCCTCCTTTCCGTATGGTCACCCTAGGTGAGGGGATGGAATTGGATAATCTCCAAATTTTAAGAGGTTCTGCCTTTCTCCACCTGTCCCAGTGCAGAAATGTTTCCAATATATCAAGGACCTCTTACCTGCTTCTGAACTAGCAGCACCTGCGGAAATAATAATAATAAAAAGTTGATACTTCAGGTAAGAGATACAAGAGATAAACAAAATAGAATTGTATGGAGGAGCAAAGGGTGAAAAGCCTTGGATACCCAGACGCAGTTTGGATGATTATATATTTGCTTTTTAAAGCAGGATTTGTACAAGCCTTTTGCTCACACAAGGAGTGCCTTTGTGTATGTTGCAATAAAACCAAGAAGTCTCTAATTAGACTCTGGGCTCTTCCGGATGGAAAGCTCATAGCACTGCCAGTCATTGCTGTTCTGCTGTAAACTACAAGCGGAATTCCCATGGACTGTCCACACTGTCAGGGCAAGTTGTTGCAATGTGCCGCAACCTTCTCTCCACACGAGGCTAAAATCCCACATCCTTACTGGGGCTTCTGCTTCTGGGTTTTTTGTAAGAATAAGATCAACTTCTTTACACGGGTGGACACGTACTTTGATTTGGCAAATACAAAGAAACAAACAAACGGAAATTCCACACAAATATAACTTTTACTACGTCAGAGTTGCCTCACCCTTCCTTCATGTTTTTGTTGCTATTCTTGAAAAAGGAGCTGTGTGAACACACTCCCAGCAACATCACAGCCACACCCCCAATAAACTCTACAATATCCCCAAATCAGGCAGCCACACCCCTGATTTTTTTCTGATCATGGCATGCCAGGAAAAACACACAAATTAACAAATTTTCCCTGGTGTGAGAAAATATGGGAGAAAGGAGGGGAAAATATGGGATGACAAAGGATGACTGTAGGAGGCTGTGCTAGGCCCCCCCTCCAAATCCACAAACAAGGCAATCCCACATGGAAGAACACATCACTTCCTGTTATGTTCGACCCAGGAAATTATGTGTATTGTTGGTTCAATATCACGGCTTGTTTCAAAGCTTGTAATTGTAGTTTCCTGGTTGGGATGAAAAGGCAGATTCTGGTCAATTAGTGACTTCCTGGTATAATCGAAGCTTATGGCGGAGGAAGGATTGAAGAGGTTGCATGCATGGCTTTGTGCATATCATGGTTTAATAAGCAAAGATGTGATCATCGAAGTGGAAAATCTGTCCCCAATCGGTTGAAAAATTAAGAACGCGCACAGAGTGTGTTCATAACCAGATACTCAAAATATAAGCAGGGCTTAATCTGAACCTGAACTCATCAGGAAATTAGCTTGGGAACCTGCTTTTAATGTCGGCTATGCTGTGGAACACAGAAGGTAAGTAGAAGGTAAGCTGATTGCAGCCCTAGGGCCAAATCAGGCACAGTGAGGGCTCACACTGTCTAGACCAGTGGTTCCCAAAGTGGGCGGTACTGCCCCATGGGGGCGGTGGGATTGCATAGGGGGGCGCTAAGAGGCAAAGGGGCGGCAGGGGGGCGCTCGAGGTGGTCTTTTCCGTACCAGGAGTTTTGGTTACAGAAGGAAATTTCTGATCGCTATCCTGCACTATGGAGAGTGGTTCAAAGCTCCTGGTTGCATTTCCAACATTATATTTGGTGGAATGTGGTTTTAGTGTGGTCTGCCTACTTCTCTCCAAACGAAGAAATCGACTCCAGATTACTAAACGTGGTGAATTAAGACCCATGTGAAGTGACTTTAAACCAGACATTGGGAAACTGGTATCACTCCATCAAGCCCATCTATCACATTAAGAATTTACAGAATAGTGAGGTACTCTGGTTACTAAATGTGATATCTAATATTCTTGCTAAATGACTATCGGACTTTGAAAAGATGATATCACTGGATCAAGTTCATCAATTGCCCTTGATGGATCTATGGATCGTAATAAAGTGATGATGATGAATTATGTTTAATTGAATAAACTAAAAAAATGCATTTTGAATAAAGTATTCCATTAATTGTTACTGTTTTGAATTGTATTGTTATTATCTTCCTTAGTGGGGTCGTTGAAAACCGCTATTCTGAATAATGATTTTTATAGTGTAAGGTAGGGTGCATTGAGCATGAGTTTGTGGAACCAAGGGGGCGGTGACCTGAAAAAGTTTGGGAACCACAAGTCTAGACAGTCCCAGTAATCCCTTGTTCTTTTTAGGGCTTTGCTGCTGGGCCACTTTTTTGAAGAAATAATCTGTCTTATCTCATAGCTCAGCCCTTGCTTGGCGCACAAGCCCGATTGATGGCCAGAGATGAAAAATGAAGAGAAAAGTAGATCTGAGCCTGTGCAGAGTTTCTGCCTCTCCCCTTTGAATGGAGCCACGATTTGAATCCCTACACTGGGATTAGGATTAATTTCTCCCATGGCAGAGTTCATGAAGCTAAAGGACCAGGTGAGATCTCTTTGGGATTATAGGTCTAGCGCAAATAGATCCCTGTGTTTGTTAGTTGGTTTCCATTTGCTGTGTGTATGAAATGTGTACTTCCTTAACCTTGGTGTAGCAAGTGAACTAACCACATACCAAGCTGTTTTGAGGTTAAAATAAGGGGTGTTTTGTTGCTTTGATGGAATTTCTTCATCATCCGTCAAAGATTTCAAGGGCAGGACGTTCCGACTGGAGGTACTGACCACTAGGAGTGATGACCAGAAAGATGGGAGAGAAGATGTGTCTTTCCAAGAGCCCCACCCCTTTTCTTTCAGAAATTAAAACTTGGTCTAACCCCTGACCATCCCCCCCATCAGTCACCTTGTACCCTGGAGACCTGGAGCAGCCATACTGCCAGCAAGGAGGGTACAATTGGCATAGTCGCCCCTTCTTCAGTAGTCCTGTTCTGAAATGCCCTCCAATTGCTGCAGTCAATTCTAGGCAACAGGTGTTTTACTTCAATCTCTTCTTGGTGTTTGCTATAAAAATGTATAAAATATCTTATCAAGGGTGAAAGGATAATGGTCCCTGAAAGTACCTTCAGTTCACAGTGTCCACTAGCTCTGCTTCTGTGTCAAAAACCTTGTTTTGTTCTTTTTTGCATACACACGCACACTGGCCTCCTCTCTTTTTACCTGGGAGGAGGAGCTGGATGTACCACCTTTTCCAAATCCTGATGCTTTACCCATTGTAGCTATTACAGTATAAATTCGGTATCATCTCAAAATTCGGTCCCACAAAGGGATAGTTCACCTAATAAAATTCTGTCTGCTGTATGTCAGCTCTGTCACTTGATTATATTATTATTATTGTTGTTGTTGTTGTTATTTATTTATTTATTTAGTAGATAGACAGGCCCTAAGCTCTTTAGTAGGGCTGTGCAAATCCGGGCTTCGAATTAGAAAATTCATAAGCACGGAGGTCATTTTATGATGGATCTGCCATTTTAGGAGGGAACCACCATTTCAATGCACAGGCCTAGCCCCCCATACAGCCTAGAACTCCCAGCATCCAGTGCCTGGGAGGGCTGTACTTACTGGGACCAGCAAGATCGGCCTCCCTGGGCTGGCTTCTGATCCTCGGGCCACCCTCTGAGAGATTGGGCCACTGGGCTGGGCACTGCAAGATCAGAGGCTCTTCAATGGTAGCCCTAAGTAGAGCGCGTTGCAGCGCGTAATGTAGCCAAGGCATGTATAAGTTTTGCCAAATCACAGAGACTCAGAAAAGCTCATTCTTTACAAAGAATGAAAGGACAAGTCCCTACACACAATGGGCTTACAGTAAAAAACTGTATACAAGGAACCAGCAGAAGAAGGGAAGGCAGAGATTAAACAGGGAGAGGATATGTAATTATTACACCTGCTTGCATTTAAATATTAATAATTATTAATGGCATTAGGTATAACGGGGTGTTCAAAAGCCTTCACAGAAAAGATGAGTTTTGAGGAGGGATTTGAATGAATTAAGGAAGGGGTGCTTTCAGAGGCATTTGGAAAGTCACTACCAGAAATAATGGGGCAGTTTCAAGAAAAGGGTGCAGTTATTTGAGGGAACAGGAGACCTTTGGATGGCTGAGTATTGGAACTCTAGGCTGAGAATTGGATATCGAATATAAGCTAACCAGCACTTCGAATTCTGCTCGGAAATGAATCAGAAGCCTTAGCAAATGGAAAAGAATTGGTGTAATGGTTTCCCCCTGCAATAGCAAATCCTATGGGCATGTCTACACCATATGGTGTAGAGGAAGGGAGGTGAGATGATCCTGGCCTAATTCTGGGATCGTTGTAGTGTGTCTAGACATGGCACATGACGTTCCGGGAGGAAGAGGACGTCGCGCCCACCATTTTGTTTTTTTCCTTTTGTTTTTAATAAAAAATGAGCACAGGAGCGCTCCACTGAAAAAGTAATTTTTTTTTAGTTTTTTTATTCCTGTTCCCCCCCCACTCCACCCCCAATGGGCACAGAGCTCCTGAAGAGCCCAGTGCCCAGGTCGGCTCCTTGCGGTTACTCACAAGGAGCCGTGATGAAACCATGACGGCCGGCCACACCTCCTGCGGTCTTGGGATCATCCTACACTGTACTGCTTTCGTCGCCAGCTGAAGACCTTTTTATTCACTCAGTATTTTAACACTTAATTTTAACTTAAATTTAAATTTTACTGTTTTAACTCTGTATTTTAATCTTATATCAACTTTGCTGTGTGGTTTTATCCTGGTTGCGCTTTTTATACTGTATTTCGTAATTGTGTTTTTAACCTGTTGGGTGTTTTACTGTGGTTTTAATTTTTGTGAACCGCCCAGAGAGCTTCGGCTATTGGGCGGTATAAAAATGTAATAAATAAATAAATATAAATAAATGAATAAAGACCACGGAAAATATGGTTAAAGGGTGTATCGGTCCGGGCCCGATTCAAAGTGCTGGTATTGACATTTAAAGCCCTAAACGGTTTGGGGCCAGATTATTTGAAGGAACACCTCCTCCCATATGTACCTACCCGGACCTTAAGATCATCTACAGGGGCCCTTCTCCGTGAGCCCCTGCCAAAGGAAGTGAGGCAGGTGGCTACTAGGAGGAGGGCTCTCTCCGCTGTGGCACCTCGGTTGTGGAATGAGCTCCCCAGAGAGGTCCGCCTGGCGCCTACACTGTACTCCTTTCATCGCCAGCTGAAGACCTTTTTATTCACTCAGTATTTTAACACTTAATTTTAACTTAAATTTAAATTATACTGTTTTAACTCTGTATTTTAACCTTATATTGGTTGCTGCGTGGTTTTATCCTGGTTGTGCTTTTTATATTGTATTTTGTATTTGTGTTTTTAACTTGTTGGTTGTTTTATGACGGTTTTAATTTTTGTGAACCGCCCAGAAAGCTTCGGCTATTGGGCGGTATAAAAATGTAATAAATAAATAAATAAATAAATAAATTAAAGGGTAGGGTGATTAAAGGGTAGGGTGATATCCCGTGGAAAGGGAGGGATCATCCCTCCCTGCTCCCGGGATCCCCTGTATGTCATTTGGACTCACAGGGACAATCCTGGGGCGATCCCTGGGATATCGCCCCATGTAGACATGCCCTATGTCTAGAAATAAACAACCTGATTCATTCCCCCTCCCCATTATCCTTGAATACCTCCCACAAAGATAGCAGCTGTTTCACGGCCTTTATCGCGTTATGACAACGTTTCTTCTGAGTTCTTTCCCAGAATTAACTAATTGTGCAATTAGTTATTCACAAAGGATTACAACCATGATTAAGATAAAAAGAAATAATAAAACACTCCTGGTGAAAACTGAGAAGGTACCCTACCTCTTGCCTGCTCCTCCTCCAGGTATGACCACCTTTGATGTTAACAGTTGCCTGATCTCAGTGGATTACTGGGAGTCATATCCCTTTGTCTGAGTTGTGAGTAATCCAGTCCGTGCCAATGCCTTATGGCTTCTTTTGAAGCTAGCCAGGCCTTAACTAAGTTCCATGCCTGCCCCTCCCAGGTGAAAGATGTGAAGCTTGTATTTCCAAAGAATGTTCAGAAGGAGGTCTAAAGTCCATCTGATTCTCCTGCTGAGGTATTTTATAGTTAAAGAGTAGCAGCACCTTCCCTGCAGAAGGATGAGAAGCTGACAATGATTCTCTGGTTATGACGCAGTGTTGTGGGATGAAGCTTTACCTTTTGGTCTGTCCCAAAGACTCTCACCACTGGGAAGGTGCTTCCACCAGCATTGCGTCTTCTCAGTGTCGTCTGGCGGAGCTTTTCCGGGTGGTTCGTGGCCTGCTACACTCTGGGCCAGGGCGTGAGATAGTTGAACCCTTGGTAGCATGCTGTGACGAGTTTGCACGGCACTTTGAAGATAAAGTCGCTCAGATTCGTCATGAATTGGACACCACACTTAATGCAGCTCCACTAGTAGAGGCATTCAGAGCGCCGTCCGGTTCAGTTTTATTGGATGAGTTTTAGTTATTGAGGCCCGAGGATGTGGACAAGGTGCTTGGCCAAGTCCAGTCGACCACCTGTGTGCTTGCCCCTTGCCCCTCGTGGCTCATTACATCAAATAAGGAGGGGATCGCCGGCTGGGTCCAGGAGGTTGTAAATGCCTCCTTGAGAGAGGGAGTGGTGCCGGCCTCTTTAAAAGAGGCGGTAATTAGACCACTCCTGAAGAAGCCTAATCTGGACCCGGAGGATGTTAACAACTACAGGCCGGTGGCTAATATCCCTTTCCTGGGCAAGGTGCTTGAGCGGGTGGTTGCAGGACAACTCCAGGCACTCTTGAATGAAAGGGATTATCTAGATCCATTTCAATCGGGTTTCAGGCCTGGTTTTGGAACGGAAACTGCCTTGGTCGCCCTGTGGGATGACCTCTGTCGGGAGAGAGACAGGGGGAGTGCGACCCTGTTGGTTCTCCTGGACCTCTCAGCGGCCTTCGATACCATCGACCATGGTATCCTTCTGGATAGGTTGTCTGAGCTGGGAGTTGGAGGTACTGCATTGCAGTGGTTCCGCTCCTACTTGGATGGCCGATTCCAGAAGGTGGTGCTGGGGGATTATTGCTCTGTGCCGTGGCTCCTAAGCCATGGGGTTCCGCAGGGCTCTATCTTATCCCCTATGCTGTTTAACATTTACATGAAGCCGCTGGGGGAGGTTATCCGGAGATGTGGACTGAGGTGTCATCAATATGCGGATGATACCCAGCTCTACCTTTCCTTTTCATCAAACCCAGGTGAGGCAGTGACTGTTCTGAACCAGTGCCTGAGCACGGTAATGGACTGGATGAGGGCTAACAAACTGAGACTCAATCCAGACAAGACGGAGGTACTGTTAGCGGGTGGTTCATCTGTCCGGCGAGGTGATGTTTGCCCTGTCCTGGACGGGGTTGCACTCTCCCTAAAGGATCGGGTCCGTAGTTTGGGGGTGCTCTTCGATCCAGAACTGTCACTTGAGGCACAGGTGAACTCAGTGGCAAAGAGCACCTTTTATCAGCTTAGGTTGATATACCAACTATGCCCTTATCTGGACAGAGATAGCCTAGCTACAGTTATCCATGCTCTGATAACCTCTCGCTTGGATTACTGCAATGCGTTATACGTGGGGCTGCCTTTGAAAACGGTCCGGAAGCTTCAGCTGGTACAAAATAGGGTAGCAAGGTTATTAACAGGGACTGGCTGGCGAGATCACATCACGCCAGTCCTTTTCCAGCTTCATTGGCTGCCAGTACAGGTCCGGGCCCAATTCAAAGTGCTGGTATTGACATTTAAAGCCCTAAACGGTTTGGGGCCAGGTTATTTGAAGGAACGCCTCCTCCCATATGTACCTACCCGGACCTTAAGATCATCTACAGGGCCCCTTCTCTGTGAGCCCCTGCCAAAGGAAGTGACGCAGGTGGCTACTAGGAGGAGGGCTTTCTCCGCTGTGGCACCCCGGTTGTGGAACGAGCTCCCCAGAGAGGTTCGCCTGGCGCCTACACTGTACTCCTTTCGTCGCCAGCTGAAGACCTTTTTATTCTCTCAGTGTTTTAACACTTAATTTTAACTTAAATTTAAATTTTACTGTTTTAACTCTGTATTTTAATCTTATATCAACTTTGCTGTGTGGTTTTATCCTGGTTGCGCTTTTTATACTGTATTTCGTAATTGTGTTTTAACCTGTTGGGTGTTTTACTGTGGTTTTAATTTTTGTGAACCTCCCAGAGAGCTTCGGCTATTGGGCGGTATAAAAATGTAATAAATAAATAAATCAGTATTTATGTTAAGTTATGACACCCCCTGGGATGTGTATCACTTTACACTTACTTACATTCCACCTCATTTGACATTTTAATATCCATTCCTTCACTCTGAAGAGATCCTTTTGGAGTGCTTCAAGGCTCATCTGCACCAAGCAGGATATTCCACTATGAAAGCAGTATGAAAGTGGTATATAAAATAGGGGTGTGCACGGACCCCCCGCTCCGCTTCACTTGCAGATCCGCCATTTTCCGGATCGGGCCGCTCCGCCCCGCCCCCGCCCACTCCCGCTCCGCTCCGCTCGGAGCTCCGGAGCCGGATCCGGAGCTCCGTTTTCCCCCCCCATAGGCTTGCATTGAAAGCTAAAAAATTATACAACTTTTTTTCTGTTCAAGTTAGAAACCTCACGTTTGGCACCATGACACCTCATGGGGGTATACACACGCACGCCAAGTTTCAAAGCAATCCCATCATCCCCTGATTTTTGGGGAATTTTTGAAAATCGGGCACCCCATTCACACCCCTTTCCATAGCTCCGTCAATTTGCACGTTAGAAACCTCAAACACGCCACCATGAAAGCTTATCCAGGGATACATATGCACGCGCAGACTCAAGGCAGTCCCATCATCCCCTGATTTTTGGGGAATTTATGAAAATTCACCCCTTTCCATAGCTCCGTCAATTTTGCACGTTAAAAAAAACCCTCAAACTCACCACCATGACAGCTTATCCAGGGATACATAAGCACGCCGAGACTCAAGGCAGTCCCATCATCCCCTGTTTTTTGGCGGGGCTTAAACCTGCAAAATTTGGAACTTCCAAAACTCCAAGTGAGCGCAGGAAGGACTTCTCCCCTGAGTCAAAGCCACACACACACAACATCCCTGCGAGGTGGGCAAGGGAGGAGGGAGGGAAGGCAGGCAGGCAGCTGGCATTTCTGGGGGCATAAGGAAGTGAGCCAAGGATAAGCCAGTAATGCATATAAAATGGAATAAATCAATAAATAAACAAAGGAGGGGTGGAATTAAAAGCAGCAGTGTTGCTCAATAAACAGCAAGAAGAATTTTTTAAAAAAGGCTATATCTGTCTTTTACCAGCAATAGGGGGACGTGCCCGGGGGAGGGGGAAGTAGCTGCCAGTTCAGCTCAAGACAGCCATTGCTTCACCACGAGAGCTCTAAGAAGCAAACGCTCACTTCAACTCATAACAGGCATCGCTCCACCACTAAGTAATGAACGCTCACTTCGACTCATGATAGGCATTGCTCCACCGTTTTACTCTCTTTGGAAGGCTCTAATGGCCTTCCAGTGCAGGAGAGAGTGGGGGCACGTCCACGATGAGATGCCCTAGGGGAGCTCATCCCCTTGCACCACATCTTTTCAGTTGTTCCCCAAAGTTAGGGTGGGTAGCAGTGCTGTGTTTCTATCTCTTATTCTTGGCTTAGTATATGATTTCAGGTTGTGTTTGTGCATTTGGTGGGGCTACTGTTTTAAAAAACACTGGGAAAAGCCCGTTCAGATGAAGAAAGAGAAGTTTCCCAGAATCCCAAGTTACCTGTTTTGCCTATGCCCTCCTCTAACTTTGGGATCATCATGACCGGGAGCTGACTCTGCCCCTCAGCCCTTTGAAAAAGGTATTTTTCCCGCTGATTTTTTAAAAACTTCTAGTGCGCGACCTGCACGACACAGAAAGTTGAGAGTAGTCTCAAAATGACCCCCATCCACGACTCTCTGTGCACAAGAATTTTCGGAACGATAGCTTAAAAACCAACCCAGTTATGCCCGAGTCTTTCCCTCAATGCAATCCTATGGGCGAAAAGCCGAAAACGCCGTTTGAGCCGCGCAGTTGACCTGATTTTCAAACAAATATAGCACGCGACCTGCACGTCGCAGAGAGGTGAGAGTGGTCTCAAAATGACCCCCATCCACGACTCTCTGAGCACAAGAATTTCCAGAACGATAGCTTCAAAAAGAACGTAGTTATCCGCGATTATTTGCCGCAATGCAATCCTATGGCGAAATGTTTTCAAGATGGCGACCGGAGCACTCCGCCTGAACTAGGAGCTCCGAAAAATGGTCGCTTCTCTTTGCCTTGCTTCTAGGGGTCCGCGGTCCGCTCCTACTCCACCTCTGGGTAAGGCGGAGCAGGCCAATCCGCTACTGCTTCTACGCTCCTAATCGGAGCGGATCACACCCCTAATATAAAAGGCAGGATCTACACTACTGCTTTATAGTGGTACTGAAGTGCACTGACAACTTTTGGAGCCCATGACACATCTACACCAAGCAGGATATAACACTGTGAAAGTGGTATACGGTATGTGTCATGGGCCCCAGTAATTGATCCACTCCCTTCATCACTTTCGTTGCCCTTTTCTTCATTTTTCCAGCTTCACAGTTTCCTTTTTGAGGCTATGTGACCAGAATTGTACACAGTACACCATATACTTCTATAAGGCTGTTTGTTCCGGGTAGTTTTATTTTCAATTCCTTTCCTAATGATCTCAACATGGATTTTGCCATTTTCTCAACACACTGGGCCAACTTCTGCATGGAGCGATCTACTACATACGTAAGATATCTTTCTTAGTCAGTCACTGCCAGCTCAGATGACATCTGTATACGTGGTTAGGAATATATTTTTTTGGCCCATTTGTGCATCACTTTGCACTTGTTTGCTTTGAGGTCGAGTTGCTGGTTTTTTTTGGTTTTTTGCCCATTCTCCTCCTTTTGGATCTCTTTACGGATACTTCTGGTGTGAATCACCTTAAATAATTTGGTGTTGTCGCAAGCTTAGCCACCTTGCTGCTCATCCCTAATTACAGATCATTCATGAAGATGCTTAAAAGACCTGGCTCCAATACAGATACCTGGACGATCCTACTGTTTACATCCCTCCATTGTGAAACTCTCTGCTCTCTCCTTCACGTTCTTAACCAGTCACCTATCCATAAGATGACCTCTCTTGCCATCCCAGGACTGTCCGGTTTGCTCTGAAGGCTTTGATGGGGGACTTTGTCAAAAACCCTTTGAAAGTTCAAGTAACTTATGAGCATTTTTACACAAGCGATTTATTGTAAGAAAAAAATACACAATACAACCCAGATAAAATCTGTGATTTATTTTGTCTCCCGCACTGAAACGTTTGCTTGGGATAATAAAATAAACAAACAAACAAAAGAACCCTGGTAAATAATGTAGTTAGAGATTTTTTGGAAGACTCATGAGTGGTTTGTTAAGAGGCACGTTATAGTTACAGGCTGGAGAAAGAATTGAGCTGCCCTCCATGAGTAAGAAATGTCCTTTCAACAGAGGAATTTTGGGCTTTACATTGGTTTTGACGAAGCAATGAAACAGGAGAAAATCTGGAGATCTCATCAAATAATAATAATAATAATAATAATAATAATAATAATAATAATAATAATAATTTTCCCCCTGGCTACAGCAATTGTAATCATTTTATAACAAATACACTAAATTTATATCATTCAATCACAATGATAGCCATGTTTTAAGGACACAGTTATTTTCTTTAACTTTTGTAGAGGAATTTTCTTATGGCATCTCTGGACTGGTATAGGTGAGGGGTACAAATTGGGGGAGCAGAGGGGTTTTGAATCCTGCTTTCAGCCAGCTACGCATGTGCAGGAGACCTTTCAGTGGTAGCTTTCTGCCTGCATAGGTATACTGGGGATTTCTGCTGCAACGGAACTTTCACACCAACACCAACTGTGCCTGAACGGGGATGGTGCAGAGTGACCACTTCAACACCTACGGCCCTGCAGACATCAAAATGGGTTGTGAGGATTGCTCTCAAAATCACAGGAACTAAACCCACAGCTCACTATTTATGACACATCTTTGGCATTAAATTTATTCACCACGTTTTGCCTCACCATTTAAAAACCTCAAGAGATTGTTGTTATTATTTTATTTGAATTACAGACACTAAAACACCACTTTTAGCATTGTTGTTGTTGTTGTTATTATTATTATTATTACTATTATTATTATTTCAGTTTATAACTTGCCTATATGCAAAGTATTCTAGGCATCATACAGAGTTAAAACAGTTTAACTAAACAAAACATACAATAAAAACAATACAACAGGATATAACAGTCAGCCAAGAGAAATAAGACTTCTAAAAAGTATTATTTTTAGAATAGAGCCTTTAATCCCCACTTAAAAACATTCAAAGAGGTCAGCAGGCACATTACATTAGATGGGTCATTCCACACCTGAGGGGCATGATGTAGAATCACCTTAAGTATCGTGGCCCCTGAACAATGTCCATGGTTGGATAAAAAAAAAAATCCCAGCATTTTCTCACTTGAGAAAATAGCTCTGAAGCAACAGGCTCTGAAGCAACCTCCCTTGGCATTTTCTTCATGTATTGGGGAGTAAAACATTGCACATAAACCACTATCAAATTGATTTAAAACTATTTATTTATTTATTTTAGCACTTTTATCCCGCCCTTTAGCCAAAAAAGATTCTCAAGGCGGCTCACAAAAATATTTAAGCCTGCTCACAGGCTTGCAGTCTAATGGGTGATGAAGAAGTACACAAAATTAATCAGATAGAAATGAACATCAAGTTCCCTAAATCTCTACCAATTGCATATGATGGTTTTGAACATATGTATGCTGAGTTGCATTATACCCTGTGTGATGATATTTCATGAAGTTAGCCCATAGGATGAAGTCAGAGGGATGGATGTCTCAGAAGAAGGTTAGTGCAAGAGACACCAAGAGGAGTGACACAGCAGGAGTGACAGCTCTTTCCAGCTCCACTTCCATCCTGCCCACCTCCACTATGGTTCTGCCCACCATCCTACACACCTCCATTACCATCCTGCCCACCTCCATTGCCATCCTGCCCATTACCATCCTGCCCACCTCCAGTACCGTCCTGCCCATCACCATTACCATCCTGCCCACCTCCATCCTGCCCACCTCCATTACCATCCTGCCCATCTCCATTGCCATCCTGCCCATTACCATCCTGCCCACCTCCAGTACCGTCCTGCCCATCACCATTACCATCCTGCCCACCTCCATTGCCATCCTGCCCACCTCCATTACCATCCTGCCCACCTCCATCCTGCCCATCACCATTACCATCCTGCCCATTACCGTCCTGCCCACCTCCATTGCCATCCTGCCCATTACCATCCTGCCCACCTCCAGTACCGTCCTGCCCATCACCATTACCATCCTGCCCACCTCCATTGCCATCCTGCCCACCTCCATCCTGCCCACCTCCATTACCATCCTGCCCACCTCCATCCTGCCCATCACCATTACCATCCTGCCCATTACCGTCCTGCCCGCCTCCATTACCATCCTGCCCATCACCATTACCATCCTGCCAATTACTGTCCTGCCCACCTCCATTACCATCCTGCCCATCGCCATTACCATCCTGCCCACCTCCATCCTGCCCATCGCCATTACCATCCTGCCCATTACTGTCCTGCCCGCCTCCATTACCATCCTGCCCATCACCATTACCATCCTGCCAATTACTGTCCTGCCCACCTCCATTACCATCCTGCCCATCGCCATTACCATCCTGCCCACCTCCATCCTGCCCATCGCCATTACCATCCTGCCCATTACTGTCCTGCCCACCTCCATTACCATTCTGCCCACCTCCATTACCATCCTGCCCACCTCCATCCTGCCCATTACTGTCCTGCCCACCTCCATTACCATTCTGCCCACCTCCATTACCATCCTGCCCACCTCCATCCTGCCCATCACCATTACCATCCTGCCCATTACTGTCCTGCCCACCTCCATTACCATCCTGCCCACCTCCATCCTGCCCATCACCATTACCATCCTGCCCATCTCCATCCTGCCCATCACCATTACCATCCTGCCCATTACCATCCTGCCCACCTCCAGTACCATCCTGCCCACCTCCATCCTGCCCACCTCCATTACCACCCTGCCCACCTCCATTACCACCCTGCCCATTACCATCCTGCCCACCTCCATTACCACCCTGCCCACCTCCATCCTGCCCACCCCCATTGCCATCCTGCTCACCATCCTGCCCATCCAAACCACCATTCTGCTTAGCCTTCCTCTCATCATTTCTCCCACCATCATGACCAGCCATAGTCGTATTGATCCAGTTGGCATAGAAAGCCACTGAAGAGCAGACGCCAGGTTGATTGGGTATAGCACATCCCATTCCCCAACTCACAACCCCAGCCTGGGTCCAATGTCCTTCAAGTTGGCAAACCAAGGGTCCCCCGGAGTCACCCTGTGGGGAGAGATGATGAAAAATAGCATGTGCCTGTGGTAAATATTCTGTCATCTGATGATCATATGGGGGAGTTGGAATAAGACTTAAATCTTACTTCCTCCACATACTCCTAAAGGTGGCCTTAGGCAAACTAAGATAGGCTGCGTTCACGCAACACATTTACCCAGGACATTTTCTGCAATGTGGCTTTTTAACTACCTGAACAACCCAACAACAAATCATGGGCTCTCCAGGTGGCTTATTTGAGAAAAATAAGCCATGCTGCATGGTTAACAAGCCACCACACAGAAAATGTCCTGGGTTCAGACAACAAGCTAACCCCATGGTTCAACAAACAACCTTTAATTCAAAACAACCCACACTCAAACTCTTGAGTGTGGGTTAGCATGTTGTGTGAGCCCAGCCATTCTCTCAGCTTTAACCCTAGTGATGTAGTCGAGTTAGGGCTTGTAGGGATGCAACACAGGGCTCATCTACACCCAGTAGGATATTCCACTAGGAAAGCGGTATATAAAAGGCAGGAGCCACGCTACTGCTTGTAGCAGTATTAAAGTGCACCACAAGATCTACACTACTGCTTTATAGTGGTACTGAAGTGCATTAACAGCTGTTGGGGCCCATGACACATCTACACCAAGCAGGATAGAACACTATGAAAGCGACATATGGATGTGTCATGGGCCCCAACAATTGTCAGTGCATTTCAATCCCACTATAAAGTAGTAGTGTGGCTCCTGCCTTTTATATACTGCTTTCATAGTGCAATATCCTGCTTGGTGTAGATGAGCCCACAGACACCATTTCCTTAGCAACAACAATATATTGTTCCTGTTGTAATAATTTTTTTTTAAAATTGCAATGGCTTGGTCTTGGAATGGTCAATTAAGACTCGTTAGCTTTACAAAGGATCTGCTCCTGGTGGAGATAGAACTGCTAGAACTAGTTTGTTGCTATGGATCAATGCAGCTACCTAAATTTGGGTGATCTCTTGGAGTGTGTAGCTAGGTGGTATATCATAATGAGCTTCTGCACTTCAGAATTTACCACAACAATCTGTAATATTGGGGGTAACAATCCTGCCTACCCTACAGAGTAGTAAGAATTGGTGGAAAATGTATTAATGATTCAAATACTTTGCTATCATAAAACTTTTAGATGACATCCACCCATTTTATTTATTTATTTATTTATTAACAATATTTTATACCACTCCCATCCAAGGATTTCAAAGTGGTGAACAAATAGAATAAAAGAATAAAAACAGAATTAAAACATATAAAAAAATCCATTTTTAAAAGAATAAAGTTCAGATAAAACTGCGGCGAGTCATTTCGGGAAAGCTTCCTGGAACAACAATGTTTTCAGGAGGCACCAGAAGGAATACAACGTTGGCACCTGCCTGACCTCCAAAGGCAGGCATAGGAAGTGGGCCACCGCACTGAAGGCCCTTCTGATGGTCTCCAGTCGGACCATAGGTCCACGTGAAACCACCATGAACATGCCCTCATGGCCCTCAGATGACCTCAGTAACTGACCTCAGGTTGATAGATATTCTCACTTTAGAAGTTTAGCAAAGGCATTCACTCCTGTATGTGAGTGAAGAGGAAATGCCTCTTTTATGATGGTGCCTGATACATACATTGTCTCCTAAAAACAAAGGAGGATAGTTTCTCTTGTTAGAACCAGTTGTTTTATCTCATATATATATTTATAAAGATTTAATGGTGTGTGCTTGGAGTTGCAGGCCTGTCTCCTACAGTAAGCACAACCCCACCCATGAGGATTTCACCAACATTTTCTTCCTCCTTTGAGCATGTTTCTGAAATCAATTTCTTTTCTATCATCTTGAATGAGGAAGGTTCAGAAAAAACACACACCCATAGAAGACATTTTCGGGAAAGGGACGAGGAGCGAATTCTGAGAATGCCTCTGCTGACGGGACAAGTTCTGAACTGATGGTTCTTGGGAATAAATAAGAGCTAGAGTCAAAAGAAGACAGGACTCCTGAACCTTTGACAATCATACAAGCTATACCTGCAGAGGATCTACACTACTGCTTTAAAATGGTTTATAACAGTATAGGGTGAACATATGGAAAGGAGGACAGGGCTCCTGTATCTTTAACAGTTGCATAGAAGAGGGAATTTCAGCAGGTGTCATTTGTATATATGGAGAACCTGGTGAAATTCTCTCTTCATCACAACAGTTAAAGCTGCAGGAGCTATCCTAGAGTGACCAGATTTAAAAGAGGGCAGGGCACCTGCACCTTTAACTGTTGTGATGAAGAGGAAATTTCACCAGGTTCTCCATATATACAAATGACACCTGCTGAAATTCCCTTTTCAATACAACTGTTAAGGATACAGGAGCCCTGTCCTCCTTTTCATATAGTCACCCTATAACAGTAGTGACAACTGTTGAGTGTTGACACACTCCCTATACAGTCTTCAAAATGTTTTCAAAGTGTTATATCCTGCTTAGCGTAGATGAAATCACCTCTTCTTGACAACTGTTAAAAAGGTGAGGAGCCCTGTCTTTTTCTGCATCTGGCCACACTAGAATTAAACCAGGCTGTTTTGACAGGTTCAGAGATGCACCTGTCCACCACAGGCAATGGCTGTATGAAGAACAGGAGATGGAGCAGCCTACCTGGCAGGAATCCTTTCCACCTTCGGGGTCACCGGTGCAGATCATATCGGCCTTGATAGGATTTCTGTCCATTCCTTCAAGTAAGATAACGTTAAAGAGAGCGTTGCAGGTTGCTCGGCTTATGAGAGGCACCTTCAGTTCCTGGAGGGTTAGTGGGGGCAGCAGCTGCACTGTAGGAGAGAGAAATGGCAGAAGGAAGGGACTTCAGGTGTGTACAGGGCAGATCTACACCAGTGTTTATAACGTAGTATAGTTCCTCTGATAACGTAATATGTTGTACTGGTTTAAAACGTCATGGGACACACTGAGTCATTATAATGCTACTTGCCTTTCTCCTTCCTGTTATTAATTCATTTAGCTGGGCCACACTGTCTCTTCTAATGCTGTACATTTGAGGTTCCCAGCGTTGGTTTGTTCTGTGCTCTGCCCACTTCCTCTTCTCCTCCAATCTCCCTCCTCCCCATTGAGGGCTATCTTTGTGCTCTGATTTAGGCACCAAAAGGAAGTTTCTACACACCCTTGAAAGCGATTGGCTGACAAGCGACGATTCAAAAGTCAGTCAGCAAAAACTATTACGATGTACGGGGCCACATACGAACACTTCCAACGGTATTTAAACGTAACAACAGAATGAATAAAACGAAAGAATGACGGAGAATACAACGATGATAAAACGTTAGAAACTGAGAGTCATGTTCTCGGAATCCTTCCTTAATGTTATAAACCATTAGTGTTTATAGCAGTGAATACATTGTGGGAGTGCACCCGGCACACTTGGGCATCCACACAACCACATCTTTCATAACCAGAAGCTGTATGATTCATATGGAGCTGGATTTGCCCAGGGGCCGATTGGCCAACCCTAAAGTCAGTCACAAAGCTACATTCCCTCCTCCCCAGAGAACCTGTACATAGTGGGGATTGGCAGCCTATTGTGTCAATCGAAAAGTTATCTTTCCACAGTTTTGCCAATGAAAGTTTCTTTCTTGGGGTAAATTGCAGCTGAAATAGGGTGGATTTTTATCCTTTCTATCTTGTGTATATTTGGTGACAAAGAAAAGGCCCCTGTGTACATGCTCAAAGGCATTCTTTGTACTTCACATCTTTTAGGGATGTGTTTCTGCCATTGTGTTACCTTTGCTTCTCCCATGATCCTTCTGTTTCCACTTGGCAATTGGAGAAGGGAACAGTTCCCCCCTCCTCTTGCCTTGTAAAGCACCATGGGCATCGATGGTGTGAAGGTCAGCAGAGTCTAATGAGCACCACAAAGAGCATTCCTCACCTCCTTGTTGAACATCTCCCCATCCAGTGACCCAGCAGTCTGAGTCCAGAGAGAATTCTACCGAAGAGTCTGGCAGACAGATGGGGAGGATGTAGTTGGTGAACGTCACAGGAGCCGTCAATTTAACTAAAGCGATATCCCCAATGGAAGCAATATCCCCACTGTAGTCAGGGTGGGGGATAATCACTTTCACTTTGGAGTATACAACATGACTCGATAGGTTCAAGAGCTGATAGGCACCCAAAAGCATATCATACTTTGAAGTGGCGATGGATCTGCAAGCACAAAAGCAAAATGCAACAGGAGCTTGTGAAGCTGAGCTTTGGGTTTCAGTGAGACATGTAAGACCTTTGACCCTGTCCTACTGATGGGCAAACTACAGGAGACATTGGTGATCTATAGTGAGACTGGGCAGAGCATTCCTTTAGATTAGTTATTTTTGGAGTTACATAAGACAAGTCCTACCAGATCAGACAAAGGGTCCATCTAGTCCAGCACTCTGTTCACAAAGTGGCAACCAGTTGTCAACCAGGAACCCACAAGCAGGACAAGGTTGCAACAACACCCTTCTGCCCATGCTCCCCAGCAACTAGTGTATATAGGCTTACTGCCTCGGCTACTGGAGGTAGCACATAGCCATCAGGACTAGTAGCCATTGATAGCCATCTCCTCCAGGAATTTATCCAACTCCCTTTGAAACCCATCTAAATTGGTGGCCATCACTACATCCTGAGGTAGTGAATTCCATAGTTTAAGATGCACCACTGACGTTCTTGGGGAACAGTGGCTATATCCAATATGCACTTGGCTTGGGACAGGAGGGGAAAGCACAGCAGAAAGAATTTCAAAATCAACGTTTTGGCTGTTATCTGTCATGGCATTGCCATCTCTTTAATGGTGGCAACATATTTCAAGTTGTGCTTCTGTTGGAGGGGTTCCCTGGGTCCTATGGCTCCTCAGCCAGTGTGTCACTAGGCCTGCATCCTAAACATCTTTTTTTAAAAAAAACATCTGCAGGGTCCCCTGAATTGCACTGGGATCAGGGCAGTTAGAGAGGGGAGCTTCTGGACAAAGCATTTCCTGTGCAATCCCCATGCTGGGTTCACATAATTTGATGGAGGTTCAAGATGTCATCATCCATTTGTAATCCTCCCATATTCTCCCACCACTTCTTCCTTCTTTTTTCTTGCCACAGAAAATCTGATGAGGAAGGAAAGATCCAAACAATTGCCCAATCTCTTTGCGGGTGTGGACAGGAAAATGTGGGACGGAAGCAAGGCAAGAGGAGATGTCCCTGGAGAAGGCAGATGATATGTTGGAGAACTCCCCTCCTTTCTCTAGTACTTGCTGTGCATTTTCTATTTCAGAGCCAACTAATAAGCAGGGACAATCAAGCCAGCAGGTTTTCTAGGCCCTTTCTAACCCTAAGGTTTATCCCAGGCAAATGGAGGGATCATCCCTGGCTGCTCCCGGGATCCCCTGAGTGTCATTTGCACAGGGATGCTCCCAGGAAAAAAGGCAGGTGTAGAAACGGCCCTAGCTGGGCTGTGAAACTGACTAAATTGGGCTGTCTGATTACATAGGTTATGAAATTGGGTAGACTAGAGATCAGGCATTCCCAGACGAAACTGATTTGTAATAATATTTTCTTGGAAGTAAGCTTAGCTATAAACTTTTTGTCCCAGTGCTGCAGGCAATCTTTTAAATAAATATATTTAAAATGTCTTTGCAGTTGCACTGTTTTAAAAACTGTATACTCATACACAAAGAGAAATATGGGTGCTAAAACAGCACTGAGAAGCATGCCCTTCAAAACGTTGGGAGAAGAATGTGTGTGGTGACAGCACTGCCCATGTGGCTATGTCATGTTCCCCATTTGGATGGAACATAATGAGATGCATACACGAATACAAGTGATAGAATCCATGAAGTGTGGCTAGTCAATTGCATTTCCTGCTTGTAGCTTACAGTGGAATAGCAATGGTTGGTAGCAATAGAAGCACTCCATATGGAAACACCATGACACTATAGTACTAAGCTATCTAAACTTAAGGTCTGAAGTGGATTTTAAAGTGGTGACTGCGGGCATGTCTACACCATACAGTGTAGAGGTAGGTAGGTGGGACAATCCCGGACTTACATGCTTCCGGGATCATCACAGGGATGTCTAGATGCGGCGCGTTATGTCCCAGAAGGAAGAGGACGTCGCGCCCGCCATATTGTTGTTTTTTAATCAGAAAAGAGTTCAGGAGCGCTCCACCGAAAAAAATAAGGTTTTTTTTTTTTTAAAAAAATATTCCCACTCCCCCACCTCACCCCTGATGGAACCAGGATGAAAATGGGATGTCTGGACACACGTCCCGCAGTCCCAGGATCATCCCGGGACCACAGGAAAAGTTGGGATAGAAGGGTAGGGCGATATCCCAGGGAAAGGGAGGGATCATCCCTCCCTGCCCCCCGGGATCCCCTGTGCGTCATGTGGATGCACAGGGATGATCCCGGGGTGTTCCCCGGGATATTGCCCCGTCTAGCCATGCCCTGTGTAATCAGAAGTAGAGACTGAGGCTGTGCATCTGCAGCCACCTGTAGTAAAAAGTGGGGAACTGCAGAGAAGCCAGATGCTCCAAGCATCCTGATAACAATAGGCTAAAGTGGGTCAGGTGACTCTCTCTGACTGCTACAAAAGCTTGCTCACTGATCTGAACAACAGTTCTTCCTGGCTCCAGTCTGCCATTTCTTGGTTTTAGGGCATTTCTTCATTAAGCTTTTCTTCTGCACTTTTACTGGGGCTTCTGAGATTCTTTGTGAGATTAAGATTGGCTCCATCACATGTGCTTTTTTCAGGGGATTTTCTTCTCTGCTGTTCTGTATGTTTCATTATGCAGCCACTAGATGGTGCTATGGTATAGTGAAATTGTGGAAATACACGGCTTTTTTAAACAACATAAGAGCCATGCTGGATCAGACTAACGGTGTATCTAGTTCAGCATTCTATTCACACAGTGCTCGACTAGGGAACCACTCCTTTTAAAGCAGCATTCAAAAATTGCCAGTCTTTCCCTGACCTTTTTTAAAAAATGGAATAAAGATTACAAAGCACAGGAGAGGTCCTGAAGGATGACAACATCATCTAAAGGACCCACAAATTACCATGAGTGAGTAATCACAAACACACAATAAAAGCCTTGTGTAGAGATCACAAACACACAATAAAAGCCTCATGTAGAGATGCCCTTACACAGATATTGTAAGGCTCAAACTAGCAAGAATGAGCGCCATTAAATGTTATTCTGAAACCAGAGCAGAGAGTTAGAGGGTGGTATGGCAGTAGTTACCAATTCAAGAGTTAGTATTCAGGTGACACAAGAGGCCAAAAGGATTCCACCTGGTCCTATGAAGGAGCTGACCTGGGCTCATCTTTTCAGTTTGAGTAATTTAGTGTCAGGTACAGCCGTAGCTGCTCTTCCACGGCCTGTCTACAATGACTAACTGCTTGTGCTAGTTTACCTGCCCATTTCATGGCTTGACCTTTCTACAGGCCTACAACTCCCTCCTTCCCTCTGTTGGTTTACCAGCCATCGATTTCTTCTCTTTGAAGTGTCTTCCTTGCTCTGCCCGATCCCCCCTTGCTGAGACCAAGATGCTGATTAGCTGACTGGTGGGCATAGAATATTAGCTCAGCGTTGCAGCTGCTTCTGGGGTGAAGCTTTATAATGGTTTTACAATAATACATATCAGATACTTACTTGGTGAAGCAGTGCGCTGCTGACAGCACCCACTGATTGGCTATGAGGGAACCGCCACAAATAAAATAGCCATCTCGAAGAATGGCGACTTGCCAGGGCCACAACCCATCAGAGGCTGGCTGGCCCCCAACAATCCGAGGAGAGATCAGGGGCTGCCCACAAGCTGTGGAGAAAGAAGAGAGAGGAATTAAGGGGATTTGTTCTTGATCTACAATACAAAATGGAACTCTTCTGAAATAAAACAAGAGTTCTCAGCTTGAGTTATCTTGCAAAACACATGTGCACGTTTCAAAGCATTTCCAGTGATTAAACCTCCTGGGTGTAGTGGGTATTTTATCTGGCAAATTAATAAACATACATTGCCTTATTCCTCAACAGAAGTTGTGGCTCAATCCTATGCATATGTACTCACAAGTAAGACTTGCTTTGTTCAGTGAGAACAATACCTGTGGTGTAAGTATGTGTCAAGCCCCCAAAAGAGGGTCAAGTAATTTATTTTTACTTCAGAAATATATAAATACAGTGGTATATTTGACAGATATGAGCCTTCCAAGGGAATTCATTATATACTTATTTTATATGGGGTGTTTATACTAGCACAGGTGGCTTGTTAACCCTGCTGAGCATGCCCGTCCTGTGCCACCTGGATTTCCCTAATTACTCTCATTGGTGCAGCTGGCCCATGGGTTAACCACACCACAATCATGCAAACTGGCTCATGGTGTATTAAAGGAGATCCTGTCTTAGGTGAGACTAGATAATCTTTGAATTCTCAGAGACTCTGCTTTTCTTCTCCCCCGGAGCAGAAATGCTCCCAAAATACTGAGCTTCACTTACCTGCTTCTGAGCTAGCAGCACCTGAGGAAATAAAAAAGGGAAGTATTTCAGATAAGAGAAGTAGTAGGAGATACTGGGAACAGGAGGGCCCTAGTTATAATGCCATAGTTTGGATAATACTATCTTGGCTGAATAAAATGAGATTTGCATGAGCCTTTTGATCGCACAAGTTACCCCTTTCCACAAGTCACGATAAAACCAGGAAGAGAGCAATCCTGTGCCCCCTAGTCAGTGGCTGTGTTCGGATAACACAATAACCCACAGTGGTTTAAGTAGTCAACCATTGGTTAAATAGTTAATAGTTGGTTATTATGTTGCCTGTTGGGCAAAAACCACCCCATGGTTGACTATTTTCTTCCTAAAATGACCAACGAAGATAACCAATGCTCTGTGGAGTTCACTATCTGCACAACCATTGGTTAGCATGTTGTCTGTCAGGCTCAGTGGACTTGAGTTTACTATTGAGTTTACCATTGAGTTTACTATTTCGGCTGCCTACAGAGTCCTCCAGCAAGAGTGACTAAAGCAGCGGCTGCCGCTCTAGTCCAGCCAGCAGAACTTGCAATGGCTGATGGGATATCAGAGGGAGGACTGAGGTGGAGAGAGGGCGGGGGATGTGTCAATGACTAGTAGTCAACTCAACGCTGGGGTTAATCCACACCATGGCTGAGTTCAGACGACATGCTAATCAACGGTTGTTTCCCATTCTGTTCCAATTACACCTTCAGTTGATTAGTGTGTCATCCAAACTGAGCTCATGGTTGATTATGTGCTGAGTACCCTCTTGATAATCAACTGTAGAGTTGACTATTAACCCACTATTGTGTTGTCTGAACACAGCCAGTGTCTGGGGGAGGAATAGGATTGTTCAGTTTCTGGGAATCAAGTTCAGAAGCAGGGCTCTAACCTCAGGGCCCAAAAACTGGTCCTCTCTCCCCCATGTAGCCAGCACAGATATGGAGTGTGGAGATGAGGGAAAAGGGAGAGGAGGAGACCACAGAAGCTGCTTTGCGCCACTTCCTATTGGGTCTCAGGGCTTCTTCCCTCTTCCTCCCCAAAGCCGTGGCTAGATGGGTGAATTCACTAGTCTAGCCAAAATGCAGAAAGGCTGGCGCATGGAGAAGAGAATCACCTCTATGCTACAGCTGCCCTGCATAGGATAGTCAGTAGCTTCCAATTTTGGATAGGATTGTGCTTGAAGTCTCTAACTAGACATAGACCTGATTCTCATGTAATACCAATTCATGGGTTGTTTAATTCGTTATTTGGCAGGACTGCATGGGAGCAAGTGAGTGCACTGCTTCCCATGTGCTCACCACTTCTACTTTGCATCCATTTTTATAAACAACCCAGGAACACTCTGTTCTTGGGTTGTTTGATGCAATGTCCAAAGCTGGAATTCTGGGTTGTTGAGGGACAAACAATTCAGGGTTTTAACCCAACAACAAACAATAGGTTGCTTAGTCTATCGTTTGTTTTATGGGCGAACTAGCTCATAGTTCCTTGTTTATCAGCTTCAGAACAAGGCATTAGAAGCTAGTAATGGTCATTTCCAGGTATGGATGAAATTGCAGACTATGGTCAATTAGAGATTTCCTAGTTCAATTGTGACTCATGGTGAAGGAAGCAGTGAAAGGCCTGCATACCTGGGTATTAGGTTTGTGCATATTATGGTTTAATAAGCAAAGATATGACCATCCAAGATGGGCAAATTTGTTCCCAATTTGTCAAAAAATTAACACCTCTAACAAATGTGCACAGACTGTGTTCTTAGCCAAATTTTCTTAACCTGGGCACATCAGGGCTTTAGCTCTGGAATGTGCTTTTTATGTCGGGGCTGTGCCATGGGACATACTGAGCAGAGGGTAAACTGCTAGCAGCTCTAGGGCCAAATAAAACCCCGGGAAGGCTTCACTCTCACTTAGATGTTTAAAGTAAGAAGTGAGTACCTTTGACCTGGTGCAGAGTTCCTGCCTCTCTCACTTGAAATTAACCACAACTTGAATGAGATTAGGACTAAGCACTGCCATGGCAGAGGTCATGAAACTAAAGGACCTGGTGAAATCTGTTTGGAGAGCAAACAGATAAACGTATTGTGGGGTAATTTCCCTTTGCTGTGTTCATGAAATACATTTTTGAGTAACCTTTGGGTAGAAACTGAACTAACCACATAACACACTTCCTGTTTGAGGTTAAAATAAGGAGTATTTTATTGTTTCATCTAAATGTATACACCATATAGGCAAGGAGTTCTTACTGTAGGTACTGACCGTAACTATTAAGAAAATTGGCCAGAGGGATGGGAGAGAAGACATGACTTTCCGGGAGCCCCATCGCTTCTCTTAGAAATTAACCCTTGGACTAAACCCCAAGCATCTCCCCACATCATTAGTCACCTTGTGCCATGGTCACCTGCAGCAGCCAGACTACCAGTAAGGATGGCGAAATTCGCATGGCTGCCACTACTTCTGTAATCCCGTTCTGAAATGTCCTTCGAGTAGTTCAGCTGCAGTCGGTTCTAGAAAACAGATATTTTTCTTCCTGACTTTTGGTATCTGTGCTAAAACATTTCTTTGCAAGGGTGAAAGGATAATTCAGCTATGCTGTGCACAGACCCCCAATCCACTTTGGAGCCCAATCCGGACCTTCCAAATTGGGCCCGATCTGCCTTGGACCCGGATCCGAGGCGAGATTCGGAAGTCCGAATTTTTTCCAATAGACTTGCATTGGAAAAGAAAAATGCCTATAACTTTTTTATTTTTCAAGATACACACATGTAACTGGGCATCATAATAACTTCTAAACAGATTCTTAGTCATGCCAATTTTGAAGCAAATCGGATCATCCCCTGATTTTTAGGGACTTTTTAAACTTTTCCCCATTTACATTTATCTCCGTCATTTTTCAAGATACACACATGTAACTGGGCATCATGATAGCTTCCATGTAGGACCTTATGCATGCTGATGTTGAAGGAAATTGGATCATCCCCTGATTTTTAGGGATTTTAAAAAAAGATTTCAGCATTCCCCCCATTTACAAAACTCACAGGACTGATCACAGGCAGGGCTGTACTGGGGGACAGTATTGTTAACTGAAAATCAGTTAAAGCAATAAAACACATTAAAAACACAATAATTGCAGTAAAAGAGCACCCAATCCACAGACCCATTTACAGGCCAAAGGCCTTCTTGAATAAAGCAAGTTTGCCTGTTGGTGGAAAGATAGCAGAGACAGAGCGATGTTTTATTGCAAGTCCTATTTGTAGTGTCTATACTTCCAATAATGTTCAATCAGATGCAGCACCCTGCTCCTCCATTCTCTGCAAAGAAATGAATGTGTGATCCCTATCTAGTCCCTTTCTGGAGTTGGGCTAACTAGCATGGGCATTTGTGAAATGACACACCCGGGCATGTGCCCCAAATGTTCTGAGTTGTGCCCTGGATCTTTTTGAGTTGCCCCAGTGAAAACATCTGTGTCTGCCCAAGCCTGCCTCTTCCCTATGAGCTGCATTAGTCTTGCATTAACTAGGAGACCTTAACGTTCTGTCTCTTAGCAGACTAGCAGAGGTGAAGAATGAAATCAACCTTTTATACTAGAGGGAATACTACCCCCTTTCCTTCCCCAGTTTGCTTATATTTTTGTCTCTTCCTGCCTTTTTATTCCTCCCATCACACCCATTATACAGGTTTATAACATCTGAAGTGAAAGCCTCATATGCAGGCATCCATCTGAATGGCTGGCAAGGCAGTATATATGGGCTGAGGATCAGAAACCACCCAGAATATGGCAACAGGAACTTAATATTATGAATTTCTCATTTGGTCAAAGAAACTGGCAAAGTATTATTTGAATGTATCAGCTGCTCCTCCCACCCCTCTGAACATTCAATAAAAGAGCTTTAGTGTTAGATGAAAATTAGGTTTTTATTTTTAAGCTATATAAGAGCTGCTTTCTGCTTTTTTTCATACTCACTGCTGGGAACTTCTTTGCAATAAATGTTTGAAGAGGGCAGGGCAGGAAGAGCTCTGAAGTATTTCACACAGCACCTGATTTTATTGTCCTAAACTGCAACTTTTGGCTTCCGCAGGAACTCATGGGTTTCAGCAAAGCAAAGGATTTTATTAGATTCCACAAATTTCTTTTTCCCTCCCCACTGCTCTTCATTGCTCCATATAACTCTCAGAACCATATTATACCAACTGGAGTTTTAGGATAACGTGGCAGGGCTTTTAAATAAGTTATTCACGGTCTTAAAAAACAAACAAGAAAGTTGACTGATTTATGCACCCCTCTACTGTCTGGCCCCCAATTGCTTTGATGTTCTACCCCTCTGAGAGGAGCTACATAGCTTGGAGAATTCCACTCTCTTTTACCCACCCTTATCCTGGTCTTTATTTCTCTTTTTATTCCATCCAGAGGGGAGGGTGATGGGTAAGAGAAGTTCTGGCCTGTACATGACTTTATATAAACAGGCAATAGGATTTTTCTCCAGCTCCTTCTCCACCCCCATGCAACTCCCTGGGAAAAGCGGTTTTCATACAGTTGCAGAAGAAAATGGAGTCTATTTCATTTGTCAGCTGCAGTTATCTACCAATGGAATGACACAATTTAATAAAAGCAGGGGTTAATGGAGTGAGGAGGGGGGAGGGAGATATACGGACTTACAAAATTCTTCAGGCACCAACCCTTCTGGGTTTTCAGTGCTTTCTGAAAACATACTTTTATGACAATCATTTCCAGAAACGTAATACTGTCTTTGGTATACAGTAACAATGTACAGTATTTAACTGTGATTTTATACTGTATTTTTGTACCTCACTTAGACATTTCTTTTAATGTAAGCAAAGTACTTCATAAATATTTCTAAATTATTATTATTATTATTATTATTATTATTATTATTATTATTTATATAGCACCATCAATGTACATGGTGCTGTACAGAGTAAAACAGTAAATAGTAAGACGCTGCCGCATAGGCTTACATTCTAATAAAATCATAATAAAACAATAAGGAGGGGAAGAGAATGCACCAAACAGGCACAGGGTAGGGTAAAACTAACAGTATAAAGTCAGAGCAAAATCAAGTTTTAAAAGCTTTAGGAAAAAAAAAAGGTTTTTAGCTGAGCTTTAAAAGCTGTGATTGAACTTGCAGTTCTCAAATGTTCTGGAAGAACGTTCCAGGCATAAGGGGCAGCGGAAGAAAATGGACGAAGCCGAGCAAGGGAAGTAGAGACCCTTGGGCAGGTGAGAAATATGGCATCAGAGGAGCGAAGAGCACGAGCGGGGCAATAGTGTGAGATGAGAGAGGAAAGATAGGAAGGAGCTAGACAGTGAAAAGCTTTGTAGGTCAACAGGAGAAGTTTATATTGGATTCTGAAGTGAACTGGAAGCCAGTGAAGAGATTTCAGAAGAGCGGCGAGCCAAGAAGATGATCTTAGCAGCAGAGTGGTGAACAGAAACCAGCGGATTGATGTGAGAAGAAGGCAGGCCAGAGAGAAGAAGGTTGCAGTAGTCCAACCGAGAAATAACCAATGCATGAACAAGAGTCTTGGCGGAAGAGACAGACAAAAATCATCGAATCCTGGCAATATTATACAGGAAAAAACGATAGGATTTAGCTACTGTCTCAATATGAGGAATAAAGGAGAGCGAGGAATCAAATATAAAGCCAAGACTACGAGCTTCCTTGACCGGAGTAAGCGTAACATTATTGACAGTAAGAGAGAATGGGAGATGAGGAGAAGGTTTAGATTTAGGAGGAAAAACAAGCAATTCAGTCTAAATAAATAAATAAATAATCCTGTATGTCTACTCAGAGGTAAGTCCCATTGTGTTCAATGGAGCTTAAATCCAGGAAAGTGCGTAAGATGCCAAAGTCTCTTCCAAGGTATTTCCCATGAATAGTTCTTCTCAGGAAGTCAATTACAATGGGCCTGTTTGCACATCACAACAAGCCACCATGGGTTAAGTTACCTTGTTGTTGTGTTCCAGCTGACATTTTTAAAATTCAAGCCTCAACGCGCCATGGTGCAGCTTGTGTTGTGTGAACCCAGCCAGAGTGAGTTGTTGGCATGGTTAACAAACTTCCCACACTCTTGAAACCCCCCATGGTTTGTTTTTGATTTGTGGGTAGTTTGTTATCTATACCAACGACCCACCCTGGCTGGGTTCACATGACATGACAAGCTGTGGTCTGACCCTGCATTTTAAAAATGTCAGCCAGCACACAATATCAAATTCTTCAGCTAAATTTACACATGGTGGCTTTTTGTGATGTGCAAACCAGGTCAATGTTTAATATAAGAAAAGCAAACCCACTCTTCATGAAAGCGGAGGAGGTATCCTACCTCTTGCCTGCTGCTCCTCCTCCAGGTACGATCACCAGTTGCTTGCTGGGTTACTAAGCTCTGCTGACCTCTGTGGACTAGTGGCAGTCATATCACTTCATCTGAGTTGTGATCAGTCCTGCCAATTCCAAAACCTTTTGGCCTTTTTAGAATCCAGCCAAGCCCCAAATAAATTCCACACTGGTCCCTCCTAGCGGAAAGGTGTGAAAGCTGTATTTTCCAGGACTGATAGAAGGTGAGCCAAAGTGCATTTGGTTCCTCTGCTAGATATTTTATAGTTTAAGAGGGCTGCACCCTCCCCATAAAGCAAGAGAGCTGACAATGATTTCCTGATTCTTAAGCAGTGATTTCGGTTGAGTCCTTTGACCCTTACCCTTGCCCAAAAGGCTCACACCTCTAGGAAGGTGCCTGCATTATGTTACTACTGAGGACAGTTGGACAATGGAAACTCAGGTTGAGTTCCATGTAGAAATACTTCCCCTCCACTCTATAAGCAGTCTTTCTCCTATTTGACTTAGGGCTCATCTACACCAAGCAGGATATTCCACTATGAAAGTGGTATATAAAAGGCAGGAGCCACACCAAGCAGCATATTGCAGTATGAAACTGGTATATAGTATGTCTCAATGGGCCCCAACAGTTGTCATTGCACCTCAATACCGCTATAAAGCAGTAGTGTGGCTCCTGCCTTTTATATACCGCTTTCATAGTGGAATATCCTGCTTGGTGTAGATTATTATTATTATTTATTTATATAGCACCATCAATGTACATGGTGCTGTACAGAGTAAAACATGATCCCTTAGGGCTTTGCTAGACCTGCCGGGATAAGCTGGCAGGGAGGCGGGGCGGCAGCACGCTGACGTTAGCGCACTCCGCCCAGGCTTCCAGACGCATGACGCACAGGGACGACGGGAGCCCTGCAGCATCGGCTTTTGTTTTTGTTTTTTTAAAGGGGCTGCGTGCGCCCCGAAGCCGCTGGACTGGTAAGTCCGTTTTTCTTCTGTTTTTTTTTTACTGGGGGGGGGGGAAGAGAGGGGAGGGGGAAGGATGGCAGGGTGGGTGGCAAGGGGGGCGGCGGGTGACAGAGGGAGCGCTGCGCGCCGCCGCCGCTCGCAAGCAGGCGGAGCTGGGGGAAAAGCGCGCCATAAGCACATTCGCTTATGGCGCGTTGAAGGAGGCCTCAGCGCGGCCTGCCTCCGGATTCCCCTGTGCGTCATCTGGACGCACAGCAGGGAAACCGGGTGAGAAGGCCTCGTCTAGTAAGGCCCTATGAATAGGGCCATAGTTGTACATGACTTTGTAATGACCCCTTCCTTATCACCTTTGTACAAAGTGTTACTTTAGATGGCAGATCAGAAAGTCATTATTTGCCCTTTAGTTTGGAGCTGCAATTGTGAAATAGGTATGTAAAGATAGTGTTCGACTTTAATACAGAAGGGTGTCTATATGGACCTTAGCTAGACCTAAGGTTTATCCTGGGATCATCCTGGGATCATCCCTGTACATTTAAATGACACACAGGGGATCTCAGAAGCAGGCAGGGACGACCCGAGGATGATCCCGGGATAAACCTTAGGTCTAGCTAAGGCCATGGTTTCTTAAAATAGTTTAAGAGAACTTGTTGCTACTAGAAAGTTTAAAGAATTGGATATCACCTGTTTGGGGATAAACAGGGAACACAGGAAGACTGCAGGAGGCTATGTTGTGTGGGCTGCCCCCCACAAAAATCACAGGATGAAGGCAATCTGATAGCCCTGCCTGGAAGAGCCCTTTGTCTCCAGGACGTAGTTTTTGTTATACAGCAGGATCCTCCTTCAACAATTGAAACTCTGTGACAATGAAAGATCAGTCTTGCTACATAATTACACATTAGTCTTAAGTTCCCTTTAGGAGTGGTTAGGATGAAGTGGAGTTCCCTCTCTACTGGCGGTGTGGAGACATCTACGCTGGAGCTTCACTTATGCCTATGGAAAGCTCTTCAGATTTAAATCTACTGTTGGTAGTTTCCTCACCAGCAGTAGGCCCCAAAACAGGATATTCTAGGTTGGGGTAGGTGAGGGTGGTGGATCCAAAGACCCCCTATTTTTGCAAGTGGGGCTTGGAACAGACTCCTCAGCTATGCATGTCTGGAGTTTACTGAGCCAATTTTCTCTCATCCTGTTGTTTTCACTGGGGGAGGAATTTAAAAAAGAAAGGATCCGCCATGCTGCAAATTTACCTGTCCACCTCCCAGCTGGGCCAACCTGAGCTGGCAAAGCTTTGAAAGTAGCAGAGTACTCAACGTTTCACTCCTCCCTGACCTCACTTTTGGATTTCTCTGCCTTTCTCAAAATATGTTGAGAGCCCAAGTAAACATGTATTTGTAGCCTCTGTTGATTTTACTTTAGCTTTTGATCTAGTAAACAGGGATTGGCCATGGCATATGTTGATAGAGGGTTACTCTTGGCCATGCTGGGTGGGGATGATAGAACCTGTAGTCCAACACGTCTTAATGCCATGAGATTCTATAGACTAGCAAACAAAGGTATTCTATAGCAGTGGTAGGCAAGCTTCTTTGGACTTGTTGGCACATTTGGGAATTTGAACAATGGCTGTGGGTACCACCACAAAATGTCTCACATTGAGGATGTGGTTAGTCACATACTGGCTAATCCAGAAGTGGAAGGGGGGACAAATAGTGAGGCTAGAGGCTGGGAGGGGGGATTGGAAAGAGTTGTTTCCTGGCCCATCCAATTTCTTCTGTCCAGCAAGACCTTTCCCCTATCTGCCAAATATAGCATATTCAGTGACAGGCTGCAGTTTCACGATTTTAACTGTAACAAATAAAATGTTTTATTGGTATATCAGGCTAAACATTAGCCTTTTAGAACCGTAGAGCATTAGAACAGAACATTTAGAACAGTAAATATTGCTGGTATGCTATACAGGACAATAAATGATTTATTCAGGTAGTCTAAGGACCACCTTCATTCCTTCCTGCATGTCAACATCAGCTTTAGAGAGGCTCTTCTTGTGTGCCCACCTATGAGAGCAATTAGGCAGGTGGGCTAGGGCCTCTTGGTTGTGGCCCCCTCATTTGTGAAACTGTTCTAATTGACATCTACCACACCCATCATTACAGGCCTTCAAATGTGCTCTAAATAGGCACATGTTCACCCTGGCCTATGGCTGAGCTTATTTATTGGGTGTAGTTGGGTATATGGTGCTACCTGGTTTTAATTGGTAAATCTTCACATGTTGTTCTTTTTCTTGTTAATCATGTTTTATTGTGTTTCGTTCTTTTACCTTTGTACACCACCTTGGGAGGGTTTACCTTAAAAAGTAGCCTGTATATATTTAAACAAGCAAACGAACAAACAAAGATAAGGACATAATATTAAAGAAATAGTGTAAGAATGGCATTGTCAAGGCAATTAACTGAAGCAATTTGAACAGGATCCCAAACCTGCATATCTCCACTAAAACTACATTTATTCCAAATTTCCTGGTTATTTTAAATTTTCTGACATTTTGGAGCAGAAAGAATTCATGCCATTCAATCCAGTGGGGCATTGGATTCTTTCATCTCCACCTGAACTGGAAAAACAGAAAAGAGGAAAGAAAGACAGACTTGGGCCTCATCTACACCAAGCAGGATATTCCACTATCAAAGCAGTATGAAAGCGGTATATGGTATGTGTCAATGGGCCCCAACAGTTGTCAGTGCACTTCAATACCACTATAAAGCAGAAGTGTGGCTTCTGCATTTTATATACTGCTTTCATAGTGGAATATCCTGCTTGGTATAGATGAGCCCTTGGTTTGCATGTAAAGACTGGCCAGAACATGAGTATATCCTTAATTTGCTTGCCAGATGATCATGCATTATGACGACTCTGATACTGACTGAAACATGGCATCCTTGGGTCTTTAAGGTCTAGGTTGATATCTGCCTCCATCAATGCCTCATAGCGGGCTCTAAAACAGAGGTCTCTAACTTCTGCTCGGTTGGACTTGTCACAAATCTTCCACTGATGATATTCTTGTCCTCAGATCTATTGTTTCATTGTCTCGGGATCCTAGAGAACCGCAGACCCCTCTTCACTCTACTAAACAGGAGAAGGCAATTGGGAGAGGGCAATTGTGGCACCATTTATTTATTATTTATTTTATTTACAATATTTATATACTGTTCCCCATTGAAAATTTTGGAAAGGTGTACAAGATAAAATAAAATTAAAAACAGAATAAAACACTTTGAAATAGATTTTAAAAGAAGCAAAATGTACAGTGAACCATGGATGGTCATTAAGGAAAGGCTTCCTGGAATGATGATGTTTTCAGGAGGCGCCAAAAGGAATACAAAGTTAGTGCCTGCCTGACCTCCAGAGGCAAGGAATTCCACAGGAGGGGGGCTACCATGCTGAAGGCTCTTCCCTTGGTGGACTCCAATCAGAGGATGTGGAACCACCAGGAACATGCCCTCAGATGACTTCAGTGACCGGGCAGGTTGGTAGGGGAGAAGGTGCTCTCTTAGGTATCCTGGTCCCAAGTTGTTTAGGGCTTGGGACCAGAATACCTTAAACCTGGCCTGGTAGCAAATAGGCAGCCAGTACAGTTCCCTCAGCAGAGGAGTTACATGCTGGAAAGGGGCAGCTCCAGACAACAGCCGAGCTGCAGCATTATGCACTAACTCCAGCTTCTGGAGCAGCCTGTGCCACCATGGCCAAGCTAACCCTGTCCAGGAGAGGCTGTAGTTGGTGAACCAGCAGAAGCTGGTAAAAGGCACTCCGGGCTGCCTTGGCCACTTGAGCCTCCAGAGACAGAGATGGATCTAAGAGTACCCCAAACTACAAACCTGATCTTTCAGAGGGAGTGCAACCCCATCCAGAACAGGCAATGAGCCTATCTCCTGGACTCGGGAACCACTCACCCACAGGGCTTCCATCTTGCCAGGATTCAGATTCAGTTTATTGGCCCTCATCTAGCCCATTACTGAGTCCAGGACCTGCTCAGTCTCACCTGATTCAATTGTCACAGGGAGACATTTGGGCCATTTCCCCATTCCAAAGGTCTATATAGTGGTGCAAAAACCTGAACCAGATACAAAGATTTCGGTGTTGGTATCCCTTGAACACCTACCAGAGTAAAGATGGATACAAAGACTTTACAGAACTTTTTCTCAATTTCCTTGACCTTCATATGTCCCTTTCTTATACAACTATTCAACTCCAACTATGGATCTGCTTCAGTTGGAGTCACACCATGTGTAGACAGTGATGACTAAATAAATAAAGATCAGATCTAATAAATAAGGAGAACATGGTTATGCAAAGGGTGGGTAGGTGGGAAATATTGTGGCATGAACTTCCCAGCAAACCTTAACATCTATCTTCACCTATGTTTGAGGGCAAACACCCATGTTTTTCAACTAGGGTTCTCTGCAAATGTCCCTATTGGATTCCTCAACATTTTACAACCTCCCATCTCAGGTACTTGACTTCTGATTACCAGTCTCAGCATATTTATGAAAGTTCTTAGTTTTCCAGTTGTGCAAGGATTTTCAAAGGTAATTTTTTGGTATCGGATCCAGATTTAATCATAGTAAGAGTAGACCCATTTGAAACCAATAGGACTTAAATTAGAGTAAATTAAATCCCATTGAAATTCAATGTGTCTCCTCTACGTATGACTAAATCTGGATCCAACCTATGAATGAGTACAGTTTTTACCTTTGAATTTTGAAATTGTTACATGGACGACTTATTATGGGTTTCAACTGTGTTTGCATTCGTTTGTGTGGTGAGGTGAGGCAAAAAACCTGAGAGTCCGTAGGATATCACAGCATGATTTTGAAGTTCCACAAACAATAAAGGGCTGAAAAAACTGCAGAGAGGTGATTTTACTCCAGTACAATTGTGAACGTGAACCCCCTACTTTGGCCTATAATAATAGGGTGACCATATGAAAAGGAAGACAGGGCTACTGTATCTTTAACTATATGCTACCTCCGGGATTAAAGGAAGCATGTCTCTTAATACTAGTTGCACTTATGTCATACTTGCGGCTTCCTGCAGGATTTAATGTGTCTTCTGAACAGGCCTAATGGAATGGAAGATTCTTGACAATCCACAAAATACAAATGGAATGAATTTAACAAAATCTGTACATCTTTATCTGAAGATGGTCTTAAAATCCAGGTAGGTTTATGTGGGAGTGACTTTTACACAGAATGAATGATTCCTCCATGGCTTTTACTAGCCAAATATAAGGCCTAAAATTGGGCTATGCTACTATTCCTACCATATTAAGATGATGAACAGGGACAAACAATGTGCTGATAAAACAACTTCTTTCCTTATATTCCATTGAAACACCACAAGAACACCATTAGGACCATTCTGTTTATATTGTCCATAGACAGTTCCTAAATAAAATGCTTACTGAAAGGCAATCAATGACAACAACAAAAGGGAACTGGTCCAATTGGCCAATTTGGTCAAGTTCTTAACGATTCTGCGTGTTCAGTTTTTAATTATAATATATAGGTAATAAAAATGTGAGAAAAAGAAGGAAGAAGCATACCCGGTGTGAAAGCGGCAGTCAATATTATGTAACAATAGATTGATAATGTTAAAAATTGTGTGTAAAAGACAAAGCAATATCTCAGTATCTGAAGTATAAAAATAAATAACCTGTGAGAGAGCAACCCTGAATTGCATCAGGGAGAGTCAAGATGTTGATTTAACATTTCATTCGCAGGCCTACTGGCTAGTGTGGGGACTGGTTTTCCCCCTTCCTGCTGGTGGAGCAAAGTTCTTAAATGTTAGGGTGACCATATGAAAAGGAGGACAGGGCTCCTGCATCTTTAACAGCTGTATAGAAAAAAGGATTTTCAGCAGGTGTTATTTGTATGCATGCAGCACCTGCTGAAGTTGAAGCTGCAGGAGGTATACTAGAGTGACCAGATCCAAAAGAGGGCAGGGCTCCTGCAGCTTTAACTGTTGTGATGAAGAGGGAAGAGAGATTTTTCACAGGAGAGCTATTGCAAGAGACATCAAGAGGAATATCACAGCAGGGGTATTTTGCAGTCCAATGTTCTTCCCATTATCCATCGTCTCTTTGATCCATTTGTCATAGAAAGCCACTGAAGTGTAGACACCAGGATAGTTGGGTCGGCCACATGGTACTCCCCAACTCAGAATTCCTGCCTGGGTCCAACCTCCTTTGAGTTTGCAAACCAAGGGTCCTCCCGAGTCACCCTAGAGGAAAAAAAAAAAAAAGAGAGAGAGAGAGAGAGAGAGAGAGAGAGAGATGATTGGGGGGGGGACCACAAGCACACACTCTGACATCAAATTTGCAAAGTTGAGCAGGTGAGAGAGCTAGAATATGTTTCAAATCTTTCCTCAGACATATTCATAAGGTGGCCTCAAGCAACCCAACAGTCTTTCAGCGTCCCCCTGCCCAATAGGCTACCACTTAAGGTTGTAACAATTTCTGGAGGAGTTGTTAATGATTAATTAATTTTTAGAAAATTAAATTAATGTAAATATTATAGTTGACAAGCATTATTTCTTTAGTACTGATGATGTCCCACATAAAAATGTATACAGATTTATCGAATTATCCCATTAATTAATTGAGCCCCAGCTCACCTGATTAATTGACTAGGATTTCATTCTGTCAGGCGATAGCCCTACTATATCACCACCATATACACCACCAGCACCACCAAAATGAATCATAGAATTGGGGAGGGCCTCAAAGGCAATCTAGTCCAACACCCTGCCAACGCAGCAAATCCACCGATACAGTTAAATTCACACTCCAATTTGTGGCTATCCTACCCTTGTGAATTCTTATTCAGATTTTCCATTTTGAGCATTGGAAAGCCCAAAGGATCATGTGGAGGTACCATGTCCCAGCTTGACCATAGATAATTTTACTCCGTTGCAAATATTTTTCACAGTCATTTCTTTTTTCTCATCATGAATTAAACTGCTTGGGTAAAATGCAGAATAAATTTGCAGCGCAGCACTGATTTTAAAATCTGTCCTCTTCCTAGGAAAGGGAGGGGGCCTGGATTCTGTGAATTCCCCTACTGATGAGAGTACATTTCTGAACCATTGGTTCTTGTGAATAAACTAGGGTTGCCAGAGACCAAAGAACGCAGGAGTCCTTTAAAACCCATTTAAAAGGGGGTGATGAAGATGTGCTCAATATCACCTTTGAAAGTTATAGAAGAGAAACCTGTTAAAATGTCCTCTTCTACATAACTCTTAAAGGTGCAGGAGCCCTGTCATCTTTTGCATCTGGCCATGCTACAGTTAGACAGACAGAGGCCTATTCTGAACATTTCCGGGGTGCTCTTGTGTAACCCAGGCAATGGTGGTATATAGTTATGGAATATCCTACCTTGGAGGTGCCATTTCCACCTTCTGGGTAACCAGCACAACCCATATCAGGCATAATCGAATCAATGGTCAGGCCTTGAACTAGGTGACTGTTATAGAAAGTATTGCAGTCCGTTTGGTTTATCAGTGGCACCTTCACTTCCTTGAGAATCAATGGGGGTGGCAACCCTACTGTAGGAGAGAGAAATGGAATGTGGTCAGGAAATGCAGAGGAAGGATGCTTCAGGTATATACTGAGTGTCGTGTTTCTCAAAACCTCCTGCCTCATTCGGAGACAATAAAGAGGTCTGCCAAGTAGTCTACAAAGCTGTATTCAGGCAACTGAACTTCTTCTATGCAAAACTATGCAAACTAAGCAAGACAAATGTCTTTTTTTTTTAAAAAAGGGAAAGCCTTTTCCCAGAACGCTTTAACTTCAAGGTAGGGTAACCATATGAAAAGGAGGACAGGGCTCCTGTATCTTTAACAAGTTGTATAGAAAAGGGAATTTCATTAGGTGTCATTTGTATGCATACAGCACCTGGTGAAATTCCCTATTCATCACAACAGTTAGAGCTGCAGGAGCTATACTAGAGTGACCAGATACAAAAGAGGGCAGGGCTCCTGCAGCTTTAACTGTTATGATGAAGAGGGATTCATCATAACCACCATTGCCGGGTGCTGAGTGCATACAAATGAAACCTGCTGACATTCTCTTTTCTATAGAACTATTAAAGATGCAGGAGTCCTCTCCTCCTTTTAATAGGGTCACCCTATTCAAGGAGACTGGTTTTGGAGAAGCCTTTGGCAAGGAGCTAGCTGGGCTGACCTTCTCTTGCCTTCCTTTAGCTCTGCCCATTTGAGACTGTGGCAGACTCTAAGATCAGCTAGCCTTGAAGTGCCCTCCCCCTCTGAGGAATACTGATTTCCCACAGACTGTGTGTTGTCAATGTTTTCAGTGATAAGGTGTGGTGAAGGTTCATTCCTAGCTGGTGAGGAGCCCGTGAGAGTCAGTTCCCCCACTTCTCATGTAGGCTGGTACATTTCTGGCATTGTCTCTTCTGCTTCAGAATCTGATTCTGATTGATCACCTTAAACTCCTTCCCCCAGCCTAAGGAGAACAGGCCTAGTCATGACACCGAGTGGACCACAGTTTGGGCATCTGTGCAACCTTCTGCCCCATATCTGGAGGTCTTACACATGATTCTTTGGTTTTCCTATGGCAACTTTAAGACTGTACATTCCTTAGGGAAGGGAGCTGTTTCTTTCTCCATTTGCCCCTTAGAGCACCATGGGCATTGGTATGAAAATCAGTAGTGTCTGAATGAGCTCCACCAAGAACATTGCTCACCAACTTCTTGAGAAGCTTGCCATCCAGTGACCCAGCAATCTGCGTCCATAGAGAATTGTATCGAAGAGTGCGGCAGGCAGACAGGGAGGATGTAGTCAGTGAATTTCACAGGGGACACAAGTTTAAGTAATGCGATATCCTCACTGGAACTGACTCTACCACTGAAGTCAGGGTGGGAGATAATCTGTTTCACTTTCGATTTTACCACAGTATTCATGGGCCTGTTGATCTGATAGGCACCCAGCATCACATCGTATTGGGAAGGGTACATGAATCTGTGAACACAAGAGCAAAGTGCAACACGAGCTTGCAAAGCTGAGCTTTGGGTTTCAGCAAGACATGCAAGACCTTAGCCTCTGTCCCGCTGATGGCCAAACTACATGACACATTGGAGAGCCATGTTGAGATTGGGGAGAGCAGTGCTATAGCCCATTTACAATGGAAGGTTGGAAAATCACACCATTGCTTCATTGGTGGAACAGCAATTTCAAAGATGTTCTCAGTCTGGGATAGAAGGGGGAACACAGCAGAACGAAATGATAATAAAAAGAAACACCTTTGCTGTTTATTGAGTTCTGCCAGCAAACCTGTCATGGCCAGGACATATTTTTCAATTTGGCAGCATCTCTCAAGTTGCACTGCTGTACGAGGGCCTTCACTGAATCTTATAAGCTCCTCACTAGAGTACAGGATTGTGAAATAAATTCTCCTAAATGTTTGCATTTGTTTGGAAACGTATGTATTTATATTCTTTGAATTGAATCCCCCCCCCCATTCCTAGAAATGGGAACTTTTTAGTTTTATGGGGTTTATTGTTTGAATCTATCGCAGGCACAATATGGGCAAATTACACAAATTGTGGGCCAGAATTGGGCATTGTGGCTGCAAGTTTGTGCAAATTGCTATTTATGCAACTAATCCCTCCCTCCAGTTTCCTGGATTTGTGTGTAAGTTTGCACATGCTGAGACCAAGAGGGGATCTACACAGAGTCGTCGGGGCGCCCTGAAGGCGCTTGTGTGTGCCTCCAGGGCGCCCCGAAACTCCTAGTGTAGATACCTGTAGATACCTGTCCAGAAGAGGTGGAGGAGGAGGAGGAGGAGGAGGAGGAGGAGGAGGAGGCGAAAAGTTCCCAGGGCTCCTGTCAGATGCGAGGGTGCCTAGAGTGTCCTTGCCGCCGCCGCTCACCTCCCCACCGGCCTCCTGCTGCCGGCGAAAGAGCCACCCGGGTTGGAGAGCTCGGCGGGGAGGTGAGCAGCGGCGGCAAGGACGCTCTAGGCACCCTCGCATCTGACAGGAGCCCTGGGAACTTTTCGCCTCCTCCTCCTCCTCCTCCTCCTCCTCCTCCTCCTCCTCCTCCACCTCTTCTGGACAGGTATCTACAGGTATCTACACTAGGAGTTTTGGGGCGCCCTGGAGGCGCACGCAAGCGCCTTCAGGGCGCCCCGACGACTCTGTGTAGATCCGCTCCAAGGCATGAGGTAGCTGGTTAATAGGCATAAAATATTAGCCAGGCCTTTCAGCTGCCTCTTGGGTGAAACTTTGTTATGGTTTCACAGGAACAGATACCCGATACTTACCCAAAGAAGCAGTGAGCTGCTGTCAGCACCCATTGCTCAGCAATGAGGGAGCCTCCACAAATAGGATTGCTGTCTCGAAGAATGCTGACTTGCCAGGGCCATTGAGAACCTGATTGTCCTTCAGCAAGCTGGCCACAAGCTGTGGAGGAAGGTAAGGAAATAAGAGGATGTATCATTTTGATTTGCGATGTTCAAAAGATAGAATTCCAGGGACGCTAGATGAAATTTCTCAGTTGAAATTATTCTGCAAATGTCTCTGTGTTCATTTTTAAACAACATTTCCAATGATCGAGTCTCCTGGAAAGAATTTAATCTGGCAAATTAATAAACATTTATTGCATTATTATTTCTCAATATAAGAAGTGGCCGTGTCCTATGCATATTTACTTGCAAGTTAAGGTTCGCTTTATTTAATGAGACCAAATCCCATGTAAAAATGTGTCAAGACCCAAAGAGAGGACCAGTTAATTAATTGATTAATTGCTTCGGATACATGGAATAGGCACAGATAGTTGTGTTCAAAGCACACATAAATAATTATTGAAGCACTGAACAATAAATAAACATTGGATCAAAAATCATATTAATAATAATAAAAAATCCTCTGCTGGTTTAAGATCAGAGTTAAGGATGCCTCATGTTGGCTCAAGCTGCTCAAAGCCAAACAAATGAAAGCTAAGGCTGATGCCTTAATTGACATGGCCCATGATCAGTAATGACGTTGTGCAGTGTCAGAAATTGTGCTTGCTTACCCTCCATGCAGCCACACTTTCCCTTGGTTTTTCAGACCCAAATGGAGATGGGGAGGATGGAGTTCCTGTGACCAGCAACGATGTCCCATGTTGTCCTGGCCCTGCATTATCTTGTAAAGCACCTGAACCTTACTGTATTGCCGGAGGAATCCTTCTGTGAGTTGAGCCATGTTTGTTTGTTGCTTATGTCAGAAGCTGTCAGGATGTGTTAAACAATACGCAGGAACTGCCTTTTAGCAGTAAGTCTAGATGCTTATAAGGTGACACAGGACCAGGACAACATAGGCCATCTTTGCTGACCATGCAAAAGTGTGGGTGGATGGAAGGTGTGTTGTAAACAAACACAATTCCCCCCTTTTTTGAGAATGACATGTATTAGTACAGTGTCGGCAGTACTCCCGTCTCCCCAATGTATTTGAATCTGCTTTCTTGTAAGTGGACTTATACAATAAATATAGGTCCGCTGCCCCTCCTTCTTCTGCCGAGCTCTCCGCCCCGGGTGGCTCTTTTGCCGGCAGCAGGAGGCCGGTGGGGAGGTGGGCAGCAGCGGCGGCAAGGACGCGGCCGGATTCCCCAGCAAAGCCACCAAGCCCGGAAACTTTTCGCCCTGTCCCTGTGAGGGGCGATGCAGGGCCTCCTCCTCCTCCTCCTCTTCTGGCCAGGATAGGGCAGGATCTACACAATGAGTTTCGGGGTGCACTGCAGGCGCACGCAAGCGCCTTCACAACGATATGTAGATTCCCCCCTTGTTTAAGGAGCTGGAAATGGTAAATCAAACTCTTTCAGAAACTACACAGCCACATCAAGAATGTGGCACCTTATTTTTATTAATATTTTTTGGCTGAGGTATTTATTTGTAATATGGACCATCCACTTCATATTGGTTTATTGTCTCTAAAAGTGTTAATATATGGCGTATTAACTTCCAACCTGGCAGGGTTACAAAGTTACACTTTTTATTGCACTTCGTATTGCAGAATTTACACAGACATAGAGAAATTCATGTGGTGTATTAAAGAGAAAGCTGTCTTAGGTGAGGGGCTAGGATTGGATAGCCTCTGAATTTCAAGAGGCTCAGTTTTTCTCCATCTCCCCCAGTATAGAAATGCTTCCATTATATTGAGGACCTCTTACCTGCTTCTGAGTTAGCAGCACCTGAGGAATTAAAAATAGGAAGATAATTTGTGTACACAATTTACACAAAATAGGGGAGAAGACACTAGTTACAATTGTGTGGTTTGGATGATTATATCTTGGGTTATTAAGGTGAGATATGAACAAGCCTTTTGCTTTCACAAGGAGCCCTTGTGAAAGCAAAGTCTCTAATTAGACAGAGTTTTCCTGTTTGATCCAAACCAGAAAAGTATTGTTACCAGTTTCAGAATGAGCTGGAATAGTAAACCATGTTTTGAAGCTTTGTGTTTGTGGTTTAATGAAGGAGTGTTTATTTGAATTTCTTCTCCATCCATAAACTGGGCTGGTTCACCTGATCACCATGGTGTGTTGTAATGCATGCTGGTTGGCCTTTAGAATATTCAAGCTGCAGTGGATGGTTGCTGTGGCTTGTTGTGTTGTGCAAACCCAGTGAAGGTGGGTTATGCAAGAGTTAAACTACCCCTGCATAACCCCTGGGCTGTTTTAGGGTAATGAGAATGTTGTTTTACCCTTGTATAAACCACCCTTGTTGGGTTTGCATGACATGACAAGCCACAGCATCTTTCTCCCATGGTTTGGAGCTTCAAAAAGCCAGCCGGCATGTGCCACAACCTACCATGGTTTAAATAAGATATGGTTGGCTGTGGTGATCAAGTAATCCCAGTCACTATGGGCCTTGCTAGACGAGGCCTTAGCGCACTGTGAGGCCCGGTTTCCCTGCTGTGCGTCCAGATGACGCATAGGGGAATCTGAGTTCAGGCCGCGCTGAAGCCTCCCCTAACGCACCATAAGTGAAATCGCTTATGGCGCGCCTTTTCTGCAGCCCCGGCCTGAGGCCAGGGCTGCGGAATGTCTAGCAAGGTCCGTGGCTTTTTGCAGCTACTCGCTTACTCGCGAGTAGCCGGGAAAAGCCACAGACTGGGCACAGCGCTCATACGAGCGCTGTGCCCATCGGGCCGGGGGGCGGGGGAAGAAGAGAGAGGAGGGGGGGTAGAAGGCCGGGCACCGGGATGGTATCGGCGACAGGGAATGTGGGCAGCACGGGCATTGGGGAGAGGGAGGGCGGGCAGCAAGGGCAATGGAGAGAGGGAGGGCAGGCAGCACGGGCATCAGGGAGAGAGAGGGCAGGCGGGGAAAGAGTGGCCAGGGAGGCATCAGGGATGGCGGGATGGGGATCAGGAGCGGAGGGGGCTTAATTTTTTTAAAAAGGCACTTACCTTGTCTGGCGGCTTCAGGGCGCATGTGGCCCCTTTAACAACAAAAAAAAATGGCCGACGCTGCAGGGCTTCCGTAGTCCCTGCGCGTCGTGCGTCTAGGAGGCGGGGCAGTGCGCGCTAAAGTTAGCGCGCCATTGCCCCGCCTCCCTGCCGGCTTATCCGGCTGGGTCTAGCAAGGCCCTATGTCATAGGCAGAGAGTTCTAACCACTGCTGCTGCCCCCTACCTATGATCATTACACCATGTTTATTGTAAAGGCAACCTCAAGTAGGTTTTAATCAAAATTCACAGTTAACATCATAGAGAACTAGCATTACAATATAAAGTGAGGCAGAAGGGATATACAAGTACAAAATAGTTTATATAAATACACAGCTATGGACCCCCTTTCTTTAAATAGCATCACTGTCCTCTAAAACTTCCCTAATCGCTGCTGCTTTCGCAGCGAACCTAGCCAGGTTTAGCATGATGGGTTTGGCAGTATTTGAGAGTAAATATTTTATTTTATCCATATTGGTGAAGTTTTATTTATTTATTTATTTCATTTCATTTCTATACCGCCCAATAGCTGAAGCTCTCTGGGTGGTTCACAAAAATTAAAACCATGAAGAGCATAATAAAACAACCAACAATTTAAAAACACAAATACAAAATACAATATAAAAAGCACGACCAGGATAAAACCACACAGCAAAAATTGTTATAGGTTAAAATATGAGATTAAAAATATGAGATTAAATTAAAATTAAATTAGGTGTTATAATACTGAGAAAATAAAAAGATCTTCAGCTGGCGATGAAAGGAAAACAATGTAGGGACCAAGTACACCTCTCTGGGGAGATCGTTCCACAGCCGGGGTGCCACAGCAGAGAAAGCCCTCCTCCTAGTAGCCACCTGCCTCACTTCCTTCAGTTAGCATGCGGAGCTAAAAAATCTCATTAGGTATTTATCTCTAGGGATTTTATAAAGTTTACAGTAAAGGACATAATGTATAATATCCTCCACTGCCTGGCTACCACAAATACATAGGCCTTAGCTAGACCTAAGGATTATCCCAGGCAAATAGAGGGGTTGTCCCTGCCTGCTCCCAGGATCCCCTGTGTGTTATTTGGATGCACAGGGATGATCCTGGGACAATCCCAGGATATAGGCCTGGTCTAGCCATGGCCATAGACATTGTTCTCTGGGGATATTTTTATTTCTCCCTTCTCTACATTTAGTTTCCATTGTCTGGAAACGCAGGTCTATAAGTGCTTTGTGGAGGAAGGGGGAAGTGATTTCTGACAGGTATTTCTACCTATTAGGAAAGCTGGACAAACGGATGGAGAGAAGATGTGACTGTTCAGGAGGCCCCACATCTTTTCTCTTAGAAATGAAACCTTGAAAACCTGAGCATCTCTCCACACCATCAGTCACCTTGTACTGTGGTCATCTGCAGCAGCCATATTGCCAGCAAGGAGGGTGCAATTTGCATAGCTTTTCCGTAATTCCGTTTGGGAATGTCCTGCATGTAGTTCAGCTGTAGTCAGTTCTAGAAAACAGAAGTTGTCTTTCAGTCTCAATGTCTTTTGGTATCGGTGCATTAAAATCTCTTCTCAATGGTGAAAGGATAATGCGAGTATCTGAGGATGCAACTGAGCATTCGCGTGTCTCCGAATCCTTTGGACCCAGCTGCTCCCCAAAATCCTGGCTTGAGATCACCTGCAGATCTCCATCCTCCCCCAGCCTGACTACTAGTGATAGGAATCTTTTTGGCAGGACTTGGGTGATCTTCATAACAGTGTAAATAAATAAATAATGACAACAGCAACAACAATATTGTGATGATTATGATTAGTGATATTCTCACCCATGTTAATCAGATAGAGATTATTATGTTATCAATGTGCATGACACTCTACCAAGGACAAAATGACACACACACACCCTGCTCTTAAGAGTCTTACAGTCTAAAATTCAACATAAGACTTAAAACTGCTCCCTGATTCCCCTGGTGGTGAGAAACTTCAGGGTTTTGGTTTCATTTGGAGGAGAGAACACTGGAAACTTAGGGCTCATCTACACCAAGCAGGATATTCCACTACGAAGCAGTATGAAAGCGGTATATAAAAGGCAGGAGCCACACTACTGCTTTATAGCAGTATTGAAGTGCACTGCAGGATTTATACTACTGCTTTATAGTGGTACTGAAGTGCACTGACAACTGTTGGGGCCCATGACACATCTACATCAAATAGGATATTGCAGTATGAAAGTGGCATGAAAGCGGTATATGGTATGTGTCAATGGGTCCCAACAGGTGTCAGTGCACTTCAGTACCACTATAAAGCAGTAGTGTGGCTCCTGCTTTTTATATACCACTTTCATACTGCTTTCATAGTGGAATATCCTGCTTGGTGTAGATGAGCCCTTAATGTGTTTTTAAGAATATTGTGTAAAGTTTAGGTTATTTACAAATATACTGGTGCCCTCCAAAGGTTTTGGACTACAACATCAGAATTCCTGAACAGTGGCTATATTGGCTGAGGCTGATGGGAGTTGAGATCCAAAACATCTGCAAGGCACTAGATTGTGAAACTGTGTAGTAGATTGCAGGTGGAGACACAGAACGTGCACACTTCTGCTATGGAGACACAGCTGCCTCCTCACATCAAATATCCAGAGAGATAGATAGAGAGAGTTGTACTCCCAAACTTCCTGCAGTTCACACCTCTCTCTTTCTGTGTTTTTGTGCATCTCTGTTGCAAAAATGCCTCCATTTTTCTATTTTTGTTCCTTTGTGCGGGTCCACACCCATGCAGCTCTCCTTCCCCTTAGCAGAGGGAGGTGTTGAGTGTGCCACCTTTTCCAAAATTGGATGCCTTTCCCATTCTAATGAGCCTCGTGTGGCGCAGAGCGGTAAAGCAGCAGTTTCTCCAGCTGAAACTCTCCCCACGGCCTGAGTTCGATCCCAGCGGAAGCTGGTTTCAGGCAGCCAGCTAGGGTCGACTCAGCTTTCCATCCTCCTGAGGTCGGTAAAATGAGTACCCAGTTAGCTGGGGGAAAGGTAATCATGGCCGGGGAAGGCAACAGCAAACCACCCCGCTATAAGGCCTGCCAAGAAAACGTCAGTGAAAGCTGGCGTCCCTCCAAGAGTCAGTAATGACTCAGTGCTTGCACGAGAGGTTCCTTTCCTTTCCTTCCCATTCTAAGCATTCTAGAGCAATCTCTAAAATATTTCCTAATCATTAGCATCCATAAAGAGACATCCCCCTATGCCATCCTGGACCATTAAGAAAGGTGAACATTCTTTTGTCAAATCACAGACTGTGATCAAGTGTTGCTTTAAGGCAAACCCGTAGTGCTAGTCTCACCCGGAGTCATAAGATAGGAAGTACACAGCGGCATGCTTTTTACTTTTGCATATACTAAGGGTTTCTCTATATAAAGGGGAAATCCTGCTGCTTTACCATAGCTTGTGGCAATGGGGGTGGGGGATGGAGAAGATTAATTAAGATTGTAGAATTATTATTATTATTATTATTATTATTATTATTATTATTATTATTATTATTATTATTATTGCATTTATATCCTGCCTTTTTTTCCTCCAATGAACCCAAGGCATTGTACCACCACCTCCTCCTCCTCCTCCTCCTCTCCATTTTATCCTCACAACAACAACCCTGTGAGGTGGGTTGGGCTGAGAGTTTGTGACTGGCCCAAAGACACTCAGTGGGTTTCCATGGCCAAGTGGGGACCAGAACCCAGGTCTCCCGACTCTCAGTCCAACACTTTAACCACTATCCCACACTGGTGAGTTGTGCTTTTGCACACAGCCTTCTTCCCACTTAGCACGACTTCCCCATCACAAGCTGCTTTACCCATTGAGATCATGTAGCGAAAACAGCAGTTTCAGTATTCCAGTGGTCAGAATACTGCAGTAGTGGCTTTACCAATTCCAAGAATGCAGCCTGTTTTTCCCATTCATATAACCCCCGTTTTAATCTTTAATAATACCCCAATGGTGGATGAGAGGGGGAGGTGTGGGGTAAATGATGGGTATTTAATTCAGCGCTTACAGTAAACTTCCCTTGAGCAGGGGAGGATAGATAGGGGTGAGGAACAAGCCTCTTACATTCTCTGAGCAGCACTTACTGGGCTGATGACATTCAGTTCTATTCCGCCCACCCAACTCCAAAGTGTGGGGCCCCAGATCTACACTACTGCTTTAAAGCACTTTAAAGCGCTTTATAACAGTTTTGACAATTGTATATGGAGTGTGTCCTGGGCCCCAACAGTTGTAAAAAGTGTTATAAAGTGCTTTAAAGCAATAGTGTAGATCCTGCCAGGGTCTGAAGCACTGTGAGACCTGTGAAAGTGGGGTTTTAGGTACATCTACTCAACTTTCTTACTTCATGTGTCCCTGGCAGACCAAAGTGATTTCATGAAAATCTGGATGTAACAGAAAAGCGCTTCTTATTCCGTTTCCATGTTGATCTGGTCTGGAAGTAAGATCCAGTTCCTTAGCAGACCAGTAGCGGTATAGTATGAAATCAGTGTTTAAAACCAAAGGGAATACTACCCCCTTTCCTTTCCTTTCCTTTCCCAGTTTGCTTATGGTTGGGTTTTTTTACTCTTCCTGCCTTTCTACTCCCCATCCTCCATCATTACACATGCCTATAACATCTAAAGTGAAATTCCAATATTGCAAGAAGGTATACATGGATCATGGTTTGGAAGTTACCCAGAGTATGGCAATACAATCCTCCTATATTTTCTATATCATTCATGTAGTTTTCATTAGCGTAGATAAAGGGCTCATCTACACCAAGCAGGATATTCCACTATGAAAGTGGTATGAAAGCAGGATATAAAAGGCAGGAACCACATTATGCTTTATAGTGGTATTGAAGTGCACTGACAACTGTTGGAGGCCATGACACGTCTTCACCAAGCAGGCTATAACACTATGAAAGTGGTATGAAAGCGGTATATGGAATGTGTCAATGGGCGGCAACAGTTGACAGTGCACTTCAATATTTCTATAAAGCTCAGGGGCTCTCTGTCATTACCAAAGCAGTTCAGTTCATGAGAATCAGGACACTGGGACAGACCACAAGTGAAAGAAGCTGCTCACCTAACAAGGAAGGCTACAGGGCTGCCCTTTAACCCACCCCCAATATCCTCAGATGCCCCTTATACACATAGAAACCAACTAAAGGTTTTTTTAAATCACATTATTTCAAAGTTTCTCATGAGTGATTTCCCAGAACTTACGATTGTGGAAAATTGTAAGTTCTGAGGCCATTACTACACCTGCCTCCCCCCGCCCCGGATTGTCCCGGAATCATCCCTGTGCATCCAAATGACACACAGCGGATCCTGGGAACAGGCAGGGACAATCCCTCCATTTTCCTGGGATAATCCTCAGGTGTAGCAAGGGCCCAAGTCAACTACAACGATTAAGTTGGGGAAAATCATTCTTGGTGAAAGTTGAGAAGCTTTCCTACCTCTCACCTGTGGCTGCTCCACGTAAGATCACTTCAGATGTCAATAGTTGCCTGCTGTGTTAATAAGCACTTCTTATCTCAAGGAAGTGCATTGGGAACCACATCCCATTGTTTGAGTTGTGACCAACCCTGTCAGTGCCAACATGCTATGGCCTTTTAAAATTCCACCTTGGTCCCTCCCAGCAAGAAGCTGTGAAGGCTCTGTTTCCCAGGAACAGTTAGATCACGATCCAAAGTCCATCTGATGCTTTTGCAAAGATGTTTTACAGTTTAGGTGTAGCAGCAACCATGAAACAAATCTGGGCAAACTGGAAATGATTCTCTGGCTGAATCCTTAACCCTTGCCTGCCCCCAAAGCTGTTACCCCAGACAAAGGGCTCCTCTACACCATGCAGGATATTGCACTATGAAAGTGGTATGAAAGCAGTATAGGAAAGGCAGGAGTCACAACAAGTAGGACAGAGTGGTATGAAAGCGGTATATGGTATGTGTCAATGGGCCCCAACGGTTGTCAGTGCACTTTAATACCGCCATAAAGCAGTAGTGTGGCTCCTAGCCTTTTATATACTGCTTTCATACCACTTTCATAGTGGAATATCCTGCTTGGTGTAGATGAGCCCAGAGAGTCTGCATTTTATTACCTGAGAGGGCAGTAAAAAAAAAAGCAAACTCAATCTGGAGCATCAGGTCGAAATACTTCACCTTCACTCTATAAATAGTCTTTGCTCTTTTGACTGAGAATTGGCCAGTGTAGTAGATTTTTAGATTTATACGTTTTTAATCCTATATGTATTTTATGGTGTTTTGTATTTGTGTTGTACCCCGCCACGATCCAGAGGGAAAAGTGGGTAAGAAAATGAATTATTATTATTATTATTATTATTATTATTATTATTATTATTATTATCTTTAATGACACCACTCTAGGGCTCATCTACACCAAGTAGGATATTCCACTATTAAAGTGGTATATAAAAGGCAGGAGCCACACTACTGCTTTATAGTGGCTATTTATTTATTTACTTATTAAATTTATATACTGCCCCATAGCTGAAGCTCTCTGGGCGGTTTACAAAAGTTAAAAACAGTGAACATTAAAAAGTATACAAAAGTATACATTGAAGTGCACTGCAGGATCTACACTATTAGTGGTACTGAAGTATACTGACAACTGTTGGGGCCCATTAACACATACCATATACCATTTTCATAGTGCTCTATCCTGCTTGGTGTAGTTTAGGCTATGGAGCCAGTGGTGTAGTGGTACATCTTGCAAGGCAGGTGCTCATGATAGTCCCCATAGCCATGCCCCCAAGGAGATTCCACATATTCATGCGATTTTGTTGAGCCATATCAATAAACCAGTTCCAGAAGTTTTCATCTCTACCAGGAGCAAAACTTTTGTAAAAGTAATGGGTCTTAATTGTCCATTCATGACCAAAATACTTTGGATTAGAACAGGGATAACTCACAACAATTCCCCCTCCCCTGCAAAATCCCATTTCCCCTAAGTTACTGTGAGGGTTTAGCATTTGTCATAATTGCTCCTTCTAATCAAAAAGTATGGGCTATGACCCTGTAAGACCTAGGCCTCATCTACACTAAGGAGGATATTGCACTATGAAAGCAGTATATAAAAGGCAGGAGCCACAGCAAGCAGGATATAGCGGTATGAAAGCGGTATATGGCATGCGTCAATGGGCTCCAACAGTTGTCAGTGCACTTCAATACTGCTATAAAGCTCCTGCCTTTTATATACCACTTTCATACTGCAATATCCTGCTTGGTGTAGATGAGGCCTTAGCTCCACCAAACCACTGTGTGGGATACAGCAGGAAAAGGTCAGACTGTGTAAAGGAATGGAGGTGATTTGTTAGGGCAGACATGATAGTGCAAGAATAAGGATGTTATTGATTCACAAGCATGTTCCTATTTTCGTCTGTGAAGTGTCAGATGGGAATGTACATAACACTAATGTATCTTGACCTGATTGTAAATTGGAGAGGATTCGATAGCGGAAATTGTGTCAGAAGTGAAATATACAAGAACAAGATACAAGAATGCACAATCTCCTTCTTTATGTTTCATTGAGATATTGCGAGAATCTAGCTAAATATTTCAATTATGCTTCGAACTGATGGTGTGCAAAAGTTCTCAAACAAGGTATTTACTCAAGGGAAATGAAAAACAACAAGAACAACAACTGGGAAGCTGGTCCAATTGGCCATTTTGATGAGCCTTTAATCATTCTACATGTTCAGTTTCTAAAACTGATCTTACATAATAATATAGAAATAATGAAAGAGAGGACAAAGAAGAAATTATCATGCAAAGATTGAAAGAAGTAAAACAATGATTGCATAAAATTTTATTGATGATGTGAAATTATGTGTATTGGATGAAGAAATCTCCTTGAATCTCATATTTTAGAAGTATAAAAGTGACAGAGCAATCAGGGAGAATGATGATATGAATCTACCACCTCCTTCACAGCCATGCTGGTTTACAACAGCCAAGGTGAATGGTCTTTGGGTGTGTCTGTTCTTTTTCTTTTTCTGGGTGGAACAGGTTTTTTTAAAAAATGTTCCTCCCATGGGTCATAATAGGAAGGAATTTTGTGGGCAGCTTCAAATTTGCAAATGTGGGGCCAAAATTAGCTGCTCTTGGAACAGAGGAGCTTTGGATCTGGATGCTCCATCACTGGTTCTGGCCCACCCAAGAATGACCGTTTGCATAGCTTTCCTTCTGATCTACTGAGCAGAAGTAGTAACTGATCTGCTTAGCCTGTAGTAACTTTCCACCTCTGTGGTGGTAATGGAGCCCCACTCCAATGGCATTGTTTTCAGCAAGTGGAGGCTGATGGAGGACACCCCCAAAGCATTGTAACCCCTTCCTGCCATTCAAAATGGGATGTTGGGATTGTTCTCAAAATCTCAAGGATGATTATCGTTATTATTACTATTATTATTATTATTATTGACTAAAATATTACCTTTAGCATAATGTAGATCTATCCTAATTGTCCTGGCTCCTGACCAGAGTCCAGGGGTGGATGAAACATTCTAAGCTTTTTCTCCAAGTATTAATGCCCAGGTTTCTTTTTTTTGGAATAACCCATAGCACTTTATCCATGACCAAATTGTTTTATAAAGATTTAAATGATCAATCCAGATGCACCCAAATTAATCAGGCAGATGGCTGTTGGTGGTATGGGTCCCTGAATCTGTACCCTGTTGCAAGTGGTCATTTTGGACATACTTAAACAGAGTCGCACCGGGAACCTGCATGATGATATTCCATGCAGTTAGTTAGCAGGCTGAAAGAAGAGAGTCACAGGAAGACATGGCACAAGAGGCATCAAGAGGAATGTCACAGGAGGGATAGTGCAAAGGAGAGCAAGAGGAGGGTCACAGTGGAGGTGTTGTGCCATCCACCATTCTTCCCACCCCATTAGCAGTCGTCGTGGAGGTTTTCGTCATCATGGAGCTGTTTGCAGGGCACCAGTCGTTGCTTGAATCCACTTGAAATAGGCAGATACTGAAGTGTAGACACCAGGGCCTTTGGGCTCAGTACTCCGTATTACAAAACTCACAACCCCAACTTGAGTCCAACCTCCTTCACGTTTGCAAACCAAGGGTCCACCGGAGTCCCCCTGCAGAGAGAGACGATGGGAGATAGCACATGAGTGACAACAGATTTTAAACACTCTGAGCTTAGATTCAGTATACAGAGCACGTGAGGGGTCTGGAATAAATGTTCTACCTCCCTTCAGACACATACTGGGAAGGTGATCATAGGCAAGGCAACATTATCTCAGCCCCCCTGTCACCCACATCTGGAATATGTTCCTCACAACCCTTTGGTGGTGACTTGAGAGAGGGCCTCTTCGCTGTCCTTCCACTGGCAGGCAATGACCACTTTATTTAGGAAGGCCTTAGGTGTGGGTCTGTTGGGTTGTGTGCTGTTTTTATTCTGTAATTTTTATGTTTTATTGTATTTTAATGTACTCTTCTATAGTTTTAACCAAGTTTAATTGTTTCTTTAAGCCACATTGAATGCCATTTTTAGACAGAAAAATGGGGTATCAATCCATCTATCCATCCATCCATCCACCCACCCATCTAATCAAAGAATGGCTGGAAAAGTTGTAAACTATTTTTTTATACAAAATGTGGTCAACAAGTTTGACTTTAGAAGAGGCATTCACTCCTGTGTCCAAGAGAAGAAGAGGGTGCCTCTTCTCTTGCACGCAGACGATGTGATCAATTGACCAAGATTTAATTTTATTTGGTGACAACCTTAGATCATCATCATCATCATCATCATCATCATCATCATCATCATCATCATCATCATCATCATCATCCATAATAATAAACTTTTGAGAACTTGAAAAATGGAGATGTACCATCATCCAGCTACACCAAATGCAGAAAGAAATGGCTAAGGGCTTTATTCATATAATCCATTTCAGTTTAATTAATCCATATTCCATTTTAAATGGCAGCTGCTCTCTTCTCAGAAAAGGAAGGAGGCCTGAATTCTTAGAATTCCTCAACTGTGTATTTCTGAACATTTTTGTGTGTGCATCTGGCCACTCTAGGATTGCACTAGCATTACTCTCTGGTGTTTCACCACAGGGAATGCCTGTATGAAGGACATGTTATGGAACATTGTACCTCGGCGGCATTCTTCCCTCCTTCTGCATAACCAGCGCACAGCATTCCAGGCTTGACAGGATCCATGGGATTGTCATCATCACTGTTAAAGAGATCGTTGCAGGCTGACCGGTTTATGAGTGGTACCTTCAGTTCCTGGAGGGTTTGGGGATCTGGCAAACTCACTGTAGGAGAGAAAACTGGAATGTTGACTTGAAATGCAGAGGGAGGAAAAATACATCATTGGAGCAATGGGTGCACTATGGAAGGACATACAGGGCTCATCTACACCAAGCAGGGTATTCCAGTATGAAAGACGTATGAAAGTGGCATATAAAAAGCAGGAGCCACACTATTGCTTTATAGCGGTATGGAAGTGCCGTGCAGGATCTACACTACTGCTTTATAGTGGGACTGAAGTGCACAGACAAGTGTTGGGGCCCACAACACATCTACACCAACCAGGATATAGCACGATGAAAGTGATATGAAAGCGGTATATGGCATGTGTCAATGGGCCCCAACAGTCGTCAGTGTGCTTCAGTATCACTATAAATATATCACTCCATGCTTCTCCATCTGAAGGTTTCTTTCTCCCCCAGGCATGTCTGACCTTTCTTCCTTGTTCCCCATATTGCATCTGGAACTCCATCCCTGAACACCTTCCATTGCCACTCCATCTCTTCCTTCACAGACCTCCCCGAAAGCCCCCTTTTCTCTGAAGACTTTGGAGACCACTCATGACAGGCCAGCTATTTTGGGCAGCTTCCCTCTTGTAACTCTCACATGTGCTCCTCCTGGCCTGTTTGGATGGGTTATGATGGGAAGATCCCCTTGCCTGGGGATCTTGCCCTACCCTTTGAGCCCGGTTTCTCCACGGTCCCGGGCTGAGCCTGAGGCCATGGAATGTGTGGCCAGGCATAATGGTTCGTCCCGGTTCATCGTGAGGAGCCGGGTCCCGTGCACAGGGCGAAGAGCACCTCAGGAGCACTGAGCCCATGGTGGGGTGGGGTGGGGTGAGCGGGGGAAATATGGTGTTTTTTTAAAGAAATACTTACCTTTTCTCCACGAGCACTTGTCTGCATCTTCTCAATTAAAAAAACAAAACAAAATGGCGGGTGCAACGCCTTTTCCTCTGAGATCGTCTCGCATTGTGTGTAAACAGAGGGGGAATCTCGTAATAAAAACTGTGCAAGATCTTCACCCCTCTGTCACGTAATAACAGGTAGGTCTAGCTAAGGCCCGTAAGGACCTTGGGGAAGGCAGCTGTCCCCCCTCCTATTGTAAAACACCATAATTGATGATCTGAACATCAGCAGAGTCTGAGTGAACACTGGAAAGAGAATTACCCACCATTATATTTAATGTCTCCCCATCCAGTGACCCAGCAGTCTGCATCCATGGGGACTTCTTCCAAAGAGTGTAGCAGGCTGATGGGGTGGATGTAGTCAGTGAATTCCACAGGAGCCTTCAGTTTAACCAAAGCAATATCCGCAGAGATGAAAGGATAGTAGTCAGGATGGATTTCAATCTGCTCCACATCAGAACGTATCTCACTATCTGAGGGCTTTGAGAGCTGATAGGCACCCAGCAGGACTTTATAATCAGAAGTATTATTACACCTGTGAACACAAGAGCCAAATGCAGCAAGAGCTTGCAAAGCTGGGGCTATTTATTGTTTCTGTGAAATGTGCAAGACCTCAGCCCCCCTCCCCCCTATTTACACCCTGCCTTGGCTGATAGTGAAACTACATTAAACATGGGAGCTCAATGAGTGGAAATTCATCTGTTTGGCAGAACAATCCAATATCCTAATAACGTTGGGTAGGGATATTGGTAGGATATTGGTAGGGTTGGGTAGGAATATTCACCACTGGTGTCTGAAATTGTGCTGCATTCCATTTCACCTCTAGGTTTGTTTTTGTTCACCAAACCACATAGGAACAACCAAAATTTGATACAAAAGAGAACTTTAAAATGGGAAGCCTTAAAAAGGGGGTTTCTATAAGACCTGACATACACTGAAGAAAATGATAGACACAGAGGGGGTCAAGGAGACTCGGGAAAAGGAGGCAAGGAGGTGAGTTTCTAGGAACATGCTTACCCCAAAAGGATTTAAAAGGTGGTTGAAGTGGTTGTGCTTTTCTCAAGATTGGCAAGGTGCGGAGAGGTAGGACACCACCACAGTGCATTTTTTCTTGTGGCACTGCCACTGAATGCTACCACTGCACTCAAATGGAGGTGAGAGGCTCCTTGAATGGCCCTACAGGTTTAGACATGTTACTTAAACATATGGGGCTTGGTTTTTTACTCAGTGGGAGCTTTGGCAATGGGGTAAAGCTGCTGCTATGGGTGTACAAGGACAATGGACCCATCTAGGCAGACAAGGAAACAAAGTGGTTCAAGAAAACAATGGAAAGACAGAGGCCCTGGAAAATTGGATAGGTGCCAGAGTGGAGTAAGGGGGATCATGGTGGGAAGGGACCATGAAGAACCTTCTTGGAGACACAGTTAAACATGGAGCTGAGCTGAAACCATGAATGGAAGAGATGCCAAAGCAAAAATTAAGTGTCTGAAATCAAGAGATTTCTAGGTTTCAGGACAAAGAGCAAAAAAAGACTCAGGCCAGAACTCACCAAGCAGAATATAACCCTTTGAAAATGGTATATGGAATGTCACATGGGCCCCAACTTCAAAATTGTTACAAAAAGTGAAGATCCTGCCTCAGTGCCTTTGCATCTGGGCTTTGGATGAGGCTGAGCAAACAGAACAATAGTTTGAAAAATACAAGGAATTTCCATGCTTCTGAAGGTAAATCTACCTGGCTTTATATGGCAAATACTGGGGGGCGGAGCCTAACAGTCTAATGGAGCGGTAGGACTTCTTCTCAGCTCTTGATGGGTTAAGCCTAGAAGTGCAATTATCTACATTTGATCGGCATAAGCTGTGAGTAAACTTTACCAAAAGATTTATGAAATCTCTGTGTATCTGGGAAAGTAGAGACGTCCCCCGGAGAGCTCAGGAAATGAATAATAATCTTTACTTTCACTTTTGCTTTTCGTAAGGGGGGTCTTGCATATAATAAATAACTCTAAAGGAATGCAGAGACTCTAAGGCCTCATCTACACCAAGCAGGATATTCCACTATGAAAGCAGTATATAGAAGGCAGGAGCCACACTACTGCTTTATAGTGGTATTGAAGTGCACTAACAACTGTTGGGGCCCATTGGCACATATCATATACTGCTTTCATACCACTATATCCTGCTCGGTGCGGCTCCTGCCTTTTACATACCACTTTCATAGTGCAATATCCTGCTTGGTGTAGATGAGGCCTAAGTGGAATTAAATCACTCTCTATCTCAAGGAGAGTCAGAAAAAACAAATTAGTCGCTCTAACATTATTTATAGAGGCAAAGGAGGGGTCGTGCAACTGTGAAAGAGCAACGGGAAGCTTATGCTGAGAAAAAATAAAAACAGAACCAAACCAATTTGGACCAGAACTAAAACACATCCCTCTGACAAGTCTGTGGCCAGATTAACAAAAAAAGAGGAAGGGGAAGAGAGTGGGAGTGCACAAGATTCAAACGACTTGACAACAGAAAGCGACAAGATGGCGGCCAAAGCTGGTACTGAGCCAAAATCAGCACTTGATGAATCTCATACTAAGATGATGGAATTTATCAAAAGTAATAATGACGCATTGCTCCAGGAAATGAGAATGATTAAAGAAGAAGTTATTAAAAATATACAAAAGCTTCAAATATCAGTAGCAAAAGTTGAGAAGGATCTGGCAAAGACCAAAACAGAACTCAAGCAAATATCAAATCAAGTGGATGTGAATCAGCAACAAATAACTCAGCACAGTATTAAATTTCATCAACATGAACTGAGGCTGATCCATTTGGAAGTTATCCGGTGTTCCTGAGATTTATGCGAGATGGAAGACAGCACAGAGTAACATCTCTGGAACAGGGAATGGCTCTGTTGAGAAATCTGGGGCTGGATGAAGAATTGTCAACTCAGCCGGAAGGAGGAGAAGAGGAAAGTCCTGGCCCAAGTGGGATGTAAAGGTTTAATAAATTTTTAAAAAGTGCGGGGCGGGGAAGGAGATAATAAAAATAAATAATGAGTAAGAGGCTTGCTGCATCAGGACTGTGGGTTCTACCTCCCCCCCTTTAAAGGTTGATAGCCATGACCGGGGTGTGTCACCAACGGAGCAGTAAAGGGGGGGAAAGAGGGGGAGAGGGGAGGGGAGGGAGGGGGATTAAGGGTGAGAAGGGGAGGGGCAGGAATAAAAATTGTATTTGTTAGTTGTTGTAAGTTTGTTTTCATGGTTTTGATAATAATGTGGGTGAGCACAAGGGATCTACAAGAAATTAAACAAAAACATTATGGATAAGAAGATACGAATCTCAACACTCAATGTCAAAGGTTTGGGGGCAGTTGTTAAAAGGAAGAGGATTAAACAATTATTAAATAAAGAAGGGGCCCATTTTATCTTTCTACAGGAAACACCTCAAGCTAAAGAAGGTGCAAATGAATTACATCTAAAGTGGTCAGTGTGGTATGAAAAGTCCTTGGAGACCTCAAAAAAATATGGGGTGGCTATAATTATTTTGAAGAAAAGTGGATTCAATGTATTAAAGAGTAAAAAAAGATGAAAAAGGGATATATATTATGATACAAGGGCAATTGGAAGGCAATTATTATACTTTAATTAATATTTATGCCCCTAATGAGAGACAAAAAGAGTTTTATAAAGAACTATTTAGGGAAACAGAGGGATTTAAAAAAGGATATGTTATATTGGCTGGAGATTTTAATATGGTCATGGATAATAGGGTAGACAGGTCCAACCCTACTGTTTATGAAAGGAGAAATATTTATTATTATTTATTTATTTATATAGCACCATCAATGTACATAATATTACAATTAATATTAAAATAATATTATAATTTTAAATAAAATGATAAAAGAAAAGGATTATATTGATGCATGGCGTTTAACAAGAATGGGGGAACCTGGATATACTTATTATTCTCCAATTCACAAAACTTTCTCCAGGATAGATTATATTTTTGTTTCAAAAGACTTAGCAACAAAGGTTTGTAACACACGATTAGGGGTAATCAAAGTAACTGACCATGCACTGGTAAGCTTAGATATTAAAGTAAAAAGAGACTATAGGGAAGCGAATAGATGGAAGTTAAATACCAGAATATTAAAATATGATAAAGTGGTAGATAAAATGCGGAAAGAATTATTGGAAATATGGGAAATTAATGAGAATGGGGAATGTTCCCCATCAGTATTGTGGGATACAATGAAGGCTGTGGCTAGGGGGATTTGTATTAAAGAAACATGTAATTTAAAGAGGCAACAAGAGGAAATACAGAGAAATTTAGAGGATGGAATTAAGAAGCTTGAAAGAGAGTATTTGCAAAGTAGAAATAAACAAATCCTGATAGAATTACAAGCAAAAAAGAAAGAATTAGAAAATAGGAATTTAGAAGAAGTACAGAAGAATTTGATTTACATGAAAAGAGAGTATTTTGAGAATAGTAATAAAAACTCTAAGGTGCTGGTGAGAATCACACAAAAGGAAAAGTCAAAGAATTTGATAGGGATAGTTAAAGATAAATTAGGAAAGCCATGTAGTATTATGAAAGGGAAAATAAAGATATTTCAAGAATTTTATCTAGAAGTATACAGAGAAAAGGACACAATGGAGATAAAGATGGAGAATTATATAGATAAACATATAAAGAAGGGTCTGATAGGGGAAGATAAAGATTTAATGGAAAGATATATTTCTCAAAGGGAATCAGAAGAAGCTATTGATAAATTGAAAGGGGGTAAATCCCCTGGTATAGATGGGTTGGGATCGGAGTGCTATAAAACGTTTTTAAAAACATTGGTACCAAAATTATTGAAATTGTATAATGGGATAATAGAAGGAGATAAGATACCACCGTCGTGGGAACAATCACTAATTATATTAATTCCAAATCCGGATAAGGACTTAACAGTCCCAGACTCTTACAGACCTATTTCTTTAATAAATCAGGATGCTAAAATTTTATCAGCTATAATGGCAAGGCGGATGAATACAGTTATAGGTAATTATATTGGGGAGGATCAGTGTGGATTTATAGCGGGAAGACAAATGCACAATTTAGTTGGAAGAGCTTTAAATGTAGTACAGGGGTTAAAAACAAAGATAAAAGCAGGAATAATAGCTTTGGATATATTTAAGGCGTTTGATTATGAGATCTGGCTAACACTAAAGATGATAATAGAAAAGATGGGGTTTGAAGATAGATTCAAAGGTTTAATTGGACAATTATACTCACAAAACAGCTTCAGTAGTGATAAACGATGGAGTTACAGAAAAGATACAACTGGCCTGAGGAACAAGACAAGGACGCCCGCTCTCGCTGGTCTTATTTGTATTAATCATAGAACTATTGGCGAACGTGATAAGAGATGATATTAACATTGAGGGAGTAGGATGTAACAAAAAAATAAAAATAAAAATGTTTGCAGATGATACATTGTTGACAATTAAGAATCTATTGGAGAAAATGGAAAGAATAAAATACCATCTGAGGGAGTTTGAAGAAGTGACTGGATTAAGAATAAATTGGACAAAATCAGAAATGATGCTATTTAATTATAATAAAAAGGAAAGGAAAGATTGGGAAAGTAAAGAGAAGAATATGAAAATTAAAGAAATGATTAAATATTTGGGAATTAAAATTACAAAAAAATTAGATGATTTAGAAAAAGAAAATCTAAATAATTTGAAAAAAGAAGTTATGGATAAATTAGAAAAATATAAAAGGCTAAATTTATCTTGGATAAGAATAGCTTTAGTAAAAATGAGGATTTTACCAAAGGTAAATTTTGTATTTAGAATGTTTGTTGTTGTTTATTCGTTCAGTCGTTTCCGACTCTTCGTGACTTCATGGACCAGCCCACGCCAGAGCTTTCTGTCAGCTGTCGCCACCCCTAGCTCCCCCAAGGTCAAGTCTGTCACCAATAGAATGTTACCAATAAGAAAATCTGAAAAAGAATTAAAAAGTTGGCAAAATATTTTATATAATTTTTGCAATGGTGATAGGAAAGCAAGAATAAATTTAAAAAGGTGGTGTATAATGCAAAAAAAGAAAAAGAAAAAAAGGAGGGTTAGGACTCCCAAACTTAAAACTATATTACGTAGCTAATAGGTTGAGACACGTAGTAGAAAGTATGATAGGATTAGGAGATTTAAGTTGGTTGGAGGATAGAAAGTGAGAAGATAAAGAATGGAAATTAGAAAATATATTTTTCTGAGAATATAATAAAAAATGGTGGGAAGAAATAGAGAACCCCCTTTTAAAAAATCACTGGGAAATATGGTGTGTATACAAAAAGGATTTACTTCCAAGTATTTCCCCAATAACACCAGTGATAATGCTACAGAATTTTCCAGGAAATTTAAAAAATAAGTTGGGGAAAACTTTAATAGAGAGGAATATAATGAAGCTAAAAGATTGACTAGGAAAGATGAATACTCAAGAAGACTTAGAGGAGGCACTAAAGGAGAAAAATTTATCGTGGTTAAATTATTTTCAATTAGAACAATGGACGAAGAAATGGCTAAAGGATAGTGTAGAGTGACTACGAAATTTGAGGAGCTGATCTTAAAAAAAGAAATGGAGAAAGGGGAAAATAAAGTGATAAAAGGGTTAACGAGTGAAATATATAGAATATTATTTGGGAAGGGGGAGACAGAAAGGGCAACAGAGCTGGGAGGGAATATGGAAACAAAGAGTGTTGAGAAATATGTCTGTGAGGATAAAAGAAAATTATTATAAGATTATATGGAGGTGGTATCTAACCCCGGTGAGATTAAATAAAATAAATAAATGTGAATTTGTTCAAAAATTGTGGAAAATGGTGTTTAATGAGATAAAAGAAATTGTAGGAATGGAGATTGAAGGGACACCTATAGTGGCATTGTTATCATTACATGGCGAATTAAACTGTAATAAAGAGATAAAAGAATTGATAACAAATTTGCTGACGGCAGCAAGGTTAATGATATCTAGGAACTGGAAGGTTCAAGGGGATTACCATACAGAAGATTGGTATAAAGAGATATGGGACATTGCTATTAATGTTAAATTAACATGTAATATAAAATTGAGAAGAAGAATAACAAAAACGAATGACTTCGAGGGAATATGGAAACAGTTCCTAGAATTTGGTTTATCTAAGGGGAGTAGGAAACCACCTCCAGAAGAAACAATGAGATTTTGGAACAGGAATAGATCCCGGGGTGCACTTTTATGTTAAGTATGACTATGTTAACACATTAAATTAGAAAATATGTTATTAAGGTTATTCAGCATTTCAGTATTATGTTGGTTTTTTTGTTATTGTATTGATGTATGTTTAAGTTTTGAAAAGAATAAAAACTATTTTAAAAAATGGCAAATACTATAAATGGGGATATAATTAAATCGGGATATACAAAAGTAACGTTTCCATAGTTCCGTTTTTCTATTGTTCCATATCAATGGTAGAAGCACATAGTCCTGAGAGGTGCTCAGGTAGTTTCTATACCTGATGACTTGCCTGATAGATGGGAACATTTGAGGATCTGGTGATATTTCTCACCAAGGTACTATATTGGTCAATTCACTGCCTGGCAAGATAGCTGGGCAGTGGCTGGGTGGGAATCTACACTGGTGTTATTATAACGTTTTTAATGGGTTACTGTGACGCATAGCGTCACGTGACCCGGGTCTCCAATGTTGTAAATGAGTCGTACTTACAGTTTCTGTTTCTTAGTTCCAGCGTGGCTGCAGCTCCATGTGCCCTGTTCAATCGTTAATTTTCCTGTCCGTTTCTCAGAGCTGCAGGGTTTGCTCCGCCCACTTCCTGTTCTCCTTCCTTTCCCCGTTTGCTATCTTATCTGCTATAGCAGATAAATTACACCAGCCTTATACTGTGCAGTCACTGACGATGATTTTTTTAAAAAAACATTTTCCCCCTCTTTGCAAAGGAGCTGTAGCTCCCTGCAGGAAAATTAACAAGGTTCCAAAGTCCAAAACTCATGACCAGCGGCGGCTGCAAAAAGCTTTCAGTGTGGTCTGCCATCCAAATCCTCACCAGAGCCGTCCCAGCTTAGCTTCAGCAAAGGGGCTGGCTCCTGTGCGCTCAGGCAATTCCCTGGGACTTGGGTTAAGATGTTTTGGGAGGGAGGGAGTTTGTGTGTGCTTATGCCTTGCTCTGCTTTGCCAGCTAGAAATGAGGCAGGCAGTGGGTGGAGCAAATCCAGCAACGAAGGGATTGAACCATGTGCCCTGCTGTAACGTTATAGCTACAGACAACCGATACAGAGAGCCACGTTAGAAAGGGACACTAGCAACGTTATAAGACTAGTGTAGAACCGGCCTGGGTATTTACATGTAATAGCTGGGTATTTACATGTTTCTATAAAAACTCAGTGGCTCTGAGGTTAAGCTCAGAAAAAGGTCAGGGAAGCTCCTGGCTTCTCAAGTTAAACTGAGCAAACTTTACATTGCAAACACTATACAGTGGGATATAATTCGTGACAGGCATACAAAGGAAAAGTTATTGGAAGAGGAACCCAGGTGGTCTCTAAACTTGTTGGATGGGAACTGTTCAGGATCTGGACATACTTCTCATCAAAGGTCTATACTGGTCAATTTACTGACTGGCTAGATGACTGGGCATGTTTCTGTAGTTCCCGAATCAATGGAAGAAGCACATATGCAAATGCTTTTTCTCTTCTATAGCCACCCAGGGAACTATCCATGATTTCAGCAGGCTTTGATGCCTATGGTTCTGCTCCTTCATCTGGCACAAAACAGATTCTTGAGACAAGGTTTGAGGGTGATGCCAATGAAACACTAATACTCATGAGCAGGATCTCCACTACTGCTTTATAATGGGTTATAATGGTATTGACAACAGTTTGGGCCCAGGACACATTCCATATACCATTTTCAGACTGTTTTCTGTGGCCTCATCTACACCAAGCAGGATATTGCACTATGAAAGCAGTATGAAAGCAGTATATAAAAGGCTGGAGTCACACCAAGCAGGATATTAGCACTATGAACGTGGTAGATGGTCTGTGTCAATGGGCCCCAACCGTTGCCAGTGCACTTCAAAACCTCTATAAAGCAATAGTGTGGCTCTGGACTTTTATAGACCGCTTTCATACACTTTCATAGTGCAATATGCTGTAGTGCAATATGGTGCACTATGGTATAGATCTGGCCTTGGACAGCATGTATGAATCCTCCTGTAAAACCTCACATTGACATATATCTGCTACTTACTTAACGCAGTGCGCTGCTGTCAACACCCACTGTTCAGCTATGAGGGAGCCCCCACAGTAATACCTCTCGACACAAACAACGAGGACTTGCCATGGCCACGACCCAGGAGAAGCTGGTTGGCCCCCAATTATTTTTGGAGAGATTTTTGGCTCGCCACAAACTAAGAAGACATAAGAGGATGTGTCATTATGATTTGCAATTTGAACAAAATTAAAATGTTACAAGAGATGGAGCATGTCAGGGAAGAGAAGTTCTCAACTTGAACTAGCTTGCCAATAGATGTATGTAATTTTTTGGTCAAGACTAATAATACTTCTAGGTCATGGGGTTTTTCATACTGGCAAATTAAGGAACATTCATTGTCTTATTTTGAGGCCCAATCATAGGAATACTTAATCACAAGTAAAACTCACTTTGTTCAGTAAAACTGCCGCCCCTGGAAGTGCATGTCATACCCCAAAGAGAGGGTCAGGCTTTTTAAATTTATTTTTTTACTTTAGCACATGGAATAGGCAGGGAAAGTTATAATTAAATATTGAAGTCTTAAACAATAAGTAGGTGTTTTATCTTATTAACATACAATCTCTATCACATATGTGCAGAGAATATAGGCAACTGAGAAATCTCTTTCTGTATTTTTATTTTCTCCCGCACTATATTCTGACTAATCTGTTCCAGAAGTCGCTCACCAGGAATCCTCTCCTAATTGTATCTGACTTTAATGGATTCCACTTCCCTCGGGATTTAATCCAGACTTAGAACCTTTGAAATGTATGGAAATCAAGTTAGCCATGTCTCATTGATTTCAGTTGGTCTTCTCTTCGTATGCCTAAACCTGGATCCAACCCTCGGAATGCTCCTGTCCACCACATGCTTCTCTTCACCAACTTTCCAATTCATTATTGTGGTTGCTGAATTTAATTTCAGCATTTCTGCTTAAGCAGAATCCTCTGCACAATGAGCGACTCTGCTAGTTTGCATCTCCCTGGGCAGCTCCCCACTGCCTCCACTCACCTTGGATCAAAGTCAGTTGTAGCAGCCATACAGTGAGCAAGGAAAACACAATGGGCATGGTTGCCACTTCTTCTGTATCCTGGTCCGAGTGGCTCTGCTCCTGTCAGATACAGAACATGGCTGCTTTACTTCTATCTCAATGTATTTTGGTATCTGTGCTACAACACTTCATATCTAAGATGAAAGGGTAGGATTGGTGGACTCTAAAGACCGGGGCAATTAGGAAGTCCCAATCCCTGAATTCCCCAGTTTCCAGCAGAATCCCAAATCCTGGCTCTCCCCAACATGCCGAGACCTCCCATCTCCCCCATTCTGAATATTGGTATTGTCAAAGTTCCTGGTAGTATTCATGTATTCTAAACAAGTACACATGAGTAGAAAATAAATCATCTCCACCATCATCATCTATGGCACTTGATGAATAGTTCAAGGACTGGTTACCTGCACTCTGTAGTGGAATTGGAAATATAGTCTTTATTTGTTTATTTAATGATACAGGGCTTCACCCCTGCAGAGTGCACTGGCTTGACCAAACACCCAAAGGAGCCCATACTGGCATGACACTGACACACCAACCCACAATGGGTGACAAGCTACACACTGTGCGTTGTTTTACAGATATCCTACAGTGCAGGGTTGATGCACCTGACAAATGATCAGGCTCATCGTGGATTGTCACCCCTCCCCCCCAACCTTCGTCTTTTGTCCTTCCGCTTGCTCTGCCTGGCATTTAGAGGTCTTGGCGGCAGAATCCATCTTGCCTGCCACGAATTTTCCATCCTTGCTTGATTGCCATTAGAGCACTTTTTTTTAATTACTTTTTTTTTGCAAAAATGGTACCGGGAATCCCCCCCCTCTTCCTGTCAAAGTACTGAAGATCATGGTTGTCAGAGGAATCCATCCAAAGGGTGGAGTTTGCGAGCCTTTCCGCATTTGCCTCTTTCGACTTTGGCTTGCTTCTTCATGAGCTGACTTGATTTGAACTGAATCAAGTCTGGTTGATCATGGATTTTCCAGGATTTTTTCCACGTCAATAGAATGTTGTACAAATCGTGACCACAATTTGCATAATTCGCACAAATTTTGATCATAATTCGCATAATTTGTATGGATCCTTATCACAATCTACATAAATTATGGTGGGAAAATATGCAAATCCAGTTAATTACAGCTGGAATTTGAGAAAATTGTGGCTGCAATTCACACAACATTCAATTGATGAGGAAAAAACCAACCAAATTGGAAGAAGTCCCCAAACTCTGAAAAAACCAAGGGCATGTGGGCAGTGGGGATCCATTGGGCCCCAATAGGGGCAGACATCCAAAGGATGAATATCCTTTCTCTCTTGACTGCAACTCCCATCATTCTTCACAATTGATTATGCCGGCTAGGGCTGATTGGAGTTGGAGTCCAATAACCTCTGGAGGGTCACAATTTGCCGACTCTTGCATTAGACCATCCTCCCCTCCCTTGGAGGAGGGGCATTTTCATCTTAGTATTGCTATTTCTCCATGCTGTGGCTGCTTTTAAAAGAGAAAAATTATGTAGGGAGATCCAATCATAATTGCTAGACCTGCCGGGATAAGTTGATGGCTAGATGGCTGACGCGCAGTGACGGACGACCCCCCCTGGTGTGATGGGCACAGCGCTCGTATGAGCGCTGTGTCATGTCTGTGGCTTTTCGCGGCTACTCGTGAGTAAGCGAGTAGCTACAAAAAGCCACAGACCTTCCTAGACGTTCCGCAGCCCCGACCTCAGGCCGGGGCTGCGAAAAAGGCGCGCCAAAAGTGACTTCGCTTATGGCGCGTTAGAGGAGGCCTCAGTGCGGCCTGGGGCCGGATTCCCCTGTGCGTCATCTGGACGCAGAGCAGGGAATCTGGCTCTCAAAGCGTGCTAAGGCCTCGTCTAGCAAGGCCCTGGGTGGTTCACAAAAGCTAAAAACAGTAAACATTAAAAGTATACAAAATTTAAAAACCATCAGAAGCATAAAAGCTACAGTATAAAAACAGCAGCAGCCTTCGATCTTCTATGTAACATCTGGTTTCCCCCATTCAGAACTCTGCCCGTGCATCCCACATATCCAAATGCCCCTTCCTGTCCCTTGCAATTCCTACCTGGTTCTTTCTTGGTCGGTCAGAAAAGACCCTCTAACCTTGGGCTGCTGTTTGTTTCTTGAAGGAAAGCACAGAGCCCTTTATAAATACCCTGGTGCATTCTTTATATGGTACAGCACTATTTGTCAAATACTCAGAACAAATAAATTAGCTTCCTGGTTTGAACAAAGAGCCATCTTCTGATTTCTTTTTTCTTTTGCTTTTTTTTTTTAAAAAAGAAGAAGTCAAAATGACATTTCCCTTCTTCAAAATGACTTTTCTCAAAAAAGAGTTCAATAATTAAAACCTACACTATCCTCTAGTGGTCCAATGTTTCTTCCGCCCTAAATGATAGGGTAATCATATACATGCCTTCTCTGACATACACACTTATCTGGGAGTAAGGGCCAATAGAAACAATAGGACGTATTTCCAAGGAAGCATGTATGGGGTTGTGCTGTTAATAAAAAACTTAAATTCCCCATATTTTAAAATATTATTCATACATCTTAAATAAGCCGCATGAATTGAATGCAGTGCTAACTTGCTGGATCGATACATTATTGCTGTATCTGGTGAGCAGAGGTTGGGGAAGGCTGTTTGAGGTTACTTTTTACTTATGGGAAGCCAAGTGAAAACAGGTGGGCCTTCCATGGTTTGCTTGATTTGTCACTTTTTTTCTTTAAGTAAAGATCAGTCTTTGCAAGGTTGACCAATTCAACTGCAAAATTGCCTTAAAAGGAAGACGGGACTAACATTTTAAAGAGACCCTAGGGTGGACGGAATCAGATGTGGAGTTTGCCCAGGAGTTGATCTCCCTAGCATATGCTTTTCTGGTATGACACACCTTGACACGTGCCCTGGATCTTTTGAGGTGGGACCTGGATCATTTTGAAGTGTCTCAATAATATCGTTTGTGTCATCATAAGTCTGCTTCTTCCTTGTTAGCTCCAGTAGTCTTGCATTGACTGGGAAAACTTAACATCCAGTCCTTTAGCAGGCCAGTAGGAGTTTATTATGAAATCAGCGATTTAAACTACAGGGAATACAACCACCCCCCTTTCCATCTCCTGGTTTGCTTCTGTTTTTATTGTCTCTCCCTGCCTTTCTACTCCCCCACTCTTCATTTCACATACCTGTAACATCTAAAGTGAAATTCCAGGACAGCAAAGAGGTATACATGGGTAGTAGATTGGAAACCACCCAGATTATGGCAACAGCAAAAATCCCAATAATTTCCATATAACTTCTATAGTTCTCATTAGGGTAGACAAAGAGACTGGGGAAAGGCATAATTCTAATATATCTGTTGCTTCCCTTGTCTAAATCCCATGTAAGAGATTTATTAATAGCAAATAGCTCCAGAGTCAGTCTTCCTTGTTAGGTGGGGCAGCCCCGTAAGTCACTGGTGGAGAGGATGTGAGGCCTGGGCAGGGGATGGCAAAAGTAGTGACCTTCCCTCTCACTCCTCCTCCATGCAGAGATTGTGTTAACTTACAAGAATGGGCTATGGAGAGGTCAGTTTTACAGAAGATGTACTATGAACACCAGAAATTAAATAACTGGCATATTCTTGGTTTCATAAGAAAAATGACTGTTCAGGATAGACTGAACAAAAGTATATCAAAATTCTAAAACATCCAAAGTAGTATTGCATGCTGGGAGTTGTAGTCAGAGACATGAAGAGGTGCTGAGAGGAAGAGCAAGTAGAGACTGGAGTCAACGAGGAGGCATAGTGAGCGGGTTGGTGTAATTTCAGTTTAGTGAGTGTGTGGAATAAAGGAGCTTTAAGTATTTGTTTCTGCTGTTTTGGAATTATTGTAGTACAATATAGTCACATTCATTGAAAATTTTGTATTTACACCAGGAATTAAATGACTGGCATATTCTTGGTTTGATAAGAAAAGGGGTCTGTTGAGGATAGACTGAACAAGAGGATACCCAAAGTCTAAAACATGCAAAATAATTTATGCTCTAATAAAGAAATTAATAGCTTGTGCGGTATTTGTTTTTCTCAAAAATTCAGTTTTCATCTCGTATCATGACAATGGCAATAGAAATAAACCTGTTTAGGAACAGAGTAAAAGCACATTATAATGCAACATAAACAAGCATTTAGGGAAACTGGTGAAGAGAACAACATGACCTCAACATCCTGTTGAGCTCAATGAGATTGAGTCCTTAACTTTGTAGGATATTTACTTTGTAGAATATTTACTGCATAATAGACTTCCTTTTGAAAACTTATAAAAATGCAAGAAAGCTTTCTAAATGGTAGATTCACAATACACCTTCTTAGAGAGAAGTAAAAATCGTATTTTGGACTAGGGTAGATATTTTATAGATCACCTTAATTTTTCTTTTTAATTTTACCCTTTAGCAATAAGACCCAATCCTGCTCTGCTCATCATAATAATTACAGGGGGGGGGGAATACTTATTTCTTACTGCTTTGTTATTGCCAGATGGGTAGAAAACACAAATGAAATTGAAAAGAACAAAGGAAAGTTCATCAGGTGATGTCTAACTCTAGGGCATAATATAAACTCCGATTATTTAACCCCTTCAAAGTTCATATAGGCTTCCCCCCTTTTCTTTAAAGATCAACTTCTCTTAAGTGATTGTAGCATGATTGTGATCATGAAAAATCCATCCTCCTTCAGGGAAAGTCTTGAGTAAGCACATTTATATCCCCCCCCCCCCCAATATCATTAAGATCTCAGGGCGGCATACAGATTCCCAGGGTGGCATACAGATAATAGGAAGGGAAAAAGAAAGACGTGGGGTTTCGGTGAAGAATGGATCTTGGGATACTTTCTTCTCCAGCTAAACTGGAAAAATAGAAAAGAGGAAAAAAGAGAGAGAAATATTGAGGGGAAAGGAAAACAAATAAAACAATAGGGAAGGGAATTAGGGCGAAGGGTGAAGCCTTCTGAGAAGTGACCCTGTACATGGTTTTATATTGATCAGGGATGGGAGCATACTTTTTCACTATTTTCAATAATTGTAAGTCGTTTTCATCATGCACATCATTTTGGGAAAATACAAGTGAACATATAAATCATTCTACTTTATATGAGTGCCCAAACTCTTTCTCATGGGAATGCTTGTCAGTGATTCTTTAATTGCCTTTTCCTTGCTTCATCAGCACACTCAATCTTCTACAACTACATTAAGGATGTATCATCTCCTATGCCAGTTCCCTGTCACAGGCTTCTTGTTTATAACCAATACAAAAGTTACACCATCGCAGTCATGGTTTATGTGGTCAATTTGACCCAGGCCGTTGCTAGACGAGGGTTTAGCCCAGTGCGAGGCCCGGGCTCCTTGCTGTGCGTGCAGATGATGCACAGGGGATCCCGGGGTCAGGCCGGGCTAAACCCTCCCTTGACCTGGGATAACCGGATCCAATTGTGGCCTGGTTTTTCCGCAGCCCCAGGCTGGTTCTAGCTGGTTCCGTGGTCTAGCTGGTTCCATGGCTTTTCCCGGCTCCTCGCTTACTCGCGAGTAGCCGGGAGAAGCTGTGCACGGGTCACAGCGCTACATAGGAGCGCTGTGCCCATCAGGCTGGGAGGAAAAACCATGGGGGGGAGATGGGGGATGTGGGGGAAGAGCGGACCCGGAGGGAGAGATGGGGGAAAAAGCGGAACCAGGGTGGGGAGATCATGGATGGGGGGGCAGAGGGGGCATCAGACATGGTGGGCAGGTGTTCGGGCGGGCGGGTGATTAGGTGGGCATGGCGAGTGGGGGCGGATGGGCGAGTGAGTGGGGGACGGGTGGGCGAGTGAGTGGGCGGGGGGGCATCAGACATTGGGGGAAATCGGGGGTAGGGGAAGCGGGGAACCCTTTATTTTTTAAAAAAAGACTTACCTTTTTGTTGGTGTGCTCCTGCGCACATGGCCCCTTTAAGATAAAAAAAATGGCCAACGCGACGGGGCTTTCTCTTACGCCATCGTGTGTTACGTGTAACTAGGGGCCATGGCCCGCACTGACATGCAATTTTAAGTGGAGAAAAGGCGTAACTAAAATAAATGAGTTCGAAGGAATCTGGAAACAGTTCCTAGTGTTCGTGTTTACTAAGGGAAATGGGAAACCACCAGCAGAAGAAATGATTAGATTTTGGACTCAAGAATGATCCCGAGGTGGGGGGTGCACTTTTATGTTAAGAATGAAGATGTTGTAGTGTGATAAGGCATATGTAATAGTTTTTGATATTTGTACTCAACAATTATTCAATATGTATGCAGCAGATATTTGATGTATTTTTTTTTCTTATTGTGTTTGTTTCAGTTATATTTTGGAAATGTTTATCTATGTTTATATAGTGTTGAAAATGAATAAAAATTATTATATATATAAAAAAAAAGATAAAAAAAATGGCCAACGCGACGGGGCTTTCTCTTACGCCATTGTGTGTTACGTCTAGCTAGGGGCCATGGCCCGCACTAGCTGCAGCGAGGCCTTGCCCCTACTCCCCACCGAATTATCAGGTAGGTCTAGCAAGGCCCCCAGAAGCAACTTCTCTTCCTTCCTCTGTTCATTTAACGAGTCTGCACTTTCCCACCATTGTTATCCACAGTAGTCCAATGTGGCTGCTCTAATATTTACTGAAGCAGGCAGTTCCTTGGGCCTAGCAGATCCATATTGACATTGGCTGCCATCGCTGCCACATAGTGTGACTTAAAACGGACTCTGTGTATTCTGTCAGATTCGTCACAAGGACTATGCCACTGATGTTCTTCTTATCACCCTTGCTGTGTCATCCTGAGCAGCTCTCTAGGTTCTGCTAAGCAGGAGAGGGCTATGTGTCAACTGTCTGCTATTACTGCAGAAGATGGCACCTGATACAAAGTTTTCAGTGTTGTTATCTCTTCAACACAAACTTGTAGTACCTTGTTGGCCAGTTGTTTCTTTTTGGTAAACTAAATTAAACTAAACTTAAAAGTACCAAACATTGTTTCCCCATGGAGAAGTTTTGGTGTGAGAAGACTTGGGTGTTGATAGGAAGAGGGTGTTGATAGGAAGAGGGCTGCTTCAAAATCCTGATGATGTTGACATGGTACTTGGAGCAATGCAACTGGCCATGTGCCCTCTCAATTCTTGCCCCTCCTGGCTAATAAAAGCTAGCCAAGGGAGTTTGACTGGGTGGGTCCAGGGTGTAGTGAATGCTTCTCTATGGGAAGGGTGGTCCCTTCAGTAGTGTGACCACTCCTCAATCAACTCCTTGGGATGGGCATTGGAGGCACTGTGTTCTGGTGGTTCCAGTCCTACCTGTAGGGTTGATTTCAGAGAGTAACATTGGATGATAATTCTCAGCCCCCTGGCAATTAAGCTATGGGAGACCGTAACAGGGCACCCCCATAAAGCCTTGAGGGTGGTCATATGGGGATTTGGAGCAAACTTCCACAAGCATGTTGATAACACACAGCTCTATCTCCCCGTGACATCTCAATCAGGAGAGGCTGTGCAAGTCCTAGATCTGTGCCTAAACTCAGTAATGGACTGGATGAGGGACGATAAACTGAAGCTGAATCCTGGCAAGATGGAAACCCTGTGGGTGAGTAGTTCCCGAGTCCAGGAATTAGGCTCATTGCCTTTTCTGGATGGGGCTGCACTCTCTCTGAAAGGTCAGGTTCATAGTTTGGGCATACTCCTAGATCCATCATTATCACTGGAGGCCCAAGTGGCTGCGGCAACTTGGAATGCCTTTTCCCAGCTTCACCTGGTTCGCCAGCTATGGCCTCTTCTGGACAGGAATAGCTCAGCCACAGTGGTACAGGCATTTTATTTATTTATTTGTTGTATTTTTATACCACCCAATGGCCGAAGCTCCCTGGGCGATTCATAAAACTTAAAACCATCCAAAGTATAAAACTAACAGCATAAAAACATTATATAAAATACAATATAAAAACACAACCAGATTAAAATCAACAGCGGTGCAGAAATACAAATTTAAAATACAAATTTAAAACAGCAAACTTAAAATTGAATTTATAGATTGTTAAAATGCTGAGAGAATAAAAAGGTTTTCACCTGGCATCTGAAAGAATATACTGTAGATGCCATGCAAACTTCCTTAGTGAGCTAATTCCACAGCTGGGGTGCCACAGCAAAGAAGGCCCTCCTCCTGGTAACCTCAAGACTGGATGACTGCAATGTGCTCTTTGTGGGGCTGCCCTTAAGACTGCTCCAGAAGCTGGAGCTAGTGCAGAACGCAGCAGCTCGGCTGGTGTCAGGAGCTGCCTCTTTTCTGCATATAACTCCTTTATTGAAGGAATTGCACTGGCTTCCTATTGGCTACTGGGCCAGGTTTAAGGTTTTGGTACTAGTGTACAAAGCCCTAAATGACTTGGGATCAGGATACCTGAGACAGCACCTTCTCCTTTACTGTCCTGCCTGATCACTGAGGCCATTGGAGGGCGTGCTCCTGGTGGTTCCACCTGGACCAGTGGACCGATTGGAATCCACACGGAGAAGAGCCTTTAGTGTAGTGGCTCCTTCTCTGTGGAACTCTGTGGAAATAAATAAATAAATAAGTGTGGTGACTAGAACTCTGCACAATATTCCAAACGTAGTTATACCATAGATTTGTTTAAGGGCATTATGATCTTGGCAGGTTTAGTTACTAATGGATAAAATAGCAAAGTGGAATTTCCTGGGATTTATTTATTTATTTATTTATTTATTTATTTATTTATTTATTACATTTATATACCGCCCCATAGCTGAAGCACTCTGGGCAGCTTACAACAGTTAAAAATAGTAAACATTAAAAAGTATACAAGATTTAAAAAACCATCAGAAACATAAAAACAGTATAAAAACAACAGTACCCATTTAAAAAACAACAATTTCTCATCATCTGCACTCCAGATCAACTTTTTCATTCAGTAATCCACCACATACCCTGGATTCTTTTCTTAGTCAGTCACTGCCAACTTACATGTTGCTTTCTATGGGTTCCATTATAGAATTGAGAGGTGCTTGTAAGATGAGTCCTGCTGCGTCAGGGCTTTTGTTTTTAAACAGTGTTTAAACACCAAAAGAGGTCCACATTATTTTTATTGGAGAAACGAGGGTTCTTATGATTACAATGTGTTGAAGTTTATCTCTCTTTAAAACAAACCTTCTCCCCCTTTTGTCCCAAGGTGCAGAATTTTCAACGCAATCCAGAAGTTATACTGCATGGAAATGGCAAGACATAAAATTACCACCATGGTGGTAAAATGAAGAAATCCAGGGTGTAAGGTTAGATAGCCCAAGGAGAATGATCTGTGGACTGTGTCATGTGCCACATGAGGTTTGTTGTTGTTTATTCGTTCAGTCGCTTCCGACTCTTTGTGACTTCATGGACCAGCCCACGCCAGAGCTTTCTGTCAGCCGTCGCCACCCCTAGCTCCCCCAAGGTCAAGTCTGTCACCTCCAGAATATCATCCCTCCATCTTGCCCTTGGTCGGCCCCTCTTCCTTTTGCCTTCCACTTTCCCTAGCATCAGCCTCTTCTCCAGGGTGTCCTGTCTTCTCATTATGTGGCCAAAGTACTTCAGTTTTGCCTTTAATACCATTCCCTCAAGTGAGCAGTCTGGCTTTATTTCCTGGAGTATGGACTGGTTGGATCTTCTTGCATTATAACAACTACTACTACTACTACTACTACAACCACCTTCTTGTAAATTGGCCCAGTGTCTGCTGATATTCACATGTTTGTTGAGATTCTCAAAGCACTCTAAAAGGCTAGTGACACAGGATGTCTTTCACAAAATGGAAGCAAGAGAATGGGCATCTCTTATTTTACCATTTGCCTTATCGATTGAAGCCACAACTGTGGCTCCAATAATACAGATATGAATCAGAACAAGCTATGAGTTGGAATTTGGTTGACAAATTTGGTTTTTGGAGATTCACACATCCATCAATCTCTTCAATGAAGGTCCTTGAAGCATGGGAGAGAGAAGGTGGATCTTCTCACAGACAGTTATGACATAATATGGCCTGCTAGTGACTATAGTGGGCTGCTCGGAATAGGAGTCAGCATCGGTTGGGCATAGAACTCCTCTTCCTGGGCTGTTATCCAAGGTAACTACAACAAAACACATACTTGACAATGGGAGGCAAAGGTGATCTCTCCCTGATTCTTTGTGTCTCTCAATTACATAATTATGAAGTGGAGCACTATGACTGGATGGGCTCAGAAAGGTCTCTGAGTGTTTGAGGAAGTGGGCATCTGCTTGGAGCATCACATGTCTCATTTTTGGACACAGAAGTGAATGCACACATTATCTCATGGGCATGAGGTCAGCTGTATGTTTTAGACGTTTACAACATGCTTCTCACCTGAAAACCATTTGACATTGATGATATCCACTCTTGAAAGTCCCTGAAGATCCCCTTTCCCCCGTTCTTATTTGAAAAAAGGTCTAGCAAATGAGGAGAGTGGGGGTGAGGAGAGACTTTAGGCCAGCCCTATGCATGACTGGCTGTTGCAGAGAAAAGGAACATAGGGTCAGTGGTGTAGTGGTACATTTTGAAAGGCAGGCGCTCATCATGATAGTCCCCCTAGCCATGCCCCCAAGGAGATTCCACATATTCATGCGGTTTTGTTGAGCCATATCAATAAACCAGTTCCAGCACCAGGAGCAAAACTTTTGTAAAGATAATGGGTCTTAATTGCCCATTCATGACCAAAATACTCTGCATTAGAACAGGGATAACTCACAACAATAAATATATATATATATATATATATATATATATATATATATATATATATAATCTCCCTACAAAATCCCATTTCCCTGAGTTACTGTGAGGGTTTAGCATTTGTCATAATTGTTCCTGCTAATCAAAAAGTATAGGCTCCACCAAACCACTGTGTGGGATACAGCAGGAAAAGGTCAAAATGTGTAAAGGAATGGAGGCGATTTGTTAGGGCAGACATGATAGTGCAAGAATAAGGATGTTATTGATTCACAAGCATGTTCCTATTTCCGTCTGTGAAGTGTCAGATGGGAATGTACATAGCATGATGTATCTTGACCTGATTGCAAAGTGGAGAGGATTTGATAGTGGAAATTGTTTCAGAAGTGAAATATACAAGAACAAGATACAAGAATACACAATCTCCTTCTTTATGTTTCATTGCGATGTTGCGAGAATCTAGCTATATATTTCAATTATGCTTCGAACTGATGGTGTGCAAAAGTTCTCAAACAAGGTATTTACTCAAAGGAAATGAAAAACAACAAGAACAACAACTGGGAAGCTGGTCCAATTGGCCATTTTGATGAGCCTTTAATCATTCTACATTTCCAGTTTCTAAAACTGATCTTACATAATAATATAGAAATAATGAAAGAGAGGACAAAGAAAAAATTATCATGCAAAGATTGAAAGAAGTAAAACAGTGATTGCATAAAATTTTATTGATTATGGGAAATCATGTATATTGGATGAAGAAATCTCCTTGAATCTCATATTTTAGAAATATAAAAGTGACAGAGCAATCAGGGAGAATGATGACATGAATCTACCACCTCCTTCACAGCCATGCTGGTTTACAACAGCCAAGGCGAATGGTCTTTGGGTGTGTCTGTTCTTTTTCTTTTTCTGGGTGGAACAGTTTTTTTAAAAAATGTTCCTCCCATGGGTCATAATAGGAAGGAATTTTGTGGGCAGCTTCAAATTTGCATATGTGGGGCCAAAATTAGCTGCTCTTGGAACAGAGGAGCTTTGGATCTGGATGCTCCATCACTGGTTCTGGCCCACCCAAGAATGACCATTTGCAAAGCTTTCCTTCTGATCTACTGAGCAGAAGTAGTAACTGATCTGCTTAGCCTGTAGTAACTTTCCACCTCTGTGGTGGTAATGGAGCCCCACTCCAATGGGATTGTTTTCAGCAAGTGGAGGCTGATGGAGGACACCCCCAAAGCATTGTAACCCCTTCTTGCCATTCAAAATGGGATGTTGGGATTGTTCTCAAAATCTCAAGGATGATTATTGTTATTATTATTATTACTATTATTATTATTATTATTATTATTACTATTATTATTATTATTATTGACTAAAATATTACCTTTAGCATAATGTAGATCTATCCTAATTGTCCTGGCTCCTGACCAGAGTCCAGGGGTGGATGAAACATTCTAAGCTTTTTCTCCAAGTATTAATGCCCAGGTTTCTTTTTTTTTTAATAACCCATAGCACTTTATCCATGACCAAATTGTTTTATAAAGATTTAAATCATCAATCCAGATGCACCCAAATTAATCAGACAGATGGCTGTTGGTGGTATGGGTCCCTGAATCTGTACCCTGTTGCAAGTGGTCATTTTGGACATATTTAAACAGAGTCGCACCGGGAACCTGCATGATGATATTCCACGCAGTCAGTTGGCAGGCTGAAAGAAGAGAGTCACAGGAAGACATGGCACAAGAGGCATCAAGAGGAATGTCACAGGAGGGATAGTGCAAAGGAGAGCAAGAGGAGGGTCACAGTGGAGGTGTTGTGCCATCCACCATTCTTCCCACCCCATTAGCAGTCGTCGTGGAGGTTTTCGTCATCATGGAGCTGTTTGCAGGGCACCAGTCGTTGCTTGAATCCACTTGAAATAGGCAGGTACTGAAGTGTAGACACCAGGGTGTTTGGGCTCAGCACACCCTGTTCCCCAACTCACAACCCCAACTTGAGTCCAACCTCCTTCACGTTTGCAAACCAAGGGTCCACCGGAGTCCCCCTGCAGAGAGAGACGATGGGAGATAGCACATGAGTGACAACAGATTTTAAACACTCTGAGCTTAGATTCAGTATACAGAGCACGTGAGGGGTCTAGAATAAATGTTCTACCTCCCTTCAGACACATACTGGGAAGGTGATCATAGGCAAGGCATTATCTCAGCCCCCTGCCACCCACATCTGTGATGTGTTCCGTATAAGCCTTCGAGGGTGACATGAGAAAGGGCCTTTTGGTGGCTGCTCCCAGGCTGTGGAACTCTCTCCCAAGGGAAGCTAGGTTCCCTCCCTCTTCGCTGTCCTTCCACTTGCAGGCAATGACCACTTTATTTAGGAAGGCCTTAGGTGTGGGTCTGTTGGGTTGTGTGCTGTTTTTATTCTGTAATTTTTATGTTTTATTGTATTTTAATGTACTCTTCTATAGTTTTAATCAAGTTTAATTGTTTCTTTAAGCCACATTGAATGCCATTTTAGATAGAAAAATGGGGGTATCAATCCATCCATCCATCCATCCATCCATCCATCCATCCATCCAATCAAAGAATTGCTGGAAAAGTTGTTAATGATTGTTTTTCAAAAAACAATAACTATTTTTTATGCAAAATGTGGTCAACAAGTTTGACTTTAGAAGAGGCATTCACTCCTGTGTCCAAGGGAAGAAGAGGGTGCAAGTCTTGCATGCAGACGATGTGATCAATTGACCAAGATTTAATTTTATTTGGTGACAACCTTAGATCATCATCATCATCATCATCATCATCATCATCATCATCATCATCATCATCATCATTATCAATAATAAACTTTTGAGAACTTGAAAAATGGAGATGTACCATCATCCAACTACACCAAATGCAGAAAGAAATCCATTTCAGTTTAATTAATCCATATTCCATTTTAAATGGCAGCTGCTCTCTTCTCAGAAAAGGAAGGAGGCCTGAATTCTTAGAATTCCTCAACTGTGTATTTCTGAACATTTTTGTTTGTGCATCTGGCCACTCTAGGATTGCACTATCATTACTCTCTGGTGTTTCACCACAGGGAATGCCTGTATGAAGGACATGTTATGGAACATCATACCAAGCAGGAATCCTTCCCTCCTTCTGGATAACCAGCGCACAACATTCCAGGCGTGACAGGATCCATGGGATTGCTATCAACGGGGGCACTGTTATAGAGATCGTTGCAGGCTGACCGGTTTATGAGTGGTACCTTCAGTTCTTGGAGGGTTTTGGGATATGGCAAACTCACTGTAGGAGAGAAAACTGGAATATTGACTTGAAATGCAGAGGGAGGAAAAATACATCATTGGAGCAATGGGTGCACTATGGAAGGACATACAGGGCTCATCTACACCAAGCAGGGTATTCCAGTATGAAAGACGTATGAAAGTGGCATATAAAAAGCAGGAGCCACACTACTGCTTTATAGCGGTATTGAAGTGCCGTGCAGGATCTACACTACTGCTTTATAGTGGGACTGAAGTGCACAGAAAAGTGTTGGGGCCCACAACACATCTACACCAACCAGGATATAGCACTATGAAAGTGGTATGAAAGCGGTATATGGCATGTGTCAATGAGCCCCAACAGTTGTCAGTGTGCTTCAGTATCACTATAAATATATCGCTCCATGCTTCTCCATCTGAAGGTTTCTTTCTCCCCCAGGCATGTCTGACCTTTCTTCCTTGTTCCCCATATTGCATCTGGAACTCCATCCCTGAACACCTTCCATTGCCACTCCATCTCTTCCTTCACAGACCTCCCCGAAAGCCTCCTTTTCTCTGAAGATTTTGGAGACCACTCATGACAGGGCAGCCATTTTGGGCAGCTTCCCTCTTGTAACCCTGACATGTGCTCCTCCTGGCCTGTTTGGATGGGTTATGATGGGAAGATCTCCTTCCCTGTGGATCTTGCCCTACCCTTTGAGCCCGGTTTGTTCACGGTCCCGGGCTGAGCCTGCGGCCATGGAATGTGTGGCCGGACATCATGGTTTGTCCCGGTTCCTCGCGAGGAGCCAGGTCCCATGCACAGGGACTGCACCCATGGGTGGGGCGGGGTGGAGTGAGCCGGGGAAATAAGGTGGTTATTTAAAGAAAAACTTACCTTTTCTGCACTAGCACTTGTGTGCATCTTCTCATTTAAAAAAACAAAACAAAATGGTGGGTGCAATGCCTTTTCCTCTGAGATCGTCTCACATTGTGTGTAAGAGGGGGAATCTCGTGATAAAAACCATGCGAGGTCTTCACCCCTCTGTCACGCAATAACAGGTAGGTCTAGCTAAGGCCCGTAAGGACCTTGGGGAGGGCAGCTGTCCCCCCTCCTATTGTAAAACACCATAATTGATGATCTGAACATCAGCAGAGTCTGAGTGAGCACCGGAAAGAGGATTACCCACCTCCATCTTTAATGTTTCCCCATCCAGTGTACAAGAACAAGATACAAGAATACACAATCTCCTTCTTTATGTTTCATTGCGATGTTGCGAGAATCTAGCTATATATTTCAATTATGCTTCGAACTGATGGTGTGCAAAAGTTCTCAAACAAGGTATTTACTCAAAGGAAATGAAAAACAACAAGAACAACAACTGGGAAGCTGGTCCAATTGGCCATTTTGATGAGCCTTTAATCATTCTACATTTCCAGTTTCTAAAACTGATCTTACATAATAATATAGAAATAATGAAAGAGAGGACAAAGAAAAAATTATCATGCAAAGATTGAAAGAAGTAAAACAGTGATTGCATAAAATTTTATTGATTATGGGAAATCATGTATATTGGATGAAGAAATCTCCTTGAATCTCATATTTTAGAAATATAAAAGTGACAGAGCAATCAGGGAGAATGATGACATGAATCTACCACCTCCTTCACAGCCATGCTGGTTTACAACAGCCAAGGCGAATGGTCTTTGGGTATGTCTGTTCTTTTTCTTTTTCTGGGTGGAACAGGTTTTTTTAAAAAATGTTTCTCCCATGGGTCATAATAGGAAGGAATTTTGTGGGCAGCTTCAAATTTGCACATGTGGGGCCAAAATTAGCTGCTCTTGGAACAGAGGAGCTTTGGATCTGGATGCTCCATCACTGGTTCTGGCTCACCCAAGAATGACCGTTTGCATAGCTTTCCTTCTGATCTACTGAGCAGAAGTAGTAACTGATCTGCTTAGCCTGCAGTAACTTTCTACCTCTGTGGTGGTAATGGAGCCCCACTCCAATGGCATTGTTTTCAGCAAGTGGAGGCTGATGGAGGACACCCCCAAAGCATTGTAACCCCTTCCTGCCATTCAAAATGGGATGTTGGGATTGTTCTCAAAATCTCAAGGATGATTATCGTTATTATTACTATTATTATTATTATTATTGACTAAAATATTACCTTTAGCATAATGTAGATCTATCCTAATTGTCCTGGCTCCTGACCAGAGTCCAGGGGTGGATGAAACATTCTAAGCTTTTTCTCCAAGTATTAATGCCCAGGTTTCTTTTTTTTGGAATAACCCATAGCACTTTATCCATGACCAAATTGTTTTATAAAGATTTAAGTCATCAATCCAGATGCACCCAAATTAATCAGACAGATGGCTGTTGGTGGTATGGGTCCCTGAATCTGTACCCTGTTGCAAGTGGTCATTTTGGACATATTTAAACAGAGTCGCACCGGGAACCTGCATGATGATATTCCATGCAGTTAGTTAGCAGGCTGAAAGAAGAGAGTCACAGGAAGACATGGCACAAGAGGCATCAAGAGGAATGTCACAGGAGGGATAGTGCAAAGGAGAGCAAGAGGAGGGTCACAGTGGAGGTGTTGTGCCATCCACCATTCTTCCCACCCCATTAGCAGTCGTCGTGGAGGTTTTCGTCATCATGGAGCTGTTTGCAGGGCACCAGTCGTTGCTTGAATCCACTTGAAATAGGCAGGTACTGAAGTATAGACACCAGGGCGTTTGGGCTCAGCATTCCTTGTTCCAAAACTCACAACCCCAACTTGAGTCCAACCTCCTTCGTGTTTGCAAACCAAGGGTCCACCGGAGTCCCCCTGCAGAGAGAGACGATGGGAGATAGCACATGTGTGACAACAGATTTTAAACACTCTGAGCTTAGATTCAGTATACAGAGCACGTGAGGGGTCTAGAATAAATGTTCTACCTCCCTTCAGACACATACTGGGAAGGTGATCATAGGCAAGGCAACATTATCTCAGCCCCCATGTCACCCACATCTGGAATATGTTGGTGGTGACATGAGAAAGGGCCTTTTGGTGGCTGCTCCCAGGCTGTGGAACTCCCTCCCAAGGGAGGCTAGGTTCCTTCCCTCTTTGCTGTCCTTCCACTGGCAGGCAATGACCACTTTTTTTAGGAAGGCCTTAGGTGTGGGTCTGTTGGGTTGTGTGCTGTTTTTATTCTGTAATTTTTATGTTTTATTGTATTTTAATGTACTCTTCTATAGTTTTAACCAAGTTTAATTGTTTCTTTGAGCCACATTGAATGCCATTTTTAGACAGAAAAATGGGGTATAAATCCATCTATCCATCCATCCATCCATCCATCCACCCATCTAATCAAAGAATGGCTGGAAAAGTTGTTAACTATTTTTTTATACAAAATGTGGTCAACAAGTTTGACTTTAGAAGAGGCATTCACTCCTGTGTCCAAGAGAAGAAGAGGGTGCCTCTTCTCTTGCACGCAGACGATGTGATCAATTGACCAAGATTTAATTTTATTTGGTGACAACCTTAGATCATCATCATCATCATCATCATCATCATCATCATCATCATCATCATCATCATCATCATCATCATCCATAATAATAAACTTTTGAGAACTTGAAAAATGGAGATGTACCATCATCCAGCTACACCAAATGCAGAAAGAAATGGCTAAGGGCTTTATTCATATAATCCATTTCAGTTTAATTAATCCATATTCCATTTTAAATGGCAGCTGCTCTCTTCTCAGAAAAGGAAGGATGCCTGGATTCTTTGAATTCCTCAACTGTGTATTTCTGAACATTTTTGTGTGTGCATCTGGCCACTCTAGGATTGCACTATCATTACTCTCTGGTGTTTCACCACAGGGAATGCCTGTATGAAGGACATGTTATGGAACATTGTACCTCGGCGGCATTCTTCCCTCCTTCTGCATAACCAGCGCACAGCATTCCAGGCATGACAAGATCTATGGTATAGAGATCGTTGCAGGCTGACCGGTTTATGAGTGGTACCTTCAGTTCCTGGAGGGTTTGGGGATCTGGCAAACTCACTGTAGGAGAGAAAACTGGAATGTTGACTTGAAATGCAGAGGGAGGAAAAATACATCATTGGAGCAATGGGTGCACTATGGAAGGACATACAGGGCTCATCTACACCAAGCAGGGTATTCCAGTATGAAAGACGTATGAAAGCGGCATATAAAAAGCAGGATCTACACTACTGCTTTATAGTGGGACTGAAGTGCACTGACAAGTGTTGGGGCCCACAACACATCTACACCCACCAGGATATAGCACTATGAAAGTGGTATGAAAGCGGTATATGGCATGTGTCAATGGGCCCCAACAGTTGTCAGTGTGCTTCAGTATCACTATAAATATATCACTCCATGCTTCTCCATCTGAAGGTTTCTTTCTCCCCCAGGCATCTCTGACCTTTCTTCCTTGTTCCCCATATTGCATCTGGAACTCCATCCCTGAACACCTTCCATTGCCACTCCATCTCTTCCTTCACAGACCTCCCCGAAAGCCCCCTTTTCTCTGAAGACTTCGGAGACCACTCATGACAGGGCAGCTATTTTGGGCAGCTTCCCTCTTGTAACTCTCACATGTGCTCCTCTTGGCCTGTTTGGATGGGTTATGATGGGAAGATCCCCTTGCCTGGGGATCTTGCCCTACCCTTTGAGCCCGGTTTCTCCACGGTCCCGGGCTGAGCCTGAGGCCATGGAATGTGTGGCCAGGCATCATGGTTCGTCCCGGTTCATCGCGAGGAGCCGGGTCCCGTGCACAGGGCGAAGAGCACCTCAGGAGCACTGAGCCCATGGTGGGGTGGGGTGGGGTGAGTGGGGGAAATAAGGTGTTTTTTTAAAGAAATACTTACCTTTTCTGCACGAGCACTTGTGTGCATCTTCTCATTTTTAAAAACAAAACAAAATGGCAGGTGCAACGCCTTTTCCTCTGAGATCGTCTCGCATTGTGTGTAAACAAAGGGGGATTCTCGTAATAAAAACCATGCGAGGTCTTCACCCCTCTGTCAAGCAATAACAGGTAGGTCTAGCTAAGGCCCGTAAGGACCTTGGGGAAGGCAGCTGTCCCCCCTCCTATTGTAAAACACCATAATTGATGATCTGAACATCAGCAGAGTCTGAGTGAACACTGGAAAGAGAATTACCCACCATTATATTTAATGTCTCCCCATCCAGTGACCCAGCAGTCTGCATCCATGGGGACTTCTTCCAAAGAGTGTAGCAGGCTGATGGGGTGGATGTAGTCAGTGAATTCCACAGGAGCCTTCAGTTTAACCAAAGCAATATCCGCAGAGGTTAAAGGATAGTAGTCAGGATGGATTTCAATCTGCTCCACATCAGAACGTATCACACTATCTGAGAAGTTTGAGAGCTGATAGGCACCCAGCAGGACTTTATAATCAGAAGTATTATTACACCTGTGAACACAAGAGCCAAATGCAGCAAGAACTTGCAAAGCTGGGGCTATTTATTGTTTCTGTGAAATGTGCAAGACCTCAGCCCCCCTCCCCCCTATTTACACCCTGCCTTGGCTGATAGTGAAACTACATTAAACATGGGAGCTCAATGAGTGGGAATCCATCCGTTTGGCAGAACAATCCAATATCCAAATAATGCGGAGGGCTGGGTAGGAATATTCACCACTGGTGTCTGAAATTGTGCTGCATTCCATTTCACCTCTAGGGTTGTTTTTGTTCACCAAACCACATAGGAACAACCAAAATTTGGTACAAAAGAGAACTTCAAAATGGGAAGCCTTAAAACGGGGGTTTCTATAAGACCTGACATACACTGAAGAAAATGATAGACACAGAGGGGGTCAAGGAGACTTGGGAAAAGGAGGCAAGGAGGTGAGTTTCTAGGAACATGCTTACCCCAAAAGGATTTAAAAGGTGGTTGAAGTGGTTGTGCTTTTCTCAAGATTGGCAAGGGGCGGAGAGGTAGGAGACCACCACAGTGCATTTTTTCTTGTGGCATTGCCACTGAATGCTACCACTGCACTCAAATGGAGGTGAGAGGCTCCTTGAATGGCCCTACAGGTTTAGCCTTGTTACTTAAACATATGGGACTTGGTTTTTCACTCAGTGGGAGCTTTGGTAGTGGGGTAAAGCTGCTGCTATGGGTGTACAAGGACAATGGACCCATCTAGGCAGACAAGGAAACAAAGTGGTTCAAGAAAACAATGGAAAGACAGAGGCCCTGGAAAATTGGATAGGTGCCAGAGTGGAGTAAGGGGGATCATGGTGAGAAGGGACCATGATGAACCTTCTTGGAGACACAGTTAAACATGGAGCTGAGCTGAAACCATGAATGGAAGAGATGCCAAAGCAAAAATTAAGTGTCTGAAATCAAGAGATTTCTAGGTTTCAGGGCAAAGAGCAAAAAAAGACTCAGGCCAGAACTCACCAAGCAGAATATAACACTTTGAAAATGGTATATGGAATGTCACATGGGCCCCAACCATTGTCTGTGCACTTCAAAACTGTTACAAAAAGTGAAGGTCCTGCCTTAGTGCCTTTGTATCTGGGCTTTGGATGAGGCTGAGCAAACAGAACAAAAGTTTGAAAAATACAAGGAATTCCTTGCTTCTGAAGGTAAATCTACCTGGCTTTATATGGCAAATACTGGGGGGTGGAGCCTAACAGTCTAATGGAGCGGTAGGACTTCTCAGCTCTTGATGGGTTAAGCCTAGAAGCGCAATTATCTCCATTTGATCGGCATAAGCTGTGAGTAAACTTTACAAAAAGATTTATGAAATCTCTGTGTATCTGGGAAAGTAGAGACGTCCCCCAGAGAGCTCAGGAAATGAATAATAATCTTTACTTTCACTTTTGCTCTCCATAAGGGGGGTCTTGCATATAATAAATAACTCTAAAGGAATGCAGAGACTCTAAGGCCTCATCTACACCAAGCAGGATATTCCACTATGAAAGCAGTCTATAGAGGCAGGAGCCACACTACTGCTTTATAGTGGTATTGAAGTGCACTAACAACTGTTGGGGCCCATTGGCACATATCATATACTGCTTTCATACCACTATATCCTGCTCGGTGCGGCTCCTGCCTTTTACATACCACTTTCATAGTGCAATATCCTGCTTGGTGTAGATGAGGCCTAAGTGGAATTAAATCACTCTCTATCTCAAGGAGAGACAGAAAAAACAAATTAGTCGCTCTAACATTATTTATAGAGGCAAAGGAGGGGTCGTGAAGGCCCGGCTGGGTGTTGGTGTGACGTGATTTCTGCCTACTGCAACTGTGAAAGAGCAACGGGAAGCTTATGCTGAGAAAAAATAAAAACAGAACCAAACCAATTTGGACCAGAACTAAAACACATCCCTCTGATAAGTCTGCGGCCAGATTAACAAAAAAAGAGGAAGGGGAAGAGAGTGGGAGTGCACAAGATTCAAACGACTTGACAACAGAAAGCGACGAGATGGCGGCCAAAGCTGGTACTGAGCCAAAATCAGCACTTGATGAATCTCATACTAAGATGATGGAATTTATCAAAAGTAATAATGACGCATTGCTCCAGGAAATGAGAATGATTAAAGAAGAAGTTATTAAAAATATACAAAAGCTTCAAATATCAGTAGCAAAAGTTGAGAAGGATCTGGCAAAGACCAAAACAGAACTCAAGCAAATATCAAATCAAGTGGATGTGAATCAACAACAAATAACTCAGCACAGTATTAAATTTCATCAACATGAACTGAGGCTGATCCATTTGGAAGTCAATCAAGACGATCAAATCTTCGGATAAAAAATCTCCCAGAGATGCAAGGAGAGAATTTGAGAATGAGTATTCTGGGATGGTTTAAGGAGCTGGCTGCAGATATGGATTTAACAAAGCAGGATGTTGAGAGATTTCACAGAGTGGCTGGAAACAGATTAAGTGCTATGCCCAGAGATACTTTGGTCAGATTTGCAAATTATTATAAGAAGGAGCAGTTCATGAGAAAATTAAGGTCAATATCTACGCTGAAGTTTCAAGAAGCATCAGTTCAAATCTACAATGATCTTTGTCAGCAAACCGTTGAATGGAGAATAAGCGTTAGGCCCGTAATAGCAAAGCTTAAGAAGGAGGGAATTGCTTATTCATGGGGTTATCCGGTGTTCCTGAGATTTATGCGAGATGGAAGACAGCACAGAGTAACATCTCTGGAACAGGGAATGGCTCTGTTGAGAAATCTGGGGCTGGATGAAGAATTGTCAACTCAGCCGGAAGGAGGAGAAGAGGAAAGTCCTGGCCCAAGTGGGATTTAAAGGTTTAATAAATTTTTAAAAAGTGCGGGGCGGGGAAGGAGATAATAAAAAATAAATAATGAGTAAGAGGCTTGCTGCATCAGGACTGTGGGTTCTACCTTCCCCCCCTTAAAGGTTGATAGCCATGACCGGGGTGTGTCACCAACGGAGCAGTAAAGGGGGGGAAAGAGGGGGAGAGGGGAGGGGAGGGAGGGGGATTAAGGGTGAGAAGGGGAGGGGCAGGAATAAAAATTGTATTTGTTGGTTGTTGTAAATTTGTTTTCATGGTTTTGATAATAATGTGCGTGTGCACAAGGGATCTACAAGAAATTAAACAAAAACATTATGGATAAGAAGATACGAATCTCAACACTCAGTGTCAAAGGTTTGGGGGCAGTTGTTAAAAGGAAGAGGATTAAACAATTATTAAATAAAGAAGGGGCCCATTTTATCTTTCTACAGGAAACACCTCAAGCTAAAGAAGGTGCAAATGAATTACATCTAAAGTGGTCAGTGTGGTATGAAAAGTCCTTGGGGACCTCAAAAAAAATATGGGGTGGCTATAATTATTTTGAATAAAAGTGGATTCAATGTATTAAAGAGTAAAAAAAAGATGAGAAAGGGAGATATATTATGATACAAGGGCAATTGGAAGGCAATTATTATACTTTAATTAATATTTATGCCCCTAATGAGAGACAAAAAGAGTTTTATAAAGAACTATTTAGGGAAACAGAGGAATTTAAAAAAGGATATGTTATATTGGCTGGAGATTTTAATATGGTCATGGATAATAGGGTAGACAGGTCCAACCCTACCGTTTATGAAAGGAAAAATAATATTACAATTTTAAATAAAATGATAAAAGAGAAGGATTATATTGATGCATGGTGTTTAACAAGAATGGGGGAACCTGGATATACTTATTATTCTCCAATTCACAAAACTTTCTCCAGGATAGATTATACTTTTGTTTCAAAAGACTTAGCAACAAAGGTTTGTAACACACGATTAGGGGTAATCAAAGTAACTGACCATGCACTGGTAAGCTTAGATATTAAAGTAAAAAGAGACTATAGGGAAGTGAATAGATGGAAGTTAAATACCAGAATATTAAAATATGATAAAGTGGTAGATAAAATGGAGAAAGAATTGTTGGAAATATGGGAAATTAATGAGAATGGGGAATGTTCCCCATCAGTATTGTGGGATACAATGAAGGCTGTGGCTAGGGGGATTTGTATTAAAGAAACGTGTAATTTAAAGAGGCAACAAGATGAAATACAGAGAAATTTAGAGGATGGAATTAAGAAGCTTGAAAGAGAGTATTTGCAAAGTAGAAATAAACAAATCCTGATAGAATTAGAAAGAAAGAATTAGAAAATAGGAATTTAGAAGAAGTACAGAAGAATTTGATTTACATGAAAAGAGAGTATTTTGAGAATAGTAATAAAAACTCTAAGGTGCTGGTGAGAATCACACAAAAGGAAAAGTCAAAGAATTTGATAGGGATCGTTAAAGATAAATTAGGAAAGCCATGTAGTATTATGAAAGGGAAAATAAAGATATTTCAAGAATTTTATCTAGAAGTATACAGAGAAAAGGACACACTGAAGATAAAGATGGAGAATTATATAGATAAACATATAAAGAAGGGTCTGATAGGGGAAGATAAAGATTTAATGGAAAGATATATTTCTCAAAGGGAAACAGAAGAAGCTATTGATAAATTGAAAGGGGGTAAATCCCCTGGTATAGATGGGTTGGGATTGGAGTACTATAAAACGTTTTAAAAAACATTGGTACCAAAATTATTGAAATTGTATAATGGGATAATAGAAGGAGATAAGATACCACCATCGTGGGAACAATCATTAATTATATTAATTCCAAATCCGGATAAGGACTTAACAGTCCCAGACTCTTACAGACCTATTTCTTTAATAAATCAGGATGCTAAAATTTTATCTGCTGTAATGGCAAGGCGGATGAATACAGTTATAGGTAATTATATTGGGGAGGATCAGTGTGGATTTATAGCGGGAAGACAAATGCACAATTTAGTTGGAAGAGCGTTAAATATAGTACAGGGGTTAAAAACAAACAAAGATAAAAGCAGGAATAATAGCTTTGGATATATTTAAGGCGTTTGATTATGAGAGCTGGCTAACACTAAAGATGATAATAGAAAAGATGGGGTTTGAAGATAGATTCGAAGGTTTAATTGGACAATTATACTCACAAAACAGCTTTAGTGATAAACGATGGAGTTACAGAAAAGATACAACTGGCCTGAGGAACAAGACAAGGACGCCCGCTCTCGCTGGTCTTATTTGTATTGGTCATAGAACTATTGGCGAACGTGATAAGAGATGATATTAGCATTGAGGGAGTAGGATGTAACAAAAAAATAAATAAAAATAAAAATGTTTGCAGATGATACATTGTTGACAATTAAGAATCTATTGGAGAAAATGGAAAGAATAAAATACCATCTGAAGGAGTTTGAAGAAGTGACTGGATTAAGAATAAATTGGACAAAATCAGAAATGATGCTATTTAATTATAATAAAAAGGAAGGGAAAGATTGGGAATGTAAAGAGAAGAATATGAAAATTAAAGAAATAATTAAATATTTGGGAATTAAAATTACAAAAAAATTAGATGATTTAGAAAAAGAAAATCTAAATAATTTGAAAAAAGAAGTTATGGATAAATTAGAAAAATATAAAAGGCTAAATTTATCTTGGTTTGGAAGAATAGCTTTAGTAAAAATGAGGATTTTACCAAAGGTAAATTTTGTATTTAGAATGTTACCAATAAGAAAATCTGAAAAAGAATTAAAAAGTTGGCAAAATATTTTATATAATTTTTGCAATGGTGATAGGAAAGCGAGAATAAATTTAAAAAGGTGGTGTATAATGCAAAAAAGAAAAAAGAAAAAAAGGAGGGTTAGGACTCCCAAACTTAAAACTATATTACGTAGCTAATAGGTTGAGACACGTAGTAGAATGTATGATAGGATTAGGAGATTTAAGTTGGTTGAAGGATAGAAAGGGAGAAGATAAAGAATGGAAATTAGAAAATATATTTTTCTGAGAATATAATAAAAAATGGGGGGAAGAAATAGAGAACCCCCTTTTAAAAAATCACTGGGAAATATGGTGTGTATACAAAAAGGATTTACTTCCAAGCATTTCCCCAATAACACCAGTGATAATGCTACGGAATTTTCCAGGAAATTTAAAAGATAAGTTGGGGAAAACTTTAATAGAGAGGAATATAATGAAGCTAAAAGATTGGCTAGGAAAGATGAATACTCGAGAAGACTTAGAGGAGGCACTAAAGGAGAAAAAATTAAATTATTTTCAATTAGAACAATGGACGAAGAAATGGCTAAAGGATAGTGTAGAGTGACTACGAAATTTGAGGAGCTGATCTTAAAAAAAGAAATGGAGAAAGGGGAAAATAAAGTGATAAAAGGGTTAACGAGCAAAATATATAGAATATTAGTTGGGAAGGGGGAGACAGAAAGTATGGGTAAGTTGGTTTGGGAAACTGACTTGAAGGTACAAATAGGGCAACAGAGCTGGGAGGGAATATGGAAACAAAGAGTGTTGAGAAATATGTCTGTGAGGATAAAAGAAAATTATTATAAGATTATATGGAGGTGGTATCTAACCCTGGTGAGATAAAATAAAATAAATTAATGTGAATTTGTTCAAAAATTGTGGAAAATGGTGTTTAATGAGATAAAAGAAATTGTAGGAATGGAGATTGAAGAGACACCTATAGTGGCATTGTTATCATTACATGGAGAATTAAACTGTAATAAAGAGATAAAAGAATTGATAACGAATTTGCTGACGGCAGCAAGGTTAATGATATCTAGGAACTGGAAGGTTCAAGGGGATTACCATATAGAAGATTGGTATCAAGAGATATGGGACATTGCTATTAATGTTAAATTAACATGTAATATAAAATTGAGAAGAAGAATAACAAAAACGAATGACTTCGAGGGAATATGGAAACAGTTCCTAGAATTTGGTTTATCTAAGGGGAGTGGGAAACCACCTCCAGAAGAAACAATGAGATTTTGGAAACAGGAATAGATCCCGGGGTGCACTTTTATGTTAAGTATGACTATGTTAACACATTAAATTAGAAAATATGTTATTAAGGTTATTCAGCATTTCAGTATTATGTTGGTTTTTTTGTTATTGTATTGATGTATGTTTAAGTTTTGAAAAGAATAAAAACTATTTTAAAAAATGGCAAATACTATAAATGGGGATATAATTAAATCGGGATATACAAAAGTAACGTTTCCATAGTTCCGTTTTTCTATTGTTCCATATCAATGGTAGAAGCACATAGTCCTGAGAGGTGCTCAGGTAGTTTCTATACCTGATGACTTGCCTGATAGATGGGAACATTTGAGGATCTGGTGATATTTCTCACCAAGGTACTATATTGGTCAATTCACTGCCTGGCAAGATAGCTGGGCAGTGGCTGGGTGGGAATCTACACTGGTGTTATTATAACGTTTTTAATGGGTTACTGTGACGCATAGCGTCACGTGACCCGGGTCTCCAATGTTGTAAATGAGTCGTACTTACAGTTTCTGTTTCTTAGTTCCAGCGTGGCTGCAGCTCCATGTGCCCTGTTCAATCGTTAATTTTCCTGTCCGTTTCTCAGAGCTGCAGGGTTTGCTCCGCCCACTTCCTGTTCTCCTTCCTTTCCCCGTTTGCTATCTTATCTGCTATAGCAGATAAATTACACCAGCCTTATACTGTGCAGTCACTGACGATGATTTTTTAAAAAAAACATTTTCCCCCTCTTTGCAAAGGAGCTGTAGCTCCCTGCAGGAAAATTAACAAGGTTCCAAAGTCCAAAACTCATGACCAGCGGCGGCTGCAAAAAGCTTTCAGTGTGGTCTGCCATCCAAATCCTCACCAGAGCCATCCCAGCTTAGCTTCAGCAAAGGGGCTGGCTCCTGTGCGCTCAGGCAATTCCCTGGGACTTGGGTTAAGATGTTTTGGGAGGGAGGGAGTTTGTGTGTGCTTATGCCTTGCTCTGCTTTGCCAGCTAGAAATGAGGCAGGCAGTGGGTGGAGCAAATCCAGCAACGAAGGGATTGAACCATGTGCCCTGCTGTAACGTTATAGCTACAGACAACCGATACAGAGAGCCACGTTAGAAAGGGACACTAGCAACGTTATAAGACTAGTGTAGAACCGGCCTGGGTATTTACATGTAATAGCTGGGTATTTACATGTTTCTATAAGAACTCAGTGGCTCTGAGGTTAAGCTCAGGAAAAGGTCAGGGAAGCTCCTGGCTTCTCAAGTTAAACTGAGCAAACTTTACATTGCAAACACTATACAGTGGGATATAATTCGTGACAGGCATACAAAGGAAAAGTTATTGGAAGAGGAACCCAGGTGGTCTCTAAACTTGTTGGATGGGAACTGTTCAGGATCTGGACATACTTCTCATCAAAGGTCTATACTGGTCAATTTACTGACTGGCTAGATGACTGGGCATGTTTCTGTAGTTCCCGAATCAATGGAAGAAGCACATATGCAAATGCTTTTTCTCTTCTATAGCCACCCAGGGAAATATCCATGATTTCAGCAGGCTTTGATGCCTATGGTTCTGCTCCTTCATCTGGCACAAAACAGATTCTTGAGGCAAGGTTTGAGGGTGATGCCAATGAAACACTAATACTCATGAGCAGGATCTCCACTACTGCTTTATAATGGGTTATAATGGTATTGACAACTGTTTGGGCCCAGGACACATTCCATATACCATTTCAGACTGTTTTCTGTGGCCTCATCTACACCAAGCAGGATATTGCACTATGAAAGCAGTATGAAAGCGGTATATAAAAGGCTGGAGTCACACCAAGCAGGATATTAGCACTATGAACGTGGTAGATGGTCTGTGTCAATGGGCCCCAACCGTTGCCAGTGCACTTCAAAACCTCTATAAAGCAATAGTGTGGCTCTGGACTTTTATAGACCGCTTTCATACACTTTCATAGTGCAATATGCTGTAGTGCAATATGGTGCACTATGGTATAGATCTGGCCTTGGACAGCATGTATGAATCCTCCTGTAAAACCTCACATTGACATATGCTACTTACTTTTTAAAGCAGTGCGCTGCTGTCAACACCCACTGTTCAGCTATGAGGGAGCCCCCACATAAATACTTGGGACAAAAAACGAGGACTTGCCATGGCCACGACCCAGGAGAAGCTGGTTGGCCCCCAATTATTTTTGGAGAGATTTTTGGCTCGCCACAAACTAAGAAGACATAAGAGGATGTGTCATTATGATTTGCAATTTGAACAAAATTAAAATGTTACAAGAGATGGAACATGTCAGGGAAGAGAAGTTCTCAACTTGAACTAGCTTGCCAATAGATGTATGTAATTTTTTGGTCAAGACTAATAATACTTCTAGGTCATGGGGTTTTTCATACTGGCAAATTAAGGAACATTCATTGTCTTATTTTGAGGCCCAATCTTAGGAATACTTAATCACAAGTAAAACTCACTTTGTTCAGTAAGACTGCCGCCCCTGGAAGTGCATGTCATACCCCAAAGAGAGGGTCAGGCTTTTTAAATTTATTTTTTTACTTTAGCACATGGAATAGGCAGGGAAAGTTATAATTAAATATTGAAGTCTTAAACAATATAGGTGTTTTATCTTATTAACATACAATCTCTATCACATATGTGCATAGAATAAAGGCAACTGAGAAATCTCTTTCTGTATTTTTATTTTCTCCCGCACTATATTCTGACTAATCTGTTCCAGAAGTCGCTCACCAGGAATCCTCTCCTAATTGTATCTGACTTTAATGGATTCCACTTCCCTCGGGATTTAATCCAGACTTAGAACCTTTGAAATGTATGGAAATCAAGTTAGCCATGTCCCATTGATTTCAGTTGGTCTTCTCTTCGTATGCCTAAACCTGGATCCAACCCTCGGAATGCTCCTGTCCACCACATGCTTCTCTTCACCAACTTTCCAATTCATTATTGTGGTTGCTGAATTTAATTTCAGCATTTCTGCTTAAGCAGAATCCTCTGCACAATCAGCGACTCTGCTAGTTTGCATCTCCCTGGGCAGCTCCCCACTGCCTCCACTCACCTTGGATCAAAGTCAGTTGTAGTAGCCATACAGTGAGCAAGGAAAACACAATGGGCATGGTTGCCACTTCTACTGTATCCTGGTCCGAGTGGCTCTGCTCCTGTCAGATACAGAACATGGCTGCTTTACTTCTATCTCAATGTCTTTTGGTATCTGTGCTACAACACTTCATATCTAAGATGAAAGGGTAGGATTGGTGGACTCTAAAGACCGGTGCAATTAGGAAGTCCCAATCCCTGAATTCCCCAGTTTCCAGCAGAATCCCAAATCCTGGCTCTCCCCAACATGCCGAGACCTCCCATCTCCCCCATTCTGAATACTGGTATTGTCAAAGTTCCTGGTAGTATTCATGTATTCTAAACAAGTACACATGAGTAGAAAATAAATCATCTCCACCATCATCATCTATGGCACTTGATGAATAGTTCAAGGACTGGTTACCTGCACTCTGTAGTGAGATTAGAAATACAGTCTTTATTTGTTTATTTAATGATACAGGGCTTCACCCCTGCAGAGTGCACTGGCTTGACCAAACACCCAAAGGAGCCCATACTGGCATGACACTGACACACCAACCCACAATGGGTGACAAGCTACACACTGTGCATTGTTTTACAGATATCCTACAGTGCAGGGTTGATGCACTTTTTTTTAATTACTTTTTTTTGCAAAAATGGTACCGGGAATCCCCCCCCCTCTTCCTGTCAAAGTACTGAAGATCATGGTTGTCAGAGGAATCCATCCAAAGGGTGGCATTTGCCAGTCTTTCCGCATTTGCCTCTTTGGACATTGGCTTGCTTCTTCATGAGCTGACTTGATTTGAACTGAATCAAGTCTGGCTTATCATGGATTTTCCAGGATTTTTTCCACGTCAATAGAGTGTTGTACAAATCGTGACCACAATTTGCATAATTCGCACAAATTCTGATCATAATTCGCATAATTTGTATGGATCCTTTTCACAATCTACATAAATTATGGTGGGAAAATATGCAAATTCAGTTAATTACAGCTGGAATTTGAGAAAATTGTGGCTGCAATTCACACAACATTCAATTGATAAGGAAAAAAACAACCGAATTGGAAGAAGTCCCCAAACTCTGAAAAAACCAAGGCCTTGTGGGCAGTGGGGTTCTATTGGGCCCGAATAGGGGCAGATGTCCAAAGGATGAATATCCTTTCTCTCTTGACTGCAATTCCCATCATTCTTCACAATTGATTATGCCGGCTAGGGCTGATTGGAGTTGGAGTCCAATAACCTCTGGAGGGTCACAATTTGCCGACTCTTGCATTAGACCATCCTCCCCTCCCTTGGAGGAGGGGCATTTTCATCTTAGTATTGCTATTTCTCCATGCTGTGGCTGCTTTTAAAAGAGAAAAATTATGTAGGGAGATCCAATCATTATTTATTTATTTATTTATTTATTTATTACATTTATATACCGCCCCACAGCCAAAGCTCTCTGGGGGCCTTGCTAGACCTGCCGGCATAAGTCGGCAGGGAGGCGGGGCTATGGCGCACTAACTTTAATGCGCGCCGCCCAGCCTCCTAGATGGCTGACGCGCAGGGACGACGGAATCCCTGCAGCGTCGGCTTTTTTTAAAAAAAGGGCCCACGTGGGTCTCGAAGCCGCCGGAGAAGGTAAGTTTTTTTTTTACGTGGGATCAACCCCCCCCTGGCGCGATGGGCACAGTGCTCGTATGAGCACTGTGCCATGTCCGTGGCGTTTCGCGGCTACTCGCGAGTAAGTGAGTAGCCGCAAAAAGCCACGGACCTTCCTAGACGTTCCGCAGCCCCGGCCTGAGGCCGGGGCTGTGAAAAAGGCTTGCCATAAGTCACTTCGCTTATGGCGTGTTAGAGGAGGCCTCAGTGCGGCCTGGGGCCGGATTCCCCTGTGCGTCATCTGGACGCACAGCAGGGAAACCGGCTCTCAAAGCGCGCTAAGGCCTCGTCTAGCAAGGCCCTGGGTGGTTCACAAAAGCTAAAAACAGTAAACATTAAAAGAATACAAAATTTAAAAACCATCAGAATCATAAAAGCTACAGTATAAAAACAGCAGCATCCTTAGATCTTCTATGTAACATCTGGTTTCCCCCATTCAGAACTCTGCCCGTGCATCCCTCATATCCAAATGCCCCTTCCTGTCCCTTGCAATTCCTACCTGGTTCTTTCTTGGTCGGTCAGAAAAGACCCGCTAACCTTGGGCTGCTGTTTGTTTCTTGAAGGAAAGCACAGAGCCCTTTATAAATACCCTGGTGCATTCTTTATATGGTACAGCACTATTTGTCAAATACTCAGAACAAATAAATTAGCTTCCTGGTTTGAACAAAGAGCCATCTTCTGATTTCTTTTTTCTTTTTCTTTTTTTTAAAAAAGAAGAAGTCAAAATGACATTTCTCTTCTTCAAAATGACATTTCTCAAAAAAGAGTTCAATAATTAAAACCTACACTATCCTCTAGTGGGCCAATGTTTCTTCCGCCCTAAATGATAGGGTAATCATATACATGCCTTCTCTGACATACACACTTATCTGGGAGTAAGGGCCAATAGAAACAATAGGACGTATTTCCAAGGAAGCATGTATAGGTTTGTGCTGTTAATAAAAAACTTAAATTCCCCATATTTTAAAATATTATTCATACGTCTTAAATAAGCCGCATGAATTGAATGCAGTGCTAACTTGCTGGATCGATACATTATAGCTGTATCTAGTGGGCAGAGGTTGGGGAAGGCTGTTTGAGGTTACTTTTTACTTATGGGAAGCCAAGTGAAAACAGGTGGGCCTTCCATGGTTTGCTTGATTGGTCACTTTTTTTCTTTAAGTAAAGATCAGTCTTTGCAAGGTTGACCAGTTCAACTGCAAAATTGCCTTAAAAGGAAGACGGGACTAACATTTTAAAGAGAACCTAGGGTGGACAGAATCAGATGTGGAGTTTGCCCAGGAGTTGATCTCCCTAGCATATGCTTTTCTGGTATGACACACCTTGACACATGCCCTGGATCTTTTGAGGTGGGACCTGGATCATTTTGAAGTGTCTCAATAATATCGTTTGTGTCATCATAAGTCTGTTTCTTCCTTGTTAGCTCCAGTAGTCTTGCATTGACTGGGAGAACTTAACATCCAGTCCTTTAGCAGGCCAGTAGGGGTTTATTATGAAATCAGCCATTTAAACTACAGGGAATACAACCACCCCCCTTTCCATCTCCGGGTTTGCTTATGTTTTTATTGTCTCTCCCTGCCTTTCTATTCCCCCACTCTTCATTTCACATACCTGTAACATCTAACGTGAAATTCCAGTACAGCAAAGAGGTATATATAGGTAGTAGATTGGAAACCACCCAGATTATGGCAACAGCAAAATTCCCAATAATTTCCATATAATTTCTATAGTTCTCATTAGGGTAGACAAAGAGACTGGGGAAAGGCATAATTCTAATATATCTATTGTTTCCCCTGTCTAAATCCCATGTAAGAGATTTATTAATAGCAAATAGCTCCATAGTCAGTGTTCCTTGTTAGGTGGGGCAGCCCCGTAAGTCACTGGTGGAGAGGATGTGAGGCCTGGGCAGGGGATGGCAAAAGTAGTGACCTTCCCTCTCACTCCCCCTCCATGCAGAGATTGTGTTAACTTACAAGAATGGGCTATGGAGAGGTCAGTTTTACAGAAGATGTACTATGAACACCAGAAATTAAATAACTGGCATATTCTCGGTTTCATAAGAAAAATGACTGTTCAGGATAGACTGAACAAAAGTATATCAAAATTCTAAAACATCCAAAGCAGTATTGCATGCTGGGAGTTGTAGTCAGAGGCATGAAGAGGTGCTGAGAGGAAGAGCAAGTAGAGACTGGAGTCAACGAGGAGGCATAGTGAGCGGGTTGGCTTAATTTCAGTTTAGTGAGTGCGTGGAATAAAGGAGCTTTAAGTATTTGTTTCTGCTGTTTTGGAATTATTGTAGTACAATAAAGTCACATTCATTGAAAATTTTGTATTTACACCAGGAATCAAATGACTGGCATATTCTTGGTTCGATAAGAAAAGGGGTCTGTTGAGGATAGACTGAACAAGAGGATACCAAAAGTCTAAAACATGCAAAATAATTTATGCTCTAATAAAGAAATTAATAGCTTGTGCGGCATTTGTTTTTCTCGAAAATTCAGTTTTCATCTCGTATCATGACAATGGCAATAGAAATAAACCGGTTTAGGAACAGAGTAAAAGCACATTACAATGCAACATAATCAAGTATTTAGGGAAACTGGTGAAGAGAACAACATGACCTCAACATCCTGTTGAGCTCAATGAGATTGAGTCCTTAACTTTGTAGGATATTTACTTTGTAGAATATTTACTGCATAATAGACTTCCTTTTGTAAACTTATAAAAATGCAAGAAAGCTTTCTAAATGGTAGATTCACAATACACCTTCTTAGAGAGAAGTAAAAATCGTATTTTGGACTAGGGTAGATATTTTATAGATCACCTTAATTTTTCTTTTTAATTTTACCCTTTAGCAATAAGACCCAATCCTGCTCTGCTCATCATAATAATTACAGGGGGGGGGGGGAATACTTATTTCTTACTGCTTTGTTATTGCCAGATGGGTAGAAAACACAAATGAAATTGAAAAGAACAAAGGAAAGTTCATCAGGTGATGTCTAACTCTAGGGCATAATATAAACTCCGATTATTTAACCCCTTCAAAGTTCATATAGGCTTTCCCCCTTTTCTTTAAAGATCAACTTCTCTTAAGTGATTGTAGCATGATTGTGATCATGAAAAATCCATCCTCCTTCAGGGAAAGTCTTGAGTAAGCACATTTATATCCCCCCCCCATATCATTAAGATCTCAGGGCGGCATACAGATTCCCAGGGCGGCATACAGATAATAGGAAGGGAAAAAGAAAGACGTGGGGTTTCGGTGAAGAATGGATCTCAGGATACTTTCTTCTCCAGCTAAACTGGAAAAATAGAAAAGAGGAAAAAAGAGAGAGAAATATTGAGGGGAAAGGAAAACAAATAAAATAATAGGAAAGGGAATTAGGGCGAAGGGTGAAGCCTTCTGAGAAGTGACCCTGTACATGCTTTTATATTGATCAGGGATGGGAGCATACTTTTTCACTATTTTCAATAATTGTAAGTCGTTTTCATCATGCACATCATTTTGGGAAAATACAAGTGAACATATAAATCATTCTGCTTTATATGAGTGCCCAAACTCTTTCTCACGGGAATGCTTGTCAGTGATTCTTTAATTGCCTTTTCCTTGCTTCATCAGCACACTCAATCTTCTACAACTACATTAAGGATGTATCATCACCTATGCCAGTTCCCTGTCACAGGCTTCTTGTTTATAACCAATACAAAAGTTACACCATGGCAGTCATGGTTTATGTGGTCAATTTGACCCAGGCCGTTGCTAGACGAGGGTTTAGCCCAGTGCGAGGCCCGGGCTCCTTGCTGTGCGTGCAGATGATGCACAGGGGATCCCGGGGTCAGGCCGGGCTAAACCCTCCCTTGACCTGGGATAACCGGATCCAATTGTGGCCTGGTTTTTCCGCAGCCCCAGGCTGGTTCTAGCTGGTTCCGTGGTCTAGCTGGTTCCATGGCTTTTCCCGGCTGCTCACTTACTCGCGAGTAGCCGGGAGAAGCTGTGCACTGGTCACAGCGCTACATAGGAGCGCTGTGCCCATCAGGCCGGGAGGAAAAACCATGGGGGGGGGGGAGATGGGGGATGGGGGGGAAGAGCGGACCCGGAGGGAGAGATGGTGGGAAAAGCGGAACCAGGGTGGGGAGATCACGGATGGGGGGGCGGAGGGGGCATCAGACACGGCGGGCAGGTGTTCGGGTGGGCAGGTGATTAGGTGGGCATGGTGAGTGGGGGGGCGGATGGGCGAGTGAGTGGGGGACGGGTGGGCAAGTGAGCGGGCGGGGGGGCATCAGACATTGGGGGAAATCGGGGGTAGGGGAAGCGGGGAACCCTTTATTTTTTAAAAAAAGACTTATCTTTTTGTTGGTGCGCTCCTGCGCACATGGCCCCTTTAAGATAAAAAAAATGGCCAACGCGACAGGGCTTTCTCTTACGCCATCGTGTGTTACGTGTAACTAGGGGCCATGGCCCGCACTAGCTGCAGCGAGGCCTTGCCCCTACTCCCCACCGAATTATCAGGTAGGTCTAGCAAGGCCCCCAGAAGCAACTTCTCTTCCTTCCTCTGTTCATTTAACGAGTCTGCACTTTCCCACCATTGTTATCCACAGTAGTCCAATGTGGCTGCTCTAATATTTACTGAAGCAGGCAGTTCCTTGGGCCTAGCAGATCCATTGTGACATTGGCTGCCATCGCTGCCACATAGTGTGACTTAAAATGGACTCTAATGTGTATTCTGTCAGATTCGTCACAAGGACTATGCCACTGATGTTCTTCTTATCACCCTTGCTGTGTCATCCTGAGCAGCTCTCTAGGTTCTGCTAAGCAGGAGAGGGCTATGTGTCAACTGTCTGCTATTACTGCAGAAGATGGCACCTGATACAAAGTTTTCAGTGTTGTTATCTCTTCAACACAAACTTGTAGAACCTTGTGGGCCAATTGTTTCTTTTTGGAAAACTAAATTAAACTAAACTTAAAAGTACCAAACATTGTAATGTTTCCCCATGGAGAAGTTTTGGTGTGAGAAGACTTGGGTGTTGATAGGAAGAGGGCTGCTTCAAAATCCTGATGATGTTGACATGGTACATGGAGCAATGCAACCGGCCATGTGCCCTCTCGATTCTTGCCCCTCCTGGCTAATAAAAGCTAGCCAAGGGAGTTTGACTGGGTGGGTCCAGGGTGTAGTGAATGCTTCTCTATGGGAAGGGTGGTCCCTTCAGTAGTGTGACCACTCCTCAATCAACTCCTTGGGATGGGCATTGGAGGCACTGTGTTCTGGTGGTTCCAGTCCTACCTGTAGGGTCGATTTCAGAGAGTAACATTGGATGATAATTCTCAGCCCCCTGGCAAGTAAGCTATGGGGCACCGTAACAGGGCACCCCCATAAAGCCTTGAGGGTGGTCATTTGGGGATTTGGAGCAAAATGCCACAAGCATGTTGATGACACACAGCTCTATCTCCCCGTGACATCTCAATCAGGAGAGGCTGTGCAAGTCCTAGATCTGTGCCTAAACTCAGTAATGGACTGGATGAGGGATGATAAACTGAAGCTGAATCCTGGCAAGATGGAAACCCTGTGGGTGAGTAGTTCCCGAGTCCAGGAATTAGGCTCATTGCCTTTTCTGGATGGGGTTGCACTCTCTCTGAAAGGTCAGGTTCATAGTTTGGGTATACTCCTAGATCCATCATTATCACTGGAGGCCCAAGTGGCTGCGGCAACTTGGAATGCCTTTTCCCAGCTTCAGCTGGTTCGCCAGCTATGGCCTCTTTTGGACAGGAATAGCTTAGCCACAGTGGTACAGGCATTTTATTTATTTATTTATTTATTTGTTGTATTTTTATACCACCCAATGGCCGAAGCTCCCTGGGCAATTCATAAAACTTAAAACCATTCAAAGTATAAAACTAACAGTATAAAAACATTATATAAAATACAATATAAAAACACAACCAGATTAAAATCAACAGCGGTGCAGAAATACAAATTTAAAATACAAATTTAAAACAGCAAAGTTAAAATTGAATTTATAGATTGTTAAAATGCTGAGAGAATAAAAAGGTTTTCACCTGGCATCTGAAAGAATATGCTGTAGATGCCATGCAAACTTCCTTAGTGAGCTAATTCCACAGCTGGGGTGCCACAGCAAAGAAGGCCCTCCTCCTGGTAACCTCAAGACTGGATGACTGCAATGTGCTCTATGTGGGGCTGCCCTTAAGACTGCTCCAGAAGCTGGAGCTAGTGCGGAACGCAGCAGCTCGGCTGGTGTCAGGAGCTGCCTCTTTTCTGCATATAACTCCTTTATTGAAGGAATTGCACTGGCTTCCTATTGGCTACTGGGCCAGGTTTAAGGTTTTGGTACTAGTGTACAAAGCCCTAAATGACTTGGGATCAGGATACCTGAGACAGCACCTTCTCCTTTACTGTCCTGCCTGATCACTGAGGCCATTGGAGGGCGTGCTCCTGGTGGTTCCACCTGGACCAGTGGACCGATTGGAATCCACACGGAGAAGAGCCTTTAGTGTAGTGGCTCCTTCTCTGTGGAACTCTCTGCTCCTGGAGGTCGGGCAGGAGCCAACACTAGGCAGCTTCTACCACCTCCTGAAAACAACTCTGTATCGAGAAGCCTTCCTTAATGGACTAGCCACTGTTTCTCTGGTTCCTTTCTTTTTAAATTGAACAATTTTAATTTGCTTTTTAATTTTCTTCCTTTTATTGTTTATACCTATGTTCACAGCTCTGGAATCTGTATTAGATAATCGATCAGTATATAAACAACAACAACAACAACAGAGAACAGAATTCTGCTCATATAGTGCCCAACTATTAGCAAATGGGAAACCCACAATCAGGAGATGAGTGCAATAGCACCCTCCCACTCAGGTCCCAGAACTGGCTTTCAGAGACATGCTACCTTTGATCGTGGAGGTAGCTTATAGCAATTTTGACCAATAGCCGTATCCTCCATAAATTTGTCTAATCCCCTTTTAAAGCCATCCAGGTTTGCAGGTATCACTCCACCTTGTCTCGTGAATTCCATGGTCTGTCAATGTGCTTTGTGATGAAGTACTTCTCTTCTTTTCTTTTCTGTTCTGAATCCCCCATCAACCAGCTTCTTGGGATGACCCCAGGTTCTTTTATTATGAGGTATGTTTTTCTCCCTCTCCACTTTCTCCATGATATGCAACACCTCAATCATGTCCTCCCCCCCCCCCGCCCTTGCTTCCCTTATTTCTAAGCATTGTAACCTTTCCTCCCAGGGGAATCGTTTTTAACTATGAGGAAAGGTTACAATGAGCTCATGACCTCCTTGATCATTTGGATTGTCCTTTTGTGCACTTTTCCCGGGCTGTCCAGAGGGATCAGGGGACTTGGAGCAATGGGATTTTTGGGGGGAGGGCTGTCACACAGGAGGCCTTGGGATTTTACTTAAAAAAAAAGCTTGTCAGGGCCCTCCTGCTGTCTGGGGGCCCAGGTCGAAACTGCCCATTTTGCCCACCCCCACCCCTCAACAGGCCTGCCTTTTCCAGTACTACAATATAAATTTTGAAGTGTGGTGACTAGAACTATACATAATATTCCAAACGTAGTTATACCATAGGTTTGTTTAAGGGCATTATGACCTTGGCAGGTTTAGTTACAAATGGATAAAATAGCAAAGTGGAATTTGCTGAGATTTATTTATTTATTTATTTATTTATTTATTTATTACACTAGCTGTACTCTTCCACGCGTTGCTGTGGCTCAGTCTGGTTAAATTGAAAAGAAAGAAAAGACAAAGCGGATGTTTCTAATATGTTTAATTTCACAATGCTTGTGGATATACAATATTTTTAGTTGTTCCATTGTCTGTGTAGATATAGAGATTGTCTGGTTTGCCTACTCTAGAACACGCAAGATATAATTGTCCATGTGAGAAGCAATCTGTGTCTAGATCTAAACCGCACAATTCTAAAGAATGGCCCTGAGCTTTGTTGATGGTGATTGCAAACGCCAATCGAATGGGGAATTGCAATCTCTTAAATTGAAATGGCATATCTGTTGGAATCATAGGAATGCGAGAAATGAGGACATCTTCACCTTTGAAAGGTCCTGTCAAGATTGATCTCCGACTATAACAATTGCCACTTCGTCTATAGTTGGAGCATTGAATCCTCGCACATGTTCTCCAGCAGGCATTTTATCAGCATGAATAACAATCTTGCGTGTATCAGATGCATCATGTCAATTGCTGTTTTGAACAAATGTACTAAATTGTTTTTTTCATGAAGTAGCTGTTGCAGTTTTGAAACGATGGACCTTTTTATGCCGGTATAAATTCCGCAGCGTGCATTCAATTCATCATTGCCATCACCAACGAAATACATTTGTAGGAATTTATGTTGACTATCTTGAAATGGAAGGAAGGAGCCGGCTTTATGATAAATTTGTCCTTTGACTTTGAAAGTTGGCATAAATGGAGCTGTGATGATTTCTGCGCCGAACGACGTCATTTGGAAGCATGAGTTGTATTTCCTGATGTTAGATAGGAAATGCTTTGATTCTGCGGTATATCCGGCAAGCAAAGTTTGTAATGGCTCTGGTGGTTCTCCAAGTTGAGGCAGTTTAATTTTTCCAGCAGCGCAACACATTCCTTTTGTTTCTCCATTAAATTTAAGAGCCTTGCAATAAGGACACACTTCAGTCATAGTGCCGATGAGAACATGCTGCCTCAAACTATAATCATCAGCTGGGTTGTACCAGAATGCAAGGTGATTGTAATCGTGTGATTGTTTACCATGGGGTCGTGTTTGACGCTGATGTGCTGTTTCTCGTTGACGTCTTTCAGCCACTCTCAGCCTGTCGCGTTCATTCTGTTGAGAACAAAGCAGATCTGAAGCTGTAGAACGCGATTGCCGTGCTCGCAATCGTGCATCCTCAATTCTGGCTGAACGTTGCTTGGCTGGTTCCTTGGCACGTATTTGAGGCATTCTTTTTCTTTTTTTCTCGTTTGCTGATGCCCGTTCTTCCTCAGTCTGATTTGCAATTTCTCGTCGGAGTGCTTCCGCTCTGCGAGTACGACGACCTAAGTGTAATTTTCTGTGAGGCATTATTTGGATGAAGTAAAGCAAATTGTTTGGTTTTTTAAAAAGGATGTTTTTACGGTGAGGAGGTTAGCGGAAACTCCTGGCACTTACCTTTCTTCAGAACGTGTAACTGTCACAGGTGTGACATCTATATTCACTCAGCCAAGGCAGTGGATTGGCCTACTGGTTGGCGATGTCACAATGACCTATAAGAGCCAATAGGAGAGAACATGCAAATAAGAGAGGAGGCAAAGGCAGCGGATTGGCCTACTGGTTGGCGATGTCACAATGATCAGCAGGACTGGTTTTGAGGAGGCCTATTTCTTTGATTTTAAGACAAACCTTTGACCCCATATAGAACATAGTTACATAACAACGCTTGCATATTCTAATGCAACATGGTGTCAAAATTTCAAAGCAATCGGTGAAGAGCTTTCGGAGATATAACGTCTGTTTCGAACAGACATTTACATTTCGGGTAACTGTCACAGGTGTGACATCTATATTCACTCAGCCAAGGCAGTGGATTGGCCTACTGGTTGGCGATGTCACAATGACCTATAAGAGCCAATAGGAGTGGACATGCAAATAGGAGAGGAGGCAGAGGGAGCGGATTGGCCTACTGGTTGGCGATGTCACAATGATCAGCAGGACTGGTTTTGAGGAGGCCTATTTCTTCGATTTTAAGACAAACCTTTGACCCCATAGAGAACATAGTTACATAACAATGCTCGCGTATTCGAACGCAACGCTGTGTCAAAATTTCAAAGCAATCAGTGAAGAACTTTCGGAGATATAACGACAGTAACGAATGGTCTTTTTCATTTTTATTTATATAGATAGATTTATATACCGCCCCACAGCCGAAGCTCTCTGGGCAGCTTACAAAAGTTAAAAATAGTAAACATTAAAAAGTATACAAGATTTAAAAAACTACCAGAAACATAAAAAAAGTAAAAAAAACAACAGAATCCATTTAAAAAACAACAATTTCTCATCATCTGCACTCCAGATCAACTTTTTCATTCAGTAATCCACCACATACCCTGGATTCTTTTCTTAGTCAGTCACTGCCAACTCATATGTTGCTTTCTATGGGTTCCATTATAGAATTGAGAGGTGCTTGTAAGATGAGTCCTGCTGCGTCAGGGCTTTTGTTTTTAAACAGGGTTTAATGCAGTCACACCAAAAGAGGTCCACATTATTTTTATTGGAGAAACGAGGGTTCTTATGATTACAATGTGTTGAAGTTTATCTCTCTTTAAAACAAACCTTCTCCCCCTTTTGTCCCAAGGTGCAGTATTTTCAACGCAATCCAGAAGTTATACTGCATGGAAGCAGCAAGACATAAAATTACCACCATGGTGGTAATATGAAGAAATCCAGGGTGTAAGGGTAGATAGCCCAAGGAGAATGATCTGTGGACTGTGTCATGTGCCACATGAGGTTTGTTGTTGTTTATTCGTTCAGTCGCTTCCGACTCTTCGTGACTTCATGGACCAGCCCACGCCAGAGCTTTCTGTCAGCCGTTGCCAGCCCTAGCTCCCCCAAGGTCAAGTCTGTCACCTCCAGAATATCATCCATCCATCTTGCCCATGGTTGGCCCCTCTTCCTTTTGCCTTCCACTTTCCCTAGCATCAGCCTCTTCTCCAAGGTATCCTGTCTTCTCATTATGTGGCCAAAGTACTTCAGTTTTGCCTTTAATACCATTCCCTCAAGTGAGCAGTCTGGCTTTATTTCCTGGAGTATGGACTGGTTGGATCTTCTTGCATTATAACAACAACAACAACAACAACAACAACAACAACCACAACAACCACCTTCTTGTAAATTGGCCCAGTGTCTGCTGATATTCACATGTTTGTTGAGATTGTCAAAGCACTCTAAAAGGCTAGTGACACCGGATGTCTTTCACAAAATGGAAGCACGAGAATGGGCATCTCTTATTTTACCATTTGCCTTATCGATTGAAGCCACAACTGTGGCTCCAATAATACAGATATGAATCAGAACAAGCTATGAGTTGGAATTTGGTTGACAAATTTGGTTTTTGGAGATTCACACATCCATCAATCTCTTCAATGAAGGTCCTTGAAGCATGGGAGAGAGAAGGTGGATCTTCTCACAGACAGTTATGACATAATATGGCCTGCTAGTGACTATAGTGGGCTGCCCGGAATAGGAGTCAGCATCGGTTGGGCATAGAACTCCTCTTCCTGGGCTGTTATCCAAGGTAACTACAACAAAACACATACCTGACAATGGGAGGCAAAGGTGATCTCTTCCTGATTCTTTGTGTCTCTCAATTACATAATTATGAAGTGGAGCACTATGACTGGATGGGCTCAGAAAGGTCTCTGAGTGTTTGAGGAAGTGGGCATCTGCTTGGAGCATCACATGTCTCATTTTTAGACACAGAAGTGAATGCACACATTATCTCATGGGCATGAGGTCAGCTGTATGTTTTAGACGTTTACAACATGCTTCTCACCTGAAAACCATTTGACATTGATGATATCCACTCTTGAAAGTCCCTGAAGATCCCCTTTCCCCCTTTCTTATTTGAAAAAAGGTCTAGCAAAAGTGGAGAGTGGGGGTGAGAAGAGACTTTAGGCCAGCCCTATGCATGACTGGCTGTTGCAGAGAAAAGGAACATAGGGTCAGTGGTGTAGTGGTACATTTTGAAAGGCAGGCGCTCATCCTGATAGTCCCCCTAGCCATGCCCCCAAGGAGATTCCACATATTCATGCGGTTTTGTTGAGCCATATCAATAAACCAGTTCCAGCAGTTGTCATCTCCACCAGGAGCAAAACTTTTGTAAAGATAATGGGTCTTAATTACCCATTCATGACCAAAATACTCTGCATTAGAACAGGGATAACTCACAACAATATATATATATATATATATATATATATATATATATATATATATATATATTCCTACGAAATCCCATTTCCCTGAGTTACTGTGAGGGTTTAGCATTTGTCGTAATTGTTCCTGCTAATCAAAAAGTATAGGCTCCACCAAACCACTGTGTGGGATACAGCAGGAAAAGGTCAGAATGTGTAAAGGAATGGAGATTTGTTAGGGCAGACATGATAGTGCAAGAATAAGGACGTTATTGATTCATAAGCATGTTCCTATTTTCGTCTGTGAAGTGTCAGATGGGAATGTACATAACACGGATGTACCTCTACCTAGTTGCAAAGTGGACAGGTTTCGATAGTGGAAATTAATTTGGAAATGCTGTGTCAGAAGTGAAATATACAAGTACAAGATACAAGAATGCATAATCTCCTTCCTTATGTTTCATTGAGATATTGCGAAAATCTAGCTATACATTTCAATTATGCTTCAAATTGATGGTGTGCAAAAGTTCTCAAAGAAGTTATTTACTCAAAGGCAATGAAAAACAACAACTTGGAAGCTGGTCCATTTGGCCATTTTGATGAGCCTTTAATCATTCTACATTTTAAGTTTCTAAAACTGATCTTACATAATAATATAGAAATAAAGAAAGAGAGGACAAAGAAGAAATTATCATGCAAAGATTTAAAGAAGTAAAACAATGATTGCATAAAATTTTATTAATGATGTGAAATTATGTGTATTGGATGAAGAAATCTCCTTGAATCTCATATTTTAGAAGTATAAAAGTGGCAGAGCAATCAGGGAGAATGATGATATGAATCTACCACCTCATTCACAGCCATGCTGGTTTACAACAGCGAAAGCAAATGGTCTTTGGGTGAGTCTGTTCTTTTTCTTTTTCTGGGTGGAGCAGGTTTTTTAAAAAATGTTCCTCCCATGGGTCATAATAGGAAGGAATTTTGTGGGCAGCTTCAAATTTGCACATGTGGGGCCAAAATTAGCTGCTCTTGGAACAGAGGAGCTTTGGATCTGGATCCTCCATCACTGGTTCTGGCCCACCCAAGAATGACCGTTTACATAGCTTTCCTTCTGATCTACTGAGCAGAAGTAGTAACTGATCTGCTTAGCCTGTAGTAACTTTCCACCTCTGTGGTGGTAATGGAGCCCCACTCCAATGGCATTGTTTTCAGCAAGTGGAGGCTGATGGAGGACACCCCCAAAGCATTGTAACCCCTTCCTGCCATTCAAAATGGGATGTTGTGATTGTTTTCAAAATCGCAAGGATGATTATCGTTATTATTATTATTATTATTATTATTATTATTATTATTATTATTGACTAAAATATTACCTTTAGCATAATGTAGATCTATCCTAATTGTCCTGGCTCCTGACCAGAGTCCAGGGGTGGATGAAACATTCTCAGCTTTTTCTCCAAGTATTAATGCCCAGTGTGTTTTTTTTGGAATAACCCATAGCACTTTATCCATGACCAAATTGTTTTATAAAGATTTAAATGATCAATCCAGATGCACCCAAATTAATCAGACAGATGGCTGTTGGTGGTATGGGTCCCTGAATCTGTACCCTGTTGCAAGTGGTCATTTTGGACATACTTAAACAGAGTCGCACCGGGAACCTGCATGATGATATTCCATGCAGTTAGTTAGCAGGCTGAAAGAAGAGAGTCACAGGAAGACATGGCACAAGAGGCATCAAGAGGAATGTCACAGGAGGGATAGTGCAAAGGAGAGCAAGAGGAGGGTCACAGTGGAGGTGTTGTGCCATCCACCATTCTTCCCACCCCATTAGCAGTCGTCGTGGAGGTTTTCGTCATCATGGAGCTGTTTGCAGGGCACCAGTCGTTGCTTGAATCCACTTGAAATAGGCAGGTACTGAAGTGTAGACACCAGGGTGTTTGGGCTCAGCACACCCATCTCCCCAGCTCACAACCCCAACTTGAGTCCAACCTCCTTCACGTTTGCAAACCAAGGGTCCACCGGAGTCCCCCTGCAGAGAGAGACGATGGGAGATAGCACATGTGTGACAACAGATTTTAAACACTCTGAGCTTAGATTCAGTATACAGAGCACGTGAGGGGTCTGGAATAAATGTTCTACCTCCCTTCAGACACATACTGGGAAGGTGATCATAGGCAAGGCAACATTATCTCAGCCCCCCTGTCACCCACATCTGTGATGTATTCCGTATAAGCCTTCGAGGGTGACATGAGAGAGGGCCTTTTGGTGGCTGCTCCCAGGCTGTGGAACTCCCTCCCAAGGGAAGCTAGGTTCCCTCCCTCTTCGCTGTCCTTCCACTGGCAGGCAATGGCCACTTTATTTAGGAAGGCCTTAGGTGTGGGTCTGTTGGGTTGTGTGCTGTTTTTATTCTGTAATTTTTATGTTTTATTGTATTTTAATGTACTCTTCTATAGTTTTAATCAAGTTTAATTGTTTCTTTAAGCCACATTGAATGCCATTTTTAGATAGAAAAATGGGGTATCTATCCATCCATCCATCCATCCATCCATCCAATCAAAGAATTGCTGGAAAAGTTGTTAATGATTGTTTTTCAAAAAACAATAACGATTTTTTATACAAAATGTGGTCAACAAGTTTGACTTTCGAAGAGGCATTCACTTCTGTGTCCAAGGGAAGAAGAGGATGCAAGCCTTGCATGCAGACGATGTGATCAATTGACCAAGATTTAATTTTATTTGGTGACAACCTTAGATCATCACCATCATCATCATCATCATCATCATCATCATCATCATTATCAATAATAAACTTTTGAGAACTTGAAAAATGGAGATGTACCATCATCCAACTACACCAAATGCAGAAAGAAATTCATTTCAGTTTAATTAATCCATATTCCATTTTAAATGGCAGCTGCTCTCTTCTCAGAAAAGGAAGGAGGCCTGAATTCTTAGAATTCCTCAACTGTGTATTTCTGAACATTTTTGTGTGTGCATCTGGCCACTCTAGGATTGCACTAGCATTACTCTCTGGTGTTTCACCACAGGGAATGCCTGTATGAAGGACATGTTATGGAACATCATACCGAGCAGGAATCCTTCCCTCCTTCTGGATAACCAGCGCACAACATTCCAGGCGTGACAGGATCCATGGGATTGCTATCAACGGGGGCACTGTTATAGAGATCGTTGCAGGCTGACCGGTTTATGAGTGGTACCTTCAGTTCCTGGAGGGTTTGGGGATCTGGCAAATTCACTGTAGGAGAGAAAACTGGAATGTTGACTTGAAATGCAGAGGGAGGAAAAATACATCATTGGAGCAATGGGTGCACTATGGAAGGACATACAGGGCTCATCTACACCAAGCAGGGTATTCCAGTATGAAAGACGTATGAAAGTGGCATATAAAAAGCAGGAGCCACACTACTGCTTTATAGCGGTATTGAAGTGCCGTGCAGGATCTACACTACTGCTTTATAGTGGGACTGAAGTGCACTGACAAGTGTTGGGGCCCACAACACATCTACACCAACCAGGATATAGCTCTATGAAAGTGGTATGAAAGCGGTATATGGCATGTGTCAATGGGCCCCAACAGTTGTCAGTGTGCTTCAGTATCACTATAAATATATTGCTCCATGCTTCTCCATCTGAAGGTTTCTTTCTCCCCCAGGCATCTCTGACCTTTCTTCCTTGTTCCCCATATTGCATCTGGAACTCCATCCCTGAACACCTTCCATTGCCACTCCATCTCTTCCTTCACAGACCTCCCCGAAAGCCCCCTTTTCTCTGAAGATTTCGGAGACCACTCATGACAGGGCAGCTATTTTGGGCAGCTTCCCTCTTGTAACCCTGGCATGTGCTCTTCCTGGCCTGTTTGGATGGGTTATGATGGGAAGATCCCCTTGCCTGGGGATCTTGCCCTACCCTTTGAGCCTGGTTTGTCCACGGTCCCGGGCTGAGCCTGAGGCCATGGAATGTGTGGGCGGGCATCATAGTTTGTCCCGGTTCCTCGCGAGGAGCCGGGTCCCGTGCACAGGGACTGCACCCATGGGGTGGGTGGGTGGGGTGAGCGGGCGAAATAAGGTGGTTTTTTAAAGAAAAACTTACCCTTTCTGCACGAGCACTTGTGTGCATCTTCTCATTAAAAAAACAAAAACAAAATGGTGGGTGCAACGCCTTTTCCTCTGAGATCGTCTCGCATTGTGTGTAAGAGGGGGAATCTCGTGATGAAAACCATGCGAGATCTTCACCCCTCTGTCACGCAATAAGAAGTAGGTCTAGCTAAGGCCCGTAAGGACCTTGGGGAAGGCAGCTGTCCCCCCTCCTATTGTAAAACACCATAATTGATGATCTGAACGTCAGCATAGTCTGAGTGAGCACCCGAAAGAGGATTACCCACCTCCAACTTTAATGTTTCCCCATCCAGTGACCCAGCAGTCTGCATCCATAGGGACTTCTTCCAAAGAGTGTAGCAGGCTGATGGGGTGGATGTAGTCAGTGAATTCCACAGGAGCCTTCAGTTTAACCAAAGCAATATCCGCAGAGATTAAAGGATAGTAGTCGTAGTCAGGATGGATTTCAATCTGCTCCACATCAGAACGTATCACACTATCTGAGGGCTTTGAGAGCTGATAGGCGCCCAGCAGGACTTTATAATCAGAAGTATTATTACACCTGTGAACACAAGAGCCAAATGCAGCAAGAGCTTGCAAAGCTGGGGCTATTTATTGTTTCTGTGAAATGTGCAAGACCTCAGCCCCCCTCCCCCCTATTTACACCCTGCCTTGGCTGATAGTGAAACTACATTAAACATGGGAGCTCAATGAGTGGAAATTCATCCGTTTGGCAGAACAATCCAATATCCTAATAATGTGGAGGGCTGGGTAGGAATATTCACCACTGGTGTCTGAAATTGTGTTGCATTCCATTTCATTTCTAGGGTTGTATTTGTTCACCAAACCACATAGGAACAACCAAAATTTGGTACAAAAGAGAACTTCAAAATGGGGAGCCTTAAAATGAGGGGTTCCTATAAGACCTGACATAGGCCATAGTTAGATGGGGCTTTATCCCGGGATGATCCCTGCGATCGCCCCTGTGTGTCCACATGATGCACAGGGGATTCCGAGATCAGGGATCCCTCTCTTGTCCCAGGAAATCGCCCTCCCTTTTGGCCCTGGTTTTTTCACGGTCCCGGCCAAGTGCTGCAGGTTGACTCCGCTCCGGGTGATTCCTTGTGTGGAACCGGGAGCTGCACATGGGGTGCAGCACTCCTCAGGAGCGCTGTGTCCATCGGGGGTAGGGTGGGGGAACAGGGAAAGTATTTTAAATTTTAAAAAATACTTAACTTTTGCACACAAGTGTTCGTGCACTGCTGATCCTTTAATCCCCTCCCAAAAAATGGTGGGCACGACGCCTCTCCTTCTGAGGTCATCATGCATTTCGTGTAAACAGAGAAGGTATCTCACATTCAACACAATGTGAGATCTTCCCTCCTCTGTCGCAGGATAACAGGTTGGTCTAGCTAAGGCCATACATTGAAGTAAATGATAGACAAAGAGGGGGTCAAGGATACTGGGGAAAAGGAGGCAAGGAAGTGAGTTTCTAGGAACCCAAAAGTGTTTAAAAGGTGGTTGAAGTGGTCGTGCTTTTCTCAAGATTGGGAAGGTGCGGAGAGGTAGGACAGCACCACAGTGCATTCTTTTCTTGTTGCACTGCCACTGAATGCTACCACTGCACTCATATGGAGGAGGGAGGCTCCCTGAATGGCCCCACAGGTTTAGCCTTGTTACTTCCACATCGGGGACTTGGTGTTTCACTCAGTGGGAGCTTTGGTAATGGGGTAAAACTGCTGCTATGGGTGTACAAGGACAATGGGCCCATCTAGGCAAACAAAGTGGTTCAAGAAAACAATGGAAAGACTGAGGCCCTGGAAAATTGGATAGGTGCCAGAGTGGAGTAATGGGGATCACGGTGAGAAGGGACTGCGATGAACCTCCTTGGAGACACAGTTAAACGTGGGGCTGAGCTGAATCCATGAATGGAAGAGATGCCAAAGCAAAAATTAAGTATCTGAAATCAAGAGATTTCTAGGTTTCAGGACAAAGAGCAACGAAGACTCAGGCCAGAACTCACCAAGCAGAATATAACACTTTGAAAGTGGTATATGGAATGTCTCATGGGCAACAACCATTGTCTGTGCACTTCAAAACTGTTACAAACCTGTAGTGAAGATCCTGCTTCGGTGCCTCCGTGTCTTGGCTTTGGGTAAGGCTTAGCAAACAGAACAATAGTTTGAAAAATGCAGGGAATTTCCTTGCTTCTGAAGGTAAATCTACCTGGCTCTATATGGCAAATACTATAAATGGGGATATAATTAACGTATACAAAAGAAACGTTTCCATAGTTCCATGTTTCTATTGTTCCATATCAATGGTAGAAGCACATAGGCACGAGGGGTGCAGATGTAGTTTCTATACCTGATGACTTGCCTGATAGATGGGAACAATTAAGGAACGGGCAATATTTCTCACCAAGGTTCAACATTGGTCAATTCACTGGCTGGCAAGATAGCTGGGCAGTGACCTTAGAGGCATTTACATGTGTCTGTAAAGACTCAGTGGCTCTGAGGTTAAGCTCAGAAAAAGCTCAGGGAAGCTCCTGGCTTCTCAAGTTAAACTATGGCCATGGCTAGACCAGGGCTGAAACAACACATCGTACTGAGGATACTGAGGACGCATGCGCCCCCAGTGCACCCCCAAGGCGATTGTGTAGCTTGCCTGTTCGAAGAGACGAGGAAGAGGAGGAGGAGGAGGTGGCTGGGGAATCCGGCTGCGTCCTTGCCGCCGCCGCCCTCCTCCCCGCTGGCCTCCAGCTGCCGGCGAAAGAGCCAGCTGGGTCGGAGAGCTTCTTCCGCTCTCTGCCCAGCCTTCTTCCGCCGAGCTCTCCGACCCGGCCGGCGAGGAAGTAGGTGGGCGGTGGCGGCCAGATTCCCCAGCTGCCTCCTCCTCCGCCTCTTCCTCGTCTCTTCGAATAGGCAAGCTACACGATCGCTTTGGGGGTTCACTGGGGGCGCATGCAAGCACTCTCAGTACGACGTATAGATTCAGCCCAGGCCTATATCCCGCGATCATCCCGGGATCATCCCTTTGCATCTGAATGACACACAGGGGATCCCAGGAGCAGGCAGTGACTCCATTTGCCTGGGATAATCCTTAGGTCTAGCTATGGCCCATGCTAAGTTTACATTGCAAACATTATACAGTGGGATATAATTTGTGATGGGCATACAAAGGAAAAGTGATCATGAGAGGTACCCAGGTGGTTTCTAAAGCTGTTGGATGGGAACTGTTCAGGATCTGGACATACTTCTCATCAAGGCTCTGTACTGGTCACTTTACTGACTGGGCATGTTTCTGTAGTTCTATATCAATGGAAGAAGCACATATGCAAATACTTTGTCTCTTCTACAGCCACCCAGGGAACTATCCATGATTCCAACAGGCTTTGATGCCTATGGTTCTGGCACAAAAGGGATTCTTGTGACAAGGTGTGAGGGTGATGTCAATGAGACACTAATACTCATGAGCAGGATCTCCACTACTCCTTTATATTGGGTTATAATGGCATTGACAACTGTTTGGGCCTAGGACACATTCCATATACCATTTTCAGACTGTGGCCTCATCTACACCAAGCAGGATATTGCACTATGAAAGCAGTATGAAAGCGGTATATAAAAGGCTGGAGTCACACCAAGCAGGATATTAGCACTATGAACGTGGTGGTAGATGGTCTGTGTCAATGGGCCCCAACCGTTGCCAGTGCACTTCAAAACCTCTATAAAGCAATAGTGTGGCTCTGGACTTTTATAGACCGCTTTCATACACTTTCATAGTGCAATATGCTGTAGTGCAATATGGTGCACTATGGTATAGATCTGGCCTTGGACAGCATGTATGAATCCTCCTGTAAAACCTCACATTGACATATGCTACTTACTTTTTAAAGCAGTGCGCTGCTGTCAACACCCACTGTTCAGCTATGAGGGAGCCCCCACATAAATACTTGGGACAAAAAACGAGGACTTGCCATGGCCACGACCCAGGAGAAGCTGGTTGGCCCCCAATTATTTTTGGAGAGATTTTCGGCTCGCCACAAGCTAAGAAGACATAAGAGGATGTTTCATTATGATTTGCAATTTGAACAAAATTAAAATGTTACAAGAGATGGAGCATGTCAGGGAAGAGAAGTTCTCAACTTGAACTAGCTTGCCAATAGATGTATGTAATTTTTTGGTCAAGACTAATAATACTTCTAGGTCATGGGGTTTTTCATACTGGCAAATTAAGGAACATTCATTGTTTTATTTTGAGGCCCAATCATAGGAATACTTAATCACAAGTAAAACTCACTTTGTTCAGTAAGACTGCCGCCCATGGAAGTGCATGCCATACCCCAAAGAGAGGGTCAGGCTTTTTAAATTTATTTTTTTACTTTAGCACATGGAATAGGCAGGGAAAGTTATAATTAAATATTGAAGTCTTAAACAATAAATAGGTGTTTTATCTTATTAACATACAATCTCTATCACATATGTGCAGAGAATATAGGCAACTGAGAAATCTCTTTCTGTATTTTTATTTTCTCCCTCACTATATTCTGACTAATCTGTTCCAGAAGTCGCTCACCAGGAATCCTCTCCTAACTGTATCTGACTTTAATGGATTCCACTTCCCTCGGGATTTAATCCAGCCTTAGAACCTTTGAAATGTATGGAAATCAAGTTAGCCATGTCCCATTGATTTCAGTTGGTCTTCTCTTCGTATGCCTAAACCTGGATCCAACCCTCGGAATGCTCCTGTCCACCACATGCTTCTCTTCACCAACTTTCCAATTCATTATTGTGGTTGCTGAATTTAATTTCAGCATTTCTGCTTAAGCAGAATCCTCTGCACAATGAGCGACTCTGCTTGTTTGCATCTCCCTGGGCAGCTCCCCACTGCCTCCACTCACCTTGGATCAAAGTCAGTTGTAGTAGCCATACAGTGAGCAAGGAAAACACAATGGGCATGGTTGCCACTTCTTCTGTACCCTGGTCCGAGTGGCTCTGCTCCTGTCAGATACAGAACATGGCTGCTTTACTTCTATCTCAATGTCTTTTGGTATCTGTGCTACAACACTTCATATCTAAGATGAAAGGGTAGGATTGGTGGACTCTAAAGACCGGGGCAATTAGGAAGTCCCAATCCCTGAATTCCCCAGTTTCCAGCAGAATCCCAAATCCTGGCTCTCCCCAACATGCCGAGACCTCCCATCTCCCCCATTCTGAATATTGGTATTGTCAAAGTTCCTGGTAGTATTCATGTATTCTAAACAAGTACACATGAGTAGAAAATAAATCATCTCCACCATCATCATCTATGGCACTTGATGAATAGTTCAAGGACTGGTTACCTGCACTCTGTAGTGGGATTGGAAATACAGTCTTTATTTGTTTATTTAATGATACAGGGCTTCACCCTGCAGAATGCACTGGCTTGACCAAACACCCAAAGGAGCCCATACTGGCATGACACTGACACACCAACCCACAATGGGTGACAAGCTACACACTGTGCGTTGTTTTACAGATATCCTACAGTGCAGGGTTGATGCACCTGACAAATGATCAGGCTCATCGTGGATTGTCTCCCCTCCTCCCGGCCTTCGTCTTTTGTCCTTCCGCTTGCTCTGCCTGGCATTTAGAGGTCTTGGCGGCAGAATCCATCTTGTCTGCCACTAATTTTCCATCCTTGCTTGATTGCCATTAGAGCACTTTTTTTTATTTTTTTTAAAAAATTTTTGCAAAAATGGTACCGGGAATCCCCCCCCTCTTCCTGTCAAAGTACTGAAGATCATGTTTGTCAGAGGAATCCATTCAAAGGGTGGAGTTTGCCAGTCTTTCCGCATTTGCCTCTTTGGACATTGGCTTGCTTCTTCATGAGCTGACTTGATTTGAACTGAATCAAGTCTGGTTGATCATGGATTTTCCAGGATTTTTTCCACGTCAATAGAATGTTGTACAAATCGTGACCACAATTTGCATAATTCGCACAAATTTTGATCATAATTCGCATAATTTGTATGGATCCTTATCACAATCTACATAAATTATGGTGGGAAAATATGCAAATCCAGTTAATTACAGCTGGAATTTGAGAAAATTGTGGCTGCAATTCACACAACATTCAATTGATGAGGAAAAAACCAACCAAATTGGAAGAAGTCCCCAAACTCTGAAAAAACCAAGGGCATGTGGGCATTGGGGATCCATTGGGCCCCAATAGGGGCAGATATCCAAAGGATGAATATCCTTTCTCTCTTGACTGCAACTCCCATCATTCTTCACAATTGATTATGCCGGCTAGGGCTGATTGGAGTTGGAGTCCAATAACCTCTGGAGGGTCACAATTTGCCGACTCTTGCATTAGACCATCCTCCCCTCCCTTGGCGGAGGGGCATTTTCATCTTAGTATTGCTATTTCTCCATGCTGTGGCTGCTTTTAAAAGAGAAATATTATGTAGGGAGATCCAATCATAATTGCTAGACCTGCTGGGATAAGGTGATGGCTAGATGGCTGACGCGCAGGGACGACGGAAGCCCTGCAGCGTCGGCTTTTTTTTTAAAGGGGCCACGTGGGTCTCGAAGCCGCCGGAGAAGGTAAGTTTTTTTTTTAAGTGGGATCAACCCCCCCTGGCGTGATGGGCACAGCGCTTGTATGAGCGCTGTGTCATTGTCTGTGGCTTTTTGCAGCTACTCGTGAGTAAGCGAGTAGCTACAAAAAGCCACAGACCTTCCTAGACGTTCCGCAGCCCCGACCTCAGGCCGGGGCTGCGAAAAAGGCGCGCCATAAGTGACTTCGCTTATGGCGCGTTAGAGGAGGCCTCAGTGCGGCCTGGGGCCGGATTCCCCTGTGCGTCATCTGGACGCACAGCAGGGAAACCGGCTCTCAAAGCGCGCTAAGGCCTCGTCTAGCAAGGCCCTGGGTGGTTCACAAAAGCTAAAAACAGTAAACATTAAAAGTATACAAAATTTAAAAACCATCAGAAGCATAAAAGCTACAGTATAAAAACAGCAGCAGCCTTCGATCTTCTATGTAACATCTGGTTTCCCCCATTCAGAACTCTGCCCGTGCATCCCTCATATCCAAATGCCCCTTCCTGTCCCTTGCAATTCCTACCTGGTTCTTTCTCGGTCGGTCAGAAAAGACCCTCTGACCTTGGGCTGCTGTTTATTTCTTGAAGGAAAGCACAGAGCCCTTTATAAATACCCTGGTGCATTCTTTATATGGTACAGCACTATTTGTCAAATACTCCGAACAAATAAATTAGCTTCCTGGTTTGAACAAAGAGCCATCTTCTGATTTCTTTTTTCTTTTTCTTTTTTTTTAAAAAGAAGAAGTCAAAATGACATTTCCCTTCTTCAAAATGACATTTCTCAAAAAAGAGTTCAATAATTAAAACCTACACTATCCTCTAGTGGGCCAATGTTTCTTCCGCCCTAAATGATAGGGTAATCATATACATGTCTTCTCTTACATACACACTTATCCGGGAGTAAGGGCCAATAGAAACAATAGGACGTATTTCCAAGGAAGCATGTATAGGGTTGTGCTGTTAATAAAAAACTTAAATTCCCCATATTTTAAAATATTATTCATACATCTTAAATAAGCCGCATGAATTGAATGCAGTGCTAACTTGCTGGATCGATACATTATAACTGTATCTGGTGGGCAGAGGTTGGGGAAGGCTGTTTGAGGTAACTTTTTACTTATGGGAAGCCAAGTGAAAACAGGTGGGCCTTCCATGGTTTGCTTGATTGGTCACTTTTTTTCTTTAAGTAAAGATCAGTCTTTGCAAGGTTGACCAGTTCAACTGCAAAATTGCCTTAAAAGGAAGACGGGATTAACATTTTAAAGAGACCCTATGGTGGACGGAATCAGATGTGGAATTTGCCCAGGAGTTGATCTCCCTCGCATATGCTTTTCTGGTATGACACACCTTGACACGTGCCCTGGATCTTTTGAGGTGGGACCTGGATCATTTTGAACTGTCTCAATAATATCATTTGTGTCATCATAAGTCTGTTTCTTCCTTGTTAGCTCCAGTAGTCTTGCATTGACTGGGAGAACTTAAGATCCAGTCCTTTAGCAGGCTAGTAGGAGTTTATTATGAAATCAGCCATTTAAACTACAGGGAATACAACCACCCCCCTTTCCATCTCCTGGTTTGCTTCTGTTTTTATTGTCTCTCCCTGCCTTTCTACTCCCCCACTCTTCATTTCACATACCTGTAACATCTAAAGTGAAATTCCAGTACAGCAAAGAGGTATATATGGGTAGTAGATTGGAAACCACCCAGATTATGGCAAGAGCAAAAATCCCAATAATTTCCATATAATTTCTGTAGTTCTCATTAGGGTAGACAAAGAGACTGGGGAAAGGCATAATTCTAATATATCTGTTGCTTCCCTTGTCTAAATCCCATGTAAGAGATTTATTAATAGTAAATAGCTCCATAGTCAGTGTTCCTTGTTAGGTGGGGCAGCCCCGTAACTCACTGGTAGAGAGGATGTGAGGCCTGGGCAGGGGATGGCAAAAGTAGTGACCTTCCCTCTCACTCCTCCTCCATGCAGAGATTGTGTTAACTTACAAGAATGGGCTATGGAGAGGTCAGTTTTACAGAAGATGTGGTATGAACACTAGAAATTAAATAACTGGCATATTCTTGGTTTCATAAGAAAAATGACTGTTCAGGATAGACTGAACAAAAGTATATCAAAATTCTAAAACATCCAAAGTAGTATTGCATGCTGGGAGTTGTAGTCAGAGGCATGAAGAGGTGCTGAGAGGAAGAGCAAGTAGAGACTGGAGTCAACGAGGAGGCATAGTGAGCGGGTTGGTGTAATTTCAGTTTAGTGAGTGTGTGGAATAAAGGAGCTTTAAGTATTTGTTTCTGCTGTTTTGGAATTATTGTAGTACAATATAGTCACATTCATTGAAAATTTTGTATTTACACCAGGAATTAAATGACTGGCATATTCTTGGTTTGATAAGAAAAGGGGTCTGTTGAGGATAGACTGAACAAGAGGATACCCAAAGTCTAAAACATGCAAAATAATTTATGCTCTAATAAAGAAATTAATAGCTTGTGCGGTATTTGTTTTTCTCAAAAATTCAGTTTTCATCTCGTATCATGACAATGGCAATAGAAATAAACCTGTTTAGGAACAGAGTAAAAGCACATTACAATGCAACATAAACAAGCATTTAGGGAAACTGGTGAAGAGAACAACATGACCTCAACATCCTGTTGAGCTCAATGAGATTGAGTCCTTAACTTTGTAGGATATTTACTTTGTAGAATATTTACTGCATAATAGACTTCCTTTTGAAAACTTATAAAAATGCAAGAAAGCTTTCTAAATGGTAGATTCACAATACACCTTCTTAGAGAGAAGTAAAAATCGTATTTTGGACTAGGGTAGATATTTTATAGATCACCTTAATTTTTCTTTTTAATTTTACCCTTTAGCAATAAGACCCAATCCTGCTCTGCTCATCATAATAATTACAGGGGGGGGGGGGGAAATACTTATTTCTTATTGCTTTGTTATTGCCAGATGGGTAGAAAACACAAACGAAATTGAAAAGAACAAAGGAAAGTTCATCAGGTGATGTCTAACTCTAGGGCATAATATAAACTCCGATTATTTAACCCCTTCAAAGTTCATATAGGCTTCCCCCCTTTTCTTTAAAGATCAACTTCTCTTAAGTGATTGTAGCATGATTGTGATCATGAAAAATCCATCCTCCTTCAGGGAAAGTCTTGAGTAAGCACATTTATATCCCCCCCCCCCTATATCATTAAGATCTCAGGGCGGCATACAGATTCCCAGGGCGGCATACAGATAATAGGAAGGGAAAAAGAAAGACGTGGGGTTTCGGTGAAGAATGGATCTCGGGATACTTTCTTCTCCAGCTAAACTGGAAAAATAGAAAAGAGGAAAAAAGAGAGAGAAATATTGAGGGGAAAGGAAAACAAATAAAATAATAGGGAAGGGAATTAGGGCGAAGGGTGAAGCCTTCTGAGAAGTGACCCTGTACATGCTTTTATATTGATCAGGGATGGGAGCATACTTTTTCACTATTTTCAATAATTGTAAGTCGTTTTCATCATGCACATCATTTTGGGAAAATACAAGTGAACATATAAATCATTCTACTTTATATGAGTGCCCAAACTCTTTCTCACGGGAATGCTTGTCAGTGATTCTTTAATTGCCTTTTCCTTGCTTCATCAGCACACTCCATCTTCTACCACTACATTAAGGATGTATCATCTCCTATGCCAGTTCCCTGTCACAGGCTTCTTGTTTATAACCAATACAAAAGTTACACCATGGCAGTCATGGTTTATGTGGTCAATTTGACCCAGGCCGTTGCTAGACGAGGGTTTAGCCCAGTGCGAGGCCCGGGCTCCTTGCTGTGCGTGCAGATGATGCACAGGGGATCCCGGGGTCAGGCCGGGCTAAACCCTCCCTTGACCTGGGATAACCGGATCCAATTGTGGCCTGGTTTTTCCGCAGCCCCAGGCTGGTTCTAGCTGGTTCCGTGGTCTAGCTGGTTCCATGGCTTTTCCCGGCTGCTCGCTTACTCGCGAGTAGCCGGGAGAAGCTGTGCACGGGTCACAGCGCTACATAGGAGCGCTGTGCCCATCAGGCTGGGAGGAAAAACCATGGGGGGGAGATGGGGGATGTGGGGGAAGAGCGGACCCGGAGGGAGAGATGGGGGGAAAAGCGGAACCAGGGTGGGGAGATCATGGATGGGGGGGCAGAGGGGGCATCAGACATGGTGGGCAGGTGTTCGGGCGGGCGGGTGATTAGGTGGGCATGGCGAGTGGGGGCGGATGGGCGAGTGAGTGGGGGACGGGTGGGCGAGTGAGTGGGCGGGGGGGCATCAGACATTGGGGGAAATCGGGGGTAGGGGAAGCGGGGAACCCTTTATTTTTTAAAAAAAGACTTACCTTTTTGTTGGTGCGCTCCTGCGCACATGGCCCCTTTAAGATAAAAAAAATGGCCAACGCGACGGGGCTTTCTCTTACGCCATCGTGTGTTACGTGTAACTAGGGGCCATGGCCCGCACTGACATGCAATTTTAAGTGGAGAAAAGGCGTAACTAAAATAAATGAGTTCGAAGGAATCTGGAAACAGTTCCTAGTGTTCGTGTTTACTAAGGGAAATGGGAAACCACCAGCAGAAGAAATGATTAGATTTTGGACTCAAGAATGATCCCGAGGTGGGGGGTGCACTTTTATGTTAAGAATGAAGATGTTGTAGTGTGATAAGGCATATGTAATAGTTTTTGATATTTGTACTCAACAATTATTCAATATGTATGCAGCAGATATTTGATGTATTTTTTTTTCTTATTGTGTTTGTTTCAGTTATATTTTGGAAATGTTTATCTATGTTTATATAGTGTTGAAAATGAATAAAAATTATTATATATATAAAAAAAAAGATAAAAAAAATGGCCAACGCGACGGGGCTTTCTCTTACGCCATTGTGTGTTACGTCTAGCTAGGGGCCATGGCCCGCACTAGCTGCAGCGAGGCCTTGCCCCTACTCCCCACCGAATTAACAGGTAGGTCTAGCAAGGCCCCCAGAAGCAACTTCTCTTCCTTCCTCTGTTCATTTAATGAGTCTGCACTTTCCCACCATTGTTATCCACAGTAGTCCAATGTGGCTGCTCTAATATTTACTGAAGCAGGCAGTTCCTTGGGCCTAGCAGATCCATATTGACATTGGCTGCCATCGCTGCCACATAGTGTGACTTAAAACGGACTCTGTGTATTCTGTCAGATTCGTCACAAGGACTATGCCACTGATGTTCTTCTTATCACCCTTGCTGTGTCATCCTGAGCAGCTCTCTAGGTTCTGCTAAGCAGGAGAGGGCTATGTGTCAACTGTCTGCTATTACTGCAGAAGATGGCACCTGATACAAAGTTTTCAGTGTTGTTATCTCTTCAACACAAACTTGTAGAACCTTGTTGGCCAATTGTTTCTTTTTGGTAAACTAAATTAAACTAAACTTAAAAGTACCAAACATTGTTTCCCCATGGAGAAGTTTTGGTGTGAGAAGACTTGGGTGTTGATAGGAAGAGGGTGTTGATAGGAAGAGGGCTGCTTCAAAATCCTGATGATGTTGACATGGTACTTGGAGCAATGCAACTGGCCATGTGCCCTCTCAATTCTTGCCCCTCCTGGCTAATAAAAGCTAGCCAAGGGAGTTTGACTGGGTGGGTCCAGGGTGTAGTGAATGCTTCTCTATGGGAAGGGTGGTCCCTTCAGTAGTGCGACCACTCCTCAATCAACTCCTTGGGATGGGCATTGGAGGCACTGTGTTCTGGTGGTTCCAGTCCTACCTGTAGGGTTGATTTCAGAGAGTAACATTGGATGATAATTCTCAGCCCCCTGGCAATTAAGCTATGGGAGACCGTAACAGGGCACCCCCATAAAGCCTTGAGGGTGGTCATATGGGGATTTGGAGCAAACTTCCACAAGCATGTTGATAACACACAGCTCTATCTCCCCGTGACATCTCAATCAGGAGAGGCTGTGCAAGTCCTAGATCTGTGCCTAAACTCAGTAATGGACTGGATGAGGGACGATAAACTGAAGCTGAATCCTGGCAAGATGGAAACCCTGTGGGTGAGTAGTTCCCGAGTCCAGGAATTAGGCTCATTGCCTTTTCTGGATGGGGCTGCACTCTCTCTGAAAGGTCAGGTTCATAGTTTGGGCATACTCCTAGATCCATCATTATCACTGGAGGCCCAAGTGGCTGCGGCAACTTGGAGTGCCTTTTCCCAGCTTCACCTGGTTCGCCAGCTATGGCCTCTTCTGGACAGGAATAGCTCAGCCACAGTGGTACAGGCATTTTATTTATTTATTTGTTGTATTTTTATACCACCCAATGGCCGAAGCTCCCTGGGCGATTCATAAAACTTAAAACCATCCAAAGTATAAAACTAACAGCATAAAAACATTATATAAAATACAATATAAAAACACAACCAGATTAAAATCAACAGCGGTGCAGAAATACAAATTTAAAATACAAATTTAAAACAGCAAACTTAAAATTGAATTTATAGATTGTTAAAATGCTGAGAGAATAAAAAGGTTTTCACCTGGCATCTGAAAGAATATACTGTAGATGCCATGCAAACGTCCTTAGGGAGCTAATTCCACAGCTGGGGTGCCACAGCAAAGAAGGCCCTCCTCCTGGTAACCTCAAGACTGGATGACTGCAATGTGCTCTTTGTGGGGCTGCCCTTAAGACTGCTCCAGAAGCTGGAGCTAGTGCAGAACGCAGCAGCTCGGCTGGTGTCAGGAGCTGCCTCTTTTCTGCATATAACTCCTTTATTGAAGGAATTGCACTGGCTTCCTATTGGCTACTGGGCCAGGTTTAAGGTTTTGGTACTAGTGTACAAAGCCCTAAATGACTTGGGATCAGGATACCTGAGACAGCACCTTCTCCTTTACTGTCCTGCCTGATCACTGAGGCCATTGGAGGGCGTGCTCCTGGTGGTTCCACCTGGACCAGTGGACCGATTGGAATCCACACGGAGAAGAGCCTTTAGTGTAGTGGCTCCTTCTCTGTGGAACTCTGTGGAAATAAATAAATAAATAAGTGTGGTGACTAGAACTCTGCACAATATTCCAAACGTAGTTATACCATAGATTTGTTTAAGGGCATTATGATCTTGGCAGGTTTAGTTACTAATGGATAAAATAGCAAAGTGGAATTTCCTGGGATTTATTTATTTATTTATTTATTTATTTATTTATTTATTTATTTATTTATTACATTTATATACCGCCCCACAGCTGAAGCACTCTGGGCAGCTTACAACAGTTAAAAATAGTAAACATTAAAAAGTATACAAGATTTAAAAAACCATCAGAAACATAAAAACAGTATAAAAACAACAGTATCCATTTAAAAAACAACAATTTCTCATCATCTGCACTCCAGATCAACTTTTTCATTCAGTAATCCACCACATACCCTGGATTCTTTTCTTAGTCAGTCACTGCCAACTCACATGTTGCTTTCTATGGGTTCCATTATAGAATTGAGAGGTGCTTGTAAGATGAGTCCTGCTGCGTCAGGGCTTTTGTTTTTAAACAGTGTTTAAACACCAAAAGAGGTCCACATTATTTTTATTGGAGAAACGAGGGTTCTTATGATTACAATGTGTTGAAGTTTATCTCTCTTTAAAACAAACCTTCTCCCCCTTTTGTCCCAAGGTGCAGAATTTTCAACGCAATCCAGAAGTTATACTGCATGGAAATGGCAAGACATAAAATTACCACCATGGTGGTAAAATGAAGAAATCCAGGGTGTAAGGTTAGATAGCCCAAGGAGAATGATCTGTGGACTGTGTCATGTGCCACATGAGGTTTGTTGTTGTTTATTCGTTCAGTCGCTTCCGACTCTTTGTGACTTCATGGACCAGCCCACGCCAGAGCTTTCTGTCAGCCGTCGCCACCCCTAGCTCCCCCAAGGTCAAGTCTGTCACCTCCAGAATATCATCCATCCATCTTGCCCTTGGTCGGCCCCTCTTCCTTTTGCCTTCCACTTTCCCTAGCATCAGCCTCTTCTCCAGGGTGTCCTGTCTTCTCATTATGTGGCCAAAGTACTTCAGTTTTGCCTTTAATACCATTCCCTCAAGTGAGCAGTCTGGCTTTATTTCCTGGAGTATGGACTGGTTGGATCTTCTTGCATTATAACAACAACAACTACTACTACTACTACTACTACAACAACCTTCTTGTAAATTGGCCCAGTGTCTGCTGATATTCACATGTTTGTTGAGATTCTCAAAGCACTCTAAAAGGCTAGTGACACAGGATGTCTTTCACAAAATGGAAGCAAGAGAATGGGCATCTCTTATTTTACCATTTGCCTTATCGATTGAAGCCACAACTGTGGCTCCAATAATACAGATATGAATCAGAACAAGCTATGAGTTGGAATTTGGTTGACAAATTTGGTTTTTGGAGATTCACACATCCATCAATCTCTTCAATGAAGGTCCTTGAAGCATGGGAGAGAGAAGGTGGATCTTCTCACAGACAGTTATGACATAATATGGCCTGCTAGTGACTATAGTGGGCTGCTCGGAATAGGAGTCAGCATCGGTTGGGCATAGAACTCCTCTTCCTGGGCTGTTATCCAAGGTAACTACAACAAAACACATACTTGACAATGGGAGGCAAAGGTGATCTCTCCCTGATTCTTTGTGTCGCTCAATTACATAATTATGAAGTGGAGCACTATGACTGGATGGGCTCAGAAAGGTCTCTGAGTGTTTGAGGAAGTGGGCATCTGCTTGGAGCATCACATGTCTCATTTTTGGACACAGAAGTGAATGCACACATTATCTCATGGGCATGAGGTCAGCTGTATGTTTTAGACGTTTACAACATGCTTCTCACCTGAAAACCATTTGACATTGATGATATCCACTCTTGAAAGTCCCTGAAGATCCCCTTTCCCCCGTTCTTATTTGAAAAAAGGTCTAGCAAATGAGGAGAGTGGGGGTGAGGAGAGACTTTAGGCCAGCCCTATGCATGACTGGCTGTTGCAGAGAAAAGGAACATAGGGTCAGTGGTGTAGTGGTACATTTTGAAAGGCAGGCGCTCATCATGATAGTCCCCCTAGCCATGCCCCCAAGGAGATTCCACATATTCATGCGGTTTTGTTGAGCCATATCAATAAACCAGTTCCAGCAGTTGTCATCTCCACCAGGAGCAAAACTTTTGTAAAGATAATGGGTCTTAATTGCCCATTCATGACCAAAATACTCTGCATTAGAACAGGGATAACTCACAACAATATATCTATATCTATATATATCTATATATCTCCCTACGAAATCCCATTTCCCTGAGTTACTGTGAGGGTTTAGCATTTGTCATAATTGTTCCTGCTAATCAAAAAGTATAGGCTCCACCAAACCACTGTGTGGGATACAGCAGGAAAAGGTCAAAATGTGTAAAGGAATGGAGGCGATTTGTTAGGGCAGACATGATAGTGCAAGAATAAGGATGTTATTGATTCACAAGCATGTTCCTATTTCCGTCTGTGAAGTGTCAGATGGGAATGTACATAGCATGATGTATCTTGACCTGATTGCAAAGTGGAGAGGATTTGATAGTGGAAATTGTTTCAGAAGTGAAATATACAAGAACAAGATACAAGAATACACAATCTCCTTCTTTATGTTTCATTGCGATGTTGCGAGAATCTAGCTATATATTTCAATTATGCTTCGAACTGATGGTGTGCAAAAGTTCTCAAACAAGGTATTTACTCAAAGGAAATGAAAAACAACAAGAACAACAACTGGGAAGCTGGTCCAATTGGCCATTTTGATGAGCCTTTAATCATTCTACATTTCCAGTTTCTAAAACTGATCTTACATAATAATATAGAAATAATGAAAGAGAGGACAAAGAAAAAATTATCATGCAAAGATTGAAAGAAGTAAAACAGTGATTGCATAAAATTTTATTGATTATGGGAAATCATGTATATTGGATGAAGAAATCTCCTTGAATCTCATATTTTAGAAATATAAAAGTGACAGAGCAATCAGGGAGAATGATGACATGAATCTACCACCTCCTTCACAGCCATGCTGGTTTACAACAGCCAAGGCGAATGGTCTTTGGGTATGTCTGTTCTTTTTCTTTTTCTGGGTGGAACAGGTTTTTTTAAAAAATGTTTCTCCCATGGGTCATAATAGGAAGGAATTTTGTGGGCAGCTTCAAATTTGCACATGTGGGGCCAAAATTAGCTGCTCTTGGAACAGAGGAGCTTTGGATCTGGATGCTCCATCACTGGTTCTGGCCCACCCAAGAATGACCTTTTGCATAGCTTTCCTTCTGATCTACTGAGCAGAAGTAGTAACTGATCTGCTTAGCCTGTAGTAACTTTCCACCTCTGTGGTGGTAATGGAGCCCCACTCCAATGGCATTGTTTTCAGCAAGTGGAGGCTGATGGAGGACACCCCCAAAGCATTGTAACCCCTTCCTGCCATTCAAAATGGGATGTTGGGATTGTTCTCAAAATCTCAAGGATGATTATCGTTATTATTACTATTATTATTATTATTATTGACTAAAATATTACCTTTAGCATAATGTAGATCTATCCTAATTGTCCTGGCTCCTGACCAGAGTCCAGGGGTGGATGAAACATTCTAAGCTTTTTCTCCAAGTATTAATGCCCAGGTTTCTTTTTTTTGGAATAACCCATAGCACTTTATCCATGACCAAATTGTTTTATAAAGATTTAAGTCATCAATCCAGATGCACCCAAATTAATCAGACAGATGGCTGTTGGTGGTATGGGTCCCTGAATCTGTACCCTGTTGCAAGTGGTCATTTTGGACATATTTAAACAGAGTCGCACCGGGAACCTGCATGATGATATTCCATGCAGTTAGTTAGCAGGCTGAAAGAAGAGAGTCACAGGAAGACATGGCACAAGAGGCATCAAGAGGAATGTCACAGGAGGGATAGTGCAAAGGAGAGCAAGAGGAGGGTCACAGTGGAGGTGTTGTGCCATCCACCATTCTTCCCACCCCATTAGCAGTCGTCGTGGAGGTTTTCGTCATCATGGAGCTGTTTGCAGGGCACCAGTCGTTGCTTGAATCCACTTGAAATAGGCAGGTACTGAAGTATAGACACCAGGGCGTTTGGGCTCAGCATTCCTTGTTCCAAAACTCACAACCCCAACTTGAGTCCAACCTCCTTCGCGTTTGCAAACCAAGGGTCCACCGGAGTCCCCCTGCAGAGAGAGACGATGGGAGATAGCACATGTGTGACAACAGATTTTAAACACTCTGAGCTTAGATTCAGTATACAGAGCACGTGAGGGGTCTGGAATAAATGTTCTACCTCCCTTCAGACACATACTGGGAAGGTGATCATAGGCAAGGCAACATTATCTCAGCCCCCATGTCACCCACATCTGGAATATGTTGGTGGTGACATGAGAAAGGGCCTTTTGGTGGCTGCTCCCAGGCTGTGGAACTCCCTCCCAAGGGAGGCTAGGTTCCTTCCCTCTTTGCTGTCCTTCCACTGGCAGGCAATGACCACTTTTTTTAGGAAGGCCTTAGGTGTGGGTCTGTTGGGTTGTGTGCTGTTTTTATTCTGTAATTTTTATGTTTTATTGTATTTTAATGTACTCTTCTATAGTTTTAACCAAGTTTAATTGTTTCTTTGAGCCACATTGAATGCCATTTTTAGACAGAAAAATGGGGTATAAATCCATCTATCCATCCATCCATCCATCCATCCACCCATCTAATCAAAGAATGGCTGGAAAAGTTGTTAACTATTTTTTTATACAAAATGTGGTCAACAAGTTTGACTTTAGAAGAGGCATTCACTCCTGTGTCCAAGAGAAGAAGAGGGTGCCTCTTCTCTTGCACGCAGACGATGTGATCAATTGACCAAGATTTAATTTTATTTGGTGACAACCTTAGATCATCATCATCATCATCATCATCATCATCATCATCATCATCATCATCATCATCATCATCATCCATAATAATAAACTTTTGAGAACTTGAAAAATGGAGATGTACCATCATCCAGCTACACCAAATGCAGAAAGAAATGGCTAAGGGCTTTATTCATATAATCCATTTCAGTTTAATTAATCCATATTCCATTTTAAATGGCAGCTGCTCTCTTCTCAGAAAAGGAAGGAGGCCTGGATTCTTAGAATTCCTCAACTGTGTATTTCTGAACATTTTTGTGTGTGCATCTGGCCACTCTAGGATTGCACTATCATTACTCTCTGGTGTTTCACCACAGGGAATGCCTGTATGAAGGACATGTTATGGAACATTGTACCTCGGCGGCATTCTTCCCTCCTTCTGCATAACCAGCGCACAGCATTCCAGGCATGACAAGATCTATGGTATAGAGATCGTTGCAGGCTGACCGGTTTATGAGTGGTACCTTCAGTTCCTGGAGGGTTTGGGGATCTGGCAAACTCACTGTAGGAGAGAAAACTGGAATGTTGACTTGAAATGCAGAGGGAGGAAAAATACATCATTGGAGCAATGGGTGCACTATGGAAGGACATACAGGGCTCATCTACACCAAGCAGGGTATTCCAGTATGAAAGACGTATGAAAGCGGCATATAAAAAGCAGGATCTACACTACTGCTTTATAGTGGGACTGAAGTGCACTGACAAGTGTTGGGGCCCACAACACATCTACACCCACCAGGATATAGCACTATGAAAGTGGTATGAAAGCGGTATATGGCATGTGTCAATGGGCCCCAACAGTTGTCAGTGTGCTTCAGTATCACTATAAATATATCACTCCATGCTTCTCCATCTGAAGGTTTCTTTCTCCCCCAGGCATCTCTGACCTTTCTTCCTTGTTCCCCATATTGCATCTGGAACTCCATCCCTGAACACCTTCCATTGCCACTCCATCTCTTCCTTCACAGACCTCCCCGAAAGCCCCCTTTTCTCTGAAGACTTCGGAGACCACTCATGACAGGGCAGCTATTTTGGGCAGCTTCCCTCTTGTAACTCTCACATGTGCTCCTCTTGGCCTGTTTGGATGGGTTATGATGGGAAGATCCCCTTGCCTGGGGATCTTGCCCTACCCTTTGAGCCCGGTTTCTCCACGGTCCCGGGCTGAGCCTGAGGCCATGGAATGTGTGGCCAGGCATCATGGTTCGTCCCGGTTCATCGCGAGGAGCCGGGTCCCGTGCACAGGGCGAAGAGCACCTCAGGAGCACTGAGCCCATGGTGGGGTGGGGTGGGGTGAGTGGGGGAAATAAGGTGTTTTTTTAAAGAAATACTTACCTTTTCTGCACGAGCACTTGTGTGCATCTTCTCATTTTTAAAAACAAAACAAAATGGCAGGTGCAACGCCTTTTCCTCTGAGATCGTCTCGCATTGTGTGTAAACAAAGGGGGATTCTCGTAATAAAAACCATGCGAGGTCTTCACCCCTCTGTCAAGCAATAACAGGTAGGTCTAGCTAAGGCCGGTAAGGACCTTGGGGAAGGCAGCTGTCCCCCCTCCTATTGTAAAACACCATAATTGATGATCTGAACATCAGCAGAGTCTGAGTGAACACTGGAAAGAGAATTACCCACCATTATATTTAATGTCTCCCCATCCAGTGACCCAGCAGTCTGCATCCATGGGGACTTCTTCCAAAGAGTGTAGCAGGCTGATGGGGTGGATGTAGTCAGTGAATTCCACAGGAGCCTTCAGTTTAACCAAAGCAATATCCGCAGAGGTTAAAGGATAGTAGTCAGGATGGATTTCAATCTGCTCCACATCAGAACGTATCACACTATCTGAGAAGTTTGAGAGCTGATAGGCACCCAGCAGGACTTTATAATCAGAAGTATTATTACACCTGTGAACACAAGAGCCAAATGCAGCAAGAACTTGCAAAGCTGGGGCTATTTATTGTTTCTGTGAAATGTGCAAGACCTCAGCCCCCCTCCCCCCTATTTACACCCTGCCTTGGCTGATAGTGAAACTACATTAAACATGGGAGCTCAATGAGTGGGAATCCATCCGTTTGGCAGAACAATCCAATATCCAAATAATGCGGAGGGCTGGGTAGGAATATTCACCACTGGTGTCTGAAATTGTGCTGCATTCCATTTCACCTCTAGGGTTGTTTTTGTTCACCAAACCACATAGGAACAACCAAAATTTGGTACAAAAGAGAACTTCAAAATGGGAAGCCTTAAAACGGGGGTTTCTATAAGACCTGACATACACTGAAGAAAATGATAGACACAGAGGGGGTCAAGGAGACTTGGGAAAAGGAGGCAAGGAGGTGAGTTTCTAGGAACATGCTTACCCCAAAAGGATTTAAAAGGTGGTTGAAGTGGTTGTGCTTTTCTCAAGATTGGCAAGGGGCGGAGAGGTAGGAGACCACCACAGTGCATTTTTTCTTGTGGCATTGCCACTGAATGCTACCACTGCACTCAAATGGAGGTGAGAGGCTCCTTGAATGGCCCTACAGGTTTAGCCTTGTTACTTAAACATATGGGACTTGGTTTTTCACTCAGTGGGAGCTTTGGTAGTGGGGTAAAGCTGCTGCTATGGGTGTACAAGGACAATGGACCCATCTAGGCAGACAAGGAAACAAAGTGGTTCAAGAAAACAATGGAAAGACAGAGGCCCTGGAAAATTGGATAGGTGCCAGAGTGGAGTAAGGGGGATCATGGTGAGAAGGGACCATGATGAACCTTCTTGGAGACACAGTTAAACATGGAGCTGAGCTGAAACCATGAATGGAAGAGATGCCAAAGCAAAAATTAAGTGTCTGAAATCAAGAGATTTCTAGGTTTCAGGGCAAAGAGCAAAAAAAGACTCAGGCCAGAACTCACCAAGCAGAATATAACACTTTGAAAATGGTATATGGAATGTCACATGGGCCCCAACCATTGTCTGTGCACTTCAAAACTGTTACAAAAAGTGAAGGTCCTGCCTTAGTGCCTTTGTATCTGGGCTTTGGATGAGGCTGAGCAAACAGAACAAAAGTTTGAAAAATACAAGGAATTCCTTGCTTCTGAAGGTAAATCTACCTGGCTTTATATGGCAAATACTGGGGGGTGGAGCCTAACAGTCTAATGGAGCGGTAGGACTTCTCAGCTCTTGATGGGTTAAGCCTAGAAGCGCAATTATCTCCATTTGATCGGCATAAGCTGTGAGTAAACTTTACAAAAAGATTTATGAAATCTCTGTGTATCTGGGAAAGTAGAGACGTCCCCCAGAGAGCTCAGGAAATGAATAATAATCTTTACTTTCACTTTTGCTCTCCATAAGGGGGGTCTTGCATATAATAAATAACTCTAAAGGAATGCAGAGACTCTAAGGCCTCATCTACACCAAGCAGGATATTCCACTATGAAAGCAGTCTATAGAGGCAGGAGCCACACTACTGCTTTATAGTGGTATTGAAGTGCACTAACAACTGTTGGGGCCCATTGGCACATATCATATACTGCTTTCATACCACTATATCCTGCTCGGTGCGGCTCCTGCCTTTTACATACCACTTTCATAGTGCAATATCCTGCTTGGTGTAGATGAGGCCTAAGTGGAATTAAATCACTCTCTATCTCAAGGAGAGACAGAAAAAACAAATTAGTCGCTCTAACATTATTTATAGAGGCAAAGGAGGGGTCGTGAAGGCCCGGCTGGGTGTTGGTGTGACGTGATTTCTGCCTACTGCAACTGTGAAAGAGCAACGGGAAGCTTATGCTGAGAAAAAATAAAAACAGAACCAAACCAATTTGGACCAGAACTAAAACACATCCCTCTGATAAGTCTGCGGCCAGATTAACAAAAAAAGAGGAAGGGGAAGAGAGTGGGAGTGCACAAGATTCAAACGACTTGACAACAGAAAGCGACGAGATGGCGGCCAAAGCTGGTACTGAGCCAAAATCAGCACTTGATGAATCTCATACTAAGATGATGGAATTTATCAAAAGTAATAATGACGCATTGCTCCAGGAAATGAGAATGATTAAAGAAGAAGTTATTAAAAATATACAAAAGCTTCAAATATCAGTAGCAAAAGTTGAGAAGGATCTGGCAAAGACCAAAACAGAACTCAAGCAAATATCAAATCAAGTGGATGTGAATCAACAACAAATAACTCAGCACAGTATTAAATTTCATCAACATGAACTGAGGCTGATCCATTTGGAAGTCAATCAAGACGATCAAATCTTCGGATAAAAAATCTCCCAGAGATGCAAGGAGAGAATTTGAGAATGAGTATTCTGGGATGGTTTCAGGAGCTGGCTGCAGATATGGATTTAACAAAGCAGGATGTTGAGAGATTTCACAGAGTGGCTGGAAACAGATTAAGTGCTATGCCCAGAGATACTTTGGTCAGATTTGCAAATTATTATAAGAAGGAGCAGTTCATGAGAAAATTAAGGTCAATATCTACGCTGAAGTTTCAAGAAGCATCAGTTCAAATCTACAATGATCTTTGTCAGCAAACCGTTGAATGGAGAATAAGCGTTAGGCCCGTAATAGCAAAGCTTAAGAAGGAGGGAATTGCTTATTCATGGGGTTATCCGGTGTTCCTGAGATTTATGCGAGATGGAAGACAGCACAGAGTAACATCTCTGGAACAGGGAATGGCTCTGTTGAGAAATCTGGGGCTGGATGAAGAATTGTCAACTCAGCCGGAAGGAGGAGAAGAGGAAAGTCCTGGCCCAAGTGGGATTTAAAGGTTTAATAAATTTTTAAAAAGTGCGGGGCGGGGAAGGAGATAATAAAAAATAAATAATGAGTAAGAGGCTTGCTGCATCAGGACTGTGGGTTCTACCTTCCCCCCCTTAAAGGTTGATAGCCATGACCGGGGTGTGTCACCAACGGAGCAGTAAAGGGGGGGAAAGAGGGGGAGAGGGGAGGGGAGGGAGGGGGATTAAGGGTGAGAAGGGGAGGGGCAGGAATAAAAATTGTATTTGTTGGTTGTTGTAAATTTGTTTTCATGGTTTTGATAATAATGTGCGTGTGCACAAGGGATCTACAAGAAATTAAACAAAAACATTATGGATAAGAAGATACGAATCTCAACACTCAGTGTCAAAGGTTTGGGGGCAGTTGTTAAAAGGAAGAGGATTAAACAATTATTAAATAAAGAAGGGGCCCATTTTATCTTTCTACAGGAAACACCTCAAGCTAAAGAAGGTGCAAATGAATTACATCTAAAGTGGTCAGTGTGGTATGAAAAGTCCTTGGGGACCTCAAAAAAAATATGGGGTGGCTATAATTATTTTGAATAAAAGTGGATTCAATGTATTAAAGAGTAAAAAAAAGATGAGAAAGGGAGATATATTATGATACAAGGGCAATTGGAAGGCAATTATTATACTTTAATTAATATTTATGCCCCTAATGAGAGACAAAAAGAGTTTTATAAAGAACTATTTAGGGAAACAGAGGAATTTAAAAAAGGATATGTTATATTGGCTGGAGATTTTAATATGGTCATGGATAATAGGGTAGACAGGTCCAACCCTACCGTTTATGAAAGGAAAAATAATATTACAATTTTAAATAAAATGATAAAAGAGAAGGATTATATTGATGCATGGTGTTTAACAAGAATGGGGGAACCTGGATATACTTATTATTCTCCAATTCACAAAACTTTCTCCAGGATAGATTATACTTTTGTTTCAAAAGACTTAGCAACAAAGGTTTGTAACACACGATTAGGGGTAATCAAAGTAACTGACCATGCACTGGTAAGCTTAGATATTAAAGTAAAAAGAGACTATAGGGAAGTGAATAGATGGAAGTTAAATACCAGAATATTAAAATATGATAAAGTGGTAGATAAAATGGAGAAAGAATTGTTGGAAATATGGGAAATTAATGAGAATGGGGAATGTTCCCCATCAGTATTGTGGGATACAATGAAGGCTGTGGCTAGGGGGATTTGTAATAGAGAAACGTGTAATTTAAAGAGGCAACAAGAGGAAATACAGAGAAATTTAGAGGATGGAATTAAGAAGCTTGAAAGAGAGTATTTGCAAAGTAGAAATAAACAAATCCTGATAGAATTAGAAAGAAAGAATTAGAAAATAGGAATTTAGAAGAAGTACAGAAGAATTTGATTTACATGAAAAGAGAGTATTTTGAGAATAGTAATAAAAACTCTAAGGTGCTGGTGAGAATCACACAAAAGGAAAAGTCAAAGAATTTGATAGGGATCGTTAAAGATAAATTAGGAAAGCCATGTAGTATTATGAAAGGGAAAATAAAGATATTTCAAGAATTTTATCTAGAAGTATACAGAGAAAAGGACACACTGAAGATAAAGATGGAGAATTATATAGATAAACATATAAAGAAGGGTCTGATAGGGGAAGATAAAGATTTAATGGAAAGATATATTTCTCAAAGGGAAACAGAAGAAGCTATTGATAAATTGAAAGGGGGTAAATCCCCTGGTATAGATGGGTTGGGATTGGAGTACTATAAAACGTTTTAAAAAACATTGGTACCAAAATTATTGAAATTGTATAATGGGATAATAGAAGGAGATAAGATACCACCATCGTGGGAACAATCATTAATTATATTAATTCCAAATCCGGATAAGGACTTAACAGTCCCAGACTCTTACAGACCTATTTCTTTAATAAATCAGGATGCTAAAATTTTATCTGCTGTAATGGCAAGGCGGATGAATACAGTTATAGGTAATTATATTGGGGAGGATCAGTGTGGATTTATAGCGGGAAGACAAATGCACAATTTAGTTGGAAGAGCGTTAAATATAGTACAGGGGTTAAAAACAAACAAAGATAAAAGCAGGAATAATAGCTTTGGATATATTTAAGGCGTTTGATTATGAGAGCTGGCTAACACTAAAGATGATAATAGAAAAGATGGGGTTTGAAGATAGATTCGAAGGTTTAATTGGACAATTATACTCACAAAACAGCTTTAGTGATAAACGATGGAGTTACAGAAAAGATACAACTGGCCTGAGGAACAAGACAAGGACGCCCGCTCTCGCTGGTCTTATTTGTATTGGTCATAGAACTATTGGCGAACGTGATAAGAGATGATATTAGCATTGAGGGAGTAGGATGTAACAAAAAAATAAATAAAAATAAAAATGTTTGCAGATGATACATTGTTGACAATTAAGAATCTATTGGAGAAAATGGAAAGAATAAAATACCATCTGAAGGAGTTTGAAGAAGTGACTGGATTAAGAATAAATTGGACAAAATCAGAAATGATGCTATTTAATTATAATAAAAAGGAAGGGAAAGATTGGGAATGTAAAGAGAAGAATATGAAAATTAAAGAAATAATTAAAGATTTGGGAATTAAAATTACAAAAAAATTAGATGATTTAGAAAAAGAAAATCTAAATAATTTGAAAAAAGAAGTTATGGATAAATTAGAAAAATATAAAAGGCTAAATTTATCTTGGTTTGGAAGAATAGCTTTAGTAAAAATGAGGATTTTACCAAAGGTAAATTTTGTATTTAGAATGTTACCAATAAGAAAATCTGAAAAAGAATTAAAAAGTTGGCAAAATATTTTATATAATTTTTGCAATGGTGATAGGAAAGCGAGAATAAATTTAAAAAGGTGGTGTATAATGCAAAAAAGAAAAAAGAAAAAAAGGAGGGTTAGGACTCCCAAACTTAAAACTATATTACGTAGCTAATAGGTTGAGACACGTAGTAGAATGTATGATAGGATTAGGAGATTTAAGTTGGTTGAAGGATAGAAAGGGAGAAGATAAAGAATGGAAATTAGAAAATATATTTTTCTGAGAATATAATAAAAAATGGGGGGAAGAAATAGAGAACCCCCTTTTAAAAAATCACTGGGAAATATGGTGTGTATACAAAAAGGATTTACTTCCAAGCATTTCCCCAATAACACCAGTGATAATGCTACGGAATTTTCCAGGAAATTTAAAAGATAAGTTGGGGAAAACTTTAATAGAGAGGAATATAATGAAGCTAAAAGATTGGCTAGGAAAGATGAATACTCGAGAAGACTTAGAGGAGGCACTAAAGGAGAAAAAATTAAATTATTTTCAATTAGAACAATGGACGAAGAAATGGCTAAAGGATAGTGTAGAGTGACTACGAAATTTGAGGAGCTGATCTTAAAAAAAGAAATGGAGAAAGGGGAAAATAAAGTGATAAAAGGGTTAACGAGCAAAATATATAGAATATTAGTTGGGAAGGGGGAGACAGAAAGTATGGGTAAGTTGGTTTGGGAAACTGACTTGAAGGTACAAATAGGGCAACAGAGCTGGGAGGGAATATGGAAACAAAGAGTGTTGAGAAATATGTCTGTGAGGATAAAAGAAAATTATTATAAGATTATATGGAGGTGGTATCTAACCCCGGTGAGATAAAATAAAATAAATTAATGTGAATTTGTTCAAAAATTGTGGAAAATGGTGTTTAATGAGATAAAAGAAATTGTAGGAATGGAGATTGAAGAGACACCTATAGTGGCATTGTTATCATTACATGGAGAATTAAACTGTAATAAAGAGATAAAAGAATTGATAACGAATTTGCTGACGGCAGCAAGGTTAATGATATCTAGGAACTGGAAGGCTCAAGGGGATTACCATATAGAAGATTGGTATCAAGAGATATGGGACATTGCTATTAATGTTAAATTAACATGTAATATAAAATTGAGAAGAAGAATAACAAAAACGAATGACTTCGAGGGAATATGGAAACAGTTCCTAGAATTTGGTTTATCTAAGGGGAGTGGGAAACCACCTCCAGAAGAAACAATGAGATTTTGGAAACAGGAATAGATCCCGGGGTGCACTTTTATGTTAAGTATGACTATGTTAACACATTAAATTAGAAAATATGTTATTAAGGTTATTCAGCATTTCAGTATTATGTTGGTTTTTTTGTTATTGTATTGATGTATGTTTAAGTTTTGAAAAGAATAAAAACTATTTTAAAAAATGGCAAATACTATAAATGGGGATATAATTAAATCGGGATATACAAAAGTAACGTTTCCATAGTTCCGTTTTTCTATTGTTCCATATCAATGGTAGAAGCACATAGTCCTGAGAGGTGCTCAGGTAGTTTCTATACCTGATGACTTGCCTGATAGATGGGAACATTTGAGGATCTGGTGATATTTCTCACCAAGGTACTATATTGGTCAATTCACTGCCTGGCAAGATAGCTGGGCAGTGGCTGGGTGGGAATCTACACTGGTGTTATTATAACGTTTTTAATGGGTTACTGTGACGCATAGCGTCACGTGACCCGGGTCTCCAATGTTGTAAATGAGTCGTACTTACAGTTTCTGTTTCTTAGTTCCAGCGTGGCTGCAGCTCCATGTGCCCTGTTCAATCGTTAATTTTCCTGTCCGTTTCTCAGAGCTGCAGGGTTTGCTCCGCCCACTTCCTGTTCTCCTTCCTTGCCCCGTTTGCTATCTTATCTGCTATAGCAGATAAATTACACCAGCCTTATACTGTGCAGTCACTGACGATGATTTTTTTAAAAAAACATTTTCCCCCTCTTTGCAAAGGAGCTGTAGCTCCCTGCAGGAAAATTAACAAGGTTCCAAAGTCCAAAACTCATGACCAGCGGCGGCTGCAAAAAGCTTTCAGTGTGGTCTGCCATCCAAATCCTCACCAGAGCCATCCCAGCTTAGCTTCAGCAAAGGGGCTGGCTCCTGTGCGCTCAGGCAATTCCCTGGGACTTGGGTTAAGATGTTTTGGGAGGGAGGGAGTTTGTGTGTGCTTATGCCTTGCTCTGCTTTGCCAGCTAGAAATGAGGCAGGCAGTGGGTGGAGCAAATCCAGCAACGAAGGGATTGAACCATGTGCCCTGCTGTAACGTTATAGCTACAGACAACCGATACAGAGAGCCACGTTAGAAAGGGACACTAGCAACGTTATAAGACTAGTGTAGAACCGGCCTGGGTATTTACATGTAATAGCTGGGTATTTACATGTTTCTATAAAAACTCAGTGGCTCTGAGGTTAAGCTCAGGAAAAGGTCAGGGAAGCTCCTGGCTTCTCAAGTTAAACTGAGCAAACTTTACATTGCAAACACTATACAGTGGGATATAATTCGTGACAGGCATACAAAGGAAAAGTTATTGGAAGAGGAACCCAGGTGGTCTCTAAACTTGTTGGATGGGAACTGTTCAGGATCTGGACATACTTCTCATCAAAGGTCTATACTGGTCAATTTACTGACTGGCTAGATGACTGGGCATGTTTCTGTAGTTCCCGAATCAATGGAAGAAGCACATATGCAAATGCTTTTTCTCTTCTATAGCCACCCAGGGAAATATCCATGATTTCAGCAGGCTTTGATGCCTATGGTTCTGCTCCTTCATCTGGCACAAAACAGATTCTTGAGGCAAGGTTTGAGGGTGATGCCAATGAAACACTAATACTCATGAGCAGGATCTCCACTACTGCTTTATAATGGGTTATAATGGTATTGACAACTGTTTGGGCCCAGGACACATTCCATATACCATTTCAGACTGTTTTCTGTGGCCTCATCTACACCAAGCAGGATATTGCACTATGAAAGCAGTATGAAAGCGGTATATAAAAGGCTGGAGTCACACCAAGCAGGATATTAGCACTATGAACGTGGTAGATGGTCTGTGTCAATGGGCCCCAACCGTTGCCAGTGCACTTCAAAACCTCTATAAAGCAATAGTGTGGCTCTGGACTTTTATAGACCGCTTTCATACACTTTCATAGTGCAATATGCTGTAGTGCAATATGGTGCACTATGGTATAGATCTGGCCTTGGACAGCATGTATGAATCCTCCTGTAAAACCTCACATTGACATATGCTACTTACTTTTTAAAGCAGTGCGCTGCTGTCAACACCCACTGTTCAGCTATGAGGGAGCCCCCACATAAATACTTGGGACAAAAAACGAGGACTTGCCATGGCCACGACCCAGGAGAAGCTGGTTGGCCCCCAATTATTTTTGGAGAGATTTTTGGCTCGCCACAAACTAAGAAGACATAAGAGGATGTGTCATTATGATTTGCAATTTGAACAAAATTAAAATGTTACAAGAGATGGAACATGTCAGGGAAGAGAAGTTCTCAACTTGAACTAGCTTGCCAATAGATGTATGTAATTTTTTGGTCAAGACTAATAATACTTCTAGGTCATGGGGTTTTTCATACTGGCAAATTAAGGAACATTCATTGTCTTATTTTGAGGCCCAATCTTAGGAATACTTAATCACAAGTAAAACTCACTTTGTTCAGTAAGACTGCCGCCCCTGGAAGTGCATGTCATACCCCAAAGAGAGGGTCAGGCTTTTTAAATTTATTTTTTTACTTTAGCACATGGAATAGGCAGGGAAAGTTATAATTAAATATTGAAGTCTTAAACAATATAGGTGTTTTATCTTATTAACATACAATCTCTATCACATATGTGCAGAGAATATAGGCAACTGAGAAATCTCTTTCTGTATTTTTATTTTCTCCCGCACTATATTCTGACTAATCTGTTCCAGAAGTCGCTCACCAGGAATCCTCTCCTAATTGTATCTGACTTTAATGGATTCCACTTCCCTCGGGATTTAATCCAGACTTAGAACCTTTGAAATGTATGGAAATCAAGTTAGCCATGTCCCATTGATTTCAGTTGGTCTTCTCTTCGTATGCCTAAACCTGGATCCAACCCTCGGAATGCTCCTGTCCACCACATGCTTCTCTTCACCAACTTTCCAATTCATTATTGTGGTTGCTGAATTTAATTTCAGCATTTCTGCTTAAGCAGAATCCTCTGCACAATCAGCGACTCTGCTAGTTTGCATCTCCCTGGGCAGATCCCCACTGCCTCCACTCACCTTGGATCAAAGTCAGTTGTAGTAGCCATACAGTGAGCAAGGAAAACACAATGGGCATGGTTGCCACTTCTTCTGTACCCTGGTCCGAGTGGCTCTGCTCCTGTCAGATACAGAACATGGCTGCTTTACTTCTATCTCAATGTCTTTTGGTATCTGTGCTACAACACTTCATATCTAAGATGAAAGGGTAGGATTGGTGGACTCTAAAGACCGGTGCAATTAGGAAGTCCCAATCCCTGAATTCCCCAGTTTCCAGCAGAATCCCAAATCCTGGCTCTCCCCAACATGCCGAGACCTCCCATCTCTCCCATTCTGAATACTGGTATTGTCAAAGTTCCTGGTAGTATTCATGTATTCTAAACAAGTACACATGAGTAGAAAATAAATCATCTCCACCATCATCATCTATGGCACTTGATGAATAGTTCAAGGACTGGTTACCTGCACTCTGTAGTGGGATTGGAAATACAGTCTTTATTTGTTTATTTAATGATACAGGGCTTCACCCCTGCAGAATGCACTGGCTTGACCAAACACCCAAAGGAGCCCATACTGGCATGACACTGACACACCAACCCACAATGGGTGACAAGCTACACACTGTGCATTGTTTTACAGATATCCTACAGTGCAGGGTTGATGCACTTTTTTTTAATTACTTTTTTTTGCAAAAATGGTACCGGGAATCCCCCCCCCTCTTCCTGTCAAAGTACTGAAGTTCATGGTTGTCAGAGGAATCCATCCAAAGGGTGGCATTTGCCAGTCTTTCCGCATTTGCCTCTTTGGACATTGGCTTGCTTCTTCATGAGCTGACTTGATTTGAACTGAATCAAGTCTGGCTTATCATGGATTTTCCAGGATTTTTTCCACGTCAATAGAGTGTTGTACAAATCGTGACCACAATTTGCATAATTCGCACAAATTCTGATCATAATTCGCATAATTTGTATGGATCCTTTTCACAATCTACATAAATTATGGTGGGAAAATATGCAATTTCAGTTAATTACAGCTGGAATTTGAGAAAATTGTGGCTGCAATTCACACAACATTCAATTGATAAGGAAAAAAACAACCGAATTGGAAGAAGTCCCCAAACTCTGAAAAAACCAAGGCCTTGTGGGCAGTGGGGTTCTATTGGGCCCGAATAGGGGCAGATGTCCAAAGGATGAATATCCTTTCTCTCTTGACTGCAATTCCCATCATTCTTCACAATTGATTATGCCGGCTAGGGCTGATTGGAGTTGGAGTCCAATAACCTCTGGAGGGTCACAATTTGCCGACTCTTGCATTAGACCATCCTCCCCTCCCTTGGAGGAGGGGCATTTTCATCTTAGTATTGCTATTTCTCCATGCTGTGGCTGCTTTTAAAAGAGAAAAATTATGTAGGGAGATCCAATCATTATTTATTTATTTATTTATTTATTTATTACATTTATATACCGCCCCACAGCCAAAGCTCTCTGGGGGCCTTGCTAGACCTGCCGGCATAAGTCGGCAGGGAGGCGGGGCTATGGCGCACTAACTTTAATGCGCGCCGCCCAGCCTCCTAGATGGCTGACGCGCAGGGACGACGGAATCCCTGCAGCGTCGGCTTTTTTTAAAAAAAGGGCCCACGTGGGTCTCGAAGCCGCCGGAGAAGGTAAGTTTTTTTTTTACGTGGGATCAACCCCCCCCGGCGCGATGGGCACAGTGCTCGTATGAGCACTGTGCCATGTCCGTGGCATTTCGCGGCTACTCGCGAGTAAGTGAGTAGCTGCAAAAAGCCACGGACCTTCCTAGACGTTCCGCAGCCCCGGCCTGAGGCCGGGGCTGTGAAAAAGGCTTGCCATAAGTCACTTCGCTTATGGCGTGTTAGAGGAGGCCTCAGTGCGGCCTGGGGCCGGATTCCCCTGTGCGTCATCTGGACGCACAGCAGGGAAACCGGCTCTCAAAGCGCGCTAAGGCCTCGTCTAGCAAGGCCCTGGGTGGTTCACAAAAGCTAAAAACAGTAAACATTAAAAGAATACAAAATTTAAAAACCATCAGAATCATAAAAGCTACAGTATAAAAACAGCAGCATCCTTAGATCTTCTATGTAACATCTGGTTTCCCCCATTCAGAACTCTGCCCGTGCATCCCTCATATCCAAATGCCCCTTCCTGTCCCTTGCAATTCCTACCTGGTTCTTTCTTGGTCGGTCAGAAAAGACCCGCTAACCTTGGGCTGCTGTTTGTTTCTTGAAGGAAAGCACAGAGCCCTTTATAAATACCCTGGTGCATTCTTTATATGGTACAGCACTATTTGTCAAATACTCAGAACAAATAAATTAGCTTCCTGGTTTGAACAAAGAGCCATCTTCTGATTTCTTTTTTCTTTTTCTTTTTTTTAAAAAAGAAGAAGTCAAAATGACATTTCTCTTCTTCAAAATGACATTTCTCAAAAAAGAGTTCAATAATTAAAACCTACACTATCCTCTAGTGGGCCAATGTTTCTTCCGCCCTAAATGATAGGGTAATCATATACATGCCTTCTCTGACATACACACTTATCTGGGAGTAAGGGCCAATAGAAACAATAGGACGTATTTCCAAGGAAGCATGTATAGGTTTGTGCTGTTAATAAAAAACTTAAATTCCCCATATTTTAAAATATTATTCATACGTCTTAAATAAGCCGCATGAATTGAATGCAGTGCTAACTTGCTGGATCGATACATTATAGCTGTATCTAGTGGGCAGAGGTTGGGGAAGGCTGTTTGAGGTTACTTTTTACTTATGGGAAGCCAAGTGAAAACAGGTGGGCCTTCCATGGTTTGCTTGATTGGTCACTTTTTTTCTTTAAGTAAAGATCAGTCTTTGCAAGGTTGACCAATTCAACTGCAAAATTGCCTTAAAAGGAAGACGGGACTAACATTTTAAAGAGAACCTAGGGTGGACAGAATCAGATGTGGAGTTTGCCCAGGAGTTGATCTCCCTAGCATATGCTTTTCTGGTATGACACACCTTGACACATGCCCTGGATCTTTTGAGGTGGGACCTGGATCATTTTGAAGTGTCTCAATAATATCGTTTGTGTCATCATAAGTCTGTTTCTTCCTTGTTAGCTCCAGTAGTCTTGCATTGACTGGGAGAACTTAACATCCAGTCCTTTAGCAGGCCAGTAGGGGTTTATTATGAAATCAGCCATTTAAACTACAGGGAATACAACCACCCCCCTTTCCATCTCCGGGTTTGCTTATGTTTTTATTGTCTCTCCCTGCCTTTCTATTCCCCCACTCTTCATTTCACATACCTGTAACATCTAACGTGAAATTCCAGTACAGCAAAGAGGTATATATGGGTAGTAGATTGGAAACCACCCAGATTATGGCAACAGCAAAAATCCCAATAATTTCCATATAATTTCTATAGTTCTCATTAGGGTAGACAAAGAGACTGGGGAAAGGCATAATTCTAATATATCTATTGTTTCCCCTGTCTAAATCCCATGTAAGAGATTTATTAATAGCAAATAGCTCCATAGTCAGTGTTCCTTGTTAGGTGGGGCAGCCCCGTAAGTCACTGGTGGAGAGGATGTGAGGCCTGGGCAGGGGATGGCAAAAGTAGTGACCTTCCCTCTCACTCCTCCTCCATGCAGAGATTGTGTTAACTTACAAGAATGGGCTATGGAGAGGTCAGTTTTACAGAAGATGTAGTATGAACACTAGAAATTAAATAACTCGCATATTCTTGGTTTCATAAGAAAAATGACTGTTCAGGATAGACTGAACAAAAGTATATCAAAATTCTAAAACATCCAAAGCAGTATTCCATGCTGGGAGTTGTAGTCAGAGGCATGAAGAGGTGCTGAGAGGAAGAGCAAGTAGAGACTGGAGTCAACGAGGAGGCATAGTGAGCGGGTTGGCTTAATTTCAGTTTAGTGAGTAGTGAGTGCGTGGAATAAAGGAGCTTTAAGTATTTGTTTCTGCTGTTTTGGAATTATTGTAGTACAATAAAGTCACATTCATTGAAAATTTTGTATTTACACCAGGAATCAAATGACTGGCATATTCTTGGTTCGATAAGAAAAGGGGTCTGTTGAGGATAGACTGAACAAGAGGATACCAAAAGTCTAAAACATGCAAAATAATTTATGCTCTAATAAAGAAATTAATAGCTTGTGCGGCATTTGTTTTTCTCAAAAATTCAGTTTTCATCTCGTATCATGACAATGGCAATAGAAATAAACCGGTTTAGGAACAGAGTAAAAGCACATTACAATGCAACATAATCAAGTATTTAGGGAAACTGGTGAAGAGAACAACATGACCTCAACATCCTGTTGAGCTCAATGAGATTGAGTCCTTAACTTTGTAGGATATTTACTTTGTAGAATATTTACTGCATAATAGACTTCCTTTTGTAAACTTATAAAAATGCAAGAAAGCTTTCTAAATGGTAGATTCACAATACACCTTCTTAGAGAGAAGTAAAAATCGTATTTTGGACTAGGGTAGATATTTTATAGATCACCTTAATTTTTCTTTTTAATTTTACCCTTTAGCAATAAGACCCAATCCTGCTCTGCTCATCATAATAATTACAGGGGGGGGGGAATACTTATTTCTTACTGCTTTGTTATTGCCAGATGGGTAGAAAACACAAACGAAATTGAAAAGAACAAAGGAAAGTTCATCAGGTGATGTCTAACTCTAGGGCATAATATAAACTCCGATTATTTAACCCCTTCAAAGTTCATATAGGCTTCCCCCCTTTTCTTTAAAGATCAACTTCTCTTAAGTGATTGTAGCATGATTGTGATCATGAAAAATCCATCCTCCTTCAGGGAAAGTCTTGAGTAAGCACATTTATATCCCCCCCCCCCATATCATTAAGATCTCAGGGCGGCATACAGATTCCCAGGGCGGCATACAGATAATAGGAAGGGAAAAAGAAAGACGTGGGGTTTCGGTGAAGAATGGATCTCGGGATACTTTCTTCTCCAGCTAAACTGGAAAAATAGAAAAGAGGAAAAAAGAGAGAGAAATATTGAGGGGAAAGGAAAACAAATAAAACAATAGGGAAGGGAATTAGGGCGAAGGGTGAAGCCTTCTGAGAAGTGACCCTGTACATGCTTTTATATTGATCAGGGATGGGAGCATACTTTTTCACTATTTTCAATAATTGTAAGTCGTTTTCATCATGCACATCATTTTGGGAAAATACAAGTGAACATATAAATCATTCTGCTTTATATGAGTGCCCAAACTCTTTCTCACGGGAATGCTTGTCAGTGATTCTTTAATTGCCTTTTCCTTGCTTCATCAGCACACTCCATCTTCTACCACTACATTAAGGATGTATCATCTCCTATGCCAGTTCCCTGTCACAGGCTTCTTGTTTATAACCAATACAAAAGTTACACCATCGCAGTCATGGTTTATGTGGTCAATTTGACCCAGGCCGTTGCTAGACGAGGGTTTAGCCCAGTGCGAGGCCCGGGCTCCTTGCTGTGCGTGCAGATGATGCACAGGGGATCCCGGGGTCAGGCCGGGCTAAACCCTCCCTTGACCTGGGATAACCGGATCCAATTGTGGCCCGGTTTTTCCGCAGCCCCGGGCTGGTTCTAGCTGGTTCCGTGGTCTAGCTGGTTCCATGGCTTTTCCCGGCTGCTCGCTTACTCGCGAGTAGCCGGGAGAAGCTGTGCACGGGTCACAGCGCTACATAGGAGCGCTGTGCCCATCAGGCTGGGAGGAAAAACCATGGGGGGGAGATGGGGGATGGGGGGGAAGAGCGGACCCGGAGGGAGAGATGGGGGAAAAAGCGGAACCAGGGTGGGGAGATCATGGATGGGGGGGCAGAGGGGGCATCAGACATGGTGGGCAGGTGTTCGGGCGGGCGGGTGATTAGGTGGGCATGGCGAGTGGGGGGGCGGACGGGCGAGTGAGTGGGGGACGGGTGGGCGAGTGAGTGGGCGGGGGGGCATCAGACATTGGGGGAAATCGGGGGTAGGGGAAGCGGGGAACCCTTTATTTTTTTAAAAAAGACTTATCTTTTTGTTGGTGCGCTCCTGCGCACATGGCCCCTTTAAGATAAAAAAAATGGCCAACGCGACGGGGCTTTCTCTTACGCCATTGTGTGTTACGTCTAGCTAGGGGCCATGGCCCGCACTAGCTGCAGCGAGGCCTTGCCCCTACTCCCCACCGAATTATCAGGTAGGTCTAGCAAGGCCCCCAGAAGCAACTTCTCTTCCTTCCTCTGTTCATTTAATGAGTCTGCACTTTCCCACCATTGTTATCCACAGTAGTCCAATGTGGCTGCTCTAATATTTACTGAAGCAGGCAGTTCCTTGGGCCTAGCAGATCCATATTGACATTGGCTGCCATCGCTGCCACATAGTGTGACTTAAAACGGACTCTGTGTATTCTGTCAGATTCGTCACAAGGACTATGCCACTGATGTTCTTCTTATCACCCTTGCTGTGTCATCCTGAGCAGCTCTCTAGGTTCTGCTAAGCAGGAGAGGGCTATGTGTCAACTGTCTGCTATTACTGCAGAAGATGGCACCTGATACAAAGTTTTCAGTGTTGTTATCTCTTCAACACAAACTTGTAGAACCTTGTTGGCCAATTGTTTCTTTTTGGTAAACTAAAATAAACTAAACTTAAAAGTACCAAACATTGTTTCCCCATGGAGAAGTTTTGGTGTGAGAAGACTTGGGTGTTGATAGGAAGAGGGTGTTGATAGGAAGAGGGCTGCTTCAAAATCCTGATGATGTTGACATGGTACTTGGAGCAATGCAACCGGCCATGTGCCCTCTCAATTCTTGCCCCTCCTGGCTAATAAAAGCTAGCCAAGGGAGTTTGACTGGGTGGGTCCAGGGTGTAGTGAATGCTTCTCTATGGGAAGGGTGGTCCCTTCAGTAGTGTGACCACTCCTCAATCAACTCCTTGGGATGGGCATTGGAGGCACTGTGTTCTGGTGGTTCCAGTCCTACCTGTAGGGTTGATTTCAGAGAGTAACATTGGATGATAATTCTCAGCCCCCTGGCAATTAAGCTATGGGAGACCGTAACAGGGCACCCCCATAAAGCCTTGAGGGTGGTCATATGGGGATTTGGAGCAAACTTCCACAAGCATGTTGATAACACACAGCTCTATCTCCCCGTGACATCTCAATCAGGAGAGGCTGTGCAAGTCCTAGATCTGTGCCTAAACTCAGTAATGGACTGGATGAGGGACGATAAACTGAAGCTGAATCCTGGCAAGATGGAAACCCTGTGGGTGAGTAGTTCCCGAGTCCAGGAATTAGGCTCATTGCCTTTTCTGGATGGGGCTGCACTCTCTCTGAAAGGTCAGGTTCATAGTTTGGGCATACTCCTAGATCCATCATTATCACTGGAGGCCCAAGTGGCTGCGGCAACTTGGAGTGCCTTTTCCCAGCTTCACCTGGTTCGCCAGCTATGGCCTCTTCTGGACAGGAATAGCTCAGCCACAGTGGTACAGGCATTTTATTTATTTATTTGTTGTATTTTTATACCACCCAATGGCCGAAGCTCCCTGGGCGATTCATAAAACTTAAAACCATCCAAAGTATAAAACTAACAGCATAAAAACATTATATAAAATACAATATAAAAACACAACCAGATTAAAATCAACAGCGGTGCAGAAATACAAATTTAAAATACAAATTTAAAACAGCAAAGTTAAAATTGAATTTATAGATTGTTAAAATGCTGAGAGAATAAAAAGGTTTTCACCTGGCATCTGAAAGAATATACTGTAGATGCCATGCAAACTTCCTTAGTGAGCTAATTCCACAGCTGGGGTGCCACAGCAAAGAAGGCCCTCCTCCTTGTAACCTCAAGACTGGATGACTGCAATGTGCTCTATGTGGGGCTGCCCTTAAGACTGCTCCAGAAGCTGGAGCTAGTGCAGAACGCAGCAGCTCGGCTGGTGTCAGGAGCTGCCTCTTTTCTGCATATAACTCCTTTATTGAAGGAATTGCACTGGCTTCCTATTGGCTACTGGGCCAGGTTTAAGGTTTTGGTACTAGTGTACAAAGCCCTAAATGACTTGGGATCAGGATACCTGAGACAGCACCTTCTCCTTTACTGTCCTGCCTGATCACTGAGGCCATTGGAGGGCGTGCTCCTGGTGGTTCCACCTGGACCAGTGGACCGATCGGAATCCACACGGAGAAGAGCCTTTAGTGTAGTGGCTCCTTCTCTGTGGAACTCTGTGGAAATAAATAAATAAATAAGTGTGGTGACTAGAACTCTGCACAATATTCCAAACGTAGTTATACCATAGATTTGTTTAAGGGCATTATGATCTTGGCAGGTTTAGTTACTAATGGATAAAATAGCAAAGTGGAATTTCCTGGGATTTATTTATTTATTTATTTATTTATTTATTTATTTATTTATTTATTACATTTATATACCGCCCCACAGCTGAAGCACTCTGGGCAGCTTACAACAGTTAAAAATAGTAAACATTAAAAAGTATACAAGATTTAAAAAACCATCAGAAACATAAAAACAGTATAAAAACAACAGTATCCATTTAAAAAACAACAATTTCTCATCATCTGCACTCCAGATCAACTTTTTCATTCTGTAATCCACCACATACCCTGGATTCTTTTCTTAGTCAGTCACTGCCAACTTACATGTTGCTTTCTATGGGTTCCATTATAGAATTGAGAGGTGCTTGTAAGATGAGTCCTGCTGCGTCAGGGCTTTTGTTTTTAAACAGTGTTTAAACACCAAAAGAGGTCCACATTATTTTTATTGGAGAAACGAGGGTTCTTATGATTACAATGTGTTGAAGTTTATCTCTCTTTAAAACAAACCTTCTCCCCCTTTTGTCCCAAGGTGCAGTATTTTCAACGCAATCCAGAAGTTATACTGCATGGAAATGGCAAGACATAAAATTACCACCATGGTGGTAAAATGAAGAAATCCAGGGTGTAAGGTTAGATAGCCCAAGGAGAATGATCTGTGGACTGTGTCATGTGCCACATGAGGTTTGTTGTTGTTTATTCGTTCAGTCGCTTCCGACTCTTTGTGACTTCATGGACCAGCCCACGCCAGAGCTTTCTGTCGGCTGTCGCTCCCCCTAGCTCCCCCAAGGTCAAGTCTGTCACCTCCAGAATATCATCCATCCATCTTGCCCTTGGTCGGCCCCTCTTCCTTTTGCCTTCCACTTTCCCTAGCATCAGCCTCTTCTCCAGGGTGTCCTGTCTTCTCATTATGTGGCCAAAGTACTTCAGTTTTGCCTTTAATACCATTCCCTCAAGTGAGCAGTCTGGCTTTATTTCCTGGAGTATGGACTGGTTGGATCTTCTTGCATTATAACAACAACAACAACTACTACTACTACAACAACCACCTTCTTGTAAATTGGCCCAGCGTCTGCTGATATTCACATGTTTGTTGAGATTCTCAAAGCACTCTAAAAGGCTAGTGACACCGGATGTCTTTCACAAAATGGAAGCAAGAGAATGGGCATCTCTTATTTTACCATTTGCCTTATCGATTGAAGCCACAACTGTGGCTCCAATAATACAGATATGAATCAGAACAAGCTATGAGTTGGAATTTGGTTGACAAATTTGGTTTTTGGAGATTCACACATCCATCAATCTCTTCAATGAAGGTCCTTGAAGCATGGGAGAGAGAAGGTGGATCTTCTCACAGACAGTTATGACATAATATGGCCTGCTAGTGACTATAGTGGGCTGCCCGGAATAGGAGTCAGCATCGGTTGGGCATAGAACTCCTCTTCCTGGGCTGTTATCCAAGGTAGCTACAACAAAACACATACCTGACAATGGGAGGCAAAGGTGATCTCTCCCTGATTCTTTGTGTCTCTCAATTACATAATTATGAAGTGGAGCACTATGACTGGATGGGCTCAGAAAGGTCTCTGAGTGTTTGAGGAAGTGGGCATCTGCTTGGAACATCACATGTCTCATTTTTAGACACAGAAGTGAATGCACACATTATCTCATGGGCATGAGGTCAGCTGTATGTTTTAGACGTTTACAACATGCTTCTCACCTGAAAACCATTTGACATTGATGATATCCACTCTTGAAAGTCCCTGAAGATCCCCTTTCCCCCTTTCTTATTTGAAAAAAGGTCTAGCAAATGAGGAGAGTGGGGGTGAGGAGAGACTTTAGGCCAGCCCTATGCATGACTGGCTGTTGCAGAGAAAAGGAACATAGGGTCAGTGGTGTAGTGGTACATTTTGAAAGGCAGGCGCTCATCATGATAGTCCCCATAGCCATGCCCCCAAGGAGATTCCACATATTCATGCGGTTTTGTTGAGCCATATCAATAAACCAGTTCCAGCAGTTGTCATCTCCACCAGGAGCAAAACTTTTGTAAAGATAATGGGTCTTAATTGCCCATTCATGACCAAAATACTCTGCATTAGAACAGGGATAACTCACAACAATATATCTATATCTATATATATCTATATATCTCCCTACGAAATCCCATTTCCCTGAGTTACTGTGAGGGTTTAGCATTTGTCATAATTGTTCCTGCTAATCAAAAAGTATAGGCTCCACCAAACCACTGTGTGGGATACAGCAGGAAAAGGTCAAAATGTGTAAAGGAATGGAGGCGATTTGTTAGGGCAGACATGATAGTGCAAGAATAAGGATGTTATTGATTCACAAGCATGTTCCTATTTCCGTCTGTGAAGTGTCAGATGGGAATGTACATAGCATGATGTATCTTGACCTGATTGCAAAGTGGAGAGGATTTGATAGTGGAAATTGTTTCAGAAGTGAAATATACAAGAACAAGATACAAGAATACACAATCTCCTTCTTTATGTTTCATTGCGATGTTGCGAGAATCTAGCTATATATTTCAATTATGCTTCGAACTGATGGTGTGCAAAAGTTCTCAAACAAGGTATTTACTCAAAGGAAATGAAAAACAACAAGAACAACAACTGGGAAGCTGGTCCAATTGGCCATTTTGATGAGCCTTTAATCATTCTACATTTCCAGTTTCTAAAACTGATCTTACATAATAATATAGAAATAATGAAAGAGAGGACAAAGAAAAAATTATCATGCAAAGATTGAAAGAAGTAAAACAGTGATTGCATAAAATTTTATTGATTATGGGAAATCATGTATATTGGATGAAGAAATCTCCTTGAATCTCATATTTTAGAAATATAAAAGTGACAGAGCAATCAGGGAGAATGATGACATGAATCTACCACCTCCTTCACAGCCATGCTGGTTTACAACAGCCAAGGCGAATGGTCTTTGGGTGTGTCTGTTCTTTTTCTTTTTCTGGGTGGAACAGTTTTTTTTAAAAATGTTCCTCCCATGGGTCATAATAGGAAGGAATTTTGTGGGCAGCTTCAAATTTGCATATGTGGGGCCAAAATTAGCTGCTCTTGGAACAGAGGAGCTTTGGATCTGGATGCTCCATCACTGGTTCTGGCCCACCCAAGAATGACCATTTGCAAAGCTTTCCTTCTGATCTACTGAGCAGAAGTAGTAACTGATCTGCTTAGCCTGTAGTAACTTTCCACCTCTGTGGTGGTAATGGAGCCCCACTCCAATGGGATTGTTTTCAGCAAGTGGAGGCTGATGGAGGACACCCCCAAAGCATTGTAACCCCTTCTTGCCATTCAAAATGGGATGTTGGGATTGTTCTCAAAATCTCAAGGATGATTATTGTTATTATTATTATTACTATTATTATTATTATTATTATTATTATTATTATTATTATTATTATTATTGACTAAAATATTACCTTTAGCATAATGTAGATCTATCCTAATTGTCCTGGCTCCTGACCAGAGTCCAGGGGTGGATGAAACATTCTAAGCTTTTTCTCCAAGTATTAATGCCCAGGTTTCTTTTTTTTTTAATAACCCATAGCACTTTATCCATGACCAAATTGTTTTATAAAGATTTAAATCATCAATCCAGATGCACCCAAATTAATCAGACAGATGGCTGTTGGTGGTATGGGTCCCTGAATCTGTACCCTGTTGCAAGTGGTCATTTTGGACATATTTAAACAGAGTCGCACCGGGAACCTGCATGATGATATTCCACGCAGTCAGTTGGCAGGCTGAAAGAAGAGAGTCACAGGAAGACATGGCACAAGAGGCATCAAGAGGAATGTCACAGGAGGGATAGTGCAAAGGAGAGCAAGAGGAGGGTCACAGTGGAGGTGTTGTGCCATCCACCATTCTTCCCACCCCATTAGCAGTCGTCATGGAGGTTTTCGTCATCATGGAGCTGTTTGCAGGGCACCAGTCGTTGCTTGAATCCACTTGAAATAGGCAGGTACTGAAGTGTAGACACCAGGGTGTTTGGGCTCAGCACACCCTGTTCCCCAACTCACAACCCCAACTTGAGTCCAACCTCCTTCACGTTTGCAAACCAAGGGTCCACCGGAGTCCCCCTGCAGAGAGAGACGATGGGAGATAGCACATGAGTGACAACAGATTTTAAACACTCTGAGCTTAGATTCAGTATACAGAACATGTGAGGGATCTGGAATAAATTTTCTACCTCCCTTCAGACACATACTGGGAAGGTGATCATAGGCAAGACATTATCTCAGCCCCCTGCCACCCACATCTGTGATGTGTTCCGTATAAGCCTTCGAGGGTGACATGAGAAAGGGCCTTTTGGTGGCTGCTCCCAGGCTGTGGAACTCCCTCCCAAGGGAAGCTAGGTTCCCTCCCTCTTCGCTGTCCTTCCACTGGCAGGCAATGGCCACTTTATTTAGGAAGGCCTTAGGTGTGGGTCTGTTGGGTTGTGTGCTGTTTTTATTCTGTAATTTTTATGTTTTATTGTATTTTAATGTACTCTTCTATAGTTTTAATCAAGTTTAATTGTTTCTTTAAGCCACATTGAATGCCATTTTAGATAGAAAAATGGGGTATCAATCCATCCATCCATCCATCCATCCATCCATCCATCCATCCAATCAAAGAATTGCTGGAAAAGTTGTTAATGATTGTTTTTCAAAAAACAATAACTATTTTTTATGCAAAATGTGGTCAACAAGTTTGACTTTAGAAGAGGCATTCACTCCTGTGTCCAAGGGAAGAAGAGGGTGCAAGTCTTGCATGCAGACGATGTGATCAATTGACCAAGATTTAATTTTATTTGGTGACAACCTTAGATCATCATCATCATCATCATCATCATCATCATCATCATCATCATTATCAATAATAAACTTTTGAGAACTTGAAAAATGGAGATGTACCATCATCCAACTACACCAAATGCAGAAAGAAATCCATTTCAGTTTAATTAATCCATATTCCATTTTAAATGGCAGCTGCTCTCTTCTCAGAAAAGGAAGGAGGCCTGAATTCTTAGAATTCCTCAACTGTGTATTTCTGAACATTTTTGTGTGTGCATCTGGCCACTCTAGGATTGCACTATCATTACTCTCTGGTGTTTCACCACAGGGAATGCCTGTATGAAGGACATGTTATGGAACATCATACCGAGCAGGAATCCTTCCCTCCTTCTGGATAACCAGCGCACAACATTCCAGGCGTGACAGGATCCATGGGATTGCTATCAACGGGGGCACTGTTATAGAGATCGTTGCAGGCTGACCGGTTTATGAGTGGTACCTTCAGTTCTTGGAGGGTTTTGGGATATGGCAAACTCACTGTAGGAGAGAAAACTGGAATATTGACTTGAAATGCAGAGGGAGGAAAAATACATCATTGGAGCAATGGGTGCACTATGGAAGGACATACAGGGCTCATCTACACCAAGCAGGGTATTCCAGTATGAAAGACGTATGAAAGTGGCATATAAAAAGCAGGAGCCACACTACTGCTTTATAGCGGTATTGAAGTGCCGTGCAGGATCTACACTACTGCTTTATAGTGGGACTGAAGTGCACAGAAAAGTGTTGGGGCCCACAACACATCTACACCAACCAGGATATAGCACTATGAAAGTGGTATGAAAGCGGTATATGGCATGTGTCAATGAGCCCCAACAGTTGTCAGTGTGCTTCAGTATCACTATAAATATATTGCTCCATGCTTCTCCATCTGAAGGTTTCTTTCTCCCCCAGGCATGTCTGACCTTTCTTCCTTGTTCCCCATATTGCATCTGGAACTCCATCCCTGAACACCTTCCATTGCCACTCCATCTCTTCCTTCACAGACCTCCCCGAAAGCCTCCTTTTCTCTGAAGATTTTGGAGACCACTCATGACAGGGCAGCCATTTTGGGCAGCTTCCCTCTTGTAACCCTGACATGTGCTCCTCCTGGCCTGTTTGGATGGGTTATGATGGGAAGATCTCCTTCCCTGTGGATCTTGCCCTACCCTTTGAGCCCGGTTTGTTCACGGTCCCGGGCTGAGCCTGCGGCCATGGAATGTGTGGCCGGACATCATGGTTTGTCCCAGTTCCTCGCGAGGAGCCAGGTCCCATGCACAGGGACTGCACCCATGGGTGGGGCGGGGTGGAGTGAGCCGGGGAAATAAGGTGGTTATTTAAAGAAAAACTTACCTTTTCTGCACTAGCACTTGTGTGCATCTTCTCATTTAAAAAAACAAAACAAAATGGTGGGTGCAATGCCTTTTCCTCTGAGATCGTCTCACATTGTGTGTAAGAGGGGGAATCTCGTGATAAAAACCATGCGAGATCTTCACCCCTCTGTCACGCAATAACAGGTAGGTCTAGCTAAGGCCCGTAAGGACCTTGGGGAAGGGATCTATCCCCCCTCCTATTGTAAAACACCATAACTGATGATCTGAACATCAGCAGAGTCTGAGTGAGCACCGGAAAGATGATTACCCACCTCCATCTTTAATTTCTCCCCATCCAGTGACCCAGCAGTCTGCATCCATGGGGACTTCTTCCAAAGAGTGGGGCAGGCTGATGGGGTGGATGTAGTCTGTGAATTCCACAGGATGCTTCAGTTTAACCAAAGCAATATCCGCAACGGTGTAAATGCCCATATTGAAGTCAGGATGGATTTCAATCTGCTCCACATCAGAATGTATCACACTATGTGAGGGGTTTGAAAGCTGATAGGCACCCAGCAGGACTTTATAATCAGAAGTATTATTACACCTGTGAACACAAGAGCCAAATGCAGCAAGAGCTTGCAAAGCTGGGGCTATTTATTGTTTCTGTGAAATATGCAAGACCTCAGCCCCCCTCCCCCCTATTTACACCCTGCCTTGGCTGATAGTGAAACTATATTAAACATGGGAGCTCAATGAGTGGGAATTCATCCATTTGGCAGAACAATCCAATATCCTAATAATGCGGAGGGCTGGGTAGGAATATTCACCACTGGTGTCCGAAATTGTGCTGCGTTCCATTTCACCTCTAGGGTTGTTTTTGTTCACCAAACCACATAGGAACAACCAAAATTTGGTACAAAAGAGAACTTCAAAATGGGGAGCCTTAAAACAAGGGGTTCCTATAAGACCTGACATAGGCCATAGCTAGATGGGGCTTTATCCCGGGATGATCCCTGGGATCACCCCTGTGTGTCCACATGATGCACAGGGGATACCGAGATCAGGGAGGGATGATCCCTCCCTTGCCCCAGGAAATAGCCCTCCCTTTTGGCCCTGTTTTTTTCACGGTCCCGGCCAAGTGCTGCAGGTTGACTCAGCTCCGGGCGATTCCTCGCGAGGAACCGGGAGCTGCACATGGGGTGCAGCGCTCCTCAGGAACACTGTGTCCATCGGGTGTAGGGTGGGGAAGCAGGGAAAGTATTTTAAATTTTAAAAAATACTTAACTTTTGCACACAAGTGTTTGTGCATTGCTGGTCCTTTAATCCCCTCCCCAAAAATGGTGGGCACGACGCCTCTCCTTCTGAGGTCGTCGTGCATTGCGTGTAAACAGAGGAGGGATCTCGCATTCAACACAATGTGAGATCGTCCCTTCTCCGTCGCAGGATAACAGGTAGGTCTAGCTAAGGCCATACATTGAAGTAAATGATAGACAAAGAGGGGGTCAAGGAAACTGGGGAAAAGGAGGCAAGGAAGTGAGTTTCTAGGAACCCAAAAGGTTGTTGAAGTGGTCGTGCTTTTCTCAAGATTGGGAAGGTGCAGATAGGTAGGACAGCACCACAGTGCATTCTTTTCTTGTTGCACTGCCACTGAACGCTACCACTGCACTCATATGGAGGAGGGAGGCTCCCTGAATGGCCCCACAGGTTTAACCTTGTTACTTCCACATCAGGGACTTGATGTTTCACTCAGTGGGAGCTTTGGTAGTGGGGTAAAGCTGCTGCTATGGGTGTACAAGGACAATGGACCCATCTAGGCAAACAAGGAAACAAAGTGGTTCAAGAAAACAATGGAAAGACTGAGGCCCTGGAAAATTGGATAGGTGCCAGAGTGGAGTAATGGGGATCACGGTGAGAAGGGACCGCGATGAACCTCTTTGGAGACACAGTTAAACGTGGGGCTGAGCTGTATCCATGAATGGAAGAGATGCCAAAGCAAAAATTAAGTATCTGAAATCAAGAGATTTCTAGGTTTCAGGACAAAGAGCAAAAAAGACTCAAGCCGGAACTCACCAAGCAGAATATAACACTTTGAAAGTGGTATATGGAATGTCTCATGGGCAACAACCATTGTCTGTGCACTTCAAAACTGTTACAAACCTGTAGCGAAGATCCTGCTTCAGTGCCTCTGTGTCTCGGCTTTGGGTAAGGCTTAGCAAACAGAACAATAGTTTGAAAAATGCAGGGAATTTCCTTGCTTCTGAAGGTAAATCTACCTGGCTTTATATGGCAAATACTATAAATGGGGATATAATTAACGTATACAAAAGAAACGTTTCCATAGTTCCATGTTTCTATTGTTCCATATCAATGGTAGAAGCACATAGGCATGAGGGGTGGAGATGTAGTTTCTATACCTGATGACTTGCCTGATAGACGGGAACAATTAAGGATCGGGCAATATTTCTCACCAAGGTTCTACATTGGTCAATTCACTGGCTGGCAAGATAGCTGGGCAGTGACCTTAGAGGCATTTACATGTGTCTGTAAAGACTCAGTGGCTCTGAGGTTAAGCTCAGAAAAAGCTCAGGGAAGCTCCTGGCTTCTCAAGTTAAACTATGGCCATGGCTAGACCTGGCCTATATCCCACGATCATCCCTTTGCATCCGAATGACACACGGGATCCCAGGAGCAGGCAGTGATGAACCCTCCATTTGCCTGGGATAATCCTTAGGTCTAGCTATGGCCCAAGCTAACTTTACATTGCAAACATTATACAGTGGGATATAATTTGTGATGGGCATATAAAGGAAAAGTGATCATGAGAGGTACCCAGGTGATTTCTAAAGCTGTTGGATGGGAACTCTTCAGGATCTGGACATACTTCTCATCAAGGGTCTGTACTGGTCACTTTACTGACTGGCTAGATGACTGGGCATGTTTCTGTAGTTCTATATCAATGGAAGAAGCACATATGCAAATGCTTTGTCTCTTCTACAGCCACCCAGGGAACTATCCATGATTCCAGCAGGCTTTGATGCCTATGGTTCTGGCACAAAATGGATTCTTGAGACAAGGTGTCAGGGTGATGTAATGAAACACTAATACTCATGAGAAGGATCTCCACAACTGGTTTATATTGGGTTATAATGGCATTGACAACTGTTTGGGCCCAGGACACATTCCATATACCATTTTCAGACTGTGGCCTCATCTACACCAAGCAGGATATTGCACTATGAAAGCAGTATGAAAGCGGTATATAAAAGGCTGGAGTCACACCAAGCAGGATATTAGCACTATGAAAGTGGTGGTAGATGGTCTGTGTCAATGGGCACCAACAGTTGCCAGTGCGTTTCAATACCTCTATAAAGGAGTAGTGTGGCTCTGGGCTTTTATAGACCGCTTTCATACCACTTTCATAGTGCAATATGCTGTTGGTGTAGATCTGGCCTTGGACAGCATGTATGAATCCTCATGTAAAACCTCACATTGACATATATCTGCTACTTACCTTTTAAAGCAGTGCGCTGCTGTCACCACCCACTGTTCAGCTATGAGGGAGCCCCCACAGTGATGCTTCTCGTGACGATAAATGCTGACTTGCCATGGCCACGACCCAGGAGAAGCTGGTTGGCCGCCAAGAATTTTTGGAGAGATTTTTGGCTCACCACAAACTAAGAAGACATAAGAGGATGTGTCATTATGATTTGCAATTTGAACAAAATTAAAATGTTACAAGAGATGGAGCATGTCAGGGAAGAGAAGTTCTCAACTTGAACTAGATTGCCAATAGATGTATGTAAATTTTTGGTCAAGACTAATACTCCTAGGTCATGGGGTTTTTCATACTGGCAAATTAAGGAACATTCATTGTCTTATTTTGAGGCCCAATCTTAGGAATACTTAATCACAAGTAAAACTCACTTTGTTCAGTAAGACTGCCACCCATGGAAGTGCATGTCATACCCCAAAGAGAGGGTCAGGCTTTTTAAATTTATTTTTTTACTTTAGCACATGGAATAGGCAGGGAAAGTTATAATTAAATATTGAAGTCTTAAATAATAAATAGGTGTTTTATCTTATTAACATACAATCTCTATCACATATGTGCAGAGAATATAGGCAACTGAGAAATCTCTTTCTGTATTTTTATTTTCTCCCGCACTATATTCTGACTAATCTGTTCCAGAAGTCGCTCACCAGGAATCCTCTCCTAACTGTATCTGACTTTAATGGATTCCACTTCCCTCGGGATTTAATCCAGCCTTAGAACCTTTGAAATGTATGGAAATCAAGTTAGCCATGTCCCATTGATTTCAGTTGGTCTTCTCTTCGTATGCCTAAACCTGGATCCAACCCTCGGAATGCTCCTGTCCACCACATGCTTCTCTTCACCAACTTTCCAATTCATTATTGTGGTTGCTGAATTTAATTTCAGCATTTCTGCTTAAGCAGAATCCTCTGCACAATCAGCGACTCTGCTAGTTTGCATCTCCCTGGGCAGCTCCCCACTGCCTCCACTCACCTTGGATCAAAGTCAGTTGTAGTAGCCATACAGTGAGCAAGGAAAACACAATGGGCATGGTTGCCACTTCTTCTGTACCCTGGTCCGAGTGGCTCTGCTCCTGTTAGATACAGAACATGGCTGCTTTACTTCTATCTCAATGTCCTTTGGTATCTGTGCTACAACACTTCGCATCTAAGATGAAAGGGTAGGATTGGTGGACTCTAAAGACCGGTGCAATTAGGAAGTCCCAATCCCTGAATTCCCCAGTTTCTAGCAGAATCCCAAATCCTGGCTCTCCCCAACATGCCGAGACCTCCCATCTCCCCCATTCTGAATATTGGTATTGTCAAAGTTCCTGGTAGTATTCATGTATTCTAAACAAGTACACATGAGTAGAAAATAAATCATCTCCACCATCATCATCTATGGCACTTGATGAATAGTTCAAGGACTGGTTACCTGCACTCTGTAGTGGGATTGGAAATACAGTCTTTATTTGTTTATTTAATGATACAGGGCTTCACCCCTGCAGAGTGCACTGGCTTGACCAAACACCCAAAGGAGCCCATACTGGCATGACACTGACACACCAACCCACAATGGGTGACAAGCTACACACTGTGCGTTGTTTTACAGATATCCTACAGTGCAGGGTTGATGCACCTGACAAATGATCAGGCTCATCGTGGATTGTCTCCCCTCCTCCCGGCCTTCGTCTTTTGTCCTTCCGCTTGCTCTGCCTGGCATTTAGAGGTCTTGGCGGCAGAATCCATCTTGTCTGCCACTAATTTTCCATCCTTGCTTGATTGCCATTAGAGCACTTTTTTTATTTTTTTAATTTTTTTTTTGCAAAAATGGTACCGGGAATCCCCCCCCCTCTTCCTGTCAAAGTACTGAAGATCATGGTTGTCAGAGGAATCCATCCAAAGGGTGGAGTTTGCCAGTCTTTCCGCATTTGCCTCTTTGGACATTGGCTTGCTTCTTCATGAGCTGACTTGATTTGAACTGAATCAAGTTTGGTTGATCATGGATTTTCCAGGATTTTTTCCATGTCAATAGAATGTTGTACAAATCGTGACCACAATTTGCATAATTCGCACAAATTTTGATCATAATTCGCATAATTTGTATGGATCCTTATCACAATCTACATAAATTATGGTGGGAAAATATGCAAATCCAGTTAATTACAGTTGGAATTTGAGAAAATTGTGGCTGCAATTCACACAACATTCAATTGATGAGGAAAAAACCAACCAAATTGGAAGAAGTCCCCAAACTCTGAAAAAACCAAGGGCATGTGGGCATTGGGGATCCATTGGGCCCCAATAGGGGCAGATATCCAAAGGATGAATATCCTTTCTCTCTTGACTGCAACTCCCATCATTCTTCACAATTGATTATGCCGGCTAGGGCTGATTGGAGTTGGAGTCCAATAACCTCTGGAGGGTCACAATTTGCTGACTCTTGCATTAGACCATCCTCCCCTCCCTTGGCGGAGGGGCATTTTCATCTTAGTATTGCTATTTCTCCATGCTGTGGCTGCTTTTAAAAGAGAAAAATTATGTAGGGAGATCCAATCATAATTGCTAGACCTGCTGGGATAAGGTGATGGCTAGATGGCTGACGCGCAGGGACGACGGAAGCCCTGCAGCGTCGGCTTTTTTTTTAAAGGGGCCACGTGGGTCTCGAAGCCGCCGGAGAAGGTAAGTTTTTTTTTTAAGTGGGATCAACCCCCCCTGGCGTGATGGGCACAGCGCTCGTATGAGCGCTGTGTCATTGTCTGTGGCTTTTTGCAGCTACTCGTGAGTAAGCGAGTAGCTACAAAAAGCCACAGACCTTCCTAGACGTTCCGCAGCCCCGACCTCAGGCCGGGGCTGCGAAAAAGGCGCGCCATAAGTGACTTCGCTTATGGCGCGTTAGAGGAGGCCTCAGTGCGGCCTGGGGCTGGATTCCCCTGTGCGTCATCTGGACGCACAGCAGGGAAACCGGCTCTCAAAGCGCGCTAAGGCCTCGTCTAGCAAGGCCCTGGGTGGTTCACAAAAGCTAAAAACAGTAAACATTAAAAGTATACAAAATTTAAAAACCATCAGAAGCATAAAAGCTACAGTATAAAAACAGCAGCAGCCTTCGATCTTCTATGTAACATCTGGTTTCCCCCATTCAGAACTCTGCCCGTGCATCCCTCATATCCAAATGCCCCTTCCTGTCCCTTGCAATTCCTACCTGGTTCTTTCTCGGTCGGTCAGAAAAGACCCTCTAACCTTGGGCTGCTGTTTATTTCTTGAAGGAAAGCACAGAGCCCTTTATAAATACCCTGGTGCATTCTTTATATGGTACAGCACTATTTGTCAAATACTCCGAACAAATAAATTAGCTTCCTGGTTTGAACAAAGAGCCATCTTCTGATTTCTTTTTCCTTTTTCTTTTTTTTTTAAAAAGAAGAAGTCAAAATGACATTTCCCTTCTTCAAAATGACATTTCTCAAAAAAGAGTTCAATAATTAAAACCTACACTATCCTCTAGTGGGCCAATGTTTCTTCCGCCCTAAATGATAGGGTAATCATATACATGTCTTCTCTTACATACACACTTATCCGGGAGTAAGGGCCAATAGAAACAATAGGACGTATTTCCAAGGAAGCATGTATAGGGTTGTGCTGTTAATAAAAAACTTAAATTCCCCATATTTTAAAATATTATTCATACATCTTAAATAAGCCGCATGAATTGAATGCAGTGCTAACTTGCTGGATCGATACATTATAACTGTATCTGGTGGGCAGAGGTTGGGGAAGGCTGTTTGAGGTAACTTTTTACTTATGGGAAGCCAAGTGAAAACAGGTGGGCCTTCCATGGTTTGCTTGATTGGTCACTTTTTTTCTTTAAGTAAAGATCAGTCTTTGCAAGGTTGACCAGTTCAACTGCAAAATTGCCTTAAAAGGAAGACGGGATTAACATTTTAAAGAGACCCTATGGTGGACGGAATCAGATGTGGAATTTGCCCAGGAGTTGATCTCCCTCGCATATGCTTTTCTGGTATGACACACCTTGACACGTGCCCTGGATCTTTTGAGGTGGGACCTGGATCATTTTGAACTGTCTCAATAATATCATTTGTGTCATCATAAGTCTGTTTCTTCCTTGTTAGCTCCAGTAGTCTTGCATTGACTGGGAGAACTTAAGATCCAGTCCTTTAGCAGGCTAGTAGGAGTTTATTATGAAATCAGCCATTTAAACTACAGGGAATACAACCACCCCCCTTTCCATCTCCTGGTTTGCTTCTGTTTTTATTGTCTCTCCCTGCCTTTCTACTCCCCCACTCTTCATTTCACATACCTGTAACATCTAAAGTGAAATTCCAGTACAGCAAAGAGGTATATATGGGTAGTAGATTGGAAACCACCCAGATTATGGCAAGAGCAAAAATCCCAATAATTTCCATATAATTTCTGTAGTTCTCATTAGGGTAGACAAAGAGACTGGGGAAAGGCATAATTCTAATATATCTGTTGCTTCCCTTGTCTAAATCCCATGTAAGAGATTTATTAATAGTAAATAGCTCCATAGTCAGTGTTCCTTGTTAGGTGGGGCAGCCCCGTAACTCACTGGTAGAGAGGATGTGAGGCCTGGGCAGGGGATGGCAAAAGTAGTGACCTTCCCTCTCACTCCTCCTCCATGCAGAGATTGTGTTAACTTACAAGAATGGGCTATGGAGAGGTCAGTTTTACAGAAGATGTGGTATGAACACTAGAAATTAAATAACTGGCATATTCTTGGTTTCATAAGAAAAATGACTGTTCAGGATAGACTGAACAAAAGTATATCAAAATTCTAAAACATCCAAAGTAGTATTGCATGCTGGGAGTTGTAGTCAGAGGCATGAAGAGGTGCTGAGAGGAAGAGCAAGTAGAGACTGGAGTCAACGAGGAGGCATAGTGAGCGGGTTGGTGTAATTTCAGTTTAGTGAGTGTGTGGAATAAAGGAGCTTTAAGTATTTGTTTCTGCTGTTTTGGAATTATTGTAGTACAATATAGTCACATTCATTGAAAATTTTGTATTTACACCAGGAATTAAATGACTGGCATATTCTTGGTTTGATAAGAAAAGGGGTCTGTTGAGGATAGACTGAACAAGAGGATACCCAAAGTCTAAAACATGCAAAATAATTTATGCTCTAATAAAGAAATTAATAGCTTGTGCGGTATTTGTTTTTCTCAAAAATTCAGTTTTCATCTCGTATCATGACAATGGCAATAGAAATAAACCTGTTTAGGAACAGAGTAAAAGCACATTACAATGCAACATAAACAAGCATTTAGGGAAACTGGTGAAGAGAACAACATGACCTCAACATCCTGTTGAGCTCAATGAGATTGAGTCCTTAACTTTGTAGGATATTTACTTTGTAGAATATTTACTGCATAATAGACTTCCTTTTGAAAACTTATAAAAATGCAAGAAAGCTTTCTAAATGGTAGATTCACAATACACCTTCTTAGAGAGAAGTAAAAATCGTATTTTGGACTAGGGTAGATATTTTATAGATCACCTTAATTTTTCTTTTTAATTTTACCCTTTAGCAATAAGACCCAATCCTGCTCTGCTCATCATAATAATTACAGGGGGGGGGGGAATACTTATTTCTTACTGCTTTGTTATTGCCAGATGGGTAGAAAACACAAATGAAATTGAAAAGAACAAAGGAAAGTTCATCAGGTGATGTCTAACTCTAGGGCATAATATAAACTCCGATTATTTAACCCCTTCAAAGTTCATATAGGCTTCCCCCCTTTTCTTTAAAGATCAACTTCTCTTAAGTGATTGTAGCATGATTGTGATCATGAAAAATCCATCCTCCTTCAGGGAAAGTCTTGAGTAAGCACATTTATATCCCCCCCCCCCCCTATATCATTAAGATCTCAGGGCGGCATACAGATTCCCAGGGCGGCATACAGATAATAGGAAGGTAAAAAGAAAGACGTGGGGTTTCGGTGAAGAATGGATCTCGGGATACTTTCTTCTCCAGCTAAACTGGAAAAATAGAAAAGAGGAAAAAAGAGAGAGAAATATTGAGGGGAAAGGAAAACAAATAAAACAATAGGGAAGGGAATTAGGGCGAAGGGTGAAGCCTTCTGAGAAGTGACCCTGTACATGCTTTTATATTGATCAGGGATGGGAGCATACTTTTTCACTATTTTCAATAATTGTAAGTCGTTTTCATCATGCACATCATTTTGGGAAAATACAAGTGAACATATAAATCATTCTGCTTTATATGAGTGCCCAAACTCTTTCTCACGGGAATGCTTGTCAGTGATTCTTTAATTGCCTTTTCCTTGCTTCATCAGCACACTCCATCTTCTACCACTACATTAAGGATGTATCATCTCCTATGCCAGTTCCCTGTCACAGGCTTCTTGTTTATAACCAATACAAAAGTTACACCATGGCAGTCATGGTTTATGTGGTCAATTTGACCCAGGCCGTTGCTAGACGAGGGTTTAGCCCAGTGCGAGGCCCGGGCTCCTTGCTGTGCGTGCAGATGATGCACAGGGGATCCCGGGGTCAGGCCGGGCTAAACCCTCCCTTGACCTGGGATAACCGGATCCAATTGTGGCCCGGTTTTTCCGCAGCCCCGGGCTGGTTCTAGCTGGTTCCGTGGTCTAGCTGGTTCCATGGCTTTTCCCGGCTGCTCGCTTACTCGCGAGTAGCCGGGAGAAGCTGTGCACGGGTCACAGCGCTACATAGGAGCGCTGTGCCCATCAGGCTGGGAGGAAAAACCATGGGGGGGAGATGGGGGATGTGGGGGAAGAGCGGACCCGGAGGGAGAGATGGGGGGAAAAGCGGAACCAGGGTGGGGAGATCACGGATGGGGGGGCAGAATGGGCATCAGACATGGCGGGCAGGTGTTCGGGCGGGCGGGTGATTAGGTGGGCATGGCGAGTGGGGGCGGATGGGCGAGTGAGTGGGGGACGGGTGGGCGAGTGAGTGGGCGGGGGGGCATCAGACATTGGGGGAAATCGGGGGTAGGGGAAGCGGGGAACCCTTTATTTTTTAAAAAAAGACTTACCTTTTTGTTGGTGCGCTCCTGCGCACATGGCCCCTTTAAGATAAAAAAAATGGCCAACGCGACGGGGCTTTCTCTTACGCCATCGTGTGTTACGTCTAGCTAGGGGCCATGGCCCGCACTAGCTGCAGCGAGGCCTTGCCCCTACTCCCAAGGCCCCCAGAAGCAACTTCTCTTCCTTCCTCTGTTCATTTAACGAGTCTGCACTTTCCCACCATTGTTATCCACAGTAGTCCAATGTGGCTGCTCTAATATTTACTGAAGCAGGCAGTTCCTTGGGCCTAGCAGATCCATATTGACATTGGCTGCCATCGCTGCCACATAGTGTGACTTAAAACGGACTCTGTGTATTCTGTCAGATTCGTCACAAGGACTATGCCACTGATGTTCTTCTTCTCACTCTTGCTGTGTCATCCTGAGCAGCTCTCTAGGTTCTGCTAAGCAGGAGAGGGCTATGTGTCAACTGTCTGCTATTACTGCAGAAGATGGCACCTGATACAAAGTTTTCAGTGTTGTTATCTCTTCAACACAAACTTGTAGAACCTTGTTGGCCAATTGTTTCTTTTTGGTAAACTAAATTAAACTAAACTTAAAAGTACCAAACATTGTTTCCCCATGGAGAAGTTTTGATGTGAGAAGACTTGGGTGTTGATAGGAAGAGGGTGTTGATAGGAAGAGGGCTGCTTCAAAATCCTGATGATGTTGACATGGTACTTGGAGCAATGCAACTGGCCATGTGCCCTCTCAATTCTTGCCCCTCCTGGCTAATAAAAGCTAGCCAAGGGAGTTTGACTGGGTGGGTCCAGGGTGTAGTGAATGCTTCTCTATGGGAAGGGTGGTCCCTTCAGTAGTGTGACCACTCCTCAATCAACTCCTTGGGATGGGCATTGGAGGCACTGTGTTCTGGTGGTTCCAGTCCTACCTGTAGGGTTGATTTCAGAGAGTAACATTGGATGATAATTCTCAGCCCCCTGGCAATTAAGCTATGGGGCACCGTAACAGGGCACCCCCATAAAGCCTTGAGGGTGGTCATATGGGGATTTGGAGCAAAATTCCACAAGCATGTTGATAACACACAGCTCTATCTCCCCGTGACATCTCAATCAGGAGAGGCTGTGCAAGTCCTAGATCTGTGCCTAAACTCAGTAATGGACTGGATGAGGTATGATAAACTGAAGCTGAATCCTGGCAAGATGGAAACCCTGTGGGTGAGTAGTTCCCGAGTCCAGGAATTAGGCTCATTGCCTTTTCTGGATGGGGCTGCACTCTCTCTGAAAGGTCAGGTTCATAGTTTGGGCATACTCCTAGATCCATCATTATCACTGGAGGCCCAAGTGGCTGCGGCAACTTGGAGTGCCTTTTCCCAGCTTCACCTGGTTCGCCAGCTATGGCCTCTTCTGGACAGGAATAGCTCAGCCACAGTGGTACAGGCATTTTATTTATTTATTTGTTGTATTTTTATACCACCCAATGGCCGAAGCTCCCTGGGCGATTCATAAAACTTAAAACCATCCAAAGTATAAAACTAACAGCATAAAAACATTATATAAAATACAATATAAAAACACAACCAGATTAAAATCAACAGCGGTGCAGAAATACAAATTTAAAATACAAATTTAAAACAGCAAAGTTAAAATTGAATTTATAGATTGTTAAAATGCTGAGAGAATAAAAAGGTTTTCACCTGGCATCTGAAAGAATATACTGTAGATGCCATGCAAACTTCCTTAGTGAGCTAATTCCACAGCTGGGGTGCCACAGCAAAGAAGGCCCTCCTCCTGGTAACCTCAAGACTGGATGACTGCAATGTGCTCTATGTGGGGCTGCCCTTAAGACTGCTCCAGAAGCTGGAGCTAGTGCAGAACGCAGCAGCTTGGCTGGTGTCAGGAGCTGCCTCTTTTCTGCATATAACTCCTTTATTGAAGGAATTGCACTGGCTTCCTATTGACTACTGGGCCAGGTTTAAGGTTTTTGGTACTAGTGTACAAAGCCCTAAATGACTTGGGATCAGGATACCTGAGACAGCACCTTCTCCTTTACTGTCCTGCCTGATCACTGAGGCCATTGGAGGGCGTGCTCCTGGTGGTTCCACCTGGACCAGTGGACCGATTGGAATCCACACGGAGAAGAGCCTTTAGTGTAGTGGCTCCTTCTCTGTGGAACTCTCTGCTCCTGGAGGTCGGGCAGGAGCCAACACTAGGCAGCTTCTACCACCTCCTGAAAACAACTCTGTATCGAGAAGCCTTCCTTAATGGACTAGCCACTGTTTCTCTGGTTCCTTTCTTTTTAAATTGAACAATTTTTATTTGCTTTTTAATCTTCTTCCTTTTATTGTTTATACCTATGTTCACAGCTCTGGAATCTGTATTAGATAATTGATCAGTATATAAACAACAACAACAACAACAGAGAACAGAATTCTGCTCAACTATTAGCAAATGGGAAACCCACAAGCAGGAGATGAGTGCAATAGCACCCTCCCACTCAGGTCCCAGAACTGGCTTTCAGAGGCATGCTACCTTTGATCCTGGAGGTAGCTGATAGCAATTTTGACCAATAGCCGTATCCTCCATAAATTTGTCTAATCCCCTTTTAAAGCCATTTTAAAGGTTTGCAGGTATCACTCCACCTTGTCTCGTGAATTCCATGGTCTGTCAATGTGCTTTCTGATGAAGTACTTCTCTTCTTTTCTTTTCTGTTCTGAATCCCCCATCAACCAGCTTCTTGGGATGACCCCCGGTTCCTTTATTATGAGGTATGTTTTTCTCCCTCTCCACTTTCTCCATGTTATGCAACACCTCAATCATGTCCTCCCCCCCCCCCCCCCCCGCCCTTGCTTCCCTTATTTCTAAGCATTGTAACCTTTCCTCCCAGGGGAATCGTTTTTAACTATGAGGAAAGGTTACAATGAGCTCATGACCTCCTTGATCATTTTGATTGTCCTTTTGTGAACTTCTCCTGGGCTGTCCAGAGGGATCAGGGGACTTGGAGCAATGGGATTTTTGGGGGGAGGGCTGTCACACAGGAGGCCTTGGGATTTTACTTTTAAAAAAAGCTTGTCAGGGCCCTCCTGCTGTCTGGGGGCCCAGGTTGAAACTGCCCATTTCCCCCCCCCCCCTCAACAGGCCTGCCTTTTCCAGTACTACAATATAAATTTTGAAGTGTGGTGACTAGAACTCTGCACAATATTCCAAACGTAGTTATACCATAGATTTGTTTAAGGGCATTATGATCTTGGCAGGTTTAGTTACTAATGGATAAAATAGCAAAGTGGAATTTCCTGGGTTTTATTTATTTATTTATTTATTTATTTATTTATTGCATTTTTATACCACCCCACAGCCGAAGCTCTCTGGGCGGCTTACAACAGTTAAAAATAGTAAACATTAAAAAGTATACAAGGTTTAAAAAACCATCAGAAACATAAAAACAGTATAAAAACAACAGAATCCATTTAAAAAACAACAATTTCTCATCATCTGCACTCCAGATCAACTTTTTCATTCAGTAATCCACCACATACCCTGGATTCTTTTCTTAGTCAGTCACTGCCAACTCACATGTTGCTTTCTATGGGTTCCATTATAGAATTGAGAGGTGCTTGTAAGATGAGTCCTGATGCGTCAGGGCTTTTGTTTTTAAACAGTGTTTAAACACCAAAAGAGGTCCACATTATTTTTATTGGAGAAACGAGGGTTCTTATGATTACAATGTGTTGAAGTTTATCCCTCTTTAAAACAAACCTTCTCCCCCTTTTGTCCCAAGGTGCAGTATTTTCAACACAATCCAGAAGTTATACTGCATGGAAACGGCAAGACATAAAATTACCACCATGGTGGTAATATGAAGAAATCCAGGGTGTAAGGGTAGATAGCCCAAGGAGAATGATCTGTGGACTGTGTTGTAAGGGAAAGGTAAGGGTTAATTGGAACTTGGGACCGGAATGTGTTTTAATTGTATTTTATGGTTTCGTAGGAAGAGATAAGGATGCCAGGACAGCTGTATGGGGGAGAAGACCGGAGCCAGACCGGCCATATCTGTCTTGTCCTTGAGTGATTAAGCATCCCGGGCGAGAGGTGTGAAGACACGCCACGCATCAAAGCTGGAGGGAGGGGGGAAAGGAGTGAAAAGAATGGTATAAAGATCTCCCTGTGAAGGGAACAGGGGGTTGTTGGCTGAGATCGGTCTGGGGTGATGTAACAAACTGTTAGCAGTAGTTTTTAGCTTGCCTGCACTGGGTTCTTATATATGCATGGTTTTATTGTCTGTTTTAATCTGCTGGTCCCATGTATTCCTACCCTTTTCCTAAATAAAAGGTCTTAAACCTCACGTTGTGAGCTGTGAGTGTCTGTGCCTGGGGATCCGTGCTAAATCCAGTCAAGAAGCCAGCTGGGTGCTGGGCGCTCTTCCTTTACATGGTGGGCAGCGGTGGGATTCGACACGGATCCCCAGGCACAGACACTCACCTTTTATTTAGGAAAAGGGTAGGAATACATGGGACCAACAGAGTAAAAAAACCCTCTTCCATTTGCCTTCCACTTTCCCTAGCATCAGTCTCTTCTCCAGGGTGTCCTGTCTTCTCATTATGTGGCCAAAGTACTTCAGTTTTGCCTTTAATACCATTCCCTCAAGTGAGCAGTCTGGCTTTATTTCCTGGAGTATGGACTGGTTTGATCTTCTTGCATTGTAACAACAACAACTACTACTACTACAACAACAACCTTCTTGTAAATTGGCCCAGTGGATGGGCTCAGAAAGGTCTCTGAATGTTTGAGGAAGTGGGCATCTGCTTGGAGCATCACATGTCTCATTTTTAGACACAGAAGTGAATGCACACATTATCTCATGGGCATGAGGTCAGCTGTATGTTTTAGACGTTTACAACATGCTTCTCACCTGAAAACCATTTGACATTGATGATATCCACTCTTGAAAGTCCCTGAAGATCCCCTTTCCCCCTTTCTTATTTGAAAAAAGGTCTAGCATATGAGGAGAGTGGGGGTGAGGAGAGACTTTAGGCCAGCCCTATGCATGACTGGCTGTTGCAGAGAAAAGGAACATAGGGTCAGTGGTGTAGTGGTACATTTTGAAAGGCAGGCGCTCATCCTGATAGTCCCCCTAGCCATGCCCCCAAGGAGATTCCACATATCCATGCGGTTTTGTTGAGCCATATCAATAAACCAGTTCCAGCAGTTGTCATCTCCACCAGGAGCAAAACTTTTGTAAAGATAATGGGTCTTAATTGCCCATTCATGACCAAAATACTCTGCATTAGAACAGGGATAACTCACAACAATATATCTATATCTATATATATCTATATATCTCCCTAAGAAATCCCATTTCCCTGAGTTACTGTGAGGGTTTAGCATTTGTCATAATTGTTCCTGCTAATCAAAAAGTATAGGCTCCACCAAACCACTGTGTGGGACACAGCAGGAAAAGGTCAAAATGTGTAAAGGAATGGAGGTGATTTGTTAGGGCAGACATGATAGTGCAAGAATAAGGATGTTATTGCTTCACAAGCATGTTCCTATTTTCGTCTGTGAAGTGTCAGATGGGAATGTACATAGCATGATGTATCTTGACCTGATTGCAAAGTGGAGAGGATTCGATAGTGGAAATTGTGTCAGAAGTGAAATATACAAGAACAAGATACAAGAATACACAATCTCCTTCTTTATGTTTCATTGCGATGTTGCGAGAATCTAGCTAGACATTTCAATTATGCTTCGAACTGATGGTGTGCAAAAGTTCTCAAAGAAGTTATTTACTCAAAGGCAATGAAAAACAACAAGAACAACAACTGGGAAGCTGGTCCAATTGGCCATTTTGATGAGCCTTTAATCATTCTACATGTTCAGTTTCTAAAACTGATCTTACATAATAATATAGAAATAATGAAAGAGAGGACAAAGAAGAAATTATCATGCAAAGATTGAAAGAAGTAAAACAGTGATTGCATAAAATTTTATTGATGATGGGAAATCATGTATATTGGATGAAGAAATCTCCTTGAATCTCATATTTTAGAAATATAAAAGTGACAGAGCAATCAGGGAGAATGATGATATGAATCTACCACCTCCTTCACAGCCATTCTGGTTTACAACAGCCAAGGCGAATGGTCTTTGGGTGTGTCTGTTCTTTTTCTTTTTCTGGGTGGACCAGGGTTTTTAAAAAATGTTTCTCCCATGGGTCATAATAGGAAGGAATTTTGTGGGCAGCTTCAAATTTGCATATGTGGGGCCCAAATCAGGTGCTCTTGGAACAGAAGCACTTTGGATCTAGATGATGCAGCACAGGTCCTGGCCCACCCTAGAACCTGTGTTGGGTCATCCAGATTTCCATCACAGCTTTTCACCTGAACTACTCAACAGGAGGAGTGCATGTGGTAACTTTCTACCTCTGTGGTGGTACTGGAGCCCCATTCCAATGGCATTGTTTTCTGCAAGTGGAGGCTGATGGAGGGCACCCCCCAAATATTATAATCCCCTCCAGCCATCAAAAATGGGAAGTTAGGATTGCTCTCAATATCAAAGGAATTGAATTCAGTGTTCATTATTTATCATCATGTCCCCCAGGGCTGAATTTATGAGCCACCTCTTGACACTTCATTATGAAATCTCAGGGATGATGATGATGATGATGACTAAAACATCACTTTTAGCATAATGTGGAAATGTCCTAAGTGTCATGGCTTCTGACCAAAGTCCAGAGCGGGATGAAAATTCTCAGCTTTTTCTCCAAGTAATAATGGACAAATGTTTTGGCAATAAGCCATAGATAGCACTTTGACCTGATCAAATTGCTTTATAAGGATTTAAATGAGCAATGCAGATGCTCCCAAATTAATCAGGCAGATGGCTGTTGGTGGTATGGGTCCCTGAATCTGTACCCTATTGCAAGAGGTGATTCTGGACATGTTTACACACAGTCAAACCAGCAACCTGCATGATGATATTCCATGCAGTTAGTTAGCAGGCTGAAAGAAGAGAGTCACAGGAAGACATGGCACAAGAGGCATCAAGAGGAATGTCACAGGAGGGATAGTGCAAAGGAGAGCAAGAGGAGGGTGACAGTGGAGGTGTTGTGCCATCCACCATTCTTCCCACCCCCATTAGCAGCCGTCGTGGAGGTTTTTGGCATAATGGAGCTGTTTGCAGGGCACCAGTCGTTGCTTGAATCCACTCAACAAAGGCAGATACTGAAGTGTAGACACTAGGGTGTTTGGGCTCAGCACACCCTCCTCCCCCGCTCACAACCCCAACTTGAGTCCAACCTCCTTCGTGTTTGCAAACCAAGGGTCCACCGGAGTCCCCCTGCAGAGAGAGACGATGGGAGATAGCACATGTGTGACAACAGATTTTAAACACTCTGAGCTTAGATTCAGTATACTGGATGTGGGGTCTGGAATAAATTTTTAATCTGCCTTCAGACACATACTGAGAAGGTGATCTTAGGCAAGCCAACATTACCTCAGCCCCCTGCCACCCACATCTGGAATATGTTCCACACAAGCCTTTGGTGGTGACATGAGAGAGGGCCTTTTTGGTGGTTGCTCCCAGGCTGTGGAACTCCCTCCCAAGGGAGGCTAAGTTTCCTCCTTCTTCGCTGTCCTTCCACTGGCAGGCAATGGCCATTTTATTTAGGAAGGCCTTAGGTGTGTAAGTGGGTTTGTTAGGTTGTGTGCTGTTTTCATTCTGTAATTTTTATGTTTTATTGTATTTTAAAGTACAGTTCTATAGTTTTAACTAGGGGTGTGCACGGACCACCCACTCCGCTTCACTTGCAGATCCGCCATTTTCAGATCGGCCTGCTCCGCCCCGCCCCCACTCCGCCTGTGCCCACTCCGCTCCGCTCGGAGCTCCGGATCCGGATCGGAGCTCCGTCCCCCCCATAGGGAGGGTTACCGGGCCCTGCCGCCCTCGCCGCCCATGTGGCGACGGCGGCAGAGCCCGTTAAGGGGGAGGGGGGGCCTTACCTGCCTCTGTCCGCGGTCCGTCGCCGTCTTCAATTGAACCAAGCGGCCTTCAATCTTCAATTGAACGCAAGCGGCCCAGACTTCCTGCTGGAACCACGGGCTCAATTGAAGACGCTGATGGACCGCCGACGGAGGCAGGTAAGGGAGAGGAGGGGGGGTTTACCAGGCCCTGCTGCTGTCGCCGCATGGGCGATAGCGACAGCGGCAGGGCCCGGTAAACCCCACTTACCTTTCCGGCGGAGCTCCGGATCGAGGCGAAGGATCCGCCTTCACCTCGATCCTCTTCGCCACACTCTGCCGGCCCCCCAATCCTCTTCGCCTCTGCCTTAAGGGCAGGCGAAGCCCCCCGCTCCGCTTCTAATTCGCCGGTCCGATTAGAAGCAGAGCACATCCCTAGTTTTAACCAAGTTTAATTGACTACGAAAGCCACATTGAATGCCATTTTTAGATAGAAAGGTGGGATATAAATCAAACAATAAATCAATCAATCAATAAATAATTCAGCTGTAAGAATTGCTGGAAAAGTTTTTAATAATTGTTTTTTTAAAAAATATATATCTATATCTACCTATCTAGCTGTTACTATACAAATTGTGGTCGACAAGTTGAACTTTAGAGGAGCATTCACTCCTGTGTGCAAGAGAAGAAGGGGGTGCCATTTCTCTTGCGGACAGACTATATGATCAATTGATCAAGATTTCATTTTATTAGGTGGCAGCCTTAAATCAATAACAACAACAACAACAACAACATTCTTTTGAGAACCTGAAAGATGGAGATGTGCCATCATCCAGCTACACCAAATGCAGAAAGAAATGGCTAAGGGGCTTTATTTATATAATCCATTTCATTTAAATTAATCCATATTGCATTTTAATTAGCCACTGTTCTCTTCTCAGAAAAGGAAGGAGGCCTGAATTCTGAGAATTCCTCTACTGTGAATTTCTGAACATTTAGTTGTTAGGAATCAAATAGCGTTGCCACATGTAAAAGGTCAGGGCTCTTGCACCTTTAAGGGTTATGCAAGTAAAACCTGCTGGAAATGCTCTCTTGTACACAACTCTTATAGGTGCAGGACCTGTGTCCTTTTTCTTTTCTTTTTTGCATCTGGCCACCCTGGGATTGCACTAGAATTACTATCTGGTGTTTCACCTCAGGGAAAGCCTGTATGAAGAACATGTTATGGAACATCATACCTGGCAGGTATCTTTCTCTCCTTCTGGGTAACCAGCGCACAACATTCCAGGCTTGACAGGATCCATGGGAATGTCATCAGTGGGGGCACTGTTATAGAGATCGTTGCAGGCTGACCGGTTTATGAGTGGTACCTTCAGTTCCTGGAGGGTTTGGGGAACTGGCAAACTCACTGTAGGAGAGAAAACTAGAATGTGGTCATGGAATGCAGAGGGAGGGGACTTCAGAGTGGAAATACGTAATTTGAGCAGTGAGTGCACTATGGAAGGACATTCAGTCTCCATTCACTGTGTTAATAATGTGTAAGGGCTTTATAGCTGCCATTTAAGTAAGGGAGGAAATACGTAATTTCTGTGTACAAGAATGGACGCTCCAGATGAGGGTGAATGGGCTCACAACTTCATTGGGGGCTTGCTGAACCTCAAAAAAGTTCAATTGATGCTAGTCAAGGGTAAGTCTATCTATCCTTATCCAAGACAAAAGTGTCTTTCTGAATTAATTCTCAGAAGTTTCCATGACCTCGTCAACCACCCTGTCCCTCCCATAGTTTAAAACATTTATCTCGCCATTGTAAAGCACAGGAAAGTCTGATTTTTCTCTAGGCAGTGCTTATGAAGTGCTTTATTTGCTGTGTACTTCTGTAACGGCACTAGAACAGCAGCACCATCCAGTGGCTGTAAAATGAAACGTATAGAAAATGCAAGAATGTATCGAGAAAGATGTATCAATCATCCCATGTAAAGAGCCGATCTTAATCCTGCAAAGAATCCACCAGCAGAGGATAAAAGGCCTGGGGTGGTGTGATGTCCAATGTCAAATGAAAGGTGCTCTGAATTTGCCCTAGGGCTGTGTTGTGGAAACAATTTTAAGAGCTGACAAGGCCTGGCTCAAATTAACTCTTGTTGATACTATCCCAGATCTCCAGCCACACTGCTGGCCACCTAATTTATTCATTTTATTTTATTACATTTATATACTGCCCCATAGCCGAAGCGCTCTGGGTGGTTTACAAAAGTAGTTTGGTTGTAATCTTTACTGATTACCAACACACCCTACACAAATTTCCTTTCTGCTTTCAGATTCAGGTCAAACTCCTCATCCTTCCTTTCAGACCCCTCTTATATCTATTTAAATATCTGGAGTCCACCCTTTAGGGTACCAAATCCTCTCAAGGGGACTCACAAGTCTCCTCTTCCCTTTATCTCTCTACCCTGTTATTCTGATGTATTTGTGCCCAGTGACTATTGAGCCCTCTATCATCTCCATGCTTCTCCATCTGACGGTTTCTTTCTTCCCCAGGCATCTCTGACCTTTCTTTTTTGTTGCCCATATTGCATCTGGAACTCCATCCCTGAACACCTTCCAATACCAATTCCTCCCTTCCTTCACATACTTCCTAAAAATCCCCCTTTTCTCTGAAGACTTTGGAGACCACTCATTTCGAAATATAGCTTCCAAATCGTGTAAAGGTACTGGTTCCCCTCTATTTGGCACTCGTTATACCTCATCTTGAGTATTGTGTCCAGTTCTGGGCACCACATTTCAAGAAGGATGCAGACAAGCTGGAGTGTATTTAGAGGAGAGCAACAAGGATGATCAGGGGTCTGGAAACAAAGCCCTATGAAGAGAGACTGAAAGAACTGGGCATGTTTAGCCTGGAGAAGAGGATTGAGGGGAGACATGATAGCACTCTTCAAATACTTGAAAGGTTGTCACAAAGAGGAGGGCCAGGATCTCTTCTTGATCCTCCTAGACTACAGGACATGGAATAATGGGCTCAAGTTCCAGATTCTGGCTGGACATCAGGAAAAGGTTAGAGGAGTATGCCAATGGAACCAATTACCTAGGGAGGTGGTGGGCTCTCCCACACTAGAGGTATTCAAGAGGCAGCTGGACAGCCATCTGTCAGGGATGCTTTAAGGTGGATTCCTACACTGAGCAGGAGGTTGGACCCAATGGCCTTATAGGCCCCTTCCAACTCTACTATTCTATGACTCTATGGCCACAGCTAGACCTAAGGTTTATCCTGGGATCATCCAGGGTTCGCCCCTGCCTGAGCACTGGATCCCCTGTGTGTCACCTAGATGAACAGTTTTGACCCTGGGATGATCCAGGGATAAACCTTAGGTCTAGCTATGGCCTATGACAGGGCATCTTCCCTCTTGCAGCTCTGACATGTGCTCCTCCTGGCCTGTTTGGATGGGCTATGATGGGAAGATAGGAAATTGCTTCATACTAAGTCAAACCATTGGTCTCCATAGCTCAGCAGTGCATGCACTGACTGGCAGCTGCTTTGCAGTATTTCTTTCAGGATTAGAGCTGGGCCTCAGCATCTTGTTTAGTAAATTGTTTTGGGAATCCGGGGGATGGAGTACTGTTGACTGTCACCATGGTGACATCAATGTTAATGGCCTGTGTTTAACTGGATTTGCTGAGATCCATCTCTTGTATTATCTTTTCTTTAGCCATGATTTTTTTGTCTCCCCTTGACAGTTATGAGACTGTAAGGACCTTGGGGAAGGGATCTGTCCCCCCTCCCATTATAAAACACCATGAATTGATGGTCTGAACATCAGCAGAGTCTGAGTGAACACTGGAAAGATAATTACCCACCATTATATTTAATGTCTCCCCATCCAGTGACCCAGCAGTCTGCATCCATGGGGACTTCTTCCAAAGCGTGTGGCAGGCTGATGGGTTGGATGTAGTCTGTGTATTCCACAGGAGCCTTCAGTTTAACCAAAGCAATATCCGCGATGTAAGGATAGTAGTCAGGATGGATTTCAATCTGCTCCACATCAGAACGTATCACACTATGTGAGCGGTTTGAGAGCTGATAGGCACCCAGCAGGACTTTATAATCAGAAGTATTATTACACCTGTGAACACAAGAGCCAAATGCAGCAAGAGCTTGCAAAGCTGGGGCTATTTATTGTTTCTGAGAAATTTGCAAGACCTCAGCCCCCCTCCCCCCTATTTACACCCTGCCTTGGCTGATAGTGAAACTATATTAAACATGGGAGCTCAATGAGTGGGAATCCATCCATTTGGCAGAACAATCCAATATCCTAATAATGTGGAGGGTTGGGTAGGAATATTCACCACTGGTGTCCGAAATTGTGCTGTGTTCCATTTCACCTCTAGGTTTGTTTTTGTTCACCAAACCACATAGGAACAACCAAAATTTGGTACAAAAGACAACTTCAAAATGGGGAGCCTTAAAATGAGGGGTTCCTATAAGACTTGACATAGGCCATAGCTAGATGGGGCTTTATTCCAGGGTGATCCCTGAGATCACCCCTGTGTGTCCACATGATGCACAGGGGATACCGAGATCAGGGAGGGATGATCCCTCCCTTGTCCCAGGAAATAGCCCTCCCTTTTGGCCCTGGTTTTTTCACGGTCCCGACCAGGTGCCACGGGTTGACTCGGCTCCAGGCGATTCCTCATGAGGAATCAGGAGCCGCACATGGGGTGCAGCGCTCCTCAGGAGCGCTGTGTCCATCGGGGATAGGGTGGAGGAGCAGGGAAAGTATTTTAAATTTTTAAAAATACTTAACTTTTGCACACGAGTGTTCGTGCACTGCTGGTCCTTTAATCCCCTCCCAAAAAATGGTGGGCACGACGCCTCTCCTTCTGAGGTCATCGTGCATTGCGTGTAAACAGAGGAGGGATCTCGCATTCAACACAATGTGAGATCTTCCCTCCTCCGTCGCAGGATAACAGGTAGGTCTAGCTAAGGCCATACATTGAAGTAAATGATAGACAAAGAGGGGGTCAAGGAAACTGGGGAAAGGGAGGCAAGGAAGTGAGTTTCTAGGAACCCAAAAGGTTGTTGAAGTGGTCGTGCTTTTCTCAAGATTGGGAAGGTGCAGATAGGTAGGACAGCACCACAGTGCATTCTTTTCTTGTTGCACTGCCACTGAACGCTACCACTGCACTCATATGGAGGAGGGAGGCTCCCTGAATGGCCCCACAGGTTTAACCTTGTTACTTCCACATCGGGGACTTGGTGTTTCACTCAGTGGGAGCTTTGGTAGTGGGGTAAAGCTGCCGCTATGGGTGTACAAGGACAATGGACCCATCTAGGCAAACAAGGAAACAAAGTGGTTCAAGAAAACAATGGAAAGACAGAGGCCCTGGAAAATTGGATAGGTGCCAGAGTGGAGTAATGGGGATCACGGTGAGAAGGGACCGCGATGAACCTCTTTGGAGACACAGTTAAACGTGGGGCTGAGCTGTATCCATGAATGGAAGAGATGCCAAAGCAAAAATTAAGTATCTGAAATCAAGAGATTTCTAGGTTTCAGGACAAAGAGCTAAAAAGACTCAAGCCCGAATTCACCAAGCAGAATATAACACTTTGAAAGTGGTATATGGAATGTCTCATGGGCAACAACCATTGTCTGTGCACTTCAAAACTGTTACAAACCTGTAGTGAAGATCCTGCTTCAGTGCCTCCGTGTCTCGGCTTTGGGTAAGGCTTAGCAAACAGAACAATAGTTTGAAAAATGCAGGGAATTTCCTTGCCATGTAAATCTACCTGGCTTTATATGGCAAATACTATAAATGGGGATATAATTAACATATACAAAAGAAACGTTTCCATAGTTCCATGTTTCTATTGTTCCATATCAATGGTAGAAGCACATAGGCACGAGGGGTGCAGATGTAGTTTCTATACCTGATGACTTGCCTGATAGATGGGAACAATTAAGGAACGGGCAATATTTCTCACCAAGGTTCAACATTGGTCAATTCACTGGCTGGCAAGATAGCTGGGCAGTGACCTTAGAGGCATTTACACGTGTCTGTAAAGACTCAGTGGCTCTGAGGTTAAGCTCAGAAAAAGCTCAGGGAAGCTCCTGGCTTCTCAAGTTAAACTATAGCCATGGCTAGACCAGGCCTATATCCCGCGATCATCCCGGGATCATCCCTTTGCATCCGAATGACACACAGGGGATCCCAGGAGCAGGCAGTGGCGACCCCTCCATTTGCCTGGGATAATCCTTAGGTCTAGCTATAGCCCATGCTAAGTTTACATTGCAAACATTATACAGTGGGATATAATTTGTGATGGGCATACAAAGGAAAAGTGATCATGAGAGGTACCCAGGTGGTTTCTAAAGCTGTTGGATGGGATACTTCTCATCAAGGCTCTGTACTGGTCACTTTACTGACTGGCTAGATGACTGGGCATGTTTCTGTAGTTCTATATCAATGGAAGAAGCACATATGCAAATGCTTTGTCTCTTCTACAGCCACCCAGGGAACTATCCATGATTCCAGCAGGCTTTGATGCCTATGGTTCTGGCACAAAAGGGATTCTTGAGACAAGGTGTCAGGGTGATGTCAATGAAACACTAATACTCATGAGCAGGATCTCCACTACTCCTTTATATTGGGTTGTAATGGTATTGACAACTGTTTGGGCCCAGGACACATTCCATATACCATTTTCAGACTGTGGCCTCATCTACACCAAGCAGGATATTGCACTATGAAAGCAGTATGAAAGCAGTATATAAAAGGCTGGAGTCACACCAAGCAGGATATTAGCACTATGAAAGTGGTAGATGGTCTGTGTCAATGGGCCCCAACCGTTGCCAGTGCACTTCAATACCTCTATAAAGGAGTAGTGTGGCTCTGGGCTTTTATAGACCGCTTTCATACCACTTTCATAGTGCAATATGCTGTTAGTGTAGATCTGGCCTTGGACAGCATGTATGAATCCTCCTGTAAAACCTCACATTGACATATATCTGTTACTTACTTTTTAAAGCAGTGCGCTGCTGTCAACACCCACTGTTCAGCTATGAAGGAGCCCCCACAGGAATACCCCTTGACACAATAAACGAGGACTTGCCATGGCCACGACCCAGGAGAAGCTGGTTGGCCGCCAACAATTTTTGGAGAGATTTTTGGCTCGCCACAAACTAAGAAGATGTAAGAGGATGTGTCATTATGATTTGCAATTTGAACAAAATTAAAATGTTACAAGAGATGGAGCATGTCAGGGAAGAGAAGTTCTCAACTTGAACTAGCTTTCCAATAGATGTATGTAATTTTTTGGTCAAGACTGATAATACTTCCAGGTCATGGGGTTTTTCATACTGGCAAATTAAGGAACATTCATTGTCTTATTTTGAGGCCCAATTATAGGAATACTTAATCACAAGTAAAACTCACTTTGTTCAGTAAGACTGCCGCCCATGGAAGTGCATGTCATACACCAAAGAGAGGGTCAGGCTTCTTAAATTTATTTTTTTACTTTAGCACATGGAATAGGCAGGGAAAGTTATAATTAAATATTGAAGTCTTAAACCATAAATAGGTGTTTTATCTTATTAACATACAATCTCTATCACATATGTGCAGAGAATATAGGCAACTGAGAAATCTCTTTCTGTATTTTTATTTTCTCCCTCACTATATTCTGACTGTTCCAGAAGTCGCTCACCAGGAATCCTCTCCTAACTGTATCTGACTTTAATGGATTCCACTTCCCTCGAGATTTAATCCAGACTTAGAACCTTTGAAATGTATGGGAATTAAGGGCCTTGCTAGACCCAGCCGGATAAGCCAGCAGGGAGGCGGAGCGATGGCGCACTAACTTTAGCGCACGCTGCCCCGCCTCCTAGACGGCTGACACGCAGGAACTACGGAAGCCCTGCAGCGTCGGCCATTTTTGTTGTTGTTAAAGAGGCCACGTGCGGCCCGAAGACTCCGGAAAAGGTAAGGTTTTTTTTTACTTAAGCCCCCCCCATCCGCCCTCCCTCCCCGTCCCCGTCGTCGCCCTCCGCCATCCCCTGTGTCGCCCTCCACCCCCCTCGCCGTCGCGTGTGTCACCCTCCACCCCCTCGCCGTCATGTGTGTCGCCCTCCACCCCCCGTCGCCGTCATGTGTGTCGCCCTCCACTCCCCCTATCTCCCTTCCCCCGGGATCCCCCAGGCCCGACGGGCACAGCGCTCGTAGCGCAGTGCCCAGTCCGTGGCTTTTCCTGGCTACTCGCGAATAAGCGAGTAGCCGCAAAAAGCCACGGACCTTCCTAGCCGGGGCTGCGGAAAAGGTGTGCCATAAGCAACTTCGCTTATGGCATGCTAAGGGAGGCTTCAGTGCGCCTTGAGCCCGGATTCCCCTGTGCGTCATCTGGACGCACAGCAGGGAAACCGGGCCTCAAAGTGCGCTAAGGCCTCGTCTAGCAAGGCCCTAAGTTAGCCATGTCTCATTGATTTCAGTTGGTCTTCTCTTCGTATGCCTAAACCTTGATCCAACCCTCGGAATGCTCCTGTCCACCACATGCTTCTCTTCACCAACTTTCCAATTCATTATTGTGGTTGCTGAATTTAATTTCAGCATTTCTGCTTAAGCAGAATCCTCTGCACAATCAGCAACTCTGCTAGTTTGCATCTCCCTGGGCAGCTTCCCACTGCCTCCACTCACCTTGGATCAAAGTCAGTTGTAGTAGCCATACAGTGAGCAAGGAAAACACAATGGGCATGGTTGCCACTTCTTCTGTATCCTGGTCCGAGTGGCTCTGCTTCTGTCAGATACAGAACATGGCTGCTTTACTTCTATCTCAATGTCCTTTGGTATCTGTGCTACAACATTTCAGATCTAAGATGAAAGGGTAGGATTGGTGGACTCTAAAGACCGGTGCAATTAGGAAGTCCCAATTCCCTGAATCCTCCAGGTTCCAGCAGAATCCCAAATCCTGGCTCTCCCCAACATGCTGAGACCTCCCATCTCTCCCATTCTGAATACTGGTATTGTCAAAGTTCCTGGTAGCATTCATGTATTCTAAACAAGTACACATGAGTAAATCATCTCCATCATCATCATCTATGGCACTTGATGTTTATTGGTTACCTGCACTCTGTAGTGGTTTTGGAAATACAGTCTTTATTTGTTTATTTAATGATACAGGGCTTCACCCCTGCAGAATACACTGGCTTGACCAAACACCCAAAGGAGCCCATACTGGCATGACACTGACACACCAACCCACAATGGGTGACAAGCTACACACTATGCGTTGTTTTACAGATATCCTACAGTGCAGGGTTGATGCACCTGACAAATGATCAGGCTCATCGTGGATTCTCTCTCCCCCCCCCCCCGGCCTTCGTCTTTTGTCCTTCCACTTGCTCTGCCTGGCATTTAGAGGTCTTGGCAGCAGAATCCATCTTGTCTGCCATTAATTTCCCATCCCTGCTTAATTGCCATCAGAGCACTTTTTATTTTATCTGTGCCAGGAATTTTCTTTCACCTCTTCCTGTCAAAGTATTCAAGATTGTGGATGTCAGAGGAATCCATTCAGTGGGTAGAGTTTGCCAGGTTTCCATCACTTGCCCCCTTTGACTTTGGCTTGGTTCTCCATGAGCTGACAGGATGTTGCACAAATGGTGACCACAATTTACACAAATTGTGATCACTATTTGCATAGCTTGCATGAATCTTAATTTCAATCTGCATAAATTATGGTGGGAAAATATGCAAATCCAGCTCATTACAGCTGGAATTTGAGCAAATTGTGGTTTCAATTCACACAACGTTCAACTGCTGCGGAAAAAACCAACCGAATTGGAAGAAGTCCCCAAACTCTGAAAAAAACAAGGCCTTGTGGGCAGTGGGGATCCGTTGGGCCCCAATAGGGGCAGATGTCCAAAGGACGAATATCCCTTCTCTCTAGATTGCAACTTCCATCATTCTTCACAATTGACTATGCCGGCTAGGGCTGATTGGAGTTGGAGTCCAATAACCTCTGGAGGGTCACAATTTGCCGACTCTTGCATTAGACCATCCTCCCCTCCCTTGGAGGAGAGGCATTTTCATCTTAGTATTGCTATTTCTCCATGCTGTGGCTGCTTTTAAAAGAGAAAAATTATGTAGGGAGATCCATTCATTAGACCTTTTATGTAACATCTGGTTTCCCCCATTCAGAACTCTGCCCGTGCATCCCACATAGCCAAATGCCCCTTCCTGTCCCTTGCAATTCCTACCTGGTTCTTTCTTGGTCGATCAGAAGAGACCCTCTAGCCTTGGCCTGCTGTTTGTTTCTTGAAGGAAAGCACAGAGCCCTTTTTAAATACCCTGGTGCATTCTTTATATGGGACAGCACTATTTGTCAAATACTCCGAACAAATAAATTAGCTTCCTGGTTTGAACAAAGAGCCATCTTCTGATTTCTTTTTTTTAAAAAATTAACACACTTCAAAATGACATTTCTCTGAAGTGGGGATTTAATAAAATAAAATAAAATAAAATAAAATAAAATAAAATGTGAACCTCTGCCCGCAGTGCCTCTGCCCTGTGCATGATGAATGTCTTCCTCCTCTGAAGGGTAACATATAAAAGAAAATCTGGCAGTCTATGAAATATCTATATCTATATATACACTACCATTATACAGTTATAAATTATTATTATTATTATTATTATTATTATTATTATTATTATTATTATTATTTGTCTTTCTCACTAGAAACAGATGGGTCTTCATAGTTTGACTAGTCTTCCTTCCCCCCTCTTTTTTTCTTTTAGTAAAGATCAGTCTTCCTAAGTTTGACCGGTTCAACAGCAAAATGGCCTTCAAAGGAAGATGTGACTAATATTTTAAAGAGAGACTTGGGTGGATGGAATCAGATGTGGAGTTTGCACAGGAGGTGGTCTCCCTAGCCTGGGCATTTCTGGAAGGACACACTTGGACACATGCCCTGGATCATTTTGAAGTGTCTCAGTTATATCATTTGTGTCATCATAAGTCTGTTTCTTCCTTGTGAGCTCCAGTAGTCTTGCACTGACTGGGAAAACTTAACATCCAGTCCTTTAGCAGGCCACTAGGGGTTTATTATGAAATCAGCCATTTAAGCTGTAGGGAATACAACCCCCCCTTTCCTTCTCCTGGTTTGCTTATGTTTTTATTGTCTCTCCCTGTCTCTCTACTCCCCACTTTTCATTTCACATACCTATAACATCTAAAGTGAAATTTACAGCAAAGAGGTATATATGAGTAGCAATATATAGATAGATAGATAGATATAGATATAGATATAGATATAGATATAGATATAGATATAGATATATATGGGTAGTGGATAGGAAACCATCCAGATTATGGCAACAGCAAAAATCCCAATAATTTCTATATAATTTCTATAGTTCTCATTAGGGTAGACAAAGAGACTGGGGAAAGGCATTATTCTAATATATCTGTTGCTTTCCCCATCTAAATCCCATGTAAGAGATTTATTAATAGTAAAAATAACTAGTAACATGAAAATTAGTTTTCTGTTTTCTTTTTCTTCTTCTTTATTTTACTATAGGCTGGTCTCTGTTGTACACACCAGCTATAGGCTGCTCTCTGCTCATCAGGAGGTTGTTTGCAATACAACTTACTAAGAAAGGCATGCATATTGGGATGAATAGAAGAGTTTTTATGCTGTAGACTGGATGGTCTTCCCTTCTCATGGGCCAAGATGTAATTGGCCCTTGGCTACCAATTACATGGATGATTCTGTGCAAATGCAAAAACAATGGAAGGGAAGATGACTTCACTGTTACACTAGGCCTCAGTTTGCACTATGGTGGGTAAAGCATAATAAATCATAAGGACTGCATTTTCAAGATTTGAACTGGAACAAATTTTATGTTTTATTGGTACATTAGGTTAAATACAGGAAGAGTACATACGGAAGGTTTGTAATACAGAACAACAGAAATTCCATTCAGATAGTTTAAGAGCACCTTGACCCTCCAGCCCGGTAGCCTTCCTTATTAGGTGGGGCGGCCATATTTCTAGATGGCAATTTTTTTGGCACATAGCAGAAGTCAATTCTACACCACCACAATTCACTGGTGGAGAGGATGTGAGGTCTGGCCAGGGGATAGGAAAGTCACAGAGACCTTCCTCTTCATTTCTTCTTCATGCAGGGAGTGCGCTAACTTACAAAATGGGATACGTAAAAGTCAAGCTCACAGAACATTTAGTATGAACTCCTGGAATTAAATGACCAGGATATTCTTGGTTTCTATTAGGGGTGTGCACGGACCCCCCACTCCGCTTCACTTTAAGATCCGCCATTTTCGGATCGGCCCGCTCCGCCCCGCCCCCACTCCGCCTGTGCCCACTCCGCTCCGCTCGGAGCTCCGGATCCGGATCGGAGCTCCGGTCCCCCCCATAGGGGGGTTACCGGGCCCTGCTGCCATCGCCGCCCATGCGGCGACGGCGGCAGAGCCCGGTAAGGAGGAGGGGGGCCTTACCTGCCTCCGTCCGTGGTCCATCGCCGTCTTCAATTGAGCCCATGGTTCCACCAGGAAGTCTGGGCCGCAAGTGCGGCCCAGACTTCCTGCTGGAACCACGGGCTCAATTGGAGACGCTGACGGACCGCGGACGGAGGCAGGTAAGGGAGAGGAGGGCGGGGGGCGTTACCGGGCCCTGCTGCCGTCACCGCATGGGCGACAGCGACAGCGGCAGGGCCCGGTAAACCCCACTTACCTTTCCGGCGGAGCTCCGGATCGAGGCGAAGGATCCGCCTTCACCTCGATCCTCTTCGCCACGCTCCGCCGGCCCCCCAATCCTCTTCACCTCCGCCTTAAGGGCAGGCGAAGCCCCCCGCTCCGCTACTGCTTCTCCGGTCCGATTAGAAGCGGAGCACATCCCTAGTTTCTATCCCCCTTCTAACCAAGGGGGATAGATTGAACAAGGGAAATATACAAAGTAGTTTATAAAGAAACTACTATTAATAAAGAAATTAATAGCTAGTATGGAATTCATTTTCTCAAAAATTCAGTTTTTACCTTGTATCAGGAAAACACCAGTACAAAGAAACAAGAAACAGAAAACAAACAGGTTTAGGAACAGAATAAAAACACATTACAATGTGACCATAGTCAACATTTAGGAAGAGTGGAGCTGAGAAAAAACATGTCCTCAATATCCTGTTGACATCAATGCAATTGAGTCCTTAAATTTGTAGAATATTTACTGCCCTACAGACTTCTTTTTGTAAACTTATAAAAATGCTTGATAAACATGCAAGAATGCTTTCTGAATGGGAGATTCACAAAGTACCTTTTCATAGAGAAATAAAAAAATCCTATTGGATCAGGTTAGATATTTTATAGACCACTTTAAGTTATTTCTTTATTTTACCCTTTGGCAATAAACACCCATCCTGCTCTACTCATCATAATAACTACAGAAAAAAAATGAACTCTTATTTCTTATTGCAAATGAACAAATACTCTTTGTTGTTGCTGGATGGGTAGAGAACCCAACTAAAGCTGAAAAGCAGAGCAAAGGAAAGTCCATCAGGTGAAGTCTAATCCAAGCCAGAATTAGAGAGTCCTAATATTTAACTTTTCAGGGGTCATGTTACTTTTTGTTTTTGTTTTGGGAATGCATAAGTCGCTACCCTACCCCAACTAGTTGCACTCTGTTCCAGTGGCTGTCCACTAGGCCCCATCATTGAAGGCCTTGAAATGGACTCTCAAGACTTACCTGTTCCCCTTGGCCAATGGTTAAGCACATTTATTTGGTGATGTTGGGTATATGGTGCTAGCTGATTCTAATGGTTAATTCTTCCTACTTTGTTCTTATTATTGTTTCTATCATGGTTCATGTTTTTACTTTTGTACACTGCCTTTGGAGGCCATGCTTTAAAAGGGGGCCTATAATATAGGCAAGTTTCTGATCGCAGTATTCTTGTTCACAAGCAATGCAACAGTTACACCCTGGCAGACATACTTGGCATCAGGAAAAGAGGTCAGTTTGACATGCAAGCAACTCTTCTTCCTTCCTCTGAATATTTAAAGAGTCTGGGCTTTCCCACCATTGTTATCCATAGTAGTCCTTTGTGACTGCTCTAAAATTTCCTGAAGCAGGCAAATGCTTGGAACTCATAGTTCCATATTGACATTGGCTGCCATCACTGCGACGTAGTGGGCGCTAAAATGGACTCGAACAAATTCTATCAAATTTATCACAAGGGGCTCATCTACACCAAGCAGGATATTCCACTATGAAAGTGGAACGAAAGCAGTATATATAAAAGGCAGGAGCCACACTACTGCTCTATAGTAATGTACCCCCCGATCCGCTCTGGATCCTGATCCGCAACTTCCGGATTGGGTCTGCTCCACTCCCTGATGATCTGCCTATGGTCCGCTCTGCTCCACTGCAGGGCTCCGGATCTGGATCGGAGCTCTGTGTTCCCCCCTCATAGACTTGCATTGAAAATGTCAAACACCTATAACTTTTTTAGTTTTAAAGTTAGAAACATCAAAATGGGCACCATGAGAGTTTCTACATAGATCCTGATTCATGCCCATTTTGAAGCTAATCTGAGCATTCCCTGATTTTGGGGGAATATTTAAAAATTGCCCCCTATCTTCTGAAATGCTGTTATCTCCATCATTTTTGCAATTAGAAACTTGAAAATGGGCACCATCACAGCTTCCACCTAGATCCTTATCCATGCCCATTTTCAGGGAAATCTGAGTATGCCCTGATTTTTGAGGAATTTTTAAAATCCCCCTACCCCATTTACAGAAATGCAAATATCTCAGGGATTTTTCCAGATACAGTCCTGTAAGTGGGCACCATGACAGCTTCCATATAGATAATTATTCGTGCCCATTTTGAAGCATATCTGAGAACCCCCTGAATTTTGGGGAATGTTTAAAAATACCCCCCACACCATTTTCAGAAATGCATCTATCTCAGGGATTTTGTAAGCTGCAGACAGCTAACTGAGCTTCTAAATAGATCCTTATTCATGGCCACTTCAAAGGAAGTCTGAACATGCCCTGAATTGTGGGAAATATTTAAAGATAAACCTAAATAAGAATCTTCAACACTTCAAAAATGAACAGGGAACTTCAAGAAGTCTAAACAGGGTGAGCGCAGCAGCAATGCAGCTGCCTTTTCATCACCAGGAAGGACTAATGCCCTGAGTAAAAGCAAGACACACACAAACCGGCCCTGTGAGGTGGGCACAAAGGAAGAGAGGCAGCAGGTGGCTATGCCCCTGAAGCACTGGGAGCACTGCCTTTTCTCATTATTAATAATTATTAAAAATAATATTAATAGTAATAATAAATGCATTTCTTATTTGGGGGAATGGGAAAACTGTGTAGTGCTTTGCTCAAACTTTATTTGCTTTTTGCACTTAACAAGCAGTGCACAGCAAACACACCCACACAAGCACACACAGTCCAAACACACACACACACACACACACACACACACACACACACACAGAAAGAGAGAGAAAAAGAGAGGATAGAATTTTTTGTGTTATTTATTTTTATCTTTTTTTATATAGAAGAAATAAGGAAAATGAATACAAACACAATCACAGAACACAGGGTTTAAAAAGACAGGGGGAAGGGGTGGGGGTTAGGAAACAAACAAACACTCCAAAAATGAACAATTATACATTTATATAAATCAAACTAAGGCAAAACACAGAGCACAGGAAAGCTAAGCAAGAAGTCACAAACAAACAAACACACCCCAAGCTAAATCCTCCAAACAAACGCAGCTACAGCACAGAACTAACTACCCTCCTCCCTCCACGAACTCCAACCCACAAAGAGAGAGAAAGGAAAAAACTGTCTCTTGGTGGCTCTGCCTTAGTCACCACTCCAACATTGGGATTGGAGGATGCTTCTCATCAGGTGATCACTTATCATCATGACTGGGAGTTGAATCTGCCTCTCATCACTTCAAAAAAAAAGTTACCCCCTCCCGCTTTTACTCATTCTAAAAAAATCAATAGCAAGCAAACTGCATGACAAAAAATTCTGAAAATCAACACAAATGACCCTCAATCATTACTCTCTAAGCACAGTAAGTTTCAAGGATGTAGCTTGAAAAACAAAAAAGTTATACGTGCTTAGTTTGCGCAATGCAATCCTATAGGGAAAAAATTCCAAAATGGTGGGCGGAGCTTCACGACAAGTGGATCGCTACACAAATGGGTGACCCACTTCACAATGCTTTGCTAAGCCCCCAACTTGCTTCACTTCCACTGTTAACAGAGGCAAATCAGGCCACTGCGATGCCGCTTCTATGACCCGAAGCGAAGCGGAGCACAACCCTACTTTATAGCAGTATTGAAGTGCACTGACAACTGTTGGGGCCCGTGACACACACCATATACCACTTTCGTACCACTTTCATAGTGTTATATCCTGCTTGGTGTAGATGTGTTATGGCCCCCAACAATTTTCAGTGCACTTCAGTACCACTATAAAGCAGTAGTGTGGTTCCTGCCTTTTATATACCGCTTTCATAGTGGAATATCCTGCTTGGTGTCGATAAGCCCAAGGATTCCACCAGTGATGTTCTTCCTATCATCATCCTAACTGTTTCATCACCCCCATGATTCTGTTAAGCAGGAGAGGGCTTTTTTTATCAGAAGACTGCACATGACACAAAGTTTTGGGTGTTGGTATCTCTCCAACACAGGGTTGTGGAATCTAAGGGGTGAATTGCTTGTTTTTTACTAAACTAAATTAAACTGTTCCAAAACATTGTAAGCTTTCCTCATAGGAGAGTTGTGGGGTGAGAACAATTGATGTCTTCTCAGATGCCATATCTGTACATGAAAGTTGGGATTTTAGTTTTGTGAGGTGTAATCTTCCAAGTACAATCTGATTAAGGGGATGTGAAAGCATCTCTAACTGTCAACGGTTTTGAAACCACTGTGCCCGCCTTGCTGGGTCAGTTTGCTTTTTTGGTTGCACGACTGAAAATTGAGACAATCTTGGGCTCACTGACTGCTGCTATCATCATCACTGAATGCTGCTTCTGACTGCATCTCTGTGTGGTTACCTCACTGCACTGTGCAGTGACCTTGCCCAGTTGTCCAATATTACATTTGTGCTTTGCTTCCTTAGAGTCACATTAGTGACTGGTCTACTCGTCCCTAACTTGCATTTCTTCACTGCTAATTGTAATTGGAGTCTGAATGGGAACACCCTCAGGCTCTGCTAGCCCAGCTTTTACAACACAAAAGAACACGGAGGGGGAGATTTGCACTTCAATGAATAGTGTCTGATCTTCTCTTGAATACACAGACCTTCTCTCTTTGCTAAGGGAGACCACTTGAACTGTTCCTTTGAAAAATCTAATTTTAAAAAAATTAATTGCGACAAAACCAGTCAACAGATCATTCTGAAAATTCCCACAGATAACAACCATGAAGCAATCTGTAAGCTCAGAAAGTTTCATGTTCTAATCTCGAAAAATAAAAAAAATTAGAGCACTTTCGATTGCCGGGAAAATCACTTTTTAAAATTTTTACTGCAACCAAACTGCACCACGTATCAGTCTGAGAATTCCCACAGATGACAACCATGAAGCCACCTGTAAGCTCAAAAAAATTCGTGTTGTTCTCTTGAAAAATGAAAAAGTTATAGGCATTTATTTTTCACAATGAACCTGTATGGAGAAACTCGTCTGAATCCCAATTCGGTGGTCCGAATCTTGCCTCGGATCTGGGTCTGAGGCAGATAGGGGGAAGTCCAGATCAGTCTGAGGTGGATCAGGCCCAATTTGGAAGGTCTGAATCAGGCTCTGAAGTGGATCATGGGGTCTGTGCACAGCCCTAGTTGAAACCTGATATCAATATGAAGTATGAGATGAAACAAGGCGTGATGTTTATCAATACATCTTGTTTAACACTATCCAGATTGGTTCAGGATGAATTGATAAGTGGTATTGTAGCATACTCTCATTTGTGACTGAAGCTGGTATTTTATGCCAAAATGTTTCCCATTTTAAAATCAGTTTTTAATTAGTTTGTAAATTTATGAACTGGACATGTGAACAGATCTTTTAAATCTGGTCACTCTAGTATAGCTCCTGCATATTTACCTGTTGTGATGAAGACAGATTTTCACCAGGTTCTCCATATATACAAATGACACCTGCTGAAATTCCCCCTTTTATGCAACTTTTAAAGATACAGGAGCCCTGTCCTCCTTTTCATATGGTCACCCTATATAAAGCAGTGGTGTAGATCCTGCAGTACACGTCAATACTACTATAAAGCAATAGTGTGGCTCCTGCCTTTTATATACCACTTTCATACCTCTTTCATAATGGAATCCCCTGCTTGGTGTAGATGAGCCCACAGTCAACCCAGCATTTGATTGACACAGCCCTGCCCCTCCCCAATTTTTAAATGTTTAGAACACCCTTCTGACCTGAAAACTATTTGACTTTGTTTATATCCAACCCAGAAAGTCCCTGAAGGTCCCCCTTCCCACTTTCCTATGAGAACAAAGGTCTGGCAAAGGTGGAGTGGGGAGACTTAAGCCCAGGCCTATGTATGACCAACTGTTGTAGAGAAAAGGAATGTAGGTTTAGTGGTGTAGTGGTTCATTTTCAATGACAGGCACTCATTGGGATAGCCATGTCTCCACTAATTCATATAGATTTGTTGATCCATGTCAACAATGTTGGGAATACTGTGATCTTGTCTGGATGTTTCTTTGAGGGGGTAGTGTCACATCTGCTGAAGTGAAGCTCTCATACCAACGACACTCCTCTGTATCCAAAGAGGTTGGTGTAGGGTAACCACCACAACATCTTAAACTCCTAACATCCTCCAGTCACAACAATGGGGTGGGTGGATGTTGGATTGCTCCCAAGGTCAGAGATATTAAATTGACAGTTCACTATTTATCCCAAGTCCTCGGTGTTGAATTTATTAACCACTCCTTGCCACACCTGTTACAAGTCTCAAGGGATGCTGAGATTTGTAAATGATGATGACATTTTAATTAGACACACACTGAAATGCCAGTTTTGGTATCATGTAAAAATATTCCATGGATCAAAGCTTCCTGATCAAGTCCATGGTTGGATGAAAAACTTGCAGTGTTTTCTCACTTGATCATAGCAAAAGGGCCAAGAAGTGAACTCCCTCCTCATTTTCTCCAAGTGACAATTCCCAGTTTTTTGTGGGGTGAGCCATAGCACACAGGCCACTATCTAATCATTTAAAAACAATTGAAATAGGTGATGAAGAGGCACCTAATTTAATCAGAGAGAAATGGGGGTAAGGTTCCCTAAAATACAACCCAATTGCACATGATGATTATGGACGTAATTAAATTGAGTCTCACTAGCACACTAGGTAATGATATTCCATTCCTACAGGAGAGCTACTGCAAGAGACAATATGAGGAGTGTCATACTGAGGGACATACGGATTACATAAATTCTGTTCTGTCTGTGTTTTGCATCATCTGCTCATTGACCAAATTGGATTTTCCCCCTATTTCCCAAACATGTGCAAATTCGCATGTGCACAAATTCGCACTTGCGCAAATGTGCAAATGCCCCCAAATGTTCAAATTCCGCCCCTCCAAGTGCTTTTATCGGTAGGAGAAATGCACATTACCTGCTGGTGTTTTTTAATTTTATTTTATGTATTTTCTACAGCTTAATTTGCATAAAATTCCAGAAATTAAAAAAAGCTTGTCCACAAGTTTGCAGAATCTATGTGACTCAGGAAAATCTTGAGTCACAGGCAGAATCTGCATGTCAGATTCAAAGAAATCTGAAGTCATTTGATTCTGTTGTGGAGTTCTCTGACATCCCTAGCCAGAGTGTGGGTGGTGTGCAGTCCACTATCACCACCAGCCATTGTCTTATTGATCCAGGAGGTATAGTAAGGCACTAAAGAGTAGACAGCAGGTAGCTTGTTTTCGCCTTCCCAAATTGCAGTGCCAACCTGGATCCAACTTCCTTTCAGTTTGCAAACCAAGGGTCCTCCTGGCTGAACCTGTGGAGAGAGATGATGGGAGATAGCACATGCCTTTGACAAACACTTTGACATGAGATTTGGAATGCTGAGCCAGTAAAGGAGTGGGAATAAAGGTTAAAAGTGATCTTAGCCACATATTCACGGTGTAGCCTGAGGCAAGCCAACATTCTCTTAGCCTTCACCCCCACCACCATCTGTAATATTAGGGGTAACCATTCTGGCCTACCTTACAGGGTTGTAAGGATTGTTATAAAATGAATTCATGATTAATTGGCTTAGGTTTCCTTAAGGTTAGGCCCTGTAGCATCAATACTCTGATTTGAGCTAACAGCAGTAACATAGAAACTGTGATTAAAAGTAGCAGTAGCTCTTAATTGTAAGCTTTCCTGGTCTATTTCTTTTTATAAGAACATTCCACATATTTGTTTACTACACCTATAAGCATCTTTAAATGAGCATTTTATAGCACACTTGCTACTGGCCACTAACGGATATTCACAGGTCATTCTTACAACACCATCCTCCTCCTGTGTGTCTCATGCTCCATTTTTCAGTTTTAGCACTAAAAATAAAATCTCAGAAAACCTGACTCTTCTGGGATATATCAATATTTGTCGGTTTTTCCTGCTACGTGCAGGCAAAAGTTGTGCTATAAAATGCCCACTAGAGGGCGCTGTCCCATTCAACTGCATCGGTGGCTGCTCTCTTCCTCATGTAAGATCAGCATATATTTATTCTTTTTTGTTTAGAAATTACCTCATAACTAATATTATCTACTGTCCCATACATTAGGGCTCATAATCTTGATATTATTAATTATTATTATTATTATTATTATTATTATTATTATTATTATTATTATTATTAATAATAATAATAATAATATACCGCCCCATAGCCAAAGCTCTCAGGGAGGTATCAAAACATTCCTAAAAAGTTATAACATACAAATAACATATACAGCTTTCAGGCTAGATATGATTTTGAATTATACCTTTACTCAAGTTTTGCCAATCAAATTTAAATCTATAAATCTTCCTAGACATCTGCATATCAAGCTTTTTGATGTGTATACCTTACACAATATTTTTCGCTCATTAATTGATAATCAAAAACTTTAAGCATACTTTTGACCTGGAAGAATAGTCTCACCACTGTTCATTATTCAAATAACTTTTTGGCCCAAGTGATAGGGCTTTAATTCAATATTTCCTCTTTGGATACCATCCAGGTCAACTTGACCATTAATTTTTAGGCCAGTTACCCCGAATTCATTGTGAACGTGCTTGTGAACCCGTATCTTCCTTTTAATACAACTGCTATATTTTACTTACTTACAGTTTAAAATTCATAGTTGGTTATCATTGATGTTTGACATTTGCATTTCATTAATAAAATCCATTTTAAGTGAAGCAAGTTAGCAATTTTTTCCAATGGTCTTCCCAGCAAGCTCAGTAAACCAAGTTCAGCTATTTCCTAACATCCAGGGCAATAGCATATGTCTTTGGAAAAGATTCTGACATCTGATTTGGAATGGTAAGCAGGTGAGGGAGCTGGAATAAGATTTAAATCTTACCAGAGGGCTCATCTACACCAAGCAGGATATAGCACTATGAAAGTGGTATGAAACTGGTATATGGTATGTGTCATGGGCCCCAACAGTTGTCAGAACACTTCAATACCACTATAAAGCAGTAATGTAGCTCTTGTCTTTTATATACCCCTTTCTTACTACTTTCATAGTAGAATATCCTGTTTGGTGTAGATGAGCCATCAGACACACACTCACAGGGTGGCATTTGGCAAGCCAACATTCTCTCAGCCATAACCCATATTGCTAATATTGGGAATAACCACCTGCTGAAATGCCTCTTCTACTGAAATTCCTCTACCTAGGCAGGAGCCCTGTCCTCTTTAGCATCTGGCAACTCTAGAATTAAACTAGGCCCCAGTCTGTGTTCTGGGCTTTGTCCACCACAGGTATAAATAACAGGTTATGCAGAGTTTTACCTGGCAGAATCCTTCCTACCTCCTGGGACACCAGAAGGGTGACCATGTGAAAAGAAGGACAGGGCTCCTGTATCTTTAACAGTTGTATTGAAAAGGGAATTTCAGCAGGTGTCATTTATATACATGGAGAACCTGGTGAAATTCCCTCTTCATCACAACATTTAAAGCTACAGGAGCTATACTAGAGTGACCAGATTTAAAAGAGGGCAGGGCACCTGCAGCTTTAACTGTTGTGATAAAGAGGAAATTTCACCAGGTTCCCCATATATATACAAATGACACCTGCTGAAATTCCCTTTTCAATACAACTGTTAAAGATACAGGAGCCCTGTCCTTCTTTTCACATGGTCAGATCATATCATGCTGAATAGGATTTTTGCTGAGGGTTTAAGCTGGAGCACCATTGATTTTTGCTGAGGGTTTAAGCTGGAGACTGTTGTAGGTTGCTTAACCTATCAGTGGCATCTTCAGTTCCTGTAGGGTGAATGGATCCATAAGAGAGAGAAGTGGAAAATGGCCAAGGAGTGCAGAGTGTTACAAGGTAGCTTCTGTGAGCAGTACTGACTCCATTTTGAAACAACCCACAACCCCACCTACAGACTGAGAGCATTCACAAAAGGCCTGGCTCAAGTACCTATTCCTGATAGACTTCTTCAAATGCATTCCACAGAGACAAAGGTAGGGGTAAAACTAAGCAGAATATGAATGCTGAATGGCAAGAGTCATACTTGGTCATCCACATACTAATGAGCCCTGTTGCTGAACTCCAGGCTGCATCAAGTACAGCCATAATCCCAAATCACCCTCTTTTGTTCCCATAGCAAGTAGATCTTTAGATAAGATCATACAAAAACCCTCAGGTTTGGGGTGGGGGGAAGGAGGCTAGCTCTCTCTCTCTCTTGAACCAGAAACACAGAGCATACTACAGATTCCAGCTTGTGAGAGCAAGCTGCCATGGGTGAGTGCTTTGCCTCCCTGTATTCTTTTCCTCTTCACATAAGACCAGGAGTTGCAACGCTCCCCAGTTCTGGTCTACAGGAAAGGGCTGCAGCCCAAGGAAAAGTATATTGCCTTTAAAGATTCCCTCTACTCTTTCCCCTGCTGTCTCTGTGTGTATGCTCTTAAGTCTCAAAAAGTCTATTTTTTAGTCTTGAAACTGCTTCTAAGCCTCTACTTGCTCAGCTAATTTCCCCAAAACTAGCTTGTGCTTTTGTATCTGTTTCAACCTCAATAAATGTGTCATTGTGGCATTATCCCCTTCAGTGCTGTAAGTTTCTTGAGTAAGACTCGCCTTACTTAGCCACAGATGCTCTATTGCCAATGTCAAAAGATTCCTTATAAGCGGGTGTAAAACTCATTAGAACGTGTGCAAGTTTGTACACGGGTCTAATGAGAGCACATCACGTAACAAGAGGAAGGAGAGGTCAGGTGCATATCAAGAGGGCATTTATAATTTGATCAGCGATCACACTGTGCATGTGCACTGACCATACCAGGGCATTTTTACAAACTTTCCTCTCATATCCAGGAATCATATTATTCAATAGAAGCTGGATTTGCCCAGGTGTTAATTGACCAACCCTTATTTCAGTCACAGATCCCCATGCCTTCCTCCCCAAGAACAGCAGTGCACAGCACCAACAGGCAGCCTGTTATTCCAGACTCAGAGCTACCCATCTGTCACAAACCATGCCCTGATCAGTGCATGGAAGGTAGACCAGGCAAAATAGTGTTCCCCACTTCATTTTTCCCTTCCCTTCCTGTGATCTTTTCTGCTACCGCTCTCTCTTTCTGGCTGCCTCTGTCAAAGCAGCCTTAAAACTCCTTGGATCTCAATTATTTTCTTTTAGGTAATGTCGAGGGTGGTCACCCTAAATAAAGCAATAGGAAGGGAAACAGAAAGAAATGGGATGGAGTTATGTGTGAAGCTTTGTTAGAAGTGATCTTGAACTTCTTTTTATATTTGAAAACAAGAAAATCTTCAAAACAAAATGCCATTAATAAAACCATTAAAACAACAGCTCACGTGTGTGCACGCGCGCGCGCGCACACACACACACAGAGGTTATTGCATTGTCTTTACTCTCTTCGGAGGAATTTAAGGAATCATCCTATGCTATGCCACAGCCATTTCTCAGCTTCTTATCTCTGTATTTTTGTTATAAACAAATCCTAAAGCCACACTCTGGTAGTCATGCTTTGTGTAAGCAAAAGAGTTTGCTTTGACACACAAGCAGCTTCTCTGCCTTCCTCAGATAGTGAACTTTGGAATTTTCCATTTCTGCTCTGATATTTGTTAAAGCAGGCAGTTCCTTGGGCCTAGCAGGTGAGATTCAAACTGGCTGACATCACTGCCATATTATTATTATTATTATTATTATTATTATTATTATTATTATTATTATTATTATTATTATTATTATTATTCCACTCCATAGCCGAAGCTCTCTGGGCGGTTTACAAAAGGTAGTGGGTCTCCAAACACACTATAGCTTGTGTTCTGTTGGCCTTGTTGCAAGTCTTTAACCAATAACATTCTAGCAGCTGTCTAAACTGACAGGTGTGTCAGTTGCATTTAATTGTTTGAAAGTCAGAAATGATACTTTATAGATGGCATAAAAAGGGAAGACGTTGATTAGAAATGGTGGGGAATTCATGATTTTAAACAATTTGCACCCTGAAACTACTCTGACATTCAACTTCTCAAATGAGAAATTAAAGCAAGAGAAATTTAGCTATACATGGGGTGTACCAGAAATGGAGAATGTGTGGACCTCCAGATATTGGTGGACTGCAACTCTTATCTGCCCTAAACAGCATAGAGAATGGTTAGGGATGATGGGAATTGCAGTCCAACAACGTCTGGAATACCATTTCAATGGAACAGTTTTTATGGAATCAGAATGGATCACTGTAAAACCATTCAAGATGCAAAACAACTATATAAGAGGAAGCATTTGCTGCTAAAAAAGACGGTTTTAGCAATTATCTGATGTGGCAGGGCATGTTAAGTCACTATCCTTTCCCCCCTCCCCTTTTGTGACATGTCTCTAGGCAGGTACCATCTTGTTTTTATTAATCATAAGAATGATGCTTATGAAAACCTTTTCAGCATTATCAAAGGGCAAAAATGCTTTAAATAAACAAACTCTGCAATACAAAGAAATGAAATGTCATGTTTGTTACGAAAGGAGAAAAATGACATTTTATTTCTACAAGAAACACATTTAAGGAGAGGTAATGAAGAATATGGGAAAGAAGTTAAACTTGGGTGGGATGCATATTCCTTTTCAAAAGGAGGGGTGTGGCAATTATTATTATTATTATTATTATTATTATTATTATTATTATTATTATTATTAATGTATTTAGAGTGAAAAACATGAAAACAGATGATGAGGCACATAGTTAATGCTGGTTGGTTTCCCGGCTGGATAACAGACAACTTTGGCACATATTTATTTATTATTAATTAATTAATTAATTACATTTTTATACTGCCCAATAGCTGAAGCTCTCTGGGCGGTTCACAAAATTTAAAACCATTAGGAACATAATAACAACAAGCTAAAAACCCAAAATACATCAAAATACATTGATATCTAAACATCAAATGTGGTTCAAGTCTCCTTCCCCAACCCCAATACATATTGGACTCATATATGCCAAGTAAGATATTCCACAATGAAAGTGGTATGGAAGTGGTATATAAAAGGCAGGAGCCACACTACTGCTTTATTGCGGTATTGAAGTGCACTGACAACTGATGGGGCCCATGACACATACCATGTACCACTTTCATAGTGTTATATCCTGCTTGGTGTAGATGTGTCATGGGCCCCAGAGTTGTCAGTGCACTTCAGTACCACTATAAAGCAGTAGTGTAGCTCCTGCCTTTTATATACTGCTTTCATACCATTTTCATAGTGGAATATGAAAGCACTAGACGAAGCAGGGCTTCACTACACCAGGCTTTTTATCCCGCACTGTGCCAGGGCTTCTGGTTCTGGTCTCTTTGTGGGATAGATTTGCTCCTTACATGGGTGAACACATGTTTTGAATCAAAGACTTCCTCTTTCAGTAAATTATATGTGTTTCATTGTACAGCCACTAGATGGCACAGCTGATATATCGCATTAATATCCCTTTTTGCTTTATCTCTGAATTTTTTGAAAGCAGGATAAAAGGGGGAAAACACGGTAGATGTCCTGGAGGTCAACAATATTATGTAAAGGACCTGCAAAGTTTCATGAGTGGCCAATCATGAACATGCACTGGTGCACAAATGTTAATAGTCGGTGGTTAAATTGTGGTAGGAATGGGTTTGAGTGAGCAACAATCTTGACCAACCTAATGGGAATGTTACTACTCATTTTTTTCCTCCAAAATTATTTTTAAAGAGTTAAAAGAAAACCATTCAACTGATCTTGGAGATATGATCATAAAAATAGGGAGCACATTTGGGGTAGGGGGCACTGCAAGGAAAAAAAAATCAAATGCAACATGCATTAATATTTGTTCCATGACCTTTGTGCATCATGCTCTTGTATCATTTACCTGGAAATTACAGGAGGATAATGAATCTAGACAGTAGCTATTAAGCACTTTTTACTCACAAGCATGTCCCTATTTTCCTCTGTGAAATTTATATACAGCTTTATCTAACTGCCAAACAGAGATGGTGTGATAATAGAAATACATTTCTGACTACACTCTGAGGGACAGTGTACAAAAGTTTCCAAATCAATGAAATAGACAATGAAAGAAAACAACTGAGAAGCTGGTCCAATTGGCCATTTTGGTCACTCTTTAATCATTCAGGACATTCAATTTTTAAAATTGATTTTATATAATCATATATAAATAATAAAAGAGAGAAAATGGAGGAATAATCATAAAAAGAGTAAAAGCAGTGAAGAAGTTATAAATGTCATATAACACTTTATGTGACCCTTTTGCATGTATTGGTTTTGGGCTCTTTTAAACTTGAGCCAAGCCAGCAACCTGCATATTGGACACAGTTAGTTGGCAGACCGAAGGCGGAGAGATGGTTATCTCACTGGTGAGCTAATGCAGAGGTGAGCAAGAGGAGTGTCACAGTGAGGGTGTTGTGCAGTCCACCATTCTGCCCACCGCCATTGGCAACAATCGTCTCATCAATCCATTTGGCATAGTAAGTCACTGAAGCATAGACACCAGGATAGCTGGGTTTGGCACACCCTTGTCCCCAACTCTGAACCCCAAATTGGGTCCAACCTCTTTTGAGTTTGCAAACCAAGGGTCCTCCGGAGTCACCCTGTAGAGAAAAATGATAAGAGATAGCACATGTCTGCAGAAAACACTCTGACATCTGATTTGGGATGCTGAGAAGGTGAGGCGGCAGTAATAAGGTTTAAATATTATATTAGCCAGATGCAGATAAAGTGACCTTAGGCAAGCCAATTTACCCATCCCCATTGGGGCAGAACAGGGATAATCTCTTCAATATTCTGTTCGTGGTAAGTCATCAGACGAGGGGGAGGGGACATTGGCAGCTCCTTACCCGTATTTAAGTCAGGGCAGAGGCTACAGAGCCTTTGCTGGGAACAATGTCCCCATTTGCCCCAAAAGTTTCCTTGTCTGGGTTTTTCATGAACTCTCAGCTGTCTTGAAATGCCTGGACTATTCATGAAACTTTGTTTGCCTTGAATCTTATACCTTCATCTTGACTGCCCAGAATGTTGTGTTTTTTTGGCCAGGACTTATCCTGAGATTTTGACTTTTATCTGTCTTGAAATCGGTATGCTAGAGTTCCTGACTTGGAATCTGATATTGGTACTTGATCTTGATCTCTGACATTGTATGGATTTTAGCCTCAGAACTTTGTCTTGAATAAAGCAATGTGCCAATAGCATTTTGCTTATGCTATCTGTTTTATTGGGGCTGTAATGGTTAAGCACTACCACAAACTCTGGAAAACTGGATCTATGTAATGTGATGTACTGCAATAAAGACTTCTGTTTTAATCAGTGGTATGTGTCATAAGTACTTCTTCACACCATGCATATCTAAACTGTGGATGTAAACTTCAAAATGTAGTGATGGCCACCAATTTGGATGGCTTTAAAAGGATGTTGGGTAAATTCCTGGAGGAGAAGGCTATCAATGGCTGCTAGTCCTGATGGCTATATGCTACCTTCAGTATCGGAGGCAGTAAGCCTATATACACCAGTTGCTGGGGAACATGGGCAGGATGGTGCTGTTGCATCTGTGTCCCCCTTGTAGATTTCTGGTTCAACAGCTGGTTGTCCACTGTGTGAACAGAGTGCTGGACTAGATGGACTTGATGTGATCCAACATGGCTCTTCTTATGTTCTTATACAAGATATAAAATCCTCTCTGGAAAGCAACTCTGAAAGGTGCAGAAGCCTGGCCCTTATTTGCTTCTGGCCACTCTAGAATTTTGGTACACCAGAGCTTATTCAAACAGCTTCCAAAGTGTGTCTGTCAACCACAAGCTATAGCTGAATGAAGAACAGGTTATAGAGCATCCTACCTGACAGGCATCCTTCCCACCTTCTGGGTAACCAGCACAGATCATATCAGGCAAGATAGGGTCCTTGCCAAGTGAATTATTTTCGCCTTTGTTATAGAGTTCATTGCAAGTTTCTTGGCTTATGGGTGGCACCTTCAATTCCTGGAGGGTCATTGGTTCTGGCAAGTTCTCTATAGGAAGAAGAACTGGAATGTAGTCATGGAATGCAGAGTTGACTTCAAGTGCATACAGATTGGGATATCTACTTTTAGCAATGAATACACTGGAGGTTTGCTCACCACACTTTGAGCATTCATGTGCCCTTTCCCTCTATATCTCCTCCAAACCTGTATAATTTAGTTGAAGCTGAATTTACACTGCAGCTGATTGGCTAATCCTTACATCAATCACAAAACTGCAGTACCTTCCCTCCATAAAACCACTCTGGACAGTGCTGATTGGCAGCCCTTTTTGTCAGTCAAACAGCTATATTCTTATATTGGTGCCACAAAAAGGCTTCTCTCCTGAGTGAATAGTTTGTGTGGATTTTTATCTCTTCTCTGATTGTACATTACTTACAAGATGGGGGATACTTGGCTTAGCAATACTACAAACAAGAAGGATCTTGGAAGTGTTGTAGATCACAAGCTGAATATAGTGTGATGTAGTTGCAAAAAAAGAGCAAATGCCATTTTGGGCTGCGTTAATAGAAGTATAGCTTCCAAATCAGATGAGGTACTCGTTCCCCTCTATTCGGCACTGGTTAGGCCTCATCTTGAGTATTGTGTCCAGTTCTGGGCGCCACACTTCAAGAAGGATGCAGACAAGCTGGAGGGGTTTCACAGGAGGGCAACAAGGATGATCAGTGGTCTGGAAACAAAGCCCTGTGAGGAGAGACCTGGGGCCTTGCTAGACCTACCTTTAAATCCAGGCCTGTAGAGGGGCCAGCCTGCGCTAGAAGTAGCATGGGCTGTCACTCCTGTCTACATGTAACACACAATGGGGTAAAGGAAAGCCCCGTCATGTCGGCCATTTTTTTCATTTAAAGGGGCCATGTGCGCAGGAGCAGACCAAAGATAAGGTAGGCTTTTTTTAAAAAAAGGGTTCCCCGCTCCCCCTTGCCCCAATTCCCCCCCCCCCGTGAAGTCTGATGCCCCCCCCCCACCCGCGATGTCCAACAGTGAGCATGGCTAAGGGCACAGTGTGGTGCCAAAGACTGAATTTTTTTTGTTTTTTTTTACCAATTTGGACATTTTCCCATCAAGCATACAAAATTAAATTCTGGTCACTGAGGCCATCAGAGACCATGCTCCTGGTTGTACTACATGGACCAATGGTCCAATTGGAGTCCTCCAGGAGAAGAGCCTACAGCGTGGCTCCCTTTCTTTGGTACTCTAGAGGTCATGCAGTAGGGTGACCATATTTGGGATACCAAAAAAGAGGACACCTAGTGTGTGTGTGGGGAAGCAGCTTTCTGAGTCCTGCAGAAAGTACGTTATTCCCCCGCCACCTTAAAGAACCCGATTGGAGTGGAGGAGGGGAAAGGATTTCATTCTGCACCACCACCATCCACTCCAATTGGGGCCTTTTCTATAATGTCCACGAATGACCCACTTTCCTCTTTAAGACCTCAATTGGAGCTCGGGGTGGGGGAATGATGTGCCTCAAGAAAGCATGTCACTCCCTCCTGCCATGCTAATGGCAGCCTTAAAGAGGAAGGTGTGTCATTCCAGGACATTATTGAAAATTATAGAAAATCCCCCCTGACACCATGGAAAGAACAAAAACCAGGACAAATCTGGGGAAATCCTGACAGTTGGTCACCCTATCATGCAGGCACCAACACTGTGTTGCTTCTGGTGCCTCCTGAAAACAGCTGTATTCCAGGAAGCCTTCTTCAACTGACCAGCCACTGTTTTTATTGCTTTCCTTTGAATTGGACAATTTTAATTTGCTGTTTTTAATGTTCTTCTCCTTTCCTGTTTCATTCCTATGTGTGTCACTCTAGAATCCATTTTAGATATGGAGCAGTATATAAATATTATAAATAAAAAAAACATAATTGGGGAAGGGAGATCTTTTTTCTTCCCTTCCCCTGTAAAGCACCAGGGGCATTGATGGAGTGAAAGCCAGTACATTCTGAATGGGGACCACGTATCTCACCATTTTCTTTAACAGCTCCCCATCCAGTGATCCAGCAGCTGGCATTTGGAGGGATTTGTACAGAAGAGCCTGGCAGGCAGATGGGGAGGATGTAGTTGGTGAAATTCACAGGGGATGCCAGTTTCACTAAAGCAATATCCCCACGGAGGTCTTCCCACTCAAGGTTGAAGTCAGGGTTGGAAATAATCTCTATCACACGGATGATTTGGGCATCCTTTGTGGGGTTTAAGAGCTGGTGAACACCTACCACCACATCATAGAGTTCAATAGACTTGTTTCTGTGAAGACAAGAGGGAAATGGCTTGCGAAGTTGAGCTTTATGCTTTGACAAGACATGCAAGACTTTGGACCCTGATGGATGAACTATAATCCATGCCAGCAAATACATTCCTTAGACAGAGCAGCTTTATGTCCCAATAATGCCAGAGGTTTGCTGTTGCTATCAGAAATTTTAATGCATTTTACTTCACGTCTAAGGTGGTATTACAGGGCACAAACTAGGGCCAGATCTATACCTTGTGTCAAATTGTTGCGATCCCAACATGGCAACACTATGTTGCTCTTGCACATTTATATCTTGTAGGATGCACAATGACATTTGCTGTGGAATTCTGGATAACGTGGAATAAAATGTGGGAAATAAGGCAATGAGTGTCATCAGATGAGCATTTTATCGCATGCTCATTACTGCCCACTTATGTTTTTTCACATGTCCTTTAGACCCCGCAGTCTGCCTCCCACGTCTCTCCTGCTCCTTCTGGTCCCAGTAAATCTGTTTTTTTTTTTTTTTTTAAAGAACAAAATATTCTGCCATCTCCTGCTGTGTGCAGGAAAAGCCACATGATAACGCCCATTGAATGGGTCACGTGGTCATTGTTTACTTCCTCTTTCTTCCCCTGTGTGAAGAAAGAGTAAGTATCGTGGAACAGAAGCGGGGAGGAAAGCGATGGTAAGGAAATGGAATTTCCCCCCGTCTGATGACACTCAATGAAAACAGTATAGGGAATGTGTAATGTTCCCCAACTGTTAGCATTGCACTTCAATTCTGCTATAAAGCCTATGAGCCCCAGGAATTACAAAAAAGCTCCTTATTCATTGTGGTAGCATGAATGACAGCCTCCCAAAACTGTTCTAACCAGGGCATCAAATAATCAAGTGGAAGCAGCCATCTTCTCCTTCCTTCTGAACAAAGGACTACCCGGGAAAGTCTCAGTAGTAATTTGGCTCACCCTATGGTAGCAGGAATCTTAAACTCTGGCAGCAGGACCCAAGTACCTTGTCTGATTTACCACCAGAAAATGGAGCTGAAGCTGTGCATCTTTCTTTTCCCCTGTTGTTGCACTCCAGTGCCACTCATGCCCAAGTTAGAGGTCGGTATGGCAGTAGCTACCAATTCAGGAGCCACAGGAGGCCAATGGTTTTCCATGAGGTCCTATAAAGCTGCTGATTTGGGCCTCAGTTTGGACCCAGTACTGCTCCTGCACAGCCCTAGCTGCTCTTGGAGTGTCTGTCTACACTTAAGGACCCATCCGACAATGGCTCACCCACCCACTTGCCTGCCTGCTTTCTGGTTTTGTTACACAGAAAGGATTCCCTCAATTCTATTCTGTTTCTATTCCATAGCAGTAAGAGCCAGACCATATATAGAAGTGGCTAGCCTAGCTCTCTCCTGTCAAAGGCGCTGCCTGATTTATAGCGCTTTTCCTTTCCAGCTAGACAAAGGAATTGTTAGTGCGCAGGTGTAAAATCTCTGCCCACAATTGTATATAATCCCCCAGCCTTATTTTGGGGTGGGCAACATGTCTTTCTGGAACCTTAGTTCCCTTGTTGTCTCTTTCTGCAGAAATAAATTTGTTTTGTACCTCACCTCTTAAATCCTCTAATTCTTGGTGGAAACTGGGCACGCACCAGGAGTAGAACCTGCATTTTTGCCACAGTTTGACTACCAGCTTGCCTCTATGCCAAAATTTCTCTCCTCCCATTCTCCTGCATACTATCCATCCACTTTTTCCCTTTGAAAAGCTCTGCCCAACCCTACCTTGCTGAGACCTGGGGGGCTGTCTGCATGGCACCAAGTTGGTGCTGCATTCCCCCTAAATCCTGAGGTTTCACTTACCCGGGATGGTGTTGGGTATTCCACACACCAAGGAGGGGGTGTGGGGTTTCCAGCAGCCATCCAGGTACTGGAGCTGCCCCATGTTCTTTTCCTGGCTTCAGGTGACAAATCACTGGTCGCCATCCTCCAGGACCACCTCCCAGATTGGCCATGGAGTGATGTCAGGCAGCGGAAGAGCTTGGGTGACCTTGTTCCCACCAAAAAAGTCAGGGGACATCTCTGACTTTTTCACTGTGCAGCTTTGCAGAAAAGCCCCACAGTGGCTGTGAATCAGTGGCTGCATCTTATAATTGACGCAGTGCAGATTTGAAGCCACACTGGGCTTTGAGGGTGTATAATCAACCCCTAAAACACTGGATAGCTGGTTATTATTTCTTTCTTTCTTTCTTTATTTATAAAGTGCCATCAATGTTCATGGCGCAGTACAGAATAAAACAAAATAAGACTATCTGCCATATGGCTTACAATCTAAAATCACAGTAACAGACAGGGGAGGGAGAGCAAAAAACAACTGGGATAGGGGGCATTAAAACTAAAATATAGACTAGTAAATGTAGACCAGGAGGCAAGACACACAATATCGGACCGGCCTTGCAACCACCTCTGGGGAGAACCTTTATAACTGCTTCATAGAGCAAAACAGATCCAGTACTTACTCAAAGAAGCAGTGAGCTGCTGATAACACCCACTGGTCAGTTATGAGAGAGCCTCCGCAATGAACATAGTCCTCTTTTAAAATGGAAACTTGCCAGGGCCATGCCCCCTCAGAAGATGGTTGGCCCCCAACAATTCGTGGAGAGATTAGTGACAGCCCACAAACTGTGGAGGAAAGAGGGGAAATAAGAGGAAGTAGCAGGATTTGCAATACTTACACACTCGAACTCTTACACCATGAGAGGCCGAGTACATCAGGAAATACAATTTCTCAATTTGAGTTAGATTGCAAATAGGTGTATACGCACTTCCAATCAATAGTTAAATACTGCAGGTGTCAGGATGCATTTAATCAGGTATGTCAATGCTTAACATTTATGGCCTTATTTCTCAACACAATGTGTGGTCCAATCCTATGCATATTTACTTGAAAATTGGTCTCTTGCAGGGATAAGCTGTATGCTATGCTAAAGTGTGTAGCTTGCAGCTGATCCTCTCCTACAGCCTGCTAGAATGTCTGGTGGGTGATGGTTGGAGGAGAGCCAAAGCATGTTGAAGCTGACTTTCCTGCAGAAATGTGCTTGACGTTGCTGTTCTTCTGTGCCCGTGCTACAACTTGATGGAATGTAATAGGCATTGCATGTGACTAGGGTTACAACCTAAATGTATACTTCAATACATCGCTCAAAGAAGATGTTGGGCCCAAAAGCTGGAAATGGCTACACTTGAAATGTCAGGTTTAATTCTGAAAGCTTGGTTGGATTTTAATGTAATGATGTTCCATTTTGGCATAATCTGTCATAGATGTCTCCCTGGCTCTACGCCCCCCCCCCCCAAAATGTTCTTTTTTACCAGACCTTTAAACAAAAGCTCTAAAAATCTTGGGCTTTTCTGACTGGAAGTGTTGTTACATTAAGGGAATTCACGTTGCTTACCTGGAGTGTTTGTGCTTCCTGCATTACATGGGCAGAGAAGGGAGACTACATGCTTTGAATGGAATACTCCCCCTCTCTTCACTTCAATTGAGACAGCGCCATCTAGTGGTGGATGATCCCGGACATTCTGGTGGTTGTAATTGACCCTCAAGGTCCATGAATGGCCAGTCATGAGTGTGCTATAAATCACTAGTTTAGAGAAGCCCTGGAATTGGGATGCTTGGTGGTGGTTTATGGGATATGTTTGACGGGGGGAGGAGAGAATATCCTCTATAGGTCATGCTTGCTGAGTTGTTCTTGCTTCACCTTTGATCATGTTTAGTACTAGGAAGAAAGTTTTCCACGCATAAAATAAAGTATCTAACCAACTAAATAGGGTGATCACATGAAAAAGAGGACAGGGCTCCTGTATCTTTAACAGTTGCATAGAAATGGGAAGTTCAGCTGATGTCATTTGTATGCATGCAGCACCTGTGACATTTCCTGTTCATCACAACAGTTAAAGCTCTAGGACCCCTGCCCTTTTTGCATCTGGTCACTCTAGAACAGCTCCCGCAGCTTTAACTGTTGTGATGAACAGGAAATTTCACCAGGTGCTGCATGTACACAAATAACACCTGCTAAAATTCCTTTTTCTATGCAACTGATAAAGAAACAGGAGCTTTATCCTCTTTTTCATATGGTCAGCCTACAACTAAAGAACCCACCAACTAGGGAAGATGAATGTGGGGGATGTCATGTTCCTTCTATAGCAAGTGCCTTTGCTTCCTTTGCTTCAGGAATTTGGAGTGGTAAACAATATAGTCATAACTAGTATTATGGAACATCCCTTGGCTGTGCTCTCTTCTTTTAATATGAGAAAGCACATGTGTTGTATCAATGAGGATTCTTTTAAAGGCTAGGGTGTTGGATGATATAATTCCTGATTTTCAGAGGCTCTTGTTCATCTCCCCCACTGCAGAAATGCTTCCAATGTACTCAGGATTTCTTACCTTGATTTCTGCTAGCAGCACCTGAAGACATATCAAAAAGGAGATATTTCAATTAAAAGACACTGTTGATAATTAGGGGCAAAGGGTTTGGACAATAATATTGAAATGGTTTGTACAACAATATCTCATCTTACTAGTGGCAGGAAGAGGCAAGTTGCAACACAGTGTGGCCATGCACAATGAGGTGGTGGATGAGTGGGCAGTGGCATGCCATGTAGGCAGCTAGCAAGAACAAGCAGCAGCACTGCCCTGTTTACCTTGACTTATAAAAATCCTCCTGAACACCCTAGGTGAGTTCCAAATCCTGGCCAAATCCAGCCAAATCTAGGCATATGGTCACCCTACTAGAGACATGATTGCTCCAAACATAGCCAATCCATTCTCACATTTCTGAAACATCAATACATGTTACAAATGTGCCATGTTTGTATTTTTACCCAGATTCTCAGGGTGCATGCAGACCTTAACTTGAACCTAGTTTCATAAGGGATTTAGCTCTGGAACTTGCTTATAATATTGGGGTTATTATTATTATTATTTATTTATTTATTTATATAGCACCATCAATGTACATGGTGCTGTACAGAGTAAAACAATAACTAGCAAGACCCTGCCGCATAGGCTTACATTCTAATAATGGTTTTAATTTTTGTGAACCACCCAGAGAGCTTCGGCTATGGGGCGGTATAAAAATGTAATAAATAAATAAATAAAAATACCAGTGAATTCCATAGTTTGACTCTGCGCTGAGTGAAGAAGTCCTTGCTTTGATCCGCGCTGAACCTCCCACCCATCAGCTTCATGGGACAGGACCCCCCTGGGTTCCAGGATTAGAAGAGAGGGAGAAACAAGTCTCCCTGTCCACATCCTCCACACCACGCATCATTTTGCACACCTCTGCCATGTCTCCCCTCGCTCGCTCCGTTTCCCTAAACTAAACAGTCCCGGCCATCGGTTCTTTTTTTGCAGTAGAAGGTAAACTGCTAGTAGTCCTAGGACCAAATCAAGCTCAGTGAAGACTTCATGCTGGCCTGTTGGGCCCAGTAACCCCGTTCTTTCCTTGTGCGCTAATGTTAGGCAACATACAACAAGGAAGCTACGCTCCCCCCCCACAGCCTTTACAGTTCTGTAATTCTCAGCAAAAGTGTTAGGAGAGGGAAGCCTCTAGTAGAAATGGGCTGTCCTCTCACTTCACAACTCAGCTGTAGGTTGGCCCACCAACTTAGTTGTGCTCCAGCAGTGTAAAATAAAAAGAGAGTACCTCTGAGCTTAAGCAGAATTTTGAAAGTAACAACACCCTAGACCCTGAACTGCAATTAGGGTTAAGTGTTTGCATGACGGAGGGAAAGAATTCCAGGTCACATAAGAACATAATAAGTCCCCTGCTGGATCAGACCAAGGGTCCATCTAGTCCAGCACTCTGTTCACACAGTGGCCAACTAGCCAATGGCCAGGGATGATCAAGCAGGACATGGTGCAACGGCACCCTCCCACCCATGTTCCCCAGAAACTGGTGCACACAGGCTTACTGCCTCAAATGCTGGAGATAGCACACAACTATCGGGGCTAGTAGCCATGGATAGCCTTTGCCTCCAAGAACTTATCCAACCCCCTTTTAAAGCCATCCAGATTGATGGTCATCACCACATCCTGTGAGTTCCATAACTTAACTATATGCTGTGTGAAGAAGTACTTCCTTTTATTTGTCCTGGATCTCCCACCAATCTGTTTCATGGGATAGGGAGAAAAATGTCTCCCTATCCACATTCTCCATTCCATGCATAATTTTATACACCTCTATCATTATTTTGTACACCTCTACCCTTAGCCTCCTCTTCTCCAAGCTAAAAGATCCCAGTTGATGTAACCTTCCCTCGTAGGGGAGATGCTCAATAATAATATTTATTTATTTATTTATTTATTTATTTATTTATTTATTTCATTACATTTTTGTACCGCCCAACAGCCAAAGCTCTCTGGGTGGTTCACTAATAATAATAATAATAATAATAATAATAATAATAATAATAATAATAATATATTTATTTATTTGTTACCCGCCTCTCCCCCTGGATTGAGGTGGGGTACAACACTAATAAAAACACCATCAAATACATACAACTAATTCAAATGCTTAATCCTTTTAGTTGCCCTTTTCTGCACTTTAGGTGTGGTGACCAGAACTGTACACAGTATTCTAACTTTTAGAAATAAGCTTTGTGCAGTTGAGCATGTCTAAAGTAGAGCATGATTCACCATGTTCCGCCCTGAGAATGCGGTTTCTTTCTTTATTGAAGCAAAAACAACTAGTGTGCTTGTTTCCGTGTAAGAGAATCATTGTCATGGTGCCACCCAAACTTTGCAGATGATACATCACATCAGCTGTGCTCCCATTACCTGTATGGGAAACAACTTTGAACCCCACTGCCCTATGTATATTTTATTGATCTCCATGGAAGAAATATTGAGATTATGGGTTTAAAACAAAACAGAAACCTGTATAGCACAACATTCCCCTCCATGGCACAGGAAAGGCTGTGAGGGTTTAGTCTGATCAACTGGAACCTCAATATTACAAGTCACTCTTTGTCTCTATGCAGGCCAGGCATGTGGCCATAAAGTGTGGTGGGGCTGCAGGGGCAGGCAGACCTCTCTCTACTCGAAAATCCCTGCTTGCACTGGCTCTACCTGCCAACCTTCTTGTGATGAGCCAGATGTTCTAAAGGGGGATTTTAAGAACATCCAGTTTTAAGCAGGGTTCCCTCCAAACATCTGGGAACCATGATATCACCTCCCCACTGCCTTCACGTACCTTGTACTGTGGTCAACTGCAGCAGCCATACGGTCATCAAGGACAAAACAAATGGCATGGTGGTCAGTTCTTCTGTAGTCCTGTGGCTCAGCTCCCGTCAGTTCCAGAAAAGAGTGGTTTGATTTCTGTCTTAAGACCTTTCGATACATGTGCTATAACATTTCCTATCAAAGACGAAAGAGCAGGGCTGGTGGAGTCTGAGGTGCAGCTGAATCTCAATCCCTGGCTCTCCCCAACATCATGAGACCCCCCTCCCCCCACATCTTCCCCAGTTTGAATAGTGGTGTTGCTAGACTTTCTGGAAGTGCTCAGGTGTTCTTAAAAGCTATGCAGTTGTGTGAAGAAACAACAACAGAATGATTTATTGTATCGCCCTATCAGTATGTGTAGCACTTCACAAGCAATAGAATTCCTGCTCCAAGTACTATACCTTACAATCTAAAATTTGGCAATAAAATTTCCCAATAAATTGGACCAGTTGGCTAGTCCTGTTGTTCTAACCACTAGGTATTCTTTCCTTCTCACAACTGAAGGACAATATATGCTCCTGACCTGTAGATTTCTTCCACTTTATGGTAATAAACTTCTATAGATATTTGAAACCCCTTAGGCCATCTGCCTGCCACTGAATCCATATCGTAGGGTTAGTGCCAAAGTAGATATAACTATCTCTCTCCGTATATTTGTTTAAATCCAAATCCTCTGTGTTATCCTCTGCCATTAATAGCAGCTGGGGAGTAGCATCTGAGCACTGGCAATTTAGGATACACTCAGTCCCCTCCTTTCCCATGCTGCGGCTGCTTTTTGTTTTTTTTAAATGAAAATACGTGGGGAGATCTACTCATATATCTCCATGGCAGTGCTTCCAGTGCATTGCAAACATACAAATGCTCTTTCAAATATGTGTCCTTCTTACCTGTATCTCCCTTCACTGATCAGAAAAGTTGCTGCATTCCTGTGTTAGTTGTTCGCTCTGGAGGGCAAGTGACAGATGCTTTTATACATGAACCCAGATGCGTTGTTCAGTTATTGTTGCACTATGTGTCAATCATTCCTAAGAAGCCAATTAGCTTCCTGGTTTGCACAATGAAAAACTATCTTTTGTTTGTGAAAAAAAGTGTAGTGTCTGTAGGTATGAGTCAACATGTGTGGAGTGATATTTCTGTGAAAGGGGGAACTGAAAGCAAAATAACCCATTGGCGGAGTGCCTCTGTGCATAAGCAATATCACTCCTCCTTTGAAGGAAAACACTTTTTAAAACATGAAATAGGTGACCTTATCACCTGATTTTTTATGAATGAATAGGGGGAATACACTATTATTACTGTGATACTGGAAAACAACGTATATTTCATTGTAAAGTTGGTTTCCCGCATGTACGACTTCATACCGGTCCATTTCTTTCAGGTACACAGGCTAGAAAGCTGTGATGGGTGGTTTTATGAAGTTGCCTTATTGGAAATTGGACCATCACCTCCTCCCCTCTGTTTCGCAATAGCTCTCCAACGGCTCAAGCTTTCTCCAGCCTGAACTATGATGAGTCTTTGGCCAATTGCTTCCTCCGTCCACCTTCGCAGATAACCAAAGGGCCCTTCTTGGCTCTACTAAGCAGAAATGGACATGTGTGTGTGTGTGTGTGAGAGAGAGAGATGTGGGGGTGGGTTAACCATTTGGGCCATTTCCCCATTCCAATGGTTTACATAGGATTGCAGAGGCTTACACACAAAAGAAAGGTTTTGGTGTTGGTATCTTTCTAATAGCTATCACAGTGAGGAACAATCCCCAGAATTTATTGAACTTCTTTTCGGTTTCCTTGTCTTCCATTTGGCCCTTTCTTATTTAACATTCAGCTTGAACTAGAGACCAGTTTCAGTTGTATTCATTATGTGTAGAATGGGTTGCCCAAGCAAATATGGTCCAGAATGTGGTTGGTAACCATGCCCACTGAATCATCCAGCAATAGGCTCTTCATTGTTCATTATCCAGTATTGGAGGAAATAAGCCTGTGAGCACCAGTTGCTTGGGAACATGGGTGGGAGGGTGCTGTTGCACCATGTCCTGCTTGTTGTACCCCACCTCAATCCAGAGGGAGAGGCGGGTAGCAAATAAATTGTTTGTTGCTGTTGTTGTTGGCTGGTTGGCCACTGTGTGAACAGAGTGCTGGACTAGATGGACCCTTGGTCTGATCCAGCATGGCATTTCTTATGTTCTCATGGGCATACACCACTCACACCCATTGCAGCAACATGCAGTGACTAGCCAATCAGGTGTATCTGTACCACATGTGGCAGTATATCCCCTTTCCTTTTGTGCAGAATACGTTGTAAGGCAGTAAGCCTGGCAAGGGTCTTACTTATTTCACTAACAGCATATTTTGTTAAGTAATGTAGATGTTACAATATTAACTGCAATTCTGGCCTATCGATTGGTTCATGTTGCAATAATGTTTTCCCATCTATTGACCGGAACAGGCTGGAAGTATTAAACGTGGACTGATGGAGGTTCGTGTGGCCCAGTTTGTGGGGATAGTGCTTGTAGGGCAAGAGCAGAGGCAATTTTGGCCACCCCTACCTCTGGTAACTTCCCACTTGTGTGTGGCTGTAGTGGAGTTCCCACACCAGTGGCATTCATCCCTGCCAGTGGAGGTTGATGAAGGGCGCCCACCACCACAGGCAAACCCCCTCCAGCCTCCAAAATGTAAAGTTAGGATTGCTCTAAACATCCGAGAAATTAAATCCAAGCTTCATTCTTTATGATTACAAGTTCCAGAAATTGAAAAATCCGATGAGATTATTGATGTATTTATTTAATCAGCATTGTAAACACTGAAACATCATGTTTAACATAACATGGAAACTTCCTAAGTGTCATTGCTCCTGACCAAAATCCATGGTGGGATGAAGATATGTCAGCTTTTCTTCAAGTGACGATGCCCAAGGGTTTTTTTTTTGGGTAGAGGTAAGCTGTAACACCTAAATATCATGAAATTATTTTCTAAGAATTCAAATGGGCAATGCAGATGCACCCGCATTAGACAGATAGAATAGAATGGTGGTAAGGCTCCCTGAATCTCTATCCTATTTCATGTAGTGATTCTGGACATAATTAAATGGAGCGGCACAAACACTCGCATACTGGTATTCCATGCAGTTAGCTTGCAGACTAAAAACAGAGCCCCCATTCAGAAGACACCTTAAACCATGGCTTTAACCATGGTGGTTAAGCCAGAAAGCCAGGCTGTGTTCAGAAGACCCCTTAAACCATAGCTTTAACCATAGTGAATAAAGAAGAAATCTGTATTCACTATGGTTAAAGCCACGGTTTAGGGTGTCCACTGAATGGGCCCATTGAATTGGATGTCTCATATGAAGGCCAGGGCAAGAGATATCAAGAGGAATGTCACAACAGGGGCATTTTGCAGTCAGTTATCCATCAAATCCAGTTGGCATAGACAGGTAGTGAAGCATAGATATCAAGGTGTTTTGTTTTGGCACACTCTGCTCCAAAACTTACATCCTTAGAAGAGGCATTCACCCTTGTGTGCAAGAAAAGAGGAAATTCCTTTTTCATGAGTGTGCCTGTTTCATGTGTCATTGCCTAAAAAAGTAGGTTGCCTTTTTTCTCACGTTTAATACCCTATACAAGTGTAGACAAGATTTAATTCATTATAATACAACAACAACGACAACAATAATTTTAAATATGGAGAGTTTGAATGATGGAGAGTTTTTAAAAAACTTTTTTATATTGATCAGTAAAGGGAGCATATAATCCTGACACTGACATAATTAATAAGATTTTCATCATGATTGACATTTTGGGAACATGCAAGTAGACATGTAAATTATTCCAGTTTACACAAGTGCCCAATATTTTCTTGGGGGTAAAGTTCATCAGAGCGCTTTTCATGGTCGCTCGATACAAAGGAAAACCTATGGCAGAGCAGTCTTCGTGAAGATCTCTGTGCTAGCAATTGAGCAGAGCATCCGAAGGAAAAAGATGAAGGAGGCAAAGTTAATTGATCAGTTCAAACCTGATATCAATGTGAAGGATGAGAAGAAAGAAGCCATGATGTTTATTAATGTATCATGTTTTATTGTTTAACAAAGGTGCTGGTTGTTAATCTTTGTTATCCATTTGAGATTGGACCTTTTCCTGATGGTTGAATCTGACCCACAAATTCTGCAGTGTACCAGCTTTTTCCTTGTTCACCTTTTCCTAACATTCGGGAATATTGTGTGAATTACACACAAAATACATACAAAATAAAATCTGGCCAAAAATGCACATTTCCCCCATGGTCTAAAGTGTGAAAACACACATTTTGGGGAAATTTGGGAATATGGGGGGATTTGCACATGTGCAAATTTGTGCAAATTTTCATCTGTGCAAATTTGGAAATGAAAAAAATCCAGTTTCCATCAACAGATGGATGATCTTGCCTAGTTAGTTAGTCAAAAGATCAGGGAACTATCTCTCTCTCTCCACATTTTCTCAAAGTTTCCCAATACTTTTTTGCAGTAAGTCATAGCACTTACACCATGATTATTATTATTTTAAAGTAATTCAAATGCAGGTGCACCCAATTTAGTGACACAATAGCAGATGGTTATAAGGTCTTTTGAATTTCTACTCTATTGTGTATAGCAATTCTGGAATCACCATATCCCAACAGCCCTCTGATTAGTGATATTCCATGCAGTTCACTGGCCGGCTGAATTCAGAGAGGTGAATGTCTCACAGGAGGGCTAGTGCAAAGGAGAGCAAGAGGAGTTTCATTGTGGAGGTGTGGTGCAGTCCACCATTCTTCCCATCATCATTAGCAGCCATTGTCTCATTGATCCAGTTGGCATAGAAAGGCACTGAAGCATAGACGCCAGGGTAGCTGCGCAAGGCACACCCTCTACCCCAACTCACAATCCCAACTTGGGTCCAACCTCCTTCCAGTTTGCAAGCCAAAGCTCCTCCGGAATCACCCTGTGGAGAGAGATGATTGGAGTTAGCCCATAACACCACCATCAAGTTTGATATGGAAAACATTGCTCCATCAGATTTGATATGCAGAATAAGTAGGAGTGCTGGAATAATGTTTCAATTTTACCTCAGTGACATACACATAAGGTGGCTTTAGCCTCCCACCACCCATGTCTACAATGGGCTGGCATTCAAGATTACTGGAAAAGTTCTAAATAATGTTTATTTTAACGAAATACAAGTAACCACAAAAATTGTAGTCAATGAGCTCCACCTTAGAAGAGACGTCCTCTCCAGTGTGCAAGTGAAGAGGGGATGCCTCTTCCATGAAGGTGCCTGATTCATACATTGTCAGCTAAAAACGAAGGGAGGAAGCGCTTGTCTTTAAAACTGATGGTCTTATCTCATATACAAATGTATACAGATTAACCTGATTATATAATCAAATAATTGAGACTAAGGCCTTAGCTAGACCTAAGGTTTATCCCAGGATTGTCCCTGCCTGCTCCCGGGATCCCCTGTGTGTCATTTACATGAACAGTGATGACCCCGGGATGATCCCGGGATAAACCTTAGGTCTAGCTAAGGCCTAAGACATCATTCTCTTGGGTGAATGTCATACTATGTCAACAACAATAGAACCACCAAAGAACCATAAAGCCTGTTCAGACAACACACTAAGCCATGGTTAGGCCACTAACCCTTTTGCAGCTAATGGTTAGTGAGAGTGTTTAAACTGTGGTTACGTAGCCACCATGGTTAGGAATGGTTCACACAACACACAACATCACAGTTCACATGACATGCTAAGCCATAATGTTTAGCTCAAAACATTTAGCCTCCATGGCTTACCTGTCGTGTGAACAGGGTCATAGAATTGGGAGGGACATCAATGGTCATCTAGTCTAGTGGTCTTCAACTGGTGGGTCATGACCCAAATTTGTCTCACGGCAAAGCTGTTGCTGCCATGTTGAACAATTATGAAATTGTGAAAGTGGGTCCCATGTTACAGGTTGGGAGTCTGAGGTGGGTCTTGGATCTGGACCAGTTGAGGACCACTGATCTAGTCCATCCCCCTGCTGATACAGCAAAACAATGGATACACCCCCAAACACCCTCACCCACACCACAATTCCTGGCCATCTAACTCCTGATTATGATTATTTCCCTTTTTAAGTATGCAGAATCTTGAAGGATGGAGAAGTAGCATCTCCCAGCTTGACCAAAGTTAATTTTTCTACTTTGGAAATGTTTTCAAAGGCAATCCCCACCCCCAACCTTTCAACTTGAATGACAGTGGCTGAAAAGAAATTTTCCATACAACATTAATTTTAATGCTTGTTCTTTTCTCAGGAAAGGGAGGAGGATTGAATTCTGAGTGTCCCACTACTAACAGGTCCTTGTGAATAAAATAGGGCTGCCAGAGACAAAAGAAAACAGGGCTGCTGTTCCTTTAATAGTCAAACAAGTTGGACCTGTTGAAATTCCTCTCAAAAGAGCAAGAGCCCTGTCTTCTTTTGCATCTGGTTACTCTAGAATTAAACCAGGCTGGAAGCTGGTCTGTCATGTTGTGGGATGCACCTGTCCTACCAGAGTCAATGGCTGCAAAAAAGCAGGTTAGAGAGCATCCTACCATGCATGTGCCGTTCCCACCTTCCAGGTAACCAGCACAGATCATATCAGGTTTAATAGGTTCTTCACCCAATGAGATATTTAGATTACTGTTGTAGAGACTGTTGCAGGCTGTTCGGTTTATCAGTGATACGTTAAGTTCCTGGAGGGTATTTATGGGTGGCAACGGCACTGTAGGAGAAAGAAATGGAATGTGGGCTCAAGTTACAGGAATAATGGGCTCACATTACAGGAAGCCAGATTCTGGCTGGACATCAGGAAAAACTTCCTGACTGTTAGAGCAGTACAACAATGGAACCAGTTACTTAGGGAGGTTGTGGGCTCTCCCACACTAGAGGCATTCAAGAGACAGCTGGACAACCATCTGTCAGGGATGCTTTAAGGTGAATTCCTACATTGAGCAGGGCGTTGGACTCGATGGCCTTATAGGCCCCTTCCAACTCTACTGTTGTATGATTCTATGGTCCTTTGATAACTCTAAAAGGTGCTCCTGCACTGACTGAATGCATCTGGCTATGTGTAACTGGATTTGCTCAGATCCATCTCTTGTGTTATATTTCTCTCCCCCATGGTTCTTCTCTCTCCCTGTTACAACTTTGGGATAGTAAGACCCTTGGGGAAGGAAGTTGTTTCTTCCACTGCTTGCTCTGTAAAGCATCATGGGCAGTGATGTTGTGAAAGCCAGCAAACACTGATTGAGCACCACAAAGAACACTTCTCACCTCCTGGTCGAATCATTCCCCATCCGGTGACCCAGCAGTCTGCTTCAGGAGGGAACTGTACGGAAGAGTCTGGCAGGCAGACAGGGAAGATGTAGTCAGTGAATTCCACGGGGGACATAAGTTTAAGCAAAGCGATATCCCCACTTTGGCCATCATAGTCAGGGTACGAGAAAATCTGCTTCACTTTGGATTCTACCACAGAATCTGTGGGCTTCTTGAGCTGAGTAATACCTAGCACCACATCATATTGGTAGGTGACGAGTGATCTGTGAACACAAAAGTAAAATGCAACAAGAGCTTACAAGCTTAGCTTTGGTTTCAGGAAGGCGTGCCAAACCTGAGACTCCATTCTACTGATGGCCAAGCTACATGGGAGATCCATTTTGAGATTTGGCAGAACAATCGTATAACTCAGTTAAATGTGGGGTGGCAGGGGTGGCAGGGATGGCAGAACAGTCGCCATATCCAATATGTGCCCAACCTGGGAAAGTAGGGTGAAACACAACAGAAATGAATAAAAATAAACATCTTTGTTGTTGTATTGGGGGGAATTCTGCAACTATGGCCTTAGCTAGACCTAAGGATTATCCCAGGCAAATAGAGTGTTCATCCCTGCCTGCTCCCGGGATCCCCTGTATGCCATTTGGATGTACAGGGATGATCCCGGGACAATCCCAGGATATAGGCCTGGTCTAGCTATGGCCGTTATCTGTCATGGCAGTGGCATATCTTTCATAGTGGTAGCGAATATCAAGTTGTTTTGCTTTAAGTACACTATAATCCTATAGCTCACCAGCCAGTGTGTAACAAGAATATAAGATTGCATCCCAAATATCTTTAAAAAATAAGCCACAGTGTAATGCACTGGGATCAGGAAGCTTATGAATGTAGGGTTAAACACATCCTCCTCCATTGTGTTGCATCAGTGCATCTGACAAGGAGGTCCTAGTGCTAACTATCAAAAGGCATTGTCCAACTATTCTTTATCTTTCTTAATGGATCATTATTAGGTATTTTAAGATGTTTTAGAATGTTTTTAGGATGTTTTAACAATGTATATTATATTTTAATTCAGTTTTATGTATTTTATATTTACTGTTGTTCTCCGCCTCGATCAAAATGGGTAAGAAATAATTTATTATTATCATTCATTCATTCATTCATTCTTATACTTACTGCTATTGTTAGAGCTGATTTTTCCCTATCAAGGACTAAGGCCTTAGCTAGACCTACCTTAAAATCCGTGCCTGATGAGGGGAGAGCCCACGATGCAAGTATCGCGAGATCTCACCCTCATCTATGAGGTGCGACGGGCTAAAGGAAAGACCCGTTATGTCCGCCATTTTAATTTTTTTTTTTAAGGGGCCAGATGCGTACGAACGCTCGTGCACTCGGGTAAGTAATTTTTTTTTTAAAAAAAATAATAATTCTCCCTGTTAAATTCTCCCTGTGGTTATCTAAGACGCACCATGCCTTACTGAAGAAACAGAACTTTTTCTGCACTGCATGTAATGAGAACTTATCATTTCTTGCATCTAACCTATAGTGACTCTTCTCTCCATCCAAGGGTTGATACCCAATCCTGTTTTAGAATTTTAGGGATTCCTCTTCCTTCTGAGCAATTAGAGGGGGGAAAACAAGTGGGAAACCACAGGCTTGCCCAATTCAGCATGTGCCAAGTCAAGCCAGCTCAGGGATCTTCGAGCTGGTGTCCAGGAATGCTGAGTTGGCAAAAATTGCAAGCTCCTCTCCCAAACTGGATTCCTCTGTCATCTCTACTGGAAGCAGGGCCCAGATGCCTCATGCTTCCTTACCACCAGAAAATGGAACTTCTTGTCTTCTTCTGTTGTTGCACTTCAGTGTCCTCCAGGCCATAGTGAGATGGTGCTATGGCTGCAGCTACCAACTCAGGAGTCCAATAGGGTTCCACTTGGTCCTATATAGCTGATGACACTGGCCAAGACTTCTCAGTGAGTAATTTACCATCCGGCACAGTCTTAGCGCTCATCTACACCAAGCAGGATGTTCTACTATGAGAGCAGTATGAAAGCGGTATATAAAAGGCAGGAGCCACACTACTGCTTTATAGTGCTATTGAAGTGCACTGCAGGATCTACACTAGTGCTTTACAGTGGTACTGAAGTGCAGACAAGTGTTGGGGCCCAGGACACATCTACACCAAGTAGTATATGGCATATGTCAATGGGCCCCAACAGTTGTCAGTGCACTTCAATACCAGTATAAAGCACTAGTGTGGCTCCTGGCTTTTATATACTGCTTTAATGCCGCTTTCATAGTGGAATGTCCTGCTTGGTGTAGATGAGCCCTTAGGTGCTCTAGCACTACCTGACCCCATTGACTGAGCAGCGAACTAATTTCTGGTTGTCCTTGCTTATCTGCGTGTTTCATGGCTTGATTGCCAAGCTTGCCTCCAGGCCTGCAACTCCCTTATCCAAGCTGCCTGATTACCAACCTTCTGCTTCTTCTCTGTTGAAAACTCTTCATTGCTCTTCCTGACCCTGCCTCACTGAGACCAAGGCCTTAGCTAGACCTAAGGCTTATCCCGGGATCATCCTGGGGTCATCCCTGTTCATGTAAATGAAACACAGGGGATCCTGGGGGCAGGCAGGGTTGACCCTGGGATAAACCTTAGGTCTAGCTAAGGCTCAAGACATTGAGGGCTTCTCTGCATCAAGGGAAAATCCTGCTGCCTTACCTGGGCTTCTTCTTTCTGGGTTCACAATTGGGACAATGCACATACTCCCCTCATACTCTCCCGCTCCCCGCCCCGTTTGTGGGCACATTCCATATGTTTCAATGATGCAGCCACTAGATGGCACTGGAGAATTTCTGAAATATCAAGGGATTCTTGAAGTACACAGTCTGTCATGGTGGTTTTTGGAGCATTTTATTCATTATTGCTTTTTTGTCAATTTATAACACTGTGGAATGAGCTTACAAAAAAGGCAAGAGAGGCAGGGGAGGTTGATGACGTCATGAAAAGGACCCGTGAACTTCCGTGAGTGAACTAACATGAGCGCACGATAAATGCTTCATGTAGAAAAGTTTTGAGTGTTAGATATGAAAAGTTTTGCAGATGCCTCTGGGGTGAAGCTTTATACTGCCTTCACAACAACACATACCAAATACTTACCCAAAATAGCAGTGAGCTGATGACATAACCCACTGCTCAGCTATGAGGGAACCCCCACAAATATGACTTCCACCTCGAAAAATGCTGACTTGCCAAGGCCATGAACCATTCGAGGCTAGATGGCCCCCAACAATTCGTGAAGAGATTACTTTTCGCTGCCCACAAACTGGGGAAGAAGGAAAAGAAATGAGAGGATTTATCATTTTGAGTTGCAATACTCACAAAATGGAAGTGCTACAATACAAAACAAAATGTCTCAATGTAAATTTTCTTACAAATATTTGTGCGTGTTTTAGAACAACATTTCCAATTACCTAGCCTCCTGGGAATATTCAGTCTGGTATATTGCTTTATTATTTCTCAACAGAAGAAGCCTACCCAGATTTCAGGTAAAAACATCACATTTTATTTATTTATTTATTGCCTCTCTATACTGCCCAATAGCTGAAGCTCTCTGAGTGTTTCACAAGAAAATTAAAATCACAATGTATGAAGATTTCAGTATGCAGCAATGGTGCCTGCTTAGCTGCAGGAGGGAAAGTGTCAAAAATGGCCTCTGCGAGGGGGGTGGTTCCTTGGGATCATTACTAGCTTTCCTGAATTACTCTTCTAGCAATAATTTAAGGCCAAATTAGACATTGCTTTACATCAGTATCAAGCAACTACACCACACACTCCCCATTTCTACTCTATATTAGGGTCAAGGGGTCTGATCCAGATTGAGAACCTAAGATAGAGATAGAGGGGTCTTTAACCCTTCTCTCCACTATTGTTTCTATCTGGATCAGCCTCTCTTGTCCTATTCAAGAGGAAAACTAGAAAGAAATAGAAATAGCTGCTAGATATAGATGTAAAGCAACGTGTGCTTTGCTTCTGTCTCATAGCCCTATACAGGCATCGATCAACTTGTACGTTGGGCTAAAGTGGCCACATACACAAGCTCTTCTCCCGTATGACTAGGGCCTTAGCTTGACAGGGCAAAATCCCGGGGCGATCCCCGGGATCGTCCCTGTACGTTCACATGACACACAGGGGATCCCGGGATCAGGGAGGGATGATCCCTTCCTTGTACCTGGATCTCACCCTACCCTTTGAGCCTGGTTTTTCCATGGTACTGGGCTGAGCCCGAGACCATGGAATATGTGACCGGGCGTTGCGGTTTGTCCCGGTTCCTTGCAGTTCCTCGTGAGGAGCTGGGACCTGCACACGGGGTGCAGAGCTCTCAGGAGCACTGCACCCATTGGGGGTGGGATGGAGGGAGCAGGGATTTTTTTTTTTTTAAAAAAAACCCTTACCTTTTGGTGCACATTTTCCCCTTTAAGAAAAAAACCAAAATGGCGGGTGTGACTCCTCTCCCTCTGAGGTCATTGTGCGCTGTGTGTGAACAGAGGGGGAGATCTTGCAGTAAAAATATCTTGAGATCTTCACCCCTCCATCCCGCTAGACCAGTAGATCTAGCTGAGGCCTAGGTTCCATTTAAACCTTTGATCTGAAGGCACTTTCAGAGCCTGGGATGAAGGGATGTAAGGGGCGGGACTTCCCCATCACTACTTTAGCCAATCTCTGGGATTGTAGTGGATTCTAATTCTTGTAAGGCTGGGATGGCATAAATAATGCTCAGATACTTGGAGCAGTCTTACCTACCAAATGGAGCACCTCACCTGCATGCTAAAAGGCACTACGTATACTTAGGGTTACAGCTCAGTTCTGCAATCCTATACTGTCTACTTAGAGGTCAGCTTCATTGAGTTTAACAGAATTTACGCCCAGGGAAGTATATAGGCTTACAAGCATAATGCATTTTTTTTTGCTTATTGCTAAGTAAATGTTAAGGTGGCAAAGCTAGAAATTGCTACATTTGAAATGTCGTGTTTAATTCGGAAAACTAAGCTGGATTTTAAATTTGTGAAAAAAATGTATTTTATTTTGGAATAAGTAGTTGGTGACAGAAGTTGGTGACAGAATTCTTGGCTCTTAGCCCTAACAATATTATCTCCCTGCAAACTCTTGTCCGCAGTTCTGGAAGCAAGGTCTTCTAAAACCTTGGCTTTCTCATTTCTGTGGATCAGAGGAGACCAGGCTGGTGCTGAGATGACTGGTTGATATTGCTCTATTGGAGAGGCATGTTGGGTTGGTTTTGCTTGAGCCATGGGCAACTTTGGAGCTAGGAAGAATTTCTCCTCACTTAAAATGAGGCATCCATCCAACCAGAGAGTGTGAATGGGGAGGATGTCACTTTGCCTTACAGCACATGGCTTAAATTACTTGCTAAAGGCACTTGGAAAACTTTTTCTGGAACCATGCAGCCCCATTTAGAATGGGACACCTTTTTCTTTCTTTTTTCTTATGCATAGCTCTTGAGTTGTAATATGCTAGAATCCACTTAAAATGCATTTATCCTATCCAAGGGTATTGACATGTGGTGCATTAAAGAGGATCCTGTCTTAGGTAAGGAGTTGGGACTGGATAGTTTCTGAAATTTCAGAAGCTCTGCTTCTGCATCACCCCCAATGAAGAAATGCTTCCAATTTATTAAAGCTTCTTACCTGCATCCGAGGTAGCAGCACCTAAGCGAGTAAAAAAGAGGAAGACAATTCAGTTAAGAGACACTATAGAAAAGGGAAATGAATCAGGATTACATATAGGCCGTAGCTAGACCTAAGGTTTATCCCAGGATTGTCCTGGGGTCAAATCTGTTCATCTAAGTGCCACACAGGGCATCCAGCGCTCAGGCAGGGACGAACCAGGGATGATCCTGGGATAAACCTTAGGTGTAACTATGGCCATAGAGTGGTTCCAGATGACACTTTTTATCATGCAATCTTCTGGCCCTTTAAACCAGCAGATTTTTTTTAATGATTCCTTGGTGTTTGAAAAGTAACGTACTTGATTTTAGATTTGCTATTCTCAACATTCTAAGAGGCTGTGTATGCCTGCTCCATATATCCATATAGATTCCTATGAGGCCCAGCCAGGGAGATCCTCATAAAGCAAATGGGCACATGAAAATTGTTATGGTCTGCCAGTTTGTTAGTCCAGACCTCTTCAGAAGGGAGAATACTGTTATGTGGTTGGGGTCAGTATAATTTATCTCTAGGAGTACTTTATTCAGTGTTTCTTTGCAAAGAGAGTGAAGATTTTCCCCAACTCTTGAAGTTACTAGGCTTGTTGAAAACAGATTTTAAAACATAAGCAGGAAAACAATGAATATCCTTTTAATTCGTTAAGCCAATGAAACATGGCACACAAGAAATCTTAAGATATGAATGGTTTATAAAGAAAAAATAAATGCAAAGGAGTCAATTGTGAAACATGCAATGAATAGAAAGAAAATACACTATGCAAAATGCACTACAGTTTACTGTTGCTAAGATCTATGAAAAAACAATGTTAGCATGCTAAATGTTAGTAGTCCCATAACAAAGTTAGTAGTTCCAGCAGCAATTTGAAATGTTACTTTAGTTCCACTTAAAATTCCACCAGTCCAAACTACTTAAATGAAGTGTTTGAAGCTTTTGACATGACAGCAGTATGGTCCAAACTTTTAGAGAAAAGGAAGGTTTTTGGTTTTTTTTAAAAAAGGAATGTTTTGCTACCTATCCCAAGGAGAGACCTGAAGCCCAGACTTTCATGGACCTACAGGAAGGTTGAAAGAGACCTCTCCTAGAATCCAGCGTGTGGAACTGAGCAAAGTCCAGGTAGGGATAATTAATCCAGGTAGACAGTCCATTTAGTCAAACACTCTGTTTGGCCAACCAGCTGTCAATCAGTGACCCACAAGCAGGACATGGTGCAACAGCACCCACCCACCCACTGGCTCCAATACTGGAGTTAGCACTTAGCCATCAGGACTAGTAGCAATTGACAGCCTTCTCCTCCAAGAATTTATCCAATCCCCGTTTTAAAGCCATCTAAATTGGTGGCCATCACTACATTGTGGTAGTGAATTCCATAGTTTAACTTCATAGGAGGTCCTTCCCTCGGTCCCACCACCATCATAGGCATGCCTGGTGGGAACATGGGAGAGGGCCTTCTCTGTGGCTGCTCCAAGGCTCGGAAACTCACTTCCCAAGGAGACTAGACTGGCTCCCCCTCTGCTATACTTCCAGAGACATGCAAAAACATATTCTGGCAGCCTTTTGGAATAGTCTGTACCTTTGTTAATGCATTGGATTTTTTTTTTAAATTTGCATTTTAATCTTTAAAATGTTTCAATACTATGTAAATGGTTTAATTATATTTTTAACTTTTGTATATTTCTATTTGTATGCTTTAAGTGTATATGTTTTAATTTTATAAAGTCACCTTGTGCTCCAGTATTGGGGAAAAGGTGGGAAACAATTAAATATAATAATAATAATAATAATAATAATAATAATAATAATAATAATGATAATAATAATAATAATAATAATATCCATGCACACACACACACAGGTCGCAGAAATTCACGGCTACTTCTGCTTTCACTCTGCGCCATGGGCATTCCTCTCCCCTTGCCCTCAACATTTCAAGTGTTGCATTATGAACTTCCAAAGGCTTTCATTAGCAAATGAAAGTATTTAAAAATTGATATATATTTTTTTTAAAAATCCCATCCCACTGACTACAGTAGAATGGGAATAAGAAAACAGCAATCTTTAAAGTATGGATCCTATGATATTTTCCCTAATGATGGGCACAAAAGTTGCCAATATAAGTTTTTAGAAACACGTTTGTGCTACCAAGTTTTTTTTTCTTTTTTTCCTGCTAACTGCCCTTTCTTCCTCAATCTTTAACTAATCTTCCTAAAATTTTCAGATTATAGAAAATTGGCATTTCTTTCTGGCACATGCAATTTTCAGGAAGGTTGGTGAAACCCTTTCCACTTTATTAATGTTAGAACAACCCCCACCCTCACCCGGATTTCCATTTCATCTTTTGGAAGCCTTATTTTATTGATTGCCTTATCTATTGGAGCCACAACTGATAAGCCAAGATGTAATCATACAAATGTGGCTATTCCCAACTTGAATAAAACAATAACATATCTGTCAAATGTGCAATTGGTGCATTCAGATTTAAAAAGTGAGCCTGGACTCCTTAGAGCTTTAATTAGGGAGCTTTCTTTGAATTTTGGGGCTCTACCTTGCAGCTTGCTCAAAACAAGGTAATGTGCAAGCTGTGCTTGTACAAAATCAGGCCCAGTGATTCGCATCACGCTAGCCAATCAGACCTAGTAACCCACACACTTTCCTAGTTTTCTGCTGCCAGGTTATTTACCTCAGGGGGACAATGTCCCCCATTCCTTTACACTCCCATATAAATAGCAGCAAGAGTATGATGTGGCATTCTCCAGTGGGAATGGGCTGTCCCCTTGTTTGTTTACAGTCTCAGGCTATACTTGGTGAAAAGTATCCATGAAAACATAACTAGACCCTGTCTATGTGACAATGGGATTGCTCCTTATTAAATAAACCCAAATTTAAGTTAATTCGAATCTAGCTAAAAAGCATCACACTGCAGCAACAGCAATTTATTTCCTGATTTTTTATAGTGCAGTTATAAATGCGCACATGTGCACATATGCATATACGATGCTACAGAGGAGAGACGATGGAAGCTATAGATTTTATATGCGGAGCTCCACAAATTCATATACAGACAAACTGGGAGCAGGGTGTGTGTGAAAGGAACGAGGCAGCAGAATCAGAGAATTCAAAATAAAAATGGCACGCGAACAAACGAGGCAGCCGATAGGTGGGAAATTGGACATTCACGTTGTCCTACCCCCAAAGCTCCAACACATGTCGAAATGCAATTTAACTCCCTCAAAGACACATAGCCATAATGCAGTGCAAACTCAGATGTGATCTAAAAGTTGCGGTAAATCGCAAATGCGAATATGCGCATAATCGGGTTAAAAACCCGGCCCTACGGCGAACGGATGGCTGCGTCATGTGTCCTGAAATGTGAATATGCGTATTTAGGTTGGGGGAAACAAGCCGTATAGACAATCCCCTAGATGGCACTCTGGTCACATCAATTTCTGACTGTGTTAGAACAATGGCATCTAAATTGGCATAGATGCGAGTGACTCAGCTCTAGTTTGGGCCACCAGCCCAGCCCAATAAGCACAGCTTTTACATCTGTACTGGGATTAGGAGTAAGTGCTCCAATGACATAGGGGATTAAGCCTGGGTGAGGCCATTTAGGGTTATAGGTCCAAGATATATTGATAAAAGTTAATGATAGATGTTTTCTTTTTATGCTCTCTCTGTGTGTCTCTGTGCATGGAATGTGGTTTTGCTACCTCTTTGTGTTGTAAATTATCTACATGCCAACTTCTGTTTGAGATTAAAATGAGGAGTGTTTTGTTGTTTATCTTCTGAAAAATTAATAAAAGTTCCAACTGGAGGGGAGTTCTGACCAATAGTATTGACTGTTCCCTATTAGCAGAGGAAGTGGGCAGAGGATGTGACTTTCTAGGAGCCCCCAAATCTTTGTTGCCCTGAGAGAAAGAAAGAATTCCAACACTTTTTACTTTTAGGGCTTTGCTAGACCTACCTTGGAATCCGTGCAGGAGGAGGGGCAAGCCCGTGCTACAAATAGTGCGGGCCGTCACCTCTGTCTACACGTAAGACGTGACGGGTTGCAGGAAGGACCTGTCATGTCCGCCATTTTTTTTAAGTTTTAAAGGGCCATGTGTGCAGGTGTGCACCAATGATAAAGGTAAGGGTTTTTTTTTTAACAGGTTCCTTGCTCCCCCTGGCTTCAATGTCCCCCCGCTCTGGCTCAGTTGTACCCCCTCTCCCCAAGGCTCTGTTTTCCCCTGCCTGTGATCCCTGCCCGCAATCTCCATTTCCTCCCCACCCACGATCTCCCACCCATGATCTCCATTCCCCCCCACCTGTGATCCCCAGCCCACGATCCCTCACCCATGATCTCCGTTTTGCCCCCATCCCCCTGGCTCCGATTCCCTCCCCATCCCACCTGGCTCCGATTCCCCCTATCTCCCCACCCTGCCCTGATGGCCACAGCACTCCTGCGGAGCACTGCACGCTGTCTGCTGCTTTTCCCAGCTACTCTCGAGTAAATGTAGTAGCCGGGAAAAGCAGTGGAACGGGCTACATGCCCACGGTCTCAGGGTCAGCCTGAGACCGCAGGAAATACTGGGCCACAAGCGGTGCCGGTTACCCCGGGGCCATGGAGGTTTGACCCCTGCCTGAGCCCGGGATCCCCTGTGTGTCATCTGGACACACAGGGACTCGCCCGGGACTCGCACTGGGCTAACCCCTTGTCTAGCAAAGGCCTGAGAAATAACTGTGGCGTTACCCCACAATTGATTATATTGCCTTTGTATATCTGGGAAGTAGGGAATGTTAGAACTGAGTGGGTGTGGTTTATGAAGTAATAGGTAGGGGGTAGAGAGTATATAAGGAGCATGTTGGGAGTTTGTGAGGGAGTTTATAGGTTTTGTTTTTTTGTGGTTTTTATTTGTAAAGTAAGAAGAGTTTAGATTCTAGGGACTTATGATTGGTGTAAAGAGAGAGAGGTGGTTGGTGTATGGAGAGTTTAGAGTAGGCAGGATTGAATGTATTATATTTTATTTAAAGTTTTTAAATAACAATAAACTTATTTTTATTTTGTTAGCTACCAAATATAGGGTGACCATATGAAAAGGAGGACAGGGCTCCTGTATCTTTAACAGTTAGGGAATTTCAGCAGGTGTTATTTGTACGCATGCAGCACCTGGTGAAATTCCCTCTTCATCACAACAGGTAAAGTACAGGAGCTATACTAGAGTGACCAGATTTAAAAGAGGGCAGGGCACCTGCAGCTTTAACTGTTGTAATGAAGAGAAAATTTCACCAGGTTCCCCATATATACAAATGACATCTGCTGAAATTCCCTTTTCAATACAACTGTTTAAGATACAGGAGCCCTGTCCTCCTTTTCATATGGTCACCCTACCAAATACCATGCAAAGCTTGGCATTATTTACTTGCCTTACAGTTATTAAACACCCACCCCAGATTATACCCACAGTATATTTAGAACAGATCCTGTATTAAACCTGCATCCCTAATAATTATAATAATAATAATAATAATAATAATAATAATTTATTTATTTATTTCTTACCCGCCTCTCCCTTTGGATTGAGGTGGAGAACAACATTAGTACAGGAATCAACACATTTTAAAGATTCTTGACTTTACATTAATCTGGGTAGGCCTGCCGGAAAAGGCTAGTCTTCAAAGCTGCCTTAAAATCACAGAGAGAGTTAATATTATGAATCTCCTTCGGCAGGCCGTTCCATAATCCAGGGGCAACAGAAGAAAAGGTCCTCTGGGAAACTGATGTCAGCCTAGTCTTGGCTGACTGAAGTAAGTTCACCCCAGAGGACCTGAGTGTGTGGGGCGGACTGTATGGGAGAAGGCGATCCTGCAGGTAACCTGGACCCAACCCAACCCAAACCAAATCATAGCTAGGGGAAAGGTTTTAATTAACCCCCCTCAGGTTTTCAAGTGGTGATGCTTGACCTGAGAAGGGTTGATGCAACAGACCTAGTTTAAGGGTTTGTTATGTCATAATAATCTCTCTCTCTCTGTGTGTGTGTGTGTGTTAGAGCATGATCCACCCAGTTCCACCATGCAATTGCAGTTTCCTTTTTTGTGGACCAAACAGCCATTGTGTGCTGGTTTGGTTTTGTAGGTAAGATTAATGTTGTCAAGGTTCTATACAAGCTTTGCACATCAACCTGTCTCTGACTAAGGTGTGGTGTGGTTAATACCTGTATAGGGAACCCCCTTGAAACCCCATGTGTGCTGTACTGAGCTCTGTGGAAGAAATTCATATCTGAAATTATGGTTTAAAGAATATTTAGACAGCCTTATATTCCCATCTTATACCCAAAGAAGCAGACATCAAGAAAGGCTGTGAGCACTCAGTCTTATCAATTGGGACCTCAAGACAAAATACCATTTGTTTGCCTTACACAGGTATTCAAATAACACATATGGGCAGAAAATTTAGAGTTGGTGCAGGAATGTGCATGCCAGCCCCTCCCCTCAAGTCGTAGCATTCACTGAATTCACCCCAAATTTGCTGCATTTCACCAGATGTCCTGAAGGGGGTTATTAAGTACATTCAGGGCTCATCTACACCAAGCAGGATATTCCACTATGAAAGCAGTATGAAAGGGGTATATAAAAGGCAGGAGCCACACTACTGCTTTGTAGCGGTATTGACGTGCACTGCAGGATCTAAACTACTGCCTTACAGTGGTACTGAAATGCACTGACAACTGTTGGGGCCCATGACACAGCTACACCAAGCAGGATATAGCACTATGAAAGTGGTATGAAAGTGGTATATGGTATGTGTCATGGGCCCCAACAATTGTCAGTGCACTTCAGTACCACTGTAAAGCAGTAGTGTGGCTTTATATACCGCTTTCGTACTGCTTTCATAGTGCAATATCCTGCTTGGTGTAGATGAACCCTCAGCTGAACGTGCTCAGAATCTTCTACACCGTTAGGAACAGCTCTATCCTCTCCCCAAGCATCTCCCCGCTGCCTCCACTCACCTTGCACCACGGTCAGTTGCAGCAGCCATACAGTGAGCAGGGAGAGCACAAACCGCATAGTTGCCAATTCTTCTGTAGTCCTTTCCCAAGCTGTTCAGCTCCAGTTAGTTCCAGAAAACAGTGGTTTTACTTCTCTCTCAGTGTCTTTTGGTATCTGTGCTATAAAATTTCATATCAAAGATGAAAGAGTTGGACTGGTGGAGTCTGGGGAGTGATTCCGTGTAGAAGTATCAATTCTTTGAATCCTCTAGGCCCCAGCAGAATCCCAAATCCTGGCCCTCCCTGAAATACTTCCATCTTACTCCTAGTAATGCCAAACTTTTTAGTGACCTTAACAGGTACACAGCAGTATGAAACAACAACAACAACAACAAGAAGCCGTGTCTCTTAAGATGTTTCCACATTATACCAAAAGTAGTGTTTTGGTTTCCATAAGGAAGACACTACTGTACTATTACTAATTTATTTTATAGACTCTTCAGTATTAGTGGCCCTTCCAAGCAACAGAAGGACAGTTTCCTGCCCCAAGGAGCTTACAAACTAAAATTCAGTGCAGGGAAGACACCAGAGTAAATGCCACCAGAGGAAAGTGGCTGGTTCAGCTCACTGGACTGGCAGATAGTACCAATGCCTTGGTCTGAGTGGTTTTCTGAGTCAGGCATGAGGGGATCACCCCAAAGAAACCCACCAGTTTCTGCTGCAGTAAATACTTCCTGCTGCAGTACTGCCTTGGAACAGGCAGTCATGCAGTGTTGGCTCCTCCTTTGGGGCAAACCGGGCTCAGCCCACACAAGAAACAAATGGAGAAGAAATGCAATTTAAATGCAATTAAAGTGTTAACTGCTTTAAATGAATCAAAAATTTCTTTGTGAGCTAGGCTAAGTCACTGATGAATTAATCCTGGTTTCTTTTGGTTTTCCCATTACTTCTTTCTTATGTCTGAATCACACTCTGGTTTTTATTCAGGTTTCTTTCTTTCTGACAAGGCAAACAGAATAGGATCTGTAGACCAGAAGCTGACTTGAGAAGTCTTCTTTGCTCCAGTTTCTCAGGAGAGGGAGGGTCCATCTTTCTATTATTAAGTTAGGAGTGGTAATAGACTGAAACAATATGTTCTTTCCTTAAGAAAAGAGATGCCATAAAGATTGTACTATGATTTATAAAATACTGTAACAAAATTTAGTTGCGAAACTAAAGTTCATGCATATGCAACACCACTGAAACTTTAATGTAGGTGGGGGTGCACAACCTTTTCAAATCCAGGAATGTACCTGGTATTGTGCCCCGGGCACAAACACCTGTGTGAACATACACACATGCAGACACCCACCCACAACCACACTCTATATGCCCACCCATTGAAGTAAGGAAGCATCCCTTATTTGGGAGGGGGAAGAAACTGAGGTAAAATTGAGGTAGCTTCTAGTTCTGATAGCTATATTCTACCTCTAGTATCAGAGGCAGTAAGCCAATGTACATCAGTTGCTGGGGAACATGGGTGGGAAGGTGCTGTTGCACTCGTGTCCTGCTTGTGGGTTCCTGGTTGAGAGCTGGTTGGCCACTGTGTAAACAGAATGCTGGGCTAGATGGACTCTTGGGCCTTAGCTAGACCTACCTGAAAGTCCAGGTGAGAGGAGGGGAGATCTCTCATTGTGATTAATGCAAGATCTCTGCCCCGTTTACACGTAAGGCACGACAACCTCAGGAAGAGAGGCGTCGCACCCACCATTTTTAATTTTTTTAAAGATGATGCAGTGCACGAACACTTGTGTGCTAAAGGTAAGTTTTTTTTTAAATTTAATTTGGTTTCCCCATTCCCTCCACCCTAACCCCAATGGGTGCAGTGCTCCTGAGGAGCGCTGCGCCCCGTGTGCGGCTCCCGGCTCCGCGCGAGTAATCGTGCAGAGTGGGGTCAAGCTGTGGAAATGGGCCAGATTTCCATGGTCTCGGGCTCAGCCTGAGACCATGGAAAAAACGGGCCCAAAGGGGAGGGCTATATCCCGGGGCAAGGGAGGGATGCTCCCGTCCAGATCCTGGGATCCCCTGTGCATCATCTGGACACACAGGGATGATCCCTGGGTTTGCCCAGGGATATAGCCTGGTCTAGCTAAGGCCTTGGTCTGACCCAACATGGCTCTTCTTATTCTTTTATGAAGTAAACATTTAACTGTTTTGTTATTGTTTTTCTTTCAATGACTGAAGGACTGAATATTTTAACAGCGGAAGGATGTGTGCTTTTTATCAATGGCTTGTGCCCATAGAACATCTAGTGTGCTGGCGGAAAGGCAGAGACTGTTAAAACTCAGAGGGAAATGAAGCCACGTTTCTGTCTTTATAATTGGGAAGGTAGGATCGAAACTGGAACCACCAGATTCTAAAGATGCCCATCAGTCCTAAATTTAAACAAAGGTGGTATGCTGGAACGTTATCCACATCAAAGCTTTCTTCATGACTTACAATAGAGGTGCCTCGAGGTGGAAACAGCAGAAAGGAATTTGGAGATACAGGACTGGAGAGAGGGAGAAATGTTTGGGATAGAAAGGTAAAGCTGGGTCTCATCAATGGATTGGTAGCACTGATAACTATGGGATATGATGAAGTCATAGTGTAAGCCCTGAGAGTGTGTGCTCCATCATGGTGCCTTAGAGCTCATTTGCCTGCACTGCATTACATGCACACTGGAGTTACGATGCATTTCTCCCCAACTTCCAGGAATTATCTGCCCTTGAAAGAATGACACATTTAGCAACTCACACTAAAAATGTCAACAAAGGGAAAAAAAAATAAGGATGGACTATAGATTCTAATGTTCTAGGGACTAACCCCCCAAAACAGGGTCAGTTAGAGCATCGACTAGCCATTTTGCTCTAACCACTAAAAACATTGCCTTCCTATAGATGAAAGACAATTCTTGCTCTTGTCCATAAGATTTCCTCCAAGGAAATAAACTTCTGTAGATACTTAGACTGCTCTTGTCCCTACAGATCCATAATGCAATTTTAGAGGCACAGAAGATGTTATTGGATCTCACATGTATTTTTTAAAAATCTTGTTCCTCTGCAGTTAACAGCATTTGGATCATTTGGATCTGGGTATTGTCAATGTAGGAAATGCTCAGTCCCATCTTTCCCTGTACTGTGGCTGCTTTTAAAAAAAAAATTATATGGGGAGATCCAATCATGCATCTCCTATGTAACATCTAGTTTGCCCCACACACAATTCTCCTAGCGAATCCCAAATATACAAATGCCCCTTTTCCAGTCTTTGCCATTCCTACCTGGTTCTTTCTTTGACGATCAGAAAAGATGTTGCTTTCTAGCACTGGCTGCTGTTGGTTCTAGAGGGAAAATGAGTGGTGTCTTTTTAAATACCCAGATGCATTCTTTAGATGGTTTTTTTTGTGTCAATCACTCAGAACAAACGGATCAGCTTCCTTGTTTGAACAAAGAGGAATCATTTTATTTATTTTTTTGAAAAAAGAAGAGTGTACTACTTGTAAAGGGCATGAGTCAACATGTGCAGAGTGCTATTTCCTTGAGGGGGCTTGGTTTAAAATAAAATCCTAAGGATGGAGTGCTTCTGTGCACAAGAAATGTCTATTATTATTATTATTATTTATTTATATAGCACCATCAATGTACATGGTGCTGTACAGATAACACAGTAAATAGCAAGACCCTGCCGCATAGGCTTACAGTCTACCTTCCTTCAAAGGAAAATGCTTTTTCAACATGAATTCAAGAAATTGGTGAAATGGCCACCACATTAATATACAAAATTAAAGCAGATGAAATACCTACTTTGGTTCAGTCTTCTCTCAAATTTGGGTCTATGATCCCCTGGGAAAAGTGAAGTACAAGCTGAAGGGGAAGGATTGCAGTTTGAGATTGATAAACAAATGGTCAAAGGACACCTGATTTCTTTGAATGAGTTCAAATCTGCAGGGCCTAATGAACTACATCCTACAGCAATAAAGGAGCTGGCAGAAGAACTCTCAGAACCACAGTCTGTTACCTTTGCAAAATCATGGAAGATGGGTGAAGTTCCAGATGACTGGAGCATGACAAGAACAAATCCTGCCAGACTAATCTGATCTCATTCTTTGATTGGGTAACTTCCCTTATGGACTGTGGGAATGCTGTGGACATAATATATCTTGACTTCAGCAAAGCTTTTGACAAAATACCACATGACATTCTGATCAGCAAACTAGTTAAAAGTGGGCTAGATGGAACAACTATTAGGTGGACCCATTGTTGGCTACAGAATCAGACTCAAAGGGCCTTCCTAGACGAGGCCTTAGCGCGCCTTCTGACCCGGCTTCCCTGCTGTGCGTCCAGATGACGCACAGGGGAATCCGGAGACAGGCCGCACTGAGACCTGGTCTTATGCGACATAAGCCAATGCGCTTATGGCGTGCTTTTTCCCCAGCTCCGGCCTCAGGCCGGGGCTGGGGAAAGTGTGGAGACTTCCACGGCTTTTTGCGGCTCCTCGCTCGTGAGGAGCTGCGAAAAGCCGCGGACCTGGCACAGTGCTCATAGGAGCGCTGTGCCCATCGGCGGGGGGGGGGGGGCGAAGGATGGCAGGGGCAAGGATGGGAGGGTGGGTGGCACAGGGGGAGGGCGTTGCCCGGAAAATCCCAGGCATTGTCCGGGCAAGCGCCGCTCGGCTGCTTGCTCGGGCGGCGGTGGCACGATCGCACCCGCCCTCTCCCCGTGCCACCCACCCTCCCATCCTTCGACCCCCCCGTTTTAAAAAAATAAGTCAAAAAGCCACTTACCATCTCCGGAGTCTTTGGGCCAAACGCAGCCCCTTTAAACAAACAAACAAACAAAAAATGGCGGACGACGCAGGGCTTCCGTCCTCCCTGCGTCTCCGCCGTCTGGAAGCTTGGGGGAGCTTCCATTAGCGCGCCTCAGCCCCACCTCCCTGCCGGCGTAAGCCGGCAGGTCTAGTAAGGCCCAAAGAGTATTTATCAATGGTACCTTCTCAAACTGGAGGGAGGTAACAAATGGGGTACTGCAGGGCTCGGTCCTGGGCCCAGTGCTCTTCAATATTTTTATTAATGATTTGGATGAGGAGGTGCAGGGAATGCTGATCAAATTTGGAGATGACACAAAATTGGGTGGGATAGCTAATACCCTGGAAGACTGAAACAAACTTCAAAGTGATCTTGATAGGCTGGAGTGCTGGGCTGAAAACAACAGAATGAAATTTAATAGGGATAAATGCCAAGTTCTACATCTAGGAAATAGAAACCAAATGCACAGTTACAAGATGGGGGATACTTGGTTCAGCAATACTACAAACGAGAAGGATCTTGGAATTGTTGTAGATCACAAGCTGAATATGAACCAACAGTGCGATATGGCTGCAAGAAAGGCAAATGCTATTTTGGGCTGCATTAATAGAAGTATAACTTCCAAATCATGTGAGGTACTGGTTCCTCTCTATTCGGCCCTGGTTAGGCCTCATCTAGAGTATTGTGTCCAGTTCTGGGCTCCACAATTCAAGAAGGACGCAGACAAGCTGGAGCGTGTTCAGAGGAGGACAACCAGGATGATCAGGGGTCTGGAAACAAAGCCCTATGAGGAGAGACTGAAAGAACTGGGCATATTTAGCCTGGAGAAGAGAAGATTGAGGGGAGACATGATAGCACTCTTCAAATACTTAAAGGGTTGTCACATGGAGGAGGGCCAGGATCTCTTCTCAATCCTCCCAGAATGCAGGACACGGAATAATGGACTCAAGTTAAAGGGAGCAAGATTCCAGCTGGACATTAGGAAAAACTTCATGACTGTTAGAGCAGTACGACAATGAAATCAGTTACCTAGGGAGGTTGTGGGCTCTCCCACACTAGAGTCATTCAAGAGGCAGCTGAACAACCATCTGTCAGGTATGCTTTAAGGTGGATTCCTGCATTGAGCGGGTGGGTGGGTTTGGACTCAATACACTTATAGGCCCCTTCCAACTCTACTATTTTATGATGCTATGAAATATTATTCTGCAATGTGATACTGAAAAATGTCTATTTCAATTCAAACTACCCACTCTTAGTTTGAAACTCCAGTTTCAGATCACAAATAGCGATGGGATTGCCCTCCAAGCAGGTTCCTCCATGGGCTGTGGCTTAGAGCCTCAGCCCCACTGCCTGGAGAAACCCCAAGGCACAGGGCAGACTGGAGAGCTCCACAGGAGAAATTATGCCAATGGGCTGAACGTCCTGCATCCCTGAACTACAATACGGGGCTCATCTACACCAAGCAAGATATTCCACGATGAAAGTATATAAAAGGCACACATACCATATATGTATGTGTCAGTATATACCACTTTCACAGTGTTATATACTGTTTGGTATAGATGTATCATGGGCCCCAACAGTTGTCAGTGCACTTCAGTACCACTATAGAGCAGTAGTGTAGATCCTGCAGTGCACTTCAATACAGCTATAAAGCAGTAGTATGGCTCCTGCCTTTTACATACCACTTTCATATCCTTCCTGGTGTAGATAAGCCCACGGTTTCCTTTTTCACCCTTTCCCCTATGCGTAATGTCTGAAGCAACTAGGAGTGGCAGAGAGGTAATCCAGCATCTCGTGCCATACTGAGAAATAAGCGAAGTTTCGCATAAGTTCAAAAGCTGTCTGAATTTTCTAAATCTTATAAACCTTGAATGCTAAAATTAGAAGTTTCTAGAGTATCATCCTATATCTGTCTACTCCCTTTCATTGCAATGGGAAGTGCCTGCTTACCTAAGACTAAGGTCCACTTGAAACAATGGGACTTCCTGCTGATCAAACATGCAAAAGGATCATACTATTTTCATGGAGGATAAGGTTATCAATGGCTAGTTGTCATAATGACTATGTACTATCCTCAGTATCAGAGGCAGTATGTAACACCAGGGAGAGGGAGGGTGCTAGTGCATTCATGTCCTACTTGCGTGAACAGAAGCCTTGCACTAGCATGGCTCTTCTCATGTGAACTTCCTTGTTAAAGGGCCAGTCTAATACTGATGTGTTTAATTGATAAATTTAAAAGCAACAATACTTGTTAAATAATTAATCTAGTACTAATTTGCTCAGTTCAGTACATTACAATATTTATTTATTCATTTATTTATTGCATTTCTATACTGCCCAATAGCCAAAGCTCTCTGGTCAGTTCACAAAAATTTAAACCATCAAGTACAATTCAAGGTATAAAACAAATCACAGTATAAAAACAAAATATAATAATAATAATAATAATAATAATAATAATAATAATAATAATAATAATTTCTTACCCGCCTCTCCCTCCAGATTGAGGCAGGGAACAACATAAAATACAATATTATAAAATACCTAAAACTGGTTAAAACATATAAAACCAATACATTGTTAAAATAACAGCCAGACTTCCTAAAATTCTACTGGGTAGGTCTGCCGGAAGAGATCAGTCTTTATAGGTTTTTTTATATTTAGAAAGACTGTTGAGTTGGCGAATCTCTCCCGGCAGGCCATTCCACAGTCCGGGAGCGGCAGAAGAGAAGGTCCTCTGGGTAACAGTTGTCAATCTAGTTTTTGCTGGCTGAGGTAAATTCTTCCCCGAGGACCTGTGTGTGTGTGGCAGATTGTATGGGGAGAAGGCAATCCCGCAGGTAACCTGGACCCAAACCATGTAAGGCTTTAAAGGTAATAACCAACACTTTATACTTCCCTCGGAAACTAATTGGCAGCCAGTGTAGTGATTTTAAAGCTGGTGTAATATGGTTACACCTAGATGTACTGGTGACCAACCTGGCTGCCATATTTTGCACTAGTTGAAGTTTCTGGACTAGGCACAAAGGTAGCCCTATGTAGAGCGCATTGCAGAAGTTGAGTCTCAAAGGTATCAGCACGTGCACTACTTTCTTTAGGTCCTCTAACTCTAGGAAGGGGGTGCAGCTGGCATATCAGCCAAAGCTGATAGTAGGCACTTCTGTCTGCTGCATCTATCTGAGATGTCATTTGGAGTGATGGATCCAGGAACACTCCCAAGCTGCGAACGCAGTCTTTCATGGGGAGTGTAACCCCATCCAGAACTGGTTGACACACCTCCAAAGCCAGGTTGGGGCCTTTGACAGTAAGCACGTCTGTCTTGTCTAGATTCAGCTTCAGTTTGCTTTTCCTCATCCAGCCCATTACCGCCTCTAAGCATTCATTCAGAGGAGACACGCTATCCTTAGCTGATGCTGTTGCATAGAGAAGTATATTTGGGTGTCATCAGCATACTGATAGCACCCCGCCCCATGCCTCCGGATGATCTCTCCCAGCGGTTTCCTGATATAACCTTCCAACCTCCACAATGGCCACAGTTCAGCTGTATTCAAACAAATCTGCATACTGAGATGGCCAAACAAATAAGGTTCAAGGTGTGGTTGCTAACCATGCACACTGAATCATGAAGCTTTGTTATAATGCTATGCCTTCCCTTTGACAGGTTCTTCAATTTTCATCATGCAGTAGCTATTTGTTCCTCGGGCAATTGGACTGTGATGTACGTAGGACTTGACAGCTGTATCTTCAGGTGGGTGGGTGGATCAGGTGGACATGGATTTTTGATTTCTGGGACATCCAACACAACAGCTGATCATTCTTGTGACTTCACGAAGGAGATTCTGGCATGCATGAATTTCTGGCTACCTGGCTGCCAAGAACTATCCTCTCTCACATTTTGACTTGACCATTATGTAATATTCTCTGACTATGGTTGATCTATCTCCAAAAAGTTTCTAGTTTAGTCTTCCCCACCAGATGTTTGGATGTCAACTCATAATAGTCTCAGACATCATTGCCAACAGTCATGAATGCTGAGAATTGAAGTCCCCAACATCTGAAGAGGTCATGCTGGGGAAGGCTGTTTTGGATCTTACCTGCAATAAAGAAAACTGAAGTATAATTGAAAAGGGTACCTATTTCCACAATACTATACTTCAATGGCCTTCTTCCAAGGAGCCAGTGTTTTGTAATGAGTGACGGACTGAAACTTGAGAGATTTGTAGGGATGGGCGAACTCCCTCAAGTCCTGCTCGTGCTCTGCTTGCCAGATTCCAGCTGGTTGCCTGACCCAACATGCATGTGGAATGAGCTGCCAGATGGTCTGCGGGCACCCCAGTAGGAGCTAATTTCATTTTTTGTCCACGAACTGCGCTTTGCACAAAAGTGTGGCCGTAAGTAGTGCAATTTGTGTAAAAAGGCAGGACCATTGCAATTTGTGCTAATCATGCTATTTACATTCACTGCAACATGTCCGTGCAACATTGCCATCTTCTCTTGACTGGTCTTCCTTCTGTTCATCTTTCCTCTTTGGTCTCTCTTCACCATTCTGCAGCCAAGATTATTTTCTTGGCTCATCGCTTTGATCATGTTTCTCCTTTGTTGAAATCTCTCCATTGGCTTCCAGTTCCCTATAGAATTCAATATAAGCTTCTTTTGCTGACATTTAAAGCATGCCATGGTCTTGCGCCTTCTTATCTCTCCTCTCTCATTTCACTCTACCATCCTCCTCGTATCCTCCATTCTTCAAATGGTATGTTGCTCTCCCGCCTAAGAGTTTCTATCTCTCTTGCCCGGCTTCGCCCGTTCTCTTTGGCTGCCCCGTTTGCTTGGAATGCTCTTCCAGAGAATCTACGAACTATGAGTTCCATCTTAGATTTTAAAACGCATTTGAAAACTTATCTGTTTTCCATAGCTTTTGTTATTTTAGCCTGATTTACTGTTCTCATTGCTATGATTATTCCTTTATTTCTGTTTTGTGTAACCCCTTCCCCCCTTCATATGTTTTAATGTGATTTTAGACTGTAAGCCTCTAGGCAGGGAATTGCTGTTTTATTTGTATATTCTGTACAGCACCAAGTACATTGTTGGGGCTAAATAATAATAATAATAATAATAATAATAATAATAATAATAATAATAATAATAGGAACATTCAACATTGCAACATTAAACATTAAAGTGCTGGACTGAACTGTTATCTTTATTATTATTTCATCATTATTATTATCATTATCATCATCATCATCATATCCCAAGTTTTTTGTTCTTACAAGAACTCAAGGCAGCTTACATGGTCTTCATCCTCCTTCTCTCCATGTTATTTCTGCAACAGATTATTCTGGGAGTCAGTGACTGGCCCAAAGACACCCTCTGAGCTTTGTAGCTAAGGGGACTAGAACCAGGATCTCCTGAGTCCCAGTCCAATACTGTTACCACTACACCACATTGTCTCTTGGAATACATGCAAGTTGTTTTATTAATATTTGCCCTTTTCACTCCTGGTAAAATTTAAACTCTCGGCAGTAGAGCTCTCAACTCTGCAATACTGAGAAGTAAAATGTCATGGTTGTTATGGAAGGAGAAAAGGTCCTTGTATTTGGCCATGGACGCTGTGTGCTGGCACTAGGGCAGTAGAGATTTTCATTGATCTGTTCTGCCTCTGTTCAAGCATCTTTTGCTCCATTGTCTGCTCACTGATGGATTCGGATACTCTTCCGTTTTGGAAAAGTCTGCCACAATTTATGGAACTTTTGCTGACACATAACATTTTGTATATTTTCTTAGCTCATACTATCTGCCAGCAGAGCACACAGACACAAACACAAAATGATAGGTATACAGCAGAAGCGAAGGAAGATCAGAAAAGTCTAGAATGTTGTGTGTGTTTCGAAAAATGGTGCATGTATTAGGGTATTTTCTAGCAATGTTTGTACTATCATTCAACTTAATTAGCATGCAATTCTGGCAAGTAAAATAACAATCTGATAGCATGACTCGGAAGATACCGTTCCACTGAGGAATCCACTGGTCAGATTCATATAAGTCTGAGGTCTTTTTGAAACCATTCTTGATTTCTTTAACACCCTAAGCTGACATAGGCGTATAACACATTTCATACTTTGAACTCATTCTCCATTGCGGGCAGTCTCTCTCGATATATTTCCAGTCAACATGGGGAGATCAGGGGCGCCTGTGGTGTCTCTATAGGGCTTTTTTTTTGGCTCTCTGTATGAATCTCTGAGTTGTTAACAGTACTTTAAAATGCTGCAGTCAAAGGGCTTCTTCAGATGGGGTGGGGTGGGGAAGAATCATGTTTCTCTTCCATCACTTATTCAAAGGTATCATCATCAACAACAAGGAAAAAGGAACTGATCTAATTGTGTAATTTTAATAATTGGATTATTATGTACTATGTAGTATGCAGCACATCTATGCGGGCTCTATAACTCACCTGTGCTGCGCCTTTCCCCACTGTCATTCACATGACGCAGCCGTTGATTTGCTGCTCCGCTGGATGCGCATATTCGTAGGTGCCGATTTGCCTTGACTTTTGGGATTTACTGCGCCTTTGGTGACTTTTAAATCGCATGGTAATGTATCGTTGGGGGACTAAAAGCATCTGCCTTGCAGAAGTGGGGGTGGGAGGGAGTGGAGATGTCCATGTGCAGGGGGAACTTACTTCTGAGTAAACACATCTCCCTGCCTTAATCTATTCCTCCCCATTTCAGAGTAACTTAAACAAATGCCTCAGAACAGGCAGGAGAGGTGGTGGGTGGAGGGGCTGACACGAGGGCAGGCTGCTGCATTGTAACTTGAGCAGAAGCAAATCATGGAAAATGCAGGTTAAAAAATAATGAGATGCAATCCAGTGGTCATATAGCTGAGGGCTGTGGAATAGACACAGCAGATACTGTGCTGAATTCAGTAACGTGTGACCACAGAGCAGCAATTGCATGTTAAAATACATAGGCACATTAGTGCCCATAAAAAGGAAAGGCTCTCTATTGTAGACTCTACCTAAGTCAATGGTATCTGGGAAAGATGAATGATGTTATCTTTTAAATGTTATCTTAACATGTTCTAATCACTGAGCAAATCTACACAGAGTCATCAGGGCGCCATGAAGGCGCTTGCGTGCGCCTCCAGGGCGCCCCGAAACTCCTAGTGTAGATCCTGATCCTCAGGCCAGAAGAGGCGGCGGAGGCGGCCCCGCATCGCCCCTCGCGGGGACGGGGCGAAAAGTTTCCGGGCTCTCCGGCCGCGTCCTTGCCGCCGCCGCTCACCTCCACTGTCGTAATTCTGTTCTTCTTTGCCTCCCCCAGCACCCCCCCCCCCCCCCGGCAAAAGAGCTCGAGCTCTCCTTCAGGGCGCCCCGACGACTCTGTGTAGATCCGCCCACTGTCTATATGTCCCGTATGTGAAGGACCAAGGGGGGGGGAGTGTTGTTGAGTTGTGAATTATACCAACTTCCTCGTCCATCAGTAAATTTGTTTTTGAAATGCATCTGTTTTCCTGTTGAATAATAAACTATGCCTTCCTGCTAGGTAGTAAACCAGAGTGGTGATAGCAGATAAAGAATAGTTTGATATGTTTATGGGAGGTATCTGGCCGGCCTGTTGTGTATGGTCCCGCCGGCGCCAAGACCCAGTTGACATGTGGGAAAAGGTGGGAATCAAACTTCCCGAGGTCAGGCAAAGGTTTCACACCTGTGGGCTATCTCCTACCCGGGCTAATTGGCCTTTGTGTGGGAAGAAAGAGCCAGCACCCTCATTAAGGGAGCAAGAGATAAAAAAGGCTGATTGGATTAAGTTGGGGCAGGTCTTTAGCCCCGAGGCTATGGATGTCTGCAGTTACCCGGCTGGGGAACTGAAAGAAGGCTAAGGAGTTGGGTTTTTTGGCTGCGAGCTGGTTTTCTGAAGGCAAGTTGGTCGTCTTGACCGGGGAAGGGAAGTTTAGTGGAAAGACTGCCTGTTCCTTTCTGAATGGATTCGTGGGTGGCTCTGCCTGACCTATATCTACCTCACCTATTTCCTTCCCCTGTTTCCTCTTATTTTCCGTTTTATTTGCATGTCTGTAGCTGCTACCAACCAAGTGCCTATTTAGTGGTTTTATTTTTACAATAAACTTTTATCTTGGTTACTCTGGGTGTTTGTGTGCTTTTATTCCAAGGAGGTACTGGTTCTCTGAGCAGGAACAGTTGGGGAAGTACCCCAGAGGGACCCTTGTGAAGGACTGATTGACTCAGACTTCCGCTACACCGTATACCCCATGGTGGCTTCAAAGCTTACCATGGCTTTTACATTTAATGCAAGGTCACCACCTTCTTCATGTCATCTGTTGAAGCTGGAGGCATTTCATCAGCAGATTAAACCTCGTGGTAGGTCGAGGGAATGCGTGGGATGGCCAGGCACAGGGCAGGGGGTGGACTCTAAGAGCTCAATGGCTCCCTGTGCTGTCCCAAAAACCCACGTTCCCTTCTGCCATGGGAATTTCCCTCCCCCACCCTGCAGCAGAAAAAACATGGGGTTTTCCTCCAAAGCAATGGCAAAGCAGTGCCATGAAGGCAAGCCCTAGGTTTATTCCTTACAGAACAGGGGAAGAAACTGCATCAATTCCCGGAAACCGCAAAGTGACTGGTGATCAAGGGAAAGGGACATGGTCATTGGTGGAACCATGGAGGCTGGATTGGGAAACCCAGAGGGTCAAATTTAGCTTCCAGGCCTGAAGTCTGCAGCCCTGTATTTCAAGAACACAGCTCTGTATTTGGACTACAGGGTGTGTAAAAGTTACCCCCCCACACACACAAAGGAATTATTCAAAAGTATCATTATCAATAAACACAAGGAAAAAGGAACTGTTCTAATTGTGCAATTTTAATAACAATTCAGGGTATTCCATTTTAAAGTTGATTGAATATATTATACAAGTAATAGGAGAAGAAATAACCATACATAGAGTAAAAGCAATAAAATAGTGAAAAACATTTAATTGCTATGTATGGGTGATGCAAAAACTGCATCTAAAGAACAAAACAATCTCTTTGTATCTGAGGTATAAAAATAAATATCCCGACAGAGCAATCCTAAGGCAACAGATTAACTTCTGATGCCTCAATTAGAGGTCTGCCATCTTACTTTAGTCATTATGGATGGTACTGGGGGACATCCTCACTCTTACTGTTGCAGGGTTTTAAACATATCAATCTTGCTGGTTGCAATGGGAGTGTAGTTCCATCTTGTTGCAGACGAGGGACCCAAATCAGGCCCAAATCGTGGAAACATATGGACGTTAGTCTGATTTCAGCCAGCTACCATTGATGGGAAAAGTGCCAGTGGTAGCTTTCTGCAGTGGGGCAGTGGGGGTTTCTGGTGGTAGCAGTGACCCCCAGAGCAACAGCTCTCTTAGTATTGGAGGAGGCCGATGGAGGGGAACCACCACAACATCCAAACATCAATAATGGGGGTTACGATTGTTCTCAAAATGAGAGGATTTAAACTGACAGTTCACACTTTATCCCACATCCCAAGTCTTGAATTTATTCACCCTTTCTTTATTCACCATTACAAAATCTCAAGGGATTTGATGATGACGACGACGATTTCAATCATGCAAAAACATCCTAAAAATGCTCAGTGTTCTCTTACATGACCTTAGGCAAAAGGCCAAAAGCTACCTCCCTCTCAGCATTTTCTCGAGTGGCCATTTCTGAATTTATTTATTTATTTATTTTGGAGTTAGTTAGCACTTAAACCACAATCAGATTATTTCTTAAAAAACTAAAAGGGCAATATAGATGCATCCAATTTGGTGAGATAGTCGAGGGTATCTACTGCATGAGGTGATTCTGGACATATTTAAATAGAGTTCCACCAGCTTCCAGCATTTTGATATTCCATGCAGTTTGCTGGCAGGCTGAAGTCAGAGAGATAAATGTCTCACAGGAGCGCTAGAGCAAAGGAGAGCAAAAGGAGTATCACTGTGGAGGTGTGGTGCAGTCCACTACCATTAGCAGCCATCGTCTCATTGATCCAGTTGGCATAGAAAGTCGTGGAAGCATAGACGCCAGGGAAATTGGGCCGGGCACACCCTACTCCCCAACTCACAATCCCAGCCTGGGTCCAACCTCCTTCAAGTTTGCAAGCCATGGCTCCTCCGGAGTCGCCCTGTGGAGAGAGATGATGGGAGTTAGCACATGTCTGTGTAGGACACTCTGACATCCAGTTTGGTATGCTGACTATAAAGTTTCAATCTTGCTTCAGCCACATGCTCATAAGATCATGTTAGGCAAGCTAAAATTATCTCAGTGTCCCCCACATCCATGTGTAATGGGTTACCATTCAAGGGGGTAAAGGTTGCTGGAAAACTGGTTAATGAACTTTCTTTTGTTTTTGTTTTTTACAAAAAGAAATACAAGTAATCATAAAAATTGTAGTTTACAAGCATCATGGAAGAGGCATCCTATCAGGAGAGGATTTCAGAGAAATCCACTCCTGATGGGATGCCTTGTCCATGATGGTTCCTGGTTTGTGCATTGTCAGCTAAAACAAAGGAAGTCAGCTTTGGCTGTATCTTACATACAAATGTTCACAGATATAACTGATTACCTAATCAATTATTTGAGCCCCAAACCATATGAATAAGAGGTTCTCCACACACAGGAAAAATCCCACGGCCTTACCGGGGATTTTGTCAAGCTCATTTACACATAATTTTGAATTGAAACTTCCCTTCTCAGAAAGGCTGTATTGTGTTTAATGAGATTACACCATGCAGTGGCTGAGAAATCTCACGATATCCCAGACAATACCACATTATCTCATTATTTTTTTTTTAAAAAAAGAGATGCTCCAGGGATAACGCAGAAGACATCCTGGATGTTGATGACATCATGTAATGGTCCTGCAAACTTCCGTGAGTTGCCAATCATGACTGTGCAATAAATCATGCATTTAGAGAAGCTCTAATTTATTAAGATTTCTTGTATTGGGTTACAACCATACTGTGTCACCACAATCACCACCAAAGAATCACAGAGTGGAAGTGGCTTTAAGGATGCAGCTATACTACTGATACAGGGCCTTCCTCCATTTTGTGGCCATCCAGCCATTGGAGTATGGGAAATCTGAAAGGATAGAGAAGTACCATCTCCAGGTAAGACCAACTTCATTGTTCTCCTTTGAACATATTTTTGAATGCAATTTCTTTTCTATCAACTTGAATGATAGTGGCTGAAAATAATGCAGAATTTAAAAAAAATTCTGCACAGCTTTAATTTTAATGCTTGTTCTTTTCTCAGGAAAGGGAGGTGAACTCAATTCTGAGAAGCCCATTACTGACATCAGTTAATTTCTGTAGGTTCTTCTGATTAAAACAGGGTTGCCAGACTCACAAGAGGACAGGGCTATTGTTCTTTTGGCATTCATAGAAGCTCAATCTGCTGAAATTCCTCTTCTCTACAACTCTTAAAAGTGCAGGAGTCCTGTCTCCATTTGCACTTGGTCACCCTAGAATTAAAGAAGGCAGGAGGCTGGGCCAACAAGTTCTGGGGTGCATCTGTCAACCAGAGGCAATGGCTGTGTAAAGAAGAGGTTATGGAGCCTCCTACCTGGCAGGCATCCTTCCCACCTTCAGGGTAACCAGCACAGACCATATCAGGCTGAATAGGTTCTTCACCCAATGAGATATTTGGATTACTGGTGTAGAGAGTGTTGCAGTATGTTCGGTTTATCAGTGACACCTTCAGTTCATTAAGGCCATTTAGGGGTGGCAGCCCCCCTGTAGGAGAGAAAAATAGAATGTGGTCATGGAATGCAAAGGAAGGAGACTTCAGGTGTATACAGAGTGGACATACATCTACACCACCCTGTCTCCAAAATCCATATCACTCAGTAGAAGCCATACTAGCTCACGGTTCCACAAACTGGATATCCTCAGATCCATCTCTTGCGCTATATTTGTTCCTGCCCACCATGATTCTTCTGTCTCTATGTCAACTTTGAGATAATAATGCCCATGGGGAAGAAAGCAGGTTTTTGTTTTTTTCCAGCCCTTGATCTGTAAAGCACCATGGACATTGATGTTGTGAAAGCCAGCAGAGGCTGAGTGAGCACCACAAGGAACACTTCTCACCTCCTGGTCGAATCATTCCCCATCCGGTGACCCAGCAGTCTGCTTCAGGAGGGAACTGTACGGAAGAGTCTGGCAGGCAGACAGGGAGGATGTAGTCAGTGAATTCCACAGGAGACTTAAGTTTAAGTAAAGCGATATCCCCTCTTTTGCCGTCATAGTCAGGGTGGGAAATAATCCGTTTCACTTTGGATTCTACCACGGACTTTGTGGGTTTCTTCAGCTGAGTAATACCTAGCACCACATCATATTGGTCAGTGGCAAGGGATCTGTGAACACAAAAGTAAAATGTAACAAGAGCTTGCAAAGCTGAACTTTGGGTTTCAGCAAGATATTCAAGACTCCGGCCCGGTCTATACCTAAGGGTATAGAAGGAGGGGGGCGGATCTGGACTTACCTGCTTCTGGGATCATCCCTGTGTGTCTAAACAGAAGCGCGATGTCCCTGTCCTTCCACACATCCCCTCGCCCACCATTTTTTTAAACAAACAAACAAACCAGGAGCCGGAGTGCACATGGACTCCACCACAAAAGTAAAAAAAAGAAGAAGCCCTGATCACACTGCCCACCCCACCCTCCATGGCCCTGGACTTCCCCCGTCCTGGCTTCTTCCCTCTGTTGACCCCTGCTACTCATGGGGAGGACGGGTGCCCACACCTCCCACGGTCTCACAATGATCCCAAGACCACGGGAAGAATTGGGTTTTCCCAGGTTTTTTTTCTTATCCCTGGGAAAACCTGTGCCTCTTCCACCCTGCCCCCGGAAGTCCCTGTGCATCATTTAGATGCACAGGGACTCAGCTGTGTCCAGCCTGGACTATCGGACTGGTGTAGACACGGCCTCTGTTCTGTGGGCCCCAGACCGGCAACTCCCTTTTCCCCTTTGCCTGTTTACCAGCCACTTGCTCCTTTTCTTTTGAAAACTCTTCATGGCTCTGCCTGCCTTTTTGAGATGAAGTCACTGAGCGTTAGGTCTAGAAAGCCTTGCAGATGCCTCTGGGGCGAACCTTTATACTGCCTTCACATCAACGCATACCAAACGCTTACCCAAAGAAACAGTGAGCTGCTGACAGAACCCACTGCTTATTTATAAGGGAGCCTCCGCCAACAGGACGTCCGCCTCGAAAAATGCTGACTTGCCAGGGCCATGACCCATTCGAGGCTGGTTGGCCCCCAATGATTCGTGAAGATATTATTTTTGGCTTCCCACAAACTATGGAGGAAGGAAATAAGAGGATTTATCATTTTGAGTTGCAATTCTCACAAAATGGAAGTCTTACAATAGAAAACAAAATGTCTTGATTTAAATTATCTTGTGAATATTTGAGCACATTTTAAAACAACATTTCCAATGATTGAGCTTGCTCCAGTATTTTATCTGGCAAATCAATATACAGTGATTGCCTTATTATTTCTCAACAGAAGAAGTGTCCCAGTCCTATGGATATTTACTCACAAAGAATTCTTTAAGAGTGACAGTAGATTTGTGGATGGGTTGATCTGGGAGACATTGTTCACATGGCTTTGGAAAAGGCTTTTGACACCACCACCCCAAGACTCCTGAGCAAACTTAGCAGTGATGGAATAAGAGGAGAGGTGAACTGAATTCTGAACTAGGTGAACCCTTGATCTAACTACGGGCGTTGCTAGACGAGGCCTTAGCGCACCTTGAGAGCCGGTTTCCCTGCCGTGCTTCCACATGACGCACAGGGGAATCTGGCCCCAGGCCGCACTGAAGCCTCCTCTAACGCGCCATAAGCGAAGTCGCTTATGGCGCGCCTTTTCCCCAGCTACTTCCGTGGCTTTTTGTGGCTACTCGCTTACTCGCGAGTAGCCGCAAAAAGCCGTGGACTGGCCACAGCACTGAGCGCTGTGCCCATCAGCCGGGGGAGATCCCGGGAGGGAGAAGGAGGAGAGACAACACAGGACACACACACACACACACGGAGGGAGAAGGAGGAGAGATGACACACAGGACACACACACGCACGGAGGGAGAAGGAGGAGAGACGACACACGGGACACGGAGGGAGAGAAAGATCAGGAAGGGATCAGGAGCGGATGGGGGGGTTAACTAAGAAAAACCCCTTACCTTCTCCGCAGTCTTCGGGCCGCACGTGGCCCCTTTAAACTTTAAAAAAAATGGCCGACGCTGCAGGGCTTCCGTCGTCCCTGTGTGTCGTGCGTCTAGGAGGCTGGGCAGCGCGCGTTAAAGTTAGCACGCCGTCGCCCCGCCTCCCTGCCGGCTTATCCCAGCAGGTCTAACAAGGCCCTGGGTGTGGTTCTTCTTATGACCTTACATTCTTACATTGTCTTTCAAGTGGATGCTGGCTGGAGGGTAGTGGCAACCAAATGAAGGAACTGCTCTCTTCCACACTTTCCATTCCAGTATCCAAGGCCCACTGTGGGACCAAGGACAGGCTGAGTGGTAGTATTGTGAAGGCCAAGCTGCAGGTGTGGCTGAATACTAACATAACCCTCAACTTATTTTAAAGGAACCTAGATCTGCTAAAAACAATGAGAGGCCAGCTCAAATGCAAGTTGAAATGGAAAAAAAACTAAGGGCCATACAACCCAGATTTAAGGTAAAAAGATCACATTTAATTTCTGGGATTTCAGTCCAAAGCAATGATGATTGCCTAGTTGCAGGAGGGAAGGTGACAGAGGCAGCCACAGGGAGTGAATGGTTCTCTGGGGTCATTACTAGCACTAATTAAGGGCCAGTATCAACCAGCTATGTCTCCCCACTTTTCCATTTTTTCAGTATAATGAGCCTGGTTGTGGTGGTGGTGATCTCCATTGGGAATTGTAAAATGGGGGTATGGGGTTATTTAACCCCTCTTCCCATTATTGGTCCTATCTGGATCAGGCCCTCTGGGCCTACTCAAAAGCAAAACTGGAAAGACATTGGGCTCATCTACACCAAGCAGGATATTCCACTATGAAAGCAGCATTAAAGCAGTATATAAAAGGCAAGAGCCACACTACTCCTTTATGGAGGTATTGAAGTGCACTGCAGGATCTACACTACTGCTTTATAGTGGTACTGAAGTGCACTGACAACTGTTGGGGCCCACGACACATCTACACCAAGCAGGATATAACAATGTAAGTGGTATGAAAGTGGTATATGGTATGTGTCAATGGGCCCCAACAGTTGTCAGTGCACTTCAATACCGCTATAAAGCAGTAGTGTGGCTCCTGCCTTTTATATACCACTTTCATAGTGCAGTATCCTTCATGGTGTAGATGAGCCCATAGTTGCTAGATATGGATTTAAAGCAATGTCTCTTTTGCTTTTGGCCCTGTGCAGGCATTCACCTGCTTGCATCCAGGGCGAAAGTGGGGGATGAGGAAGTGGGCACACACACACAAACCCTGCTCATAATGTCCCTACATGCCCACCTTCTATTTAAACCTTCGCTTTGTGAGCACGTTTAGCAGCCTGGGATGAAGAGACGTAGCAAGCAGGGCTTACATGCACACCCACTTCCCCATCACTACTTTAGCCTTACAAACAAGCACGCAAATGGCTGCATAGACTTGTAGTGGGCTCTAATCCTGTGCTAGGATGGCATAAATAATGGTAATACACACATGTTAATAGGTGTTACATGTGCTTAGGGTTACTGCTCATTTCTGCAATCTGATGCACATAAAAATATATATAAGAGAGCTTCAATGGGAATTACTTCCAGGAAAATATATAAGACTTACAGCTGAAATATATTTTGTGGCATAAGGAACTTGGAATGAAAATCCAATCTTTTCTATGCAGCCACATCTAGAATAGAACAGTTCCTCCCCCATTGTTTCTTAGTTGTAATATGCTAGAGTCCACTTAATATGGGTTTATCATCTCCAAGGGTATTGACATGTGGTGCATTAAAGAGGAGTTTGTCTTAGGCAAGGAGATGGGACTGGATAATTTCGGAAACTTTACAGGTTCTGCTGTTCTACATGTCCCACAGTGCAGAAATCTCCCAGTATATTGAGGGCATCTTACCTGGTTCTGGATAAGCAGCACCTGGGGGATTAAAAAAAGAGGAAGACATTTCAGTTAAGAGACATAGTCAAAAAGGGATATGAAACAGAAATCCATGAAGAGGTGCTTCCAGATGAGGACATTATAGTGCAATCACCCTGCTTCTGGGGGTCAAGGTGATGTGAACTTCTGTTGTTAACCCTCTTGAGTTTCCTCACCAATTTGGCCTTTACACCCACACCCACACCCACCCACAACCCATTAAGGGAAAGAAGAGGGAATTTTCATTACTAGCATTAGGATCCCTCCACCAGGAAGCATCCTGGTAACAACGCGGCACATCAGAGTAAAGAGACTACATACATGGGTAAAATGCTTGTGCATATCATGGGTTGATAAGCCAAGATAAGATCATACAAACATGGACAAGAAATTCACTATTTCAAGAAAACAATAGCATGTCTGTCAAATATGCAATGAGTGCATTCACACTTAAAACGTGAACCTGGACTCACTAGGGCTTTAATTCGGGAGCTTTCTTTTAATCTTGAGGCTCTACTTTGCAGTATGCTTAGAACAAGGTCAGCGGCTAGCTGTGCTAGGGCCAAATTAGACCTATTACTCCGCCCCCTGCCCATTCCTACGTATTCAGGCCACTTACTGCAAGGGGCAATGCCCTAAATTCCTTCACAATGTATTTAGTAGTGGTAAGAAGGACTCCTCCAGTGGAAAAGAGCTGCCCCATTGCTATGGTTGTTATTTTATTTAAAATTATTTTTAGGTTGCCTTTAAAGGTACACCCTCTCAAAGTGGCATTTAGGCTAAAAAATACAGAAGTATAAAAATGGGCAATAAATATATAATAAAAACAAATTACACTAATAAACCTGCAGTTAAAAACAGTTGGGTCTTCAGAGCCTTCCTGAAGACCTGCAAAGAAGTGGACAGGATGAATCCCCAATGGAAGCTGATCCCAGAGATGTGGGGCCACCCTTGTAATCCTCAGCCTAAGCACCCATGCAGGAGGACAAGTGAGAATGCCGTCTGCTGAAGACCTCAAAATTCAGGCTGGATGTTAATGGGAGAAGTTTTAAGGTTAAATCCAACACTTTAAGTAGGCTCAGAAATGCATTGGCACAGTGTTGGTGTTGTATGAGCAGACTGCCACCGCCCCCCTATCCAGGCAGCTGCATTCTGCACCAACTGAAGTCTCCAAACTGTCTTTGAAGGCATCCACAGGTAGTGCATTACAGTAGTCATGCCTGTAAAGCATGAAAGACCAAGGTAAGACGTTCCCTCTCCAGATAGGGTTGAAATCGGTGTACCAGCTTAAGACGGTTAAAAAGTAGTCCTGGCCAAACTTAGCTCTGACTGCAGGAGCACACCCAAACTGTGCACTGGGTCCATCAGGGGAAGTGCAACCCATCTAAGACTGGATATAGTCCTCGCTTCAGATTGGTCAATTTCTCTAGGATCATTAGATGGAAACAAGAGGTAGAGCTGAATGTCATCTGCATATTGATGGCACAGGAGCCCTCACCTCCAAACGACTTCCACTAGCAGTTTCATGTAGATGTTGAAAAGTATAGGGGACAAGGTGGAACCTTGAGCCACCTCATAGACCAATGGCCATGGGGAGGAGCAGATATCACCTCAGCATCATCTTCTCAGACCATCAAGGAAGGACAGGAATCACCATAGCATGGTGCCTATGCCCAACCCATAAAACCAATCTAGAACGATACCCTGGTATCAAAGGTTGCTGAGAGGTCCAGGAGAAGTAACACTTCTCCCATCTATTTGATGGCTAGGTCCTCGACTAGGGTAACCAAGGCTGTTTCTGTTCCAAAGCCAGGCCTGAACCTCGATTGGAATGGATTCAAATAATCAGCATAATCTAACACTACCTGGAGTTGAGAGGCCACCACATGCTCCAGCAACTTGCCAAAAAATGATATCATCATCATCATCATCATCATCTAATAGAATTACACTAGGTTTCTTTCATAGGCTTCACAATTGCTTCCTTTAAGCTAGTGGTGACCACCCCTTTCCTCAAGGAGGCATTAATCACTTCCAAGGGTCAGATACCAATCCCAGCCCTAGCTGATTTCACTAGGGTCCGGAGATCATATGGTAGGCCTCAATCCTTCAAGTAGTTTGTTTACAGACTCAGGCTATACAAGCTGAAAAATATCTGTGATAACACAACTAGATGTTACTCTGGTCACATTCATTTCTGACTCTGTTAAAACAATGGCATCTAAATTGGCACAGATGTGAGTGACTCAGCTCTAGTTTGGGCCACCGTCCCAGTCCAATAAGTAGAACTTTTAAATCTGTACTGGGATTAGGAGTAAGTGCTCCTATGACAAAGGGGATTAAGCTAAAAGACTGGGTGAGGCCATTTGGGATTATTGGTCTAGAGTATATTGATAAATGTTTTCTTTTTATGCTTTCTCTCTCTTTCTCTCTCTGTATGAAATGTGGTTTTGCTTCCTCTTTGTGTAGCAAATAAACTACATGCCAAGTTCTGTTTGAGATTAAAATGAGGAGTGTTTTAATGGTTTGTCTGAGTTTCTGAATCATTAATAAAAGTTCTAATTGGAGGGGAGTTCTGATCAGTAGTATTGACTGTTCCCTATTAGCAGAGGAAGTGGGCAGATGATGTGACTTTCCAGGAGCTCCCAAACCTTATAAGGGTTCCATCACACCTACTTTGTTCCTCTGGTTTGCCTCCAGGATTTCTAGTTCTGTTTCATTAGTGTGTCATGCTAACCATTGCTTTCACATGGGGGCTGAAGGGTGCTTTGATTCCATTTGGGGGAAATAATCCAGACTTCCCCCACTCTAAGAAAACACAAAAAAGGGAGGGGAAGAGGCGGGTTGTGTTCAGGACAGGCACAACGTCATCTGATTGCCATGCTGCAAAACTGCAAACCAGGCGTGACGAGAGTGCGATAAAATGCTGGTGTGATGGAGCCCCAACTGTTCCCATGACAGAAGGAAATGATTTCTTGTAGAGTTCAATTCCAACTTTTAGAAATGACCTCTCTCTCTCTCTCTGTGTGTGTGTGTGTGTGTGTGTGTTTGAATGTTTATGTTAGAACATGGTCCACCCAGTCCCACTCTGCATATGTGGTTTCCGTCTTTGTTGTCCAAACAGCCATTGTGTGTAAGAGAATTGTTGCCATGTGTTACCCAAGCTTTGAACATGATATATCTATGGCTAGGGTGTGATGGGGTCTCTACCAGTATGGGGAACTCTCTTGAACTTCCATGTATATTATTTTGAGCCCTATGGAAGAAATGCTGTTCTGAGATTTCTGTCCAGTTCAATATTCCCCTCTTATTCCCACAGACGAACACAAAGGCTGTGACTGCTCAATCCTACCAATTCAGTCCACAAGTCTAAATGCTATTCGTTGATCCTACACAGGCATTCAAGGAACATATATGGGAAGAAAGTGTGGAGGAGGTGGAGGAGGGGGTGCATGCCAGCCCCTCCCCTCAAGTGCTGGCAGGTAATGAATTCACCCCAAACTTCTTGCATTTAACCAGATGTCCTGAACCTGCTTAGAAACTTTTGCACCATTAGGAACAGTGCTAGCATCTCCTTAATCCCCTCCCCGCTGCCTTCACTCACCTTCTACCACCATCAGTTGCCATATGATTAGCAAGGAGAGTACAAATAGCATGGTTGCCAGTTCTTCTGCAGCCTTCTCAGCTCCAGTCAGTTCCAGAAAACAGCAGTTTTACTTCTGTCTCAAGGTCTTTCGGGATCTGTGCTATAAAATTTCATATCAAAGATGAAAGAGTTGAGCTGGCAGAGTCTGGCAACCTAGAAATCCCAGTTCCTTGAATCCTCTAGGCTCCAGCAGACTCCCAAATCCTGGATTTCCCCAACTTCCTGAGACCTCCCATCTTCTCCAGTTTAAGTACTAGTCTTGCCAAACATTTGGCAGAGCTTGAATGAACAGAGCTTGAATGAAAACAACAAGAACAACAAGCCATGACAATTAGGATTCCCCCCCCCACACACACATTTTGCCAAAAGTGATGTTTTTGTGTCCATAATGCCACTACTATTACAATGACTAATACTACTGTATTGACTGGGGAAGGCAATGGCAAACCATCCCGCTACAAAGTCTGCCAAGAAAACGTCAGCGAAAGCAGGCGTCCCTCGAGGAGTCAGCAATGACTCAAATGCTTGCACAAGAGGTTCCTTTCCTTCCTTTCATGTTTACAAGCAATAGAAAAACAGTCCTATGCCCCAAGGAGCTTGCAATCTAAAATTCAATACTGGTAAGATACCAGAGCAAATGCTACAGCAGAAATGTGACTGGTGCAGCTCTCTGGACTGGTGGTCAGGTGGACTGGTGGACTGATGTCTTGCTCCAAGGAATTTTCTGAGTGAGGCATCAGGACAAACACTCCAGAGAACCTCACTAACTGCTTTCCTGTGGCAGTGAATCCTGGGGTCTCACAGGTAGTCTTGCAGTGGTGGTTCCTGCTCAGGTCATGAAGAAGAAGAAGAAGAAGAAGAAGAAGAAGAAGAAGAAGAAGAAGAAGAAGAAGAAGAAGAGGAAGAAGAAGAAGAAGAAGAAGAAGAAGAAGAAGAAGAAGAAGAAGAAGAAGAAGAAGAAGAAGAAGAAGAAGAAGAAGGAAAGATTTCATTGTGAACTAGGCTAAGGCCACAGCTAGACCTAAGGTTTATCCTGGAATCATCCAGGGTTCACTCCTGCCTGAGCACTGGATCCCCTGTGTGTCACCTAGATGAACAGGTTTGACCCCTGGACGATCCAGGGATAAACCTTAGGTCTAGCTATGGCCTAAGTCATTGGCTAATGAATCCTGGTTTTCTTTCGGTTCTCTCGTCTCATTACTTCTCTCTCATGTCTAGAAGTCTCACAGTGACTTTTCATCAAGGCTTTAAGAAAGGAGAAGCCATGACAATTTTACTATGGTAAAAAAACAACTGTAAAGAAATTAAATTAAGGAACTAAAGTTCATGAAGGTGTGATACCATTGAATCTTTAATGAAGGTAGGAGTTCACAACCTTTTTGAACTCAGGGCTCCATCTTGCAATTCTGGGGGGCACAGGCCCCACACGTGTGTGCACGTGCACACTCACATGTATGCACATACATATATGTGCATACACACACCACCCTGATGTAAAATGACATCCATTCTTCATTTTTTGAGCTCTGAAGAAACAGGCAAAAATGAGGGGAAAAGTTTAACCTTTGTATTTTTGTATCAATGACCAAAGGATGGAATGTGGAAACAGTTGAAGGAAAACGGGCGCCTTTTACCAGAGGATTGTGTCTGAGGAGAGATGCATAGTACATGTGGTGTGCTGGTGGAATGGCAGTTACTGTTACCACTGAGAGGGAAATGGAGCCAGGTTTCTGTCTTTATATATGGGAATGCAAGAACAAAATTGGTACCACCTGACTGGAGAATAACTGGAAATTCGAAAGATGCCCATTGGGCTTATGTTTAAACAAGACGTTTAGATTTAAAAAAGTTGGCCACATCAACACTGATTGGCTGGAGGGTTCTGACTGGACTGAATATAAAGAGTTGTTGAGAGGCATCTGGAGGAGCCCGAGGAAGAATTGTCAGGAGGTGAGAAACTGAGGAGCCCGAGGAAGACATCAACCAGGAAGAAGAATAGCTGCAAGACCAGGAAGCCAAGCTGAGAACTGAGAGCATATGAGCCAGAAGATGAAGAAGGTCTACTAGTGAGGATATAAAGACTCCTGGAGCAGCTTTCAGAGGTTAGAGCTGAAGCCTGTGTGCCAGCTGGTGAAGGTGGTCTGAAGACCAAACTGAAGACGTCAGGGGACCAAACTGAAGATTTCAAGGGAAGCCTGGAGAACAGCCTTAAAAGTTCCAGGTGGAAGTCAAACCCTACAAGACAGAAGACGGCCTTTTTAGCCCTCATTGTTAGGCCTATGAGTTAACTTTGTTGGAGCTTGTTAGGGGACTTGGTTTAAGTTTGGTTACGGTTAGCAATTGGGGCTTCTAATACCTGATTGGTGATAACAATAACAATATAGAAGCTATGTTTTTAAACGAATGGTGTAAAAAAACTTTGCTTGTATTGTAACAGCAATCTTAATTAACAAGCTTTCTACTCTTACTTCTTTTAAAATAAAATATTACATAGCTTTCCTTGTACATCTGATCTTTGTCTCATGCCTAATGATCAGCAAACCAGTGGAAATGAAGGGAGCAATTGCTCACCGCAATGGTGATGATTGCAGCAGGAATTTCCCAATAAGAAGAGGTGTTCCTCCACATTTGATATTAGTGGTGGGATTGCCTTAGAGTAAAGGGACCCATCTAGGCTAGTTTCAACACATTTTCTACTAGCAGTGGCGTTGCCCTAAAGACCCCCTCCCACAAGGCTTGGTTCTCCAAATGGGATTTGACAATCCTTAAGGTATGTTATGTTATAGGTTGACATCTCAATGTTTAACTTTATTTACAGAATGTAAATAAGCAGTGGATTAGTGTCAGATCTAGTTTGACAACGAGATAAGAAGTAGCTCTATCAGATGTCATTTGTTAGGGAAGTGGTGGATTAAGCCTTTGAAAAACGCATTGCAGGGAGAAGTGCCAGTGAAGGGCTTTTGTTTGGCATACTGTGGTTATCCACAGTATGTACATTTGTATTGTATGGTTGTCACTGCAACTTTTGTAGCTGCACCTACTATGCATGCACAAAATAAAGAAATTTTATTTATTTATTTATTTATTTATTTATTTATTTATTTATTTGTTACATTTATATACCACCCCATAGCTGAAGCTCTCTGGGCAGTTTACAAAAGTTAAAAACAGTAAACGTTAAAAGTATACAAAATTTAAAAACATAAAAACAACAATATAAAAACAACAGTATCCATTTTAAAACAACAGTTCTGGGGGTCCGTTATAAAACAAACTTAGCATTGTTAAATGGTGTTCAATGCCTGGGAGAAGAGAAAGGTCTTGACCTGGCGCCTGAAAGATAACAGTGTTGGTGCCAGGCGAGCCTCATCAGGGAGATCATTCCACAGTTGGGGGGTCCCCACCAACACCCAAACATCACCAGCTGCCAATTGTCCCTATCAACTCCTTGCCAATAGTGCCTCATTCTGAGAAAGACCCTCAGAGAGGGACCATAGCTCACTGGTAGAAGATCCCAGGTTCAATCCCTGGACTCTCCAGGAAAGCCTAGGAAGGAATCCTGGATGAAACACTGGAGAGCTATTACAAAGATGATGCATCCAAGTGAAAATAACAGAGAGGCACTTGGAGATACAAGACTGGATAGAGGGAGGAATGTCCAGGGAAGAATGGTAGAGCTGGATCTCATCAGTGGATTGGCATTTCTGAAAGCCATGGGCTATGATGAAGTCACCCATGGATAGTGTATTTATTTATCATTATTTATTTATTTATTTATTTATTACATTTTTATACCGCCCAATAGCCGAAGCTCTCTGGGCGGTTCACAAAAATTAAAACCACAAAAAACATCCAACAGGTTAAAAAAACACAATTATGAAATACAGTATAAAAAGCGGGTTCTCTCAGGGCTTATAGTGTATAAGCCCTGAGAGAACCTAACAGAGAAAGGGGAAGCAGAAAAAGAGCATCCTTTCATGGGGAGATTGAAATATTAGTAGTACATTAAATCTGTAGTAGACTTCAAATCCTGGCCCCCATCCTATATCCTCCACAGTTGAAAATAGAGACATGCTCATAATTGCTATTGCAAAGGTCCCTTCATGAAACTTCTCCTTTGTTATTACCCAGACCTTGGGCTAACAAGAGTGCTTAAAATAATGGTCTCTAGCCGTTTCCCTCTAACTGTCTTGTTGATTGCAATAGCCTATCTTCTACTAATTTTAAAAATGAAATTGTACTTGTCTTTTGTGAAAAATAAAAATAGGGAAATAAAACCCACCATTGACCTACGATATGTTACCTTTCAAAATACACATCAGCTGCTGCAGTGTATGTAATAGGAGACTGCACACTCCATCATGGTGCCTTAAAGTTCATGTGCCTGCATTGACTTACAGTACATGCACACTAGAGATAAGATGCATTCCCCTCCCCTTACTTGTCAGAGAATTATCTTCCTTGGAAAGGAAGCTGATCCCTAAAGACTGACAAGACCAGCAACTCACTGTAAAAATGTCAACAAAGGAAAAAAGAAAAAAAATAAGGACTTTAACTTTTCAGGAATGAATTCCAGAAAATAGCGACTGTCCCTCATAAACAGGCCAGATGGAGCATTGCTAGCCCTAAGCTCGAAGCAGTAGATATCATTTCCTTCCCATAGATGAAGAATAATCCATTTTTTCCTGCCCATTATTTCCCTTCCACTCTATGTTAATAAACTCCTATAGACACTTGATAACCTTAGACCATCCTCTTGTCCCTCCAGATCAACAATGTAGTTTTAGTGCCATAGTATTTATTTGTTTATTACATTTTTATACTGTCCAACAGCCAAAGCTATAGTAGGCACTACTGAATCCCCCCAGGTATTTTTAAAAATCCATATTGTGTCTGTGTTTTTCTTCTGCAGTTAATAGCATCTGGGGCAGTGGGTAGGTCATCTGGATCTGGGTTTTGGCCATGAAAGAAACTCTCAGTCTCTTCTTTCCTGTGCTGTGGCTGCTTTTAAAAAGAAATTTTCATGGGGAGATCCAATCATACATCTCCTATGGAATATCTAGTTTGGCCCACACACAATTCTCCCAGTGCATCCCAAATATACAAATGCCCCCTTTCTAGTCTTTCCCACTCTTACCTGGTTTCTTTGCTGATCAGACAAGACGCTGCCTTCTAGCACTGGCTGATGGTTCTAGAGGACAAATGAAAGGTGTCTTTATAAATACCTGGATGCATTCTTTAGATTATACTTTGTGTCAATCACTCAAAATAAACGGATCATCTTCCTTGTTTGGACAAAGAGGAACCATCTTTTGTTTTGGGTGAAAAAAATATACTGCTTGTAAAGAGTATGAGTCAACATGTGCAGAGTGCTATTACTTTGAGGGGGGTTGGTTTAAAAGAACAGGATGGAGTGCTTCTATGCACAGGCAATGTCTACCTTCCTTCAAAGGAAAATGTGAGTTCAAGAAAACATGAATAAAGGGAATGAAGTCATAGAAGCATAGAATAGGAGAGTTGGATTGGCTGTTGTCTAGTCCAACCTCCCTGCTCAATGAACCTCCCTGCTCAATATTACGGAAATATTATTCCGTAATGTGATACTGAAAAGTGTCTTGTTGGAAATGTGAAGAACAAGAGGGAACAATTTATCATAACATGGCGGACTTGTAAAAAAGCTAGAACTTTTTTGGATACAAATTCATTCTTTAATACAGAAGATATTAAAAACCAATATACAATTGAAACCAGAATATTTCCTTTTGGGCTTAATGGACAATCAGATGAAAAGGAATTATGGGACTTTATTCTTATGTATGATAATGGCAGTGAGATATGCACAAAAATGGAAAGGCGCAATAGTACCTACGATGGCTGAATGGAAATGTTGCAGTTGGCAGAGATGGCAAAACGTACGACAATAATTAGAGAAACATCAATATCTAGGTTCAGAACTGAGTGGAAAACTATAGACTTTATGCAGGATCAAGAAAATAATGATTTGTTTATCTGTGAATTCAATGAATAAGAAGAAAACTTTAAGATAAAAGAAAGAGGGGAATTTTGACTTTTGTAATTATAGAGCAAGAGGAAATATTGTTACATATTTTTGCTGTGGAGAAAATCGGAAGCCCATCTTAATTTTTTATGCTTTTATTTTTTTAATTTATTTTTTTATCTGTCTTACTTTGTGTATTTTGTGTTTTGAAATAAAAACATTACCAAAAAAGGTGACTGTTTCTCACTTCAAGGTCTCCATTGTTATCTCCAGTTTCAGAGCAGATACAGCAGTGGTATTTCTGTCCAGGGGGATTCCTCCAGTGGTCATGGCACAGGGCAGATCGGAGTGTGTTGCAGGAGAGATTGCATACATATAAAGAGCATCATCAGATGGGTGGATGTTCATGTTTTCCTATTGTTGCTATGGGCTCCTGCTGCTGTCCCACAATAGTGATGGTCTCTTTTCATGGGGAGAGAAAGAGGAAGCAGCAATGACCACTTGGCCCATTCATGGGGCATTTATATCATGCTGCTTTTCCTGCACACAGCAGGAAATGTTGGCACATTCTGGTTTTTTTTTTAAAAAAAAAGACATAAAAGGGGTCTATTTTGTGATGGAAAAATGAGTGGAAGGAGCAGCAGGCATGTGGGAGGTGGACGTTGTCATCTAAAGGATGCACGGACATCTGTAAGTGGGCAGTAGCAAGCAGTGAGATAAAATGCTCTTCTGATGACACTCTAAGGGCCTTGCTAGACCATGCCGGATAAGCCAGCATGGAGGCAGGGCGACGGTGCGCTAACTTTAGCGCGCGCTGCCCCACCTCCTAGACGCACGACGCGCAGGGACTATGGAAGCCCTGCAGCGTCGGCCATTTTTTGTTGTTGTTAAAGGGGCCACGTGCTCCCCGAAGCCGCCGGACAAGGTAAGTGCCTTTTAAAAAAAATTAAGCCCCCTCCGCTCCTGATCACCCCCCCCGCCATCCCTGATGCCTCCCTGGCCACTCTTTCCCCGCCCACCCTCTCTCTCCCTGATTCCCGTGCTGCCCGCCCCACTCTCCCTGTCCCCAATACCATGCCCGTGCCGCTCTCCCTCTCCCCGATGCCATCCCCGTGCCCGGCCTTCTACCCCCCCTCTCCTGCCGGGTCTGGCCTTCCCCCCCGGCCTGATGGGCACAGCGCTCGTATGAGCGCTGTGCCCAGTCCGTGGCTTTTCCCGGCTTCTCGCGAGTAAGCGAGTAGCCGCAAAAAGCCACGGACCTTGCTAGACGTTCCGCAGCCCCGGCCTGAGGCTGGGGCTGCGGAAAAGGTGCGCCATAAGCGACTTCGCTTATGGCACGTTAGGGGAGGCTTCAGCGCGGCCTGACCCCGGATTCCCCTGTGCGTCATCTGGACGCACAGCAGGGAAACCGGGCCTCACAGCGCGCTAAGGCCTCGTCTAGCAAGGCCCCAAATCTTGAATCCAGCACCAAGTTGCTCAGTTCAGTACATCAATATCTCTATCTTCCTCCAATATTCTCATATCCAAAAACAACTACAAATGGCAAGATAGGAAACGGTCTTTCCAATTTGGGACATACGTATTTCAGTCTTTTATATTCTAATATGAATTAGGATGTCTTGGGTCCATGGAATCACATCTTCAGTTTTGAAGGATATGTATGGTTTCCTCAAGTCAGCCTTTTGAAATTAGATCTGGAATGGACAGCTTCTGTTGAGAACAATTTGACTGTAGTGGTGGAGGAAGGCCTTCATACTGCACTGTACGCTGGCTCTAGGCTATTCTCTTAGGCTTAACTTAACTCATTTGCCAATTGCATTCTAGTCATTTTCACTGCTGTTTCATCATCCCCAGAGAACGAAGGACCTCTTTTGGCTTTAATTAGCAGGAGAGGACACTTGCAGGTGGGGAAGGGAGGTGTATCAACAATCAGAACCATTTTCCAGTTCCAATGGTCGACAAGTCTACATAGATTTGTAGAAGCCTACAACAGGAACAAAGATTTGGGCATTGGTATCACCCTGACAGCTACTACAGTGAAGGCAGATACAAAGAATATATGTGTGTTCCTTCAATTTTCTTGACCTCCTTTTGTCCCTTCCTTATATAACCTTCCAACTTAATCTATGGCCCCACTTCAGCTGTATTCAAACCAACCTGTGCATATTGAGATGGCCAAACAAATAAGGTTCAAGGTGCGGTTGGTAACCATGCACATTGAATCATACAGCTTTGTTATAATGCTATGCCTCCCCTTTGACAGGTTCTTTAATGTTCATCATGCAATAGCTATTTATTGCTCCAGCAATCAGATTGTGGCATATGGAGGTTTTGACTTGACAGCTTAATCTTTAGGTGGGTGGATCAGGTGGACATGGATTTTTGATTGTCTGGGCAGCCAAAACAACAGCCCATTATATTTTTATGCCTGAGTCTTCATGGAGGAGATTCTGGCATGCATACATTTATTTATTTATTTATTTATTTATTTATTACATTTTTATACCGCCCAATAGCCGAAGCTCTCTGGGCGGTTCACAAAAATTAAAACCATCATAAAACAACCAACAAGTTAAAATACAAATACAAAATACAATATAAAAAGCATAACCAGGATAAAACCACGCAGCAAAATTGATATAAGGTTAAAATACAGAGTTAAAACAGTACAATTTAAATTTAAGTTAAAATTAAGTGTTAAAATACTGAGTGAATAAAAAGGTCTTCAGCTGGTGACGAAAGGAGTACAGTGTAGGCGCCAGGCGGACCTCTCTGGGGAGCTCATTCCACAACCGGGGTGCCACAGCGGAGAAAGCTGATTGCTTGGCCACCAAGAATAATCCCCCATCACATTTTGACTTGGCCATTAGGTAACAATATCTGACAGTCCTTGATCTATCTCTAGAAAGTATCCAGCTTGGCCTTGCCCAATTTGATGCCCTTCAGATTTAGGGATGTCAACTCCCATCAGTCCCAGTCAGGAATGCTGGGAATTGTAGCCCCAAACACCTGAAGGGTGTAGGGTTGGGGTAATGTCTTCTAGGTGTTACCTACAATAATGAAATCCTGGATAACAATAAAAAGGGGATACAATTCCACAATCTTATAGTCCAATGGCCTCCTTCCATGGAGCTGGTGGTGTGTAGTGGTTTGAGTAGTGGACTGGGATTCAAGAGATCTGTGTTCTAGTCCCCACACAGCCATGAAACTCAATGGGTGACTTTGGGCATGTCATTGACTCTCAGTCTGAGAGGGTTGGTTGTAAATAAATATGATTCTCATCAATGTTCCTTCCTGAACCAGCTCCAAGGACTGCCCTTGCTCTATCTATCTATCTATCTATCTATCTATCTATCTATCTATCTATCTATCTATCTATCTACCTACCTACCTACCTACCTCATTATATTATTAATCCACCCAAGGACACACATTATGGGCAGCAACAAAGCTTCAGAAAGGATGGAAGTAGAATCATAGTGCAGTTTAGACCAATTCTGGCTTCCCTTCCTTCCTATCAGGAGCTGCAGCTTACTTCCAAAGACAAAGTGTGGGCTTACTGCAGAAGAAATTGGCAAAGTGGTCCTCCTCTTTGAGGGTCCATATCTTCTCATCACTTGAAGCACTTCTGTGGGAAACAGAGTGGGCCACCATGTGGCCATGTGCAGGATAAATAGCCAAGAAGCTATACTAGAATGACCAGATTTAAAAGAGGGCAGGGCACCTGCAGCTTTAACTGTTGTGATGAGGAGGAAATTTCACCAGGTTCTCCATATATACAAATGACAACTGCTGAAATCCTCTTTTCAATATTACTGTTAAAGATACAGGAGCCCTGTTCTCCTTTTCATATGGTCAGACTAGTGGACCACTACCTAATTCCCTTTTCTATGTAACTGTTAAAAAGAAGAAGAAAAGAACCTGAAATAGCTGCATTAACTACAAGATCCCCAAACTAGCATCTCCTCCAAACATAAGCTAAAGATTTATGCTAGTTTAATGTTGTCAATCACAACTAAGTAGTGATACACCCAATTTGGCTTTGTAGTTAACACACACACACACACACAATCGGCATTGTCACACCACCTCAGAACCGATGCCAACCTTTACCGCTATTTTGTGCTCTTCTGTGCTATGAAATCCTGAATTTTGTGCCACCATGAAAGGTGTGAAAAAGACATACCCTTGGTAAGGCATGGTGAATGTTAAAAACAAATTCCGCATTCTCATATCATCTCCAAACCTATGCCAATA